>NC_051315.1:91666195-92916195 GCF_015220235.1 Choloepus didactylus | reverse complement strand
TAAGTGACCTTAAATTTAGGCAATCTGGCTCCCAAGTCAGTGCTCAGAGTGTGTTCTGGGGATCCTTTGGGGTTGTGTGTGTGAGGGGGAATGAGGTTAAAACTATTTTCGTATGAATTCTAAGACAGTATTTGCCTTTCTGTCTCTCATTCTCTAAAGAATATACAATGAAGATTTTCAGCAATGATAGAATGCAGAAGTAGTTAACAAGATTTCCAAAAAATGTAAAACAATGCTACTTTTCTCACTTTTTTTTTGGAAAAATACTGTTACTTTTCATTAAAATATGATTTATGTTAACATGTAATTGTATTTTTTTAAATGAATGAATAAATATTTTTAAGATGTATGAGTGTAGAGGGGTCTTGATACCAGAGAGTTGAGAGTTGCTGCTGTAAACCATTAGATTCCACTGCCTCTCATTAAATTAGGTAATAATGCAGAAAACATCTGGTACAGTGTGTATACTTGATATGCTCAATGACAACTTACTTATTTCCATAATGCTAAGATACATGTTTTTCCTCACATTTTAACACTTTTACATCAGAATATATCTCTTAGTGACCAGGCGAGTAAATCGTGAAACAGCAACAGTCATTACATACTTGGTATCTTGATAATTTAACTTTGGAAATTCTTTTATTCATTTATCATTTCAGTTGACATTACTAGCACCACATGGGGCCACACTTTTAAGAGAATTTTGTCCCTAATTGTTACTTAAAATGTCTGTAAAATATCATAGTATCATACAGCTTTGAAATGAATCATTGTCTCAACAGAAGATTGCCTGGCACATGCCAATTAATTCAGAGACAGCAAAATTGCCAAATTTATCAGTTCTAATTTCATACCTGAGCAGGGGTGGTACAAGTGATTCATGTATCTGGAAGAATACCTGTCGCATGCTTCTGGGTGACCTTTAATGGGGCTCTAACTTCCATCTGTACTCAATTTGGAAACATAAAGTGATTAAGCTTAACCAAGTAAAAAATGCAGACAAAAATTTCAGTGGGTTTTACTATGACCATAAATAAAGCTATCATTGCTGAAGGTGCTAAATGAATTGAGTTCGTGAGCACAAGTAATTAAATCAACAAAGATTTTAATGCCTGCTATGTGGCAGGCACTGTGTATAGTGAAATACAGATAGGCCTGTTCTGTGAAATACAGATTCTTGTGGGAAAGCTAGACAATAATAAGTAAACAAATAAGCAAGATAGCTACATATTGTGATAAGTGCTGTGAAAGAAGGGGGCAGTGATAATGGTTGGAGGGAGAAGGAACCAGACAGGAAGGCCTCTCTGAAGAGGTGACATATGAACTGAGCATAATTCAGCTATATACAGAGAAGAGTATGTCAGGTGGCAGTACAAAGACCAAAGGTGACCAGACACAAGAAAGGTAATTTTTTTAAAAATAGGGTATGCGATTATATGGATAAGCATATGCTTTTTTCCTTTAGTTAAACATTTTCTTTCTTTTTAGTAAAGTATTCTTGTTTTCTCCTTAAAGTTGTTATTAGATTGATGTCTTAAAATTAATGGTATCATAGAGTTAAGGAAGTATGATGGTATTATGATTATAATTACTAGTACCACTGTAGTTCTCTATTTAAAGATATTTAACTTTGTCAGTTTTTAAGTGGTATTGGTAGATACTAAAGTGATTTGATGTATCAAATCTGTGATTATAGGAGAGAGGAAAAATAATTTCAAGACAAAATTTAACCTGTGATACTGTTTTTTTTTTTTTTTTTTTCTTTCATTGGAGGATGGTCATCAGAATTATTTGGGGAGCTTTTTCAAAATATATATGGTGTGCCCTTTATTGGATAGGAATTCTGATGCAGTATGTATCAGGTTAAGATTTGTGTTTCTTTTTTAAATTAAATGTTTGGGTTTCTTTAACAGTATATGTTCTTTGTAGAGGACTTGAAAAAAATTTTGATTAATCGTAGGTTCATCTTGTCCTTATCTGTAAGGTAACATAGAATACACTTTTAAAATCTTCTAATCTCTTACATTTAGCAAAAAGATAACTTGGTGATTTATGAATCTTCTAAGACATAGAAACCTTGATTTAAAATATTTTCAGTATTTTAAATAATTTTCTAGCAACATAGTCATTTTGATTTTTTTAAGACATTTAAAAATTTTTTTGTGTATAACGAGCTGATTAGGATACTGTATTAGTTAGGGTTCTCCTTGGAAACAGAATCAATGAGAGATGTCTCTGATTATCAAATTGTAAAAGTGACTCACGCAACTGCGGGCACGCACGAGTCCAAATTCTGCAGAGCCGTCAACAAACTGTCAACTCCAAGGAAGATGTCCGACGAACTCCTTGGGAAACGAACCGACAACTTTGACGAACTCAGGAAACGAACTGGCAACTTTGACGAGCTCCCCAGGAAATGCTTCACTGAGCAGCCGAAGAAGAAGTGAAGGTTCTCTAACCATCCAGCTTATAAGCCTCCAACTGATCACCCGGACCAAATCCAGCCAATTGCATTCTCTCACTGTGGAAGCACACCCCTTGATGAGTCATCAGTCAGCTGCAGTCAATTGACCGATGATCCGACAAACCAGCCCGTTGGCTTATTAACCAGCCTCAAATATCCCCACAGCAATCGTCAGGCCAGTGCCCACTTGACCAGACAGCTAGGCCACCTAGCCAAGTTGACACATGAACCCAACCATCACAGTCCACCCCTTGTCAACTTGGCAGTTGTACACATCACCTAAAACCATATTTCCATGAACAGTCTCTTTAAAGCAATTTTGGCCTTTTCTATGAAGCTCCTCACAATTCTTCCAGAATCTTCCCCTTATCCATTTGAAAAGCCGTTCCAACATGTTTGGTATTTGCAAACTCAGCAGCAAAAGCGCCCCACTCCTGGTACCAGGTTGTATTAGTTAGGGTTCTCCTTGGAAACAGAATCAATGAGAGATGTCTGTGATTATCAGATTGTAAAAGTGACTCACGCAACTGCGGGCATGCACGAGTCCAAATTCTGCAGAGCCGTCAACAAACTGTCAACTCCAAGGAAGACATCCGACGAACCCCTTGGGAAACGAACCGACAACTTTGACGAACTCCTCAGGAAACGAACTGGCAACTTCGACGAGCTTCCCAGGAAATGCTTCACTGAGCAGCCGAAGAAGAAGTGAAGGTTCTCTAACCGTCCAGCTTATAAGCCTCCAACTGATCACCCGGACCAAATCCAGCCAATTGCATTCTCTCGTTGTGGAAGGCACACCCCTTGATGAGTCATCAGTTAGCTGCAGTCAATTGACTGATGATCCAACAAACCAGCCCATTGGTTTATTAACCAGCCTCAGATATCCTCACAGCAATCGTCAGGCCAGTTCCCGCTTGACCAGACAGCTAGGCCACCTAGCCAAGTTGACACATGTACATAATGGGAAAAAATCAATCACAGCAAATATATATATATGTGTGTGTGTGTGTGTGTGTGTGTGTGTGTGTGTGTATATATATATATATATATATATATAACTACCTAGGAATTAACTTAATTGGAAGTGTGTTGACTTATATGAAGAAAATACAAAACTAATACTAAAACACATCAAAGAGTATGTATAGTGAAGGGTAATACTATTTTCCTTTTTGGGAAAACTCAATATTGTGAAGATATTACTTGGAATTAATTTGTAAATTTAATCTCTATGGTGTGTGGAAGAAACTTATCAAAATAAGTCTAATATTTATCTGGAAGAATGAAGCAAAAAGGAATTAGAATAGAATTTGTACTATCACAGAATAAAATATTATAGGTAATGTGGTGGAGTAGGATGCTCCAGGACTCAGTTTTTTCTTTAGGGTAGCTAGTAAATAGCCAAGAAATGTCTGAAACCAGAAGAACACTCTACACCATTAAGAGAAGAGAGGAAGGAAGAGACTGATAAACTGTGGTGAAGATCTGTGAGTAAAGCTTTCCATGCTGTGGAGGCTGGTGCCCATCCCCCACCTCATGTCAAATTGCCGTGGTAGCCAGTCCCTGGATGGAAATAAAAGTCTTCTTCCCCAAGATTGGTGGAGGGAGGGGAGGGAGAAAAGGGGGCATGGCAGAACACTGAGCATGGCTTTTGTTTAGCAAATTCAGAACAGTGGGTCCTGGCTCTGAGGGCACCTATAGTTTCAGCCAGCTCAGGACAAAAAGCAGCCAGCAGCCTCTATTTCAACCCTGCCCCCGGCAGGGGTGGAAGCAGGGGAGGCTGAAAGACACAGTACCTTCATGGGGCTGTGGGGAAAAGTTTGTTGAAGGGTGGTTCTTCCAGAAGAAAAGGGGATAGGGCATGGCCCAGCACTGTTTGTGGCTTTTGATTAGCAAATTCAGATCACTGGGTCCAGGCTCCAAGCTATGGTTTCAACCGGCCCCAGACAAAAGTGGCCTGTAGCCTCTATTTCAGTTCCTCTCCCCATCAAAAGGGGCAGAGTCAGTTGATACTTGAAGCCACCGTACCACCTTTGGACTGCAGGGAACAGTTTGCTCAAGAGTGCCATCTGCTGGGAAGGCCAGGAAAGCACAGATTTGGGGACCCATCAAAGAGAAGTTTGGTGTCCTTCCTGGTCTCTTTCCTAGGGCACTTTGGAACTGATCTGTGCCCCTTTTAGGGTTCCCTGGCCATATTTTGACTGGGAAATACTAACTTGGGAAAGTCCTTTCCAGGGTGACCCCCACTCATAGAAGTTGCCCTCCAGGCAAAAACAGATAGAGACAACAAAAGGAGTGTTGGAAAACTGTAGAGGCAAATAAAAAAACAAACAAACAAAACAGAACAGATCCACTTTCCTGGAGAATGAACAGGAGAAAGGAAGTTTTCTTGTGGGGTGAAACAGTTACAACTATTGCAATCTCAAAAATTTTACCATATATGTAGGGCAAGAATCAGAAGAGTAAGTGCTGGAAACTGATCAGTTAAACATGGGTCTGGAATAAGTTGAACCAAATGTCAAAGAAGATTCTTAGCACAAAGCCAATCATCTAGAAGACCCTAGACAAGAGAGAAAAACTGACCTCCAGAGTAAACTCATCAAGATAATCAGATGCCTAGACACCATCAAAAAATTTCAAGGGATACTAAAGAACAGGAAGATATGGCCCAGTCAAAGGAACAAATTAAAACTTAAGAGGAGACACAGAATTTAGAACAACTAATCAAACATGTTCAAACAGATCTCCTAAATCAGTTCAAGGAGATTAAGGAAAATATGGCTAAAGAGATAAAGTATATTAAGATGACACTGTGAGGAAAAAAAAAAAGATGACACTTTGTAAGAACAAAGAAGAATTTGAAAATATAAAAAGAAACATAATGTGATAGGAATGAAAGAGATTAAAAATACACTAGGGTGACAAAGGCAGTATACGAAAAATCCACAGCTAACATCAAACTCAATGGGGAGAGACTGAAAGCTTTCCCTCTAAGATCAGGAACAAGACAGGGATGCCCACTGTCACAATTATTATTCAACGTTGTGCTGGACGTTTTAGCTAGAGCAGTTATGCAAGAAAAAGAAATAAGAGACATCCAAATTGGAGAGGAAGAAGTAAAACTGTAACTCTTTGCAGATGACATGATTCTGTATGTAGAAAATCCAGAAAAATCTACAGCAAAGCTATTAGAACTTATCAGTGAATACAGTAAAGTGGCAGGCTACAAGATCAACATGCAAAAATCTGTAGTGTTCTTATACACAAGAAATGTGCAACATGAGGAAGAAAACAAAAAATTTCCATTTACAATAGCAGCCCAAAGAATTAAGTATTTAGGAATAAATTAATGAAGGCCACAAAAGACCTATACAAAGAAAACTACAAGAAACTGCTAAAAGAAATCAAACAGGACCTAACAACTGGAAGAACATACCATGTTCATGGATTGGAAGACTAAATATAATTAAGATGTCAGTTCTACCTAAATTGATTTATAGATTCAATGCCATACCAAATAAAATCCTAACAATTTACTTTGCAGAAATAGAAAAACTAATAACAAAATTTATTTGGAAGGGCAGGGTGCCCCGAATAGCCAAAAATATCTGAGAAAGAGGAATGAAGTGGGAGGTCTCTCACTACCTGATTTTGAAGCATATTACAAAGCTACAGTGCTCAAAACAGCATGGTAGTGGCATATGGATAGATATACTGACCAATGGAATGGAACTGAGTGTTCAGAAATACACTCTCGCATCTACGGACAATTGATCTTTGATAAGGCAGTCAAGCCAAAGCAACTGGGACAGAGCAGCCTCTTCAATAAATGGTGTTTGTAGAACTGGATATCCATTTCCAAAAGAATAATAGAGGACTCCTACCTCACACCTTATACAAAAGTTAACTCCAGGTGGATCAAAGACCTATACATAAGTGCTAAGACCATAAGACTCTTAGAAGAAAATGTAGGGCAATTTCTTAAAGCTCTTGTGATAGGAGGTGGTTTCCTAGACATTACACTCCAACTGTGAGCAACCAAAGAACAAATAGACAAATGGGATCTCCTGAAAATTAAACACTTTTGTACATCAAAGGACTTTGTCAGAATGGTAAAAAGGCAGTCTACACAATGGGAGACAATATTTGGAAACCACACATCAGATAAGGGTTTAATATCCCGTATATATGAAGCAGTCCTACAACTCAACAACAGAAAGACAAACAACCTAAGTAAAAAATGGGCAAAAGACATAGACAGACACTTTTTTGAAGAGGAAATACAAATGGCTCAAAAACATGAAAAAATGCTCAACTTCACTGGCTATTAGGGAATTGCAAAACCACAATGAGATATCATTTCACACCTACCAGAATGGCCATTATCCAAAAAAACAGAAAATTACATGTGCTGGAGAGGATGTGGAGAAAGAGGCACACTTATTCACTGTTGGTAGGAATGTAGAATGGTGCAACCACTCTGAAAGACAGTGTGGCAGTTCCTCAGAAAGCTAAGTATAGATTTGCCATATGACCCAGCTATTCCTTTACTAGGTATATACTCAGAAGAACTGAAAGTTAAGACACGAATGGACGTTTGTAAACCGATGTTTATCACGGCATTATTCACAATAGCCAAGAGATGGAAACAGCCCAAACGTCCATCAGTGGACAAGTGGATGAACAAACTGTGGTACATATGCATGATGGAATATTACGCAGCTGTGAGACAGAACAAAGACACGGAACATACAATAATATGGATGAACCTTGAGGATGTTAATGTTGAGCGAAGTTAGCCAGAAACAAAAAGACAAATACTTTATGGTCTCACTTATATGAACTAATATTAATAACCAAACTTTGAGAGTTAAAAGCTGATAACACAGCCTACCAGGAGATAGAAAGAGGGTAGAGATCAGGCATTTGATGCTGAAGGACTACAGAATGTTCAGCAAGATTGATTGTATTGATCCAGAAATAGATAGCATAATACTGTGTGATGGAAGCACAGTATTGTAAAGCTGAAAGAGGTGGGCTAGGGGCATGAATGACACTTGAGGTAAAGATAGAAGATAAAGACTGGGACTGTTTAGCTTAGCAAAAAACTGGAGTCATCAATGATTGTGACTAAATGTACAAATATAAAACTGTTCTGGCATGTGGGAGAACAAATGAATGTCGGCCATGCAGACTTTTGGAAAGGGGATGGTATTAGGGAAAAAAATATAATCAAAGCAAACTGTAGTCTATGGTCAACAGTAACATTGTAATATGCTTCCATTAAATGTAATAAAGGCAATATACCAAAGCTAAACATGTATGAGAGGGGGATATAAGGGAGGGATATGGGATTCTTGGTACTGGTGGTGGTGTCTGACCCTACTATTATATTGTAGTGTAAGATATTTAATTTTCTTTTTATTATCTTTTTTATTATTTGTTAAATTTTTTTTTCATAGTAATCGATATGTTCAAGTGCTGATTGTGATGATAAATGCACACCTGTATGATGATACCATGAATAACCGATTGTATACTGTGGATAATTATATGGTTTGTGAATATAGCTCTATGAAATTGTTTGGAAAAATATAAACAGGGTAGAAGTGCTGGAGAGAAACTTAAGAGAGAATTCAAAGAGGGAATGTGAGATAGGTTTTTTGGCTCTGAGGGGTCCCTAGGGCTTTCTCCATACAATTATATCAGATAAAATACATTATCATATTAAGTTTTTTAAGTACAATGTCGAATGTTTTAAGTTCACTACAGATAAATTCCATTAAAGTTATTTAGTGAACAGTGGCATGTTTAAGAAAAAATTTTAATAAATAAGCCACTAAGAAGAAGTTAAAATGATTTAAGAGTTTGAGTATCTTCTGAAAAACTTTTTGCAGTGTGAAAGTGGTTAGATTTTGTTTAGTATATGCTTTAAAAAATAAGGTATGTTAAAAAACCAATCCTTTGTATTATTTATGAAACTTGTATTGAGCATATCTATTCGTAACTCAGATATGATATATTTTACATGTTTTCAGAATTGAACAGATAGGATCTGCTTGATAGCTGTTATCTTAGTGAGTAAACTGATTTACATGAAAATAAGAAATGATGGAACTTATGGAATTTCATTTATTTAGTAAATGGATTTTCTGTCCCTTTGCATCTATTTTTGATATGTTTATTCACTTTTATCATTCTGCATTATTCTCTAATAACCACTAATTTGCAGTTTTCCCCATATAAAACTGACCAATGCACTACTGTTTATGTTTTCCCTATATGAAATACAGAAAGCATTTCCATCATCTTTATTAGTCAAATTTTGCAAGATAGCAGGCCCATTCACAGCCTAAAGTACTTTGCATTTTCTTTTTCTAAAGAGAAAAGTGTTCCCTATGCTAACTTCAATTTAGCTTATGATATGTTCTCTGAATTAAAAAATAAATAAAGCCCAGTAATAGCATTAGCTATTCTTTTCTGATTCTTAACGTATGTAAAAGTGGTTTTATTTGTGTGTTTTGTTGTTGCTTGTTTGATTTTTAATTAGGATTATTCTTGACATTTTCAATATTAGTCACTTACCAAACTAAAACAAAGTTTTCAATACATATATATAGAGTCCACCTTTCTTACTAAGTTGAAATTATTTTTAGTAATTATCATTAAATGAAATGAATATTAGTAATGGCTGGAAAAGATAAGCAAACTGAGATTTTCTTTTGTTGATCTCCAGAAGATTAACAAATAACTACATACAATTAACACGTAAAATAAAAATAAATTACATTTGATAGAATAGAGAAAAAAAGGACTACTATTCATCCAGCAGTTTTAAAATCTTCCTAATTCTGGTTCTTTGGTTAGATTATGCTATAATAATATATGTAAATGACATTACATTACATAATAAGTTAATTTCAAGAAAACCAAAATGTCTGCAAAGTTACAATTTAGGTTTCTACTAAATTGAGCTAATAATACGTTTTAATTTCTGTATTCATTCTAAAGTTTTTAAAGAAATAATGAACAATTAAAATAGGAATATGTTTACATTTTATAGATATTCAGATTCAGTTAAATATTTTATGTTTGGTAAAACTTTAAAAAAAATGCTGGAGGGAAAAAATACACTAGAGGCATAAAGAGCAGATTTGAATAGGCAGAAGAAAGAATCAGTGAGCTAGAAGACAGGATAGATGAAATCTTACAGACAAAAGAAAGAGGAAGAATGAGCAAGGTCTCAGGGATTTGAATAACAGTACAAAGCAAACAAGGAAATATGTCATAGATGCCCCAGAAGGAGAAGAGAAGGGAAAAAGAGGCAGAAAGTATATTTGAGGAAATAATGGCTGAAAATATCTTAATTCTTATGAAGGACGTAAATATACATGTTTAAGAATGTAACAAAGTACTTCAAACACAGTAAATCCAAGCAGACCTACTCTGAGACACATACTAATCAGAATGTCAAGTGCCAGTGATAAGGATAGAATCCTGAAAGCAGCAGGAGAAAAGAGATTCATCACATGTAAGAGAAACACAATAAGGTTAAGTGCTGATTTGTTGTCAGAAACCATGAAGGTGAGAAGGTCGTGGTATGATATATTTAAGATACTGAGAGAAAAAAACTACCAACCAAATATTCTTTATCTGGCAAAACTTTCCTTCAAAAATGGTAGAGAGTTCAAAATATTTACAGATAAACAGAAACTGAGAGAGTTCGTTTACAAGAGACCTGCCCTACAAGAATTACTAAAGGGAGTTCTTCAGGCTGGATGGAAAAGGCAGGAGAGAAAGGTTTGGAGGAGAGTGTAGTAATGAAGATTATGAGTAAGTGTAACAAAAATGATAAGAAGAGACAAAAATAAGATGACATATAAAAAGAATGAGTGGTTGAAGTAAGTACTCCCTATACAGGAATATCATTGAGTTTTAATGGATAAATTCCCCAATGAAAAGACACAGAATGGCAGAATGGATAAAAAAGTATGATCCTTCTATATGCTCACCTTAAACCTAAGGGCAGAAATAGGTTGAAGGTGAAGGGTTGGAAGAAGATTCCATGCAAATAGTAATCAAAAAAGAGCTGGGTTAGCTATACTAATACTGGACAAAATTGACTTTAAATGCTAAACTGTTTTAAGAGACAAAGAAGGACAACATATATTAATAAAAGGGGCAGTCCACTAACAAGAAATATCAATCATAAATATTTATGCCCCTAACCACAGTACTCCAAAATACATGAGGCAGACACTGGCAAAACTGAAAGGAGAAACAGACACCTCTACAATAATAGTTAGAGACTTCAATACACCGCTCTCATCAATGGATAGAACATTTCATCAATGAATAGATCAGCAAGGAAACAGGGAACTGGAATAATATGGTAAATGAACTAGACCCAACAGGCATGTATAGAACATTGCACCCCGAAACACAGGATATACATTCTTCTCAAGTGCATGGATTATTCTCCAGAATAGACTGCATGTTGGGTCACTGTTCTAGTTTGCTAATGCTGCCGGAATGCAAAACACCAGAAATGGATTGGCTTTTATAAAAGGGGGTTTATTTGGTTACAAAGTTGCAGTCTTAAGGCCATAAAATGTCCATCAACAAAGGGTACCCTCACTGGAGGATGGTCAGTGGTGTCTGGAAAACCTCTGTTAGCTGGGAAGGCATGTGGCTGGCGTCTGCTCCAAAGTTCTGGGTTCAAAATGGCTTTCTTCAAGGACGTTCCTCTCTAGGCTGCTGTTCCTCAAAATGTCACTCTTAATTGCACTTGGGATATTTGTCTTCTCTCAGCTTCTCCAGAACAAGAGTCTGCTTTCAACGGCCTTCTTCAAAATGTCTCTCATCCGCGGCTCCTATGCTTTCTTCAAAGTGTCCCTCTTGGCTGTAGCTCCTGTTCAAAATATACTCACAGCTGCACTGAGTTCCCTCTGCCCATCAGCTCATTTATATGGCTCCACTGATCAAGGCCCACCCAGTGGGTGGGCCAGCACTCCATGGAAATTATCCAGTTAGAGTTATCACCCACTGTTTGGTGTGGCGCATCTCCACAGAAACATTCAAAAAAATTACAATCTAATCAACACTGATAATGTCTGCCCACACAAGATTACATCAAAGATAATGGCATTTGGGGGACACAATATATTCAAACTGGCACAGTCACAAAACAAGTCTCAATTAATTTTAAAAGATTGAAATGTTACCAAGCACTTTCTCTGATCATAATGGTATGAAGATGGAAATCAGTAACAGGTGGAGAACTGGAAAATTCATGACTATATGGAGATTAAACAACACACTCTTAAACAATGAGTAGACAAAAGAAGAAATTGCAATGGAAATCAGTAAATATGTTGAGACAAATGAAAATGAGAATATAACATATCAAAACTTATGGGATGCAGCCAAGGCAGTGCTACATGACTGCAAAAAAGACCACTTTTTAAAGAAGAAAGAGCTAAAATCAAAGACCTAACTGCACACCTGGAGGAACTAGGGGAAGGAAAAAAAAAAAAAGAAAAAAAAAAAAAAAGCAAAGCAATCCCAAAGCAAGCAGAAGGAAAGAAATAACAAAGATTAGAGCAGAAATAAATGAAATAGAGAATTTAAAAAAAAATAGAGACAGTCAATAAAACAAAAGTTGCTTCTTTGAGAAAATCAACAAAATTGACAAATCCTTGGCTAGACAAAGAAGAAAAAGAAAGAAGATGGAAATAAAATCAGAAATGATTGGAGGGACATTACTGACCTCACAGAAATAAAAAGGATCGTAAAAGTATGCTATGAGTAGCTGTATGCCATGAAATTAGACAAATTGGATGAAATGGACAAATTCCTAGAAACACACGAACAATCTACACTGACTGTAGAAGAAATAGTGGATGTCAGCGGACCATTTACAAATAAAGAGATTGGATCTGTCATCAAAACCTCCCTACAAAGAAAGACCCAGAAACAGATCACTCCACAGGTGAATTCTATCCATCATTCCAGGAAGAATTAACACAAATTCTGCTTAAACTCTTCCAAAAGATTGAGGAGGAGGGAGCACTACCAAACTCATTCTATGAGGACAGTATCACCCTAATACCAAAGCCAAATAAAGATACTGCAAGAAAAGAAAATTACGGACCAATTTAATAAATATAGATGCAAAAATCCCCAACAGTATTCTGGCAAATGGAACCCAACAGCATTTTAAAAGAATTATACACTGTTAGCAAGTGGGTTTTAACTCAGGTATTCAAGGGTGGTTCAATACAAGAAAATCGATTAACGTCATACGCCACAGTAATAAATCAAAGGGAAGAAAACCACATGATCATTTCGACTGAAGTAGAAAAGGCCTTTGACAAAATCCAGCATCCTTTTTTGATAAAAATACTTAGACAGGAAAACAAGGAAACTTCCTCAATATGATAAACAGCATATGTGAAAAACCCACAGCTAACATTGTACGAACGGTTAAAGACTGAAAGTTTCTCTTGAAGATCTAGAAAAAGATGTTTGCCCACTGTCACCACTGTTATTTCAGCATTGTACTAGAAGTTCTAGCCAGAGCCAAGAAAAAGAAAGAAAGGCATCAAAATTGGAAAGGAGAAAGTAAAACATTCACTATTTGCAGATGGCATGATCCTACATATAGAAAGTCCTGAAAAATCTACAACAAATCTACTAGAGTTAATAAACAAGTTTAGCAAAGTGATGGGATACCAGATCAATAAGCAAAAATCAGTAGTGTTTGGAAATGGATGGTGATATGGTAACACAATATTGTGACTATAATTAACAGGGCTTAATTATCGTTGTGATTGTAGTTGAAAGGGGAAATTTCGGGTCATATATGTCACTTGAAGGAAGGCTAGAGGATAAAACATGGGACTGTGTAACACGGTGTACCTGTTGTGGATGATGACTGTGGTTAATGATACAAATATAAGATTGTTTTTTCAGGAACTAGCACAAATGTACATCACTATTACGACGTGTTAATAATAGGGTGATATACGGGAAAAAATACACCTAATGCAAACTGTGGATTTTAGTTAATAGTAATGTTTCAATACTCTTTCATCAGTTGTAACAAAGGTACCATATCAGTGCTAAGGGTCAATAATAGGGGGATATACGGGAATGGGGTTTTTCTTTTTTTTGGAGTAATGAGAGTATTCTGAAATTAATTGTGGTGATGAATGCACAACGCTGTGATTATACTGCGAACCATTGTTGTATACTTTATGATTGTTGTGGATACATTGTTTAAAAAAGGGTTGAGTCTAATTCAGGTATTCTCCATAAAGGAAGAGAGAAGTATATATACCTAAATAATCTTGGAGTAAAAAAATAAAGGGCATACCCATATATCCATTTTATCATCTTCACTTCCCTTCAGAATCTTACTGGTTGGAGGAATATGAAGGGAGACATGTATTTTGAAGAAAAAAACATCCCTAGATGATTTGGTTCACTACTGGCTTCCACTTTGGTATCATTGATCTAATTCAGTGCTCTGGCATTTGTTGGTATGAACCCATAACAGTAGTTTTAGCTTGAGAGAGAAAGGACTTCCAAATCTACCAATATATATTTTTTTAAATTTTTAGTCTAGTAACATATATACAACCTAAAATTTCTCTTTTTAACCGCAGTTACATTTATAATCACTGCTGTTAATTACATTCACAATGTGTGGTAACATCAACACTATCTATTATGAAAACATTACAGTCAACCCAAATAGAAACTGAACAGTTAAAGCATTAACTGCCCATTCTCTATCCATACCCTGGCCTCTAGTAAACTATATTCTAGATTCCAATTCTATGAATTTTCTCATTATAATTATTTCATGTCAGTGAAATCATACAATATTTGTCCTTTTGTGCCTGGCTTATTTCACTCAAAATGATGTCTTTATGGTTCATCCATGTAGTTGCATGTATCAATACTTCATTCACTTTTATGGCTGATTAATATTCCATTGCATGAATATACCACATTTTATTTATGCATTCATCAGTTGTTGGTCAGTTGGTTTAGGTTGGTCATATACATCTACCAATATTTTTATAGCTCAATAAATTTTCATGATTTTATGTCATAGCTGGGATACATCTTCTAGCCAGGAGATCAAGTTGCCAGAAATTAAAATTGTGCTGAATGTTTTGGTTTGGATTAGTTTTTACTTAGCACTTAGCTGCCTTCCATAAATCAAGGTGATTTCTTTCATGCTTTAGACCTGTGCTAATTTGCACGTATATTTACTCACATCCTATTCTCTTAATGTCTCTGAAACCTATTTCTAGAATTAAACTGATAAGAAATGGTAATTTTCTTGATTAAAGATTCCTTTGTAATATTATGTGATGAAGATGTACATTTTGTCTGTTGCATAAATATTTACTTAATAATGTATACTTAAACTTGGAATTGTGCATATGCTGACCTTGACATAAGTCCAGTTTAAAAATTAATGGTTCATCTTTATAGATTCTAGGCTTTCTTTTTGGGTTTATCTGGCTGCCATGGACTCAGGTACAAGAAAAAATAAATGGGTAAACTTTAATTCAGAAGAAAAGAGTAAAATCTCAATTATGTAATATATTAAAAGTTGTGACTTTGGTTATTTACAGAATTACAGCACTTTCTAGGTTTAAAATGTAACTGCCAAAAATGCAGTCATAACATACAGTGAGTGGCACTAAACTTTTTGAATGGCAAAGCATGGGTTACAGAATAGTTGTTTTGTTATATTGCAACACACTGACTTCCAAAAACTGTTAGAATCATGTTTATCTATCACCTTTGCAGTGAATCCTTTACTCTTGATTATGCTTGATTCTTAATTGAAACAGTTTTTTAAAAATCAGCACATATTACCCTTTTAGTTCATTCTTTTTAATGAAAAAAGGAGGTAGAAGGGGAGACTATACTATTGTCCTTTTTTTTTAAAGTAATTTTAGTGAAATAAATTCACATACCATACAGTCATCCAAGTCTACAACAGTTGTTCACAATTCCATCATGGAGTTGTGCATTCAACACCACAATCAATTATTGAACATTTTCATCACTCCAAAAACTAAAAATGAAAATAAGAATAAAAACAAAAGTAAAAGAGAACACTCAAAGCATCCCATACCCCTCCTCTTCACCTCATTTACTTTTTTTTAAATTGAAATATATTCACATACCATACAATCATCCAAAGTGTAAAACAGTTGTTCACAGTATCATCATATAGTTGTGCATTCATCACCACAATAAATTTTTGAACATTTTCATTATTCCTAAAAATAAAGGTAAAAATAAAGAGAGTAAAATGAACACCCAAAATGTCCCATGTGCCCCTGCTCCATATTATTCATTTACTTTTTGTCCCCATTTTTCTACTCATTTGTCCATACACTAGGTGAAGGGAATGTGAACCACATGGTTTTCACATTCACATGGTCACACCATATAAGCTATATAGTTATAAGATCGCCTTCAAGAATCAAGATACTGGATTGCAGTTCAACAGTTTCAGATATTTCTTTCTAACTAGTCTAATAAACTAAAAACTATAAAGGGATATCTATATAACACATAAGAGTTACTCCATTTGACTCCATTTGAAATCTCTCAGCCACTGAAACTATTTTGTTTCAATTCTCTTCCCCCTTTTGGTCCAGGAGGCTTTCTCAGTTACAGGATGCAGGGTCCAGGCTCATCCCCTGGAGACACATTCCACATTGTCAAGGAGACTTATACCCCTGGGAGTCATGTCCCACGTAGTGGGGGAGGACAACAAGTTTACATGCCAAGTTGGCTTAGAGAGAATGGCCACATATGAACAACAAAAGAGGCTCTCTGGCACAATTATGAGTAGGCTTAGCCTCTCCTTTGCAGTAACAGGCTTCATAACGGCAAGCCTCAAGGTCGAGGGCTTGACCTACTAAGGTGGTAGTCCCCAATACTTGCGAGAATATCAGGAATTCCCCAGGTGGGGAAGTTCAGTATGTCTACATTTTCCCAGAGCCCCTCAAGGGGGCTTTGTAAATACTTTTTATTCTCTGCCCAAATTACTTGGTTTTATTGGGGCTACATGCTAACCTGTACTACCAACAAGGTCTCACTCCATAGTCAAAGTTCCACATAATTCCGGCATTTGAATAAACTGACCATACAAGTTAAATTCTATAGTGTGCTACAGAAAATATAGATTTTGCACCATGTAACCATCTCTTCCTTTGGTCCCACACAGAAGCCAAAGTTTTAAAACACGGTTAATGACTGGGAGGAGGAGCAGGATGGCTTCATTGAGAGGAGTGGAATTTAGTCCATCCCCTGGAACAACTAATAAACAACAAGGTACAACTAATAAATAATTTGGAATAACTGCTGGTGGGACAGCCGTGACCGTCCACACATCGTACACCAATGTGGACTGGGAAGAATGCCTGAGGTCGCAGAATAGAATATGTAAGTAACAGCTGTGGAACCACGCTGAGAGCCCCTTCCCCCATGGCAGGCTGAGCTGCAAAACCTCGCTGTGGTAGAAACGAGCAGTGCTCTCTGAGCAAGCGAATATAGCTCAGCTGAGCTCCAGCTGGGGTTTTAATTAACAAATATGGACTGCTGAATACAAGCTACAAACCCCCAACAAGCAGACAGAGGCTTTTAGTGACAATTGACCTTAAAGAACCGGAGGACTCCTCTGTCCTGGGAGGGGGAGCCCAGAAGACCAGGTGTTACTTCTGGCCGATGAGTGAAACTGGGGGCTGTGTACTGGCTCCAAAAGGGGGCTTTCTGTTCATTTTTCTCTCTTTCAACCTGAGGGGCTCAGAAGAGAGATCCACAGCCATTTTCACTTGGGCTGGTCCCACCCCCTTTTTCTTTGGGAAGATACACCCCCCAGTGGTTATCTTCTACACTTGTATTCCTCCTTTGTCTCTCTGACTCTCTTAACTCCACCCTTGCCTGGGTCAGTGCTGACAACTGAAAATGCCTGAGGCTTTCTCTAATGAGCTGCTTAGAAAGAGGAAAAAAAAGGAAAAAGAGCAAAAGCCTCTTTTCAGAGCCAGTCTCCAGCCCCTCAGTTTTGCCAGTTGACCTGTGTTTGTACCCAGTTCTCTGTGCCCCTCTTCTTGGGACACAGCCGTTTTCCAGTATTCTGAGCTCAGCCATCTCTAAAAGCCTTTGTTTTAAAATTTAGTTATGTTTTTTTTTTTTCTTTTTCTTCAGCCCTGCCTCCTCTCTGCAGAGAGGAATCTCAGATTCCTACTTGCTCAGGGCTTATCTGTGCTTGTAGCTTGTATGCAATTGTCCCAATTTGTTAAATTAAAACCACAGTTGGAGCTTGGTTGAGCTACATTCCCTTGCTCCTGGCAGGGACTGCTTCTTTTTCCCACAGTGAAGTTTTGCAACTCAGCCTGCTATGCCAGGCAGGGGAGGGGCGCCAGCTCCGAGTCTTACTTACAATATTTATGCTGTGATCTTAGCCGTTCCACCCACTTCTTACTGGTGTACAATGTGTGAGCAGTCACTGATGTCCCCCAACAATTGTTCCAGATTATTTACTAGTTGTTCCTGGCTATTTACTAGTTGCTCTAGAAGACTAAATTCTACACCATCTTGCTGCCATCTTGCCCTGCCCTCTATCCTTTGATGTATTTTTATTGAATTTTTGTATATGGTGTGGTGTGTAGTAGGGGTTCATCTTGATTTTTTTTTCGCATATGCCTGTCTAGTTTTCCCAGCACCATTTGTTTAAGAGGCTGATCTTTCACCATTCAGTGAACTTGACACCCTTATCTGAAATCAGTTGGCCCTAGATGTGTGGGTTTATTTCTAGACTCTCAATTCTTTTCCATTGGTCCATTTGTCTATCTTTATTCCGGTACCACACTGTTTTGATTATTATATCTTTGTAATAAGTTTGAAATTGGGAAGTGTGAGTCCTCCAAGTTTGTTTTTCCTCAATTTTGTTTTGGCTCCTTGAGTCCCCTTAACATTCCATATGAATTTGATGATTGGTTTTTCCATTGCTGTAAAAAAAGGCTACTGGAATTTTGATATTATATTGAATCTGTAAATCACGTTGGGTATTAACATCTTAACAATAATAAGTCTTTCAATTCATGAACGTGGGATGTCTTGCCATTTATATAGGTTTTCTTTAATTCCTTTCAGCACATACAGTTTCGTAGTTTACAATATTACATGTCTTTCACCTTCTTGGTTGAATTTAGTCCTAGATATTTTATTGTTTTAGAAACTATTGTAAATAGAATTGTTTTCTTGATTTCCTTTTTCAGATTATTCATTGTTGATATTTGGAAGCACCACTGATTTTAGGCTATGGATTTTGTACTCCCACAACTTTGCTGAATTCATTTATTAGCTCTAGTAGCTTTCTTCTGGATTCTTTGGGATTTTCTACATATTTAGGAATATGTCATCTGAAAATAGATGTGCTTTTGCTTCTTCCTTTCCATACTATTATTTATATATATATATATTTTGTCTGATTCCTCTGGCTAGAACTTCAAGTACTTTTGTTATTTTTCAGCCTTTAAAAAAAAACTTTTGTTTCTTTTTCATTTTGAAAATAATGTATGCTTATTTTTACTTTTTAACAATTCAAAACTACACAATTAGGATAGTCTCAAAATTCCTTCCCCAGAGGTAAACATTTAACAGTTTGTTGTATATATGCTTCCAAGCTTTTTTTCACATTTTATATAATTTTTTTAGTGGAATTGTAGTCTGCCTACTCTTGTGCAACTTTCTCTACTTGGACATTTTTCCATTTTAGAAAACATATATCTCTACCTTCTTCAAAGGCCTTGTTCTAATAGTATATATACTTTTATAATCAGTTTGTAGACTATGTGACTCCTGATTTCTAGCTTATCTAGCTCTTTCATTTATAATCTGTCCCATTGTTTGTTTTATGATTTATAACTGATCCCAGTCTTATATTTGGTAAGTGCTCCAGTCATAGACCATGCATTTGTTGTGCCTAGTGTGCAGTTTGATTTGGCTTAGTAGATTTGTCTTTGCTACTTTTAAGTATAGCTGCTGTGGAAAATATGAAAGCATTAAGATAATAGGTTTAAAATGCATCCTTAAAAAAATTTAATTTTGGAAAAAAATTTTTGGTTTAATTGCACTCCATTCTAAACACAAGCCTCCTTATCTAAAATATATACTAGATAAGTTTCTCTTTTAGTGAAAGGCACACATCGTTTACCTTTGGTAGTTTCTAAAAATAATGTGTTCTTTAAGTTCAGTGCTTTTTTCTTTCAGAGATAAAAGAGGAATAGAAGGTAGAAGAAGATGCTGGGATCTGAACGTGGTGTTGTGGAAGAATGGTTATCAGAATTCAAGGTAGATTGGATTGGGGATAATGTGTTAAATGATTTTAGTTGTTAGTAATTCAAACAGCTAGTGAATATGTGTTTATGGAGAAACCTATACAAATGTCACATGTGAAAATGGCAAAATATGAAATAATGTGTTTCTGTAATTGCAATTCTGAACAATTCTGTACTAATGGGTTAAGGGCTAGAGGATAATATGTAAAAGTGATGTGGGGGCGTATCTAAATTTTAAAATATATTCAATAGAAGAGAGGAAGCCTCCAAGCTTTAATAAGGCACAAAATAGGATTAATGCATTAAGTTTTTATTTCCTGTAATTAAAAATCATTTGTTGATTTCATTGAAAACTATGTAATTTTTTAACTCTATGGAAATAAATTTTTTACAAAAAAATAGAATGTCAGAATTCAAATATGCTCTACTTCATTTGATTTTTAGGCCAGATTAGTTTAAGATAACCTGTTTTGGCAAATCTTGGTATAATATTTGTGATTTCTAATCATTTTTCATGATCCAATAGTTAGAAGAATTGTGTAATATAATTTGTTTCATTAGCAGTCACATTTTTTTCCTTGTATTAATTATTTTCACTTTTCTTAGTTAACTGTATTATAAATTTTTTTAGGAGCAATTCATGTGAAATAATGTTCATGACTTCCCAAATATTAAAGTTCACTTTTTATTTTCCTTTGGTGATTTCTTGTAGGCATTACCTGACACTCAGATCACCAATTATGCAGCAACTTTACACCGGAAAAAAACACTGGTACCAGCCCTCTATAAAGTTATTCAAGATTCAAATAATGAGGTAGGAGAAATTGTAGGAAAAGTAATTTCATCATAGTGGAATGAAATATGTGTAATAAAACACATAAATTTTATGATTTTTCCTCCTTTTTTTGGTTAAAAAAAAAAAAGCCTTTTGGGACTAGAAAACTTTCTGCTGTTTTTCATTCTGATAGTTGCTTTGGCTTTCTCTGTCTTCTCCCTTTCCATATTTTAAAATGTTTTGATCAAATTTGTTCCTGTTGAGGGAGCATGTTTTGATTATTGATTTGAATAACCATCATCTCAACTTGAATAGGTTATTTAATTTGAAACTTTTGCCTGTGAATGTTTCCTGTTCCAGAATCCAGATTTTATTGTTATACCAATTTGAGATTTTTTAAAATATTGCTTACATTTATTTTGTTGACAATATAGAGCTATGCATAATCACTCTAATCAGTGAAATCAAATTTGTAACACAAAATTATGCTTCTAGCAAATATAGCTTAAAAATGGTCAGAGAAAGCATTTTTTTCTGTCTAGATAGTCAAGATCAATATATAGAATAAGAATTTCCTATTATTCTGTCTTGAGCAAGAAGAAGCCAAAAAAAATGCAACTTTTGAATCCATGTGTTAACTTATGCAAAATACACACACTCCCTTTCCATTAACAAATTAGTATGACATACAGTTTTATCACCACTGATTTCATGTATGCTTGCAAATGAAAGGAACACACAGGAAAGTAGCTTCTTATTTTCCCAGATACAGCCTCCCAGAGTGCCTCTGCTGTGTACTGGAGTGAGTTTGAAGAAGTTCAGGTAATCATCTCGTAACCAGCAGCTTAACTTAAAAGTGCATCTTCAGTTTTGCCCTCTAAAAGCTTGCTTATTAACCTCTCCTGAACTTGGATTAACTCTCAGTTAGGCTTGCATCTGTTGCTATTTATAGCAACAATGGCTGGATTCATTGCCTCTTTTTCTCTTGCTGTGTATTTCCGAATGTTTTATAACTATAGGGATGAGTAGTATGCATATATGCATAGCTTTCTTGGTCAGCAGTTTTCAGGGTTATGGGTTTGCATAGTAAGTGTGTGTCTTCCCTATCTTTTGTTTTGTGCTGACTTAACATTTAAACTTTGCTTATTAAAATTTGTGTTATGTTTTTTCTTTACAGTGTAGCTCTTCATGGGCAGCGTTCATATATTCTATATGTGTTACTTCCCTAGAATCTAATACTTCATCATGTACATAATGAGCAATTACTAAATATTGATTAGAATAGTGAAATAAAAAATGAGGTTCTAAAATGCTGTCATTTTCATTAGGATTCACAAATGTATAAAAAGTACCTTTTCCTCTTTTATTTCTCCCTCTTTTTTTACTTGCCTACAACCAAAAAATATATATTTTTTGCATTGTCAGATTACCGAGGGACAAATAGTACTTTATCCTTATTTCTTCCCTTTGATAGATATTAGTTGGTGCTACTGACAACTGAGAATTACCTGGCAAGGCAGTAAGCCCTCTGTAAATGTGCTGATAATGAACCCCAGTTGAAGAAAGGAAAGGGAGTATAATGACAAAGAAGGAGAGGCTAGTATTAGTGGAATCTGGTAACCTTGAATAAATAAACTTGGTTTTGTAAATGTCTAGCCAATATAATTCCGAAGTTGGAATGTTCCAAATAATTGTCAATAAATAGTCATAAAGAGAAATTGAAAAATAAGGAAAGAATAGAAATTATGTATTCCATAAAGTCATAAAGAGAAATGAAAAAAGAAGAAAGAATAGAAATGATGTATTCCATAGAGTCTTGTCCAGTAATTATGTTCAGTTATTCTAACCTAAAAGTAGATAAAGAAAAAAATGTCATTTCCTTAGATTACCTTAATTTCTTTGGGGATACCTTGAGGCAATCCCAAAATGTATTTATAGGTTTACAAGTGTGATTGGGAGTTGAACTGGAATGGGTTAATTCTTTGTTTCATTTTAGTATTTCATTAACATTTAAGATTTACATTGCAATTCATATATTAAATTCTGGCTTAGGAAAAAAAGAGCAAAGGTGCATAAATATTATACAAGTTTAAGTTAGAAGTCAAATATTATTTTCAAATAAAAGACAATGTTTCTAAGTTGATGAAAGTAAATCTTTAAAAAATAAACATCTGAATTTATACTTCAAAATGTCTTCTATAAATGTGTCACTTCATGAAGCTCTTTGGTTTTCTAAAAATGCTGCCTAATATTACCCAAAACATTTTTATAATTTTTAAAAATTGCTTTCTAAACTACTATTCTTTTGTAAACCTTTAGTAGTCCTGAATTTTTTCCCTTGAGGATATGTTTAATTTTTTTAAAAACCTCCATAACTTTATCACATAATAGCATGTTATATATAATAGACATTCAGGTGTGACATTCTTGAGGGCTGTATTGGAGTAAGAACTTTAATATCCATAAACTCTCAAACACATCAACTTTTTAGATCTCTTCATTTTGCCTGTACCTCCATTCCTCATCCCCAGCATTTTTTATTGTTTTCTTTTTGGAGTTATTTTACACATAGAAACTAAATTTAGATCATTTCACAAGTATCAGTATTTATATAATAACAATAAAATAAAGGCAAATTGCTTTTTCTACATTGGTTGCTGATACTTTGCTGATACTGGGTGGTCAGAACCTAAGATGCCAGAGGCCTTTTATATTGTTTTATGGCCAAGGTTGTGATTGATTATGAAATAACAGAACTTTTTATCTAGTGTGACTTCTGACACTGAAAGTATTTCCCAAAGATGTGTTGTGTGATATTTTGAGCAGTTGCTGCATTGTGGAAATGAATATATAACCCTCGGAGGTTATTTGTATATGGTGTGAGATAGGGCTCTTCTTTCTTTTTTTTTGCACATGGATATCCATTTCTAGCCCCTTTTTTGAGGAGACTGACCTTTCCCAGTTGAATGGACTTGGCTGGTCAGAGGGTAAGGGTCTATTTCTGAGCTGTCAGTTCCATTCCATTGGTCAATATAGCTTTCTTTATGCCAATATCATGCTGTTTTGATCACTGTAGTTTGTAATATGCTTTAAAGCCAGGAAGTCTGAGTCCCCCAGCTTCCTTCTTCTTTTTCAACATGTTCTTGGTTATTGAAGGCCCCTTACCCTTCCAAATAAATTTGTTAATTGGCTTTTCCATTTCTGCACAGTAGGTTGATGGAATTTTGATTGGGATTTCATTGAATCTATAAATCAATTTGGGTAGAAATGACATCTTAATGATATTTAGTCTTCCAGTACATTAATACAGAATGTCTTTACATTTGTTTAGGTCTTCTGTGATTTCTTTTAGCAATATTTTGTAGTTTTCTTTGTACATGTCCTTTACATCCTTCGTTAAATTTATTCCTAAGTATGTAATTGTTTTAGTTGCTATTTTAATGTTATTTTTTTCTTGATTACCTTGTCAGCTTGTTTCTTACTAGTGTGTAGAAACAACTACTGATTTTTGCGTGTTGATCTTCTATCCCACAGTTTTGATGAACTCATTTATTAGCTCTAATAGCTTTGATGTTGATTTGTCAGGACTTTATATGTAGGATTATGTTATCCTCAAATAGTGAAAGTTAACTTCTCTTCCATTCCAATTTAAATGCCTTTTCTTTTTCTTGCCTAATTGCTCTGGCTAGAACTTCTGGTGCAATGTTGAGTAACAGTAGTGATGGTGGGCATCCTTGTCTTGTTCCTGATCTCAGAGGGAAGCTTTCAGTTTTTCACCATTGTATAAAATGTTAGCTGTGAGTTTTCATATATGCCCTTTATAATGTAGAGGAAGTTTCTTTCTATTCCTATCTTTCCTAGTGTTTTTATCAAAAAAAAGGATGATGGGTTTTATCAAATGCCTTTCTGTGTCAGTTGAGGTTATCATGTGGTTTAAATTCAGGACTACAGATCTCAAATGGGTACATGATCCTGTCATGCAGCCTTACTTTATTTCCTTGCTGTTCTACTTTTTATTTTATATCTTCTTTTCTCATATGCTTACCCTTTTTCCTCTTCATTTTTAACTTGCTTTCTATATCTTTAAAAAATTAGAAGAAAACAGTTGAGAACTCTCTTATTTTCCCATTCAGATCTACCACTCTGCGAGCATTTTCTGCCCACACTCTTCTGCTTTTTCTGCTTTTCAGTAGATGAAGTATCCAGGTTGTATCAAAGACCATCTCTTCCATTTAGGTCTGGATCCCATCTTCTCTAGCCTCCTCAAAGACTCTGCTCCTACAGTTATTCCTTCTCTCTCCTCTATCATTGATTTTTTTCCTCCTCTGCTTAATGGAATAAGGTCTCCTCATATTTTATTGTCTACTCCATTTCTGTGTCTCTATTTATTTATGAACTTCGTAAAGTATTGCTTATAGCCTCTGTCTCTACTTCCTTACCTCACGTTCTTTCTCTAACCCATTCATATTGGACTTCAGTCTCCATTATTCCACCCAAACGACTCTTAATTTCATTATGTTATTAGATAGCATGTCCCCTAGTAATCATCATGTCAGAAGTCTTTGCTAACTTTGAGAATGTTGTCAATTATTTGTAAGCTTTTTTTATTTTTAACTCAAAAGATAATGTATTTTTAAACGTCTTTTGATGTGAATGATATTGTAATTTATTGGAGATCGGAGTCATTTATTAAATTGGGAATTTGAGAACATGATGACATGTTACATATGCTTAGATACAAAGGTGTTAATAGTATTGGCAAAATTTTAACAGTCTCTTATTTTGCAGTGTTATCTGATTAAAAGCTACTGGATTGCCAAAACAAAGTAATTTTGGCAACTGTATTTCTTCACTATTCTTAACTAAAGTATAGTCTTATACATGATGGTATGCCTTTTCCTAGTAAGGAAGGGGATTTATAGGTATTTATAACATACACCCATCATAATTTTACCATGACCAATAAAATTTAGAGAAGGCAATCTTTGAAGATTTCCTTACTCAAGAGGAAAGTGAATTTGAAACATAGGTATATATATTTTATTAAATATATTTATGAGAGCAACAATGTTTAATTCTTGTGAAGAGATGAATACTGTCGTCAGTACTTAAGAAGGATGCCAGCAACTGACTGTTTTCAAAAGCTTGTTACCTCTTCATTATAGGCACTGCATAGAGTATACTATTTGCCATTAAACAACTCTCTTTACTACTGCACCTCCATTCTGGTATAAGAAATATGATATGGTAGAAACATCCATTTGGTATCACAAGACCTAGATTTAGTGAATTCCTCCACCACTAATTTCTCTTAACTTTGGTCAAGTTGTTAGATCTAGACTTCAAAATAAGGGGAGAGTTGGAATTTTTTTTTTTTTTTAAGATTTTATTCTACGATAGTAATTTCACATATAGCGCTTAGTAGATACAAGATGTGTGTGTGGGTATAAAATTTAGCTTTAGAGTTCTTTAAGAGCTATGCTTAATGCATCTATATATATATTAACTGTACAATTGGCAGGTTGTTGACTTTTAATTTTACAATTGTTAAAGTAGTGACTTTTTTAGTGTTAGATTGTTATGGATATATATAACCACATTCAAGCAGATTCCCAAATGCATATGCATTATTTTAATCATTCAGAATAGAGATGTTTAGATAAAATTGCTGAATTATTATTCTTTTTGTAAAGTGTTAAATTTTAATTCAAAAATTATTTTATAGTTTCTTATCAATGTTTGATCTGCATTTAAAAATCATAGCTAGTTTGGTTTTTTCAGTCTGCAATTATTCCAGCAAAACCATTCTGAATTAGTAGTAAATTTTAGGCAAAAGTGGGGAAGTTTACTTTAACTATTGGCTCATTATTTTCAGTTTTCAAGAGCATGAAGTCTCCTCATAAGTTATATTGTGTAATATATGAAAAACTGGCCAATGAAATATTAAAAAAGATATTTTGATATACTTTCCTCCTTTTCAAAATCTTTCATATAATTATAATTAGTGGATTTTAAATCATTCTTAAAACATAAAGGTAGTCAATTTGTTTCACTTGTATATATTTAAAATATTAGCTCACATTTTGGATGCTCAACCATTATGTTACAAAATCCTTTCCACCTCTGAGTAGTATATAATTTGTTTAAATCATAGTCTGAATCAAGATTTAAAGTTATTTCCAGACCATAAGAAATTATTTTCTTTTCTCTGGAAACTTTTTAAAATGAAGTATAGTAAGAGTTGGTAAGGACAGAAAGGGAAACTCACCAAATATAGAGTATCTTGGTTAAAGAACTAATCATCTGTTCTGGTTTACTAGTGCTGTGTTATGCAAAATACCAGAAATGGATTGGCTTTTATAAAGAGGATTTATTAAGTTACAAAGTTACAGTCCTAAGGCCAGAAAAGTGTCCAAACTAAGGCATCAACAAGAGGATACCTTCACTGAAAAATGGCCAATGGCATGCGGAACACCTCTGTTAACTAGGAAGGCACATAGCTGGCGTCTGCTGGTCCTTTGCTCCTGGGTTTCGTTGCTTTCAGCTTCTGATTCCAATAGCTTTCTCTCTAAGTATCTGGAAGTCCTCACTTAGCTCCTCCAGGGCCAACTCTGGGCTTCATCTCTTAACTTAGCATCTCCAAACGTCCTTCTGTCTGTATCTCCAAACATTTCTCAGCATCTCTCCAAAAGTCTCTCTCAGCTGCTCTGAGCTCCTTCTGTCTGTGAGCTTTCTTATAGAACTCCAGTGATTTAATTAAGACCCTTGAATGGGTAGGGCCACACCTCCATAGAAATAATCTAATCAGAAGTATCACCCACAGTTGGGTGAGTCACATCTCCATAGATACACTCAGTCAAAAAGGTTCCACCCTAATAAAAAGACTAATAAATCTGCCCCCACAAGAGTGCATTAAAGAATATGGCTTTTTGGGGGACATAATATATCCAAACCAGCACATCATCTAATAATTTAGTAGTTACTATATTGAAAGATATGTTGATTTTATATGTGCACAGAGTACTTCTTATAGTTAGTGAATTGGTCAGTTTACATAAATAGGGATTAAAAGTTTTGGTTGAGTTAATTCAAAATATGTAGAAATTAATACTGAAAATTTATTTTTAAAATACTATATAGGTATATGGGCCTTTTAAAAAATACAGCTACAGCCAAAAAAATGGATATATTAATACACTTTATTTTTCTTTTAGCTCCTGGAGCCTGTCTGCCACCAGCTATTTGAGCTTTATCGTAGCTCTGAAGTTCGACTTAAGAGGTTCACACTGCAGTTCTTGCCAGAATTGATATGGGTTTACCTACAGCTTACAGTTAGTCGAGACAGGCAGAGTAATGGCTGCATTGAAGCACTTCTGTTAGGAATTTATAATTTGGTAAGTTGAAAATGGTATAAAGTTTTGGAAATTTTCAGTAACTTTTTTAAAGTCCTCTGAAATAATACTTAAGGAATATTTGGAGACAAATAAATTGAAATGTATACTATATAACTCAATTAACTTAATAAATTGAATGCCAAGGTACTTCATAGGTAATTACTGGTATGTATATTATAACGTAGGTGAAACTGTGTTAATTGACAACATTGTCAATACTTTATGACTTTTATTTCTTTTGTTTCATTTGGCCAGTATTTATCAATGCCCTCTGCATAAGGCACAATGTTGGGCACTGATAAGTACAAAAAATTAGATGTGGTGCCTGCTTTTAAAATACTTCTGCTATACTAAAGAAGACATGTTTATAGATGACTAATAATGAAATTTGCATGATAAGGTGATTTTAGAGAGAAATTCAGATGTTAGCTGAAGTCATCATGGCAGACTTTAAAGTGAAGAATTTAGGTTTGCTTTATTAGGCATTGGGAAAGCAATTACAAGTTTTTGATCAGAAGAATAGCATTATGTATTAGAAAGTTAAACGTAGGGGTGGTATAAAGAGAGACCTTGGAATTATATGTTGAATTTAATCTTTATATTTTGAAAGCCACATACATAATTGGGATTAGTGGGGGAAGTGGATATGAGATTTCTGTTTCTCTAAGGGGGTGGATATTAGTTAAGGAATAAAAGTACAATATACTGTTAGAGCCTATTACAATTTTTAAAATCTGAGTAAGAATACAATGGAAACTAGCAGGAGAAGAGAAACCACTAACATTTCTGGATGCTAACTTGCATGGAAGAACCTTGAAGACCAAGATTTGATTACTTCTGCAAATGGAGTGAGTGTGCTAGAAAGGGAAGAACTTAAAGGTCATGATGATTATATGAAACAAAATGGGGAGCTGAGGGAGAATTCAGGAACATGGGAACATTTGTATGGGACCTTTTCAAAGGCTTAGGCAGCAAGGCTCCTTTTCTTAGGCAATGCAAGGAAACAAAATAGCACGTCATATTTCCACTTTCATGCCTTTGTACAAAATTGGAGAATTACCTGAACTCATCAGTTAAGAACCACAAATCTTATGAATTTATCTGGAGTCATTAAGGGGAGAAAAGATTGGGAAAACACTGGCATAGATCTTTTGTTTTTATATAGCTTTAGGATATGGAGCTTATATAAATTTCCAATTCCAAGTGTGGTTTGATTATAAAAGTTTTATAAAGCACTTTGTAAATTTATTTTTTGTTTATTTTTACTTTTCTTTTAGAAGTTTCAGGTGTATAGAGAAATCATGCAGAAAAGATAGCGTTCCCATATGCTCCCCCTTTACACACACAGTTTCCCTATTATTAACATTTTGTTTAATGTGGTACCTTTATTATAACTGATGAAATATTATTGTACTGTTAACTTTAGTCCATAGTTTGCATTAGAGTTCAGTCCTATGGATTTTTTAAAAAATTTTATTCTAGTAATATATATATAGATGTGTGTGCCAGTTTGAGTGTATTGTGTCCCCCAAATGCCATTATCTTTGTAGTCTTGTGTGGGGCAGAAGTTTTGGTGATGGTTGGATTTGCTTGGAATGTGCCCCACCCAGCTGTGGGCAATGATTCTGATGAGATGTTCCCATGGAGGCGTGGCCCCGCCCATTCAGGGTGGGCCCTTATCGGTGGAGCTATATAAATGAGCTGACTTGGGGGGAAGAAAGAGAGTGCAGCTGGGAGTGATGTTTTGAAGAGGAGCAAGCTTGCTAGAGAGGAGCGTCCTGGGAGAAAGCCGTTTTGAGGCCGGAGCTTTGGAGCGGACGCCGGCTGCCTTCCCAGCTAGCAGAGGTTTTCCGGACGCCATTGGCCATCCTCCGGTGAAGGTGCCCGGTTGCTGATGTGTTGCTTTGGACGCTTTGTGGCCTTAAGACTGTAACTGTGTAGCGAAATAAATCCCCGTTTTATAAAAGCCAATCCATCTCTGGTGTTTTGCATTCTGCAGCATAAGCAAACTAGGACAATGTGTATCCTAAAATTTTCCCTTTTAATCACATTCAAATATATAATTCAGAAGTATTAATTACATTCACATTGTGCTGTAAATTTATATTAATAATCTTTGGATAATATAGTATATATTTGATAATACATTATTTATGGAACGCTGTTCTTCTGAGGAATTCTTAAGTACTGGAAACATTATTTTTCTAATTTTTCTCATGATTCCTAGTTTAGGACATTAGTCTTAAAATTCCTGCCTTTTGAAGCTTTATATTCTGTACATTCAGTATATACTGTAAATGAACACTCTACATAATAAAGTTTAGCTCTATACCTGAGAAGGGAATAAAATACAGGAAAATGGAATCTTGTAATAAACAAATACTTCTGTGTTCCAGTGCTCACCCTTCTAAGTGTTATCATTTAAAAATCATTAGAAAACATTTCTATTGCTAGAACATATGTCTGAAGGAAGGAACATGGGCTTTAGAATCACTTGTAGTCATTTCAAAACCAAGCCCTGGAACTTCAGGCTATTTTACATTTGGACAAGTTACTTAATATCTTCAGTTGCTTTATCTGTAAAACAGTTAGGGATAAAAAATTGTTAGTGAAATTAAAAACAATGTGACGATCCCAGCATGTTGTCCGAGGGGTCTGCTAAATGTTTATTATTATCATAAGTAAGGTGAGTTTTTTTAAAATGACAAGGTGGTTTAGATATAAAATTTTTTTTTTTTTTTGCTAGATTGCCTCCCTGGCAATTTCTTTTTAAAGCAGGAAATTTGTATTATATATCACTATGTCTCCCATAATTCCTAACACAGGCCTTTAGTAAATGTTTATTGAATTAACGATTAAATTTAGTGTTTTAGATTATTTAATGTTAAACTATCACTTTAATTAAATTTTTAGTGTAATAAAATTACAAATGAAGCAAGAATATTTTGCAAAGTGGAATGTTTGGCAAGTTATAAATAGATTTGTTGGTGCTGTGTTTTCATTATCTTTTGGCTTCTCAAAAATAGTGTATTAATTTAAAATGCATAGTTATATGTTAGAAATGGAATTTAAGGCTGCTGATTTATTTTAATTCTGTTGATATCTGTGTTCTCTCTTCTTTGTGTTTTTCAGTTTTTCTTACCTCATGGGGTTTCTTCTGTATACTCATTTCTCTTTTTTTACTCTTTTTCTCTCAATACCCCAAGGAGATTTTTATATTGCCCTCAGCTTAAACAAATTTCAGAACATCCTTTTCCATGAATACAAAGATAAAGCAAAAGTATATGGCTTTATTTTAGGTATAAAAATTAAAGTTTTATTGCCTAACTTAAATCATGCCCATTCATCTTAGTGATTTTCTCTGAGAAAGTTCCAGATATGGTGGTAACTAGAGGTTGACGATAAAGAAGTCGCATGCTCCTTTAGGAAATTTTTCAACCTGTTTTCCTGCCCAAATGAGAAGTATGGCCATTGTTTGCTTGTAATTGGTACTTGCCTATGACATAGTAAACTCAGAAATGAGCCTATGGGGAAGGTCCTTTGGGTTTGTGTTTTGGTGATAATAGTTGTTGTTGATATTGTTTTTTCCTTTTATGCTGTGCAGCAACTCCGTCTCTGACCACCTACCCTCTGGGTTTACTGAGGGAAGTAGTCTCTCTATGGACTTTATTATGCCAGTGATGTACACTGATATGAGTTAAAAAAAAAAAAATAGAGACTGAAATAAGGCAGTGGAGAAAAGGAATGATGCAGGAGCATCTTACCTCTCCAGTTGCTGGCATCTCTAGTTATTTACTGATTCCTGAGGAAGATCGGAGGTGCCGTAGAGTGGAGACATAAAGGACACCATTGTCTTTTTTTATGAAGAGAAAAAGTGCTTTTAAAAATCTCAGACGTTTTCTTGTAGTTCACTAAAAATCACCTAAATATGAATTTAGGTTATGGACTTATGTTAATATGTAGTTAGTTCAAGTCATTAGTTTTTTGCAGAATAACTGTAAGTTTCTTTTAGTCAAGATTCACTGTATTAGTACAATGTGTTTTTGTGTCCTATTGAGTGTGAATCTCCTGGCTACGACCTTTAATTTTAATCGTTTAGCTCAAACATGTTTCTACTGAAAGAAGATCTAGTCACTTGTGATCTCCCTTTCTTGTATGGAAATCTAACATGAAAAATATATTTGTTTCCCTTTTTCATGTTTTTACTGCCATGTTGCTTTTTATTTAGTATAGTATTATGCTTAAAATCTCTTTTGGGATTATAAACTTATAGCAAACTGTACAAATTTGTTTATAGCTTAGAAAAGATTCACTATGATAGTAATAGTTTTTATATATTAATATTTCTTTTTAAAAAAAATCTCCCTCAATTGCTAGTGATATATTGAGTAAATTAAGGAAGTAATCATTACTTTCTAATATAGGCCTATGATTATTTCATTATCTTTGTATGTTTTTTAAATTATAGGAAATTGCTGATAAAGATGGAAACAATAAAGTTCTATCTTTCACTATTCCTTCCTTATCCAAGCCTTCAATATACCATGAGGTAAGTAAGATTGGAAATGTGGAATTATTTTAAAATATATTAACAGATGAAAGGTCTATTATCTAAGATAAATATTTCTAATGCATCTTTAAGGTTTGTTTCTTAAAAGTAGATTTTTGTTTTAGTGACAGAAACCTGAGCTATGTTGAGAGGGAAAATTTCCTCTAGCTTGTTTATTTCTTTTTTATTCTACCAGTATCATTTTTGGTCTTTGTTTATTAATTTTTTGTGGGTTTCCAAAAATATGCTTTTGTTTTTGAAGTCCTACATATTATTTAAAACTCACACTTGTTAGATTGATTTGCTTGTGTTATTCTTTAGGAAAATGACCACATAGAAGTTGTTTAACACTGTAATTTTTACATTTCAGTTTAAAGGAGTCTGCTTGATACATTCTAGCTATTCAGTGATGGTATACTTTTGATTTTTGCTTATGTTTATTTGGTTGAAGAATGTGAGAGAACATTGATAATCATATAGATAAATGACTCCTGTTAAAGTGAAGTCCTGTCTGCTCTCATTAAATGAAATCTCATAAGGAAATTTGTTTGGAAAAAAATCAAACAAATTTCTGGGCTTTAGTGGCCTTTAGTTTATAAAGTTATAAAGAAAGCATTTAAAGAAACTTTACCAGTAGTCTAAAAATTATATTCCATTTTCTTGTCAGCAAATAGTATCTTGCTAATTTCATAGTTTTTTGCAGCTATTTATTTCCTTAATTAATTCCCCAGAGACTTTGCTTTGTGATGGAAATAGAATGACTCATATTTAGCCAGGACTCCTTTCAGCATAGAATATTTCTCAATAATAGATTTTAATTAAGTTCTGTGTATCATGTTATAAAATGTAGGGTGGAGAAGCATTAATGAATATAGATGGTTCTTCTAATTTTAGAAACATGAAATCAGTTATGTCACTATTAAAGAGACATTTGATCATAATCTGGAATTTTTTTTTATAATTATAGAGTTTTACTCTGTTCTTGAATAGAAACAAATTTTAAATGTACTTTTTAAAAATTTTGGTCAATTTTATTGAGATATATTCACATACCATACAATCGTCCGTAGTGTACAATCAGTTTTTCACAGTACCATCATATAGATGTGCATTCATCACCCCAGTCTATTTTTTTAACATTTTCCTTGTACCAGAAAAAGTGAAAATAAGAATAAAAAATAAAAGTAAAGAAGAACACCCAAAACACCCCCCCCCCCATTTTTCCTTTAGTTTTTTGTCCCCATTTTTCTACTCATCCATCCATACACTGGATAAAGGGACAGTGATCCACAAGGCTTTCACAATCACACTGTCACCTCTTATAAACTGCATTGCTATACAATCATCTTCAAAAGTCAAGGCTACTGGGTTGCAGTTTGATAGTTTCAGGTATTTACCTCTAGCTATTCCAATGCATGAAAACCTAAAAAGAGTTATCTATATAGTGCATAAGAATGCCCACCAGAGTGACCTCTTGACTCCATCTGGAATCTCTCCACCACTGAAACTTTATTTCGTTTCATTTCACATCCCCCCACATTGCCAGGGAGATTTACACCCCTGGGAGTCAGATCCCACATCGGGGGAGGGCAGTGAATTCACCTGCTGAGTTGGCTTAGCTAGAGAGAGAGGGCCACATCTGAGCAACAAAGAGGTATTCGGGGAGACTCTTAGACACAGTTATATGCAGGTTTAGCCTCTCCTTTGCAGTGACAAGCTTCATAAGGGCAAGTCCAGTGATAGAGGGCTTGGCGCATCAAACCGCGAGCCCTCAATGTTTGTGAGAACATCAGCAACAATCCAGGTGAGGAAGCCCAACACCTCTGCATTTTCCCCCCAGCTCCTCAGGGAGGCCCTGCATATATATTAAATGATGTACTTTTAACCCGTAGTCTTTTTAGCATTTTTCTTACTCATTCCTAATATAGATTCATTCCATAATCTTTCAAAAAATAAAGTAGTATATTTTTAGTTTTATATTCTGTGTGCACATGCATGTGTATTTATATTTTTTTTTTCAAAAAGAGCTGAAGATATTATTTAATTGAGAGATTGAAAAGGTTTTGAAAGAGAAGTGATCTGAAACTGCCTTTTTTTGAAACAGAGAGTGTTGTGCAAAATTAAACATCATTACATGATAACAGTTTTTTACTTCATTTTAGAGCCATCATCTCATACTTTGCCTTATTTTTGTAGCCCTCAACAATTGGATCAATGGCTTTGACAGAAGGGGCATTGTGTCAGCATGATCTCATCAGGGTTGTTTATAGTGATCTCCATCCTCAGAGGGAAACATTCACTGCACAAAACCGGTAATGGTCCAAACTGTAAACAATAACAGTTATTAATTTATTCTTAGTAGTTAAATACAATTACTTCAGTTAAAGTTTGGTATGAGAGGAGGCCAAAAGGTAAATACATTATACTAGTGAAATGCATCATAGTCATGAAAGATCCATCTGCTTAATGCCTGTTATTGTGTTATGGTGATCTTGTGTAAAGCGATGTAAAAAATAAAAGTGTGTGCTTGAAGTTAGCCAAACCAGGGTTCATGTACTTGCACTTCGAAGCTTCCTGTGTCAGGCAGCTTATCTATTCTCTACAACTTGCTTTTCTCATTATACAATGGGATTAATGGTAGTACATTTCTACCCAGAGTTAGACAAACTGCAAGTTTGAGTAGTTCCCAAAACCTGCCTCAGCTTCAATAATTCACTGGAATGACTCACAGTATTTACTGAAAGCTATTATACTCACAGTTGTGGCTTATTACAGGGAAAGGATACAGATTAAAGTCAGCCAAAAGATGAGATGCACAGGGCAGAGTCTGGGAGGGTTTGAAATGCAAAGCTTCTCTTGGCTCTCCCCATGGAGTCAGGATGTACTATTCTCCCAGTATCTATTTGTGATAATATGCACAGAGTGTTACCAACCAAGGAAAATCACCCAAGCTTCAATGTCCAGAGTTTTTATTGGGGTTTCATTAAGTAGACATGATTAATTGATTGCATATGTGGTTGATCTCAACCTAAAGATTTTCTGATACCGTGTGACCCAAAGTCTCCACCCCAAATCACTTGGTTGGTTTCTCTGGTCTCTAAACAGAGACTCTCCTGACAGGTATGACACAGGTTGTTTCCCAGAACCTGAAGGCAAAGTCCAGACCTTTCTTTGGGCAAGGCCAAATTCTTTACTACATGCTGCCCTACATGGTTCTTGTGAGGAATAAATACATGATCCCTGAAATGTACTTAGCACAGACAGTGCCTGGCACATAATAAATGTTAGCTGTTACTCTTATTCATTATATGATATTTAATGTTTGTAGTAAAATAGTACTTTTATTGGTTATAGTGTTAGAGAGATGAAAGGAACATAGGCTCATGCAAATTTCCAGTCATTGACTTTTGATTGAAGTGCTTTGATCTGGAATTCCTGTTCTTCTTATGGTTCTTCCTGATATTACACAGATGATAGAAAATATAATGGCTTCTTTTGTGCCTGCCACATTGTTTTGAAATTCTGCTTTAGTGATAGACTTTTGTTAATCAGCAGAATGCTCTATAAAACTTGAAGAAGTTCTTATCCCAACCTAAAGTAACAGCTTAATTTTAACTACATGATTGGTTTACTCAAATCATTCCACAATATGTAATTTTTATTAAAATAACAGTTTGTAAGTACAGACTATAGTCTAGCTTGCATAAAAATCTCCTGGTTACCTGGTTCCTTTCTTATTTATTGTTTTAATTTTTTAATGTATAAACTTAAATATATTTGTGGTAAATTTAAAATAAAACAAGATAGAAAGTGAAAATAGATGAGGGTATAAAGAGAAAAGTAAGTCTGTCCTCTTTACCACCTGTCTTCGTTTTCTAGCTGCTATGGCAAATCCCACAAAATGAGTAGGCTTAAACAATGAGAATTTATTATCTAATGGTTTCAGAGATCAGAAGGCTTGCTTCTTTCCTGGGTTGGTAGCGTTCTGGCTGGCTGGCTGGCAGTCCTTATGTTCCTTGGCTTTTCTGTCACATGGCAATATCCTCTTCTTTCTATTCTGGGTTCCTTTGACTTCCAGCTTCTATTCCTCCATGTAACATTCCCTTCGTAAAGCCTCTGGCAATAGGATTAAGGCCCAGCCTCATTTAGAGCTTAATGTCTACAAGGAGTTCTGACACTAACTACCCAGAGTTAGGCCAAACTTCACAGGGCATAGTTCTCCACAAGACTGTCTCATTTCAGACACCAGCCGCAAGTTCAGGAGTTTCCAGAGCCGTGCTCACTCTGACCAAGTGGCTGCAATTTCAGGGCTTGCCTCTAACCCCTTGGGTTTGATAATTTTCTAAAATGACTCACAGAACCCAGGAAAGCACAATACTTATAATTATGGTTTTATTATATGAAAAAGGATACAAATTAGAGCAAACCCAAAGAAGAGACTCATAGCCAAGATCCAGGAGGGTCCCCAAATGAAAAACTTCTGGTCTTCTCCCTGTGGAGTCAGGACACGTCACCTTCGCAGCACATCAGTGTGTATTACCAGCCAGGGAAGTTCACCCAAGTTTTGATATCTAGAATTTTTGCTGGAGTTCCATTATGTAGACATGATTAATTGAAGCAGTGACCTTGTGGTTGGAAGGCAGTCAATTGGACTTTGGTAGAGAGGAGAAAGATGTGTTCAGGCATGATGATTTTTTTTTTTAAGGAAGAAAATATAGGTGACAGCAAGAAAGATCACCTCTAATAAGGAAAGTAGAAATAGGGAAAATACTGAGGAGAATGCTACAGTAACCTGATTGAGAAATCATGAAGGTCAATGTTGAGGCATTGTTGTTATAACCATGCAGCGCATTAATCATTTACTATAGTTCCTAGTAGAAATAATTATTTGTAATCCTTTTCCCTTATGTTTATTTGTTCTTTCCAGGTTCGAAGTCCTGAGTTTTCTCATGTTGTGTTATAATTCTGCTATTGTGTATATGCCTGCCTCATCTTACCAGTCTCTTTGTCGAATGGGCTCCAGGTAAGAATAATAATTTTCATTAACCTTCATCTTAATTCATTTATTTAACAAATATTTATTGAGTACACTTTCTGTGCCAGGCACTGTTCTAACTTCTGGTGATACAGCAGTGAACAAAACTCATGGAGCTTACAGTATTAAAGAAGTATTTTTTAGCTGAACATCAAGTTAAACATAGACATCTAAATTTAGGGTCATTTACTGATGCTCTAATCACTCCCTGGATACCAGTTTTTATAATTGAATTTAGGAGCATTGAATAAATAGTCCTGTAAATTTGGAAAGTCTTAAGGAATGTGGATGTTTTCCTTAGGGTTCTTTGTACATTTCACAAATTACTGCCTTTGTGTTGGATAAGAAGACTGGTAATAGGACTGATTATCTGTGTGTCTCATTTGTGTGTTTATATTCTGTCTGTTTTAGATTATAATCTTTATTAACTCAGAATTTCTTATGTTTTGGACATATTAAAACACATTTATTATTTCACAGTTTCTGTGGATCAGGAGTCCAGGCACAACTTAGGTGGGTCTTCTGCTTAGGGTATCACAAAAGTGTAGTCAAGATGTCAGCTGGAGCTGTGGTCTCATCTGAGGCTTAATTGGGGAAGCATACATTTTTGTCGGGAGAATTCAGTTCCTTGCAGTTGTAGAACTGAAGGCTTTGGTTACTTGCTGGCTGGCTGCTGAAGGCCACCCTCAGTTCCTTGCTACCTGCACCTCCCAACATAGGTATCCTATAACATGGCAGCTTGCTTCTTAAAGCCAGGAAGGAGTGATACTCCAGCAAGACCTGTCCTACAGTCTTATGTAACATAATTTTGCAGTCATGTGTACACATAATCATTATATCCCATTACCTTTGCAGTGTTCTGTTGTTTAAAGTAAGTCACAGGTTCTGCCCATTCTGAAAGGGAGTGGATGATACAAGGGTGGAAATACCAGAAGGTAGAGAGATCATAGGAATCATGATCCCTTAAGAGTCTGTCCACCACAAATGTATTTCTCAAGTTCCCATGATACTGTAAGACTGGTAAGAGAGTGTAGTCTTGTTTATAACAAAACTTAATAATTTTGCTAATTGGAGTAAGCCAGTCTAAACTTGCTATAAGATTGATTTTATAGATTATCTTAAAATAAATGTTATTTCACCTGCCTATAATAACATGATTAATGGCTAACGAAGTTCTTGTCTCTAACCTAGAAACTGTTTTCAAGAGAATACACTATTTAAGCACTTAATGCATACCTACAGATAAATTTATTTATAGATGGCTATTTTTGGTTCACTAAAACAAATTGGTCGAATCTCTAATTGACAGCGTTTTTATGGATTTTTCGTAGTTTCTTGATAACGTAAGTAAAGACAGATTTCAGTAGGCTTTAAACTTTTGTCACATATCCCCTAAAAGTATTTTGAAAAATTGTGTGCCCTTGGACATTTGAAGTTGACATTCAAAATTGTTTCATCTTATCTTAATTAATTGCAAGTGATATGATTTCTAGTCTGTAAATATTGATGTAAATAAAATAAATAAGCTTTTAGGTCATTATTCTAAATTTATGTCATGTATTGTAAATATGGTGATTTTATACCCACCATCATGCATTTGGGAAATAAACGAACAAGCTCTTAATAGTCTGATGTTACATTATTCCTTTTTCTCCTTGATGCAAGTCTTTTATTCATCACCCATACAAACTTCTTTGCCATGGAGTATGTATATTTATAATTTGTGAATTGAAATTGAAATTTTTTTTTTTTCAATTTCCTAAAGCTATAAGGCACTAAACACTAAAAAATAAAAATCTTCTGGATATTATCCAGTTATCTTAAGAAATTAATTGATTAAAATCACAGAGGTATATTGCAACTTTTGATGATTGTTAAGCATAATTTTTTGGAAAGCATCTCTTAATGAGATGCAAGATAGAAAGAAGGTTGTCTATAGTACTTTGATTAAAGGGGGCCTCACAGACACCAATATTTTGAAATTACTCTTTATTTGCTTTGAGATTTCTATACCTCCCAGCAAGGTACTGTGAAGCACATTGGGATTAATGAAAGTTATGGATTTCTTTTGTGAAGAAGGAAAAGGATGCTTGTGAAAGAGGTAGTTATCTCTTTAAAAAAAGTTGTTGTTCTTATTAATCCACTAGGATGTATGCTTTATGAGGGCAAGCATTTTATTTTTATTTTGTATCTTTTTGCCTGTTCACAACTAGGCCCAGAACAGTGACTGGCACACAATAAATACTCAATAAATATTTGAAGATTATTAAGTTGAACAAAAAAGCAAAAGGCTGTTTTATTTAATGAATCAGGAAATCACACATGGTATATATGGTATTTCCCTAGGGTTTGTGTGAGTGGGTTTCCCCGGCAACATGAAAAGCGTTGGAAAGAACTCTGTGGTCGAATGGTATTGGATCCTGAATTTATGGTACAACTTCTCACAGGAGTCTATTATGCCATGTAAGTAGGTAGACTGTGAAATTGAGTGAATTCTTCCTTATGCTTGGAAATTTAACATTTCTTTTTGTTCCTTTTCAGTTTTACAATACTGAATTTATTCTTTTGTTCCATGATGGACACATTATCTTGCTTTTCTAATATGGATTCCTTTTACTACTTTAAAAATAGGCAAAATGTAATATAACTAGTCATTAATACTGAATTCTAGAAATTGTTATGTTCTTTTTTTGAAAAACTTTGTATCACTATCATCCTTAAGAGTTTTTACAAACAGGCTTTCGGGAATACTTTAAATAGATTATTCCGAATATTAGGACATGATAAAAATCAATTTATTTGAAGGAACATCTGTAAAGTATTTGAACATTGGTTTTTTTTGTTTTTTTTTTTTTTGAAGTGGAAAAAATTTTATAGGTTCGTATTTTCACAACTGTGTCCAGGTTTCATAGGAACAAGCTTATTTCTGAAAATTAGTGCATTTGGCTTATAATACATTGGTTATATTTTTATATTTAACTCATACATAAATATAGACTTATATTTTTAAATATCTTATATAACATATAATTATATTTATAAATTTATTTGAGTAGTTCACAATTCATTTACAGGTAACTTTTAGTCACTTTTGGCCTATCTCCAAATTGTTTTTTATTACCACATAAAACAAACACAATATTTTTTTCCAGTGCAGAATTTAATGAGATACAGTTATAGAAAAATTTAGAGCAGATAGCCAAACTATTGAATGGTTTATAAAACCCATGCTTCATTACCATTTTATGCTGTGAATAATGACCACATCAGTGAAACACAGTCACTATTTTCTGGATAACTTGGTGAAGAGTAACCAAAAAAATCATCAAATGTGGGAAATGGTTTTGCCAAAAAATTCAAACAAATGATCAGACACTGGGACTTCTTATTTGGGCTGGAAGGAACCAGAGCTAGTAATTCATTCTTAATAAACTACTCAGGGGATTCCCAGGAATTTAACTGCTTCAGATTTACAGTTTTCTTGGTAGCTGATACTGGAGGTTGCTACTTATTGATGCTTCCGTATAGGGAGGAGAAACCTCACATGAGGCTGTTTTGCTGTCATGTTCCTGAAGGACCACTGGTCACCTGGGTGATAAGACCGTAACATCTTGGGGTCACTTTCACCTTGGGCAGGTCTTGCCTGACCTTCTCCCCAGCACTCTCAGGGCCTCCATCAGCTAGGCCCCCATAGGCTTGGGGATGAGGGACATGGCCCACCAGGAGGCTCACATACTCCCTTGTGTGTGGCCCCATTAGCCCCTGGGCCCAGGCCTTTTCAAGCCCATTCTGGTTCCTCTTGCCAGAGTTTTGCTGACTAACTTTGATACTTTTCCCTCAACTCAGTGTTTGTTTGTTTTTTTATTCCAATTTTGGCACTATTTATTTAATATCCTTCCCTTCCAACCATGTTTCACAATATAAAAAACTTTTTACATTTTGCCACCTTTTAATGAAAGGAAGGTGGTGATGGTGGCAGAGCAGCTCAACAGCTCCACACATGCAGTTTCTCAGATCAGAAACTGACAGAGAAAGAGAGGGAGGGAGGGAGGGAGGGGGAGAGAGAGACTGCTGCCCCACACTCTTTTTTTTTTTTTTTACTTTTTTTTTTTATTAAATTCAGTTTTATTGAAATACATTCACACACCATACAATCATCCATGATACACAATCCACTGTCCACAGTATGATAACATAGTTATGCTGAACATTGGTTTTTGAAATCTTTGTTTTGTTCTTGCAGCCAAAAGCCTAATAGTTTACAAATGAAATTATACAAAAATTGATGGGAAAAGCTTGTTTCAGAACCAAAATACTAGGACCTGAAATATTAAGGAGGTTGTGTTGATGAGTAGAGATATTTGCTAACAATAATAAATGATCTGCTTTTTTAAGGTATAATGGACAGTGGGACCTTGGCCAGGAAGTTCTTGATGATATCATTTACAGAGCTCAGCTAGAACTCTTTTCTCAACCACTATTGGTAAGTTGCTGTATTTATTCTTTAATACTCCTGTGTCTGAAAAAGGCACTATTCTGTAAAATAATTCAATATGTATTGTAATTGGCAATCCAAATCAATGGGGGAAAAAGTTATTGCATAATAACAATTTGTTAACTATTTGACAGAAAACAAAATTGATTTATATCCTCCCTACCTGTCATGTACCAAAATAAAGTTCAGATAAATTAAAGACTTAAGTATTTTGAAATCCTTTAACTAAATGAAAGAGAAAAAAAGCTATAAAAATTTACTCAAATCTGTAGAGAAGGGAAGGGATTCTAAGCAAAGTAATGGGAAAAGTCACAAAAAAACATTGAATTTTTAATCACATAAACATTTAAATTCTGACCATGTTTTTTTTTTTTTTTAAGTAAAATCAATATGCAGTGGAGAGTATGGTGTGACCCTGTGCTTGTGAAAACCTTGTGGCTCACACTTCCTTTATCCAGTGTATGGACAGATGAGTAGAAAAATTGGGACAAAAAGTAAATTAGTAATAGGGTGGTATGGGGGGTATAGGATGTTTTGGGTGTTCTTTTTTACTTTTATTTTTATTCTTTTTTGGGGGGGGGGAAATAATGGAAATGTTTGAAAATTGATTGTGGTGATGAATGCTCAACTATATGATGATACTGTGAGCCACTGATTGTATACTTTGGACGGGTTATATGGTGTGTGAGTATATCTGAATAAAATTGCATTAAAAATATGCAATGGTTTGTCTGTTTTAATTTTTTGTAAATAAAGTTAAAAAAAATATATGGAGTGGAGAGGATTGTGAGAAGATGGTAGAGTAGGAAGCTTCAGGAATAAGTTCTTCCACCAGAACAACTATTACACGTGTAGGCAGTGTCAGAATCAACTATTTTGAAACTCTGGAGTATAATAGAATACTGTGCAACATGGAGGGAGAAATGGGAGGAAGAGGCTGGTAAATAGTGGTAAATAACAGTGAATTGTACTCTCCAGGCAGTGGCTACCATCACCCATCTCCCATCTTGTGGCAGGCAGCAGTGAATTACTCAAACACGGCTCCTGGTGCACTTGCAAAAACTAAATAGCAAAATGGCAAGATAAAAAAAAGTCATGCATTAGCACTAGTTAGTTTAAATGTAAATGGATTATAATCTCTAGTCAAACGACAGAGATTGGCAGAAAAGATGAAGAAGCACCACCCAACTATATGCTGTTTACAAGAGACCAACCTTAAATTAAAAGACATGAGCAAATTGAAAGTGAAAGGATGGAAAAAAAAATTTGTACCATGTAAGTAAGAACCAAAAGAGAGCAGGGGTAGCAATACTAATATCAGATAAAATAGATTTTAAGTCAAAAACTGTTACAACAGTCAAAGGAGGTCGTTATATACTGATAAATCGGGTCAGTTAAACAAGACATAGCAATAATAAATATATATGCATCTAACAGCAGAGCCCCAAAATATATGAAGCAAATATTGACAGATTTGAAGAGAAAAATTGATGGTTCTTCATTAATAGTAGGAGACTTCAACACACCACTCTTAATAATTGATAGAGCATCCAGATAGAAGATCAGTGAGGAAATAGAAGAAATAGAAATAGAAGAAAGTGAACAATACTCTAAATCAACTAGACCTAACAGAGATATGTAGAACTCTTCACCCAGCAGCAGCATAATACACATTCTTCTCAAGTGCTCATGGATCATTCTCCATGATAGACCGTATATTAGGTCCCAAAACAAGCCTCAATAAATTAATAAATATTGACATCAAACAGTGTATCTTCACCAACCACAACAGAATGAACTTAGATAAATATCAGAGAGAGAAATGGAAAATCCAATAGATTAAAGAGCAAGTCACAAGGGAAATTAAGAAGTATCTTGAGTTGAATGAAAATGAAAATACAGCATGAAAAAGATTATGGGATACAGCAAAAGCAGTGCTTACAGGGAAATTTAGCTCTAAATGCTTAAAAAAGAAGGCTTCAAATCAGAGACATAACCTCAATACTAGAAGAACTAGAAAAAGAAAAGCAAACTAAACATGAAGCAAAGGCGAAGGAGATAAATGGAGATAAGTGTAGATAAATGAAATAGAGAATGATAAAACAATAGAGAGAATCAACAAAACCAAAAGTTGGTTCTTTGAAAAGATCAGTAAATTTGACAAACCTTTAGCTGGACTGACAAAAAAAAAGAGAGAGAGAATACAAATAATGAAAACCAGAAATGAAAAAAAGGGGCATTACTACTGACATCCCTGAAATAAAGAGTATGCTGTGAACAACTGTATGCCAGTAAATTAGATAACCTAGAAGAAATTGACAAATTGTTAGAAAAACACAAACTACCTACATTGACTCCAAGAAGAAATAGAAGATCTCAGCAAACTAATTAATAGTAAGTAAAGAGATCGAATCAGTCATCAAAAACCTCCCAACAAGGAAAAGCACAGGACCAGATAACTTCATGAGGAAATTCCACCAAACATTCCAAGAAGACTAACTCCAATTCTGCTCAAACTCTTCCAAAAAATTGAAGAGCAGGGATCACTCCCTATTTCATTCTACGAGGCTAATGTCACCCTCATACCAAAGCCAGATAAAGATACCTATGAGAAAGAAAAGTGACAGAGCAATATCTCTTATGAATATAGAAGCAAAAATCCTCAACAAAATGCTAGCAAACTGAATCCAACAGCATATTAAAAGAATTATACACCATGATTGTGATGGTTGGGTTCATGTGTCAGTTTGGCCAGGTGATGGTGCCCAGTTATCCAGTTGAGCAAGCACTGGCCTAACTGTTACTGCAAGGACATTTCATGACTGGTTAATAAAGCAGAAGGCTGGTTTATTAAATCATCAGTCAATTGATTACATCTGTGGCTGATTACATCTACGATCAACTAAGGGAGTGTCTTCTGCAGTGAGAGAATCCGGTCAGTTGGGTTTAATTTAATCAGTTGAAGACTTTGAAGGGAGAAGAGAGAATTTTTACTACTTCTTCAGCCAGCCGGCCTCTGTTGGACTATTCATTGAAGACTTTAATCGGAGTTGCCAGCTTGCGGCCTGCCCTGTGGAATTTCGACTTGTTGCGTGAGACACTTTTATAAAATCTCATGTTTACAGATATGTCATGTAGGTTCTGTTTCCCTAGAGAACCCTGACTAATACAGTGATCAAGTGGGAAATTGAATAGCATATTAAAGGAATTATATACCATTATCAAGTGGGAATTATCCCTGGTACGCAAGGATAGTTGAATATAAGAAAATCGAATAATGTAATATACCACATTAACAGAATGAAGGTTTTTGGTTTTTCTTATGCCTTTGTTTGATTATGGTTTGTTAATTTTCTTGGGGTATGGTAGGAACATGTTAGAAGCAACTTAGTTATTTTAGGTTATTTGTTTTTTTATTCCTTTGGTTATGGTTTGTTAATTTTCTTGGGGTATGGTAGGAATATGTTGGAAGCAAAGTAGTTATATAAGTTATTTGTTTTTCTTATTCCTTTGTTTTGTTTTGTTTGAAATGGTTTTTTTGTGTGTGTTATGTTTGTTTTAATTTTTTGATAAAGTTAAAAAAAAACTTATTACAAAGCCACAGTAATCAAACAGTAGAATCACATTGAGAGTTCAGAAATTAACCTTCACATTTGTGGCCAACTGATTTTTGATTAGGGTTCCAAGTCCACAGAAGACTATTTTCATTTGCAAATAAATGAAGATGGATCCTACCTCACCGCATATACAAAAATCAACTCAAATTAGATTTCAGCATCCCTAATTTTATCCCAATGGTTCATTACAACAAATGGATAATAGAAAAAAAATGACATCCTACTAATACAATAATATCTTATATTTGTGACTCTCTTTAATGTCTCTTTAATGTCTAATGTCATAGTTTCATCATTGTACCAATCTTGTAAATTAAGTACTGGGGCATTTTCAAAGCAATTTAGGTATAAAGAGATTAGTAATGTCTAGGCCTAGAACATTCCTTTGTTGTTTGGGGTCTTTGAGAAACCTAGTAAGTAACACTCCCTCTCCCTATTCAAATCTAGAGACAGGTGATAAGTAGACAAAATGGTTGGCAGTTGGAGAAACAGGTATCACATTTATTAGTAGTAAAGGGTATATGGAAAGACTTAACTCCCCCACCCCCCCTCAGTCTAGATCTTGGACCAGCCCTCTTGGAGGGAAGGTTTGAGTTGGCAGAGCAGGCACATGATCCGGGTTGCTGCCTTCTTGTCCAAGTGGAGAGGGTGGGAGAAAAACAGTCCTCTAGCTTAAGATCTCCGCTAGATTAGCGCTAACCGACTAAGAAATGTGGACCAATCAAGGTAACTACTCTCCAACCAGTTATCTCCCACTTCTCCATGGATAGCAGAAAGTCGTGGGACAAAAGGCTAGAACCGTTGAGTACAAATTTCTTTTCATGGAAATAGACTTTTGGATAAGTCAGATATTTATCAGAGATTAAGTTTTGCCTATTATTTATTATCTGAAGGACCAGAAACTTACTCTTAATTTTTCTTACGCTTATTCTACGCTTATGCTAAGTTTTCTTATATCGCAGTTCAAATGTTAAACAGTTTTTGTCTCTTTGGACTGCTATTCTTTTGTCTTTGAAAGTCAGCAACTTCAAGGAATCAGTGGGGTATGTGACTTGTTTTAAAAAATAAATCCTCATTTGAAAAGCCTGGTTAAAAATACAGAACATTGGAGATACAAACATTTCTGACACATTGTACTTTCAAAATACAATTTTTAAATACATTTTCAAAAACTTTAGAGACCTGAAATACCAGAATAAGCATAACCTGTATATTGATTATAAATTTGCATAGACTTATATTATCATTTTAGGTTGCCAATGCCATGAAAAACTCATTACCATTTGATGCTCCTGATTCTTCACAAGAAGGCCAGAAAGTACTTAAAGTGGAAGTCACTCCAACAGTGCCAAGGATTTCTCGGACTGCAATTACAACAGCTTCAATTCGTCGTCACAGATGGAGGAGAGAAGGTGAGTATAAAATCTCCATATTCCACTTATAGATTCAAGTAAATTTATCACTGTTTTTACATGATAGTACATATTATAGTACTCTGTATAATTAAATTTTTTCAGTTTTTAAAATAGCAATAGAAATTTAATTTAAATGCTGTAAGTTATTTTAATATAACTTATAAATATATATATATTTTAAGTAGAAAGAAGTTATTTAGACTATTTTATGATTGCTAAATCAGGAAATAAGATCAGGTTAATTTTTGCCTTTTTTCTGAAGTAGTAGTAGCAATAGGAAAAAGTTTCTTTAAGCCTTTTACCATACTAAAAAAAAAAAAGGTTCATAATTGAGCATTGTGGGATAAAACTATATGACTTGCCACACTAACAGTATAATAGAAGCTATCAGTAAAAGAATTGGTTCTTGTTTTTAGATTTTTACCTTTGCTTTTCCTTTTTCTGTAAATGCTGAATCCAGCAGTATTTTATAGGCATTATTGTACTTGAATTCTCAAGCTGTCTTGCCTAAAAGATAGTGATTGCCATTTTAATGATCCCTATTTTTCTTCCTATTCATTTGCAAACCTTACATTGTTCATCTGCTGCCTTTATGTGTGTGCATCCAGTGTACACACATGTAACTATATAAATAGTGTTTGTGTTTATATCATATCCATATATACATTCTCTTATCTGCCTGGGTCAAAATGCTCAGAAAGAATAGAGCAGCACAAAAGCACTAAAATTTTATATGTTGAATCCCAGATGGCTTTGACTTCTCAAACGAGGCTGACTCGAGTATTCCTGGCTCCCCGATCCAACACGGCTCCACTGACCTAGGGATCAAACGTGTGCAAGAGGGGGAGGTGCTGATGCGCAGGACCCCTGAGCATGGCTCGCCGGAGCCCAACTCAGCAGCAGCCACAACAGAGGGTAGGACAGAGATGAGGAGGCAGAAGTCAGTGAGGCAGTTGCTGGAGAAGGATCCTGGCTCTATCCCCAAACAGAATATCTTTCCATTCTAGTGTGTGTTTCCACTATCTCGGGGTGTATTAGCCCTCCTTGCAAAGCACACCCCCCTATATGCCTAGCACCAGGTCAGGTACAATTTTTAGTTACCATTTGTGCTGGCCTGGAGTCTGCATCCCTGCGTGATCAAGAACAGCTTGGCATGGCTACTAACAAGGCAGAGGCCTATATCCAAAAGGTCTGCAAATGCTTGGAATTTTTTCATTACTGAGCATGTTTATTCTAACATTAGGAAAGGAAGAAATGTACCCAATGGACATGAGCCTTATTAGTCAGAATTAATTTCATTTACACAATAACTTATTGTTTTCAAAAAATCCGTAAAGAGACTTTTAAAACATGAATATATTATCTTTGAAAAATTAGACTGAATTGGAGCCAACCAACTTATAACTAATCCCAGTGTGGTCAATTAACAATAATTTCTTATCTGTTTGATAGTGTATTCCATAATTGATTGGCTTTTTATAATCTATGGATCAAGTTGACTGGGTCTAAGTAGTGAACCTCTAACATCTTTCCTCTACAAATGTGCTATCCTGGTGCATACTACATTTTGTTGATTATTGTAAATAATGGTTGTATCATATAGCTCCCAAATGGAATTGAAATGTATTTTTTCGAGGTTGTATATTCTAGTAGGTCTTTGTTTCTACAGTATAGCTATCTCAAAATGAGAATTTTTCACTCTCCCCTACCACCACTATCTGTAAAAGAACATTTCTCTCTGATGGAAAAGTATTTACAAGCTGCTTTGCATGTTATGCCATAGGTTGGCTTTGTGAAAGATGGAATATTATTTAATGTTTTGCTACTGTGGAACCTTTATACTAATTTAGGGAATATAGTAAGTAGTTTAAAATAGTTTATATATTTTTACTTATTTTAAAGACAAAACATACATAAAGCAGTTACCTTCCACCTTAGGAAGATCTCTTATTCTTTGGTGCATTGGAAATTTGAGCATGCTCAGTAAGAATCTAAATCTACCCTCTGTTCCCTTGCCTATGTGTCCAGATTGACATTACTTCATTTAACAATGTTGCACGTGCATGAGCTAGGTACCCTAAGAAGTTGGTGCTCTTTTACAGAGATCCTTACATAGTTGTGAAAGATGCAGTCTTTTTCTATATATATCTCTTTGTTATTCCTAGCGGTCAGTTTTATCTTACATATATGCATAAAAATAAGAATATGGGTAGACGTGGAATTGAGAGTCAGCCTAAATTGAACAGTAGTCTATTTCTTGGTGACTGAATGAGCCATTTGAGATGTATCTATTATCAGTGTTAGAATATTGGAGTATTTGTCCTAAAGGTAGAACCATGTTGACAATTGATGAAGTTCTAGAAAGTGTGGGATTAGGTTGAAACATTTTTTGCAATTCATCAAAAGTCCTACACTGTGAGAAAGGAACCAAAATCGTAGTTAATTTTAATATCTCATATCACTGGTAAAATTTTAGTTCGTGGGTGGAAAGAGGAATAAGTTCCTTGAGTATGTTTCAAGTTTCTTTTACCTTTTAATTTGTTTTAAATTTTAACCATTAAAATGGTTAAATGGTTTAGCCATTAACCTTTTAATTTAGATTAATTGTAGATTAATTTCTTATAATGTTTGTAAGAAATGGCAGTTATGAATAGAAAAGTTCACTAAAAATCCTTTTCAGTTGTTTTTTCTTTGGATCATAAACAGTATTGTTATCATGTAGGGAGAAAATTAGAAAGGAAAAAAGTTGTGAGAGACAATTGCTTTTTTGTTTTTGTGGTCTGTTAAATAGAAGGAAGGAAATTACTAATCTGTGAAAAGTTTTGATAATTCTGAAGGCTGCTGGAGCTTTTGGTTAATGTTGATAATTGACTTTTTTCCTTTTAAAACAAGTTTTCTAGGATGCTGGTTTTAAAATTTAAATTGTATTTATTATGTATTGAAATTGAAAGGAGAATATGACTCCATCACTTACCTTTTTTCCAATTGTCAAGTAACTTTCTTTTGTGACTTTTAAAACTGGAATTAAAATTATTGTTAAATTGAGGACAAAGTCTGTGATTAAAGTGTAGTTAGTGTTCCATTACAATGAAACAGCATTTCTTAGTATATAAAATGTCAGTAGATTGTCTTGCATGGTGGCTTTTGTTATCATGATCTCTTTTATGGCCATATTGCTTGGGCATCAGATTTGCATGTAGCACAATTCAGAAGCTAGCACTAAGTCTCTCAGTCTCATTTCCTAATTAAATAGATGTACTCAATGATATATTTCCATTGATTTCCAGTTTTATATTATTAATATTAATTATTAATATATTACTAATATCAATTCTGAATGAACCTTTTCTTGGGCAACAAAAATGATATTCAAATATAGTTTGAAGTTTTTATTTTGAGTCACTTTATATACTATTCTTTTGAAGAAGGGGTTGAGAGAAGTGGTGTCAGCCGCTAGTATTCTTAGTAAATGCATTTTCATATGGCTTTGCATGATAATTAAAGATTTTTAAACTGCTGGATATAACAAAAAAAGTGCCTTTTGCTTTAAGGATAGCATTTTTCATTCTTCTTTTGAGAGGAAGGAAATAACTAACCCATATGAAAAAACAGAACCAAGAAAATATTTTTATTTTTCCAGGTACTATGTTAAATAAAATATTGTGCTTAAATATTTCATATATTTACATACTTTATGTGGGTAACATGTATCTCAGTATAATATGTTTAGTATTGTCTTTCCTAACATTTTATCTTAATTGTAATATTGATGTCTGTTTTGTAGATTCAGCTTAAACTTTCTTGCAGTCTGGGAAATGTATTAAACCACTATCAGTTTTCGAAAAAAGCAAGTGTATTACTTTCTAAGAGAATGTTGATCATACTTTCAGGAAGAGATTTGGGCTTTCTGAAAATGCCAAGCTAAATGTACATATTCTTCTCTTTCCACAAAATCCCAAGATAAGGATTTTTTCATTAACTGTGGTTTTTGCATGAAACATGAGATACTACAATATTTTTTGTTATGATAATAAAACATACTCATTGAAAGAAACTTAAAATATGACAGAAGTACTTAATAAAAAAGTAAAAACCTCTCTTAAATATACTTGTTGGTTCTGCACCCTGCTTCTTGATAATCAGGAAACTATTTTCTTTACATTAATTTATCAAGAAAATATGGAAAACAGTGAGTAGATAAGTCCGTAAGACAAAAAACGTTTATAAAGTTTCTGGAAGCAATTCAGAGTTTTTTTTTAGTTTTGAGTTAGAAGGTTTACTAGTTCCATGTTAAGGATTCTAAAACCATATACAAGCAGATGGGTGTTGAGTAAATGTAAAATTTTATTGCAACTAATATGGGTTTGGTCTGTATGGATAATGAGTTTTTAGTGTAATTCTGGGTCACTTTTAGCATGGTTTATACTAAGGCAGGTTCAGGAAGATTGAGGAAAAAGTTTGTTTTAAGCAGGTAGACGTGGTTACCTCAGATTGACAGTGTATTATAGAAGATTTATGCTAAAAGAATGTATTTTACCTAAAGTTTTTATATGTGCCTACATTTTGATAGTATACTAAATAAGTTTGTAGATAGTTTTACAGGAGCTGGATTAATGAAAGCTAAATGAACAGAATAAAGGACAAAATTAGATTGAGGTTTATTCCCCTAAATCATAGAGGGGAAGTGTTGGGTCAGTGTTAAGTCGTTATTCACAGCTGCGTTTTATTTAATTTAGCTATTGCTCAGTGTGTCTGATTTGTTTTTTAGGTGCTGAGGGTATAAATGGAGGAGAGGAGTCTGTAAACCTGAATGATGCAGATGAAGGGTTTTCATCAGGAGCTTCCCTCAGCAGTCAGCCAGTTGGGACCAAACCATCAACCTCCTCTCAGAGGGGAAGCTTAAGGAAAGTAGCAACTGGACGTTCAGCCAAGGATAAAGAAACAGCCTCTGCCATCAAATCCACTGAGAGCCCTCGAGATTCGTTAGTTCGCAAGCAGTATGTGCAGCAATCAACTGATCTTAGTATAGATTCAGTTGAACTGACACCAGTGAAGAAACACCTGAGCCTGCCTGCTGGCCAGGTGGTGCCAAAAACCAATAGTATAAGTTTAATCCGGACAGCCAGTGCTTCCTCAAGTAAATCATTTGACTGTGTAAATGGCAGCCAAGCAAGTACCAGCATTAGGGTTGGCACTGAGGGAGTTACTAATTTAGCAGCTAAAAATGCTAATCGATATTCAACCATCAGTCTACAGGAAGACCGGCTAGGTCAAACTGGAGAAGGTAAAGAGCTCCTCAGCTCAGGAGCCCCCTTAACCAAGCAGTCTCGATCCCCAAGTTTCAATATGCAGCTAATATCCCAGGTGTAGTTTTGACATCCTCTCTCCTCTTTCTGCTTTCCTTTTAAACTGAGCATTTCATTGTGCAAGAAGACACTTCATCCCACGTTGTGAAAATATTAGTCATGGTAATCAGATTTGATATAGTTTAGATATATTCATACTGTATTTTGTATGGAAACAGCAATAAGGTTTTCTTCCCCCTTTCCTCTATCTTCTCTTTACCTACTCCTTGTAAATGTGTTTGTAAAGCAGTATAAAACATATGCTTCTTCCATGCCTTTCTTTCTCCTTGGATGATGTGCAATCCATTGTACGCTGATAAGTCCCATCCAACACTGTGAGGCTGAGGATACATTAGAGGAAATGGTATATATGATCCCTATGAAATTATTCTTTGGCTTTGTTTAAAAACAAAACGGGTTTGTTCTCTTAATAGGACTATGAAGACTACTGGATCATATTTTTTTCTCTTAACCAGGAGTGCCTCAGAGATTCTGCTATGACTTTGGACTTCTCTGAGTCTGTGCAATTTTCTTGAGAAGCATGGAGAAAGGTAGCAGACTGCTGCACTTTTTCATTAAATGAGGGTAGCCCTTTTTTTTTTCCCACCTTTTTTCCATCTCCTTTATCTTGAGGACATAAATGTTCAGTTACCGAGGCATTCAAATCAAGTTGTGGCCCCTCTGTTGGAGAGAGGGAGAAGGGGCTCTAAATTGATTGTGTAGTTGAAAATGCACTTTCAGTGGCTCTGTAGTCATAATTAACATGTTTTCCCTCCTCCCCACCAGGACGTAATGCCATTTATGTCCTTAAAGCTTGAACAAGTAACAAATCAGAGAATCCAAGGGTTATGTTCTATTTTCCAGGAATGATTGATACTTGGTGCTGGGGTTTTGTGGGGGGAGGGGTGGTTTTGTTTAGTTTGTGTGGGGTTGTGTGTATGAAGGGAGGTTTTGATTTTATATTGTTTGCTTGTTTTCCTTTGTGAGCTGATGATGACTGAAAGTAGAACAAGTACGTCTTCAGGTAAAGAGAGGGATTTCTCAATCCACTTTCTGTAATGTCAGATTATTGGAGAAACCCTTTCAGCTGCTTTCTAGATGTACCTAAATTCAGTCAGATATTTTGGATCTGAACTCCTGATAGATTATATACTTCAAGGAAATACATCAGGGACAGATAATTGGCTGAAAACACTGATACTTCAATGTGACATATTTTTATAGAACATTTCTACCAGGGGGTACAGACTTGATTTCTCCTAAAAGGACCACACTGCCTTTGTGTTTATTGTAATGCAATTTGTGTACCTTTAATCATATATCTGCAAAAGTTTCTCATTTTTATAAAACTTTGAAATCATGCCAGTAAGCTAGATGTTGAATGTATGTAAGTAGCATTTGGTAACTGTGCTAAGAAGCTACAAAAAAAGCATTATTGTTAAAAAAAAAATAATTATTGCTGATTTGGTTGGATAACATTTCATTATATACTCTTTTGAGTCTTAGGCACTAAGGCTAGAAATAGAAGGGAACTATATTGGATATTTGAAAATCAGTGTATTGTGACTTGAAATGTTGTAAGTTATCCTCTACATAAAGAACATCAGACCTTTTAATGCTTTGTATATATAAATATTTTTACTTTGTTATTATGAAAGAAAAAGTACTGAATAATTTATAGAAAGCAAATATTCTCCTAATAAAGTTTAAAATTTTATCTCTAGCAAGTAAAATTACAGTGGATTTTTTTATTAGAGAGGTTGTAGGTTTACAGAAAAATCATGCATAAAATACAGTTCCCGTATACCTACAGTAGATTTTGATGAATAAAATAACCAGAAAAATGCCTCTTATTTTTTTTCATACCAAGAAATCCTTCCCCCCTTTTCTCTGTTTTGATTATAAGAACAATTTTTAAAAGAGATTTTCTTTTATAATCTTTATAAAAGAATAGTGAGATGCTTGTTTGAGTTTGGTGGTCTGTAACATTTTTCAGCTCATAGAAAATGGAAAACTAGAACTTGAACTTGTATTTACAACATTGCCAAAGTCCGGAGTGAAGCTAAAAGGTGATAAGTAGATAGTTTATTGATTTGTGTGTGTGTATATATGGTGTGCGTATATATATATACACATAGTATGTATATATCACAGATATATTTTAGATATCCCTTCTTTTAATTTAATGAAGGGATGTCAGATAAATGAAAAGAATTAAAAGACAGCCAAAATAAACAAGGGATAAATGTCTGTGACACACTAAGAAAAACAGTTTCAGGTATAAAAGGAAAGGAGCATTGTATTTTGCAAAGAATGAGATTTTGGCAATAGCTGGAGGTCAGTCACTTTATGACAGGAATGCCTGATTTGTTAGAAGTGCTGAGCAGTTGTTTTTAATTCAACAACTGGTGCATTTTTTTTTGGCATCTAAATCTAGCATGATTCTAGTTAAAGCACAAAGAAATATCAAATAATAGCAAAGCGGTAATAAGTAAAATAGAATAAAACAATATCTCCCTTTGGTTTTTGTTAGAAATTTTATGTTATGCCAGGAAAACTGTTTCTGAAAAGTTTCACTTTACTTAGGGGGGTTTCATTTATCTATATGTGTCTATGTATGTATTTTGTATGTATACATACCCATTATTGTTTCATGACTCTGTAACATTTGTGTTCCATTCTCCTAGGTGATGTGCTTTGGAACCAGTGAAGAAACACTTCATTTAATTAAAACTTTAATTCAGATTCTTAAAACAAATTTTCTGTGAAAGATATAGTTAAAGTGGATTGAGTTAGTTTAGCAAACCATGAGTCAAATTTTCTGAAAGATTTTGATATTCATTTATATTATTTACTGGTATTTAATTTAAAATAGTTTTGTTTCTGATATACAGAAGTTCGGTTACAATACTGCCCAGCAATATTCATACTTTATCTTTTAACAACCTTTTGTTTTATAGTTCCTAGTTTCTAATAAAAAGTCCAGCCATCTGTGGAAAAGTTATTTAGGGATAAAATACTTATCTGTAATAAAACAATTTGATTGATGCTGTCTGTGCCAGGTTGGGTTAGGTAATACAAAGAAATATCCGAGGGTCTTGAGAACTCTTCTCTATGACATTAACTAAAAATCATGTTACTAGAAAGCAAATAAAAATGAAAGTGAAAAACAGAAAAACAATATTTAAAATATGAAAATATTTTAAGAAGCTGGGGGGGAACATGGTTGTAATTTTAAATCCTGATCCTTTCCCTCCTAATTTACTCTACTGTGCCTGTTTATTATAGAATCAGAATTTTTGTGCTAGAAGAGACTGTAGAGATAATCTAGTTAAGTCTCCCAACATTGCTTCACCCTCATCCAGCCTAAGGAAACAGACTCAAAGTTGTGACATGATCAAGGTTACATAACTGAGAAGCAGAGTCAGAAGCAAATATTTGTCTCCTGTCCAATGCATATTAACACCCCCACTGCCTCTACTGTCTCTCTTTAACATACTACATTAAATGTGGTACCTAACACTCTCCATTTCTGCAGTTTCTTTACAGTTTTGGTCTAGTAGTTGGTGAATACATCACATTAAGAAAAGTATTACATCCAGAAAAAATATGGAGTAATAAACATAGATGAGGAAGTGTTGGAAATTTGGTATTATACAAATGTAAGGATAGATACATTATTCTTTATTCTGATTTATGCCTTACTATTTTCTGCCACATAACAGTTGTATGCTGCCATTTTATAGTTGGTTATATTTCTGGGGATGTATTTAAGTGCAAAATAAACCCAATGAAATGGCTTTGATCAGTGTTTCTAACTATTTTAATGTAATTTTGAATCAGCCAGCTTTCACAGTCAAAAAAGTGGCAGGTTAATTTTATTACACAATAGTGATGCAAGGTAAAGATTAAATAAATTTGATTCCATTAATTTTTAATGTAGAAATAGATTGAACCTTGCTTGTACTTAGAGCAGAAACAAGCAATATTTCCTTATGTGATTGAAAAAGATTTATAGTGTGAAGCTTATGAGTCCTTAATGGAACAGTGACCATGATGTCATTTAAAATGTAAATACAGTATAAAATGTCTTAAATGTGGTAGACTCAGCTATATAAGCTCGAAATTTACAACCTATATTCTCAAATTCCACTAAGTAGCTTTAAATTAATTATAATTATTTATTAGATACTGGAATACTGAGAATAACTTACTTTAAGATTGTTTTGTTTGCACTATTTTTGTGAATATTTTAATGAAGTGGGTTTTTTTCCTACCTCACTTTGTGAGGTTTCTATGAGTCCATTTTGGAGTACTTTAGTTGTTGACAATCAGTTGTTTCATTTAACTCTGCATGTTCATTTATAAATAGAAAAAAATAGTATCTGTCTTTGGGGGTAGTACAATATTTATCAAACACTGGCAAGAAGGAACTCTTCATTTCTGATCTTGGATTATAAAGTAAGTTTTGTTTTATGTTTTAAAACAAAAAGTTATATTTTTGTTTTTGAGTTTAAAAAGTTTAATAGGTCATGCCAGTGGTTGGGAAGTCTATAAGAATTTTAGGGTAACTTTTCTGTACTATGGCTATGTTAAACAGCCTGAATGTGAGACTTTTTCAAGTTAAATGATTATTGTCATGTTTCAAACCAATGTTTCAAATCACTAAGTTAGTTGAGACACTTAGTTTGTAATACCTTAAATTTTTTAAAAGTGCTTTTTAGAAACAGGTTGTTTAAAAACCAAATAGAAATTGATAGATTAAACTCTAAAAAATTAGAATATTTACCAGATTGTAAAAAGATGGAATGCAGTGTAAAATTAACTGTGCTAATAAAATCATAATGAGTCACCAGAGTAATGCAATTTTCCATTGCCAGGGTTGTCGCATTGATAATGTGATACATAACTTTTAGTATTACCTGTGCTGTATGTAGCTATTGGGTATATCATATTGGTACTGAACATACCTGGGAAATACTGTTCATAGAATCAGCCACTGCACATTTTAACCATGTTATATTTTTTGGTTGTGCTGTTAGAATTAGAGGAATCGTCACTGCCCAACCTTCCCTACCCAGGTAAAAACAGTCCTTCTAAACCTGACTGCACAACCGTAAAATTCTGGTAACTTCAATCTTTTCAGTATTTTGGGTTTAAAGTGATCTTAGCCATTATTGACATGAGAAATATACATGAGAGCAAACAATTCAGGGTAGAATATTAGTGGAAAGCTGAGAATGCTGTGAAAAAACTGGCAGCATAGTACAGAAATGTAGGTTCTTTGTTTTGTTAATGTTTCTGAGAAAATGTTTTCATAATGTTTACAAATTAAGGTACATGCAGATGTCTGCTGTTAATGATTTTACAAAAAAAAAAGATTTAGGTATAGCTTAAATTATGAGTTTGTTTTTTTTTTTAATTGTGTTATCTGAGGAGTACCACTAAAAAAAAAATCCTTTTTTTTTTTTTTTTTTTTCAAAGAGAAATGAACTCAGTCGGACAGTCTCTCCCCAATTACAGAATTAATATCAATCTGCTTTGCTGTATTTGCATGTCAGCAGCTCAGTGTTAATTATATAAGAGGAAAATCTTTACATCTTCCTTGATAACAAAATTTCCCAAAGAAAATGTATCTACCAAATATAAGTTTTAAAGTACCTAACTATAGAGTAATGAAGCCTCTTTAACATAAAAGATTCTTTGTAAACCTGGAGGAAATAAATATTAAAAGATTATTTGACCTGGAAAATAGGTATACAGTGGTTAGAAGATTCCATTTGAGGTTTTCTTATGTCAGGAAAATGTCAATATTTTACACTTCCAGCAAAAATTCCTGTTAAAGATTAAGTCCAAATATTATTCCTCATTGTACATTTTCATGTCTCCTTAACTCAAATTAAAGATTCTGCTCATCAGTATTGAATTAAAGGGGAGAGGGGTTTCTAAAATTGGTATATTGTATGACATTGTTTTGTATGTTTTTGTCGTTAACAAAATTGAGGGGAAAATAATGAAAATGCATCTCTTTAAATGGACAATTGCAAATATTTCTAGTAAGTATGGTATTGGCTAAAATGTTACAGATTGTTTACATAATTTATGTGTGGGATCACTCTAGGTATATATTTCTTTGCAAAGAAAACATAATTGGGTTAAGGAAAGCTAAAATACTGGCTTTATGAATGTATGAAACAATAAGTACTAAGATTCAATTAAACTATTAAGTAATGAATTTTTAAAACATGAAATGTATTGTAAATTAACTGACATTCCAAATAGAGTCTATGTATTATTTTCCCGTATCAGGTGGTACTTAAAAAATAATGAATATGTTAATCAGACTCTTAAAAAGAGATTTATTCTCCAAAAATTATTAATGTGTGTATGTGTGTGTGTGTGTTTTAAGTTTTATCATCCATACTGAATTGAGAGAGATGATCCATGCTCCCTGTGGTGATTTTTATACAACTGTAATAAGTTCCTTTACTACTTTGTGGTGAATATTTTTATTCTTATTCTAAAAACTATGTTGGTTTCACATTCCGTTTAACTGTTTGAATGAAAGTTTTTACAGTTCAATAATTATTTTCCCACTCTTTTTCTCGTGATAATTTAGCTCTCCTGAGCTGCAATTCTGAAGAATTTTTACTATTTTGGCATTAAGTAGTCTAATTTCTGTCACAATGGACATGTAAGCAGCAAATATCCTACTTTCATATGTTTGTTTGCCTGATAAAAGGATATGGAGTTTATACAACAGCTCTTCTTTTTCACTAGCATCAACCTATAGCTTGGTGTAAATTTCCAAAGTATTCGGAGAATGGTGCTGGTGAAAATTTAAACATGATAGGCATGAAGAAAATATGATCTCTATTGAGTGATGTCCTTTCAATCTAGGACTAGTGAAATCTTTTTTTTCAGAAATGGGAAAAACAAAAAAAAAAACCCCGCACATTTGAGATCATATTTATTGGTGCATGTAAGCCATTATCTTAACTGTCTTACTGAACTGGTTAATGCTGTTGATTGTTGAAATGTGAAATGTAATCACTGTTGACATTGTAAATATCTGCCAGAGATGAAAAAATATTTTAAGTTATTGTAAATAAAGATGTTTAAAATTCAGTTATCAGTCTGCAATGCAGAAATAGATCTAAGATGTTAAATATTGTGTTTCTTGAGAGATGTGTAATTTTTCCTGAGATGTATCTAGTTACATTAGGAATGTAAATTTTCCTTTGTACAGTATAAAAATACAGCTTTATTTGGCTTTTGACTGGATTTCCCTGAGTTCATTTTATATTTTAGCAAAATTTTATACCTTAAAATGACCTTTCATGGTATTTTTTCCAAAGCATGGCACTTCCTCTGTATAAGTCTGAACTTTTTATTTATACCATAACACCCGATTAAATTAAGGCAATATATAAAATTGCATATAACACCATAAAATAAAAAAAAATGTAGGAATGAAGACACATAAAATATGTACCATGTTATTGTTAGGGCACAAATTTAGCTTTGAATCTTAAAGCAGCCAATTACATGACTTGCAGATATCCTTAACATAAAACAAATCAATTTCTCAGATGATGCACAACTATTTCTAGTGCTGAGATGTTAGAACAATTTCTTTCCTGGGTCCTTATAAAGAAGAGCTAATATTATTACCGTATCATTTATACTTTTTTAGCATTGTATGTAAGTACCTGTTTCCTCACACCCTCGCCAGTAAAAGACCAACTTTTTGGTCTTTCCCACATTTTGTTCTTTAAAGTACTTCAGCCTTATCTTAGAACATGAATCTATTCAAGGGCTGAGCCCCAGGCTGTCTGTTCCTTTCCCTTTACATGTGCTTCTTAGAAAATCCCTTTTGTGTTCTCTCCTTATGGCTTTTATTCCTTGCTTATGCACTAAAGCTGTATTCTCTATTTTATTTCAGATTCAAACAATACAGGCACATTGACTTTTTTTTTTTATTAAATTCAGTTTTATTGAAATACATTCACACACCATACAATCATCCATGGTATACAATCCACTGCACATTGACTTTTTGATACATTGTTTATTATGCTTGAACCCAAAACTGCTGATAAAGACTAGAAATTCCCCCCAAAATGACTTAAGACAACTAACCAAGCCTGTTTTTTTCCTCCTTGAATCTGGATCTACATCAGTTAGAAAGGATAAGGTTTACTAGTTGACAGTTTTAATTTTTTCCTGTTATTAAAAATGTAATACTTGGTCATTTCGAAAACCTTAGAAAATACAGGAAAAGTACAAAGGGGAAAATCACTTTAAGTTATTATAATAAAATTGTGATATTGATAAGATAGTGCAGGCACTATTGTCCACATATATACAACTGTGGTCCAGGCCACAATATTTTTGGTCCAAAGGGTTCTTCCCATATGACTGAAACAATAACAACTAAAATCTTAGTTCTACAATTTAGGCATCATTCTAAACACTTTAAAGAAAATTCAGTAATGTGCTTGGTACTCAGTACAACACTGGGAGGTAAGTACTATTCTTTGTAAGAAAAGGAAAATATTTCTGCCCAAGGTCACAGAGCTGGTAAATGGTAGAACTGGGATTGAATGCAGACATTCAGATTCAGGGACTTGTGCCCTTAATCCTCATAAATACTGCTTCATGAATTGTTGTTGATTGTTCTCAATTGTTAGTGCACTTGCTAAACGCCTGCCCTTTCCTCATAAGACAAAGGCACTGTAGGGATGGGAAGAGAAGCAGAGTTGGATCTCAGTAGAGCTAGATTACTAATAGGCAGACTAAATCTGTTAAAGAATTAAGGCCTAATGACTTAGGCATCCATAGTTATAAATTAATTTCTCTCATGCAAGTACAGTGGTTCTGGTTATATACCATTCTGATATGTACCATCCTCAGATTTGAGGAAATATTCTTTCTGTGCGTTCGTAAGAGGAACTGCACTTGAGAAAAGCTGGTTTAGAGCATAATAAAGCAAAGGAGTGTCCCAAAACATGAAACATAAAAATACTTGATGTTCTAGTTTGCTAATGCTGCAGAATGCAAAACACCAGAGATGGATAGGCTTTTATAAAACGGGGGTTTATTTCGCTACACAGTTACAGTCTTAAGGCCACAGAGCATCCAAGGTAACACCTCAGCAATCGGGTACCTTCACCGGAGGATGGCCAATGGCATCCGGAAAACCTCTGCTAGCTAGGAAGGCAGCTGGCATCTGCTCCAAAGCTCCGGCCTCAAAACGGCTTTCTCCCAGGACGTTCCTCTCTAGCAAGCTTGCTCCTCTTCAAAACATCACTCCCAGCTGCCCTCTGTTAGTTCCCTCTCTCCGAGTCAGCTCATTTATATGGCTCCACTGATCAAGGCCCACCCTGAATGGGTGGGGCCACGCCTCCATGGGAACATCTCATCAAAATAATCATTACCCACAGCTGAGTGGGGCACATTCCAAGAAAATCTAACCAGCACCAAAAATGTCTGCCCCACACAAGACTACAAAGATAATGGCATTTGGGGGACACAATACATTCAAAGCAGCACATTCCACCCCCTGGACCCCAAAATGACATTATCTTTCCATATACAAAATACATTCATTCCATCACAATATCACAAAAAACTTAAATCATTTCAGTAACAATAGTTAAGCACAAAATCCCATCAAAATCAATTTAGGCATGGTCAGTCCCAAGGCACAGTCTTTCTTTAGCTGTGGATCTGTGAACTTAGAACAAGTTATATGCTCCCAATATACAAAGGAGAGACATTCATAGGCTAAGAGTTTCCACAAATCCTTTCTGGATAATTCCATCTCCAATCTTGGCTTGTACTGAAATGGCAGCTGGGTTCCATGTTTGGTAACATCCTCACGTTGGGCTGTAGCTTCTGGGATTCCACCCCCTGGAAGCTCGTAATTTTCCAAACCATCAGCTTCTGGTTTCTTAGAACCCAAGAGTTCAGTTCTAAGTTTATCTCTCTCCACTCGCATTTTACTATAAGCTGCAAGGAGAGGCCAGGTTACATCCTCCACACGTAGTCTGGAGGTCTCCTCAGCTAAGCACTCCAGGTTGTCGCTTTCAAATTCTTCCTTCCATCTGACACCAGGACTCAATTTTGTCAAATTCTCTGCCGATTTAAAACAAGGATCACCTTTCTTCCAGTTTGCAACAACACATTCATCATTTCTGCTCAAGTCCTCATCAGAAGTATCTTTAGAGTCCATATTTCCACAGTCTCTTCAAAGCAGTTTTGGCCTTTTCTATCAGGCTCCTCACAATTCTTCCAGAACTTCCCCTTATCCATTTGAAAAGCCATTCCAACATGTTTGGTATTTGCAAACTCAGCAGCAAAAGCACCCCTCTTCCGGTACCAAAATCTGTTCTAGTTTGCTAATGCTGCAGAATGCAAAACACCAGAGACGGATAGGCTTTATAAAACGGGGGTTTATTTCACTACACAGTTACAGTCTTAAGGCCACAAAGCATCCAAGGTAACACCTCCGCAATCGGGTACCTTCACCGGAGGATGGCCAATGGCATCCGGAAAACCTCTGCTAGCTAGGAAGGCAGCTGGCATCTGCTCCAAAGCTCCGGCCTCAAAATGGCTTTCTCCCAGGACGTTCCTCTCTAGCAAGCTTGCTCCTCTTCAAAACATCACTCCCAGCTGCCCTCCGTTAGTTCCCTCTCTGCGAGTCAGCTCATTGATATGGCTCCACTGATCAAGGCCCACCCCTAATGGGTGGGGCCACGCCTCCATGGGAACATCTCATCAAAATGATCATTACCCACAGCTGAGTGGGGCACATTCCAAGCAAATCTAACCAGCACCAAAAACGTCTGCCCCTCACAAGACTACAAAGATAATGGCATTTAGGGGACACAATACATTCAAACCGGCACACTTGACAGCCCTCCCTCCCACCCCCTGAAAAACTGCCAGGTAGCAAGGGGGAAATAAACTGTGGAATTGACTTTAAATTAATTTTACTACTTAATGTTATAATGTTATTTAAATTAAATAGGGGAGGGCAGATATATAAGATGTTTTTGCTATTCAGGGCCCCATTCCCTGCCAAATAAATGTAATTGGCTTTTCCATTTCTGCAAAGTAGGCTGTTGGAATTATGTTTGGGATTGCGTTGAATCTGTAAATCATTTTGGGTAAAATTGACATCTTACCAATATTTAGTTTTTCAATCCATGAACATGGAATGTCCTTCCATTTATTTAGATCTTTGAATTCTTTTAGCAATGTCTTCTGGTTTTCTGTGTGTCCTTTATATCCTTGGTTTAATTTATGCCTAGATATTTGATTCTTTTAGTTGCTATTGTAAATAGAATTTTTTTTCTTGAATTCCTCCTCAGCTTGCTCATTACTAGTGTATAGAAACAATACTGATTTTTGTTTCTTGATCTTGTACCCTGGTACTTTGCTGAATTTATTAGCTCTAGTCATGTTCTCGATTTTTCAGGACTTTATATATATACATATATGATCATGTCACCCCAAATAGTGACAGTTTTACTTCTTCCTTTCTGGTTTGATTTGACTGACTTTTATTTCTTTTCCTTGCCTAACTGCTCTAGCTGTAACATCTAGTAGAATGTTCAATAACAGTGGTTACAGTGGGCATCCTTGTCTTGTTCCAGATCTTAAAGGAAAAGTTTTCACCCTTTCACCATGGAGTATGATGTTAGCTGTGGTTTTTTCATGTTTGTCCAGTATCATGTTGAGGAATTTGTTTTCTATTAACTGTTTTTCTAAGTGTGATGATCAACAAAGCATGCTGGATTTTGTCAAATGCTTTTTTCTGCACCAATATAGATGATCATCGGGTTTTTCCCCCTTCATTTTGTTAATGTGGTGCATTACATTAATTGATTTTCTTATGTTGTACAACCCTTGCATCCCTGGCATAAAACCCACTTGGTCATGGTGTACAATTCTTTTGCTGTGGTGTTGGATTCAATTTGCAAGTGTTTTTTGTTTGTTTTCAAGATTTTGCATCTGTATTCGTAACAGAAATTGGTCTATAATTTTCTTTTCTTGTAGTGTCTTTATCTGACCTAGGGTGATGTACTCATACAATAAGTTAGGAGGTGTTCCCTTCTCTTAAATTTTTTGGAAGAGTTTGAGCAGGATTGATACTAAGTCTTCTTGGAATGATTGGTAGAATTAACCTTTGAGGCCATCTAGTTCTGGGCTTTTCTTTATTGAGATGTTTTTGATGATGACTGATCAGTTTTTTATTTGTAATTGGTCTGTTGAGATCTTCTGTTTCTTCTAGAGTCATTGTAGGCTTGTGTATTTCTGTGACTCTGTCCATTTCATCATGGTTGTCAAATTTGTTGGCATAAAGTTATTCATAGTATCTTCTTATGATCCTTTTTATATCTGTGTGGTCAGTTGTAATGTCCTCCCTCTCATTTCTGATTCTATTTATTTACGTCTTCTCTCTTTTTTTCTTTGTCAGTCTAGCTATGGGTTGGTTAATTTTATTGAACTTTTCAAAGAAGCAACTTTTGGTTTTGTTCATTCTATTATTTTTTTATTCTCAATTTCATTTGTTTCTGCTCTAATCTTTATTTCCTTCTCCTTGCTTTGGGATAAATTTGCTGTTCTTTTTCTAGTTTTTCCAGGTGTGCAGTTAGGTCTTTGATTTTAGTGCTTTCTTCTTTTTTAATGTAGTTAGGGCTATAAATTTCTCTCTCAGCACTGCCTTGGCTGCATGCCATAAGTTTTGATATGTTGTGTTCTCGTTTTCATTTGTCTCAGGATATTTACAGATTTCTCTTGCAATTTCTTCTTTGAACCAACTGATTGTTTAAGAGTGTTTTATTTAACTTCCATATATTTCTGGATTTTCCAGTTCTCTACCTGTTAATGATTTCCAGCTTATTCCATTTTGGTCAGAAGATGCTTTGTATTATTTCAGTTGTTCTAAATTCATTGAGACATGTTTTCTGACCCAGCATGGGGCCTCTCCTGAAGAATGATCCATGAGCACTTGTGAAGAATGTGCATACTGCTGTTTTGGGGTGCCGTGTTCGGTATATGTCTGTTGGGTCTAGTTTATTTATCATATTTGTCAAGTTCCCTGTTTTCCTTATTGATCTTCTGTTTAGATATTCCGTCTATTGATGAGAGTGGTGTATTGAAGTCTCCAACTATTATTGTAGAGGTGTCTGTTTCTCTCTTCAGTTTTGCCAGTGTTTGCCTCGTGTATTTTGGGGCATCCTTGGTTAGGCATATAAATATTTATGATTGTTATTTCTTTGTAATGGATTGCCCCTTTTATTAATATATAGTGTCCTTCTTTGTCTCCTATAGCAGCTTTGAATTAAAGTCTATTTTGTTCATTATTAGTATAGCAACACTAGCTCTTTTTTGCTTATTATTTGCATGGAATATACTCTTCTACCCTTTCACTTTCAATGTATTAGTGTCTTTGGGCCTAAGGTTTCAGTCTCTTGTAAATAACACATAGTTGGATTATGCATTTTTTTTTTAATCCATTCTGTCCATTTGTGTCCTTTGCTTGGGGAGTTTCAGCCGTTAACATTCAATGTTATTACTGTAAAGGCAGTACTTAGTTTAGCCATTTTGTCATTTTTTAATGCGATTTTATTTAGATATATTCACATACCAAACAATCATCCAAATGCCCTTTGGTTTTTATATATCATATATCTTTTTTTTTTTTTTTTGGTCCCTCTTTTCCTTTATTGCAACCTCCTTTTCTGTATAATTGATCTTGTGATGTAATTGATTTTTTTCTCATTTCCATTTCTGTATTTTTAAAATTCTTTCTTTGTGATTACCCTGTGGTTTATATTACACAACTAAATCTTTAACCTACTAATTTGAAAAGATACAAGCTTAGCTTCAATAGCATACACACTCCATGTTCCCATATCCCTCTGTTTCCCCTCTTTATTTTGTTTTTGTCCCACTTTACCACTTTATATTTTTCATGTCCATTATCAGGAAATATGCCCTTTTCTTGTTCAATTGTATTCTGACTCATATAAATTAAAGAATAGAGTTGTATATTGAGGATACGGTACTATTGGGTCTTGCATTTACCCTTTTAGTTACCCTTACTGATGATCTTCATTTCTTCACACTACTCCAAGCCACTCTTTCCTATCTTTTCCTTTCAACCTGCAGAAGTCCTTTTAGTAATTCTCGTATGGCAAGTCTTTGATTGATGAACTCTCTCAGTGTCTATTTATCTGTGAATACTTTAAACTCTCCTTCTTTTTCGAAGGACAGTTTTGCCAGATAAACAATTTTGAGCTGGCAGTTTTTCTCTTTCAGTACTTTAAATATATCATACTATTGCCTTCTTACCTCCAAGGTTTCTGATGAGAAATTGGTAGTTAGTCTTATTGAGGATTCCTTGTATGTGTTGAATCACTTTTTCTTGCTGCTTTCAGAATTCTCTCTTTATCTTTGGCATTTCACATTCTGATTAGCGTGTGTTTCAGAGTAGGTCTTTTAGGATTTATTCTCTTTGGAGTATGTCGTGCTTCTTGGACTTGTATATTTATGTCTTTCCTAAAAGTTGGGAAATTTTGGGCCATTATTTCCTCAAATATTCTTTCTGCCCCTTTTTCCTTCTCTTCTCCTTCTGGGACACCCATTATGCATATGTTTGTAAACTTTGTGCTGTTACTTAAATTTCTGAGACACTGCTCAATTTTTTTCTATTCTTTTCTTTATCTCTTCTTCTGACTGTATATTTTTGATGGTTCTTTCTTCTAGTTTGCTGATTCTTTCTTCTGCCTGTTCAAATCAGTTGTTGTATGCCTCTAATGTATTTTTAATCTCTATTATTTTTCTTTTTATAGTTCACGGTTCTTTTTATACTTTCAAATTTTTCTTTATGCTCACATGTATTCTTTAGGTCTTCATGCATATTTTCCTTCATCTCACTGAAATCAGTTTAGGAGATTTGTTTGAACTTCTTTGATTAGTTGTTCCAAATTCTGTTTCCTCGAATGTTTTCATTTGTTTACTTGACTGAATATATCTTCCTGTTTCTTAGTATGGCTTGTGATTTTTTGTTGATGTCTTGGCATCTGATTATCTTGATGAGTTTACTCTGAAGTTCAGTTTCTCCCTCTTGCCTAGGGCTTTCTTGTTGATTTGCTTTGTGTTAAGACTATTTGCTGCTTAATCCAACTTATTTTAGACCTTTAGAGTAGCCCTTGTTAACTGTTAAGATTTTCTTAGCTCTTCATCTGATTCTTGCTGTGGATATATGGTAAAATTTTTAAGATTGCATATTTCGTGCAATTGTTTCATCTCCTGGAGAAAGTTTCTTTTCCTCTGTTCCTTCTCCAGGAATCTTGATCTCTTCTGTTTTTGGTGTGTGCAGACTTTTCTCCCCACCTCCTATGATTTGTTTAAATTCTCTCCCTTACACAATGCCACCTGTTCCTTATACTTTTCTGTTCTGGGATCCATCCTGTCTTACAGTAGTTGAGTTTAACCCCCATTTTTTTTCTCTGTCTCTTTTCCTCTGTGAGCCTTTTCTGCCTCTGGTTTCTTCCCTGTTAGGGTATTCCACCCTGGGGATCCAGATGGGCTCAGTGTAGACAGGTTGGCCACTCCAGAAAAGTCCATTTTGTGTTTAGCTGCTTCAGCCAACAGCAACAGGATTGAGTGAGCATAGCTCTTGCCAACAGTTTTGCTGTGGTCTCCTCCTCTCCCCTCTTTTCTCTTTCTCTTTCCCTCCAGGGGCTGGGCCTTCTTGTATGCAGCATGATGTAGAGACTTCTGTTCCACCCTGGGTCTCTGCAGATTTGGGTCCCTGTGCCTGGGTGTGCCTGGGGTTCTAACTCACTGTAAGTGGCTCTTTAGTCTGCCCCTGCAGCAGGAGGGACATGGGTCACTACCTCTGTGTGACTCCCAAACTGTATGGGACCAAGTAAAGGGGGTGGGTTCTGGGATGAAAATTTCCTATGTGATATTTTTTCTTTTTTTTTTTTTTTTTTTGATTCAGCATTTGTGGAGTCCTTCAGTATCTACTGTCCTTCAGATTTCTAAGCAAGTGACATTTGTCCTTTTATTTGCTGATTTCGGAGAAGACTTTTTCAGGTGATGTCTTACATTGTCATGTTGCTGACATTACTCCACTGATTCATTCCTTTTTATATTCCTTGTTTTATACACATAAATTCTTTTACCTCTCAGATTTTTTATTACAGTTTGGAGCATATTTCCTTTTAGATTCTAAATTGTCTATTTCTTCCTGGTGTATTTGTATTGTCTTTTTCACAGTTGAAGCTTTACTCAAAAATTTGGTGATGCTAAATCTGATCAGAGTTGTGTCTGTAGGGGCAGGGCTTTTCAGCCAGGAGGTTGTAATGTAGGTTTTCTGGGGAATTAGCATTTGCAACAGGGGCCTTCTATACTTTCTGATTAGTTAGGAGAGGAAGCCTCTAAATTTAATGTCCAGGGGCTATATAACTAGTTGCCGATGATCTAGGAGCCAAGCAAGAGGAGATTCCTACACTCATTTCAGTATGACTGCTCATTCTTACTCTCAGTTCTACCTGGTGTTGCAAAGTCTAGATCCTCTCTGGTTCAAATTGTAAACTCCTGGTCTTCCACTAAGTAGGACAGGAGATCTGGATCTAATTGTTTCTTGCCTCAGACTTTCAACCAATCCTCCAGTTCTCAACCCCATACTGATCTTTTGACTTCAGAAGTTCCTGTAGACTAATTCCTGGAACTATCTTGAGTTCTATGACAAAAATAGGCTTGACTCTTATTGGCTTTCCTCTCTACATCCCAGATTTCAGTTTACTTTATTTTGTCTAAGCACTTGCACATATCTTCCAAAATTTTGATAACTTCAACTCCTTTCCTGTTAATTCCTTATGTTGATACTTAAAAAAAAAAATTGAATTCTATCATTTTAGTCGCATTTTAAGAGAGTGTTCAATTCACTATGTTTAACCAGATTGTAGACTTTTATAGCCAGGCCCTAAATTTCAAACCATAACCCAATTAGCTGCTAGTGTTTCTGCCCCTTAAAATGTACATGAAATGTACATAAAATTTCCTGCTATGGAAAAGCCTAATGCCCTACCTAAGTTTCTTTTTTTTTTTTAATTAGAATATAATTTGTGTTTTTTTGTTTTATCTTCATTTTATTGAGATATATTCACATACCACGCAGTCATACAAAACAAATCGTACTTTCGATTGTTCACACTACCATTATAGTTATACATTCATCACCTAAATCAATCCCTGACACCTTCATTAGCACACACACAAAAATAACAACCTACCTAAGTTTCTGTAGGGAGTACATGAGAGATTTCCCATTTTATCATTCCCTCTGGCTTCAACTTCCTACCATTCTTAAATTTTTTTTATTCATTCTGCATGGTATGACTCTTGTTAATATCTATCCTGGTATCAATTCAAGTGTGAACTTCGCCTCCTTCCCTTTCTTTTCCACATACATATCATAAAAACAAAATAAAAAGAACCACTTAAACCAAGGCCTTTCTCTCTGTAGCAGGCTTTATTACACATTTTGGGGAGGGGGAGGAGATGGAAGAGAGTTTGTATCAAAAACATAAAGAACACATTAGTTGACTATGCATCATTCTTCGGTCTTCAAATTTTTAAGAACTCTTCAAGTATTTTACTGTTCATTATTAGGTTATATTCCCTTTTTCTTCTCTTCCTAAATTCTTTATTTCCAATGTAGAGAAAATTTCTTTTTTTTTTTTTAACTCATGCTAACCCAAATATTGAGTTATATCCAGCAATATTGAGGTATCCATATCTCCATCTTTTCTCTTTTTCTCCTGGATTACCTAAACAGCTTCCAAAATGGTGTGATTCCATCTGTTCCCTCCCACAGCTTCACCCCTACCTCCTTTATCCAGTGTGATAATTCAATACAGATCTAACCAGTGACCTCAGCGCCAAATTAGCACTTCATAATAAAGGCTGTAACTCTTGGTACTTCCCTCTGCTCTTTACGCACCTGCTATATTGATTTGGGCCTTCTACCTGGAAAAATTTCCCCTTCCTCTTTGCCTGGATTAACCCTCAAGTCTCAGTTTATAAACATTGCTTCCTCCAAGGAAATTGTTCATGTCTCCTGGCTTTTAATTAGATACTCCTACCACGTGCTCCAATGAACATTTCACTTCCCATTTCATAGTATTTTTCTCAGTGTCACACGTTCAATATCTGTCTTCCACTATAGTACCTACCACTTCAAGGGAAGAAATCTCATCTGTCTTGCTCAGTATTGTATCTTCATCACCCCATATACAGAGGCCTTTTTTTTTTCCTTAATGTATGCGTAAATTCAAATGAAATAGTATTTCGTTAGTGGATAATACGGTATCCCAGTCAAGTTCTTTCCTTTTTTTCCTCATTAACTCTTTCTGCATCTATTTCTTCTGTCTGCGACCCCCTCCGACCCCGCCATTAGCAGTCTGATCCCATCTCCATGTCCAATGGCCGAGCTCTAATTCTGTTTTTACAGAGGACTGTCTCCCCTGCTCCCTACCCCAACCGTTGTGATATATGAGATCCTACCTTTCACACCAAATGAAAAGTTTAAAACAAAACAAAAAAACCAACCGCGAATCCGTCCCCATTATATTTTTTTCAAGAAAAAAATAAGGTGTCTAGACAAACCAGTGAACATTTCTAAAACTGCCTCCAAACAGATAGCATTCGCTCAATAGACTACACCTCCCCAAACATCCTCATATCCAACCAATATTTCCTTCTCCTTCTCCCGGAAACGGAAAGAGGAAAAGAAAGACGCACCACCCCTGCTCTTGGGGATTCGTTTTCCCCCAGGTTTCCTGATGGGCAGTGCCGACTGGCAGACGCGGACTCGTCCGCAGAGCCGTCGCTCTCGACCATCTCTGTTTCTTATTGGCTGCTCGGGGCACCGCCTCTTGAGCAGGGCGGGAGATTTGGTGTGCTGCAGGCTTGACTCCCATCCCCCGCTGGCCTCCCGGGCTCTTCCTGCTTTTCCCTGCTGGTTTCTTCTGAGAGTTTTGCTCCTCCGGCTGGGACTGAAGCCGCCTTCCCTGCTGCGACGCCTCAGTCCGGCAGCGTCCAGCGAGGAGTGCGAGGTGACCAGAGGCGCGACGGGCGGGAACCTGGCGGTGTTCTGTCAGGCGCGGAGGCACTCTGCCTACCTCTTCTTAGCTCTTGGCTGCTGAGGTGAGTCCAGGTGCGCCCAGCCCCAGCGGCCAAGCTGGGCGCCTGTGTCCTGGGTCGCTCGTCTTAGGGTTTTTCTTCGGCACTGGGGGCAGGGGCCGCCACACCTCCCGCTCCCCCGTCCCGAGGCTGCTACTCGGCACCGACGGCCCTCATTTCCCCCCTCCGGCGGAGCGCAGCCCTCTTGGTGAGCAGCGAGCGGCCCAGGCCCCAGTCCCTGTGTACTAGTTGGGGTGAAAGGTTCTCTCTGAGAGAACTGTTCGTTTATCTGTCTTGCCTTACGTGCAGAGGATGCCCAATAACAACACACCTGTTCCTGGGTTTAAGGAGCCCTCTGCATGTAAAAGGAAAACACGGGAAAACTGTAACCAAAGTAGGAGAGCGCCTTGTGGGAGGAGCAGGTACAAAAAGAAGGAAAAGGAGGAAGAGATCACATATCCCAGAACTACCACTTGTAGCGAGAACTTTTGATGTCATTCCAGCGGGGAAGCCCCAAATGAATCCTGCTAACCGAACGGTCACCTGGGGCGATGCTTGGTTGGTAAAATGTTGATAGACTAGGCTCTTTCGGTAGAGCTTTTTTTAAATTAAGAGGATGTTGTTGCATTATTTTTCATTTTGCAGTTAAAATCAATTTAGACTAAAATTTCTTAATGGAACCATATCTTACCTGAGTTAAATTGCAATCCGAAGAAAACTAGCATAGTCCTAAAGCTTTGTGTAATGGCACTGCACATTAAATGGGCACAATTCAGTTATTTATTGAGCACGTTTTCTGTTCTTAGATGTTGGAGATATAGACATGTACTACAAGAGAGATGTGTGATTAAATTGAAGTTTGAAGCAAAAATACAAATAATGGCAAACATTTTATTGAGCACTTTCATATTCCAGGCACACGATCTCATTTATTCATGACAACTCGTAAGATCACACTGCTGTAAGGTGTGGGGTTGAGGTTAGAAACAGGTTTATTCGCTGTTAAAATTGGTGCTTGACCACCATTCTATACCATCTTCTTTTTAAATGGTGATATATATATATATATTTTTTTTATGTAGCAAATCTTTAATTTGCTTCCAGAGGAGTGTGTGTTCCTGTTAGCATTCTCTTGGTGCTGCTGTACTAGTCCTGCATTTTCTGCCCTTAACTGGTTGAAAGCACCCAAGGCAGTAAAATGGTTGCTAAATCTTTGCATTTGTTGTTGCTGTTGTTGGGTGGTGTTTTTTTTTTTTCAGGGAACTGTTGAAGAAGGAAGAAAAGGTTTCTTACGAGAGCTTTGTAGAAATTTCTTCAGTTTGGTGATTCCGTACTATATAATATGATGCCTTAAAAGTTAGATGAGGAAATTTACATATAAATTCATTTGGCTACAAACAAGACTGAGTTAGGTTACCTCTGTCCAGGTAATTCTTATTAAAATGCCATAAGGAGGCTCTCGGGCAAGATGGCGGCATAGAGAGGAGTGGAAGCTAAGTAGTCCCCCTGGAACAACTACAAAAAAACAGAAACAACTAGTAAATAATCCAGAATAACTGCGGGGGGACAAACGAGACCATCCATTCATCATATACCAACCTGAATTGGGAGGAATGCCTGAGAACACAGCATAAAATCTGTAAGTAAAACCTGCGGAACCAGGTCGGGAGAACCCCTCCCCCATAGCCCGAGCTGCGGAGCCCCGTGGTGTCAGAGAGAAGCTCTCTCCCAGCAAGCAAATACAGCTCAGCTGAGCTCCAACTGGGGTTTTAAGTAGCGAGTGTGAACTGCTCACTACAGGTATGCAGCCCCAAAAAACAGACAGAGGCTTTGGGTGACGACTGACCTGGGAGAGCCAGAGGGTTGCCTTGGACTGGGTCTGAAGGGGACTATCTGTTTCTTTTTTGGCTCAGTGGAGAAAGCCCCAGCCATTTTCAGTTTCCAGGGCTGTGACTCAGGGAAGGGCGGAGACAGCACAAGCAGAGAGCAAGACCATTGAAATGCTAATGACCTCCATCTGAGGGGTCTGTCTTCTCTAGGAGGAAAGGGGTGGGGCCCTTTCCATTCAGAATCAGACCCCAGAGCCTGGGGAAACACGGCCATACCTCCTCACACCAGTCAAGAATTATAGGCTAACAGGTGTCACCTGCTGGGCAGAAAAGCACAGTGACCCTAGGCATCAAAGGGTGGAGCAATTTTCTAAGACACACCCACAGGGAAACCAGATACTGAATATTTCTTCCCTCTGGGACCTGAGCCTGTTCTGGTCTGGGAAAACCTGATTTGGATAACCAAGGAAACCATGCCTAGACAACAGAAAATTACAACCTACACTAAGAAAAACAAAGTTATGGCCCAGTCAAAGGAACAAACGTATGCTTCAACTGAGATACAGGAATTTAAACAACTAATGCTAAATCAATTCAAAAAGTTTAGAGAAGATATTGCAAAAGAGATAAAGGCTGTAAAGGAAGCACTGGACATGTATACGGCAGAAATCAAAAGTTCAAAAAACCTACTCGTAGAATCTATGGAAATGAAAGGCACAACACAAGAGATGAAAGACACAATGGAAACATACAACAGCAGATCTCAAGAGGCAGAAGAAAACACTCAGGAACTGGAGAACAAAACACCTGAAAGCCTACACACAAAGGAGCAGATGGAGAAAAGAATGAAAAACTATGAGCAACGTCTCCGGGAACTCAAGGATGAAACAAAGTACAATAATGTACGTATCATTGGTGTCCCAGAAGGAGAAGAGAAGGGAAAGGGGGCAGAAGCAATAATAGAGGAAATAATTAATGAAAATTTCCCATCTCTTATGAAAGACATAAAATTACAGATCCAAGAAGCGCAGCATACTCCAAACAGAAGAGATATGAAGAGGCCTACGCCAAGACACTTAATAATCAGATTATCAAATGTCAAAGACAAAGAGAGAATCCTGAAAGCAGCAAGAGAAAAGCAATCCACCACATACAAAGGAAGCTTAATAAGACTATGTGCAGATCTCTCAGCAGAAACCATGGAGGCAAGAAGGAAGTGGTGTGATATATTTAAGATACTGAAGGAGAAAAACCACCAACCAAGAATCCTGTATCCAGCAAAGCTGTCCTTCAAATATGAGGGAGAGCTCAAAATATTTTCTGACAAACAGACAATGAGAGACTTTGTGAACAAGACACCTGCCCTACAGGAAATACTAAAGGGAGCACTACAGGGTGATAGAAGACAGGAGTGTGTGGTTTGGAACACAATTTTGGGAGATGGTAGCACAACAATGTAAGTACACTGAACAAAGGTAACTATGAATACGGTTGAGAGAGGAAGATGGGGAGCATGTGAGACACCACAAGAAAGGAGGAAAGATAACGACTGGGACTGTGTAACTTGGTGAAATCTAGAGTATTCAACAATTGTGATAAAATGTACAAATATGTTCTTTTACGAGGGAGAACAAGCAAATGTCAACCTTGCAAGGTGTTAAAAACGGGGAGGCATTGGGGGAGGGATGCAGTCAGCATAAACTAGAGACTGTAACTAATAGAATCATTGTATTATGCTTCCTTTAATGTAACAAAGGTGATATACCAAGGTGAATGCAGATAAGAGGGGGGGATAGGGGAGGCATGTTAGACACTTGACATTGGTGGTATTGTCTGATTCTTTATTCTACTTTGATTTAAGGTTATTTTTCCTTTTGCTGCTTCCTAGCTGTCATTTTTTTTGTTTCCTCTTTCTTTTGCCTCTCTACCTTCTTTCACTCTCCCTCCTGCCTTGTGGAAGAAATGTAGATGCTCTTGCTTAGTATGAGCAGAATGTTCAATTAGGATGAACTTAAATGTCTGGAAATGAACAGAGGTGTTGGTAGCAAGATGTGAGAATAACTAACAGCGCCAAATGGTGTGTGAATGAGGTGGAAAGGGGAAGCTCAGAGTCATATATGTCACCAGAAGGAAAGTTGGAGGTCAAAAGATGGAAATGTATAAAACTGAATCCTATGGTGGGCAATGTCCATGATCAACTGTACAAATCTAGAAATCACTTCATGAACCAGAACGAATGTATGACAATACAATTAGAAGTTAATAATAGAGGGGCATATAGGGAAGAACTATATACCTATTGCAAACTATATACTACAGTTAGTAGTATTTCAACATTTTTTCATAAACAGTAACAAACGTACTATATCAATACTAGGAGTCAACAATTGAGGGGGGTTGGTTAGGGATAGGGGAGGTTTAGAGTTTCCTTTTCTTTTTTTCTTTTTTCATCTTTCACTTTATTTCTTGTCTGGAGTAATGAAAAGTTTCTAAAAATTGAACAAAAATTAAGTGTGATGGATGCACAGCTGTATGAGGGTACCCAGGGGCAAGTGATTGTACACTTTGGATCTTTGGATAATTGTATGGTATCTGAACAATTTCAATAAAAATGAAAAAAAGAAATGCCATAAGGAAATTGCCTAGGTCAATATTTAACTGCCTAGAATATTTGTTTTACATTTTTCTTGACAATCCACCCCCACCCCTCCAGCCCCACAGTAGAAACGACTATAGCTTTTGCTAAAGAGAATTATGAAACTGACCTCTACTCAGTTTTCACTGATGCACAGGAAGCTCAGAGACAAAAATTCCTTCTATGATTTTTATTTTCTGCTTTTCGTTATATATTCTCTGGTCCAGGCTCCCTGTCAGTATTATAGTTTTATCATTTGTTTTATTGCATTTTTTGTCATTGCCTCAAATCCTTTGTAGAACACTGCAGTATGTAAGTAAGTAAAAATAATGTAGATTATGTTGAATCTGGTCATGCCGTTCAAGTATGCTTGATAGTAGAAGGGATGTTTAACCTAATTCTCAGGAAACTTATGGGGAACTATAGAAGTCTGGGATATTTCCTGCTATGTGGGAAAATGATTGGACATATTATGTATAGTTTCCAGAAGTCAAGGCAATCGTTTAGGATAACAGACTTTTATTTAATGTCCAGGAAAGTTATGTGATAGAATCGTCAGGGACTTTGGAATCAGTCATACCTGGGTTTTGGCCCTAACACACTTTTTAATTGTTTAAATTTGTGTGTGTAATTTAATATCAAACTTCAGTTTACTCATCTGTAAATTGGAAAAATCATATATATATTATGTATAAAACCTACCTCAAAAAAATCTGTATTTAATGAGCTGGTATATGTAAAAGTTCGTAGGTGCCTAATACAGTGCCTGACAAACAGCCCCTCAAAAAACTTGTTAGTTTATTTATACAAATATCGTGTAGATGCATTAAATTTTTTCTCTACTATATTATGATTTCCTGTAATAGGAAGCAATATCACGAGTAGAAAAATGACTCCAAAGCACATGTTTTACTGGCAATGGCCATATAAATTATAAAGTATTATTCTTATCCACAAAGTAAAAGCCTCGTAGAATTCTTGTGAGAATAAAATGAGAATACACGTAGGGTACTCAAAACTGTTTAGTGTATAGTTAAGTGCTCAAATTTTGTCCCTTCCCCCCACTCTCTCTAATAGCCAGATCTCAGTCTATAAGGTTTCATGGCCAAAATGGTAATGATAATTTTGCTCTTAACTATGCCATCATAATTTACCTCTGGCTTTAAAAGTTCTAAATTTAACTTTTCATCCTTTTTTAAAGACTTATGGACTTCTTGGTTTTTCCCTTTTTTTTTTGTTTTCCTACTAGCTGATCCTGACTGAGTTCTTTTTTTATTTACAGGAGACACTCCCTGTATTTTCCAGCTGCAGGATGTGTAGTAACTTTAAAGGTAAATGAAAACTGAAACAAGTCATTTCAGAGTGACAGTTGTGAGAAGAAAACTTGCAATCTTTAGTTAGTTGTCTGCATGCAAATAACTCATGAGGGATGCAGTTCATCTAGCCAGGAGAAAAGACAAAAGCAGGATTTATAAGACAAATGGTAAAGGAAAAAAATTCACAGAGGATACTTTTTGGGGGGGTTATATTTTGGGTAAAGTGATTAACTGGCAGCTAGTTGGAATCATATTAATTAGTTTCAAGTTATTAACTTTGTAAATTCTGAAAATAAATTTTGTCATTGTAGTCCAAATTGATCAAGTTTTGCTTGCTAACCAAACTCTGTAGTTTATTTAGTGAAGTACTTACTATAAAATATTGGAAAGATTCATGTTTACTGTTTAGTTACCAAGGTACCTAGCAAGCCAGATTAGTAATTGTAAAGTTGTTTGGTAAGCCTGCAATGAAAGTAAAGGGAGGTGTTTGAGGGTTAGTTGATCCAGGCTTGGTGTACCTGTGCAGTATCACAGACTTCTCCTCAATGGATTATATCTCTCTTAGTGAACAGATAATAAAATAAAATAATAGTGAACACATAATAAAATCCACCAAATCATTATTCTTTGTTTGGCTCCCCTTTTCTAAGTTCCTCTTAACCCTATTCTGTTAATGTTGTTGCTCTGTAGATGCATTACAGCTTTCTTTATAAGCAGAATTGTTTTCCTGAAATTATGTTTTACTTATCTTGATTGAATTTGGCTTTTCCCAAATCTCAGATATCTCTTCACTCTTCCTTCATTTTTCGGAATAAGGAACTGACTGAGTCACCTAAAATAAAAAATGTAACATAATAATGCATATTTTATCTTTCCTATTTAAAAAGGACTTTTTAAAGTGTTGTACAAATATATGTAGTTATGTTAATGTGTAATTTATTTGGCGGGTTGGTATGAATTCTTTATCACTTGAGTGATTTCTTCCCCTTTTGTTTAGATTGGCAGTGATGAGTAAACTGGAATTAAAGGAAGGCAAGAGGCTGGAGGTTCAATTCGTGGGAGATGATGATGTTCTTAATCACATTCTTGATAGAGAAGGAGGTACTGAGTAATTACATAGGCTTGGAAATGCTTATCTAATGTTTATGGATTATTCATTTTTAAAAATGTTAACATTCTATTTTGAAAATGTAGCATAATGTATTTGATCTAGTAAGATTGTGAATAAAAATTACTTTGATTTTTAGTTTACTTCTTTCAACTTTTAATTGAAAAATTAAACATAACAAAGCCTGATCTAATACGAAATACTCAGCAGTAATTGTAAATGATAACTACCCATGTGATTAAAATGTGTGGTTATTTTGACCATATATATATACTTAATGGTGTTTTTTTAAAACTTAGTTATGTAAACTATGTAAATTATGTAAAGCATAGTCAGTACTTTTAATCAAACAGAAAACACTGAATTTTTTCCAGCTTTTAAGTAATGGCAATATAAGTAGTATGATTTTTTACTTATTTATATGTACTGTTTAAAAAGAATTTGTACCTGTCATGTAATTCTTTGAATGTAATTATAGGAGCAAAATTAAAAAAGGAACGAGCTCAGCTTTTGGTCAACCCCAAAAAAATAATAAAGAAGCCAGAATATGACTTGGAGGAAGATGAGCAGGAAGTCTTAAAAGATCAGAACTATGTAGAAGTCTTGGGAAGAGATGTTCAAGGTATTTGGTGGGGGGTAGGGGAGAATATATGTTCATATTTTTGCTAGTAGCGGATGCTGCTTTGCAGGAAACTCAAGAATAGTTTGGTAGGTGAGGCATTGGTGTGCTTATTATTATGTTTTTGATTAGAAAAGCATTTTCTTCAGGTTTTTCCTCCACAGTTTTCTTTTTGACAGACAGCCAGTCCTGCATTTAATTATTTTTAGAAATAATTAAATAATTTAGATTACAGACCAAAGTACTCTAAAAGTTATTTTTAAAGGTATTTGTATTTCACCTAATTTAAAAATAATTCCATAAAGCAAGTCACTTCATTGTTACCTTGATGTTCTTTACAGAAATAGTTGGGAGGAACATTCCAGAAGTAGCGTTGTTTCTTGTTTCAAACCTGTACATGTTTGTGGTTTTTTATGCCCAAGCTGGATTCCTGCCAGATTACACTAGACTTAAAACATTTTTTAGTCTTTAGTTATATTTTAGTCAAGGTACTTAAGGGTGCAAGGAGCACAGATCCACTCACATTAGCTTAAAAAAATAAAAATCAAGAAAAGAAATCAGTATTGTTGGGCATTAAGAGTGTTGGAACTGAGATGATATTATAAATGGAGAGACTTTGCTGTAGTGGGTCTCCTGATCTCCCTCATGTTCTCTGCGCATCTGTTCTGTTTTCTCTTTGCTACCTGTCTCTCTCATGTATGTGTTGTTTACTCTCTTACACTTGTCTTATGAATGGCTATCATGGCCACTCCTGACCTGTCAACTCTTCTTAACTCACAATGCTTCTGGTTTAGTTTCCAGTGTTAAATGACTTGGTTTACAGTTCCTTAGTTCCAGATTCTCAAGAGTAGATTAGGTCGGTTTATCTGTTTTAAACAGGACATAGAAATGACATACAATTGGAAAGCCCATAGATGAACCACATTGGGTTATTTGTGCCTACTCCTTAATTCATTAACTTTGATGGGGGCAGAGTCATATGATACAAAAAGTTGACTGCTTCCCCTCTGTAGGCTTAAGGGTAGGGTGGATTCTCTTAAAAGTGTCCCCAACTAGACAGTTGACTATTTTAGGACATATTCTGAATAGAACTTTGAGTTCTTGGTTACTTGTTCTGCCATGTCTAAGAAGAGATTGAAAACAACATTCTTAAAGAGAAACTTTTATTTTCTTAAAAATGGTTTATTATAAAAGTATTTCTCCTGTATTTTGTTGTAGAAACTCTGGGGCAGTGCTGCCAACCTTTTTCACATAAGAGCACCTACAACAAATGATGATTTGGGGAGGCACACTGGAATAAATGAAGGAGGTTGTTCCAGATTAAGGACAAATGATCCAGGATCTCTGACCCTTAAACTCACTCCTCTGTAGAGCCTGTCATCCTCAAAAACCCAAGGAAGGGGAGGAGGGTGGGTCAATATCTCAGCATACCTATAACCCATAACTTTTTTTTCTGCCCATTGTTTGGAAAGCTATGCTTTAGAGTAGTATTTCTCAACCTTTTTCCATTATTGTTCTCTAAGGAAATTTTTAGACATTTTTCTCCTAATTGCCCCATCCATGAAATTTTAATACCACAGATATGCTGTATATCTGTTTATGTACTGTGACTGAATGGAGGGCCACAGATCGTTTTAGTATCTAAGATTTTTTTTCACCCTCCTTCTCCAAAGAACCAATTTTTGCCCCATTGGGAGCAATATCATCCCTATTGGGGATGTATGCTTTAGAAAACATGAAACTTAAGCGTTTTGGTAAATATCCTCTGTATGACCATGTATGCATACACATAAGCTTATATGATTGTGTTTCTTTATTAAATTCATTTTTGCAATTAATAATGAATCATATACACATTATGTCATTAAATATTCTTCTGCACTATCTTTTATTTTCTATGGAGACTATTCCATAATATGGATATACCATAATTTAACCAATCCCCTATTGTTGGACATATAGATTATCTCCAATCTTTTGCTACATTTTTTTACTAAATTTTTATGCACATTCATTATTAGTTCCTTAGGAAACTAGCTAGACAAGGAGTTGCTTTCCATACCCACGTCATAAAAATATTTTTAAGAATTTTGACATATGGTGCCAAATATCTTCCTAGATTTTATGCTGTTCACATCCTTTAAGATCATAGTACATTTTCATGAGGAGTTAGTTTTACCTCCAGTTTTTTTTTGGTGGGGTTGGGTGAGGGCAGAGGCATTGTTTCAAGTTTATTTCAAAAGAGGTGCTCATTGTTTTAAAAAAGCTTGTTTTAAGCTGTATATCCCTATGTAAGTATAGAGGGGAGAAAAATAATGAAAGGGGCCCTCAATCCCACTTTCCAGAGGTAACTAATATTAAAGTAAAATAACTAGTGACTATATCTGTAATGTGTGCTAGAAAAACACCAAAGCTGAAGGATGCTCTTGATGTGTGTTCTCACAGCTTACTTTTGTATGCAGGATGATAGCCTGTTGTTTAGGCAAAAATTTTTGTCAGGTTCCTATCACAAAGGATCTAATCCAAGAGGTTGAGTAGACTTAACTCTTGATATATGTTGAATAAAACTACTTATCAGTTACTTGTCAGGGATCACAATCTCAAACCCTATTGCCAAAATCTATAAAAAAGCTAGTTTGAAACATTCGTAGGTAGAGTTGCATGATGGTGATACAGTCTATTTCTCCAAATTAGAGTCTATCCCTGAAAGAAATCTTGGTCTTCCATTGGTCTCAAAATGATTTTATAGAATTGCAAGTTATTGTGATGTCATATGCTTTTATTTGAGGGAGTCTTTGACAATATAGTTCTATGAAACTTGGATAGAAGGCTGTTATTGAGTCATTTTTTGATATATTACTGTTCTGAGGCCTGCCCAGTTAGTGACTGAGGAAATGCAAATTAAGACCCTCCTCCCTATGAAATTCATTTTAGACCCAGTAGATCAGCAAAGTTTGGATCATATCAAGTATTTAGTGCAACTACAGATCAGTGGGAACTCTTAAACAATATGAAGAGTAAATACTGATTTTGGAAAAGTTTGGCACAATATTTTATAACTTCGAACTTTCACAGACCCCATGTCTCAGCAACTCCACTAGGTATATACCCTAGATAAAAATCTTGCCCTTGTGTGTAGAGCCTGAGACTATATAAAATGCTCATGCAATACCACTTGCAATAGCAAGAATTGCAAAGATCTAAATTGTCTGTTAGTAGTAGAATGGATTAATAATGGTATATTCATGCAATGGGACATTACACAGCAGTGAAAGTAGATGAACTATAGCTATGTGAAATAATGTGGGTAAAATTTAGAATACTGAGTGAAAAAAGCAAACCAAAGGAGACTAGATATAATATGGTGTTGTTTTTTCCATGCAAACCAAAAAGAAGCAAAAATAGACAACGCTTTCCAGTGTTATAAACATTCATGATGAAACTATTTTTAAAGGCAAGGAATAAATTAAAGAAAGCACTTACTTTTGGGGCAGGCAGGAGAGAGGGAAGAGGAAGGTGGACCCAAGAGGGTACATGGTATTGATAATGATCTGGTTGTTTAGTTGGGTATGGGTACATAATTTGTTGTTTGCTTTATAACACATATGCGTTGCATGTATTCTTTTGTACATATCAAATATTATCTGATTTAAAAAAATTTTTAAGTCCACTGGTGTAGACATGCATAGGAGCAGTTGCAATGGACTCTAGCATAAATAATCAGCTGGTGGGAGCCGCTGTGCAGTTATAGTAAAGGGGCAGTTATCCTTTAGTATAGCTCTTAAGACGTTTTACTCTCAAGGTTTCTCTGTATTAAGAATTATTCCAGAGCCCGGAGACCTCCTGTTAATGTAGGTTGTATTTGTTGATATTATATTAGAAATTAAAGTTGAGAAATTTTAAAAATATTTATTAATTTATTTAAAAATAGCAGTAATAAACCCAGTACGTTACATAAATTACATATTTTTTTCCAATGAAAAACAGCTGTTTCCAAATTAAAAAATTTAGTGAGGAGGGCATTGTTTTACATTTTTGTCAATCTTTTTAATGTCTGGCTTGATAGCAGACACCCAGATTTTCATATGTTTTTTTTTTTTTAATCTTCATTTTATTGAGATATATTCACATACCACGCAGTCATACAAAACAAATCGTACATTCAATTGTTCACAGTACCATTATATAGTTGTACATTCATCACCTAAATCAATCCCTGACACCTTCATTAGCACACACACAAAAATAACAAAAATAATAATTAAAGTGAAAAAGAGCAATTGAAGTAAAAAAGAACACTGGGTACCTTTGTCTGTCTGTTTGTTTGTTTGTTTCCTTCCCCAATTTTTCTACTCATCCGTCCATAAACTAGACAAAGGGGAGTGTGGTCCTTATGGCTTTCCCAATCCCATTGTCACCCCTCATAAGCTACATTTTTATACAATTGTCTTCAAGATTCATGGGTTCTGGATTGTAGTTTGATAGTTTCAGGTATCCACCACCAGCTACCCCAACTCTTCAGAACCTAAAAAGTGTTGTCTAAATTGTGCGTAAGAGTGTCCACCAGAGTGACCTCTCGGCTCCTTTTGGAATCTCTCTGCCACTTAAGCCCATTTCATTTCCTTTCACATCCCCCTTTTGGTCAAGAAGATGTTCTCTGTCCCACAATGCCAGGTCCACATTCCTCCCCAGGCGTCATATTCCACGTTGCCAGGGAGAGTCACTCCCCTGGGTGTCTGATCCCACGTAGTGGGGAGGGCAGTGATCTCACCTTTCAAGTTGGCTTAGCTAGAGAGACAGGGCCACATCTGAGCAACAAAGAGGCACTCGGGAGGAGGCTCTTAGGCACAATTATAGGGAGGCCTAGCCTCTCCTTTGCAGCAACCATCTTCCCAAGGGTAAAACCTATGGTAGAGGGCCCAACCCATCAAACTACCAGTCCCCTATGTCTGTGGTCATGTTAGCAACCATCGAGGTGAGGTAGGCCAATACCCTGCATTTTCCACAGGCTCCTCAAGGGGGCTCTACATATTTTTTTCCTTGTTTTTTTTTTTTTAACTTTTTTTTTTTTAAATCAACTGTATGAAAAATAAAAAAATAAAAAAAATAATTAAAAAAAAATACAATAAAAGAACATTTCAAAGAGACCATAACAAGAGAGTAAGAAAAAGACAATTAACCTAAGATAACTGCTTTACTTTCAACATGCTCCTACTCTACCCCAAGAAAGTTACCTAATATAGCAACATTTCTGTGAACTTGTTCCTACTATACCCATCAGAAATTAACAGACCATAGTCATTCCTGGGCATTCCTGGAACGTTAAATAGCTTATCTGTTCTTCTTGGATTATTGTTCCCCCTTCCTTAATTGCTCTCTATTGCTAGTTCCCCTACATTCTACATTATAAACCATTTGTTTTACATTTTTCAAACTTCACATTAGTGGTAGCATATAATATTTGTCTTTTTGTGCCTGGCTTATGTCGCTCAGCATTATGTCTTCAAGGTTCATCCATGTTGTCGTATGTTTCACGAGATCGTTCCTTCTTACTGCCATGTAGTATTCCATAGTGTGTATATACCACATTTTATTTATCCACTCATCTGTTGAAGGACATTTGGGTTGTTTCCATCTCTTGGCAATTGTGAATAATGCTGCTATGAACATTGGCGTGCAGATATCTGTTCGTGTCACTGCTTTCCGATCTTCCGGGTATATACCGAGAAGTGCAATCGCTGGATCGTACGGTAACTCTATATCTAGTTTTCTAAGGAACTGCCAGACTGACTTCCAGAGTGGCTGAACCATTATGCTGTCCCACCAACAATGAATAAGAGTTCCAATTTCTCCACATCCCCTCCAGCATTTGTAGTTTCCTGTTTGTTTAATGGCAGCCATTCTAACCGGTGTTAGATGGTATCTCATTGTGGTCTTAATTTGCATCTCTCTAATAGCTAGTGAAGCGGAACATTTTTTCATGTGTTTCTTGGCCATTTGTATTTCCTCTTCAGAGAAGTGTCTTTTCATATCTTTTGCCCATTTTATAATTGGGCTGTCTGTACTATTGTCATTGAGTTGTAGGATTTCTTTATATATGCAAGATATCAGTCTTTTGTCAGATACATAGTTTCCAAAAATTTTTTCCCATTGAGTTGGCTGCCTCTTTACCTTTTTGAGAAATTCCTTTGAGGTGCAGAAACTTCTAAGCTTGAGGAGTTCCCATTTATCTATTTTTTCTTTTGTTGCTTGTGCTTTGGGTATAAAGTCTAGGAAGTGGCCACCTAATACAAGGTTTTGAAGATGTTTTCCTACATTATCTTCTGGAGTTTTATGGTACTTTCTTTTATATTGAGATCTTTCGTCCATTTTGAGTTAATTTTTGTGTAGGGTGTGAGGTAGGGGTCCTCTTTCATTCTTTTGGATATGGATGTCCGACTCTCCCAGCCCCATTTGTTGAAAAGACCATTATGACCCAGTTCAGTGACTTTGGGGGCCTTATCAAAGATCAGTCGGCCATAGATCTGGGGGTCTATCTCCGAATTCTCAATTCGATTCCATTGATCTATGTCTGTCTTTGTGCCAGTACCATGCTGTTTTGACAACTGTGGCTTTATAATAAGCTTCAAAATCAGTCCTCCCACTTCGTTTTTCTTTTTTAGAGTGTCTTTAGCAATTCGAGGCATCTTCCCTTTCCAAATAAATTTGATAACTAGCTTTTCCAAGTCTGCAAAGTAAGTTGTTGGAATTTTGATTGGGATTGCATTGAATCTGTAGATGAGTTTGGGTAGAATTGACATCTTAATGACATTTAGTCTTCCTATCCATGAGCATGGAATATTTTTCCATCTTTTAAGGTCCTCTTCTATTTCTTTTAGTAGAGTTATGTAGTTTTCTTTGTATAGGTCTTTTACATCTTTCGTTAAGTTTATTCCTAGGTCCTTGATTTTTTTAGTTGCTATTGAAAATGATATCTTTTTCTTGAGTGTCTCTTCAGTTTGTTCATTTCTAGCATATAGAAACATTACTGACTTATGTGCATTAATCTTGTATCCCGCTACTTTGCTAAATTTGTTCATTAGCTCTAGTAGCTATATCGTCAATTTCTCAGGTTTTCCAGATATAAGATCATATCATCTGCAAACAATGACAGTTTTACTTCTTCTTTTCCAATTTGGATGCCTTTTATTTCTTTGTCTTGCCGGATTGCCCTGGCTAGCACTTCCAGCACTATGTTGAATAACAGTGGTGACAGCGGGCATCCTTGTCTTGTTCCTGATCTTAGAGGGAAGGCTTTCAGTCTCTCACCATTGAGTACTATGCTGGCTGTGGGTTTTTCATATATGCTCTTTATCATATTGAGGAAGTTTCCTTCAGTTCCTACCTTTTGAAGTGTTTTTATCAAAAACGGATGTTGGATTTTGTCAAATGCTTTTTCAGCATCTATTGAGATGATCATTTGATTTTTCCCTTTTGAAGTGTTAATGTGTTGTAATACATTGATTGATTTTCTTATGTTGAACCATCCTTGCATGCCTGGAATGAACCCCACTTGGTCATGGTGTGTGATTTTTTTAATGTGTCTTTGGATTCGATTTGCAAGTATTTTGTTGAGAATTTTTGCATCTATATTCATTAGGGAGATTGGCCGGTAGTTTTCCTTTTTTGTAGCATCTTTGCCTGGTTTTGGTATTAGATTGATGTTAGCTTCATAAAATGAGTTAGGTAGTGTTCCATTTTCTTCAATGTTTTGAAAGAGTTTGAGTAAGATTGGTGTCAGTTCTTTCTGGAAAGTTTGGTAGAATTCCCCTGTGAAGCCATCTGGCCCTGGGCATTTATTTGTGGGAAGATTTTTGATGACTGATTGGATCTCTTTGCTTGTGATGGGTTGGTTGAGGTCTTCTATTTCTTCTCTGGTCAGTCTAGGTTGTTCATATGTTTCCAGGAACTTGTCCATTTCCTCTACATTATCCAGTTTGTTGCCATACAGTTGTTCATAGTATCCTCTTACAATTTTTTTAATTCCTTTGGGATCTGCAGTTATGTCACCTTTTTCGGTCATTATTTTGTTTATATGGGTCTTCTCTCTTTTTGATTTTGTCAGTCTAGCTAGGGGTTTGTCAATCTTGTTGATCTTCTCAAAGAACCAACTTTTGGTGATATTTATCCTCTCTATTTTTTTTGTTCTCTATGTCATGTATTTCTGCTTTAATCCTTGTTATTTCTTTTCTTCTACTTGGTTAACGATTGGTTTGCTGTTCATTTTCTAGCTTCTTCAGTTGATCCATTAGTTCTTTGATTTTGGCTCTTTCTTCCTTTTTAATATATGCGTTTAGTGCTATAAATTTCCCCCTCAGTACTGCTTTTGCTGCATCCCATAGGTTTTGGTATGTTGTGTTCTCATTTTCATTTGTCTCTATATATTTAGCAATTTCTCTTGCTATTTCTTCTTTAACCCACTGATTGTTTAGGAGTGTGTTGTTTAACCTCCAAGTATTTGAATTTTCTAAGTCTCTGATGGTTATTGACTTCTAATTGTATTCCATTGTGGTCAGAGAATGTGCTTTGGATAATTTCAATCTTTTAAAATTCATTGAGGCTTGTTTTATGTCCCAGCATATGATCTATTCTGGAGAAAGTTCTGTGAGCAGTAGAGAAGTATGTGTATCCTGGTGATTTGGGATGTAATGTTCTATATATGTCTGTTAAATCCAATTCATTTATCAGATTGTTTAGGTTTCAATTTCCTTATTGGTCTTCTGTCTGGTTGATCTATCTATAGGAGAGAGTAATGTGTTGAAATCTCCTACAATTATTGTGGAAACATCAATTGCTTCCTTTAGTTTTGCCAGTGTTTCTCTCATGTAGTTTGTGGCACCTTGATTGGGTGCATAGACATTTATGATTGTTATTTCTTCTTGTTGAATTGCCCCTTTTATTAGTGTAGTGGCCTTCTTTGTCTCTCAAAACATCCCTGCATTTAAAGTCTATTTTATCTGAGGTTAATATTGCTACGCCTGCTTTCTTTTGGCTGTAGCTTGCATGAAATATTTTTTTCCATCCTTTCACTTTCAGTTTCTTTGTGTCCCTGTGTCTAAGATGAGTGTATACAACAGATTGATGGTTCATTTTTTTTGATCCATTCTGCGAATCTATATCTTTTAATTGGGGAGTTTAATCCATTTACATTCAACGTTATAACCGTGAAGGCATTTCTTGAATCAGCCATCTTATCCTTTGGTTTATGTTTGTCATATATATTTTTCCCCTCTCTCTATTAATATCCTTTAATGTACCCACACCGAATCTCTTTAGTACTGAACCTTTCTCCAAGTCTCTCTCTCCTTTCTTTGTTTCTCTGTCTGTAGGGCTCCTTTTAGTATCTCCAGTAGGGGATGTCTCTTGTTAGCAAATTCTCTAAGGATTTGTTTGTCTGTGAAAAATTTAAGCTCTCCCTCAAATTTGAAGGAGAGCTTTGCTGGATAAAGTATGCTTGGTTGAAAATTTTTCTCACTCAGAATTTTAAATATATCGTGCCACTGCCTTCTTGCCTCCATGGTGGCCTCTGAGTAGTCACTACTTAGTCTCATGCTGTTTCCTTTGTATGTGGTGAATTGCTTTTCTCTTGCTGCTTTCAGAACTTGCTCCTTCTCTTCCATGTTTGACAGTGTGATCAGAATATGTCTCGGAGTGGGTTTATTTGGATTTATTCTATTTAGAGTTCGCTGGGCATTTATGATTTGTGCATTTATGGTGTTTAGAAGATTTGGAAAGTTTTCCCCAACAATTTCTTTGAATAGTCTTCCTAGACCTTTACCCTTTTCTTCCCCTTCTGGAACACCAATGAGTCTTATATTCGGACGTTGTATATCATCTATCATATCCCTGAGGTCCGTTTCAATTTTTCAATTTTTTTCCCAGTTGTTTCTTTTGTGCTTTCATTTTCCATTCTGTCATCTTCCAGGTCACTGATTCGTTGTTCAACTTCCTCTAGTCTTGTACTATGAGTATCCAGAATCTTTTTAATTTGGTCAACAGTTTCTTTAATTTCTATAAGATCATCTGTTTTTTTATTTAGTCTTCCAATGTCTTCTTTATGCTCTTCTAGGGTCTTCTTGATATCCTTTGTATCCCGTACTATGGTCTCATTGTTAATTTTTGTCCTTTGAGTAGTTGTTCTAGATGCTGTGTCTCTTCTGATATTTTGATTTGGGTGCTTGGGCTTGGGTTATCCATATCGTCTCGTTTTTTCATGTGGTTTATAATTTTCTGTTGTTTTTGGCCTCTTGGCATTTGCTTAACTTGATAGGGTTCTTTTAGGATTTATAGACCAATTGAGGCGGGGCAAGATGGTGGTTTGGTGAGCTGTATGTTTTAGTTACTCCACCTGGAAAGTAGGTAGAAAGCCAGGAACTGCTTGGACTGGACACCACAGAGCAATTTGTCTTTGGGCATACTTCTTGAAACACTCATGAACATGTCGAACTGCTGAGATCAGCGAAATCTGTAAGTTTTTGTGGCCAGGGTTCCTGCGCCCCTCCCTGCCAGGCTCAGTCCCGTGGGAGGAGGGGCCGGCAGCGCTGGGAAGGAGAAGGGAGAACTGCAGTGGCAGCTCTTATCGGAAATTCATTCTACTGATCCAAACTCGAACCATAGATAGACTGAGACCAGACACGAGAGAATCTGAGAGCAGCTAGCCCAGCAGAGAGGAGACAGGCATAGCAAAAAACAGCAAGAAAACTCCAAAATAAAAGCGGAGGATTTTTGGAGTTCTGGTGAACATAGAAAGGGGAAGAGCAGAGGTCAGGCCCTGAGGCTCATATGCAAATCCCAAAGGAAAACTGATCTTTCTGCCCTGTGGACCTTTCTTTAATGGCCCTAATTGCTTTGTCTCTTAGCATTTCAGTAACCCATTAGACCTGTGAGGAGGGCCCTTTTTTTTTTTTCTTTTTAAACTTTTTTTCTTTTTCTAAAAGAATTACCCTAAGAAGCCCAATACAAAAGCCTCAAAGACTTGCAATTTGGGTAGGTCAAGACAAGAGCAGAACTAAGAGAGCTCTGAGACAAAAGGCAATAATCCAGTGGCTGAAAAAATTCACTGAACACCACAACTTCCCAAGAAAACGGGAGTGTCCGCTCACAGCCATCATCCTGGTGGACAGGAAACACTCCAGCCCATCGCCAGCCCCATAGCCCAGAGCTGCCCCAGACAACCCAGTGTGACGGAAGTGCTTCAAATAACACGCACACACCACAAAAGTGGGTGTGGACATTAGCCTTCCCTGCACCCTCAGCTGGTTGTCCCAGAGTTGGGAAGGTGGAGCAGTGTGAATTAACAAAGCCCCATTCAGCCATCATTTCAGTAGACTGGGAGCCTCCCTACACAGCCCAGCAGCCCAGAACCGCCCTGAGGGGATGGCACTCACCTGTGACATAGCACAGTCATCCCTCAACAGAGGACCAGGGGGTGCACGGCCTGAAGAGGGACCCACTCGCAAGTCTCAGGAGCCATACGCCAATACCAAGGACTTGTGGATTAGTGGCAGAGAGAAACTGTGGCAGGACTGAACTGAAGGATTAGACTATTGCAGCAGCTTTAAAACTCCAGGAACACCAGGGAGATTTGATTGTTAGAGCCACCCCCCCTCCCTGACCGCCCAGACACACGCCCCATATACAGGGCGGGCAACACCAACTACACACGCAAACTTGGTACACCAATTGGACCCCACAAGACTCACTCCCCTACTCACCACAAAGGCAAAGCAGGGAGAACTGGCTTGTGGAGAACAGGTGGCTCGTGGATGCCACCTGCTGGTTAGTTAGAGAAAGTGTACTCCACGAAGCTGTAGATCTGGTAAATTAGAGATAAGGACTTCAATTGGTCATATCTGTTTTATAAAACATACCATTTGCTAACACGGTAATGACATCATCACATAGTAGTCTCTGGAATATCTTGTTGTCTCTGGAATATCTTACTATACACCCTTGAGACACTGAAAGTAAAAAAGTCAAATAGTATCTTAATATTGTTATGAAATTAATTTTGACCTTGGAGACCCCTAGAGATCCCCAAAGCACACTTTGAGAACTGTTGTATTAAAAGTAGGCTACTAGCCATGAGTATCCAGTATGTTGTTGTTAGCAGTTGTTATTTAAGGAGATAATTGGAGAATGTCAATTAAGTCAAGGTCCATTAAGAGAGCTTCTATCATGTAACAACTGTCTAAATCATATTCTAAATTAATAGTTATAATTTGAATGTTTTCTTCAAGAAAGAAGTTAACTAATAAAGTCCCTTTTGTCTTCTCTCCCTAGGGGCAAGTACTATCATGAATTGAATTCATAGGTCTAGTCCGGGTTTTTTCTTTTGTTTTTTGCATACATTTGTCTGTATATGAACAACATGCCTTTAATGTATGTTTCCAAAAAACTTATATGAACAATGTAATAGTCTATGTATTATTCTCTAAGTTTTCTCACGTTAACTTATATTTTTAGATCTATATATTGATATATTTAGAGAGAGTGAGACCTAGTTTATTTATATTTAATTTATATAGTATGTATGCATATACCATATTTTATTTCCCAGTTTCCTTATGATGGACATTTATGTTTGTTTTCAGTTTTTCTCTGTTACAAATGGTGCAACAATAAACACCTTTAGTACATATTTCCTTGTGCATATGCACTAAAATTTATTATGCTCCTGTATGACACTAGAAACATACCGGAGTGTGTAAGACTCTAGGGTATTGTTAAACCTTTAAGCAAGGCGGTGAGGGTTACAAATCTTAAGTTTTTAGTTGAAGTTTTATCTTTCTTTCCTTTTAATTTGCCCATTTCTTCTAAATGCTTATTTTGTTCTCTTTCAGAATCCTTGAAAAATGGCTCTGCTGCAGATGGTGGCAATAAGCTTTTTTCTTTTCAGAACAGAAAACACTCTGAAAAGATGGCTAAACTAGGTACGTTCCTTTCTTATTTGTATAATCAGTATTCGCTTTTCTAAGGTGTGTGTAGCTGACCACGTTCCCCACGATTACCATTCCATTGCATTATCTAAAAGAATGACGAGAGATGTTATTTTAAGTCTATTATCAAACATACTTTCATTAGGTTTTCTTTTTTATTCCCATATGTCTTCTGTTCTCTGTTATAAGTTCTTCATAGTAGGAACTCAGTCTTCTTTTTTTTTTTTTTTGTTCTTGCCACAACATCTAGTGTAGGTTTGTAACAAATTTTTGTTAAAAAATGAGTGACTTAAGAGTTACACAGAGATATTCTGAATTTATTGAATAAGGGCTTTATACTATATATAGAAAGGAGTATTTTTATTATAGAATAATAATATAATTTATTATAGGATAATAAGAATATAATAGAACTCCCATTTCTAAAAAATTTTGTGGAATGGGCTGTGCTAACATTTTTCTTACCTGAATTACCATATATAGCAATTACACATGAATTGCTGATTTTAAAGAGCTAGACTACACTAAATTACGTGTAACATTAAAATTAAACTGTCAATTTAATTCTTAAAAAAAATTCAGGTGACACTGTATTTTGGTACTGTGATATGAGAGATCATCATTTTTGAAAGCTTTGAGGAAAGGAAATAATTTATGTGAAAATACTTTGAAAATTTGGACACTCTAAGTAGATGAAGGGTTGAGAATGCTGAAGTCAAGAGCAAAGGGATAATAATTAATCACTGCATAAAATGTGATAGTTATATAAAAAGGCTTATTATCTATAATTGTAAAACACCTATGTGTATTTCCCAAGTGGTGGCTTTTTGTGTGATCACTCTAGTCAATAAACATAATACGTTCAAGGTCAATGAAGATCACCCTTGTTAAATGTTGACACTGATGAGAGTTACATGTAGGGAGTAATTATAAGACTTGTATGTTTCTGAACATAATATGATAATCATTTATAAAATATACTTCAGTTTTTCTGAAGGGCATGACATTATCACTAATATTGAACTTAATATGATATACACAAGAACTTACATTAATTGATGTTTCTTAGTGTTTATTACTTACATCATGGAATTAAAAGGTTTTAGTTATAAGGATGACTGAACCCTGTGTAGGAATTTTAAGAAGCCAGAGAAGAAATGCTAATGAATTGTTAGAGGGAATTAGGCCCCAAAACCAAAATGAAACCATACTATAATGAAGCAAGACAAATAACTTTGAAGAAAAAAGAAAACTGTTAGCCAGGAGAAGCAGCGTGGATCTCCAGAGAAATGATCAAATAGAAGTACCCCATGTGGGTAATCAACACGCACCTAAATTAGACAATAGGTATTATATTTGTAAGCATTGCAACAAACTGGAATACTGTTCTCATGCTGTACATTTTTTGTCATCACATCTGTAAAATATTTGTATTTTATAGTCATGAAAAGGTAGTTTCCTGGACATTTAGTCTTTATTGTGACCATGAAGTGTCAGGAACAGAATTTGATAGTGTGATCACACTTCCTAAAATCTGTGTTTAGTTAGGACCAATGATATGATGTTTTTTAAAGAGTTTCTTTGACTCATTAAATATTGTTGCTAATTCTGTTTACATCTAAATATATCAATGAAATAAAATGCCTTAAAACTTTATTAATGGAGAAACCAAGATGGCAGCTAGGTGAGACAGGGCTAAGGAACACCTCCGTGGAAAACACTAGATAAGGACCAGAGAGTGACCCAGAATACTGGTTACAGCGATGTGCCAGCTGGACGAGATCTGCTAGTTCCCAGGGGCTGTATACTTGGTGAAACTGAGAGTCTGCATTCTGAAACGAGTGAGTAAGCTGGCTGGAAGTCCCGCAGCTGCACGGTGATCCGCGGAACCCAGGGTTTGGTGTCTGGAGACCAACGGGCTCTTTTAGTTAAAAAAAAAAGAAAAAAGGGGAAAAGCCAGGAGCGGCTGCAGGTGCGATCAGCTGCAAGCGCGATCGTGGGAAACACGCAGTAAAACACAGCCAAGAGGGGGCTGGGCTGGCCTCTCGGTGTCTGGCCTGGAAGATAGCCCGCTGCAGATATCCCTGGGGCTGGGGGAACGGAGCGGAGAGCCAGAAGCCGAAAGAATCCCTGCGGCTAGCAGCTCGCTCCTGGGAGGGCTAGATAAACTCCTGTCTGGGGCCGTGCCCACAGCCCAGAGCCCTGCCAGTTATCCTGGAGCTGGGAAGGAGGAACTGTGCGAGGAGAGGGGTGTGGAGATGCCCTGTTCGGCCATTATTGCATAAGGCTAAAAGCGAGCCGGCTTGGCCCGGCGGCCTGGGGCTTCCCTTGAGGGACGGCGTGCGCTGATGACGTAGCACAGCATTACCTCAGCAGAGGTCCTGAAGGATCGCGGCTGGGCGGGGGGACCCGCTCAGAGAGCCCAGAGACGCTATGCCAAGTCCGGTGGTTTGTGGGACATCGAGAGAGACAGGCTGGGGCTGAAAGGAAATGAAAGCTTAGACTCTTGTGGCGACCTTGAATCTCGGAAACTGGGGGGATTTGAATATTGAGGCTGTCCTTCCTCCCTGACCACCCGTACAAGTGCCCCGCATTCAGGGCGGACAGCTCCAGCAACACACCCAGGCTGAGGTCTCCAGCTGGACCCCACAAGAATCGTTTCCCCATATAACGCAGGGACAAGGTGGAGAACTGACTTGAGAGGTATAGGTGACTCACAGATGCCATCTGCTGGTTAGTTAGAGAAAGTGTATGCCACCAATTTGTGTCTCTGAAAAATTAGATTGGTATCTTTTTTTTACAACTTGAAAGAACCCTATCAAGCAAAGCAAATACCAAGAGGCCAAAAACAAAAGAAAATCTTAATGTATATGATAAAACCAGACAATATGGAGAATCCAATTCCAAACTCCCAAATCAAAATATCAGAAGAGACACAGTACTTGGCACAATTAATCAAAGAACTACAATCGAGGAACGAAAACATGGCAAAGGATTTAAAGGACGTCAAGAAGATCATGGCCCAGGATATAAGCGACATAAATAAGACCCTAGAAGAGCATAAAGAAGGAATTGCAAGAGTAAATAAAAAAATAGAAGATCTTATGGAAATAAAAGAAACTTGGCCAAATTAAAAAGACTCTGGATATTCACAATACAAGATTAGAGGAAGTTGAACAACGTCTCAGTGTCCTAGAAATCCACAGAACAGAAAATGAAAGAACAAAAGAAAGAATGGAGAAATAAATTGAAAAAATCGAAATGGTTCTCAGGGATACGATAGATAAAATAGAACGTCCAAACTTAAGACTCATTAGTGTCCCAGAAGGGGAAGAGAAGGGTAAAGGTCTAGAAAGAGTATTCAAAGAAATTGTTGGGGAAAACTTCCCCAACCTTCTACACAATATAAATACACAAAGCATAAATGCCCAGTGAACTCCAAATAGAATAAATCCAAATAAACCCACTCTGAGACATATTCTGATCAGAGTCTCAAATACTGAAGAGAAGGAGCAAGTTCTGAAAGCAGCAAGAGAAAAGCAATTCACCACATACAAAGGAAACAACATAAGACTAAGTAGTGACTACTCAGCGGCCACCATGGAGGCGAGAAGGCAGTGGCATATTTAAAATTCTGAGAGAGAAGAATTGCCAACCAAGAATACTTTATCCAGCCAAACTCTCCTTCAAATTTGAGGGAGAGCTTACATTTTTCACAGACAAAAAAATGCTGAGAGAGTTTGCCAATAAAAGACCTGCCCTACTTTAGATACTAAAGTGAGCCCTACCGACAGAGAAACAAAGAAAGGAGAAGGAGATAGAGAATTTTAACAGACATATATAGTACCTTACATCCCAAATCACCAGGACACTTATTTTTCTCTAGTGATCACGGATCTTCCTCCAGAAGGGACTATAAGCTGGGACATAAAACAAGCCTCAACAAATTTAAAAAAAAAAAAAAAATTGAATATACTCAAAGCACATTCTCCAGCCACAATGAAATACATATAGAAGTCAATAATTTTTGAATTGTAACTCCACTGTTTACTTCCTACATGATATAAAATACACAAACTCTAATGACAAATCAATGGTTTTGAAGTCAACGTAAAATATATAATTTTAGACAACTATATAAAGGTGGGGGAATGGAGGAGTATAGGAACATAGTTTATATGTCCTATTGAAGTTAAGTTGGTATCAAAGAAAAACAATATTGTTACGGATTTAAGAGGTTAATTTTAAGCCCCCCAGTAAACACAAAGAAATTATCAGAGAAAATGACCATAGAGATGAAAAGTAGAGTATGGGTTAAGAGAAATGGGGGAAGGGGCAATGGGGAGTTAAGAAATGGGTGTAGGGTTGCTGTTTGAGGTGAAGGGAAATTTCTAGTAATGGATGGTGGGAAAGAGCATTACAACATTCTAAATGTGATTAATTCCACTAATGGAAGGCTAGGGAGGGGGTGGAATGGGAAGATTTAGGCTGTATATATGTTTCCACAATTGGAAAAAAAAAAAAAAGACACTCTAAATAGATGACAATTGAATGCCAAGGATGAACCTGGATGGGATTGGAAGGTGGAGGACAGGAGGCTCAAAGGGACACAGTTGAGACATAAGGAAAAGGAAATATAGAATGTAAGCTTTGTATCATTGTTGAATCTCTTGTACTTCTTAGCTGTGCTTAATGGGATTATATAAAAGAATGTTCTTGTTCATGGGAAGTGTATATGTGAATTATAGTGTTTGTTCAAGGATGTGTGCAGCTAGCTCTCATATGTTCAGAAGACAGAGCAATAGATGATGGATGATAGATAGGGAGGGAGGGAGGGAAAGAAATAGCGATGTGTCAGCATGTTAAAGTCGTGGATTGGGCTATTGGGGGAGGGGTGTCAGGGTATGATGGAGTTCTGTGTATGGGGTTAGTATTGTTTTTGCAACTGTTCCTATAACTTTGAAATTATTTAAAAAAAAAAAAGAATTCACACAATGCAGAGAGTCAAAGTTTTAAGTAGAAAGTTTAAGATTTATTAGCAGAAGAAAGCAGGTGGGAGCCAGCGAAAAGAAAGAAAGTGGCTCCGGCTCTCTGTCTGAAAGCTGCGTTTTTAAAGAAAAAAAACGCATTGGGAGGGAAGGGTGTCTGCTGAGTGGTGTCCTGCGCCTTGATTGGGTGAGGGCTTATCAACTTCTGAGCTGATTGGTTGCTAGGGTTCTGACGCACTACTCTTCTTTGAAGTGCAGCTGCATTATGTATTTGGGGTGAGCAGGCCTTTTCCGCATGTTTATGGTTGTTCATCTTATAGACATATCTGATCTTGCTTTATCCGCCTTTTGGGGGTTGAGGCGCTACCATGACTGGAGTTTCACAGCAGCCTTCAACCAGCATTTTATGGCACATCTGGTTTCTATGAGATAAGCTGCGGGGCCCCTGGGTCAGAAATTCCTTCTATATGTTAAACTCTTTTTCTGGGATCTGACAATAGGGAATTCAGGAGGAAAAGTCATTTACAGGAAAGATAAGTATACTGCATATTGTGTCTGGTACTTTTTAGACACATTGAATTTGAGTCACCCAATAAATATTTGGATCTCTGCCTATCTCTGTGTATTTGCATGGATAACTGTTTTTCTTTTCCTCTTCAGTTCTTCCTCTTTCTTCCCTTCTCCCTGTTTCCTTTATATGTAGTATAATGGTTATATTAAAACAGAATTTTTATGTTTTGGTATAAAACCAAAATGATCTCCACTAAGTTACATTTTATTTATATGGCTTTTAGTTGATTTGAAGTGTCCCCTTACTCCTGCCCCGTTCCCCACTCCCATTCTTTGAATCAGTAGCTTTTAATCCAAAAATGGTATATTTTTCTAGTGTAAAGAAGGACTTTAGACATTTTTACAGGTAGAATGTTGGGGAGGATAAAGACTGGGAAGAAGAGATGGAATAACTATAAACAGTAGCCAGGCGATCAGAGTATTGTCATACAACACAAAGGGAGAAGAAATAATTTCAAGGAACAATTGGAAAACCCTGGTGAATAACAGAGAGGATCAAGGAGATTAAGGAAAAGAAGTCAGTGCATTTGTGGAAACTGTTTTGGGAATCTTGGGCCAGTTTAAGACTGAAGAATAAAAATTAGAGCTGAGGAATGGTTTAGTAGGCAGTAAAGTAGCATTACATCATGTGCTTTAAACTAGCACAACTTCAGCTATACATTCTCCATTAAAAAGGGGTGGGGGGGAGATAATTTAAATACAGTGCACCTTTATACTCAATGTGTGATGTCCCAGTGAGCATGTTAACTTGAGAGATGTAAATCTCTTCCCTCTGTTGGGCTCATTACTCATGTCTCTCACACTGTGAACATCTTTAAAGATAAAATTTTCTTTTTCATTTGAAATGTCCTCTAAACAAGCTATTTCATCTGATGCTCAGTTGAAGAAACAGCCATCTATTCAATATATTTTATTTTATATGTCGTTCATAATGTATTATAGAATTTTAGATATGAAGTATACAATATTTTGTGGGACATTTAAGGGATTTTAAAGAATGATTTTAACTATGCACAGTTTCACTTGATTTTAGGTCATACTTTCTGGTCCTTCTTCCTCACCCCCTAGCAAAAATGTGCCTCAAGTAAAGAAATGGAAGGAGTATAAATTAAGTTTTTTTATATATTTTATTTGTCTGTTTACAGCTTCAGAACTAGCAAAAACACCAAGAAAAAGCGTTTCATGCAATCTAAAGGATGATCCCATAATAATGATAAACGATCCTCAAAGTAGCAAAGGTAAGACTATTTGAATTCTTTGAAGAGAGTTTTCATAGTTGCTTCAGCTGGGAAAGCACGTGACTGGCTCTGCTGTTCCTTTAATCTTGGGTTGTGTTCTAGTTTGCTAATGCTGCTGGAATGCAAAACACCAGAGCTGGATTGGCTTTTATTAAAAGGGGGTTTATTTGGTTACACAGTTACAATCTTAAAGCCATAAAATGTCCAAAGTAACACATCAGCAATTGGGTACCTTCACTGGAGGATGGCCAGTGGTGTCCAGAAAACCTCTGTTAGCTGGGAAGGCACGTGGCTGGCGTCTGCTCCAAAGTTCTGGTTTCAAAATGGCTTTCTCCCAGGACATTCCTCTCTAGGCTGCAGTTCCTCAAAAATATCACTCTTAGTTCCTTTTGGGGTGTTTGTCCTCTCTTAACTTCTCCAGAGCAAGAGTCTGCTTTCAATGGCTGTCTCCAAACTGTCTCTCATCTGCAGCTCCTGTGCTTTCTTCAAAGTGTCCCTCTTGGCTATAGCTCCTCTTCAAAATATCACTCCCAGCTGCACTGAGTTCTCTCTGTTCGTCAGCTCATTTATATGCTCCAGTGATTAATTTAGACCCACCCTGAATGGGTGGGGCCACACCTCCATGGAAATTATCCAGTCAGAGTCATCACCCACAGTTGGGTCGGGCACAAAGAATTACAATCTAATTAACACTGATAGGTTTGCCCACACCAGATTACATCAAAGATAATGGTGTTTGGGGAGACACAATACAATGAAACTGGCACAGGTTGCATTTCAAAATGGCAGTCTCCATAATGTCTCTGGGTCTTTCTTAGATTCTCCAGGGGAAACTCTGGGCTTCATCTCTTAGCTTAGAATCTCCAAACATCCTTCTTTCCGCATCTCAACCATCTCTAAATGTCAGCCTGCATCTGGGCCTGTGTTGGTTCTTTTTAAAGAACTCCAGTAAACTTAATCAAGACCTACCCTGAATGGGTGGGGTCAAATCTCCACGGAAACATTCAATCAAGAGGTCCCACCCTAATCAGAAAGATTGATAGGTCTGCCCCCACAAGATTGCATTAAGGAATATGGCTTTTGGGGGGACATAGTATATCCAAACTGGCACAGGAAGTCTTATGGATTGTGGAGAATTGTAAGGGAGCTAATTTTGAATGACCCATTCCAACTAGATTAAATATTGTACTTTTTAATAATCAACAATGAAAAAGGATCCAATTTTCCTTGTCATACAAATGCTACATAAATGCCGGAAATAGTGTCAATAATGAGAACAATCATGAAATTACAAATGAAAATTCAGTCTTTTGTGGAGATGCAGTTAATTCAGAATTTAATAATACATGGTATTTTTTTAATAAACATGGTGGCTTCTGTATACAACTGAAACTTTGCTCTTAATGACACTAAACCATGAGGAAAAGTGATATATTTGTGTTAAGTCATGGCTTTTTTTTTTTTTTCATTATTTAGGGCATTCTACTTCAGACAAAATTCAGTTGAAGGTAAGCAATTGACTTAAAACGTACAAGTGAAACTGTTTCAAAGTAAGACATGATGAAAAATATCCATTTCATCTCAATATATATAGTGCTTTATAATTTACAGGTATTTGTCAAATTAAATATCTACCTTATAGGTGAAGAATTTGAGGCTTAGGATGTTGAGGTGACTTGCTGGAGTTCACCCAACTGGGAAGGAGAAAAGCTGGAAAATGTAGCCAGGTCTACTGGAAATGACTGTGCTTTCTCTGCTATGTCAGAACTATCCCTGGGTATTTTCAACTTAGTAGAGTTGATCTGGAAATTTTATGGTTTTTGTTTTTGTTTTTTGTTTTCTTTTATAGATCTGTTCTATTGTTTCTTGGGGATTGATCTTTAAATCCATTAATCTATCCTTTTATAATTTATATATGAAAACTAAGTTGGCTGTAAAATAGATAAATTAATTCCAGGGTTGCTGAAAATAATTGTCTATAGTTTTCCCCCTTTGTGTGTTTGTGGTTTTATTTTTTCATCATGCCTTGTTAGGTGTGCCTGCCTGGGTCAGGACAAGCCCATATGGGCATGCAGGTATTTCAGGGCATTGTGTGTGTGAGTGGTGAGTGCATCTAGGACTGGGTGCCTTTAGATTTAGACATGTCTGCATTTGTGTACAGACTAAATTAAGGGGACCCTTTAGATAAGAATTTGAGGATGGACATTCAAGGGCATGGTTATGGCCTGTGCAGACACAGCCTATTTAGGCAAGTCTAGATTTGGAATTAGATATGTCAGACCCTCCTTTTTCTTTAATAATGCTTTTTTTCCTGTATTTTTCCCTGTATACTGGATCATTATAAAAGAATAAAACTCATTTCCATAACCCAATCAAGAAATTAACATAGAACATTTCTTTTTCAAATTTTGGATCAGTCATTAGTGGATCTTGCTGACTCAAAAAGACTGCCAGAAAACCTGTTAATCGAGCAAGCTAAGTTTATTAGACCTACTGCAATAATGGATAATATCACCATGATGAAGTCTTAATATAGTGTCTTAGAAGAGAGAGTTCAGGCGGGAGTATATATAGGTTTTGGGGATCTGGGCTTAAGCAGTTTAAGGCAGGTATTTCAAAAAGGGAAATTGATTGATATTGGGCAAAGTTCTTTTACATAATGTGTTAGGATTGGTAGACCCAACAAGGAGAAAGTCTTGAAATGAGTCTTGATAAGTAAACTGTTGTTTGATAAGTAAGCTGTTTGCCCTGGTGAGTAATTTGTTGTCCTGATGCGAGAACAGGTTTACCCAAATGAGCTAAACTGTCCAGAAAAATTAGTTTTCAGAAATGTCCTGTAGCAAATAGTGAAGTTATTTAGTAGTTTGTAGCCTTATCTTCCTGAACAGAAATTTTCTGAAATAGTTATTTTGACACAGGTATTCTTAGTTCTCAGACCTGATAATTAAGCTGTGTAGATGCAGGTTATCTTAGTTCTTAATTTTTGAAATAGTTTAGTAGGACATTACCTGCATTTTTAAAAATGAACTGAAACAATAAAAAATTTATATTTTGGAAGTTTTGTTTCATCATATTTGTTTCAGTTACATATGCACATGTGTGCTGGGTCAAGATGGCAAAATATAAAAATTTTTTTGAGGATCTTTATCAAAAAGTTAAGTATACTGTAATATACTTCATGCCCACTGAGAAGAGATCAGCTTACTTATTATACTATTCTTAATATCCCAAATAAAATTTTATTAACATTTGTAACTACCACCAAAACTTACCACAAGATAACAAACTTTTTGTTGTATTTTCATGTGGCAAAAAAACACATGGTACTTTATTATTTCTTTATTAGTATTGTTAAAAATTGACATGCATATAGCAGTGGCATTTTAATGTGCTAGAAATTTAATGGTGTTAAGTATTTTGTTCAGTGAGAAGAATACATGGAAATATACTTTTTTTAATTTTATACTTCTGTAAAATGTTTAGAAAATTCAGAAGTAAGAAGTGTGAATCTCTTGTTTCTTTCCTCTCACAAAATGTAATATTTAACACCAGTAAATTTCTAGCTCATTAAAAGCCCACTAACTTGTGGGCATGCCCATTATTTTAATTTTTTTTAATATTCTGCTACTCTGATGGGTGACAAGTGATTCAAAAGGCTGATATACTTTTGTTTTTTCCTTAATTACATACTTTACAAATGTCCTAGAATACAATTTCTAGAATCAATCTAGGAATCCTTTGAAGTTTCTTGTTATTTTTGTTGTATTCATTATTTTTTTTCAACGAATTCATTTGTCACTATCTTCCTAAAACCTTAAATTAAAGGCTCATCCATTTCTAATGTAGTCTTTTGATAGCAAAAATTTTTTTCTAGCTTCTTTTGCTCACATCAGTCAGTAATTTTCCATGTCATTGTTATTGTTTGACTGATTATAATGCTTTTTTTTTTAATAGAACAATGACAAAAGTGAATTTCTGTCAACAACACCTAGTGGTCTAAGGAAAAGATTAATGGGTATGTATTTCTTTTTACAGTAAGTTTTTATAAAAACTAACATCTAAATATGGGACCGTAGTTGTTACGTGTGCAGGTTACCTATACAGGTTCTAGAGTTAGGCTGCTTGGTTTTCTATCTTTGGCATGCTATTTAGTAGGACCGCTCTATGCCTCAAGTTTTTCATTTGTAAAATGGGGACAATAATGGTATTGGCCTCAGAAGTTATGAGGATTAACTGAAATAAAGGATGTCAAAGTGTTTAGTATAGTGCTTAGTAAGTATTAGCTATTTATCTTTTCTTATTATAATTATTATTTTAACTACTTATTGCTATTTCTTTTCATGAAAGGAAGGATATGCTCATCTCGGTTAAACTGTGGATTCCTTAAGGACAAGGACTATATCTTATCTTTTTAACTCCAACACTTAGCACTGTGTCTTTCATATAGTCAATGGATATTGAAGTCTGTTAAAACATCTCTCCAATAAAATAACATGCCTTTTAGTTTACTTGTTTTGAGACAGTTTGGAGATGGTTCTGTTGATTTATTCGAAAATAATTTTGTAATGAAATAATATTACATATTCATAGTTGTATTGAATGCTATACAAAGCCAAGTAAACAAACATGGGTCCTGCCTTCTGGGAAATTAAAAATAGTTTTAGATTTTAAAATATTTACCTTTGGGGCAAATAACTTGTTGGTCTTTATATTTCAGAAAGTTGTCAACCCATTTCTTGGAGTTTTGACTCCTGACAGTAATATTATTAGCTAACATTGTCAAATCCAGCCAACTTCAGGGCTTTCCACTGCAGCCCTTTCCTTTTAAGGCATGGATTCCATAGAGCTATTAATACTACAGCATAAAAATGGTGATGCTAAATGATTTAGTTATCTGAAGCAATAAAAGATGGTAGATGCAATGTTTATTATTATTAATATTATTATTATTTTGTATCTAATATATTCTATATCCTATGTTTCTGCCTTAACCCAAAGAAGAATTCTTTTTAGAGAAAAAGGTGAACTTCCTTTGCCTTCCCAATCACCACCAAACATCTATGCCTACATGCAAGATGTGTACATGTAAATAAGTGAGAGACATTTTCTAGTGTCTCCTACCTGCTCTCACCCTCCATCTATTTTAGGCAGTAGCAGTCAAAGCAAATATGAATTTGCTAGACTCTATGTACCTCCAAAATCAAGCTTCCCCCCTTTTTTTTCTTTTTAAATATCTATGCTTGTTATATACTGATTTTGGATAAACTTCTCAAATTATAACTTGTTCAAAATAAATATACTTATTTGGCTACTTATTTCACTCATATTTTGGAAGTTAACTTTTTAAAATAGCTTTGCATTTTTATTTTGAAAACTGTAAAACTAGATTTATTATTTCTTGGGAGTGTTGGAGGTGGTTATGATTTGTTTAAATATATAATTTTCTTGTATCAACTCTAGGATGTTGAAGTGTGTGTGTATTAGTAGTAGTTATAATACTAGCTACCATTTATTAAGTACTATATCATTTAAGATGGGGTTTTCAGCAAGTAGCAACAGAAAATTCTACCAGTATGGCTTAAGCCATGAAGACATTTAAGTATCTCACATCATAAGAAGTCTAAAAGTATGCAGTTCCATTGTTGATGTAGGGACTCAACAGTACCATTAAGGAAGAGGTTCTTCCTGTCTTTCTGTCCTGCCATCAGTATTTTCATCCTTAGGGTTTACACTTCATATTACAAAATAGCTTTTATTTCTTTAAAGTATAGGTATATAAAAGGGAAAATCTTTCCCAGAAGCTTCCAGCAGAATTCCCCTCAAGTCTCATTAGTCAGGGAATACATAGCCAACCCTAGTTGAAAGGGAGGTTAAAATGCAAGTATCTGGCAAAGATGACAGATAGTTACCATGATTCACTCCTGGGGCAGGACATATTGTCTCATTTTACAAGGAAGAAGGAGAATAGTGTTTGGTTTATTGAATTAGGCACTATTAGCCTCATTTTACAAATGAGGAAAGTGATGCTCAGAGAACTTTTTTAACTAGCTTTGGTATAATCATGAGCAAGTAATATCAAAACCAGAATTTGGACTCTTACTTCAAAGCCAGCCCTCTTTCCATATTCCCAATGGCTCTTTTCCCTTCACAGTTCCAAGTTCTCGTTCTGACAGTGAAAGTGAATATTCTGCTTCCAACTCAGAGGATGATGAAGGGGGTGCACAGGAATATGAAGAGGACGTTAATGAAGCCATGCTGAGCCGAAAGATTCAAGCTCAGAATAGAGTAGTTTCAGTTCCTGTTTGCAAAGAAACAGCTTCTAAGAAAATGAAAAGAGATAAAACGGTAAGTGAAGAGAGACTTTAACCTTTAATGAAAATTGTATAATACTTAAATTACAGCATCCAAATTGAGGCAGGGTGGGATAGCGGTGATGTCAACATCATTTTAAAATTTTTCTTCACTTTCCTCTTTTCTCAAGGCAGCACATTTTATTAAATATCTCACTGAATCTCTGCCACATGAACCTTTAATACACATTCTCAGAAATAGGAACTGTATCTTTTTCCTTATAATTTTAATCTACTATGCAAATTACTATAGCAGTATGTTACAGAAATTTCAAGAACAAAAGTCTTGTATCAGAAAAATCTCAATTTTCACTTTTAATGTTCCCTCCTAATCTTTAAGCTTTAAATTTCATACATTTATACTTTAGAGTAGAAATCTTGGTGAACAAATGATTTTGCATTTTTTTTTTTTTTTACTTCTAAATATTGTCCATGTTTTTATATAACCATCATTATTATTTTTAATACCAAATGTCATTAACCAAGTCCGTATTTTGGGACATTTATGTTGTTTTCCATGTTTACTGTTTTAGATTATAAACCAATAGCTATGTTGTTACTGTTTTTTTTTTGTTTCTTTTGACTTATTTTCTAGGATAAATTCACAGGAATTAGATTAGAGCAGGAAAAAAGGCATGACCTGTCTTTCATGGTTTTTCAATTGCTTTCAGAGTTGTTCCAGTTCACAGTGACATCAGCAGTGTATGAATGTGTCATATTTACCCTGAACTTGCTAGTGCTAGCATAATTATTTTTAACTTTAATTCCTACAATGTGTTTTAAATGAATTAGAACACATTCACTTATTATATATATAATAAAATTCATTTATTATAAATAAAAAGGCTATTATATATATAGCCTTTTCTACATCTCATTATGTCTATTGAGTATTTCTTCTGTTTTTCAGTGACAATAAAGCTAAATTAAAAAGACCAAAGTGATTGATTTGCTTAGGAGCCTGGTAACTTGAAATTTTGTTTTAATTTAAGTTTTTGAATAGGTTCATTTATATGGTTAAAATTTTTCTGTAAAGTTAAACATTATGCACTGAAGTCTCCCTTCCATCCCTATGCTCTATCTGCTCAGTTGCCCCACCTCCCATAATAGGTAACCACTATTATTATTTTATAATGTATCCTTCCAAAGGTTTTTTTTGCATATATATATAAATGTAATCCCTCTTTAAGCAAAGAGGGTATACTATATTGCATTTATTTCTTTTCTGAATAGTATATCTCAGAGCGCTTTCCATTTAGTATTAAAATAACACCCTTTTTTTAAATTACTGCATAGTAATTAAAATATGCATATGTATATACCATAATTTATTTACCCTATCCTTTATTGATGAACATTTGTGTTGTACCTAGTCTTTTGCTATTATATATGGTGCTGCAGTTAATAACCTTTGTACATAGTTGTTTATCACGTGTTTTATTTATCTACAATATGAATTCCAAAAGTGGAGTTACTTGGTCAAAAAATAAATACATTTGTAATTTTGATAGATATTACTGAATTGCCTTCCCCAGTGATTGTTTTAATTTATACTTGAATGAAAATACTTGTTTCTCTGAAGCCAGAGGTATCCAAATGAAGTTTTAATTTATAAATTTCTTGGTTGAGTGAAGCTGGACGTCTTTTCATATGTTTAAGAGCCATTTATGTTTCCTTTTCTGTAAATTGCTTTTTCATATGCTTTGCACATTTTTCTGTTGGGTTGTTTGTCTTTTCCTAATCAGTTATAGGAGCTCTTTATATAATACTAAGATTAGCTCTTTATAGCCATTCTGCCTACCCTTTCTCCCCAAGAAAAATGTAAAGTACTTCATGTAAGAGAGAATTCTTCATGAACAAACATAAGAAAATGTTCAACACTGTAAACAACAGTGAGGTATGTGCACAAAGATGTTCATAGTAATGTTATGCATAATACAGAACTGAAAACAACTTAATTGTCCAACCATAGGGAAATGGTTAAGTAAGTTATGACATACATACTCATTGGACTGGTATATAAAATTAGAAGTGATAGTTATATAGCAGCATGAAAAATTTAAGTCATATGAAAAATTTGATACAAAATTGTATATGGCATCCCCAGGGAATGTGCTCTATCCTCTTTGAATTCACCCTCTCCACATGTATGGGTGGGTCCTCTCTCCTGGACCGAGGTTTCATGACTCCAGACCTCAACATCCATTGCTCTGCCTTTGAAGAAATTTTTCCTTCAGTCTGTCCCTTTTCTGTCCTTTTTAGTCCAGACTGGCAGTGGTTCTGTTTATATAGATCTTGCAAAAAATTTGTTGGCTTGGCATGCAGCATTCAGAGGTCAAAATCATCAGACAATAGGACTTTCCACAAATCCATCCTGGATAACTCCATTTCCAGTCTTAGCTTGTACTGAAATGGCTGTTGGTTTCCATGTTTAGTTAAATCCTCACATGGGTTACTATCTTCTGGGGTCTCACTTTCTGGAAGCCCAGAATTTTCCAGACCATCAATTTCTGGTTTCTTTGTATCCAAGATTCGGTTCTGAGCTTCTCTCTTTCCTCTTGCATTTTACTATAAGCTGCAAGGAGATGCCAGGCTGCATTTTCCACATTTAGCTTGGATATCTCTTTGGCTAAGTGTCCCAACTCATTGCCTTCAAATTCTACCTTCCATCTGACACCAGGACTCAATTTTGTCAAATTCTCTGCCACTTTAAAACAAGGATTGCCTTACTTCCAGTTTTCAGCAGACATTCATCACTTCTGTCTAAGGCCTCATCAGAAGTATCTTTAAGAGTCCATTTTCTACCGACAGTCTCTTCAAACAATCTAGGCCTTTTCTACCAAGCTCTTCACAATTCTTCCAGAATCTTCCCCTTTATAAAGCTGTTCCAACATGTTTGGTATTTGCAAACTCAGCAGCACCCCACTTCTCTGGTACCAAAATCTGTTCTGTCTTGCTAAACCTGCTGAAATGCAAAATACCAGAAATGGATTGGCTTTTACACTGGGGGTTTATTAGTTCACAAATTTACAGTTCTTAGGCCATGAAAATGTCCCAATTAAGGCATCAATAAGATGATACCTTCTCTGAAGAAATGCTGATGGCATCTGGAGTTCCTCTGTCACATGGGAAGTCATATGGCCGGAGTCTACTGGGCCTTTCCTGGGGTTACCTTCTTTGCTTTCTTCAAAATGTTTCTGGGCTTTTTCTCTCTCAGTTCCTGTGCGTCCTCGCTTGTTTCTCCCAGGGCATTTCTCTCTAAGCGTCTGAGGGTCCCCTCTTAGTTTCTCCAGGGGCAAACTCTGGATTTCATCTCTTAGCTTCTCTCCTGGTTCTGGTTTCAAAGGCTGTCGCCAAAATATTTCTGGGCATTTTCTTTCTAAGTGTCTCTGAGCTCTCTTCAAAATGTGTCTGCCTTTTATCCTCTGATAGAGGATGCCATAAACTAATTAAGACCCACCTTGAATGGGCCAGGTCCTGCCCAAAATAAGTCTACACACAAGACTGGATTGAAAGAACATGGTTTTTTGGGGTACGTAATAGATTCAAACCAGCACAAGGTCCTTTCTGACTATCCTGGCTAGAACTGCGTAGTTGAAAATCTAGAATGTACTGGTATGCAGTAGAAACAAGAGATTTTTCTTTTTAGCCTCTAGTAAAGCAAATAAAAAGAAAATTTAGAGACAAGGCCTCAATAATTAGAAATTATGGTATTGATTTATGAATATACAGACACACCAGAATAGAAAGTCCAGTAATAGAGATATGTATTGGAATTTAGTATATGGTACAGGTGGCATCTTAGTTCAGTTGTTTAAGAATGGACTTGTAAATAAATATTAATTGAACAATTGGAGGCAAGACTTCTCTGTATACCATGTTGTATAGTTTTGTTTTCATAACATTTTGGATGTATCCAAGTCAGTGTAAGTAATAATTGATAGGGCTACAGATCCATGCTGTTTTGTTTGGAAGAACAGTGCAGGCACTATGACTTGAGAGAAGGCTTTTTTATTATCCTGATACTCTGTGTAAATGTTCAGAACAATCTAGGAATATTACTGCTTGAATGGTTTCCTGTCCCTTCCTTAACATCCTGGAGGTTATTCCTCCCCAGAGTCAGAAAGTATAATAAGTAGTGAGCCATTTTACCGGAATTGTAGGCAAGTCTTTTTCCCCCTTGCTGTTGATTTCTTCCCCATTTTCCCTGTTCTTGAAACATAGTAATATTAAAGGATTTGCTAGGACTGTTGAGGAGCAAACACAGGTGATGATTTGGAAAACCATCTTTTTTGTTTTTTTGTTTTTTAGTCTAAATTATACTTTGGTACTTAGGAGTCATTTTTAGGTACAATCTAGTCTTTAACTCTTATGATCCTAAGAGTTCCTCACTTTTATTACTCAAACTAAATATGCTCATCCAAAATACTATTAATAAAGAATTTCATATATTCTGTTTTAGAAATCTAAAAATTTAGAAATGAAGGTGCATAAATGAGATAACATTTCAGCTTCATACTATGAACATGCTCAGATAATCCAGTATAAATGACTACTGGAAATATAGTGCTTTCTCTTTAGGGCTCTAAATTATAATACTTTCTGGTTTTGATCTAAAACAGACGTCTGAAACCACTTCTAACTAACTTTGCTCTGTCTGCTTTCAGAGTGACTTAGTAGAAGAGTATTTTGAAGCTCACAGCAGTTCAAAAGTTTTAACCTCTGATAGAACACTGCAGAAACTAAAGAGAGCTAAATTGGATCAGGTATGTGGCAAGGAATGTTACATCCAAAATTCTTCCTGTAAGCTGAAAAATATGCTACTTAAACAACAGATTTGAAGAGTAAGTGTATACAAGCAGAACTCTTGTCCTGATCAAAGGAAACATTAATTAATGTGACATCATTATTATAAATCTATTTTGTTGTATAAGTGGTGAATAGTTCACTGGACTAGAATCCTTTTTTGTATATTATTAATTATGTATTTTTTATCTTATTTCCCCAGGATCTGTAATAATCATCAGAGTAATAGTTTCTTTACTAGCCATGTACTATTAATCTGTTATTCATTGAATCTCATACTGATCATAAAAGTCAGACTTTGATCTGACTTCCTCTGGAGTCACCTTGCAAAAAGCAGAGGGTATTCTGCTTGATGATGTTATGGGAAACCTGCCCACTACAGTAAGGCACCAGGGATACTGTATACTATAGTTCTATAGTTCCCAGTTGCTCATTTCTCCACAAAATATTACACAGTTATAATGGTTTGGATTTTGACTGATACTTCCCTAAGAGAGGAGGCAGAACTGTCTCAGTGGGAAAATCTTTTTGAAGAAGATGGGATTGATAGTCCAAGTCAAGAAGAGGTTGTTATTGGGTCTGAGAGTATCAAGATTTTATTCTCTGCAAGCCAGAACTTAGTGTATGTGGCTTCTGATGAAGGAGTTTTAGTTTGAGACTGGCTACAGAAGAGAGAGAATATAGGGTAAGCCTTTATGACCTGGATAACATGGTGCTACATTTTTTGGTCTCTTGGTTCACAAGTATTAAGACTAGGATCAGAGACTAACTGAAAATGTGTCAAGAAGTTGTTCCAAGGAAGAGATGTTGCTGATATCTGCTTATTGCATATATTTTTATATAAGTAAATTAGGAGAAGGATAACTGAATCTAGAATTAAGGTAGGACTTCAAGGGGCCTGAACATGAAAAGACCTCCAGGTGGTTGAAGGAAATACCAGCTACTGATAATAGTTAGGAGAAGGCCTTTCATTGATTGTGGAAATAGCTCACCAATACAATCTCAGTGGCCTGTGACAGTAAGCATTTATTTCTCAGGTCTGCACGTCAGCTGGGAGTTGGCTGATTCAGGGTTTGCTCCTCTGTGTCTCCTCCTCCTTGGATCAGTGGGCTAGCTGAGGCATGTTCCTCTCATGGCAATGGCAGAGGCATAAGAGCTAGAGGACCGCCACAATATCAGGTGTGGACAATAGCCTTTTGCGCACCCAGAGCTAATTGTGCTGGAGCTAGGAAGGCAGAGCTGTGCAAAAAGGGGGAAATTAACACACCCCATACAGCCATCCTTTCAGCAGGCTGGGAACACCCCTACATAGCCTGGCGGCCCAGAACTTCCCTTGAGGGATGGTGCGCACTGGTGACGTACCACAGCCTTCCCTCAGCAGAGGCCCTGGGAGAGCGCTGCTTGGAAGAGGGACCCACTTGGAAATCCCAGGGACCATACACCAGTACCAAGGACTTGTGGGTCAGCGGCAGAGGCAATCTGTGGGGAGACTGAACTGAAGGTTTAGACTCTTGCAAGAGCCTTAAATTCCAGGAACACCTGGGAGGTTTGATTATTAAAGCTGCCCTCCCTCCCTAACCACTCAGACACACGCCCCACATTCAGGGCAGCCAACACTAACAACATACCCAAACTTAGTGCACCAATTGGACCCCCACAAGAATCAGACCCCACACACCACAAAGACAAAGTTGGGGAGAACTGGATTGAGGGGAATAGGTGACTCGTGGACGCCATCTGCTGGTTAGTTAAAGTGTACGCCACCAAGCTGTAGAGCTGACAAATTAGAGATCAGACTTTGAATTAGCTTACATATCCTAAAAGAACCCTATCAAGTTAAGCAATGCCAAGAGGCCAAAAATAACAGAAAATTTTAAAGCATATGAAAAAACCAGACGATATGGATAACCCAAACCCAAACACCCAAATCAGTTCAGAAGAGACACAGTACTTTGAGCAATTAATCAAAGAATTAAAGACAAACAATGAGAGCATAGCACAGGATGGAAAGGACATGAAGAAGACCCTAGAAGAGCATAAAGAAGAAATTGCAAGAGTAAATAAAAAAATAGATGATCTTATGGAAATAAAAGAAACTGTCGGCCAAATTAAAAAGATTCTGGATACTCATAGTACAAGACTAGAGGAAGCTGAACAATGAATCAGCGACCTGGAGGATGACAAAATGGAAAATGAAAGAAGAATAGAAAGAATGGGGAAAAAATTTGGAAAAATCAAAATGGACCTCTGGGATATGATAGACAAAATAAAACGTCCAAATATGAGACTCACTGGTGTTCCAGAAGGGGAAGAGAAGGGTAAAGGTCTAGGAAGAGTAGTCAAAAAAATTGTTCAGGAAAACTTCCCAAACTTTCTACACAACATAAATACACAAAGCATAAATGCCCAGTGAACTCCAAGTAGAATAAATACAAATAAACTCACTTCAAGACATATTCTGATCAGACTGTCAAATACTGAAGAGAAGGAGCAAGTTCTGAAAACAGCAAGAGAAAAGCAATTCACCACATAGAAAGAGAACAGCATAAGACTAAGTAGTGACTACTCAGCAGCCACCGTGGAGGCGAGAAGGCAGTGCCATGACATATTTAAAATTCTGAGAGAGAAAAATTGCCAACCCAAATTTGAGGGAGAGCTTAAATTTTTCACAAACAAATGCTGAGAGATTTTGCTTAAAAGACCTGCCCTACTTCAGATACTAAAGGAAGCCCTACCAACAGAGAAACAAAGAAAGGAGAGATATGGAGAAAGATTTAATACTAAAGAGATTCCATATTGGTTCATTAAAGTACAATAAGAGAGAGAGGGAAAAAATATATCTGACAGACATAAACCAAAGGATAGGATGGCTGATTCAAGAAATGCCTTCACAGTAATAATGTTGAATGTAAATGGATTAAACTCCCCAATTAAAGATATAGATTGGCAGAATGGATCAAAAAAGATGAATCATCAATATTTTGCATATAAGAGACTCATCTTAGACACAGGGACACAAAGAAATTGAAAGTGAAAGGATGGAAAAAATTATTTCATGCAAGCTACAGCCAAAGGAAAGCAGGAGTAGCAGTATTAATCTCAGAAAAAATAGACTTTAAATGCAAGGATGTTATGAGAGACAAAGAAGGCCACTACATACCAATAAAAGGGGCAATTCAACTAGAAGAAATGACAATCATAAATGTTTATGCACCCAATCATGGTGCCACCGAATACATGCGACAAACAGTGGCAAAACTGAAGGAAGCAATTGATGTTTCCACAATAATTGTGGGAGACTTCAACACATCACTCCCTCCTATAGATAGATCAACCAGACAGAAGACCAATAAGGAAATTGAAAACCTAAACAATCTGATAAATGAATTGGATTTAACAGACATATATAGAACATTACATCCCAAATCACCAGGATACACTTTCTTCTCTAGTGCTCATGGAACGTTCTCCAGAATAGTCCATATGCTGGGAAATAAAACAAGCCTCAATAAATTTTTAAAAAGTTGAAGTTATTCAAAGCACATTGCTGACCACAGTGGAATACAATTAGAAATCAATAACCATCAGAGACTTAGAAAATTCACAAATACCTGGAGGTTAAACAACACACTCCTAAACAATCAGTGGGTTAAAGAAGATATAGCAAGAGAAATTACTAAATATATAGAGACGAATGAAAATGAGAACACAACATATCAAAAGCGGTACTGAGGGGACGTTTATAGTGCTAAACATATACATCAAAAAGTAAGAAAGAGCTAAAATCACAGAACTAATGGATCAAGTGAAGAAGCAAGAAAATGAACAGCAAACTAATCCTAAACCAAGTAGAAGAAAAGAAATAACAAGGATTAAAGCAGAAATAAATGACAGAACAAAAAAACAGTAGAAAGAATAAATAACACCAAGAGTTGGTTCTTTGGGAAGATCAACAAGATTGACAAGCTACTAGCTAGAATGACAAAATAAAAAAGAAAGAAGACCCATATAAACAAAATAGTGAATGAGAAAGGTGACATTACTGCAGAACCTGAAGAAATTAAAAAAATTATAAGAGGATACTGTGAACAACTGTATGCCAACGAACTGGATAATATAGAGGAAATGGACAATTTCCTGGAAATATATGAACAACCTAGACTGACCAGAGAAGAAATAGAAGACCTCAACCAACCAATCACAAGCAAAGTGATCCAATCAGTCATCAAGAAACTTCCCACAAATAAATGCCCAGGGCCAGATGGCTTCACAGGGAAATTCTGCCAAACTTTCCAAAAAGAACTGACACCAATCTTACTTAAACTCTTTCAAAACTTTGAAGAAAATTGAACACTACCTAACACATTTTATGAAGCTAACATCAATCTAATACCAAAACCAGGCAAAGATGCCACAAAAAAGGAAAACTACTGGCCAATATCCCTAATGAATATAGATGCAAAAATTCTCAACAAAATACTTGCAAATCAAATCCAAAGACACATTAAAAAGTGGGGTTCATTCCAGGCATGGAAGGATGGTTCAACATAAGAAAATCAATCAGTGTAATACAATACATTAACAAATCAAAAGAGAAAAATCAAATGATCATCTCAATAGATGCTGAAAAAGTATTCGACAAAATCCAGCATCCTTTTTTGATAAAAACTCTTCAAAAGGTAGGAATTGAAGGAAACTTCCTCAACATGATAAAGGGCATATATGAAAAACCCACAGCCAGCATAGTACTCAATGGCGAGAGACTGAAAGCCTTCCCTTAATAAGATCAGGAACGAGACAAGGATGCCCGCCGTCACCACTGTTATTCACCATTGTGCTACAAGGGCTAGCCAGAGCAATCCGGCAAGACAAAGTAAATAAAAGGCATCTAAATTGGAAAGGAAGAAGTAAAACTGTAATTATTTGCAGATGATACGATCTTATATCTGGAAAACCCTGAGAAATCAATGATATAGCTGCTGGAGCTAATAAACAAATTTAGCAAAGTAGCGGGATACAAGGTTAATGCACATAAGTCAGTAATGTTTCTATATGCTAGAAATGAAAGAAGTGAAGAGACACTCAAGAAAAAAGATACCATTTTCAATATCAACTAAAAAAATCAAGGACCTAGGAATAAACTTAACCAAAGATGTAAAAGACCTATACAAAGAAAACTACATAACCCTACTAAAAGAAATAGAAGGGGACCTTAAAAGATGGGAAAATATTCCATGTTCATGGATAGGAAGACTAAATGTCATTAAGATGTCAATTCTACCCAAACTCATCTACAGATTCAATGCAATCCCAATCAAGATTCCAACAACCTTCTTTGCAGACTTGGAAAAGCTAGTTATCAAATTTATTTGGAAAGGGAAGATGCCTTGAATTGCTAGAAACACTCTAAAAAAGAAAAACGAACTGGGAGGAATTACACTTCCTGACTTTGAAGCTTACTATAAAGCCACAGTAGTCAAAATGGCATGGTACTGGCACAAAGATAGATATATCGATTAATGGAATTGAAATGAGAATTTGGAGATAGACCGCCAGATCTGTGGCCGACTGATCTTTGATAAGGCCCCCAAATCCACTGAACTGGTACATAACAGTCTTTTCAACAAATGGGGCTGGGAGAGTTGGATATCCATATCGAAAAGTATGAAGGAGGACCCGTACCTCACACCCTACACAAAAATTAACTCAAAGTGGGTCAAAGACCTCAATGTAAAAGTACCATAAAACTCCTAGAAGATAATGTAGGGAGACGTCTTCAGGACCTTGTATTAGGAGGTCACTTCCTAGACCTTACACCCAAAGCACAAGCAACAAAGGAAAACATAGATAAATGAGAACTCCTTAAGCTTAGAAGTTTCTGTACTTCAAAGGAATCTGTCAAAAAGGTGAAGAGGCAGCCAACTCAATGGGAAAAAATTTTCGGAAACCATGTATCTGACAAAAGACTGATATCTTGCATATATAAAGAAATCCTACAACTCAATGACAATAGAACAGACAGCCCAATTAGAAAATGGGCAAAAGATGTGAAGAGACAGTTCTCTGAAGGGGAAATACAGATGGCCAAGAAACACATGCAAAAATGTTCAGCTTCACTGGCTATTAGAGATGCAAATTAAGACCACAACGAGATACCATCTCACACCAATTAGAATGGCTACCATTAAACAAACAGGAAACTGCAAATGCTGGAGAGGATGTGGAGACATTGGAACTCATTCATTGTTGGTGGGACTGTATAATGAATGGTTCAGCCACTCTGGAAGACAGTCTGGCAGTTCCTTAGGAAACTGGCTATAGAATTACCCTTCGATCCAGCAATTGCACTTCTCGGTATATACCGGAAAGATCTTAAAGCAGTGATGCGAACGGATATCTGCATGCCAGTGTTCATAGCAGCATTATTCACAATTGCCAAGAAATGGGAACAACCCAAATGTCCTTCAACAGATGAATGAATAAATAAAATGTGGTATATACACACAATGGAATATTATGCAGCAGTGGGAAGGAATGATGTCATGAAACATATGACATATGCTACCACTAATGTGAACATTGCTGGGGGAGAATGCATGGGGTGTTGGACTTCCCCACCTTGATAGTTGCTGATGTGCTCACAGACATTGGGGACTGGTGGTTTGATGGGCTGAGCCCTCAGTCATGGGATTTGCCCTTGGGAAGACTGTTACTTCAGAGAGGCTAGGCCTGCTTATAATTGTGCCTAAGTGTCTCCTCCTGAATGCCTCTTTGTTGCTCAGATGTGGCCCTCTCTCTCAAGCTAAGCCAACTTGGCAGATGAAATCACTGCCCTCCCCACTACGTGGGATCTGACACCCAGGGGTGTAAATACCCCTGGCAACGTGGAATATGACTCCTGGGGAGGAATCTGGACCTGGCATCATGGGGTGGAGAATATCTTCTTGACTAAAAGGGGGATGTGAAATGAAATGAAATAAGTTTCAGTGGCTGCGGATTCCAAAAGGAGCTGAGAGGTCACTCTGGTGGGCACTCTTAGGCACAATATTGACAACCCGTTTTAGGTTCTAATGTATTGGAATAGCTAGCAGTAAATACCTGAAACTATCAAACTATAACCCAGAACCCTTGAATTTTGAAGACAATTGTATAAAAATGTAGCTTATGAGGGGTGACAATGTGATTGGGAAAGCCATGTGGATCACACTCCCCTTTGTCCAGTGTATGGATGGATGAGTAGAAAAACAGGGGCATAAAAAAAAAGAGAGAGAGAAAACACCCAGTGATCTTTTTTACTTTAACTGTTCTTTTTCACTTTAATTTTTATTCTGATTACTTTTGTGTGTGTGGTAATGAAAACATTCAAAATTAATTTTGGTGATGGATGTACAACTATATGATGGTACTGTGAAGAATTGTATGCTTTTTATGACTGTATGGTATGTTAATATATCTCAGTAAAATTGAAGTATTAAAAAAAAAAAGAGCTAGTGAGAAACCACAAGGTCTCTTGAAGTCTAGGCTTGGAACTGGCACACTGTTACTTCTGCCTCATTAGTGGCACAGCAAGTCACATGACTGAAAACAATGTCAAGGGGCAGGAAACTATATTCCACTCCTTTAGTGGAAGGGAGTGCTAAGTCATATGGCAAAGAGTATGGCTACAGGGAGGGGGGTAGAATTGAGGCCAGTGGTGCAGTTCTTCACAGATATTAAAGTTTAAAATGAAAATGCATAAATGAGATAACATTCCAGCATTCACACCATGAGTATGCTCAGATAATCCAGTATAAATAATTACTGGAAATAATACTAGTGCTTTAGTCATGCTTTTTTAGGGCTCTAAAGTCTAGAAGAGATGAGAAAGATTTTTAAAATTACCTGTTTAACAGTTTTACTTAGAGCTACTCCTATTTCTCTTCATATATGTGGATAAATAAAAATTGAAAAGAGTTCCTAGAATGTTGATTACAAATTTAGTCTTCAAAATTAAAAAAAAAAATACATTAATTTTAAGGTAGAATCATGAGAATGCATCTTTGCCAGGGTAAAGATGCATATACAGTTTTTTGCTGTAGTTTTCATTTCAAAAAGTGAGCTATATTTATTTGATTGACCAGCATGAATTTCCAAGCTTTGGTTACAAGGCAATGCACCTTCTTCAGTTCATTTCCATTAGTGTCTTAAAATCTTTGGCATGCTTCTCAAAGATGAATCATTTGTTAGAAATAGATTTTGGAAGAGAAGAAGTGATACCAGTTTATTTTACTAATAATAATGGTAAACTATAAGGTTTGCCATTTAGTGATTTAGTGTTTTCTGAGAATTAATATTTAAACTGTTACCTTAAGCTTTTACATTTTTAAAATCCATAGGTTTTTTAAAAGTTTGTCTGAATTTATTGTCAAAACTGGGAGGTGGGTTAAATCATCTCATTATGGTAATGATCTGTTTGGAAATTTTAAAATATGGACTGAGTAATAAAAGTAAGGAACTTGCTTATATTTAGAATTTATAATCATGTAAATGGTTCTAGACAAAACTTATACAATCCATCATTATTACATATCTGTACTTTTAACAAGATTACAAAAAGAATGTTAACTCAAATATTTAAATTATATTTGAAGTATTATATGTATTCACTTGATGTACTCATTACCCAATTTGATTAAAGTAATATTTTCATTAATGGCATCTCTTAACTTCTACCTTTAAGGAAATATTTTTGGTTTGGATTGACTTCATATATCTGGCTTGAGAGTAACTTTTCCCCCGTTCCTTTTTTTTTTTAAAGCAAACTTTGCATAACTTATTGAACAAAGTTTCTCCTTCCTTTTCTACTGAACTTAAACAACTAAATCAACAATATGAACAGTTATTTCATAAATGGATGTTGCAGTTACAGTAAGTATTATAGTTATTGCAAACTCTTGGAAAGTAAAGAATAATATATATTTATATGAATCTTTGCTAAATCAAAGCAATTTAACATTTAATTTTCTTTTTACAAAGAAATGTTTATGTAATATTTTCCTTATTTTATGACTCAAAAGTAGAAATTTCACAAAATTATATGACTCTTCTCAGAAATTCTACAGTTTTCAAGAAATTTGTGTTTTCTAAGTTTATCAGACTTGGCAGCCCATTGGTAAAATAAATAGCCTTTCTTGGAATTATGTGTTATTGCTCATAAAAATATTTGAAAATCTAATTTGCCAAAATTAATAAAAATACCAATTAATTTTGGTTCGATTTTCCAAAGCAGAATTTCTGAAATGAAAGGATATAAATTTCTTTTCTTTTAATCTCACTCTATGTACATTACAGTAGACCCTTAGAATTTTGTGAGCAGATCTGTTCTACAAACATTATTTTACCATTTTTAAAAATTATTTCCTAGAATATTTTTTCAATTTTATCATTTTTCAGTTTCCTCAGGTTAAATTTTAAATTTCCATTACAACACTGGGAAGAGTGATTAAAATCAAAACAAAGCATTGTTATGATAATTACTTCTATGCTTGTATTATAAAGGACCTTCATATGAAGAAATGCTTAAAATGTATGTTAGTGTGAATACACACACACACACACACACACACACACACACACGCACAATTACATACTGCCACTGTGGTGACTAAGAATGCAGGTCACCAAACAATAAGAACATAGAAATTGCCACAGTTGCCCCAACTGATCCTGGTTTTCTTTTGCCAGTAATTCATCTAAGAGTTATTCAGAGAAGGAAATGATTATCTTCCCTGTAAGCATCTCACCTTCTCAATAACTGTATGATTCTGTGCAGTATAAATTTATAAAGCAGCCCTTCTCTCTGATTCCATTCCCCAGTCCATCAAATTTTTCTTCTTCCAGTATGTCAGCTCTCAATTTGATTTGCTTTGCTACCAGCCTAGACCTCATAGTCAAGCATTTCAGTGGAATTTCTGACTTTCTGAATTCCCTTTTTTCTTTCTGCTGCTTCTACCTTGCTAATCCCTGCCTTTGGGGGTTATCTATTTTTTTCTTCTTTTATTTTCTAGGCTGCCCTGCATTGCTAGAGAGCATCACATAAATATTGTTTGCTGATGGTCTTCCACAAACAATCATGGAGTAGGACTTTAGCTTTACCCCGATCTCTTGATATTCTGGGTTGTCTAATTAATGTCCTAGTATGACTTAACAGGACATTTGTGACCTGGCCCTTGCTTACCTTTCCAATTTAACATATCAATTTAAACTTTACTTTAGCCTATTAAATTTTTCAGTGCCTTGTACTGTCTACTTTCTCCCTTGCCTCCAGATGTCTGTCACTTGAAAAGTAATAGAAACTAGAGAGAAACCCACTGAAGGAGTTGGATGAGCTTGTGCCTTTATCATGTAGAAGTTGAGAACAATATAGCTATTTGGCCACCCCATTTCTTTCTCTATTCTTTATAAGCTTAAAGTAAAGAAACTTGTTTGTTTATAAAATTGGCGGTAGGAGGTACTGAATTTTAATTTTGTGATTACTATCTTTCCTAACAGCTTGGGGTTCAACATTGTGCTTTACGGTTTGGGTTCTAAGAGAGATTTACTAGAAAGATTTCGAACCACCATGGTACAAGATTCCATTCATGTTGTCATCAATGGCTTTTTCCCTGGAATCAGTGTGAAATCAGTAAGTGTTTCAGAAATGGTAAAGGGAATAAAATTGTGTCCTATGCCAATCCATACCATTATAGTAATGAACATGCTACTTTCTGGGGCATCAAATTTAAAAATTTGGGGGTTTTGCCTTCTGCATTGCATAGTGCTTAAGATTACGTGTTTGGGCTCAGAGCGTTCTAGCTTTGATTACCCATCTTTGAATTTCTTATCTTGTAACTGAAACAGTGTTTTAGTGGAACATTAGCTTTATTAACTATAGCAAATATTAATGGTACATCTCTGAGGTGTGAGATTATGGAGGACTTCAACTTTGTTATATCTTTATATCATTTTGGTATAATAAAAATGTAAGTAATGGGTTATACTTTTTTCAATACGCTTATCATGGATCATTTTTATTTCAAATGCTCATGTCTCTTCATCATTTGAAAATTAATTTATGGCCTTTGGTGTTGGATAATAAACAATGTAGTATTCATTTTTAAAGTGTCATTAATGGGCCTCGCCCTGACCAAGATTGTGGAATGAGATGCTTCAGGACCCTGTATCCCCACACAAGCTTTGAACAAACAGCAACAAATATCTTTCTAAAAACTCCACAAAACAATTAAGGATTGCAGTAATAGGGCAAGTGCCTAATCAAGAAATAGGCCACTTAAAAATGGTAGGATTTCGTGGCACCCTGGCAGGCCTCTCCCCATTACCTCACCAGCTCAGCATGGAGCTGGTCTGTGCTACTGGTACAAATCCCTGGTCTTGGTTTCAGAGGGAACAGACTAACCCTCACGCAATTACTAGGAGAAGGTATGTCTTGCCCAGTCTGTCTGGTGGTGGCCTGAGGGAGTCCCAGTCCCAGAATTTGCCCTGCATGTAGAAGGCAGCTCACTAAGCTCTCCTACAGAACACTGTGAAGAGCAGTCAAGTCTTGCTGCCTGGGGCAAGGGATTGCTGGCTGTAGGACATAACAATGTAGTGCCCAGGACCATGAGGAAACTGTTTCCGAGGGAAGAGGATACATTTATATCCTTGTAAACATGCCGAAGACAAGATAGCATGCACAGAAAGCATCAGGGAGGCCCCTAGGCTTTGACCTTAAACCATTCTCCAAATGCCTTGTATGGATAAGCCCTAAAGGAAAGCAATTGCACAGGTCAATCTTCAAAAACTGGGAAAGGTGTTTTCTTTTTTCTCTCTTTTTTTTTTCTTTGTTAGTTCCTGGCATTCAAGGAAAGCTCTGTCACAACACTTAACTGGATACATGCTTAAGGTACAGACACCTCAGTCCAAATTCCAGTGATAGCTCACTAAAATATCAAAATGTCCAGTTTCAACAAAGATTACAAAACATACAAACAATGGCCCAGGCAAAGGAGAAGATTAGAGCAATAGAAACCAGCTTAGGTTCACCTAAGGGGAACCAAACCTGGGATATTTCTGACAAAGACTTTTAGAAAATGGTCCTCAATATGCTTTAAAGAACTAAAGGAAATAAGGAAAACAATGGGTGAATACAAAGAATATCAATAGATAGAAATTATGAAAGGGAGCCAAACAGAGCTGAAGACCATGGTAACAGAAATTTCAGATTCCCTGGAGGGGTTCAACAGCAGATTGGAGCTGGCAGGATAAAGAATCAGTAAGCTTGAAGAGAGGCAATTAAAATCATGCAGTCTGCAGAGAAAGAAAAAAGAATGAAGAAAAGTGAACAGAATCTGAAGAACCCGTAGGACACCATTAAGCATACCAGTGTACACATTGTGTGAGTCCTAGAAGGAGAAGAAAGAGAAAGGTGTAAAGAGAATATTCAAAGAAATAATAGCTGACAATGTCCCAAATTTAATGAAAATTATGAATATAAACATCCAAGACACTCAGCAAACTCCAAACAGTATAAACCCAAGTACACCCATACCATGACATGATCATACTGTCAAGTGCCAAAGATAAAGTTGAGCATTCTGAAAGCTGCAAGAGAGAACCAACATGTCACATACAGTGGAGACTCAATAAGATTCAGTGTCAATTTCTCATCACAAACCACGGAGGCAAGAAGGCAGTGAGGAGACATATTTTAAATAAGTTGCTGAAGCAAAAACTTGCCAACCAAGTATTCTGTATCCGGCAAAAACTGTCTTTCAGAAATGAAGGAGGAGACCTAAGACATTCCCAGATAAAAGCAGAGGAATTCTGTCACCTCTAGAATTCCCTGTAAGAAATGCTAAAGGGAGTTCTGCAGGTTGAAAAGAGGACACTAGACAATAGTCTGAAGCCACATGAAGAAATCAAGATCTCCAGTAAAAATAATGACATGGGTAAATATAAATACCAGTACTATTGTATTTTTGATTTGTAACTCCACTTTTTATTTCCTACAGGATCTAAAAGACAAATGCATAAAATGTAATGATAAATAAATGGTTTTGGACTCATGATGTATAAATATGTAATTTGTGATGGTGGGGGGTAGGAACATAGTTTATGTATGCTACTGAAGTTAAGTTGGTATCAAAGTAAACAAGATTGTTGTTGATTTAGAATATTATATTTAAGCTCCATGGTAAACATAAAGAAAATAGCTGAGAGTATGCAAACTCAGAGACAAAAAGTAGAGTACAGGTTACCATGATTGGAGGGAAGGGGCAATGGGGAATTAATGCAAAATGAGTATAGGGTATCTGGAGTGAAGGGGAAGTTCTAGTAAGGGATGGTGGTGAAGGTATGGCAACATTGTCAATGTGGTTATTCCCACTGAATGGTATGCTTGGGAGGGATTAGGATGGGAAGATTTATGTTGTATAAATGTTTCCACAATAAAAAAAAAAGAAAAACTAAAGAGATAATGACAGTTATATGCAATATATGATACTGAGTGGGAACTGAGAGTGAGGGAGAAAAGGCTCAAAAGAACATTGTTGGGACATAAGAAAAAAATTGGAATATAGAATGTAAACCTTATTTCAACATTAAATTTCTTGAGCTTGATAACTGCATTTAAGATGATTACTTAAGTGCATATCCTCGTTCATAAGAAATGTACATGGAAACATGTATTCAAGGAGTATGATGCATGTAACCTACACTGTTATTCAGGGGACAGAAGGAAAGAAAGAAAAATGGCAAAGTTGTCTGGGTTTCTGGGGGCAGGTTTATTGGAGTTCTTTGTATGGGGTTTGTTATTTTTATTTTATTTTTGCAACTGTCCTGTAAGCTTGAAATTATTTCAAAGTAAAAAGAGTGGACCTGCTCTGCTCTGCTCTGCTCTGGAGCCTGTTGGGGGCTGGTGGGGCCAGCCAGGGTATTACAAGATCCTGTTGTTTTTTAAGTGGCCATTTCAGCACTACTTTCCCTGCTGCTGTATTCCTTTCGCTGTTTTTTTGGAACTTTTAGAAAGTTGTTTCTGCCAGTTCTTGCTGGTTGTTCAAAGCTTCTTTTGGGGGTAGTGCCCTGAAGCATTTCACTATACCACCTTGATCATGGAAGGGCCTTTCCTTGTTTCCTTTTAGCCGTAATACATGCAAAGAATAATTTAAATCTTATGTTCCAAGGGAAGTTTTTAAGTCATTTTAAAAACCTGGATGAGAAATCCAGTTTCATTTTTAATCTATAAAAAAGGATTGATTTGCTAGGTGTATTATTTATCCTATATTACAAAATAAATCTAATTGATATCATACCTCTTGCACTTTTACGATATAGGTCCTGAATTGTATAACAGAAGAAGTCCTTGAACATGTGGGTACTTTCCGCAGTGTACTGGATCAGCTAGACTGGATAGTAAACAGATTTAAAGAAGGTAACATCAAGTAGATTGGTGCTCTGTAATTTGAATGAAGTTAAGTGAACTCTTTTCCTTATTCATGTACTTATATACACAAAAATGATGATTATTTTTATATTGGCCCTCATCTCCGTGTAGTAGTTGCTGGTTTACATTTCTCTAAAATAATTGGTCTTGTCTTTTTCTGTGAAATTTTTCATTGAACTTCACTTAACTAAAAGGATAGTTATTTCTACTATCATATATTTGTGTAGTCCAAAGCCTCTTAATTCAAAATATTTCTCAGGTTTGTAGCCAGTGTGAAGTGTCTCCAGTTGTGGGATACTTTTTTGTCTGAAACATTTTATTGTATAATATTTTTATAAACATTCTTATTTCTTTATTCTGAGTAAATATCACTGCATGGGATAATTTCATATACTTAAAATCAATAGAATGGGAGAAAGATACTTTGTTTTTCTTTTGGTGTGAATGCTTTGATTATGTGAGTATATTAGAAAATTAAAAATAAAATTATTCAGGCTCTAACAATTGTCATTTAGTTGTTAAGAATTAAAAGTAGTAGTTGAGAGATCAGATTCCCACTGGATTTGGTGGAGTAAAAACGCAAGTTTAAGCAGTCCTCTAGCCTCCAGCTACTGTGTCAAGGGGTTGAGAGGTGTGATCTTGCATGGGGAGGCAGCTGGTTCAGGAAGGAGAGTCACCTTTGCCCCTTCCATAACCCAGAGGTGAACTGCTCACAGGGGTTTAGCATTTCCCCTACCAGGCCAAGAAAATGGAATTGTTAAGTATTCTGGAGGCTTCTCCCCAAGTCTTTCAACTTATTATCAATCCATAGACACAGGACATTAGCAGAAGATGGAATTTGACTCAGGAGTGCAGCACAAATCTAGAATACACGATTTAAAGCATAAACTAACTTTATTCTGACCTCACCCCCAGAATACTGTAAGAGCATCCAGGTGACCAAAACTATTTCAGCCGCGAAGGTTGATTCGTGTTCAAGGCCCAGACCATTTCACCCTGTTTTCTCAACTCAAAGCTGCATTTCTCTTGCTTATAAAATTTGCATATTTTCTCAGTGCCTGTTTCTGACTCACAATAAACAATGCCCAGACCGCCAAAAAAAAATAAATAAAAATAAAAGTAGTAGTTGAATATGCTTTGATTTGATGGATATTTTTTGTTTAAAAATATAGTCCTATCTCTTTCTCCAAAGCACTTTTATTATCTTGTCAATATCCTAGTGCATTCTTTTGTTTTCTGTTCCCTGCTAAAATTTTTTTCTATTTCAAATATCTTCATTTTAGGCTTCTTACACCCATATTATGTATACTCCTTTATATACATGGACAAATACAGTCTTATTACCAACTACACATGTGAAAACAAGTATGTATTTCACTGAACCTCAAAACTAACTGCATATGTGAACACTTTCTTGTTCATTGGTTATGTAGTTGTATAGTGAACCCCTAGTAGGTTATCATAAGATAAATCTGTTTAACTTGTTTTTAGTGTTTTCATCCTTATTAGTTAATTAAAAATCAATTAAGGGCAAAATATTGCATCAATAGTAATTTTGTTTATTTTTCTGGACCTTTGGTTCTCAACTTCTATTTTAATATTTAGTATTAATGTATTCTCTCATGTGAAATAACAAAAACATTACTTCCTATCTCTTTACCACAAAACCTTGTAAGACAGCTTAAATATTATCTAATTGCAAGCTATTATTGTTTATATATTAAAGTAGGTGCTTAAATCATGTGGAAACACACACACACACACACACCATTGACTGTAGTGGCTTCTGTATTCAGGGAACCTAGGATTTTCAAAATGTGTCATCTGAGAATTTTTGTCACTGTATTTTCTTTCTTGTCCCTCTGTTGTTAGTGGAAATTTACTCTCTCTCAGAGACTCATTCTCCATCATGTATGCAAGTGTCCCATTTATTATCAACTCCTTAGAGACTACCAATATCCTTGGCTTTTGAACATGCCTAGGGCTTCTAACCATTTAGGGAAAAAATGTACCTAATTCTGCTGTCCCTCCAAGCTATATTATTTCCCTATTCCTTATGATTTCCTTCTTTTTTTTTTTTTTTTTTTTTATTGAGATTGTTCAGATACCATACAATTATCCAAGATCCAAAGTGTACCATCACTTGCCCCTGGGTATCCTCATACAGTTGTGCATCCATCACACTTAATTTTTGTTCAATTTTTAGAAACTTTTCATTACTCCAGACAAGAAATAAAGTGAAAGATGAAAAAAAGAAAAAAGAAAAGGAAACTCTAACCTCCCCTATCCCTAACCAACCCCCCTCAATTGTTGACTCCTAGTATTGATATAGTACATTTGTTACTGTTTATGAACAAATGTTGAAATACTACTAACTGTAGTATATAGTTTGTAATAGGTTATATAGTTCTTCCCTATATGCCCCTCTATTATTAACTTCTAATTGTATTGTCATACATTTGTTCTGGTTCAGGAAGTGATTTCTAGTATTTGTACAGTTGATCATGGACATTGCCCACCATAGGATTCAGTTTTATACATTTCCATCTTTTGACCTCCAACTTTCCTTCTGATGACGTATATGACTCTGAGCTTCCCCTTTCCACCTCATTCACACACCATTCGGTGCTGTTAGTTATTCTCACATCTTGCTACCAAACACCCCTGTTCATTTCCAAACATTTAAGTTCATCCTAATTGAACATTCTCTCATACTAAGCAACCACTCCCCATTCTTAAGCCTCGTCCTATATCTTGGTACCTTATATTTCCTGTCTATGAGTTTACATATTGTAATTAGTTCCTATCAGTGAGACCCTGCAATAATTGTCCTAATGTGTCTGGCTTATTTCACTCAGTATATTGCCCTCGAGGTTTTGTCATCAACCCATTTTTTTTTAAATATGGTTTTGTTCACGTCACTCCATACATTCCATCCCAAGTAAAATAATCGATGGTTTTCTGCATGGTCATACATTTATGTGTTCACCACCTTCACCACTATCTATATAAGAGCATCTACATTTCTTCCACAAGGCAGGAGGGAGAGACAAAGAAGGTAGAGCGGCAAAAGAAAGAGGAAAAAAAAAATGACAACTAGGAAGCAGCAAAAGGAAAAATAACCTTAAAATCAAAGTAGAATAAAGAATCAGAACAATACCACCAATGTCAGTGTCTAACATGCCATCCCCTATCCCCCCCCTCTTATCTGCATTCACCTTGGTATATCACCTTTGTTACATTAAAGGAAGCATAATACAATGATTCTGTTAGTTACAGTCTCTAGTTTATGCTGATTGCATCCCTCCCCCAATGCCTCCCCATTTTTAACACCTTGCAAGTTTAACATTTGCTTGTTCCCCCTCGTAAAAGAACATATTTGTACATTTTATCACAATTGTTGAATACTCTAGATTTCACGAAGTTACAAAGTCCCAGTTGTTATCTTTCCTCCTTTCTTGTGGTGTCTCACATGCTCCCCACCTTCCTCTCTCAACCGTATTCATAGTTACCTTTGTTCAGTTTACTTACATTGTTGTGCTGCCATCTCCCAAAATTGTGTTCCAAACCACGCACTCCTGTCTTCTATCACCCTGTAGTGCTCCCTTTAGTATTTCCTGTAGGGCAGGTGTCTTGTTCACAAAGTCTCTCATTGTTGTTTGTCAGAAAATATTTTGAGCTCTCCCTCATATTTGAAGGACAGCTTTGCTGGTTACAGGATTCTTGGTTGGTGGTTTTTCTCTTTCAGTATCTTAAATTATCACAACCCATTTCCTTCTTTGCCTCCATGGTTCTGCTGAGAGATCTGTCACATAGTCTGATTAAGCTTCCTTTGTATGTAATGGATTGCTTTTCTCTGGCTGCTGACAGGATGCTCTTTGTCTTTGACATTTGATAATCTGATTATTAAGTGTCTTGCATAGGCCTATTCATATCTCTTCTGTTTGGAGTACACTGCGTTTCGTCTTGGATCTGTAATTTTATGTCTTTCATAAGAGATGGGAAATTTTCATTAATTATTTCCTCTATTATTGCTTCTGCCCCCTTTCCCTTCTCTTCGCCTTCTGGGACGCTAATGATACGTACATTATTGTACTTTGTTTCATCCTTGAGTTCCCGGAGACGTTGCTCATAGTTTTTCATTCTTTTCTCCATCTGCTCCTTTGCGTGTAGGCTTTCAGGTGTTTGTTCTCCAGTTCCTGAGTGTTTTCTTCTGCCTCTTGAGATCTGCTGTTGTATGTTTCCATTGTGTCTTTCATCTCTTGTGTTGTGCCTTTCATTTCCATAGATTCTACTAGTTGTTTTTTTGAACTTTTGATTTCTGCCATATACATGCCCTGTGCTTCCTTTACAGCGTCTGTCTCTTTTGCAATATCTTCTCTAAACTTTTTGAATTGATTTAGCATTAGTTGTTTAAATTCCTGTATCTCAGTTGAAGTGTACGTTTGTTCCTTTGACTGGGCCATAACTTTGTTTTTCTTAGTGTAGGTTGTAAATTTTCTGTTGTCTAGGCATGGTTTCCTTGGTTATCCAAATCAGGTTTTCCCAGACCAGACAGGCTCAGGTCCCAGAGGGAAGAGATATTCAGTATCTGGTTTCCCCTGAGGGTGTGTCTTAGAAAATTGCTCCACCCTCTGATGCCTCGGGTCAGTGTGCTTTCTGCCCAGCAGGTGACGCCTGTTAGCCTATAATTCTTGACTGGTGTGAGGAGGTATGGCCGTGTTCCCCCAGGCTTTGGGGTCTGGTTCTCAATGGAAAGGGCCCCACCCCTTTCCTCCTGGAGAAGACAGACCCCTCAGGTGGAGGTCATTAGCATTTCAATGGTCTCGCTCTCTGCTTGTGGTGTTTCCACCCTTCCCAGAGTCACAGCCCTGGAAACTGAAAATGACTGGGGCTTTCTCCACTGAGCCAAAAAAGAAACAGATAGTCCCCTTCAGACCCAGTCCAAGGCGACCCTCCGGCTCTCCCAGGTCAGTCGTCACCCAAAGCCTCTGTCTGTTTTTCGGGGCTGCATACCTGTAGTGAGCAGTTCACACTCACTACTTAAAACCCCAGCTGGAGCTCAGCTGAGCTATATTCGCTTGCTGGGAGAGAGCTTCTCTCTGGCACCACGAGGCTTTGCAGCTTGGGCTATGGGGGAGGAGTCTCACGACTTGGTTCCGCAGGTTTTACTTACAGATTTTATGCTGTGTTCTTGGGCATTCCTCCCAATTCAGGTTGGTGTATGATGAGTGGATGGTCTCGTTTGTCCCCCTGCAGTTATTCTGGATTATTTACTAGTTGTTTCTAGTTTTTTGTAGTTGTTCCAGGGGGACTACTTAGCTTCCACTCCTCTCTATGCCGCCATCTTGCCTGAGTTGCTTCACCCATTTTCTTCTTAATTTCTTCCTTATTATATGCTACTTGAATATATGCTTGAAGATCACTTGTAATTTCCTTCTTACTAAAACCATTGACCTTGAGTAATCCTTTGTTTATCCTGACCTCTGCTCTATATGATGATTTTGACAGCTCCATCCTCAAAATTCTTCCTTCATTGACTTTTATGATGTTTTACTTCCCTTATTTTTCTGATGTCTTGAGCAATATCCTGATTCTCTTGTCTCCTTTTGCTTTTGTGATAATCAGGGTTTTCTATAATATCTCAGTGTTTAGTAAGAACTCTTTAATCGATAGACTATTTGTGTGGGTTTTTTGTTTCTTTTGGTTTTGGTGCTCCCCTTCATTCCAACCTTGCAATGTAACATGGACACATTTACCTCCAATCTATTATATGCATCTTGCCTAAAACTTTTTTTTTTTTCAATGCCTTATTAAAAACTTTGCTTCCTGTAGGGTCTGACTCAAGTACTAAACAACTAATTAAGTCCCTAACCACTCCAGTTCCTACTGATTTTCCTGAATTTCTTCTTTTTGAGTGTTTGACATATTTTCCCAAATAAATTGCATACTCCTAAGCAGTAGTTATTTTGTCCTTTATAACTTTGATATATTCTTTAATTCCTAGGGATTATATGTAGCAGAGTCTTCACAAATACTCATTGAAAATAATAATTGAGTTCCTTTTCCTTTTAGATTCTTCTTTAGAACTCTTCCTGCTCATCCACAATTTGGATAGCCAAATGTTGAGAGGAGACAGGAGTCAGCAAATTATTGGACAGTTGTCATCCTTGCGTAACATATACCTTATAGCATCTATTGATCACCTCAATGCTCCCCTGAGTAAGTTAAATATTTCTATTTTTGTTTTTTGATATCAGTCTCACAAAATTAATTTTCTTAATGGTATAAATCACACTTTCAGTTTTTTTCAGTACACTTTCCCCCTGTTACATGTTTAAAGACACAGCCTACTAAAGAGTAGGTGTCCTCAATCTGATTTTATTTGGAACTAAAAATTCAGATATTAAAATAAGTGTTTTACACTTAAAATTACATGGGGGGAAGAGACTCAACTATTATTTTGGTCTCTTTCTACTCTTTGAGGTATTGCAAGATTTATTTTATGATGTTAATTCATAAAGTTTGTATTTAATATGTAAGTAAATATTAAAATGTTGGTTGACAGTGAAATTAGATTGTGGAGTACTGATTTGAATGGAGAAATGGCAAAAATTTAAAAACTCTGTATTCATTTTGTATTAAAGACTTTCCCATTCTTTCTTAAAGTGAAATCTAGTAATATTACAATATGAAAATAATTTGTAATTCTTTATATCTTTGATCATGTGCTCTAGTGTGGGATCATGCAAAGCAGAGTCTTTATAACTGGCTCTGGTATGAAACTACTACATATAGTCCATATACTGAAGAAACCTCCTATGAGAATTCTCTTCTGGTTAAACAGTCTGGATCACTACCACTTAGTTCCCTAACTCATGTCTTACGAAGCCTTACTCCTAACGCAAGGTGAGAGTGAAAACTATATTTTCTTAAAAAAAAAAAAAAAAAAATTCCATGTATATCAAGATTCACATTTTTAAATCTTATTGACGATGCTAAGGTCCCTACTTAGTTTGGAGGATTAAGAAAAATAGCAGTAGTAATGGTTAATAGCACTGGATTATGTAATAGGCAGACTGTTCAATAGTAGTCTAATAAAGGGCCCAAAAGCAAAGCAGATTATTAACATTTTTTCCTTAATAGACTTTGATGTATCTGCATAAGAGCATCTACATATCCATCATGGAGAGGAAGCAGAACCTTGATGGCTTTACTTAAATTTTATGGTTTCTTGTTATTTTTAATTACATATTGAATATTTTGAGCCAGGCACTGGATCCTTTACGTGAAATGGCTCATTTAATCTTTGTAATCACTCTAAGGTAGATGGTAAATGGCATAGAGATTTTGATTCAAATTTGCCTGCCTCCAAATCTTATACTCTTAAACATCTGTCTATAGTGTCTTCAATGAATATCTTTCAGCAGCCTAACCAAGAGGCATATCTGAATTATGAAAGTGGCTGGATATAACATAAGTAAATAGAAATTAAATTGCATAGTAATTAACACAATAAAAGAGGTTTTCAGTAGCAAACCTCCCCCCAAAAAAGCATAAAATTCTGGAACTATATTTAACAAGATGTAGGTATGGAAAAACAACAAACATTACTGAGAAGAGAAAATGAAATTTGAATAAATAAAGAGAAATTTTGTTTCCTTGGAGGGGTAGACTGAATATTATAAAGGTAGCAATTCTTCACAAGTTTGAAATTTATTAAACCTATATATCAAAACGCAAATGATTCTTTTATGTTCTAAATGTGACAACAGTTCAGTTTCTTAAAGAATAAAGAGGAAAGACTAGCAGAGATAATTTAAAAAAATAGTGAGAAGACATTTTTTGTCAAGATGACATAATACTTTCACACTTTTATTCATCCCTTTTTAAGACATAGCATAATAGATAAAATATAAAACAATGAAAATAGATATAACCTTGTTCAAAAATATAAACGTCTCAATGGAACAGAATTATAAAGCAGAGAGTGGAGTTGAAGCCAGAGCCCAGCTGCTTTCTGGATCTAGGAGCAGCAGTGGCAGTTAGGAGCTTGACTTGTGTGAGGTAACAAGTGTGACCATAGTTAACAACAGTGTGACTGTAGTTATTGTCCAAACTAGGAATTTTTTGTTTAGGGCAAATGCTAACCCAGATAGGATGACAGGTATAAAAATAAAAAGCAGGTAAAACAATACTATATAGGATTCAAAGAAATATATCCATATGAGTATAAGTTAAAAATGTGTGTGGAAATAAAAAATACCTAATTCAGGATATTGCTGACCCCTGGAGAAGATGGGAGGGGAATTAAATAGGAGACAGGGTGTATAGGGACTTTCAGTTACATCTTTATGTTAGGTTTTCTTTTTTCTTGCTAGCAATTTCTTTTCCGCTTATTTATTTTTCTTTTACATACACATAGATAGATACATATATACATATATATATATATATATGTCTTTTTAATTTTGAAATAATTATAGATTCATAGGAGGTAGCAAAGAAATGCCCAGGGAAGTCCCATATACGATATACCCTTTCTCTCCATCCCCATGCCAACATTCACACAACTATAGTACAAATATTAAAACCAAGAAACTGACATTGGCACAATCCATAGAGCTTCTGCAGATTTCACCATTTATATAGCACTCGTTTGTATGTACACAAGTATACATGTGTGTGCAGCTTTGTGAAACTTTGTCATCTGAGCCTTGTGTTACCACCTCAACAGTCAAGAACTCAGTGGTAACCATCACCACAAGACTTGTGTTAACCCTTTGTAGCCACACCCATCCTCTTCTCGCCTTACTACATAATCCCTAGCAACCACTACACCATTTTCCACTTTTATAATTATATATTATCTCATGATTGACACACTAATGGAATCATGCATCCTTTTGAGATTGGCATTTTTCACTCAACCTAATTTCCTTGAGGTTCAACCAAGTTGTTGCATGTATTAATAGTTCATGTCTATTACCTATCTGTAGTGCTTTCTTTCTCAAAAATATGAAAGAAGTATGACAGGCCATTAAGACTTGCTAAAGCAGGTTGTGGTACAAGGGTATGTTTTTTATCGTTCAATAAACATTACTTGTTTTAAAATATTTTGTGCTAAAAGTAATTTATACAGTCTTAAACTAGAGGGTGGCAAAATAATTATGGAGAGAACCACACAAGCATCTATGGAAACATAAAGCCATAGTACTTAAAACAATATTGGTACCAGCAGAAGAACAAACAGAATAGCCCCAAATTGACTTGATCAGACTTAAGGATTTAATATATGATTAAGATGGTAATAGAGTCAGTTGGGAAAAGATTAACACATTAATCTTTTAATCTTTAATGCATCAATCTTGGCCAGTTGGTTCACTAGTTAAATCCTGACTTCCTACCTCCTGCAGAATAAATGATAACTCAGAAAACGAAAAGTGAATTTTTAAAATGTCAGTTGAGAGGAATTGTTATGCCTAAAAATCAGTGGCAGAAATCACAAAAGAAAAAAATTCATAGATTGATAACATGAAAGCACAAAATAAGTTAAATAATTTTTGGATAATGTTTAAGCATTACTTTTCATACTTGAAATAAACACAGTTTTTTAAGAAATTAAAAAAATAGACTGGGAAAGGATACTTTTATTAATTTGAATGAATGTTAATATTAACACAAAGAGTTTGAACTGATGAACTGAAGGGAGAAATAGTTCTTCAGTAATAGTTGGAGATTTCAGTACACTACTTTCAATACTAGACAGAACATCTCAAAAGATAATCAACAAGGAAATAGAGGACTGGAACAATCCTATAAATCAACTAGACCTAACACATATATAGAGCACTTCATCCAACAATAGCAGAATACACATCCTTTTCAAGTGCACGTGGATCACTTTCCCAAATACACCTTATGTTAGGGTACAAGAGAAGTTTCAATAAATTTTAAAATATTGAAATCACACAAAGAAAATTCTCCAACTACAGTGGAAATTGATAGCATAAAGAAAACTGGAAATTTTTAATGTGGAAATTAAATAGCACACTTTTAAACAACCAGTGTGTTAAAGAAGAAGTTACAGGAAAATAAGATAATATTTAGAGACAAATGAAAATGAAGACACAGAACAAATCAAAATTCAAGGGATGCAGTTAAGATAGTGCTCAGAGGGAAATTTATAGCTATGAATGCCTATATTAAAAATGACCTTAAATTAATAACCTAACTTCATGTCTTGAGGAATTAGAAAAAGAACAAAGTAAACCCACAGTTAGCACAAAGAATGAAATAATTAAGATTAGAGGAGATGATGAAATAGAGAATAGAAAAAAGTAGAGAATCAACAAAAGTTGTTTTTTTTAAAAATGTCAATAAAATTGACAAACCTTTAGCCAGACTGACAAAAAAAAGGGAAAAAGTTGCAAATAACTAAAATCAGAAATTTAGTTATTTCTGACCTTAGAGAAATAAACTAACTGCTGACCTTACAGAATAAAAAGGATTATAAGAGAATCATATGAACAGTTGTACCCTGGCAAATTAGATCATCTAGAAGAAATGTAAAATTCCTAGAAATATGCAATTAATTTGACTCAAGAAGAAATAGAAAATCTCAATAAACCTAAAACAAGTATAAGGATTGAATCAGTAATCAAAGGCCTTCACCAAGAAAAGCCCAGGACCAGATGGCTTCAATGATGAATTCAACCAAACATTTAAATAAGAGTTTACACCAGTCCTTCTCAAATTCCTCCAAAGAATACAAGAGGAGGGAACACTTCCCAGTTCATTCCGTAAGGCTAGGAGTACCCTGATGCCAAACCTGATAAAGACATCACAAGAAAAGAAAATTACTCACCAGTTTCCCTTATGAATATAGATGTAAAAATCCTTAACAAAAAACCAGGAGGGGAGGCAGGGCAAGATGGCAGACTGGTGAGCTGTATGTTTTAGTTACTCCTCCAGGAAAGTAGGTAGAAAGCCAGGAACTGCGTGGACTGGACACCACAGAGCAATCTGACTTTGGGCATACTTCATACAACACTCATGAAAACGTGGAACTACTGAGATCAGCGAAATCTGTAAGTTTTTGCGGCCAGGGGACCCGCGCCCCTCCCTGCCAGGCTCAGTCCCATGGGAGGAGGGGCTGTCAGCTCCGGGAGGAGAAGGGAGAACTGCAGTGGCAGCCCTTATCGGAAACTCATTCTGCTGATCCAAACTCCAACCATAGATAGACTGAGACCAGACACCAGAGAATCTGAGAGCAGCCAGCCCAGCAGAGAGGAGACAGGCATAGAAAAAAAACAACACGAAAAACTCCAAAATAAAAGTGGAGGATTTTTGGAGTTCTGGTGAACATAGAAAGGGGAAGGGCAGAGCTCAGGCCCGAGCTCAGGCCCTGAGGCGCATATGCAAATCCCGAAGAAAAGCTGATCTCTCTGCCCTGTGGACCTTTCTTTAATGGCCCTGGATGCTTTGTCTCTTAGCATTTCAATAACCCATTAGATCTCTGAGGAGGGCCCTTTTTTTTTTTTTTTTTAATCCTTTTTTCTTTTTCTAAAACAATTACTCTAAGAAGCCCAATACAGAAAGCTTCAAAGACTTACTATTTGGGCAGGTCAAGTCAAGAGCAGAGCTAGGAGAGCTCTGAGACAAAACGCAATAATCCAGTGGCTGAGAAAATTCACTAAACACCACAACTTCCCAAGAAAAGGGGGGTGTCCGCTCACAGCCATCATCCTGGTGGACAGGAAACACTCCTGCCCATCGCCAGCCCCATAGCCCAGAACTGCCCCAGACAACCCAGTGTGACGGAAGTGCTTCAAATAACAGGCACACACCACAAAACTGGGCGTGGACATTAGCCTTCCCTGCAACCTCAGCTGATTGTCCCAGAGTTGGGAAGGTAGAGCAGTGTGAATTAACAAAGCCCCATTCAGCCATCATTTCAGCAGACTGGGAGCCTCCCTACACAGCCCAGCAGCCCAGAACTGCCCTGGGGGGACGGCACTCACCTGTGACATAGCACAGTCATCCCTCAACAGAGGACCAGGGGGTGCACAGCCTGGAAGAGGGGCCCACTTGCAAGTCTCAGGAGCCATACGCCAATACCAAGGACTTGTGGGTCAGTGGCAGAGACAAACTGTGGCAGGACTAAACTGAAGGATTAGACTATTGCAGCAGCCTTAAAACTCTAGGATCACCAGGGAGATTTGATTGTTAGAGCCACCCCCCCCTCCCTGACTGCCCAGAAACACGCCCCATATACAGGGCAGGCAACAGCAACTACACACGCAAGCTTGGTACACCAATTGGACCCCACAAGACTCACTCCCCTACTCACCACAAAGGCTAAGCAGGGGAGAACTGGCTTGTCGAGAACAGGTGGCTCGTGGACGCCACCTGCTGGTTAGTTAGAGAAAGTGTACTCCACGAAGCTGTAGATCTGATAAATTAGAGATAAGGACTTCAATTGGTCTACAAATCCTAAAAGAACCCTATCAAGTTCAGCAAATGCCACGAGGCCAAAAACAACAGAAAATTATAAAGCATATGAAAAAAACCAGACGATATGGATAACCCAAGCCCAAGCACCCAAATCAAAAGATCAGAAGAGACACAGCACCTAGAGCAGCTACTCAAAGAACTAAAGATGAACAATGAGACCATAGTACAGGAGACAAAGGAAATCAAGAAGACCCTAGAAGAGCATAAAGAAGACATTGCAAGACTAAATTAAAAAATGGATGATCTTATGGAAATTAAAGAAATTGTTGACCAAATTAAAAAGATTCTGGACACTCATATAGTACAAGACTAGAGGAAGTTGAGCAACGAATCAGTGACCTCGAAGATGACAGAATGGAAAATGAAAGCATAAAAGAAAGAATGGGGAAAAAAATTGAAAAAATCGAAATGGACCTCAGGGATATGATAGATAATATGAAACATCCAAATATAAGACTCATTGGTGTCCCAGAAGGGGAAGAAAAGGGTAAAGGTCTAGGAAGAGTATTCAAAGAAATTGTTGGAGAAAACTTCCCAAATCTTCTAAACAACATAAGTACACAAATCATAAATGCTCAGCGAACCCCAAATAGAATAAATCCAAATAAACCCACTCCGAGACATATACTGATCACACTGTCAAACACAGAAGAGAAGGAGCAAGTTCTGAAAGCAGCAAGAGAAAAGCAATTCACCACATACAAAGGAAACAGCATAAGACTAAGTAGTGACTACTCAGCAGCCACCATGGAGGCGAGAAGGCAGTGGCACGATATATTTAAAATTCTGAGTTAGAAAAATTTCCAGCCAAGAATACTTTATCCAGCAAAGCTCTCCTTCAAATTTGAGGGAGAGCTTAAATTTTTCAAAGACAAACAAATGCTGAGAGAATTTGCTAACAAGAGACCTGCCCTACTGGTGATACTCAAGGGAGCCCTACAGACAGAGAAACAAAGAAAGGACAGAGAGACTTGGAGAAAGGTTCAGTACTAAAGAGATTCGGTATGGGTACAATAAAGGATATTAATAGACAGAGGGGAAAAATATGACAAACATAAACCAAAGGATAAGATGGCTGATTCAAGAAATGCCTTCACAGTTATAATGTTGAATGTAAATGGATTAAACTCCCCAATTAAAAGGTATAGATTCGCAGAACGGATCAAAAAAAATGAACCATCAATATGTTGCATACAAGAGACTCATCTTAGACACAGGGACACAAAGAAACTGAAAGTGAAAGGATGGAAAAAAATATTTCATGCAAGCTACAGCCAAAAGAAAGCAGGTGTAGCAATATTAATCTCAGATAAAATAGACTTCAAATGCAGGGATGTTTTTGAGAGACAAAGAAGGCCACTACATACTAATAAAGGGGGCAATTCAGCAAGAAGAAATAACAATCGTAAATGTCTATGCACCCAATCAAGGTGCCACAAAATACATGAGAGAAACACTGGCAAAACTAAAGGAAGCAATTGATGTTTCCACAATAATTGTGGGAGACTTCAACACATCACTCTCTCCTAGAGATAGATCAACCAGACACAAGACCAATAAGGAAATTGAAAACCTAAACAATCTGATAAATGAATTAGATTTAACAGACATATACAGGACATTACATCCCAAATCACCAGGATACACATACTTTTCTAGTGCTCATGGAACTTTCTCCAGAATAGATCATATGCTGGGACATAAAACAAGCCTCAATAAATTTAAAAAGATTGAAATTATTCAAAGCACATTCTCTGACCACAATGGAATACAATTAGAAGTCAATAACCATCAGAGACTTAGAAAATTCACAAATACCTGGAGGTTAAACAACACACTCCTAAACAATCAGTGGGTTAAAGAAGAAATAGCAAGAGAAATTGCTAATATATAGAGACGAATGAAAATGAGAACACAACATACCAAAACCTATGGGATGCAGCAAAAGCAGTGCTAAGGGGGAAATTTATAGCACTAAACGCATATATTAAAAAGGAAGAAAGAGCCAAAATCAAAGAACTAATGGATCAACTGAAGAAGCTAGAAAATGAACAGCAAACCAATCCTAAACCAAGTACAAGAAAAGAAATAACAAGGATTAAAGCCGAAATAAATGACATAGAGAACAAAAAAACAATAGAGAGCATAAATATCACCAAAAGTTGGTTCTTTGAGAAGATCAACAAGATTGACAAGCCCCTAGCTAGACTGACAAAATCAAAAAGAGAGAAGACCCATATAAACAAAATAATGAATGAAAAAGGTGACATAACTGCAGATCCTGAAGAAATTAAAAAAATTATAAGAGGATACTATGAACAACTGTATGGCAACAAACTGGATAATGTAGAAGAAATGGACAATTTCCTGGAAACATATGAACAACTAGACTGACCAGAGAAGAAATAGAAGACCTCAGCCAACCCATCACAAGCAAAGAGATCCAATCAGTCATCAAAAATCTTCCCACAAATAAATGCCCAGGGCCAGATGGCTTCACAGGGGAATTCTACCAAACTTTCCAGAAAGAACTGACACCAATCTTACTCAAACTCTTTCAAAACATTGAAGAAAATGGAACACTACCTAACTCATTTTATGAAGCTAACATCAATCTAATACCAAAACCAGGCTAAGATGCTACAAAAAAGGAAAACTACCAGCCAATCTCCCTAATGAATATAGATGCAAAAATCCTCACCAAAATACTTGCAAATCGAATCCAAAGACACATTAAAAAAATCATACACCATGACCAAGTGGGGTTTATTCCAGGCATGCAAGGATGGTTCAACATAAGAAAATCAATCAATGTATTACAACACATTAACAAGTCAAAAGGGAAAAAATCAATTGATCATCTCAATAGATGCTGAAAAAAGCATTTGACAAAATCCAACATCCGTTTTTGATAAAAACACTTCAAAAGGTAGGAATTGAAGGAAACTTCCTCAACATGATAAAGACCATATATGAAAAACCCACAGCCAGCATAGTACTCAATGGTGAGAGACTGAAAGCCTTCCCTCTATGATCAGGAACAAGACAAGGATGCCCGCTGTCACCACTGTTATTCAACATTGTGCTGGAAGTGCTAGCCAGGGCAATCCGGCAAGACAAAGAAATAAAAGGCATCCAAATTGGAAAAGAAGAAGTAAAACTGTCATTGTTTGCAGATGATATGATCTTATATCTAGAAAACCCTGAGAAATCGACGATACAGCTACTAGAGCTAATAAACAAATTTAGCAAAGTAGCGAGATACAAGGTTAATGCACATAAGTCAGTAATGTTTCTATATGCTAGAAATGAACAAACTGAAGAGACACTCAAGAAAAAGATACCATTTTCAATAGCAACTAAAAAAATCAAGTACCTAGGAATAAACTTAACCAAAGATGTAAAGACCTATACAAAGAAAACTACATAACTCTACTAAAAGAAATAGAAGGGGACCTTAAAAGATGGAAAAATATTCCATGTTCATGGATAGGAAGACTAAATGTCATTAAGATGTCAATTCTACCCAAACTCATCTACAGATTCAGTGCAATCCCAATCAAAATTCCAACAACCTACTTTGCAGACTTGGAAAAGCTAGTTATCAAATTTATTTGGAAAGGGAAGATGCCTTGAATTGCTAAAGACACTCTAAAAAAGAAAAACGAAGTGGGAGGACTTACACTCCCTGACTTTGAAGCTTATTATAAAGCCACAGTTGCCAAAACAGCATGGTACTGGCACAAAGATAGACATATAGATCAATGGAATCGAATTGAGAATTCGGAGATAGACCCTCAGATCTATGGCCGACTGATCTTTGATAAGGCCCCCAAAGTCACTGAACTGAGTCATAATGGTGTTTTCAACAAATGGGGCTGGGAGAGTTGGATATCCATATCCAAAAGAATGAAAGAGGACCCCTACCTCACCCCCTACACAAAAATTAACTCAAAATGGACCAAAGATCTCAATATAAAAGAAAGTACCATCAAACTCCTAGAAGATAATGTAGGAAAACATCTTCAAGAGCTTTTATTAGGCGGCCACTTCCTAGACTTTACACCCAAAGCACAAGCAACAAAAGAGAAAACAGATAAATGGGAACTCCTCAAGCTTAGAAGTTTCTGCACCTCAAAGGAATTTCTCAAAAAGGTAAAGAGGCAGCCAACTCAATGGGAAAAAATTTTTGGAAACCATGTATCTGACAAAAGACTGATATCTTCCATATATAAAAAAATCCTACAACTCAATGACAATAGTACAGTCGGCCCAATTATAAAATGGGCAAAAGATATGAAAAGACAGTTCTCTGAAGAGGAAATACAAATGGCCAAGAAACGCATGAAAAAATGTTCAGCTTCACTAGCTATTAGAGAGATGCAAATTAAGACCACAATGAGATACCATCTAACACCGGTTAGAATGGCTGCCATTAAACAAACAGGAAACTACAAATGCTGGAGGGGATGTGGAGAAATTGGAACTCTTATTCATTGTTGGTGGGACTGTATAATGGTTCAGCCACTCTGGAAGTCAGTCTGGCAGTTCCTTAGAAAACTAGATATAGAGTTACCATTCGATCCAGCTATTGCACTTCTCGGTATATACCCGGAAGATCAGAAAGCAGTGACACGAACAGATCTCTGCACGCCAATGTTCATAGCAGCATTATTCACAATTGCCAAGAGATGGAAACAACCCAAATGTCCTTCAACAGATGAGTGGATAAATAAAATGTGGTATATACACATGATGGAATACTACGCGGCAGTAAGAAGGAACGATCTTGTGAAACATATGACAACATGGATGAACCTTGAAGACATAATGCTGAGCGAAATAAGCCAGGCACAAAAAGAGAAATATTATATGCTACCACTAATGTGAACTTTGAAAAATGTAAAACAAATGGTTTATAATGTAGAATGCAGGGGAACTAGCAATAGACAGCAATTAAGGAAGGGGGAACAATAATCCAAGAAGAACAGATAAGCTATTTAACGTTCTGGGGATGCCCAGGAATGACTATGGTCTGCTAATTTCTGATGGATATAGTAGGAGCAAGTTCACAGAAATGTTGCTATATTAGGTAACTTTCTTGGGGTAAAGTAGGAACATGTTGGAAGTTAAGCAGTTATCTTAGGTTAGTTGTCTTTTTCTTACTCCCTTGTTATGGTCTCTTTGAAATGTTCTTTTATTGTATGTTTGTTTTCTTTTTAACTTTTTTTTTCATACAGTTGATTTAAAAAAGAAGGGAAAGTTAAAAAAAAAAAAAAAGAAAAACAAGGGAAAAAAAAAAACGATGTAGTGCCCCCTTGAGGACCCTGTGGAGAATGCAGGGGTATTCGCCTACCCCACCTCCATGGTTGCTAACATGACCACAGACATAGGGGACTGGTGGTTTGATGGGTTGAGCCCTCTACCACAGATTTTACCCTTGGGAAGACGGTTGCTGCAAAGGAGAGGCTAGGCCTCCCTATGGTTGTGCCTAAGAGCCTCCTCCCGAATGCCTCTTTGTTGCTCAGATGTGGCCCTGTCTCTCTAGCTAAGCCAACTTGAAAGGTGAAATCACTGCCCTCCCCCCTACGTGGGATCAGACACCCAGGGGAGTGAATCTCCCTGACAACGTGGAATACGACTCCCGGGGAGGAATGTAGACCTGGCATCGTGGGACGGAGAACATCTTCTTGACCAAAAGGGGGATGTGAAAGGAAATGAAATAAGCTTCAGTGGCAGAGAGATTCCAAAAGGAGCCAAGAGGTCACTCTGGTGGGCACTCTTATGCACACTTTAGACAACCCTTTTTAGGTTCTAAAGAATTGGGGTAGCTGGTGGTGGATACCTGAAACTATCAAACTACAACCCAGAACCCATGAATCTCGAAGACAGTTGTATAAAAATGTAGCTTATGAGGGGTGACAATGGGATTGGGAAAGCCATAAGGACCACACTCCACTTTGTCTAGTTTATGGATGGATGAGTAGAAAAATAGGGGAAGGAAACAAACAGACAAAGGTACCCAGTGTTCTTTTTTACTTCAATTGCTCTTTTTTCACTCTAATTATTATTCTTGTTATTTTTGTGTGTGTGCTAATGAAGGTGTCAGGGATTGATTTGGGTGATGAATGTACCACTATGTAATGGTACTGTAAACAATGGAAAGTACGATTTGTTTTGTATGACTGCGTGGTATGTGAATATATCTCAATAAAATGAAGATTAAAAAAAAAAAAAAAAACCAGGAAAGTGAATCCTAAAGCATATTTAAAAGACTATTCATTATGACCAAGTGGGATTTATCACAGAAATGCAAAGGTGGTACTGCTTGTCAATTTGGTGGGAGCATAAAAAGCATCTCAGTATGGTTTTAATTTACTCTTCACTGATCACAAATTAGGTTAAGCAGTTCTTCATTTATTTATTTGCTGTAAAGATTTCTTTTATGAGGTGCTTATTCTTACTTTTACTACATGTTTTTCTATTGGATTGCTTGCTGGTTTTTATTGATTTATAAGTAGACTTGATTAGTCATCTATTACTGTGTAACAGATTACTCTAAAATTTCACAGCTTAAGACGCACACATTTATTATCTCAGAGTTTCGGTGCAAAAGGTCCATTTGCAGCTTCCTAGGTCCTCTGCCTCAGGTTCTCTGACAGGGTTGCCGACATCTTAAGGCTTAACTGGGAAGAATTTGCTTTCTAGTTCACTTAGGGGATTGTTCATAGGATTCAGTTCATTACAGTTTTTTGAACTCAAGCCTCAGTCCCTTATTAGGTATTGGCCTGAGGCGTCCCTCAGTTACTGGCCATGTACTCCTGTATTTAGAGCATACTGGAAGCTTGCTTCATTAGAGCAGGCAGACTGAGGGCAAGGTGGAAGGCACAGTCTTTTATAACCTGATCACAGAGTGACATCCCATATTTTTGCCATGCTGTTTGTTAGAAGCAAATTACTAGATCTAATCCACACCCCAGGGGAGGGGGTTACACCGGAGGTGGCATTATTGGGAGCCATCTCAGAAGCTAGCTACTACAAGTACTTAATGTATTCTGGGAACTGTTCTTTTGTCAGTTAATATGTTGTACATAAATTTTCCTACCCAGTGTCTGGTGTCTGGTGTCTTGTTTTTTTCATTCTTTTTGTGGCATCTTTTAATGAATAGAAAATTTTAATTTTTATGTAGTCTTCTGTCAGTTTTTCTTTTATGGTTAGTGCTTTCTGTGTCTTGAGAAAGCCTTCCTTACCCCTAGGTCATGAAGATATTCACCTAAATTATCTAAAAGCTAAAAATATAAAACATTGTCTTTCACATTTGAGTTTTTAATACAAGATTTGATTTTTATGTATGGCACCCAGTTCTTCTGTATCATTTATTGAAAGAAAAAAAATTTTTGTCTCCTGTTCCACTTGTCATGTACCAAGCTTTCTTATATGTATAGGTCTGTAGTTGGCCTTTCTATTCTATTCCATTAGTTTATTTGATTATACTTGCTATAATAATCATTCCCTTTAATTACCACAGGTTTATACTTATTCATTATCTGATAGAGCAAGTCCTCCCATCTTGATCATTTTAAGAACCTTGGCTAATATTGGCTCTCAGCATTTTCATAAAAAGAATCATCTTGCCAAGTTCTCCAAAAAACAGAAAACTAGTGGGATTTTTATTGGGATCATACTAAAATTACAAAGTAAATTAGTAAGAATTGGCAACTTTATGGTATTGAGTTTTCCAATCTATGTACATCTCTCCATTTATTAAGTTCTTATTTAATGTTTTTCAGTAATTTCCCCCATAGATGTCTTGCACATAATTCTTTAGATTTATTCTTGAATATGTCCTATTTTTTATGCTGTTATAAATGGTAATTTTTTCCTAACTTTATCACTGGTATATTAAATACAACTAGTTTTACATACTTATTTAAATAAAGAGTTTTTAAAATAACATTAAAGTTGGTGAGGCTGTTCTGTCATAGGTCCTCAAATGCTACAAAAAGTGTGCAAATTGTTAAAAATATTTCTGGAAGGCAGTTTTATAATATGTATCAGGAGTTTTATTGATAAAAGATTTGTTGTGTCTCCAGATCATTTTTTGATCATCTCATTTTACAGAATTTTAGATGTAAAAGATAAACTAGGCCAACTAGAATACAAACATATCCTAGAGGTTAGCTCTTTAAAATACATTCTCCTTTTTTCAAAAGAAAAAGTTCCTACCCTTTTATCCTTCTGTGTTTTTTCAATATTGGATATGTAAGCCCCTTTAAAAGGACAAAAATAAAATCCTTCTGATTCAGATAATGTTGCTGAAATATATGCAAACATAAACTTTGTATTTAAGTTGTTAATGATTTATAACACTTACATAGCTTTAATACAGAAAAGTTTCCAAACCAGAGAGGTAAACTGTAAATTTAATAAATTTTTAAATTAACAGCAGTTTAAATTTACAGATGAGGTTGTTGATGTCACTAAATTACTGTGATTGGATTTAAGAGTAATGTAGTATTTTTCTGTATTTTTATTTCAACAATACCAATACAGAAAATGCCTGTTCACATAATTATGTTCTAAATAGCTTTGATAACTTCATGGTTATTGTTTTTGTTGACTCAAAATAATCAGACTTCATATTTGACCAGAACAGTCAGCAAACTAATTTCAAACGCTGATTTGAATGAATTTTGTTAGTCTCTGAAGCTGATTTGTACACTTAAGATTAGCTTTGCAGTGATATTGAAATCTACATTAGATAAGTAATCAAATTTTTTATGGAATTTGGAAAAGAAAAAGTCTAAATTCTAATTTTTATTATTATACTTACTGCTAAAGGTCTGTTATAAGTTGCAGTGTATAGAGGTGGGGGGGTCCGTGCAGTATAACTACTCAAAACATTTAATATGGTACTGACAGCCCTAATGCAGATACTTGTAGTTTGGCATGCCTAATTGTGTACTAGCTTCCAACACTTTTTGTGTTAAAACCACTTTGAAATTTTGGTTCTGACTCAGCAAACTCCAATATCATTTAACCTCTGGTTGGTATGAAGATGATTGACCAAAAATGTTAACCCAAATTAAGCTCTGGAGACACATAGGCAGTACTTAGTTATAAGGTGGTCATTCAGGATGATCAAAAATATGCTTACAGTAATTGTTTTCTAGATTATCATAATTAAAATGCAAAGATATAAATTAGTTTAGCATACCCAAGGACTCCTGGGAATCTTAGTTTGTGTGACACTGCTTCCAACCTCACTTGTGGTATACTTTCCTAAGGAAATAAATCAAAATAAGAAAAAGTGTATACAATTTAATACAGAGTCATTTTTAATAATCTAAAATTGGAAATAATGTAGGGAAATGGTAAATTTGTAGTATGTGATATGACTGATGGTCAGCCATTAAAAATTGTTTAGGAAGAGTTTTTAAAGACACGGGAAAATGAATAATTGAAAAAGCAAGATACAAAATGTATATACAGTATATAAATGAATAAGTTTTTGTATTTCCACCCTGTCTCATTACCCAAAGATTTGAGATAGGAGCATATACAATATGACCTCAATACCAAATATCTTAAGGGTTATGAGATTGTTATTTCCCTCTTTCACCTTTTTTTATATATTCCAAGTTTTCTACAGGGGACTAACCTATAATAATAAAAAAAAAATACTTCTAGATTTCCCTTTAAGACGTGATGTAAAAATAAATAAATAAATAAATAAACTTTTATAAATAGTGAAGGATATAATGTTCTTGGAGAAAGGAACAGAAAATAATGCAGACAGGCCAAGTATTTGATATTCTCTATGTGTATTTTACAACTAATTGTTATCTTTTAATGTTACCAGTCTGAATTTGAATTTGTGTTTGTTTTTTTCCTTAGGGGGATTTTCAGGCTACTTATAAAGTATCAGCTGGATAACCAGGATAATCCTTCTTACATTGGTATCCAATATTTATGATATTAAATTATATGACTTTTGTTTCACGCCATGAATTCTTTTTTTGTGGAAGCTAATGATAGCACTGCAGTTTTTCCAGCAGTGAATAAGTATGGATGTGTCTACCAATAGCAAATTTTCAAGCAGCCCTGTATACACACTGCTAAACGGGCTGTTTGCTAATGTGAACTGAAAAAAAAACCCAGTTTTTAAAATTTAATATTCTAACAATGGTTTTTTGTCTACCAATTACATATTTTTCATACAGTGGGCATCTTAAGAGGTTTCTTCCCCTTGCAGTTATATTAATTTAACCAAACATTTTAATAATTGTTTAGCTCTCATGTTTTACTAATTCTCTCTTTAAAAGTCAACCATATCCATGCTGTTTAAGGCTGCCCACAGGGTTGTTATTTTTTGGTCACATTTGACTACTTTGAACATTTTGTTCTCTATAAAACATCTAATTCACAATGTATAACATGTAAGTTATTTTGCTTCTTCCAGAGGTACATACTTTTTTTAATCAATAACACTTATTGACTGCTTTGACATGCCATGCTAACAGTACCTTTTTCAGTTGTGTTCTTTGCTATGTGTATCCATATATGGGGTCATGTCTTAAATACTAACTTATGTTCAAATCTATTTTGAACTCTACAGGACTTTCATTTCAAGATTTTTACCAGCAGTGTCGGGAGGCATTCCTTGTAAATAGTGATCTTACACTTCGGGCACAGCTAACTGAATTTAGGGATCACAAGCTTATAAGAACAAAGAAGGTGAGACTCTGATTTTGTGACATTGTGTACCAGGAATAGTGTATCTTTTTACTTAGATATAAGTATGCCTTTGACTCAGACCTGGTTATGAAACTGAGGTTCCATAATGGATCACAGAATCCACATAGTGTGCCACTTGAGTTCTGTAAAAAGTGTATGGTAGATGTACTTTACCTCAAACAGAGCAGAAGACTCATTATAAGTTCTAGTCCAGAGTAATAGGCCATTAGAGATACAGTATGAGACAAATTATTCTATTCCCTTCTTCTCTTTCCTCTACCACCCCATTCATTAATATAGTCTGTATTTATTGAGCACTAACTGTATACAAGATATTGTACTAAGTATTAGGATACAGTAGTAAGCCAAAACCTAATTACTTTTCTCATAGAGCTTACAGTCTAACGAAGGAGACAGGCATTAGTCACATAATTACACATATATAAAATTATAAATGGAAAATCTTGTGGCAGAAGATACATGGTGCCATCAGAGCATACTGTAGATGAATTTGACCTAATTTTGGATATCTTTAGACAAGATCGCTGAGCTGAGATCTAAAAAAAGACTAGGAGGTAACTAGTGAAGGAGGGAAGAAAAGAGTATTCATGTAAGAGAACAGCATGTAGAGACCCTGGAGCAGAAAGAAGCATGGTACCTTCAAAGAACAAGAAGGCGGCCAGCATGGTACAACAGGAGACTGAAGAAGTAGTGATATAAGGGGTAGACCGTGCAGATATTTTTTTAGGCCAAGGTAAGGATTTTAATCTTTGTTCTAACAGTAAGGGGAAGGCATTAAAAGATTGCTGTTTCTAGTGTGGAAAGTAGAATGGGGCAAAGTGGGATGGGGGTTGTCAAAAGAGATGCATAGATACAAGTTAAGAAGCTGTTAATAGCATTAATCTGGGTGAGATAATGGTGATTTGGACTAGGGTGAATAAGAAAAGTGGTTGGATTCAAGACACAGTTAGGAGGCAGAATTGATAAGAATTGATGATAGTATGGATATAGGGGCCAAGGGAATGGAAATTCTCAAATGATTCCTGGTTTCTGGCTTGCATAACCAGAGAGTCACTGGATGAGGAACTGTAAGAACAACCTTGTGGGTGGGGTGTGGGAAGGACAAATCAGGACTTAAGTTTTGGACTTGATCTGTTTTAGGTTCCTTTGAGTTTTCCAAGTGGAGATGTTAACTGGGCATTTGGATACATGGGGAAGAAAAAAAACAGGAAAAGATCAGGGTAATAGGTACAAGATTATGACTGGTTTGTGTTTAGTCTTGTCAACTGAAACCAGGTATATTGATGTGTCTTCCTAGAGAGAGGACAAATAGTAAGATTCGAGAGTCAGGGACTAAGCCTAGAAGTCTGACATTTAATGGTCAAGTAGAGGATAAGCCTGCAGAGGTGACAGAAACAACCGGAGATTCTGAAAGAAAATCAGGATATGATGTCCCTTAAACATAAGGGAATAGTCAACAGTGTTAGATGCTGCCAAGAGTTCAAAAAGATGACGACCAAAAATATCCATTGGATTTAGGAATGTGTAATTTTTGGTGTTCTAAGCAAAAGCTCTTTTGGTGATCTGATAATTGGGGCAGGTGCCAGGTTGGACTGGGTTGTGAGAAGGGAAGAAATGAAGGTGGGTAGATGGCAGAGGAGGAAGCTCCAGGAATCAGTTCCTACACCAGAGCAACTATTAAACAGGCAAGAATTGCCTGAGTCAACTATTTTGAAACCAAAGTCCAGTAGAGCACAGTCAGCATCCACGAAAGAGCAGAGGCTTAAAATATACAGGGTTTCTATGGGGATGATGAAAAAGGTTTAGTAATAGATGGTGGCGACAGTAGTAGCACAACATTGTGAATGTAATTAGCAGCACTGAATTAATATATTTTAATGTTGTTAAAAGGGGAAATGTTAGGTTGTATATATAGTAACAAAAAATTTTTTGAAAATCCTTGGAACTGCATGTTTTTGTTTGCTAGGTTGCTGAAAGCAGATACCATGAAATGGGTTGGCTTAACAATGGGAATTTATTAGCATACAGTTTTTAGGCTGAGAAAAATGTCCAAATCAAGACATCATCAAGGTGATGCTTTCTTCCCCAAGACTGGCTGCCAGTGATGCCACATGGCAAGGCATATGCTTTCAGTTCTCTTGCTTCCATGGCTTCCTACCCCCACCCCGTCCCCCCTCCCCCGTCCCTGCTCAGGTCTATAAGGACTCCAGTAATGGGATTAAGACCCACCTGGCCCACACCTTAACTGAACAATCTCATCAAAAGGAGGTCTAAAATCAGTAAATTCACATTATTAAAAAATTGGACAATTACTTACAGATTCTTCTTGAACACTAAGTCCAAGTGTTTCAGCAACTACTGTAGCTAAATTAAAAGATGACTTATCAGTGGGATAACTGCTTGTTCCATGTGTTTAAATAAGTAAAAAAAAAACAACATACAGTTATAGAGACTAGTTACATAAAAGACAAAAAAGTAAACAAAAAGATTTAAAGAATCACTTTATAAGATGGCACTGAACAAAATTTAAAATTTTGTGCAAAGAAGTTCCAAATATCCACTTCATATAATTGGCAATAAATAACAGTTATCTAGCATCCACATTTGTTCATTTTTTTTCAGTGGCTAAGTTTTCTATTTTCCTAAATGAATTGAGTGCAAAAAGGCAGTTACTTTTCTTAATTCAAATTAAAAAAAATCAAAAAAAGAATATATATCTATAACAGGCTTATTGTGAGCTAGGATACAACACAAATACCAAATCATAATTATAGTATTTTTCATAAAAACATACTTTGTGGGACAGATTTTCAGCACTGCATAATTTTTCAATTTTAGGCTAACACATTTATACAAGAATCACCTATGTTGGAGTATTTCATAAAACTTTATGCATGGAGAATTTCTCTAACTTAAGAAGTATTTATGGAGCAACTACTATGTATCAGGCTCTGTGCTAAGCACAAGATGAAAAGAAAAGGTTCTAGCCCTCAAGGAGCTTATAGCTTATAGCTGAAATAGAAAAGTTAAACGAGAATCACAGTAAAATGTGATAAGCATTATAATAAAGGTTATATAAGGGGCAATTTAAACATAGAAGGACTCATAAATATGGCTTGGGGAAAAAAAAAAAAAAAAAAAAAGGAGGTCTACCTAAAATAGGTTTATACCCACAGGAATGGATTAGTGTTTTTTTTTTAAGTAGTTTTATTGAGATATATTCATACACCATACAGTCCATCCAAAGTCTAGGTCAGTGGCTTGCAGTATAATTACAGAGTTGTACATTCATCACCACAATCAATTTTAGAACATTTTCATTACTCCCAAGAGAAAAACTTCATCTCCCTTATACCCCCTATTATTGACCCTTAGCATTGGTGCGGTATGTTTGTTATAATTGATGAAAGAATATTAAAATATTACTGTTAACTACAGTCCATAGTTTGCATTAGATGTATTTTTTCCACATACCACCTTATTATTTATAGCTTGTAATAGTGATATAGATTTGTCCTAGTTCGTGAAAGAACATTCTTATATTTACACTATTAACCACAGTTATCATCCACAACAGGGCTCACTGTGTTATTCCAGTTCCATGTTTTATCCTTTTAGCTTTCCTTCTGGTGCCATGCATCACCTTAAACTTCCCTTTCAACCATAATCACACACATAATACAGTGCTGTTAATTATATCACTATAATGTGCTATCATCACCTCTATCCGTTTCCAAACATTTACAGTCAACCTAATTATAAATTATGCACAAATTATTCATCAGCTCCCTATTCTTTACCCTCATTCTATCTCCTGGTAACCTATATTCTATTTTTTTTTTTAAATTTTATTTTGAAATAAATTCAAAGTTACAGGAACAGTTGCAAAAACAATACAAACCCCATACACAGAACTCCAGCATACCCTGACCTCCCCTCCCCCGATACCCCATCCACCAACTTTAACATGCTGTCACACCGCCATTTCTCTTTCCCTCCCTCCCTCTTTCCCTCCCTATCAATCATCCATCATCTATTGCTCAGTCTTCTGAACATGTGAGAGCAAGCTGCACACATCCTTGAACAAACACTATAATTCACATATACAATTCCCATGAACAAGAACATTCTTTTATGCAATCCCATTAAGCACAGCTAAGAAGTTCAAGAAATTCAACATTAATACAAAGCTTACATTCTATATTTCCTTTTTTTTTCTTATTTCCCAACTGTGTCCTTTTGAGCCTCCTGTCCTCCCTCCTCAGATCCCATCCAGGATCATAGGAATGGATTAGTTTTAATCCATTAAAGTTCCATAACAGTACATACATTTCCAGTCCACCACACTGCACTACACAAACAGTGAACCCTCTGTTAAACCATGGACGATAGTTAATAGTTCAGTTATAGAAATGTTATTTCATCAATTGTGACAAATGTACCACACCAATGCAAGGTATTAATAATATGAGAACCCTGTATTTTTTGCATAATGGTTCTGTAAACCAGAAATTCTCTAAAAAAAAAGAAAAAAAAATGGAGAGAGCCATTATAGGCAACTCTTTTGGGAAGTTTGGTTGTGAGGATTTGCAGAGGTATGGTGATAGTTGGGGAGGAATGAAGGAGTCTGGTATGGGTTATTTAAAAATAGGAGATTTTCAAATATATTTAAAAGCCGGTGCAAAGTGATTCAAATGAAAAGTCAAAGAGGATCAAAGAAATCAATAGTGTAAGGTTCTGAAGAGGGCAGGAGGATCAAGAAGGATGTAAAGCAAAGTGAAGAAAATAAATACCCATCCACCCACTCTGTAGTTAGACAAGATATAAGAAAGTATTTGTTTTCCTTTCCACTATAAAGTGGTTCAACTATAAACTCACTGCATTTAAATAGATATATACCTGTGTGCCCTTTTATCATATATTTATATAAAATATTGTATTAAAAAATTGAATCCACTTTCTGTTTATCATACAATCGAAATAAATCTTCAAATATATCTCTTACGAAGAACTAACATCAAGATTAATCTTCTATCTTTCAGGGAACAGATGGAGTGGAATATTTATCAATTCCTGTTGATAATGGAACATTGACTGATTTCCTGGAAAAGGAAGAAGAGGAGGCTTGAAGCTATCTTCTGTGGAAGGGTTGTTGTACCGCAGCTGCCACTTCTCTAGTCAAAGTTGTTGTGTTTACATCCAACATTAGATTGTTTTTCCAGTGCACAAGATTTACAATTGGGACTAGGGGTGGGATGTCATTAATTAGAACTTTTGATTAGCCTGGCTGGTGTACCATCTCTTGTACTATGCAGCAATCCTCAAGTTGGAGAATTTGTGCCTTTCATTCATTACCTCTCTGGAGACTTCTTGCTGGAATGAACAGTGTGCTCAGGGACTATTTGGAATGTTTTTGAATTCTTTTATACTAGAGATATTATTCCTAATTTTTGAGGGCCTCTTAAAACTCCCCGAGCTGATTATTTGCAAGTGTGCATGTTCCAGAGTGTAGAAATATGAAAACATGGGCATCAAGTAAATCTGTTCTATTTGCTGTTCTGTATGTTAGAACTGATGATTGCAGTGGAGAAGGCAGATCATCTCTTAACTGTTTCTGAAATGGCTAACAAAAGGGGTAGATTTGGAAGAAGCATCCAGCTTTCTCCATTTTGATTTAGATTACATACTTGGGTTAGGAAGGGCAAGTGGCACTATACTATACTATACACCCCCAACGCCATCGTTGGGGGTGTATAGGTGTGTACCTACCTTAAAAAGCACATGAACAATAGATCATGAAATTCAGAAGAGTTCATGTCTATGTCATCACCTTCATGATACAAGTGAGGAAGGAGCCAGGCTAGAGAAATAAAATCCTGAATTACATTTTAGTAATTGTTTTCAAGACGATAGAAAACAAAAAACATTTCAGTATTCTTGTATATTGGCATATTTTTTCTTTTCTTGAATAATATGCAGGTGAGTAGCATATTATTGGCTAGCTTTAAATTAATCTTGATTTCTCTATCAAGTAGACCTAACGATATGTAAGATACTTCAATTTTCCCTTAAAGTGATTATTTCAAGCCTCCTAAATATTTATACAAGCCTCTTAAGAAAGATAAAATGCTCACCTTGGCCACTGTTGTCAGCTTATAGTTTTTACGTACTCACTGAAATATTTCAACCTTGGAAATAAAATTCCTTGTTAAAATATCACTGTATGTAATAAAGTATGTACTCATCTTCACTTCTCACTCATTTCTTGCCTAGTTAAACCCTTTCATGGAAATATTTCCCAAAACACTCAGTTTTTTTTATCATTTCTTTGTGGTATATGATTAAGTAATTTTATGTTAAATCTATTTATTAAAGGTTATGTCTTAAATATAACCACTAATCAAAACAAACTAATTTATACATGCACATGGTTTAAAAAAAATTTTTTAGTAGTACCAAATAATATTCAATGAGAAGTGAATTTCCCTCTAATATCCTCATCCCATGATCCTTAGGCAACCACTGATAGCATTTTAAGTGCTTCTCCAGAGGTATTCTATGCATGTATCTATATATCTCTCCTTTTAAAAGTACAAGTGGTAGCATATGATACTTCCTGGTTTGCACTTTGCTTTTTTTTTTTTTTTAATGTCTAGTTTATAACTGTTGCAGTATAAGAAAAAATATACAAAATCTTCAGTTGCCTAATGTGCAAGATTTTGCATTTGTCCTAAAATATCTGCTGGTGTATTTTTATAAGTTTTGCATCTACACTATTTGCAAGCAGTGTGTCAGTAGTCTATTGTTAATAAATAAAAAGCCAATTTTGGTAGAATCACTGGTTTGATGTTTTGTTTTTTTTTAAACAGTGCTGATTTTTGACTAAAAATATCTTGAAGTGCATCATAAGCAATTTTATGAATGCACCTTACAGATCAGGTGAAGTTTCTGGCACAATTACTGTATCTCTTAATTTATTTCAGCATCAGTGTTGCTTAAGCTGTATCAGTTATGTTTTGACTACCAAGGCTCTATTTTCTTGTGCATGTTACTTGCATCTGGCAAGATTGAACACCATCTGAAATCATGAAAAATTTTCTGTTGCTTCTAAAAAAATCATAATCAAAAAAAGGCAGGGGGAGATGTAGACCAGACATTTTACCTTTTACAAACTTGGCGTAATACTGAAATCCTTGTGCAGGAAGTGTTAAATTAGTTCTTGTAATACTCCGAAGACTGGACTTTCTTAGAATCGTCTTTGTTATTTGAATATATGGTTAATAGATGTTGCTTCAGTTAAAAAAATTACTAACAGAACTTTAGGCATATATTCTTTTTCTTTTTTTAGCTAATTCTAATTCAAATGTAGAACCAGGAGCATTGTTAAGAATTTATTTTTATACATTCTAAGAGATGGGATGGATGACTCTTCCAGCTTAGTCCTAAATAGCCATCAGATGGCATGACAGTCTGCCTTATTAAAGATAATAAGAGGGATGAATAATTGTTATGTAAATGACTTTGTTCTCAGACTTTTTGTAGTTACTTGATTTCTCACTTAAGAAAGTCTCCTACATTTTGATTTTTCAAATTGCCATTAAAATGTTTTAATTAATGTTGAGCACTTACTACATAGAAGGCTCTCTGATAGACAGGACTTGTGAGGATAAAAGATGAAATATTTACCGATCTATGAGGTTTTAATAACATCCTTCATGTGTTGAATAAAATAAACTTGAAATGACTTACTGATGCTATGGAAAATATAACTTAAAACGTGAGTACAACATAAAGCTCAGTACCAAATTATCATAAAAATTTGATATGTATCACTTTGTGTTTAAGCCTTCCCAGATGTTTAGGTCAACATCTTTACCTTTGCTATTCAAAATGTGGTCCTCAAAATGGCAGCATCAATATTTCTTTCATCAGCAAATGCTTGGGCCCTACCGCAGTCTACTGAATCAATGTGCATTTTAATTAAATATCCAGATATCTGCATGTACATTAAAGTTTAAAAAGCAACTACACAATTAAGCAATCAACACCCAAAGATAATAACTACATTTAAGAGAAAGGTAACAAACAGTTCAGAAAACTTAACAAATGAAGGTAAAACATAATCTAAGCTGATGCTTTGTTTAAAAAAAAACTATAAAGGATGTTTGCAGGAATATTTTTAGTTATTTGGAAATAGTATCATGCCAGTAAAGAAACTTACAAAATTTGTTATAGTAATCTCATACTCTTTTAAAAACTATTTGGCAGTATGTATGTCCAATCATAAATTCTTTGGTTAGTTAAACCCTTCTAGAACTCTGAAGAAATTAATCTACAACCTTCGACACTGTGAGGTCCTTATTGCCATTGTGAGTCACCATTACAGATGAGATGACATCATAGTTTAAGTGTGCTATAAGGAGAAAAAGAGTTGAGGGTCACTGGTCCCAGGCTATTTCTTAAGCATCACCTCTGGCCATGCTTTTCCTGCCTCCCATTCCACCCTGACAAATACCAAATGAATTACTTAAGCTTTTTCAATGTATTGTTCAGTTTTTCTTCTCAGTGCATTTGTTCAAGCTGTTCTTCTTAACTAATTTCTATCCCTTTTCCCCAGAAAAATCTACTCTATATACCTTTGCACATCCATAGCATAGTTAGTTAAAACAGTGCATTGTAATTAACATACCTATTACATAGTTTTATAGTCAAATGTATTGCAGAGGTAGATTAAGAAGTGGTTAAGCACTTAGGCTCTGAGACCAGACTGCTTAGGTTTGTATCCTAGCCTCCATCACTTCCTAGCTTTGTGGCCTTGGGCAAACTACTTCTCGGTTTCAGTTTCCTCATCTGTAAAATGGAAATAATCATGCCTATATTGATGTTTATGAGGATTGAAAATGTTTATAAAGCATCTAGTAAAGTGCCTGGCACAAAATTAAAGCACAAAGTACTAGTAGTATTTTGAGAGCTAACCATCTTTATAAATTACTAATGAAATTAAAAGGGGGGGGGGCGGGGCAAGATGGCAGACTGCTGAGCTGTATGTTTTAGTTACTCCTCCAGGAAAGTAGGTAAAAAGACAGGAACTGCGTGGACTGGACACCACAGAGCAATCTGTCTTTGGGCATACTTCATACAACACTCATGAAAACGTGGAACTGCTGAGATCAGCGAAATCTGTAAGTTTTTGCGGCCAGGGGACCCGCGCCCCTCCCTGCCAGGCTCAGTCCCGGGGGAGGAGGGGCTGTCAGCTCCAGGAAGGAGAAGGGAGAATTGCAGTGGCTGCTCTTATCGGAAACTCATTCTACTGATTCAAACTCCAACCATAGATAGACTGAGACCAGACACCAGAGACTCTGAGAGCAGCCAGCCCAGCAGAGAGGAGACAGGCATAGAAAAAAACAACACGAAAAACTCCAAAATAAAAGCAGAGGATTTTTGGAGTTCTGGTGAACACAGAAAGGGGAAGGGCGGAGATCAGGCCTTGAGGCGCATATGCAAATCCCGAAGCAAGGCTGATCTCTCTGCCCTGTGCACCTTTCCTTAATGGCCCTGGTTGCTTTGTCTATTAGCATTTCAATAACCCATTAGATCTCTGAGGAGGGCCGTTTTTTTTTTTTTTTTTTTTTTTTAAATCCTTTTTGCTTTTTCTAAAACAATTACTCTAACTCTAAGAAGCTCAATACAGAAAGCTTCAAAGAATTGAAATTTGGGCACGTCAAGTCAAGAGCAGAACTAAGAGAGCTCTGAGACAAAAGGCAATAATCCAGTGGCTGAGAAAATTCACTAAACAACACAACTTCCCAAGAATAGGGGGGTGTCCGCTCACAGCCACCATCCTGGTGGACAGGAAACACTCCTGCCCATCGCCAGCCCCATAGCCCAGAGCTGCCCCAGACAACCCAGTGTGACGGAAGTGCTTCAAATAACAGGCACACACCACAAAACTGGGCGTGGACATTAGCCTTCCCTGCAACCTCAGCTGAATGTCCCAGAGCTGGGAAGGGGGAGCAGTGTGAATTAACAGAGCCCCATTCAGCCATCATTTGAGCAGACTGGGAGCCTCCCAACACAGCCCAGCAGCCCAGAACTGCCCTGGGGGGACGGCACTCACCTGTGACATAGCACAGTCATCCCTCAACAGAGGACCCGGGGTGCACAGCCTGGAAGAGGGGCCCACTTGCAAGTCTCAGGAGCCATACGCCAATACCAAAGACTTGTGGGTCAGTGGCAGAGACAAACTGTGGCAGGACTGAACTGAAGGATTAGACTATTGCAGTAGCTTTAAAACTCTAGGATCATCAGGGAGATTTGATTGTTAGGGCCACCCCCCCTCCCCAACTGCCCAGAAACACGCCCCACATACAGGGCAGGCAACACCAACTACACACGCAAGCTTGGTACACCAATTGGGCCCCACAAGACTCACTCCCCCACTCACCAAAAAGGCTAAGCAGGGGAGATCTGGCTTGTGGAGAACAGGTGGCTCGTGGACGCCACCTGCTGGTTAGTTAGAGAAAGTGTACTCCACGAAGCTGTAGATCTGATAAATTAGAAATAAGGACTTCAACTGGTCTACAAACCATAAAAGAACCCTATCAAGTTCAGCAAATGCCACGAGGCCAAAAACAACAGAAAATTATAAAGCATATGAAAAAACCAGACGATATGGATAACCCAAGCCCAAGCACCCAAATCAAAAGACCAGAAGAGACACACCTAGAGCAGCTACTCAAAGAACTAAAGATGAACAATGAGACCATAGTACGGGATATGACGGAAATCAAGAAGACCCTAGAAGAGCATAAAGAAGACATTGCAAGACTAAATAAAAAAATGGATGATCTTATGGAAATTAAAGAAACTGTTGACCAAATTAAAAAGATTCTGGACACTCATAGTACAAGACTAGAGGAAGCTGAACAACGAATCAGTGACCTGGAAGATGACAGAATGGAAAATGAAAGCATAAAAGAAAGAATGGGGAAAAAAATTGAAAAACTCGAAATGGACCTCAGGGATATGATAGATAATATGAAACGTCCGAATATAAGACTCATTGGTGTCCCAGAAGGGGAAGAAAAGGGTAAAGGTCTAGGAAGAGTATTCAAAGAAATTGTTGGGGAAAACTTCCCAAATCTGCTAAACAACATAAATACACAAATCATAAATGCTCAGCGAACTCCAAATAGAATAAATCCAAAAAAACCCACTCCGAGACATATACTGATCACACTGTCAAACATAGAAGAGAAGGAGCAAGTTCTGAAAGCAGCAAGAGAAAGCAATTCACCACATACAAAGGAAACAGCATAAGACTAAGTAGTGACTACTCAGCAGCCACCATGGAGGCGAGAAGGCAGTGGCACGATATATTTAAAATTCTGAGTGAGAGGAATTTCCAGCCAAGAATACTTTATCCAGCAAAGCTCTCCTTCAAATTTGAGGGAGAGCTTAATTTTTTCACAGACAAAGAAATGCTGAGAGAATTTGCTAACAAGAGACCTGCCCTACTGGAGATACTAAAGGGAGCCCTACAGACAGAGAAACAAAGACAGGACAGAGAGACTTGGAGAAAGGTTCAGTACTAAAGAGATTCGGTATGGGTACAATAAAGGATATTAATAGAGAGAGGGAAAAATATGGCAAACATAATCCAAAGGATAAGATGGCCGATTCAACAAATGCCTTCACGGTTTTAACGTTGAATGTAAATGGATTAAACTCCCCAATTAAAAGATATAGATTCGCAGAATGGATCAAAAAAAATGAACCATCAATATGTTGCATACAAGAGACTCATCTTAGACACAGGGACACAAAGAAACTGAAAGTGAAAGGATGGAAAAAAATATTTCATGCAAGCTACAGCCAAAAGAAAGCAGGTGTAGCAATATTAATCTCAGATAAAATAGACTTCAAATGCAGGGATGTTTTGAGAGACAAAGAAGGCCACTACATACTAATAAAAGGGGCAATTCAGCAAGAAGAAATAACAATCGTAAATGTCTATGCACCCAATCAAGGTGCCACAAAATACATGAGAGAAACATTGGCAAAACTAAAGGAAGCAATTGATGTTTCCACAATAATTGTGGGAGACTTTAACACATCACTCTCTCCTATAGATAGATCAACCAGACAGAAGACCAATAAGGAAATTGAAAACCTAAACAATCTGATAAATGAATTAGATTTAACAGACATCTACAGGACATTACATCCCAAATCACCAGGATACACATACTTTTCTAGTGCTCACGGAACTTTCTCCAGAATAGATCATATGCTGGGACATAAAACAAGCCTCAATAAATTTAAAAAGATTGAAATTATTCAAAGCGCATTCTCTGACCACAATGGAATACAATTAGAAGTCAATAACCATCAGAGACTTAGAAAATTCACAAATACCTGGAGGTTAAACAACACACTCCTAAACAATCAGTGGGTTAAAGAAGAAATAGCAAGAGAAATTGCTAAATATATAGAGACGAATGAAAATGAGAACACAACATACCAAAACCTATGGGATGCAGCAAAAGCAGTGCTAAGGGGGAAATTTATAGCACTAAACGCATATATTAAAAAGGAAGAAAGAGCCAAAATCAAAGAACTAATGGATCAACTGAAGAAGCTAGAAAATGAACAGCAAACCAATCCTAAACCAAGTACAAGAAAAGAAATAACAAGGATTAAAGCAGAAATAAATGACATAGAGAACAAAAAAACAATAGAAAGGATAAATATCACCAAAAGTTGGTTCTTTGAGAAGATCAACAAGATTGACAAGCCCCTAGCTAGACTGACAAAATCAAAAAGAGAGAAGACCCATATCAACAAAATAATGAATGAAAAAGGTGACATAACTGCAGATCCCGAAGAAATTAAAAAAATTATAAGAGGATATTATGAACAACTGTATGGCAACAAACTGGATAATGTAGAAGAAATGGACAATTTCCTGGAAACATATGAACAACCTAGACTGACCAGAGAAGAAATAGAAGACCTCAACCAACCCATCACAAGCAAAGAGATCCAATCAGTCATCAAAAATCTTCCCACAAATAAATGCCCAGGGCCAGATGGCTTCACAGGGGAATTCTACCAAACTTTCCAGAAAGAACTGACACCAATCTTACTCAAACTCTTTCAAAACATTGAAAAAAATGGAACACTACCTAACTCATTTTATGAAGCTAACATCAATCTAATACCAAAACCAGGCAAAGATGCTACAAAAAAGGAAAACTACCGGCCAATCTCCCTAATGAATATAGATGCAAAAATCCTCAACAAAATACTTGCAAATCGAATCCAAAGACACATTAAAAAAATCATACACCATGACCAAGTGGGGTTCATTCCAGGCATGCAAGGATGGTTCAACATAAGAAAAACAATCAATGTATTACAACACATTAAAAACTCGAAAGGGAAAAATCAATTGATCATCTCAATAGATGCTGAAAAAGCATTTGACAAAATCCAACATCCCTTTTTGATAAAAACACTTCAAAAGGTAGGAATTGAAGGAAACTTCCTCAACATGATAAAGAACATATATGAAAAACCCACAGCCAGCATAGTACTCAATGGTGAGAGACTGAAAGCCTTCCCTCTAAGATCAGGAACAAGACAAGGATGCCCGCTGTCACCACTGTTATTCAACATTGTGCTGGAAGTGCTAGCCAGGGCAATCCGGCAAGACAAAGAAATAAAAGGCATCCAAATTGGAAAAGAAGAAGTAAAACTGTCATTGTTTGCAGACGATATGATCTTATATCTAGAAAACCCTGAGAAATCAACGATACACCTACTAGAGCTAATAAACAAATTTAGCAAAGTAGCGGGATACAAGATTAATGCACATAAGTCAGTAATGTTTCTATATGCTAGAAATGAACAAACTGAAGAGACACTCAAGAAAAAGATACCATTTTCAATAGCAACTAAAAAAATCAAGTACCTAGGAATAAACTTAACCAAAGATGTAAAAGACCTATACAAAGAAAACTACATAACTCTACTAAAAGAAATAGAAGGGGACCTTAAAAGATGGAAAAATATTCCATGTTCATGGATAGGAAGGCTAAATGTCATTAAGATGTCAATTCTACCCAAACTCATCTACAGATTCAATGCAATCCCAATCAAAATTCCAACAACCTACTTTGCAGACTTGGAAAAGCTAGTTATCAAATTTATTTGGAAAGGGAAGATGCCTCGAATTGCTAAAGACACTCTAAAAAAGAAAAACGAAGTGGGAGGACTTACACTCCCTGACTTTGAAGCTTATTATAAAGCCACAGTTGCCAAAACAGCATGGTACTGGCACAAAGATAGACATATAGATCAATGGAATCGAATTGAGAATTCAGAGATAGACCCTCAGATCTATGGCCGACTGATCTTTGATAAGGCCCCCAAAGTCACCGAACTGAGCCATAATGGTCTTTTCAACAAATGGGGCTGGGAGAGTTGGATATCCATATCCAAAAGAATGAAAGAGGACCCCTACCTCACCCCCTACACAAAAATTAACTCAAAATGGACCAAAGATCTCAATATAAAAGAAAGTACCATAAAACTCCTAGAAGATAATGTAGGAAAACATCTTCAAGACCTTGTATTAGGAGGCCACTTCCTAGACTTTACACCCAAAGCACAAGCAACAAAAGAGAAAATAGATAAATGGGAACTCCTCAAGCTTAGAAGTTTCTGCACCTCAAAGGAATTTCTCAAAAAGGTAAAGAGGCAGCCAACTCAATGGGAAAAAATTTTTGGAAACCATGTATCTGACAAAAGACTGATATCTTGCATATACAAAGAAATCCTACAACTCAATGACAATAGTACAGACAGCCCAATTATAAAATGGGCAAAAGATATGAAAAGACAGTTCTCTGAAGAGGAAATACAAATGGCCAAGAAACACATGAAAAAATGTTCAGCTTCACTAGCTATTAGAGAGATGCAAATTAAGACCACAATGAGATACCATCTAACACCGGTTAGAATGGCTGCCATTAAAGAAACAGGAAACTACAAATGCTGGAGGGGATGTGGAGAAATTGGAACTCTTATTCATTGTTGGTGGGACTGTATAATGGTTCAGCCACTCTGGAAGTCAGTCTGGCGGTTCCTTAGAAAACTAGATATAGAGCTACCATTCGATCCAGCGATTGCACTTCTCGGTATATACCCGGAAGATCGGAAAGCAGTGACACGAACAGATATCTGCACGCCAATGTTCATAGCAGCATTATTCACAATTGCCAAGAGATGGAAACAACCCAAATGTCCTTCAACAGATGAGTGGATAAATAAAATGTGGTATATACACACGATGGACTACTACGCGGCAGTAAGAAGGAACGATCTGGTGAAACATATGACAACATGGATGAACCTTGAAGACATAATGCTGAGCGAAATAAGCCAGGCACAAAAAGAGAAATATTATATGCTACCACTAATGTGAACTTTGAAAAATGTAAAACAAATGGTTTATAATGTAGAATGTAGGGGAACTAGCAGTAGAGAGCAATTAAGGAAGGGGGAACAATAATCCAAGAAGAACAGATAAGCTATTTAACGTTCTGGGGATGCCCAGAAATGACTATGGTCTGTTAATTTCTGATGGATGTAGTAGGAACAAGTTCACTGAAATGTTGCTATATTATGTAACTTTCTTGGGGTAAAGTAGGAACATGTTGGAAGTTAAGCAGTTATCTTAGGTTAGTTGTCTTTTTCTTACTCCCTTGCTATGGTCTCTTTGAAATGTTCTTTTATTGTATGTTTGTTTTCTTTTTAACTTTTTTTTTTCATACAGTTGATTTGAAAAAAGAAGGGAAAGTTAAAAAAAAAAAAAAAGAAAAAGAAAAAAGACAAACAAGGAAAAAAAAAAAAAAAGATGTAGTGCCCCCTTGAGGAGCCTGTGGAGAATGCAGGGGTATTCGCCTACCCCACCTCCATGGTTGCTAACATGACCACAGACATAGGGGACTGGTGGTTTGATGGGTTGAGCCCTCTACCATAAGTTTTACCCTTGGGAAGACGGTTGCTGCAAAGGAGAGGCTAGGCCTCCCTGTATTTGTGCCTAAGAGTCTCCTCCTGAATGCCTCTTTGTTGCTCAGATGTGGCCCTCTCTCTCTGGCTAAGCCAACTTGAAAGGTGAAATCACTGCCCTCCCCCCTACGTGGGATCAGACACCCAGGGAAGTGAATCTCCCTGGCAACGTGGAATATGACTCCCGGGGAGGAATGTAGACCCGGCATCGTGGGATGGAGAACATCTTCTTGACCAAAAGGGGGATGTGAAAGGAAATGAAATATGCTTCAGTGGCAGAGAGATTCCAAAACGAGCCGAGAGATCACTCTGGTGGGCACTCTTACGCACACTTTAGACAACCTTTTTTAGGTTCTAAAGAATTGGGGTAGCTGGTGGTGGATACCTGAAACTATTAAACTACAACCCAGAACCCATGAATCTCGAAGACAGTTGTATAAAAATGTAGCTTATGAGGGGTGACAGTGGGATTGGGAATGCCATAAGGACCAAACTCCACTTTGTCTAGTTTATGGATGGATGTGTAGAAAAGTAGGGGAAGGAAACAAACAGACAAAGGTACCCAGTGTTCTTTTTTACTTCAATTGCTCTTTTTCACTCTAATTATTATTCTTGTTATTTTTGTGTGTGTGCTAATGAAGGTGTCAGGGATTGATTTAGGTGATGAATGTACAACTATGTAATGGTACTGTAAACAATCGAAAGTACAATTTGTTTTGTATGACTGCGTGGTATGTGAATATATCTCAATAAAATGATAATTAAAAAAAAAAAATTAAAAGGGAACCACCTAAAAAGCAATAAAGCGATAGTAATATGAATAATAATTGTCTTAGTTTGTCAGAGCTGCTATGACAAATACCATACGCTGGTGGCCTAAAAATAGGCATTTATTTGCTCATGGTTTGGGAAGCTAGAGGTCCAAAATCAAGGCATTGGCAGGGCTTTTCTCCCATGGTCTGTGTAGTGTTCTGGTGATTTCAATCCTCCAGCATATGGAGATGTCTCTCCTCCTTGGCTTCATCTTCTACTGGTTTTGGGAATACCTGTGGCTTTCCATGACCAACTGTCCAAATTTCATCTCTTTATAAGGCCTCTAGGCATACAGATTAAGACCTTCCTGATTTAATTTGATCACAACTTAACAAATAGTAACATCTTCAAAAGGTCCTGTTAACAAATGGGTTCATACCTATAGGAACACACATTAAGATCTGAACAAGTCTTTTGTGGGAGACATGATTCAACCCCAAACAATGAAAATATATCTATTTTAAACAGCTTTACTGAGATATAACTCACATACCATACATTCACCCATTTAAAGAGTACAATTCAATAGTTTTTAGTATATTCACACATGAGCAACCATCACAATTTTAGAACATTTTCATTGCCACAAAAAGAAACCCTCTACCTTATCCTTACATGTCTCTCTATCCCTTCTTCCCCAACCCTAAGCAACAGTACTGACTTCCTGTCTCTATAGATTTCTTTTTTCTGAACTTTCATATAAAGGGAATCATATAGTACGTGGTCTTTTTACTGACTTCTTTCACTTAGTATAATGTTTTCTAGGTTCACTATGTTATTGTATGTATCAGTACTTATTTTTTATGGGCAAATAATATTCCATTGTATGGATGTACCACATTTTGTTTTTCCATTCGTCTGTTGATGGACAGTTGGATTGTTTCCACCTGTTGGCTATTATTAATAATGCAGTTGTAAATATTTGTATGCAAGTTTTTGTGTAGATATTTCTTTTGGGAATATACCTAGAATGTAATTGCTAGGTTTTGAATTAATTAAATTGGATTTTAAATTTGGGTCCAGTGGAGGTCAGGTGTGACACAATGGGAAACTGAGACCATAATGTATGAGAAAAGATAATTTGATAGTCACAGGTCTCAGAGGGAGGGAGGTGCCATAAGGGATCAAGGGGATGCAAGGTCTGCTCAGGTGGGGTGGAAATTAGTAGATTTCCTGAGGTAGTCAAGGATTGGCTAGTTAAAACAAAAGGATGCAAAAAGAAAAAGGGACTGGGGGTCTGAGGGTAGTGGGATGGTTAGCTTACATTTGGGGCCAACTGTAGATTCTGGGTAAAGGGTATGGGTGGTGGCCACAGATATGGGTTTGACCTCTGGAGAATCTAGACCCCAGGAGTGGAAAACTGTTTATTGACTAGGCCAAAGGTGAGAGTTGAGGCAAGTGGCTTAGCCCAAGTAAGATAGATGCCAAGGTAGCACACAAAAAATGATAGGACAATACTTTCCTTGATATCTCAGTGTCATTTCTTTGGATGGTTGATGTATTTACTGCCAAGTACATAGCATTAGCACGCCAGTGCATAAGGCACTTGTGGATGTCAGTTATAAAAATGTCAATACATAGTAAAACCAATAGTGGGGACAGCCAGGAGAAAGTGTCAACGGCTTCTTAAGTTCTGAGGTATCTGTTGAAAAACCTTGGTTATATTTTAAAACACTTCAATCTATTGGCCCATCTTTTGTAAGATGATTTTGACCTGTCTCAAGTTATTAATTACATGTAGCAGGAGACCTGTCTTATGTTGCAGAAACCCTCTTTGGTCAAGAGGTAGTCTAAGGCTAGGTGGTTATCCAAGGCTACCTGGGCTAGGGAATCTATTTGTTGTTGTTGTGTCTGATTTATTTGAATTTTATTAAATTTAGGAAATGACAAAGCTGATATATAGGGATGGAAATCAGCAGACGCTGCTTAGGGTAGGGTGGTGTTGGTGGCAAGGAGACAGGATTACCTTCTGGATTAAGGGACATGATTCATATCTTTTTTTTTTTTAATTTAGAATATTTCTTGTTTGTTTATTTATTTATTTATATTAGAGAAGTTGTGGGTTTAAAGAACAATCCTGCAAAAAATACAGGATTCCCATATACCACCCCACCACCAACACTTGCATTGGTGTGGAAAACTTGTTAGAATTGATAAAGCTTTTTTTGTAATTCTACTATTTTTTAACAGTAGTTATATTTGTTACAATTGATGAAAGATTATTAAAGTAGTACTATTACTATTGTCCATAGTTTACATAGGGTTATTTTTCCCCCATATTCCTGACCTGTTTTTTTTCATGCATGTCTTTATTTTATTACTCATCTACCCATTCACTGGATAAAGGGAGCGTCAGTCACAAGGTTTTTGCAGTCACATGGTCACATGATAAAAACTATATAGTTATATGATCATTATCAAAGATCAAGTCTATGGATTACAGTTCAGCTATTTCAGGTATTTCCTTCTGGCCATTGATACTCTAGAAACTAAAAAGAAATATCTTTATAATGAGTCAGCCATAATCATTTGTCAAATCTTAATTTCTCAGTTACACCTCTTCCCTCTCATTTGATCATTCTGTCAATCTTCAGGGATATCTGGGCAATGACCAGTTTAAGTTCTTCATGCTGGAAAGGGGTGTCGACCTTATAGGGCAGAGGAATGAAACAAACTTTTAATCCTAAGGAAATCTTTGCCTGAGTGTATGTCTAAGGGTTAATTTCTGAATTTACAAAGAGCCCTTATAAATTAGAATGAGAAAGATGAACAAGCTAATAGAAAAATGAGCAAAAGTTCATTAACAGAAAATTTAAAATTCAGATGGAAAATAAACAAATGAACATATCCTCTATCATTAACAACTGCAGAGTAAAGCACATGAGGATGGGCATCTTGCCAACAATGAGTTTTTGCTCTAGTTCCCTCCCTCCTTTATCACTTTCCTTTTCTCATACCCTTTTTTTAAATGCAATTTTGAGATATATTCACACACCATATAATCCATCCAAAGTATACAATCAATGGCTCACCTATTTCTTTTATCAGCCCTTATTAGCGTACAGAGGGACCAAAAATCATGCAAAGGACCCGAGGGCACATATGAGCCTCCAGATGTTAGAAAGTTGTCCCTGCTTTAATGTGAAACATTAACGACACAAAATTTAGCTTGCCTAGCGTGAAGCAGAGAGCAAGGCAGCTTTACAATCGTGGAGGGCACAACTCTTGGTGACAAGAATCACATAAGCGGAGCCCATGGTTAAGCAGTCTGTCATTGAGCCAGGTAGTATTTTGACAGCTCTCCTTCCCATTTCTCAAGGCAATGTCTGGGTTTGTTAGCTGGCTTGAGTGTGGGAGTAACTCTGATTCATCGGGGTGACAGAAGTGATGGGTGACCCTCAGTGGTGGTCCCAGGCAGAGTTATCTCCATCGACAAACTCCTGGGTTGGGGTGATGTCTGAGGCAAGGTGGTGATTGCCAGGCACCAACCTGGAACTGGGGGTGGTTACCCTCCCAAGTAGCAATCTATAAAGGTTGGGGAATTTTGTCATGGGCTTTTCAATACCACTGAGCAGCTCTACTCATGGCGTCTCTGCTGGTTTCTGTAAAATGGTTGTCACAAAGCTCCATGATAAAATTAGGGGGTAGTCCATGTTCCCGTGCAGCACCCTGCACTTTCCTCCACAGGAAGAATATGTTCTCTCCACATGTATACGCCACTTGGATGTTAATTCTTTGGAGGACCTTTTTGTAATCAAAGTTCTCGCCTTAGAACAGTATGTCCAGCATGCTGGAGCAGAGGACAATTGGCCATACACATTTGATTTGATTACACTTGTGAGGCCATTGGTGCTGTATGAAAATTTTATTTAGGTTATGCCTGGATCAACGGTCATTCATGCATTGGTGCCAGTGGAACTATTTGATATATAGGTTGGATGGCTCTAGGTTCTTAGCCACACTATGTGGTATGCTGGGCATAGGTGGTTGAGAAGCGACAGCCAGCAATCTGTCCCATGCTGGGTACATCTTTAGGATTATCCAAGTATTGTTTGAGCATTCTTGGACCTGCAAGGTGAGGCCTTGTGGGTGGGTAAGTAAGCCTTTAACCCGTGCAGCCAGCAAAAAAACTAAACCCAGACCCAGGATCAACAGTGATATTGTACCAGTAGGCAAAGACCAGCTTCTGGGGCTGCTACTTTTATCATGACAGCCAGACTTGGTGGTGCTTATCCCTTTCTGAGAAATTGCATAATGCTTTTTCTTAGGCTTGCTTTGTCTGTGCTTGTCAGCCTGGGTGTTCTGCCATGTACAGGTAATAGGCAGGAGAAAAGAGGGTCATTTTTTTTGATGTGACTGGCATCTACCAGGTGTAGCTTTTTTTGACCTTTAAAGGTGACCCAGAACATTCCACTGCTTGGTCTGAGAGCAATGATCTCTACTCTGGCAGTGATGGAAAGTGGTCCTATGTAATTAGTATGGCATTGGGAAAAGTTTACCCTCCCAGAACATGACCCCGTCTATGGAATACCATGTTTGGTTTTGGAGCACAGTCACAGCCTTTATTAACTACCTTGGCCAGTGATGGGCCTAGAGGAAATCCCTTTCTATGTGCCCACTCTGTTAGGACAGAGGACCCTCTTGAGTCCTGAGATGCTGAGAGCCCAGACCTCCAGTTGGTAGGGGAAGCTTGGCGAGCCTGGGAGGGCAGTCTCTGAGGACCTGCCTGATATGCTGTGTAGCAATTAATTTTAGGTAGTTTATCAGCAGTGTCATTGAATAGTGAGTCAAACATGGGTGGAAATGGTGAAATTGAAAGCTGTTTCCAAATGTGGGGCTCCCCACAAGGGCCTTCCTTGTATGAGAAAATTATTGTTTCCATTGGCCTGGACCCCCTGCCAGCCCTTTGGCCACCATCCAAGAATCAGTGGAGTCAGAGATTGGGCAACTCGCAGCTCAGAGCATTCTGGAGGGCTAACTGGCCCTCTTCCAGCTTTGCCAACCATGCAGAGCCCAAACAGCCATCTTGGGTTATAGGGCCAGGTGATATGCCACGACCCTCTGGTGAGCTGCATTGCCTACAATAGCATTGCCATTGGTGAGATATACTGACTCCCATTCCATATCAGGTCCCAAAGGGCTCCCTATTTGGCTAGTGGAGGGAGCAGTATGGACACCGTCACCAGCATCTCAGGATCTGTGGGCAAGGGGCTGAGCAAGGGGGAAGTCACATCCTCCCATAATTTGAAAAGGCCCTGTTTGTCAGATTCACCCTTGTCCTGTAGGTACCATTTCCATTTTACCAGTAAGGCTTCAGTGGCCATGCCAAGCTTCTGCTGGGGAATTATCTTACCCATGGCATTATGGGAATCTACATATGCAAGCTGACCAGTTGTGGCCCTGTAACCTCCTCCATCTCTAGAAGAGACCAACAAGCAGAAAGGGTCTGCCTTTTCTAATGGGGTTTATCAGATTGCAGACAGGGGAACCCTCTTAATCCAAAAAAAAAAACCCTATAGGAAGTCACTGTTTGCCATGCTTAGTCCGAAGTCTCCAAGACTAAAATCTATTCCCTGTGGGACAAGAGGCATGGCTTGGGAAATGATCTGTTGTGCCAATTCTAAGGTGTGTGGGTTGGGGCTCTCCCCTGTGAAAAGCAGCAGTTTACATGTGATTTTGTAAATGGGCTGTAATAAGAGTGAGAGATATCAGGTGTGTTACCTCTAGACTATGAATAATCCTAATAGGTGTTACCTGTCTTAGAGTCCGAGGTGGGTTTGTGTTTGATGTTGTTGGTGGGGGATCTTAGAAGATGTCTTACAGGACCAGAAGATGCCCAGGAATTTGAGAGTTTGATGGCCCTTTTATTTTCTGGGGTGCGATTGTCCAGCCTCACTCCTGTAAATGATGTCCTCTCAGAGAACTTCTTTAGTGTTGCACCTTAACTGGCGGTCAGTTATACAGTCAGTATTTAGCATGTTTTGTTTTGTTTTATTTAGTTTGTTAAGGTCCACATAGCAGTGGTTATTGGCCCTGAGTAAAATAGGTTGGCCTAGTCAATCACAGCAAAGCAATTCCCTGTGCTCCTAACTGTATCTTGCATTAATTTGATGATGTTAGAAAAAGAGCTTTGATGGCAGAACCTGGGCATTAAGGTTGGTATAATTGATAGGTAATGGTCCTTCACTGGTGGAGGCTTTTAAGAACTGGCCAAATAGGGCTACTGTATGGGGAGATGGTATGACTCCCCTTTTTAGATTACAGGCCGGAGCCCCCGCAGTACCTTGTTTCAGATGATATTGCAGCATTTATCACCTTGACTGGCAGGGGCAGTTCCACAGGGGTCCCATTTGTTATGGCCCAAGGGAGCCAAGGACTTGATCTTATTCCAGGCAATGTGTTAGAACTGTCAATACCTATAGTGGGGAAAGAGTAAAAGGTGCTGCCACTAGGGGTAGCTGTTTAATAAGAATTGTTCCAATAGTCACTTTGGGAGGTACGTTTGGGCTGGGCCTTTGATATGCAGAAGGCGATGGGGGACAGGGGAGTGTTTAAGGGAGGGGCCATGTGGCCCCATGTGGGTGGCTCCTGGCCTGAAAAGCCAGGATCTGTAACTGGGCGAGTCCCCTTCATATCCTGCCAATAGCTCTACCCCATTCATAACTTCCTAGTTAGTATGAGCCATGCAGATAAGGTTGAGCAAGGCTGCCAGGCAACTGAGGAAGACAGGGAGGGTTTCCTGTAAGAAAATTTCCCATGACCCTGTGTCAAAGGAAGGTTAGAATACTAATTTGACATCTTTATTCGTTTTTAATATACAGATATGTATGCTATAAAATTCCCTCTAATCTCTTTAGCTTTAGCTATATCCCATAAACTTTGCTGTTTTATCATTTTCATTCATCTGAAAAGCCTTTTCTTATTTCTCTTTTTATTTCTTCTCTGACCCATTGGTTACTTAGGAGTGTGTTGTTAAATTTCCATATATTTTTCAGTTTCCCAAGTATTTTCCAGACTCACCCCACCTTTTGACCTCAGCAACAAGGCTGAGGGCAGGATGAGAAACACTGAAGTCCTGCTTCTCCTCAGAAGAAAGCCCTCCGGGGAGGAGGAGGAGGAGTCCTGTGATATTGGCTGCAGCCGCCTAGAGTGAGTCTCTCCTCCACTGAGCTGGGAGAAGAGGGAGAGCAGACTTGATTCAAATTCCATGGATGCTCACCTTTCTTACCGAATGTTCACAGATTTTCCTGAACAGGTATTTCTTCATTTGCTGTTTACCCAGAAAATTCGGAGGAATGTTTCCAGAGGCTCTGACTGTGTGTGTGTGTGTGTGTGTGTGTGTGTGTTATTTTCACCAGTTTCACTGGGGAAGGGGTCAGCAGAGCTCCTTGTGCTGTCCTGACAAAAGTCAATCTCTCTATATGTATACTTTTATAAAATATAAATCTCATAATAAATCTCATTCTGATTTTAAAATTTGGTGGGAGATAAGTGATACAGGAACAGGGAACTATAGATAGACTGTTACCCCAAAAAGGCTACCAGCTAGAAATAAGTGTTCCAATCCCTAAGGAGAGGATTACTTGAGCTACTTACCAAGAATATTAATTTAACAGATTTTAGTCAATGTTTCCTAGAATTTGTAGCAAATATTTGTTCTTTAATATGGTAGTTTTCACTTTATGAACTACAGAACACTTGACAAACCAGATTAACATACCAGAAATTATAATTCACACTCTTAAGACATTCCTCCAGGATACCAACTCCGTAAACTCGTGTTACACATTTGACTTGGGATCCAACTGATTTATAGACTGCATTAATGTGTCAGACCACATGAACAGGGTCTCCATCTGTCTCTGACAGAATAATATTAATCTTATTTTCCAAATGAGCACCAAGCATATCTCGAAGGTCAGAAAGAAAGCCTCGTTCAGTGTTGCTGTGTTCACAAAGGATGACATTTATTCCTTGGGAAGTTGCATCCAGAATATCATGATGGGACATCTCACCTGCCAACAAAGGAACAAGCAAACACTTAAATGTTAGACATGGACTCTGTGGAATACTGAACTGCAGAAATAACAAGTCTGCATTCTGTATGAAGTCAATGTAGCACAGAATTACCTTATATAGATGTCTAGAAAACTGTGTATAATTTTTCTTACATGTCCTCCAATTAAAAAAAAAGAGAGAGACCATCCTACTGAGAATTCCAACTTTTTTATTCTAGGCTGACCCAAGACAAGTATCCACAGTAAATGGCACATAAAGCAGTAATTTAATACTGCCAGAGCCAGAACTGTTAAAAGCACCCACAAGGGATTTTCGTAATTTAAAAAGTGACCATTGCTAAGTAAAATGGGACTTTTGGGGAGTTTCTTTCTTATGTAAATAATAAAAAAACAAATACCTCAGAAGAAAATTCTTAATTATATTTCCAAGAAGACACCTTTTTGTTTTGTAAGCACTGATATTTTCAGCATCAACCCTAGTCTATTTGAAGATTAAAAACAGAAACTACTTCTCTTTGACCTAAGGTAAAATTCCCAGAAATTCTGAAGTTACTGGAAGAGAATCTCATCTTTTGTGAAAAAATGTGGGGAAAATGCGAATGTTTTAAATAAAAAAAAAAAACCCATTTGTCAATTTAATCAGTTCTAACTCGAGCAAAAAGGTATTGTGTACAATTTGGTTTGTTCATAAAAAGCATAATTTAAAAATATATTTAGAGACCTAAAATCATTTAAAAATTAAGGAAAAAGTGAGGTTTTTTCCCCAGAAATTTTCAGTCACCCTACACTCTCCCCCCAATGTGTATCATTCCACTATAAGGAATATTTTTTATTTTAAACACCCTTTAAAATGTCATCTATAATAGTGATGGTATATATACCAAAAGGAGAAGACACTGACATGGCCTGGTTTGAAGCCATGCTTTACGAAAGACAAATCTAGATGTCTGGACTGTTAATTGGACTGACTGGAGAAAGTCTGAATGTGGTAAAATCCATGAAGACACTGCAATAATAGCTGAGGGCAAAAGAAAACTAAAGCCTGGCTTAGGATGGAAACTGCGGGAAAGAGAAAGCGAATGGGAAAGTGCAAGCATGAGCCAGACAAATGAGAAAAAAAATTAGTACATTTGCAAGGAGTAATACCTCACCTGGTGGTCTTTACAGGCTATTACCCTTAATGACCTAATACCATGGAAATACAGTCCCTGGCTCACAGGATGGGTTATGAACTTCAGCAGAGGCCTATATTTGGTCTTTTGGCTGGTGCTTCCCATCCCTGAAGTTAATTTCAAGTAATGCTTTATAGACTATAGATGTAAAGTTAGCCAAGATAATAGGACCATTTTCTATTTCTCAAAGTAGCCAGATAGGAAGGATGTTTTAACATTTTGGAACTGCTTGCATTTATTTTGTGAACATATTACTTCTCAATTTAAAAAAAACAAAACAAAACTAGTTTAACAAAATAATCATTAATTATGAGGAAAGAAATAATTCGACAAACCCAAATTGAGAGACAGACTACAAATTAAATTGCGTATACTCTTCAAAAATGTCAATGCTATAAAGACAAAGTGAGGAACAATTCCAGATTGAAAAAGAGACTATGTAACAACTAAACGCAATGTATGATTCTGGATCAGATAAACATCAGAAAAATAAATGCTATAAAGATTTGAATATGGACTATATATTAATGTTGAATTACCTGAATTTGATAATTGTTCCATGGTCATATAAAAGAATGTCCTGTTCTTAGGAGATATATGCTAAAGTAATTAGAGGAGAAGGGTCATCATCTCTACACTTTCCTCCAAAATAGTTTTTGGGGAGGGAGTAGTTATAAATACATACATACACATAAAGGTTCACAGAGAGAACATGTAAAAATGTGGCAAAATAATAACCATCAGTAATCTAGGTGAAGGGCATACTTCATTATACTATGCTTGTAACTTTTCTATAGTCTGAAATTTCTTCAAAATAAAATGTTAAAAATAATTTAAAAATAGTCACACACCATACTTAGAAATTCAGTCAAACTCCCTATACATACAAAGTTTATTTCAATCTGGTCCAGGTTTGAGGGCTTATAAAAACCTTTCATCTTCAGAAAAACAGACACATTTTCAATTTTTTGATTCAGAACAGTTACATCAGACTTGCTCAGATGCTGCCTCTCTCTACTTCAGGATGTTAGAAAGCTTTAAGTGCTTTCTACAAAAACTGTAGTTTTTGTAAGCAAGTATGTTAGATAATAAAGCATGGCTATGGGAGGCAGGAGAGGTATAGTAATGAAGAGGCACAGAAGCAGCCATGGGAGTGGTCAGAGGGCTAAGACCCTAGAGTTTGGTCCTGGAAGAGGGAAAAATAATTCCTTAACTCACTGTGTCCTAACCCTAAGGAGGAGAAGAGATGGAAACACAGCTGGTAACACCAGATGTACAAAATGGGGACCCTTTAAGATGGCCTCCAAATGCTCTGGAGGAATGTGGATCATGTTTGGCCACACCCTTAAATAGTAAGTAGGTCAAGTAATTCAATAAAAATTCAATGAGTACCTATTAGAGTAAAGCCCAAGGAGCCAGGCAAACAAATAATGACTGTCCAAAAGAAATGTATAGTGGAGGTTAAGGCCAAAGTGATAGGGATCTGAGAAGAGGCATGACCATCAGGGCAGGATGCAGACAGCGTCAGAAAAAATTAACTTTGGGGGACGGTGTGGAAGATAGAGAAGATTACAGGCTTGATGCAGTGCTTCAGGTAAATGATGCCTGGATAGATTGTGGCGGTTTGAAACTACATGTACTCCAGAAATCATGTTCTTTAAGCTAATTCATTCCTGTGTGTATAAACATATTGTAAGTAGGGCCTTTTATTGAGGTTACTTCAGTTAAGGCGCAGCCCAGGATGGGTCTCAATCCTCTTACTGGAGTCCTATATAAACAGGACAAATATGATGAATACATGGAGAAAGAGAAAGCCAAGGAAGAAGAAGCTGCAATCAAGAAAATCTGGAAGAGAAGGGAGAAACCAGCAGATGCCACCATGTGCTTTGCCATGTGGCAGAGGAACCAAGGATCACTGGCAGCCAGTCTTCAAAAGCAGTTTTGATGATGCCTTGATTTGGATATTTTCATGGACTCAAAACTGTAAGCTTGTAAGCTAACAAATTCCCATTGTTAAAGCCAACCCATTTCATGGTATCTGCTTTGAGCAGCCTAGGAAAATAAAATAGAGATAAGGGGAAAGGTTCTAGAAAGATCTTAGAGCTAGAACTGATAGGAATCAATGACTGACTGAATAGAGCTAAGTAGGAAGAGGAATCAGTTTCTCGCTAAGGCAACAGGGTACAAAATGTCCCATTAACTGACACATGAAATCTGAGAGAAAGCATATTTATGAAGAAGATAGGTTAAATAATTGCTAAATATCAGTTTTAATAATCTAAAAATAAATTGTTAAATGATTTCTTCCTTCTACAAATCTGTATGTCCCCCAGTTGTGATGTAGTGCCGGTTTAATTCAGGTTCAATATTTATTAGATCCCACGAACAGTGCTGTCCTAAAATCTACCATTTTGTAATTTGTTAAAAAATAAACCAAGGTGGAGAAATGGTAGAGAAAAAAGGTAACAGAAAGATACAAAGGCTTTCTTACCTGTGAGATAAAGGTCTGCCACAACACCCTGCAGAACACTGCTCCCAGAGCCAGCACACAGGGCCACAACTTGGACTTGAGAGTCTTCAGGATAAAGGAAACAAGAGATCAATACACTATGATTCCCCTTCATTTTAATATTTTAATTTGTACTGAGAATCCTAAATGTAATACAAATTTCACTCTTGGTCTCATCACCAGTGTATGAATTTTGCTTACTGATGTAAAAAAAATCAATATAGGCAAACAGATTCTTCAGTATTTCATCACTAATCCAAGGCAGTGTTGTTGTTCTCCTGGCTGTGGCTGCAAAAGCCCACGCGGGGCAACCACTGAGTGATAGACACCAATGGCACAGCCCTAGGCTTTATCTCAGCCCTGCCAACTAAAGTAACCCCACCTGGGTCTCCAGACAATCGTGAGAGGTAGGCAGGTACTATCTCTAGTCACAGGTGGAGAAGCTGAGAAACTAAAAGGGCTAGTTAGAAAGAGGAATGTGAGAAATGGATTTGGTACATATTTTTTAACATAGTATTTATCCTCAAAGAGGATCCACTGAAAAGTGAAATAACAGAAATATCCAAGCCAAAATCCTTAAGTATTTAACACTTAGGTTTCTAGAATGAACACTATTAGTGCTTACACCAGTTTGGCAACATGGTATTTCAAAAAAAGGGCTTTAGAGTTGGATCGGAATTCAGATCCCACCTCTGCCATCCATTTTGTTTGGAAACTAACTCCCATAAATTCTTTGATCCAGCCATGGACTTTTGTATACGTTACTTGAGCTATCTGAATTTCAATTTTTTCACCTATAAAATGGGAATAATAATACCTACCAATAGCTAACAACAGCAAACAAGTATTTACTGTACTTATGATGTGCCAGTCACTGCTAAGCATGTCACATGGATTATACACTTACCTCTCTGAGTTGAGTTAGGTTTTATTATTAGTGCAGTTTTATAGATTAACTACCAAGACAACAAGGGGTTAAATAACTTGCCCAAAGTTATGCAGTAAATAGACAAGACAAATTTGAACCCAGATTGTTTGGCTACCTACACTCTCTACACTTGTAACCACTATGCTTCACTGCCTTTGTAGTGAGAACTAAAATACTTAGGACACAGCAGTACAGTGCGAGGCTCACTAGGGATATATCCACCCAGTTTCTCTTCATTCTTTTTGTTCCCAAACTTACTGGTAAAGGCCAAAAGAAAAGACAGTGGCTACAAGTCAGAAAATGCAGTGAATCACATCATTTAGTAGCGCCTCCTTATAAAATATTGTCAATATAAAGTGCAAGATTTACATTGTAATTGCAGCAATCATGACTTTCAGCTCTCTTCTGGCACATGGTAGGATTGTACTTCATGCCCTCCCTGGGTTGTGCTGTGCAGTGTGACTAATTCTGGGCAATGAGTTGAGCAGAAGTAGCATGTATCATTTCCAGGCTAGAAATTTTCATTGATGGTTTAAGACCCTCCAGAACTCTCTCTATAAATAACAGCAACTAGTTTACAATGAGCAGACTTCTCCTGCTGACTTGAGATGAACACATAAAATGACTGAAAAATAAATCTTGTTAAAGTCATTAAGATGTATACTACAGTGTAACCTAGCCCCCCCATCAATAAAGTGAAAAAATCTCCCGTGAGCTGCTGACACATTTTCTATCATTTATATTAACACAACCAAAAGTTTCAACCTCTGTCCAAACATACTAGTAGATATAATGGTAATATAAAGGAAATATATTTACCTAGAGTCCTCCCTACCCCAAGAGCTAGGCGAACATGAGATAGTTTTAGGTGTCTCTTGATTCGCTCAATCATGGTTGCCAAGGAGACAGAGTCATCCAGTATACATAACCGTCCCATTCCAGTATACAGAAGCAGAGGCTGAAGAGAAACACAAATTACAAACACTGTTATAGAACAAACAGCAAATGCTGAAATCATGCACACTGAGTTTACTGTTACAAGCTCCAGGCTCAAGTTTGGGGATGCAAACCCGACAAACATTCTCTGACTTCTAGTTGCTCGCAGTCTCCTGGGAACAGACGTTTAAGTAAATAATCACAATAAAAGTATTTTAATGCAAGATAGTTGCAACTGTTATTGATGCACAAAGCAATGATAAAGTAAATGAGTTGCAATTTGGTGTGGGGGTTGGAGACCTTAGAGGAACTGGGACCAAAGGAGACTTCACAAGGACTTCAGTCTTGAAGCAAGACCAGAAAAGAGTTCAAAAAGGGGGCAGGTGAAGTGCAGTGTGGTAGGGAAGGGGTAGGGTAAGCTGTGGAGAGGTATTTTAGATGGAGAGAACACGTGCTAGGGTGTGCAAGAGTACACTGTGAGGGCAGATTCAAGGGCAGACAGTATGGCTGACGTGCAGAACGTGTGATGGGAAGGACATGAGGTAAGGACATGAGGTTGGAGACAAGGGCTGCAGCTCACAGGCTATGCTAAAAAGTCTGGTCTGTCTCCTATAGGTGCACAGTGAGGAGATTATTAATATCCCAAGTGAAGGGAGATGAGAATATTAATGGGGTGGCAGAGGTAATAGGAGAAACATTTTAGATTTGGGGACAGAATCACAAGGGCTGGATTTACAGGGGCAAGGGAAGAAAAGTTGTGGAAACTTGAAAAATAGGGTAGATGATGCCATCAAAAAAAGAAAACAAAAGAAAAAAATGATTTAAAGGGAAAGAGGTGAATGAAGCTAAAAAATAAGGTCAAATTTTTTATATATTAGATTGGAAATACCTGTGAGATCTTTACTTGGAAAATGTCCAGAAAATAGCTGGCAATATGAGTTGGACGGTTTAACTTAAGAAAACATTCTAAGACAAAGTAAAGATATAGAAATCATCATACATATAGTTAAAGGAGCAAATGAAATAGTCCAAGCATAGGGTATAAATCAAGAAGAGACTGAATCTGTAACCCTGAAGAAATACCACCATTTTTCTATTCCTGGAATATCTCCCTCTGTCAACATCTTTTCCAAGGTATATTATGCCCTCATCACCACTTTATGCTTCTTTAGATAAGAGGTAATGTCCTGTTGATCTAACAATTTACAAATTAATTTACTGAACAAAAATGTGCAGTATACATGAACAGATATATTTTTATTACCTTCTCCAGTAACAGAATTTCAGTCTTCTGATAAAGCTTTTTGTTTTGGGAGAGAAAAGCCACCACCTGCAGCAAAGCTTTCTCAGTACAATTCAGACTGATCCGTGTTTGTTCCTCATCATCAGTCCTGGGGGGGGTTGGGGGGGGCAGAGAATCACTCCTTGTTTATGACAAATATAGACAAAATGTATTTTAAATAATACACTGTTTAAAACCCTGGTATAACAGATTAGATTTATATGGAACTAAGGATTTAACCAACAAAACCCATTTAATCCCAAATCAATCTATTTTCTCGAGTTCTAATTTCAGCATGCATCAGGATCACCTGGAGGACTTATTAAAACACAGATTTCTGGGCACCCTCTCCAGAGATTCTGATTAATTAAGTCTGGGTAGAGCCCAAGAATTTGCCTTTCTAACAAGTTCCCAGGTGATTCTGATGTTGCTTGTCCAGGAACCTCACTTTGAAACTACTATTCTAGAACAGTTCTTTTTTTTTTTTTTTTTTTTTAATTTTGAAATAAATTCAAAGTTGTATGAACAGTTACAAAAACAATACTAGCCCCATACACAGAATTCCATCATACCCCGACACCCCCTCCCCCGGTAGCTCAATCCACAACTTTAACTTGCTGTCACATTGCTATTTCTTTCCCTCCCTATCATCCATCATCTATTGCTCTGTCGTCTGAACATATGAGAGCTAGCTGCACACATCCTTGAACAAACACTATAATTCACATATACACTTCCCATGAACAAGAACATTCTTTCATGCAATCCCATTAAGTGCAGCTAAGAAGTACAATAGATTCAACAATGATAAAAAGCTTACATTCTACATTTCCTTTTCCTTATGTCTCAACTGTGTCCCTTTGAGCCTCCTGTCCTCTATCCTCCTGTCCCATCCAAGTTCAAGTTCATCCTTAGTATTCAATTGTCATCTAGTTAGACTGCTTTTTTTTTTTTTTTCAGTTGTGGAAACATATATACAGCCTAAATCTTCCCATTCCACTCCCTCCCTAGCCTTTCATTAGTGGGATTAATCACATTTAGAATGTTGTAATGCTCTTTCCCACCCTCCATTACTAGAAATTTCCCTTCACCTCAAACAGCAACCCTACACTCATTTCTTAACTCCCCACTGCCCTTTCCCCCATTTCTCTTAACCCAAACTCTACTTTTCATCTCTATGGTTATATTCTCTGATAATTTCTTTGTGTTTACTGTGGGGCTTAAAATTAACCTCTTAAATCCATATCAATCTTGTTTTTCTTTGATACCACCTTCACTTCAATGGGACACATAAATGATGTTCCTATACTCCTCCATTCCCTCACCTGTATATAGTTGTCTAAAATTACATATTTTACACTGAGTTCAAAACCACTGATTTGTCCTTAGAGTTTGTATATTTTATATCATGTAGGAAGTAGCTAGTGGAATTACAGTTCAAAAATTATTGACTGCTATTTGTATTCCATTGTGGTTGGAGAATGTGTTTTGAGTATATTCAATGTTTTTTTTTTTTTTTTTTAATTTCTTGAGGCTTGTTTTATGACCCAGCTTATGGTCCCTTCTGGAGAAAGATCTGTGATCACTAGAGAAAAGTGAATGTATTGGTGATTTGGGATGTAAGGTACTATATATGTCTGTTAAAATTCTCTATATCTCTTTCTCCTTTCCTTGTCTCTCCTCCAGCAGGGCTCCCCTCAGAATCTGAAGTAGGGCAGGTCTTTCATAGGCAAAGTCTCTCAGCATTTGTTTGTCTGTGAAAAATTTAAGCTCTCCCTCAAATTTGAAGGAGAGTTTGGCTGGATAAAGTATTCTTGGTTGGAAATTTTTCTCTCTCAGAGTTTTAAATATGTCATGCCACTGCCTTCTCGCTCCATGGTTGCTGCTGAGTAGTCACTACTTAATCTTATGTTGTTTCCTTTGTATGTGGTGAATTGCTTTTCTCTTGCTGCTTTCAGAACTTGCTCCTTCTCTTCAGTATTTGACAGTCTGATCAGAATATGTCTTGGAGTGGGTTTATTTGGATTTATTCTATTTGGAGTTCGCTGGGCATTTATGCTTTGTGTATTTATATTGTGTAGAAGGTTGGGGAAGTTTTCCCCAACAATTTCTTTGAATACTCTTTCTAGACCTTTACCCTTCTCTTCCCCTTCTGGGACACCAATGAGTCTTAAGTTTGGACATTTTATTTTATCTATCGTATCCCTGAGATCCATTTTGATTTTTTTGATTTTCTTCTCCATTGTTTCTTTTGTTCTTTCATTTTCTGTTCTGTGGGTTTCTAGGACACTGAGATGTTGTTCGGCTTCCTCTAGTCTTGTATTGTGAATATCCAGAGTCTTTTTAATTTGGCCAACAGTTTCTTTTATTTCCATAAGATATTCTATTTTTTTATTTACTCTTGCTATGTCTTCTTTATGCTCTTCTAGGGTCTTCTTTATGTAGCTTATATCCTGGGCCACGGTCTTCTTGATGTCCTTTAAATCCTTTGCCATGTTTTCATTCATCGATTGTAGATCTTTGATTAACTTTGCGAGGTATACTGTATCTTCCGATATTTTGGTTTGTGTGTTTGGAGTTGGATTCTCCATATCTTCTGGTTTTATCATATGCATTAAGATTTTCTGTTGTTTTTGGCCTCTTGGCATTTGTTTTGCTTGATAGGGCTCTTTCAAGTTGTAAAGAAAAAGGGATATCGATCTAATTTTTCAGGAGCACAGTTTGGTGACATACACTTTCTCTAACTAACCAGCAGATGGCGTCTGTGAGTCACCTATATCCCTCGAGTCAGTTCTCAACCTTTCTTCCGCTTTGTGTGGGGAAATGATTCTTGTGGGTTCAGTTGGAGAACTCAGTTTGGGTGTGTTGCTGGAGCTGTCCGCCCTGAATGTGGGGCGTGTGTACGGGTAGCCAGGGAGGAAGGGCAGTTCTAATGTTCAAATCCCCCAGGATCCCGGAGATTCAAGGCCGCCGCACAAGTCTAAGCCTTCATTTCAGTTCAGCCCCAGCCTCTCACTCTCGCTGATCCATAAACCACCGGACTTGGCGTAGCGTCCCTGGGTTCTCCGAGCGGATCCCCCCTCCCAGCCGCGCTCCTCCAGTAGCTCAGCCAAGGGAAGGCTGTGCTACGTCATCAGTGTGCGCCGTCCCACAAGGGAAGTCCCGGGCCGCCGGGCCGTGCGGCAGCGCACTCCCAGCCCGAAGGAAAAATGGCCGAGCGGGGCGTCTCAGCCCCCGCCTCCTCACACCGTTCCTCCTTCCCAGCTCCGGGACAACTGGCGGGGCTTTGGGCTGTGGGCACGGCCCCGGGCAGGAGTTCATCCAGCCCTCCGGGGGCTAGCTGCTAGCCGCGGGGTTTCTTTCTGCTTCCAGCTCTCCCCTCCGTTCCCCCGAACCCAAGGGTATCTGCTGTGGGCTATCTTCCTGGCCAGACAGCAACAGGCCAGCCCAGCCCCCTCTTGCTGTGTTTTTCTGCGTGGTTCCCACAATTGCTACTGGAGCCGCTCCTTTATTTATTTATTTATTTTAAAACAGCCAGCTGGTCTCCATACGCTGAACCCTGGCTTCCCCAGCCGCCGCGCGGCTGCGGGTCTTCCAGTCAGCTTACTCACTCGTTTCAGAATGCCGACTCCTGGTTTCACCAAGTATACGGCTCCTCTGGAGCTAGGAGCCCTCATCCAGTTGGTGCATCGCTGTAACCGGTATTCTAGGTCACTTTCTGGTTTTTAGGTAGTGTTTTTCACAGAGGCGTTTTTTTCGCCCTGTCTCAGCTAGCCGCCATCTTAGTTCTCATCTCTAGAACAGTTCTTAATACTGGCTGTGCATCAATAGCCAATCTCCTAACAGCTTCTTAAAATGACAGATGCTGGAACCCTAAACAGATCTAGTGAAACAGAAGATCTTCAGATAGGGCTAGGGAAAACTGAATTTTTTTTTTAAAGCCCTAAAACAGTTAATTCTCAACATTGCTGAATTCAAAAATGCCCTGGATAGCATTTTAAAATGCATTTTCTTAGGCAAACCCTATTCTAATTACACAGATCTCGGATGATGCCAAAATTCTACATTTTTAATAAGCCCCCCCACCACCACCATTAACAATGATGCAGAGGATCCCTGAATCACCCTCTGAGAAGCAATGCCTTAGAGCTTCTCAAAAAATACTGGCGTTAAAAAAGTTTCGCATTTAGGCATAAACTATATAAAAATCATAGACTCCAATCTGGACCTAAATATAAAAGCAAAACCATAAAACTCTTAGAAAAAAACATAGGGGAAAATCTTCAAGACCATGGATTTGGCAGTGGATGCTTAGATATGACCTTAATAGTGTGGGCAATGAAAGAAAAACACAGATAAATTAGACTTCATCAAAATTAAAAACTTTTATGCATCAAACACATTTTCAAGAAAGTGAAAAGACAACCTACAGAATGGGAGAAAATATTTGCAAACCATATACCTGCTAAGTGTTTAATGTCTACAACATATAAAGAACTCCTACAATTCAACAACAAAAAGACAACCCAATTTAAAAAGGGGAAAAGGACTTGAATAGACATTCCCCCCAAGAAGACAGATATTCAAATGGCCAATAAGGGCATCAAAAAATGCTTTACATCATTAGTGCTTAGGGAAATGCAAATCAAACCCATGAGATATACTTCACACCCACAAGGATGGTATGGTTTGGAGCCATATGTACCCCAGAAAAACATGTTCTTAAAGTTAATCCATTCCTGCGGGTGTGAACCCATTTTAAATGGGACCTTTTGATGAGCTTGCTTCAGTTAAGGTGAAGCCCAGGATTAGTCTTAATTCAGACAGATAAAGAGAAAGCCACAAGGAACAGCCAGAAGCTGAAAGTCAATGGAACCCAGAAGATGGAGAGGCTGCTATGTGCATTGCCGTGTGACAGAGGAGCCAAGGACCAAGGATCGCCAACAGCCAGCCCCATAAGGCCAGTCTTCAAGAAGAAAACATCACTCTGATGACACTTTGATTTGGACTTTCTTTTAGCCTCAAAACTGTTTATGACAAACCACTGCATGGTATTTGCTTAAGCAGCAAAGGAAAGTAAAACAGATGGCTATAAAAAAAAATAATAATAAATTAAAAAAATAAACTAAACAGGAATTAAGTGTTGGCAAGGATGTGGAGAAATTTAAACCCGTGTGCATTGCTGGTGTGAACGTAAAATGGTAAAGTCATTGTGGAAAACAGTTTGGCAATTCCTCAAAAAGTCAATCACAATATGACCCGGTAATTCCAAAACTAGGTATATACCCAAAAGAAATGAAAACAGGGACTCGTAACAGATATTTGTACACCAATGTACATAGCAGCATTATTAAAAATAGCCAAAAGGTGGAAACAGCCTAAGTGTCCATCAACAGATGAATGGATAAACGAAATGTGGTATGTATCAATATACAATGGAATATTACTTAGCCATAAAAAGAAATGAAGTGCTGATAAATGATACATGCTGCAATGTGGATGGACCTTGAAAACATTTTACCAAGTAAAACAAGCCAGACACAAAAGGACATATTATAATTCCACCTTTATGAAATATCTAGAATCGGCAAATTCATAGAGACAGAAAGTAGATTAGATATTACCAGGGTCTGGGGGAGGAGGAATGGGGGGTTATTGCTTAATCATTACAGAATTTCTGTTTGGGGTGATGGAAAAGTTTTGGAAACAGTGGTGATGGATGCACAACACTGAATGTGATTAAGCCCACTGAACTGTGTACTTAAAAGTGGTTGAAATGGCAAATTTTATATATATTTTACCACAATAAAAAAGGACAAAACAGATAAGCTGGAAAAGTAGTTCTCAACATTAGAATCATCTGTGGAGCCTCAGGGGAAAAAATGGAAATAAAAACAATGCCTGAACTGCAATCTAATGGTAAAACCCAAGCATCATCTGTAATATAAAAAAACTGGAAACAAATTAAATGTCCATGAGTTAAAGAAAACAGTCAATCAGTAGGAGCAGGAATGCTTAAAAGAAACTATAATACAACCATAATAAGAAACAACACAGCAATTAAAAACAATGAGATCTAATGTATTTATGTGGAAAGATCACTAAGATACCCTTTGAGCAAAAAAAGGCAAAAACAGCATACCATTTAGTTAAGAAAACAATGCCTAAAACAAAACAAAACATTTTTTCATGTCCCTATGTGTGTTTGGAAAGATACCCACTTCTCTAAAAAAAATGAGACTTGAATTAAGGATATAGGGATTGAGTAGAAAGGGGACTTGTGCATTGTTTGAATTTTTTAATGAATTTTTCATGTGTTATATGTAAGTTTTTAAATTTTCAGTATTTACATAGTATTTCAGTAAGTTAAAAGATATCCAGGGCCGAAATCTAGTCAAAGACCCATAAATAATTTTTCTTAAGGTTCTTGAGATTTTCCAAAATTATTTCAGGACATCTGCAATGATGTTCTATAAAGAATCTACACTTAAAAACATTCATCAAAGAAATCACCTTTTGGTGTAGCCCAAAATAAGTTTCAATTTTATTAAAAAGTTCTATTTATCTTTGCTCTTAACACAATTGTTGATTCCCAGCTTTGTACAGCTTGTCTTTTATGATGCTTCATTAGGTCCTAAGATAAATTAGCCTAAAAGAAAATCTCCTATGAGGCAACACGTTGGTAACTCTGTCCTAAATAACTAATCGATTGCCCTTATAAGAGGCACTTTTTAATATATTTCTCTTTTAAACTGCTTGGGAATCATTCATTTGCTGAGTGCTGATTAAATACTACCTTTCAACATTACTGGGAGGATTAAAAATACTGTGCATAAAATGTAGTATAGTCCCTCCCACAATGAAAGTACTCAAAAGTGTTACTTTTCATTTTCTCGTCTTGGAAATGATTCCATAGTTCTCTAGCATCCAAGCAGAAATGAAATGTACACTGCTTTGTAAACTCAGTCAAGGGGGAAGGAGGGGTAAGGGGATCACAACACAATTTGTTTCAAACCTAAACACCAGGGAAGGAAGATCCTTACAAGTAAATTCGCGCACACATACACACACACAAAACATATTGTACCTAGCAGAAAAAGAAGTGACAGAAACATCTGCAATTTCTTTCACTGCAGACATGACTTTGTCCAGGTCTTCGGTGCGGCTGATGTTGAATTCTATTCGGTAGGTTCCCTCTGTGGGGCATTTGGGAGCTTTGGCAGGACGTATGGGGCTCAAAGTACAAGAACCTAGAAGAAAAAAAATTATGGAAAAAAATGGAGTATGTTTTTCCTAAGATTAAAAAGTAAGATAAACTATGATGGGCAAAATTTATAAGAAATATTTTTAAAAGACCTATGTTTTCGTATGCTTGTAACATACACACACATATATGTGCCTTATGTATACATCCACCAAGAGTCCACATAATCTAGAGATTTAGCATGGACATACAAAATCAAGTTTATTTTCAGTATTATTTTCCAGATGGCTCTTAAGGGAACATAAGAAAAATCTGGACAAGACTGACTGACTCATGGAGGTTTAAACGATATATAGAATTGTCTATTGCTTGGTAAGTCTACCCACGTCAACCATGATCCAGGTTACAAATGCTCATAAACTGTCTGAACACATTAATCCAGATCATATCATCATAAAAGCTTCAGCTAAAAATGAGTGAACTTAAAGATTTATTAAAATAAAGCTAAAACTCATGATGAATTCCCTCATTGTGGTAGGGATATGTAAGCATTCAATGAAGCCCTGATGTCTATCTGACTAACATATGAAGTCTATTCTGGAGAGGCCTTTGTTTGAATTCAATTTAATAAGCATTTTTTGAGTGCTTAAGTGCAAGGCACTATGCCGCATGAATGAGGATTATGAGGAATCAAGAAGCTCAGTCCAGGAGGATTGTGGAAAGATGGTGGAGTAGGAAGCTCCAGGAATCAGTCACTCAAACCCTGAGCTGGAAGAACTGTCTGAATGAACTATTTTGAAACTATGGAATCTAGTGGAACACTCTGCAGCATCTACGGAAGACTTGCATAAAGAAGCTGGTACATATCAGTGAATCTCACATTCCATGCAGTGGCTACTATTCTCCATCCCCCCAGTCATGTGGCAGGCAGTAGTGCGGACTGCAATCTAGGTTCCTGGTGCAGCCTGCTGATGCCAGAGTGAGATATAAGAATCTTGTCCTCCAAAATCAGGGGATGAGTGATCTGATCACTGATCAATATTTTTGTTCAATGGCTTCAAATCACTAGGGGACCAGCTCTCAGGGCAGCCACTGTTCTAACTTTCTCTCTCTCTCTCTTTTCCCTTTCCATTCCCTGTTTGGAAGCAAAAGTAGTTTGGAAAAGTCACAAATTGATGGCTCCAGCCTTCAACAACAACAAAAAAACTAGCAATCCCAGAAGATTAAGTGTTGCTTTATGATGCATCCTGGGAACACAGGCTCAAGCACAACAAAGACTTTCAGAAAATAACAACTTTGTTATTTACACATCACAAAGGGTCCAAAAGCACAGGAGGAGAAATTCAACTGTGCCTGTCTCTGGGGGAGGACAACTGCTTGGGACAGGGTTGGTGGATGGCAACTCATACGCCCTACTTCGCATCAGAGAGGAGACAAATCTGTGCTGTCCAAGGGTGGGGTATTTATACAGCCCAGAGGCAAACAACCCTGCCATTGAGCAAAAACATGCATCAAAAAAACTTGTGCAGAATTCCCGCCCTGATTAGCAGCTGTTTCCATTTCAGGTTTAAGGTATGAACAGGCTGCTCATTAGACCTAACATCTCCCCTTGGGGCTGAGGAACTGAAACACTGAAACACACAATAGAAATCGAAGGGGAGTGGGCAAGAAATCCATAAATAAAGAACTAAAAGAAATCAGGAAAATGAACAAAATAAAGAGACAAATTATAAATAGGAATCAAACAAATTTTGGAGCTGCAAAACACATTAATTGAAAAAAAAAACTCATTAGACAGATTCAAGAGCAGATGTGAAAGAAAAAAAAGGGCAGATTTGAATAGGCAGAAGAAAGGATCAGCAAACTTAAAGACAAGGCAATTGAAATCATCCAGTGTGATAAGCAGAGTAAAAATAATGAAGAAAAATGAACAGAGCCTGCGGGACCAGTGGCACACAATAAACCATACCAATATACACATCACTAGAGTCCAGAAGGACGAGAGAGAGAAAGGAGCAGAAAAAGCATTCAAAGAAATAATGGCTGAACAATTCCCAAATCTAATGCAAGACATGAATATACACAGTGAACTCCAAACAGGACAGACTCTAAGAGAACTACACCAAGACACATAATGAAATTGTCAAAATCCAAAGTCAAAGAGAGGATTTTGAAAGCCACAAGAGAGAAGCAACTTGTCAAATACCAGAGATCCCAAATAAGAGTAACAGAGGGTTTCTCATCAGAAACCATGGAGGCCTAAAGACAGTGGGATGGCACACTTGAAGTCCTTAAAAGATGATGATAATAATAATAATAATAATAATAATAATAATAACAATAATAATAATAAGCCCTTAAAACTGTCAACTATTCTGTATTTCACAAAATTATCTTTCAAAAGCAAAGGAGAAATTAAGGCATTTACAGATAAATAAAAGCTGAAAAAGTTCATTACCAGAAGACCTGCCCTACAAGAAATGCTAAAGGGATTCCTTCAGGTTGAAATAAAAGGACATAGTAACTCAGAGTCATATGAAGAAATAAAGAGCACTGGTAAAGGTAACTAGGTAAATATAAAATCCTATACTATTGTACTTTTGGTTTGTAACTACTTTTTACTTCCTTATAGGACTTTGGCAAGTGTGTAAAATTACATCTAAAATCTATGTTAATGGCCATACAATGTATAAAGATATAATCAGAGACAATAACAACATAAAGAGTTAGGGGTGGAGATATATAGAAGCAGAGAGTTTGTAAACTACTGAAACTAGGTTGGTACTAGTCAAAATAGGTTGTTATTAGGTTAAGATGTTAATTGTAATCACAAAGGTAACCACTATGAAAATAACTATAGAGAAAAGGAAAAAAGAAGAGACTCAAAATGGTATACTAGAAAAAAAAGCAACTGAATACCAAAAGAAAAAAAAAAAGGCAGTAATGGAGCAACTGAGGAACAAAAACATACAAGACATACAGAAAACAAATAGCTAAATGGCAGAAGTAAATTCTTCCTTTTCAGTTATTACTTTAAATGGCAATGGATTAATTAAATTCCCCTAATAAAAAGGCAGAGAATGGCAGATTGGATGAAAAAGCATGACCCATCCAAATGGTGTCTTCAAGACACTCACTTTAGATACAAAGACACAAACAGGTTGAAAGTAAAAGGGTAGAAAAAGATATTTCATGCAAATAGTGACAGAAAAAAGAGTTGGAAACACTATATTATTGTCTGAAAAGACAATTTAAGTCAAAAAAGATTACAAGAGACAAAGGATATTACATATTGATGAAAGGTTCAACCTAGAAAGAAGATATAATAATTATAAACTTACATGCACCTCCCAATAGAGCCCCCAAATAGATGAAGAATTGAAGGGACAAATAGAGTTCTACAATAATTGTTGGACGCCTCAATATACCACTTTCAATAACTGATAGAACATCTATGCCCAATTATAAAATGGGCAAAAGATATGAAGAAGACAGTTCTCTGAAGGGGAAATTCAAATGGCCAAGAAACACATGAAAAGATGCTCAGCTTCACTAGCTATTAGAGAGATGCAAATTAAGACTACAACGAGATACCATCTCACACCAATTAGAATGGCTACCATTAAACAAACAGGAAACTACAAATGCTGGAGAGGATGTGGAGACATCGGAACTCTTATTCATTGTTGGTGGGACTGTATAATGGTTCAGCCACTCTGGAAGACAGTCTGGCAGTTCCTTAGGAAACTAGATATAGAGTTACCCTTCAATCCAGCAATTGCACTTCTCGGTATATACCCAGAATACCTCAAAGCAGTGACATGAACAGATATCTGCATGCCAATGCTCATAGCAGCTTTATTCACAATTGCCAAGAGATGGAAACAATCCAAATGTCCTTCAACAGGTAAGTGGATAAATAAAATGTGGTATATACACACAATGGAATACTATGCAGCAGTAAGAAGCAACAATGTCATGAAACATATGACAACTTGAATGAACCTTGAAGACATAATGCTGAGTGAAATAAGCCAGGCACAAAAAGAGAAATATTATATGCTATGACATTGCTGGGGAAGAATGCAGGGTGTCGGGCTTCCCCACCTTGATGGTTGCTGATGTGCTCACAGACATTGGGGACTGGTGGTTTGATGGACTGAGCCCTCAAATCATGGGACTTGCCCTTGGGAAGACTGTTACTGCAAAGGAGAGGCTAGGCCTGCTTATAATTGTGCCTAAGTGTCTCCTCCTGAATGCCTCTTTGTTGCTCAGATGTGGCCCTCTCTCTCTAGCTAAGCCAACTTGGCAGACGAAATCACTGCCCTCCCCACTACATGCGATCTGACACCCAGGGGTGTAAATACCCCTGGCAACATGGAATATAACTCCTGGGGAGGAATCTGGACCCAGCATTGTGGGTTGGAGAACATCTTCTTGACCAAAAGGCGGACATGAAAGGAAATAAGTCAGTGGCTGCGAGATTCCAAAAGGAGCTGAGAGATCACTCTGGTGGACACTCTTAGGCACAATATAGACAACTCTTTTTAGGTTCTAATGAATTGGAATCGCTAGCAGTAAATACCTGAAACTATCAAACTACAACCCAGAACCCATGAATCTTGAAGACGATTGTATAAAAATGTAGCTTATGAGAGGTGACAATGTGATTAGGAAAGCCATGTGGATCACACTCCCCTTCATCCAGTGTATGGATGGATGAGTAGAAAAATGGGGACAAAAAAGAAAAAAAAAAGCACCCAGTGTTCTTTTTTTACTTTAATTGTTCTTTTTCACTTTAATTTTTATTCTTATTTTGTGTGTGTGGTAAGGAAAATGTTCAAAATTAATTTTGGTGATGGTCGCAGAACTATATGGTGGTACTGTGAACAACTGATGGTATGCTTTGTATGACTGCATGACATGTGAATATATCTCAATAAAACCAAATTATTAAAAAAATAACTGATACAACATCTGAACAGAAGTAAATAGAATATTTGAACAACACTTTAACCAGTTAGACCTCATGGACATATAAAGAACACTTCACCCAACAAAGGCAAAATACACATTCTTCTCAAGTGCCCACGGAACATTTTCCAGGATAGACAACACAATAGGCCACAAATCAAATCTTAATAAAATTTAAAGATATTGAAATTATACAAAGTATCTTCTCAAGCCACAATGGAATAAAGCAAGAAATCAATAAAAGAAGGAAAACTGGAAATTTTACAAAATGTGGAAATTAGACAACACAGTATTAAACAACCAATGGGTCAAAGAAGAAATCACAAAGGAAATTAGGAAATATCTTGAGACGAATGAAAATGAAACACACCAAAAACTTATGAGATGCAGCAAAAGTAGTGCTGAGGGGGGATTTTTTTTTTTTACTCTTGAAATTTTTAGTAAAAGTTGTTCCAAAGAGCAGATTGAGTGTACTATTCAGTCATAAAAGGAATGAAGTTCTGACACATGAGACAATAGGGATGAATCTTGAAGACATCATGTTGAGTGAAATAAGCCAGACACAAAGAACAAATAATATATGATTTCAGTGATATGAAATAATTAGAATATGCAAACTCAGTCAGAATCTAGAATACAGGTTACCAGGGGACATGGTGGGGATAAGGAATGGGAAGTTAAGGCTTAGAAGTACAGGAATCCTATTTGGAATGATGTAAATGTTTTGGTAATGAATGGTGGTAATGGTAGTACAATATGATGAACATAATTCACAGCACTGAAAGATATAGCTGAATGTGGTTAAAAGGAGAAATGTTCGGTTGTATATATGTTAAAAGAATAAAAATATTTTAAAAAATCCATGGAACTGCAGTAAACAAATAGGAACCCTAAGTTAAACCATGAACTATAGTTAACAGTACAATTATAAAAATGTGCTTTTATCAATTGTAACAAATGTTCCACACCAATGCAAGGTGTTAATAATAGGGTGGAATATGGGAATCCTGTATTTTATGCATCATTGTTCTATAAACCCATAACTTCTCTAATAAGGAAAAAAAAAAAGGATTATACACCATGACCAAGTGGGATTTATTCCAGGAAAGTAAGGATGGTTCCACTTTAGAAAATCAATGTAATACACCATAGTAATAAAATGAATGGAAAAAAAACAAATGATCATCTTAATTGATGCAGAAAAGGGACCTGAAAAAAAACCCAACATCCTTTCATGATAAAAACCCTCAGAGAATTAAGACTAGAAGGGGACTTTCTCAACATGATAAAAGGCACTTTGGAAAAACCCACACCAAATATCATACTCAATGGTGAAATACTGAGAGTGTTCCCCCTAAGATTGGGCACAAGACAACGATGCCTGCCATCACCAATGTTATTCAATGTTGTACTGGAAGTTGTAGCCAGAGCAATTGGGCAAGAAAAAGAGATAAAAGGTATCCAAATTGAAAAGGAAGAAGTGAAAATATTCATATTTGCTGATTACATGATCCCATATAAAGAAAAATCTGACAAAATCCACCAGAAAGCTACCAGAACTAATAAAAAAATTCAGCAGAGTTGCATGATACAAGATAAACATACAAAGTCAGCTGGGTTTCTTTATACCAGTAATGAATAATCTAAATAGGAAATCAAGAAAAACAATTCCATTACAATAATATCTAAAATAATAAAATACCTAGGGATAAATTCAATCAATGGGGGTGAAAGATTTGTACACTGAAAACTATAAAACATTGCTGAAAGAAATTAAAGACCTAAACATATGGAAAGGCATCCTATGTTCATGGACTGGAAAATTTCATATTGTTAAGATGTCAATACTGCCTAAAGTGATCCACAAAGTCAATGCAATCCCTATCAAAATTCCAGCCGTCTTTTTTGCAGAAACTGGAAATGTAATCCTCAAATTTATATGGAATTGCAACAGGCCCCAAATACGCAAAACATCCTTGAAGAGGAAGAATAAAGTTGTAGAACTCACACTTCCCAATTTCAAAACACCCTACAAAGCTATAATAATTAAAACAGTGTAGTACTAGCATGAGGAACAGAAGAGTCCAGAGATAAATCCACACATCTATGGCCAGCTGATTTTCAAGATGGGTGCCAAATCCATTCAATGGGGAAAGAATAGTATCTTCAACAAACGGTGCTGGGACAACTGGAAATCCACAGGCAAAAGAATGAATTTGGAACCCTGCCTCTCACCATATACAAAAATTAATTCAAAATGGATCAACAACCTAAATATAAGAGCTAATACTATAAAACTCCTAAAAGAGAAGAGAAATATCTTCAGAACATTTTGTAGGCAATGGATATTCAGATTCTACATCAAAAGCACAAGCAACAAAAGAAAAAAACCGATAAAATGGACTTCAAAATTAAAAACTTTTGTGCATCAAAGGACATTATCAAGAAAATGAAAAGACAACCTACAGAATGGGAGAAAATAGTTGCAACCCATATATCTGATAAGTGTTTAATATCCACAATATATAAATAGCTTCTACAATTCAACAGCAAAAGGACAAGCAACTCAAGTTAAAAATGTGCAAAGGCAAACTCTGCAAATTAAACTCATTACCCTCCACCCTACGTGGGACATGACTTTCAGGAATGTAAGTCACCCTGGCAATGTGAGACAAAACTCCCAGGGGTGATCCTGGTCCTGGCATCATGGGATTGACAGTGCCTTCTTGACCAAAAGGGGGAAAAGAAATGTAATAAAATAAGGTTTCAGTGGTGAAGAGATTTCAAACAGAGTCAAGAGGTCATTCTGGAGGTTACTCCCATGCAAACTTCAACCATGTATTACAAATTGCCATGGTAAGTCAAGCCCCAACCAACAGTATTCCTGAAAACCTACAGAAAACCCAAGGCTCTATCTAAGACTCTTTAAAAGTTTTACTTATTAAGTTTATTTTCCAGAAACTTAAAACCTCCAGATTGTTCCTATACCAGATAAGCCTGAAACTTAGAGGTACCAGTCTCTCCCAGAACATCAACCAGTTGCATTCTCCTACCCCATAATGTTGACACCCCTTTTCAACATGAAGAAATTAGAATGGTCATTGCCCAAATATCCCTGAAGACTGAGAAAATGATCAAATGAGAGGGAGGAGTTGTAACTGAGAAGTTAGGATTTAATAAATGATTACGACTACTGAATCATATAGATATTTCTTTTTAGTTTGTAGTGCATTAGAACAGCCAGAAGGAAATATCTTAAATTGTGGAACTGTAATCCATACTGCACTTAGAAATTTGCTCTGTATCTACCTGTTAAACTGTATTTTGAAATTTATCACTATTCTGCATATATGTTACATTTCACAATAAAAAAATGTTTAAAAAAAAAACAAAAATAGGCAAAGGACTTGAATAGACATTTCCCCAAAGATAATCAAACAGCCAATAAGGACACAAAAAGAAGCTCTACATCCTTAGCCATTAGGGAAACGCAAATTTAAAAAAATACAATGAGATACCACTTCATACCCACTAGGACAGCTATTATTAAAAAAATGAAAATAAGAAGTGTTTGGTGAGGATGTGGAGAAATAGAAAACTTGGGAATGTGAAATGGTGCAACCGCTGTGGAAAACAGTTTGGCAGTTCCTCAGAAAGTTAGACACAGAATTACCATGTAACCTGACAATCCGTCTTCTAGGAATTTACCCAAAAGAAAAGGAAGCAGGAACTTGAACAAATATTTGCAGACCCACGTTCACAGTGGCATTATTCACAACTGCCAAAAGACGGAAGCAATCCAGATGTCCATCAACTGATGAATTGATAAATAAAATGTGGTATATACATACAATGGAATATTATTCAGTCCATATTAAAAAAAGTGAAGTGCTAATAGATGTTACAATATGGATGAACCTTGAAGACATCATGTTGAGTGAGATAAGCCAGACACAAAAGGACAAATATTGTATGATTGCTCTTATATTAAATACTTAGAATAAACAAATGCATGAAGACAGAAAGCAGAACAGTGGTTACCAGAGGTGAGAGGAAGAGGGAAAGGGGAGTTAATCCTAAATGAGTATGAGTTTTGGTTTCAGATGATGAAATAGTCTGGAAATAGATTTGGTGAAAGTTACACAGTATTGTCAATTTATTTAATGTCAAAGATTTGTTCACTTCAAATGGGTAAAATGATTTTTATATTATGTATATTTTTCCACAATTAAAAATAAATTATTTTTATAAAAAAGAAGCTCAGTCCTGCAATCAAGACTTCCTATGTTCTCCTTATTCAATAAAGATAAAAATGTTCCACTTTTCAAATGGAATTTAATTGCCAGATTTCAGCAACATTATTTTTAAATATATTATATAAACATGGGATAATGCTGTCCCCTGCTAAAGCAGTTAAAGTTTCATTGGTAAGACACTCTAAACTGCCAAAGTATTTGTAAAGAAAATGTTAATTATGATGGAATAAGATGCTTCTCACCAAGTCCTTTAGCCAACCAGCTGTTGACTCCCTGGGGTGCAGCATCATAGGCTGTGTGAGGAGAGTAAATACCAACTCTGTTCTCTAGAGCCCGGATCACCAAGCGCTCCTTCCAGGTTTCCCAGGTTATGCGCTTCATGGGTCGGAAAATAGGAGGATGGTAGGACAGAATGAGATCTGCCTTCTTTTGCAGCGCCTCCTCCATCACTTCCTCAGTCAAGTCATTGGTCAAGAAGAGTGTGTTTACAGTATGTGGTGGGCTTGGTTCCACCAATAATCCAACATTGTCCCAACTCTCAGCAAAAGAGAGTGATGCAAAGTCATTCAAGGAAGAAATGAGAGCTTTCAAATCCATGAAGGAACGAGAAAAACTGCAGGAAGGGGAATGGATAAGCCGGACTACCGTGGGGACCAGGCGTACACAAGATGCCAACCTACAGAAATTAGATAAAACTGTTATCTGGTCACAAAAACAGAAAATGATACATACATATGTTTTAGACATGGACCTCAGAGGCAGCAAAACACATGGGCAAAAGAGCTCTAGTCAGATCTGGGTTCAAATACTAGCTCAGCCACTTACCAGTGCATGGTATCTTGAGTAAGGCGTTTAACTTCTATGAGCTTGTTTTCTTATCTGCAAAATTGAGATACTGCAACCTATCTCACAGGAGAACCAACTGAATTCTTATAAGCAGGTAACCTAACACAAACCTGGTACACAAAACAGAAATGTTCATCCGTCCCCTGCCCCACATATACATGTAATTTTGTCCTTGTTTTCCTCACTCCTGCCTCAGTGATCCTCCTCCCTTCTCCATTTCTTTCTTCTCTCTTCCTTCCAAGCTCACTTCAACTTTCTAAATAAAACTTACCCTAACAAACCTTCCTTTTCAGTGTTCCCCCCACCCACGTATTCTCACAATGTTATATTCCTGTTCCTCTCCCCCAGTATGCTAAAGCCACCTGAAAACAGGAACTATCTTTTATAAATCTCTATCAGCATAGACAGGCACACTAAATGTTTACAGCAAACTGACACAGCCAACACCTGTGGTGTCTATTGGCATTAAAACGTGCTTTACCAAAAAAACGATTTTTCTTTTTTAATTTTTAAATGCTTTACCAGCAACCAGAACCACAGGACACAAAGGTGGGTCACTCCACAAACGAGCAGGGTCAAAGCCAAGAAAAAGGAAGGAACTTCTGCATCTGAACCAACGGTTGCAGCACAAAGATCACATCCAAGAGATGGGAGAGGTCAAGATGTAGGGCACTTTACCCATACAGTCTATAAGCTTTCTAGACATTTATAACTAAAAAGAAACTGGAAAGTTTGGTTAAAAAAAAAAAAAAAAAAAAAGGAAAGGTGGAGGATAATGGGGAGCTGGAAAAAAATTGTTGGCTCTAAAATATGAAAACTGCAAAATCGAAATCAGTAAATATTTTTTAAAATAACTGTAAAAGATAACACAGTCACCCCATAATGTCAACACCCCTTTTCAACACAAAAAAGTTAGATATCCCTGAAGATTGAATGATCAAAGGAGAGGAAAGAGATGTAACAGAGGAGTTAGGATTTAACAAATGATTAAGATTACTGACTCATTACATAGTTATTTCTTTTGAGTTTCTAGTATATTAGAGTAGCCAAAAGGAAATTCCTGCTATTGCTGAACCAGTAGCCTTGATCTTTGATAATGATTGTATAACTATATAGCTTTTATCTTGTGACCATGTAATTGTAAAAACCTTTTGACTGACACCCCTTTTATGCAGGGAATAGGTAGATGAGTAATAAAATAAAGATATGCATAAAAAAATAATAGGTTGGGAATATGGGGAAAAAAATACCCCTGTGTAAACCGTGGACAACAGTTAATGGTACTACTTTAATAATCTTTCATCAATTGTAACAAATGTAATCACTGCTTAAAAAAATAGAATTACAAAAAAGTGCTATCAACTGTAACAAATTTTCCACACCAATGCAAGTGTTGGTGGTGGGGTGGTGTATGAGACTCCTGTATTTTAGCATGATTGTTCTTAAACCCACAACTTGTCTAATAAAAAAATAACATTGTCAATTCAGTTCTTAAATTTAGTATCTACAGAAATTTTTGTTTTTGAAGAAACATTTCCTGGTATGCACAATAATTTACAAGAAATCACAGGCAATCATAAATTGAATGAAATGTTCATAACATTGCTTTCAAAAGCAAAATAAGTTTCGAACATTTTTACGGCAAAAAAATATTTGATGAGATATGGATACTTATTCAGTATTTGAAGCTCAGCGGGTTGTCCCAAGAATTAAACACAGTCAAGCACGGAGAACAGTGCCTGTCCTAGAGTAATCACAGTGCTTGCTACTGTTAAGTAAGGTAGGAGGGCCCGCTTTACAAACTGCTCCCTCTTCTGTTTCCCCTAATCCTCATTTCAGTCCCACTTCAGCGCCTTTTCCAAGACAGTGAAGAGCCCAGGTGGCACAGCAAGCCAGCCCTGCAGTGAGGACCCCCGCCCCACAAGTGCCCTGTACTCTCGCGTGACAGGGCAGTTCTCTGCCCCAATGTACTCTTACGCCTCATCTCCCCGCAGCAACCCCACAACAGACACAGCCTGCCCGAACCAGACACTGTCACGAAGGCCGCAAAGTCTCACGCGGATTTTTAAATCGCTCCTTACTCACCAGTCCCGAAAAAAATACGAACCCTCAAACGTCACTTCCGGCCCGGCGCAGTCTCTCCGGGTTTTGTGGTAATGGTTCCAATTAAAGAACCGGGCGGAAGTAGCCCATTCCATTTTACAACTGAATCCAAGGTACTTCTACAGGTGGCCCAGTATAGTCCCGATTTACGCTTCTTGTCCACGTGTAATTATTAATAGAGTTGCCTTCCACTGTCAAGGCGTTCCAGGTGGGCGGTAAATTACATGGTCCCACTCGTTCTAGTCGTTTTGGTTTGAGCCAGGGAGGCGGGGCGACGGGAGCTTGACGAGGTAAAGAGCTTCCTCTCTGCTAGGACCCGCTCTCAACTTCCGGTGCCCAAAAGAAACTCTGACTTTGAGCCGACTGACCCGTGCGGGCACGTGCGATTGTATCTTTTCTGTTTTATGCAACAACTGTGCTAATTGCAGTAGTGAAGTAAGCATGGAGTAACCTCATTCATTCTTTCGTTCACTTATTCAAATACTTGTTGAGCGCCAACTAGATGTTAGGCATTGTTTTAGTTCTCGGGGTACACCTAGTGAATATTCTGGGCAGGAAAGGTGGTGATAGAAAGACAGAGAGATTTAGTAAATAAGGAAAGTATATAGTACGTTAGTACTTTGGGGAAAAGGAAATAGACCAGGTACGAGGCTTAAATAACTTTAAATAGGGTCGGCAGTTCAATGAGACCTGACACTTGAGTAGAGACTTGGAGATGAGGGGATTAATTAGCCGTAGGAATGTCTGAGTGTAAGCGTTTCAAGCTAAGACAGAAATGTGGCTGACTTGGTGGACTTGGAAGGAGGCGAAGAGGAGTAAGCGAAGGGAAGTTGGAGACTGGGGGACTGGAGTCGGGTAGGGTCTCTTCATCATTTCTATAACTGAATTTTTGTTATTTGGGGGATGCTATCCGAGGCGTTTTCTTGTGTATATGCAGTAAAGATGAGCATGTGTGAGTTAGGAAAAGAGAAAAAAGAACTTTTTTTCTTTTGGGAATAGAGACTCGTTTTCGAGCTTTTCTCTGGAGGACTCTGAGAAATTAAGTAACAGTGCTTCCTGAAACCATCAAGAAAAAGAATGGTAAGTATTATAGAATTCTATAAATAGCTTTCATTGTAACTAATTTTTAGAAATTCAGTCAGGGAAAAACATGCATGGAAATTTCAGCAGCAAGAAAGAGAAATGATAGAATGTCGTAGCATATAAAGTAGAATGGCTAAAAAACAGAAATAAAATTATTTTTTAACTCTTTAGTGTTTTGAAGAATATAGTCAGGTGTAATAAAGTTAATTGGATCCTTTTGCTTTGGATCTAAGGGAGGTCACTCGAGTTTGAAATAGAAGATAAGCAATGAGACTAGTGCCCTGCTTCCCATCCCCACCCCTATCTGTCTTTAACCTGGCCTGCTGACTGCTGGATGCTATTTTTTTTAAGAAAAAGAGAAATTGTAAAAGGAGCCTCAAAATAGTTTTCCCTCTCTCTGAAATGGAATAACAAAGGAGTATACAAGCTACCAAAACAGCAGGTACTCCCTACAAAATACAAAACAAACAAAAAGCAGGCAAGATGAAGCACTGTGCTTACCTCTGCACATTTAGAATCTGGTAACACTGTTGATTATGTTTGTTGTCTTCAATCAAGAAAGGGATTGGTTTGCAGCCTTGTTTCTCTGTGTGAATTTGCATAAGGGAAATGGTGAAAACTGTTTTGAAAAAGTTATTTTTCTTACCATTTTTTCAATGATATCATTAATGATGATGGCTGTTTGCAGACATCAATAATACATAACAATTTGTTTTTGTTTTTACCTGTGAAACAATTCAAACTTAAAATAATTATTTCCATCACGATAATTTGTTTTGAAATTTTTTAGTGTAGCTACAATTTTACTTTAACATTTATGTTTATCTTCTAGTGTTTTTTTTTTGTTTTGTTTTGTTTTTTTCTCTGCCATTGGGATAAATTTGGGGGAAGGAGTACAATTTATCTCATAACTGCTAAGTGAACTGAAGCAGCATTTCTCTCTGTCTCCTTTATTCACATTGTCCTCTTGGACATCCAGATGTAAAATAATATAGTGCATAAAGTCACCTGAAAAACTGTCATTAATCTCACATTCTCTCTCTCTTTTAGTCTGTAACACTGCATACAGATGTAGGTGATATTAAGATAGAAGTGTTCTGTGAGAGGACACCTAAAACATGTGAAGTAAGTACCGTAACTTACAAAAAAATGAATTAATGCACCAGGATAACCATTATGAAATTCAATCACCTTAAACATTAAAAAATTTTTTTCTGTTAAATCATTGCCAGAAAAAAAACAGCCCTCATATTTTCTAGCCTAATTTTCACTTCCTTTCCTGATGTCAAAGGTGAATCAAAGAAAGGGTAGGTAATTTTTCTCTAACCATAGAGTATTTGACATTTTTTCTTTTGATGCGTTTTCCTCAGGAAACATAAATAATTATTAGGATTTTAGATAATCTATACATTATTTCTACCTTCTACTCTATTTAGATGACAAGGGTAGAAGGAAGAAGAGTCAACTGTATATAATCATTTATTCAACAGTTATTTATGAAAGGCTATCTTACCAAGTAGGGTCTGAAGATACAGTGATGAACATAAGACATTCTTTGCCCCCATAGAGCCTATATTCTAGCTGGGAACAGGCAGGGAAAAAAAGTAAATCCAGATATTAGTAATGCCAAGTGAAATAGAGAATAATGGGAAAGGAACTATTTAAGAGAGGAACGTGAGGGCATGAAGTCTAGCTGGAAAGTGATACTTAAACTGAATCCAAAAAGTAAAATGAAGCAATCTCCATGGAAAGAGATGTAAAAAGAACATTTCAAGTATCGAAACAGCAGTTACAAAAGCCCCGAGGTGGGAAAGCCTGCCTCTTTTGGATGAATTGTCAAAAGGCTGACGGGGTTAACATAGGAAACATGGGGAAAGGATGTTATAGATATGAGATATTTAGAGGTAAGCCAGGTCACCTAGGACCTGTTAGGCCCTACTGAGGATTTTGTATTTTATTCCAAGAGCAGAATGAAGCTATTTGAAGTGTTTTAAACAGGAAAGTGACGTTATTCAAAGTAATGCCAAAAAGAAGTCATAGTTTAAATACACTACATCATTTCTCAATCATTATTTTTACTCTCTTCAGAATTTCTTGGCTCTTTGTGCCAGTAATTACTACAATGGCTGTATATTTCATAGAAATATCAAGGGATTCATGGTTCAAACAGGAGATCCAACAGGTAAGTTATTCTGTTAATTAATATCTAGGGAATTTGGGTATGTAGTATAAAGAGGGTAGAAGAATAAAAAAGAAGGCACGTGGAGATTTTACATGTGAAGTAAGTACCGTAACTTACAAAAAAATGGATTAATGCACCAGGATAACCATTCCTATAGCATGAAATTTTAAAGCAGAAGCTATTGGTAGCTACTCCTAAAACTAGCTCTTAAGTTTTAGAAAATGTACATAAGGGTCTCTGACATTCTCACACACACGCGCGCACACACACACACACACCCATGAGCCCTTTTTCAACTTTAATTAGATACTTCTTTTGTTTTGCCTGACTTGTAATATAGGTACTGGAAGAGGAGGTAACAGTATCTGGAGCAAGAAGTTTGAGGATGAATACAGTGAATATCTTAAGGTATATTCCTGGTGCTTCACAATCTATTTTCTAATGCCTTGGAAACTTTGATACATGTTTTGTAGTAGTAACACAAGTAAGCATGATTTTTGTGGTTTTTGAACACTTGGTAAGTGATGTCAGAGAGAAAGTATAAATAGCAGGTCTAGCCTGATATGTATACTGGAATCTCACCTTCTTATGGATCTTGATATTATGTGAATTCATCCTTGGGTCTACCTGAAATGTTTAATATGTAATATACCCAAGGAGTGCAGTGTCTCACCATAAAACTCAGGTGTAGTGATGAGTCATTAGCCTTTTTTGAGAGTGGGCAAGAAAGGCTATTAGACCTCCTGGTTGAAGATTTATCAGACTTTTATCATCTTCTGTTAGATGTGTGAATATTCCTGTATTAACTTTACTTATGGGTACCGTAGATCTCAGTTGGTTAAAGAGAAGTGCATATAAATAAATCTTTGCCATGGTAAAGTTAGTAATTTTTATTTCCTTTATTATATTTTTTCCTGTAATTTTCAGACTTTCTGAAGCATATATGTTTTAACATTCCTATTTATAAAATTCAGTTCCATTTCCCAAAATAACTGCAGCTAACAATTTACTGTGTGGTCTTTCAAACTTTTAATCTGCACAGAATTATAACTTTCAAATTAAAAAAAAACATAAATTCTCCTCAATCAGAATATGTAATTTAGTATATTATATTGCAGTTACATTAAATTATATTCAGCAAAAAATTGCAAAAAAAAATTTGCAATGTTTTTTTACCTCATGATTTTGAGATCAGAGGTAATTTATTTATCTTCTTTTTGCTTTTCTATCGTAAGGAGCTATTACTTTTGTTACAGGAGTTGAGGTTGAAAGATAATAAACATTTTTAAAAGTCATCCTTTTCCTGAATTAGAACTAAAACATTTTTTAGACATTTATTTATGACTGCTCTCATAGCACTGATGTAGTATCCAAAAGTGATTTTCAACCTTGATTGTAACAGAATCACCTATGGAAGTTGTGAAACTTTAGACTATCAGGGTCTTACTCCACTAAAAATTCAGACAAATAGTCAGTAGGACTCATTAGGACCGTGACTATATTTTCAGGTTCCCCAGGTGATTCTTATGCAGCCAGGGTTAGTCTTATACTCTAAGACTGAGGATGTATATGAATATTCACATACTCTGTGACTCAGTGTTCTAGTTTGCTAATGCTGCAGAATGCAAAACACCAGAGATGGATTGGCTTTTATAAAAAGGGGGTTTATTTGGCTATACAGTTACAGTCTTAAGGCCATAAAGTGTCCAAGGTAACACATCAGTAATCGGGTACCTTCACTGGAGGATGGCAGATGACATCCGGAAAACCTCTGTTAGCTGGGAAGGCACGTGGCTGGCATCTACTCCAAAGTTCTAGTTTCAAAATGGCTTTCTCCCAGGACATTCCTCTCTAGCAAGCTTGCTCCTCTTCAAACCGTCACTCACAGCTGCACTCCGTTTAGTCTCTTTGAGTCAGCACATTTATATGGCTCCACTGATCAAGGCCCACCCCGAATGGGCGGGGCCACACCTCCGTGGAAATATCCCATCAGTTATCATCTACAGTTGGGTGGGGCGTATCTCCAAATCCAAACATTCCAACTTAATCCCCACTATTATGTCTGCCCCACAAGATTGCATCAAAGAATATGGCTTTTTCTGGGGGACATAATACATTCAAACCGGCACACTCAGTAATTCCATTCCCAGATGTTTACCCTAGAGAAACTCTTGTACATGTGCACTAGGAGGCGTGTACAAGAGTGTTCCTAAAGTACTATTCATAATTGCAAAATCTAGATACAATACAAATGTCCATTGATCACAGACTGGATAAATTGCAATATATCCAATAATGGAATATTATACATCAGTGAAAACGAAATACATATACATGTATGAATCCTAGAAATATAATGTTAAGCATAAACAGCAAGTCCCAGGAAACTACAAGTAATATGAAACCATTTTATTGGGCCCAAAAATAAGCATACAGACACAATATATTGTTTAGGCACATATAGAATAGTGGTTACCTGGAGAGGCAGAGGGTTGGGATGAAGAAGAGCACATAGGCATATGCAACGGTATTGGTAAATTTTAATTCTTAAAATGAAAGTTGGAAATTAGGTTAATGGGTGCTTATTTTTTAAATTTACAAATGGTTCATATATTCTTGCGTATGCAGTGAATATTCTATTTGATTAGTAGCCATCTTTTGAGGAGACTAAAGCATTAACATCTTGATGTAACTGCATCTCTACAGCTTGTCTAATTAGTGTCACCTGCTCAGTAGCTGAAGAAATTGTGATCAGTTGAGTTCCCTATTGTGTATTTTATATTTGGGCCCCTTCCTATAACATGGTTCTTGGTCATGCTTTCAAGCTTTCTTAGCTGTAAGATCCTTCTAATTCTTGTACGCAGCCCCTTGTATAACAACAGTATCATAAATATTAGAGCTGGATGAGACCTTTCTTAGATCATCCAATCTTGGGGCCCAGAACTTACTGCCCATGGTTGAAAGACCCACTGATGTATTCTCTGTGGCCATCAGTTTTTTTTTTTTTTAAATAAATGCTATATTAGGCAAGAGATGCAATATTTTGCCAGACTCCACCACTCCCTAGTGTTTGTTCTCTCCCCAGTTATCAATTTATTACCTGCCTAACCCTTCTGAGCATTTGAATTATCAATAGACCCCTGAACTAGACCAACCTCCCTTGTTTTACAGATAAAGAAACTAGTGAGTCCATTGTATGTGTGAAGAGATCATGGGGATTTTGATTTTGTGTCTACCTGATCGTTTCATGCCAGGACACTATTGCTTAATATAAGTGTAAGGATTATTTCTATTATATATTGGTATTGCTGAAAGTGTTTGTGGCTATACTTCTCCATAGTGAAAATGAAATTAATTAGGGAATATGTTTTGATAAACAATTTACCTATAAGTTTTCAGGAATTCAGATAATACAGAAACTGAACTTTGGAATAAACTCTAATAGAAGCGAGTCAATGTTTTCTTAGTCTTATAAATATTGGGAAGGTAAAGAGTGCATGTCTTATTTCAGTCTTTATTTGGAATATTTATGTGTTAGCACAGTTAAATACATACTTTAATCTGCCTTTTTCAGCACAGTGTTAGAGGTGTTGTATCCATGGCTAATAATGGCCCAAACACCAATGGATCGCAATTCTTCATCACCTATGGCAAGCAACCACATTTGGACATGAAGTACACAGTATTTGGAAAGTGAGTATTCTGCTTATGGTTTTCTTTGGAAATTCAATGCAAGGAATGCAAATGACTGGCTGTGGTAGTAGCATAACTAATATTGAAAAAAGCAGTGTGAGAGCGAAATGTTTAGATCTACCACTTACTTGCCCTGTGACCTTGGGAATGTTCTAACCTCTCTGAGCCTCAATTTCCTTATTTGTAAAAATGGGGCTGTACTGGTTTGTATATATTATGTCCCCCAGAAAAAGCCATGTTTTTTGATGCAGTCTTGTGGGGGCAGACATATTAGTGGGGATTAAGTTGGAACATTTGGATTAGGTTGTTTCCATGGAAATGCGCCCCACCCAACTATGGGTGATAACTCTGATTAGATAATTTCCATGGAGATGTGGCCCCACCCATTCAGCATGGGCCTTGATTAGTTTACTGGAGCACTGTATAAGCTCAGACAGAAGGAGCAGGCTTGCTACAGCCAAAAGGGACGCTTTAAAGAATGCACAGGAGCTGAAAAGAGAGTAGCTGCAGATGAGAGACAGTTTGAAGACGGCGTTGAAAGCAGACTTTTGCTCTGGAGAAGCTAAGGGAGGACAAACACCCCAAGAGCAACTGAGAGTGACATTTTTGAGGAACTGCAGCCTAGAGAGGACCGTCCTGGGAGAAAGCCATTTTGAAACCAGAACTTTGAGCAGGCACCAGCCACGTGACTTCCCAGCTAACAGAGGTTTTCCGGACACCATTGGCCATCCTCCAGTGGAGGTACCCGATTGCTGATGTGTTACCTTGGACACCTTATGGCCTCAAGACTGTAACTGTGTAACCAAATAAACCCCCTTTTATAAAAGCCAGTCTGTCTCTGGTGTTTTGCATTCCGGCAGCATTAGGAAACTAGAAAAGGGGCCAATACTTTTTTTCAGGGTTGTTATATAAATTAGTAGAAATGTATCTGTCTTCATTAAGGATAACATTTGGCTGCAACTAACAGATCTGGAAAACAGTGGCTTAAACAAGATGGTATCCAAGACTGAAATGGTTGTTCCATTATGTCATCAATGTTCCAGGAGCTTCTGGTTTTGTTCTCCGCCATCTTTACCTTCTATCTTCAGGCTCACCTCCCAGTCATAGTATGGGCATCACAACTCCAGTCAAAACATCTGTGTTCTAGGCAGAAAGAAGGATGAATAAAAGGTGCTTGCCAGCTAAGTCAGCCCCTTTTTAAAGAGCTTTCCTGGAAGACTCCAAACTTAGTAATGTTCCCTGCCCCTCCCCACCCCGGGAGACTGGAAAATATTTTTTTAGCCAAACACATTGCTACCCTCAATAAACTGGGATTCTGTGAGTAAGAAGAAGGGGAGCATGATCCTAGGGAGGCATTTAGCAGTCTCTGCCAGAATACCTGCTGTCAAGCACTATACCTGGGAGTTGCTTTTATAAATCAGTGGGAACTCAATTCATCTCTTTATTCAAAAAAAGATTTACCTTTCTCAGTTAACCAAGGCATTGTTCTACAGTTTGTTTTATTTAACAGTTTAGATGGCCAAACTAGGTTGATTTAAAAATAGATATGTTTCTTTTTTTCATCTCATATACATGTATCAGATGTATAGTTTATTAATAATCAATAAAATTAGTGAAGTATTACAGCATCTGGGTAATCCCTGTGTGTTTGTGTGTATAGATAACCCAGGTTCCCTTTCTTTTTTCTTCAGAATTATTGATCAGTAATTAACAGAACTTATCTTACTGGATTTGTGACAGAACTTATATCCATTAGCTCCTTGAAATTAGATGCAGTGTTATGCATATATGTACACATAGTTTTCTGGGGGGATGGTCCATATCTTTCTTAAGATTCTCAAAAGGGCCCATCTCCCAGGTACTTGACTAGAATGACCCTGCTTCAATTCTTCTTGCCATTTTTCCTGAGAACTTTGTTTTCTGTATCCTGTTTCTCTTACTGACCCAGAAGGTGGGAGAGGCTTTAAAAACTTAGAACTTAAAGGCCTTAATTGTCCTTCATTCAGGAGTAAAATCAAAACAGTTTGATTATTCTGGTTATTTTTGCTGATATCCTTTCCATGGCAATCTTTCCTATATCCTTTTTTTAAAGTACCATTTTAGTGAAAATGCAACATGAGATGTATATCTGTTTTTTTGTTTTGTTTTTTTTTATGTACACACTGTAAATCTTGGGAATTTACTTGAGTTGCACTTTGCACTAAGGGGTATAATCTAAAAAGTCATGTTTTCTTAGCAAATGATTTAGACTCAACTTTCCAGAGCACATATTTGAAGGATAGCTCTCAATATTTTTTTTCTGTCAGAAATCTGAAATGAATTCACTGGAGGTTAACTTTGTCAGTCTTCTCTTCTCCTCTTTTTAGTATTGCTGCTTATTGTTATTGTCCAGAAACAAAAAGTAGAAACATTGTTATCTTAACAATAAAATGGAAAGTGGCCTTCTACTTCAGGACCTTCAGAATAGAACAATACAGACCATAAGCATCATCCCTACATACCTTCTCTGATTATTTTCTGTAGCAAAGAAATCCTTACAAATGGTTAGATTGGCCCCGTTTGTAGCTATTGTGTGACTGTGTGAATGGGGCAGAATATAATTGTTTAGGTACTGTGGAGGAAATGTTCTTAATCACTGCCAATGTTGACTAAGGGTATAGAAATGAATTTTGATTTCTGAATTTTGACCCATATCTATGGCAGAAAATCAAATCAATAAATATTTTGCTGTACACTCAACTAGGGAACTCAAAGAATGTTAAGACATGGTCCTTTTCTCTTAAAGAGACTATAATTGCTATAGATATTTGGATATTATGTTTCAATCTGAGGAAATTTCACACATTATACTGTTTCTCTTTCAGAGTAATAGATGGTCTAGAGACTCTAGATGAATTGGAGAAGTTACCAGTAAATGAGAAGACGTACCGACCTCTTAATGATGTACACATCAAGGACATAACTATTCATGCCAATCCGTTTGCTCAGTAGCTAATAATAGACCTGGACAAATACTTGGCAAGCTCTTCATGGAACACACTTACTGTGGTTTACCCAGTTTTAATTATGTCAGAGATTGCATGATCCTTCTACTTGTTTACAGCTAAGTTCTTCTATGAGTTGGTGGAACCAAACAAACCAAAAGCTGGAGATAAGCAGCTTTTATTCCCACTCTTATGAACATATTCTTACTGTAACTATTATCCAATGTATTTCTTTAATTTTAATATAAAAAAACTTCATTTAATTTTTGTTATAAATAAACATTGTATTTTTAACTGCTGAGAACTTTAATTAAACCCAGGCCTTTTTTTAGCACTCTACTTACATAATCCTACCATATCTAGTCCATATCCTAGAAATATTTTACATTAACTGTTCACCTTGTGCAATTAGAAAGACCAGGAACAAGATAAAGGAATGGTCTAGTATGGCCAGCCGATCCACTTGCTATTTTCTCTATAGATTTACATTAAAGGCTGTATAAGAAATCCTGGAGTATAGTAAATGTTCAGCATTTCCCAACTATTTGGCCATGGAACAATTTGTTAAGGCATAACTTTTTTTTTGGGGGGGGGGGGTGTATCAAAATGCCTTAGGTGATGATTGGGATAAGTAACTGAATCTAGAGCAAAATTTGAAATATTGGTGAGATTCTGACCTTACAAATACTTAATGTATATACGTTTGAGTTTATGTACATATTTATAAATATTTCATTTAGCAAGTAGCTATGGAGAAAAAATTACTTGCTTTCATAGCATAGTGTTAGGAGTTCAGGGAATTTATAAAGAGAAATTCTGACCTCTGACTTCTTAGCTTAAGGCTGTTTGGAAAGAGATCACACATATCACAATGAAAGAAAACTATCCAAGGTAAACTTAGTCCAGTGTGTGGGATTTGATGCCATCAAATTACACGGAGCATCTCTATGTGGAAGGAAATTTAGAAGTCATCTCAACAGCCATATGTAGAATGCATAGTAGGACAAGTGAATGAAAGAACCAATGGCTCTTAAAAGAGCCCTACTAAATGCATACATATCATTATTATCTTGAGTTATTTTTTATTTTATTTTATTTTGAAATAAATTCAAAGTTATAGGAACAGTTGCAAAAACAATACTAACCCCATACACAGAACTCGAGCATACCCTGATCCCCCTCCCCTGATACCCCAATCCACCAACTTAAACATGCTGTCACACTATTTATTTCCCTCCCTCCCTCTCTCCCTCCTATCTATCATCCATCATCTATTGCTCTGTCTTCTGAACATATGAGAACTAGTTGTACACATCCTTGAACAAACACTATAATTCACCTATAGAATTCCCATGAACAAGAACATTCTTTTATGCAACCCCATTAAACGCAGCTAAGATGTACAAGAGATTCAACATTGATACAAAGCTTACATTCTATATTTCCTTTTTTTTTTTCCTGATGTCTCAACTGTGTCCCTTTGAACCTCCTGTCCTCCATCCTCAGATTCCATCCAGGGTCATCCTTGGCATTCAATTCTCATCTATTTAAACTGTCTTTTTTTTTTTTTTTTTATTTCTCGATTGTGGAAACATATATACAGCCTAAATCTTCCCATTCCACCCTCTCCCTAGCATTCCATTAATGGGATTAGTCACATTTAGAATGTTATAATGCTATCTCTTTCTCACCATCCATTACTAGAAACTTCCCTTCACCTCAAACAGCAACCCTACACTCATTTCTTAACTCCCCATTGCCCCTTCCCCCATTTCTCTTAGCCCATATTCTACTTTTCATCTCTATCACCATATTCTCTGATAATTTCTTTGTGTTTACTGTGGGGCTTAAAATTAACCTCTTAAATCCATAACAATCTTGTTTTTCTTTGATACCAACTTAACTTCAATAGGACACATAAACTATGTTCCTATACTCCTTGATTCCCCCACCTTTATATAGTTCTTGTCAAAAATTACATATTTTACATTGAGTCCAAAACCACTGATTTGTCATTAGAGTTTGTGTATTTTATATCCTGTAGGAAGTAAATAGTGGAGTTACAATTCAAAAATTATTGACTGCTATTTGTATTCCATTGTGAACAGAGAATGTGCTTTGAATATATTCAATTTTTTTTTTTTTTTTTAATTTATTGAGGCTTGTTTTATGTCTCGGCATATGGTCCATTCTGGAGAAAGATCCGTGATTACTAGAGAAAAATGAGTGTCCTGGTGATTTGGGATGTAAGGTTCTATATATGTCTGTTAAAATTCTCTATATCTCTTTCTCCTTTCTTTGTTTCTCTGTCGGTAGGGCTCACTTTAGTATCTGAAGTAGGGCAGGTCTTTTATTGGCAAAGTCTCTCAGCATTTTTTTGTCTGTGAAAAATGTAAGCTCTCCCTCAAATCTGAAGGAGAGTTTTGCTGAGTAAAGTATTCTTGGTTGGCAATTTTTCTCTCTCAGAATTTTAAATATGTCATGCCACTGCCTTCTCGCCTCATTGGTGGCCACTGAGTAGTCACAACTTAGTCTTAGGTTGTTTCCTTTGTATGTAGTGAATTGCTCTTCTCTTGCTGCTTTCAGAACTTGGTCCTTCTCTTCAGTATTTGAGAGTCGGATCAGAATATGTCTCGGAGTGGGTTTATTTGGATTTATTCTATTTGGAGTTCGCTGGGCATTTATACTTTTTGTATTTATATTGTGTAGAAGGTTGGGGAAGTTTTCCCCAACAATTTCTTTGAATACTCTTTCTAGACCTTTACCCTTCTCTTCCCCTTCTGGGACACCAATGAGTCTTAAGTTTGGACGTTTTATTTTATCTATCGTATCCCTGAGATCCATTTCGATTTTTTCGATTTTTTTCTCCATTGTTTCTTTTGTTCTTTCATTTTCTGTTCTGTGGACTTCTAGGACACTGAGTCATTGTTCAACTTCCTCTAATCTTGTATTATGAGTATCCAGAGTCTTTTTAATTTGGCCAAGTTTCTTTATTTCCGTAAGATCTTTTTTTTATTTACTCTTGCAATTTCTTCTTTATGCTCTTCTAGGGTCTTCTTTATGTCGCTTATATCCTGGGCCATGATCTTCTTGATGTCCTTTATATCCTTTGCCATGTTTTTGTTCCTCGATTGTAGTTCTCTGATTAATTGTGCCAAGTACTGTATCTCTTCTGATATTTTGATTTGGGTGTTTGGGATTGGGTTCTCCATATCGTCTGGTTTTATCATTTGCATTAAGATTTCCTGTTGTTTTTGGCCTCTTGGCATTTGCTTTGCTTGATAGGGTTCTTTCAAGTTGTAAAAAAAAAAGTACCAGTCTAATTTTTCAGAAATACAAGTTGGCGGCGTACACTTTAACTAACCAGCAGATGGCGCCTGCGAGTCACCTATACCCTGCAAGTCAGTTCTCCTCAACTTTGTCCTTGTGGTGTATGGGGAAATGATTCTTGTGGGGTACAGTTGGTGAACTCAGTTTGGGTGTATTGCTGGAGCCGTCTGCCCTGAATGTGGGGCATGTGTCCAGGTGGCTAGGGAGGCAGGGCAGCTTTAATATTCAAACCCCCCAGGTGTTCCTGGAGATTTAAGGCTGCTGCAAGAGTCTAAGCCTTCATTTCAGTTCTGCCCCAGACCCTCTCTGTTGCTGACCCACAAACCACCGGCATTGACGTAGCATCCCTGGGTTTTCTGAGCGGGCCCCCCTTCTCAGCTGTGATCTTCCAGGACCTCTGCTGAGGGAAGGCTGTGCTATGTCACAAGTGCATGCCGTCCCTCAAGGGAAGCCCCGGGCTGCCGGGCCATGCAGGGGCGCGCTCAGCCTGATGCAAAGATGGCTGAACGGGGCGTCTCAAACCCCCTCTCCTCACACAGTTCCTCCTTCCCAGCTCTGGGACAACTGGCGCAGCTCTCGGCCATGGGCACAGCCCATGTCTCCAGCCCGCCGGGGAGCCAGCTGCAAGCAGCGGGGTTTCTTTATCCTTCCGGCTCTCCCCTCCGCTCCCCTGGCCCTGGGGGAATCTGCAGCGGGCTATCCTCCACACCAGACACCAAGAGGCTGGCTCAGCCCGCTCCTGCCGTGCTTCACTGCGCAGTTCCCACCATCACAACTGCAGCCGCTCCTGGGTTTTTCCCTTTTTTTTTTTAAAGAACCAGTCCGTCTCCAAACGCCAATCCCCAGCTCACTCGTTTCAGAATGCAGACTTCTGGTTTCACCAAGTGTACGCTCCCTGTGGTTCTAGCAGACCTTGTCCAGCTGGTGCATCGCTGAAACAGGTATTCTGGGTCACCTTCTGGTTTTTATCTAGTATTTTTCACGGAGGTGTTTTTTTGCCCTGTCTCACCTAGCCACCATCTTAGGTTCTCCCAAGGCATGACTTTTAAGATGTTGCAGAATAGAATTCTACAGAACATCTATTTGACAAATCTTTGAAGTGGTTAAAAGCACCCTTTGTGGAGTCCTGGTCTGTGTTTAAATAACAGCTGTGCCTCTTACTCTGTGACTTTAGGGAAGGTAACCTCTTCAAGCTTTAGTTTTTTTATCCATAAAAAATATATTATCATAAGATTACGTGGATTAAATGAAATAATGTGTTTAAAGCTGCTGGCATGTAATAAGTGTTCTGTAAATGGAAGCTGCTCTGCTGACATAGTCATCTACACCATAAGGCTCTGACCTAATCAAGCTATTTATCAGGCTCCACCACTAACTTCCATCAAGGGTTGTTTCCTACTCACCGTCTGAATCAACTTGATTAGACTAGGTATTCCTAAAACTTAAACCAATGTTTTGTTTCTGGGTTTATTTCATTTCTGCAGATAGCTGATCTAATTAATGTTTTGATTCTTTCTTAACTATAATTTAGGAGTGGCTTTAGGAGTTTTATTGGAATTCAGCCATGTCCATTGTTTCTGGCTGTTTTGCACTACGATGGCAGAATTGAGTAGTTGTAACAGACATGATATGGCTTGCAAGCCTAAAATATTTACTCTGGCCCTCTGAGAAAGTCTGCCAACCTCTGATCTTGACTATCAGAAGTTGATAAATAACCATGGTATCATAGAAAAGGGAGCTGGATGAGCTTAAGGGATAGTATAATTAAAAAAAAAAAAAAAAAGTATACTCTTTAACCAATCTAGAATGGTACCTGCACCTATCACTACCCTTAGAATACTTAAGTCCTATTAGATCTTTGTGGAATGGCTATTCCAATAAATTGGTTTGCAGACCTTTTGGTTAACAGCAAATTGAAGTTACAATTTATACCTTGGTTGAACTTGCATATTTTCCAAATTCATCTTAGCAACACATTTATAATCTCTGTGTTGGGCATATCTGAAGACATCTATTGTCACCTATTTTGTTTAAACAATTGAAACGTGTAAAAATAATTTATTGAACCTCTTCCAGGCTTAGATATAAAGGTACATAGGACACTGCCTGTCCTTGGGGAGCTCAGAGACATGAACAGTTAAATTGCAATGCACAGAGCTCAACTGTTAATCAGCTTAACAAAATAAATACTTCAGTTATATTTCATTAATCAATTGGGAAAAAAACAACTAGTGGTTCTTTTCAATTAAATTCAATTTGTATAAATTGTAGTAGAGGTAGTGATGGTGGGAACTCAAAATAATTCCAAAGCTATCTAGAAGAATAAGTAGTAACGGATATTTTTAAAAAGAAATTACAATGAAAAAGAAATAGCCCCAATCTTCATAATGTTGCTAGTATTCAAACTGTGGTGGTATCAGGATAAAGCTAGAATAATAGAAAAAGAGTGTCAATAAATAGCATCTATGTAAGTGTTTAATATACCATTAAAGTAGTATCTAAAATCTTTAAGAAAGGGAAGGTTACTACATAATAATCTTAAATGATATGTGAAAAAATAGTGAAAGAACTTCACCTCACCTCATACACCAGAATTCCAGATGGATAAGAGTTGTTTTATTAAAGAAAACACAAGAAAAACCTAAAACATTTAAAAGAATTATCTTCAAGCCTCTAAAGAGAAAAGGAATTTTTTCAGCTTATAAACATCACACAGGTAAGGCTGGAACAGGTTTAACCACATGAAAATTGAAAACTTTTTTTCCAATTAAAAACTTAAAGGACAAACAAAGGAAAACATATATTCAAAAGAATCACAAAAAAAAAGTGGGTGGTGGCCTTCAACTTTACTATTAAGAAAATGATTTAACTTCAGTTTTTGCTAAAATAACATTTTTTTAAAGTAAGGATGCACTAAAATAGTTATTTTCATAAAGGAAAATTTGGGTATTCCCAAATTAGTTATTGGCTAGATTGGGGCTTTTGCCAAATTAAAAAACATTTTGGTAAGCAATTTTGATATGTACTAAGATTTTCCAATGCTGATTGTCTTTGACCCTCCAATTTTACTTTGGGGACTTCTATTAAATAAATTATTTTAAATACACTACATTGCTTTCTGCACAAAGCTGTTCACTGCAACTTTATCTGTAATAGCAGAAAATATTTGATGCCTATTTCATACATTGTTAGGATTAAGTGAGAAAATATGTACACTTCTTGTCACATTGGCCCACTGTGAGTAACTATTATCCTCCAAAGACTGGAAATCCCCAAATCTGATAAACAGTTGTGCTGCTAAATCTATCCTGAACAGCTATAGATAATTTCACAAATTACTGTGATGGACTGTCTCTTTGAAATATTTACCTTATATTTAGTGATTCTGGCCATAATGTGAGTATTTAGGTACTAATGGTTTTAAAGCACTTTCAAATTAATAAAGGGGGGTTAAGAAATGCAAACAACTATAGGAATTTTGGGAATGTGTATTCTTCATCAGATTGCCCTAGAATAGTTGTGCATTTGTATAGCGCAGGTTATCTACGTTGTTCTCCTAGGCAAATTTGCACTTTAATCTTTGAGTTTATGAACCAGACCAGTAAAATTATTATGCTTCATCTTAATGCATGATAACAATATTCTATTTTCCATTAAATTTGGAATGAATAAATGATTTTTTTCAAGTGAGAAAAGGAGAGTGGGCAGGGAGCTGATACAGGCCCTGGTCAATTAATTACTTTATCAAATTGTGGTTTGATGATTACTGTCGTTCAGAGCTTGTGTCCTGATCTTCGTCTCCCTTTTCTACGATCTACCATTTCCCCCTTTTCTAATTCACTTGGCCTTAACGCTGCAGAGGCCTCGTTTAATGCCGAAATATTGTTTAAACCTGACGAGTCCCCACTTCCTATATCCAGACTTGGTCACTCATTTATCCTTTTTTTAAAACCCTGGGAATATCTTTCCAACCCAATTTCAGTGCATATGGGCCCACGGCACTAAGATTTAACTAGATTTAAACGGTCTCAGAACCTTAGCAAATCCAGCCAATAGCAAATCTGGAGCTGTTTGATGCTGGTGGTGTAATTTTTTAAAAAATATTTTCTAATGGTTGCAATCCAGGTACATGCTATTTTGTATCCTGCTTTCCTCACGTTTCCTTGCTTCTAGCTTTCATAAAAGCAACTTTTAATGAGAGTGGGACGAGAATTTTCTGTCCAAAACTCGCAGTGCTTTCAGAACACCAGCGGCGTACTGACAGCCGCTTTAGCCTCCGCTAATTCACCTTCCTCAACTTCTGCTCGTTCAGGGTCCTAACATGGCGCCTGCGCAAACAGCGGCCATGAGCGCGCCCCTTCCGCCCCACCCTTCGCGTGCGCGCGCCTCCCGCCCCACACCGCAGCGGAGACGCGCACGCAGCGTCACGATTGTTTTCGAGGAGTCTCCGGACGTCACGACTGTCAGCTCCATTTTGTGGTGGGAGTCAGTCGCAGTGAGCTGGCGGTTTCTTGTGGTCGCGTAGGAAGCTTTGTCTCCGCCGGCTTGGATTCTCTGGCCAGGACGGTAAGTGACAGGAGGAAGCAGACTAGGTATCAGGGTCCTTTTTGTGTTCAGAAGCCCCTGGCGGCCTCCTCTTCCTCGGTTAGTTGTCGTCCGCAGTCTCTGACACTACTGCCCTCCCTTGTCTGTTCATCCCCACCCCCTTCCCGGTTCTGCACAAAGGCTGCACGCTTGTCTTTCCTCCTGTGCCGAGCCTGTCGCGGCGAGTTTCTGCTTAAATCCTACACGCTGGCGGGAGTTAATAACGCTGTTTGCTAAACGGGGAACTCTTCTTGAATTGTATACTTCCATCAGGGGTAACTGGCCTAACTGAGCGGGAGGAGGGCTGAGCCGGAGTCCTTGAGGCCGCCGGCCCGAGGCACTCTCGAGCGCCATGTTGTCTGCAGCGTCGGTCTCCGCCGCCTTTGGCCGAGCCTTAAGATGGCGGCGGAGGCAGGACTTCGTGCTCCCGCGAAAAATGCGTAGCTGCCTGTTGTGGGTGGCGTTTACTTGTATTCTGGAATATGCGTAAGTGACGCTCATGTAGAGGTGTGTTTCGCTAATGGGGGGAAATGACAACGTGTCGTTATATGTCGTATATAAAGAGATTTCATTTGGCATCTAATTGCGTTTTAAAGGATTGGAGTGAAAATCTCGAGTACCGTGGCCGTCATCGTTGTTAACAAAAACCAGATTTAAGAACCTTAGGAAAGAGGGTATATTTGAAGGAGGTTTCTGGTGATCTGGTGATCTCACTTTATGCGTTGTACTTTTCTCCCCCTATTCCCTCCTAAGATAACATTTGAGGGAGCGTTTTGTCTTGAGTTGTATGGAGAGACACGATGGCGTCCGAGCAGTTAGTAAGAACGATAGTTGCTGAAAAGCCATTTGTATGTAATATCTTTTTTTTTCATTGTCAGGGAATAGCTAATTAAAATATCAATAATTACATTTATTGTAAATGCAATTAATCTCCTGATGGCGGAAATCATTTATGATTACGTTGAATTGTATATTATGGTCCTATAGTTCATTTGTGCTACTGGCAGGACGGGGATAAGATTTTACCAAAGTTAATAGTTCAGGATCCCTTCCCTCCCCTATTCCATCTTTCTTTTTTCTTACACACTTAATAAACTCTGCTTAATCCGGTGCCTGATGGAATAATGCAGAAGAGATATGAATAAAGTTCGGACATCAGTATATGGGATAATGTGACGTGACTTCAGATTGGGTAACGATAACTTTTGGACTTGTATTTAAAAGAACAATTTAAAAGTCTCAACTAGGGTGAATTTGCACGTAAGAGTTTTACTAAACAGTTCTGTGAGCATGTGGGAGACAATTTAAGTGGCAAAAACTTCTGTTGTATGCAGATGAGACACTCAAAGAGAACTTACTGTCCTGATTGGGATGAAAAAGATTGGGATTGTGGAAAATGGAGGAGCAGCAGCAGTCATAAAAGAAAGAAGAGATCACATAGCAGTGCTCGGGAGAACAAGCGCTGCAAATATAATCACTCTAAAACATCTGATAGGTAAGGAAGGTTTTTTCCGAGTTTGGTGTCATTTTAAAATAATTTCATACTTACAGGAAAGTTGCAACAATAGAGAAACTGCGTAAAATTTTCTCAGATTTACTATATTTTAGGCCTTTGTATCATTCTATTTATTTTCTAAACATTTGAGAGTAAGTTGCATATACATATTTAAAGGAATGTCTCAATGTAAAAACATGTTTTCATGATTAAAACGTGTTGTCACTTAAAATAAACCATTCTTTTCCTGTTTCCAAAGTTTTAATGGCTTGTAAATTGGTATTCCCTTTGTGTGTGGCAAAAGCATAAAATCCTATTCAGAGTACTGTTTTAAGAGATTTACTGAGGGTAGTAGGTATTAGCATAAAGCATTGAAATTTTTTAAATTTCTCTAGCCATTATTTGGAAAGCAGATCTATAAATGAGAAAGATTATCATAGTCGACGCTACATTGATGAATACAGAAATGACTACAGTCAAGGATGTGAACCTGGACATCGCCATAGAGAACATGAAAGCAGATATCAGAACCATAGTAGCAAGTCCTCTGGTAGAAGTGGAAGAAGTAGTTATAAAAGCAAACACAGAATTCACCACAGTACTTCACATCATCGTTCACATGGGGTATGAGCTCTTTTAAAATAACTTTTGGAAAGTTAATTTCCCATGTGTAACAGGAAAACTTGAATTTGTGTTTGATTATTTGAGAAAGTTCTGTTTAAGATGAAGTCATCTGAATTTTTAACTTGCAGCATTTTCTCTGTGCATTGGATAGGAAATTATTGAAATACAGTACATATTTAGTTCTATAAATTATTTTATTACTGGTTGGCTACTATTTGTCATTCCAGTGAAATAGTGAAGATAATTTTAAAAATTATTTTAGTTTATAAAGAAATGATTTCAAGATATTTCAAAGCATTTTTCATGATACTTCCAGAAATTTGATTTATTTTGATAGGTTGAAGCCTTACAACAAAACTAGGAAAAGGTGTTTTATTTTTGTAAAATTGAAGATTAGATACATCTTTTTGTTCTAGCAAAGCATGTGCACTAATGGTTTTTTCACTAAGCAAAACACTTAAATTTGAACTTTGTGAGTTTATGTATTTAGAGATCAGCTCAGATGACATTTAGAATGCTGTAGTGTTATTCTTGTATGCCAAATCTTTTTCCTTCCTCCAAAATTAGGGCTTTAATTTTATTTATTGTTTCAATATTTATTTTCTAGGTTAGCTAGGAAATCTTAATTTGGCCACAGTTTACTTTGACAAATGAATGTTATGCCCTACAGTTTTGCAACATTAAGTTAGGACATTAGAAACTTAAAATTATGTTTCAGTGAATGCTACATACAACTAAGCATTTTTTTTAAAAAGAAAAACAATTGTATTATGTTTTGTTGCCTTACCACTTTGAGTATCTTATCTGAAAATCTGTTCCTTGCCATGTTTTTCTCCTGTTAACATAAACTATGTGCCCTGTGAATTTCTGGGGACTGAATTTGAAATTGCTCCTGCCAACCGTTTGTGGCCTGGCGTGTATCTGAATGCCTGAATATCTCCCCGCTGAATGAATTTCGTATTCTGCCCTGAATTCACTCGGGTATATTGATTGGCTGGATGATCTTGGTGCCGCCCACTTGACGTTTCCAGAAGAGTCACCGAAGGAAAAGAACCAGGAGTGTAGAGGATGATGAGGAGGGTCACCTGATCTGTCAGAGTGGAGACGTACTAAGTGCAAGATGTATAGAATATTTTTTAACACTTTTAACTTTTCAGATAACATAATCTATATGTATAGATTAAGATTTCAGGGATTTGGAAATCTTTTTTTCTTTCTCTGTTTTTTGTTTTGTTTTGTTTCTTCTTGTTTTGTTTTCCATTTCTTTTGGTGGGGGGGGATTGTATTTTTATTTCTTTAGAAATTTAATGTTTGTTATACAGAACTTCCAGAACAGTAAATCAAGTTAATGCAGATAGACCTAAAAATAGTTATATATGCTTTTTGATGCCGTTGACCAATAAAATATATAGTGATAAGAAATTTGTAACATCAACTAGAATAATCTGCATTGATAGTATTTATTATGATAAAAGTAAAGTGTTTCCACTTCTTGGTATGACTGAGGTTTACTTCTCTCTTTTAGATGAAATTGTTGATACTTTAGGTGAAGGAGCTTTTGGAAAAGTAGTGGAGTGCATCGATCATAAAGCGTAAGTTTCCCATCCTGGGTTTACACTTGGGGAGGTCAACAATATAGAAAATTCATTTAGCTGTAGAATATAGTCTGACTCTTGAGTTAGATATATCTATAAAAAGACTTAAATGTAGGAAACTTACAGTAAAAATTACTGGCACTTTGTATTTTTGAATACTGTCAATAGTATTTATTGTTTTGAAATTATTCTTTTGTTTCCCTGCTGAGCACAATAGTGTGCCCATCTTTTCTTTCAACAAAGAAAGAGCCATACATAATCCAAGGCTGTGAACTTGTCTGTGTTGGTGTCCCAAGTTTAATTGTGTATGCTCATCAAACTGCTTCACTGAAATCACTTGAGATTGTTTAAGGAGAAATTTTTCCTTTTTCTGTTCCTGTTGAGGTGTGTCCCCAAATGAATTATTTGAGGAGCTTCCTACTATGGTTTGCTAAGATTCTGAGAACTAGAGCTCTTTACTATACCCCTACTATATCCTAACTTTTCTGCTTACCTGGGTGTTCTAGTTTGCTAATGCTGCTGGAATGTAAAACACCAGAAATGGATTGGCTTTTATAAAAGGGGGTTTGTTTGGTTACACAGTTACAGTCTTAAGGCCCTAAAGTGTCCAGGGCCATGAAGTATCTTATCAGTGATCAGGTACCTTCACTGGAGAATGGCCAGTGGCATCCTGAAGACCTCTGTTAGCTGAGAAGGCACCGTGGCTGGTGTCTGCTCCAAGTTCTGGTTTCAAAATGGCTTTCTCCCAGGACGTTCCTCTCTAGGCTTCAGCTTCTCAAAAATGTCACTCTTAGTTGCTCTTGGGGCATTTGTCCTCTCTTAGCTTCTCTGGAGCAAAAGTCTGCTTTCAAAGGCTGTCTCCAAAATGTCTCTGTAAGCTGAAGCTCCTCTCTCAGTTCCAGTGCATTCCTCAAAGTGTCCCTCTTGGCTGTAGCTCCTCTTCAAAATGTCACTCTCAGCTGCACTGAGTTCCTTCTGTTTGTCAGCTCATTTATATGGCTCCGATGACTTAATTTAGACCCACCCTTAATGGGTCGGGTAACACCTCCATGGAAATTATCCAATTAGAGTCATGACCCACAGTTGGGTGGGGCGCATTTCCATGCAAGCAACCTAATCCAAACATTCCAACTTAATCCCCACTAATATGTCTGCCCCAAAAGATTGCATCAAAGAATATGGCTTCTTCTGGGGGACATAATACATTCAAACCAGCACGCTGGGCCACAGGACATTTGAGATAATTGCCAGTGACAGGTACTATAAGAAGCAATCACTTTATATACATTTGTTTTAAGTTGGGGTCTCAATTGGTATGCACATTTAGGTGGTAGCATCCCAATGTAGTTGCTATAAATTAGAATTATTAATACATAGTTTAACTGAAAGATCAAAAACTATTTCATGTGAGTGGTAGTCTGATGTGATGAAAGAAATTTGTGCCTTAAATATGTATTTTGTATTATCAGCCTTACTGTATGCCCAAAGGTAAGATGACTTATATAATTGGAGGAAACTGAATGCTAGAGCATAAATTTAAAAAAATAAACTATAGGTTAGACTAGAAGTAGTTCAGTATGAAGAGTGTGATAGAAAAATGGTATTGGTAATCATCTTTATCAATTTTTTTAACTTAGATTTGTTCTCTCTAACAGAGGAGGTAGGCGTGTAGCAGTAAAAATAGTAAAAAATGTGGATAGATACTGTGAAGCTGCTCGCTCAGAAATACAAGTTCTGGAACACTTAAATACCACAGACCCCAGTAGCACATTGTAAGTATCAAATTAGAACTTGGAAAATAGCGTCAGGTAAATTACAGTTGTGAAGAGGTGCACTCAGTTTATTTTTCATGTGTTTATAGCCGCTGTGTCCAGATGTTGGAGTGGTTTGAGCACCATGGTCACATTTGCATTGTGTTTGAACTGCTGGGTCTTAGTACTTATGACTTCATTAAAGAAAATGGTTTTCTGCCATTTCGACTGGATCATATCAGGAAGATGGCATATCAGATATGCAAATCTGTGAATTGTAAGTACTTAGCATATCTTCTAGAAACTTAAGTTTACTGGGACTAATTTAAGGGCAGACTGGTTGGATCTTTTAAAAAAAATAAGGCATATTATATATAGGACTAGGAAGGCTGACTTGTTATGAAAAAATAATTAAGTTAATTACGAACTCACAGTAGTATGTATGTATCATTTAATAAATATTATACTATCCAGATAACATTAGAGATTATGATTTAGCTTTTGATTCTTTAAAATAGGAATATAGAACCATTGGGTTAAAGTTAAGCAATGGCAAGTCTCAGCTTCTTAAGAGGAAGGTAATTTTTTTTTTTTTTCTTTTTTTTCCTTTTCTCTTTAAGCCGTTAGCTGTCAGTGAACTGAGGAACTCTTTAGGAAGCGTAGATTTTAGGTCTCTGGTTTTCTAGCAGGCTGAAATGTTGACCACTTCTTTGAGAATGTAGGAAAGGCATCAGAGCAGTTTTTTTGTTGTAGGGTTTTGGGGGGGTTGTTTTGATTTTCTTATTACAGCAAGTTTTGTTTGTTTCATTCTCAGTTTTGCACAGTAATAAGTTGACTCACACAGACTTAAAACCTGAAAACATCTTGTTTGTGCAGTCAGAATATATAGAGGCATATAATCCTAAAATGGTAAGTCTTTGCTGTATTATCTTCATAGTTCCAAATGAATGTATTTCCTCTTTTATGCTTTCTTAACCGTGATCTTTGGTTTTTAGAAACGTGATGAACGTACCTTAATAAATCCAGATATTAAAGTTGTCGACTTTGGAAGTGCAACCTATGATGATGAACATCACAGTACATTGGTATCTACAAGACATTACAGAGCACCTGAAGTTATTTTAGGTCAGTATTTACTGTGCTTTATTAATGGTTGTGACAATATGTGAAGTTGACAGTGCAAAATATTTATTTTCTAAATTTAACTGGAGGACAACGTGTATGTCTTCATTGACACTTAAAATTTATATAAGCTCTAGGTCTTAATACTTTTGGGTGGCTTTTATCTTTCTTTTCCCCTAGGAAGTCTTAAAGCACATTAAAGGATTTTAGACCTTTGATTGTTTCCAGGTAAAAGCCCTAGGACTTTTGTTGTGATTAACTTTTCTGGATAATATGTGGCAGGATTTTAAATATGTATTCATTTAATAATACCTCTTAAGAAAGTGTTTGTCTTGTTGACTGATTGCTAATGTCTTTAAAGTATGTTGAGCATGTTTTTCTCTAACCACATGTTTTGCTCTGCAGCCCTAGGATGGTCCCAACCATGTGATGTCTGGAGTATAGGATGTATTCTTATTGAATACTACCTTGGGTTTACAGTGTTTCCAGTAAGTGGCAATAATCTGTTTTAGTGACTTTGCACAAGAATACTTCCTGTTTATATGAACGAATACTTGTAACTCTCAGTATCTACATACACAGTGTTATGGTTTTTTTCTTCTGATTTTAGACTGAATTATAGATAAGCATAGAGAAACAAAAGCCATATAATTTTACCATCCTTGGATTTTGTATTTTCTTCATAATACATCATTTTATGTAAACTTTTAAGTATATTTTTAAGGTATTTACCCCTGTCCATTTAGGGAAATGATTGGTGTAAATTTTAAGAGCTTACTAAGCCTTAGTAGCTTTTTGCTGTCAGCTATAACTTGCTAAAAGCATGCCCTTTTTAGTGATCACCTTCCTAGAAAGTTGGCGTCTGTGTTACGTAAAAATAAAGCACAATGTGCAAGTAGAGATAATTGATGCCATTTTGTTTTAGACACATGACAGTAAGGAGCACTTAGCAATGATGGAAAGGATTCTTGGACCTCTACCAAAACATATGATACAAAAAACCAGGTATGTTTTAAGAGTTAGTGCCACTTGGATTCTGATAATCACTTTGTAAAACATGAAATCAAACTAGTGCTTTTTTGCTTTCAGTTTGTCTTGGTGTGGGTAGCAGATAACTTCAGTTATACAATCTAGTGACCTGTAGGATACTGTCAACCTTTTAAATCTTTACAAAAGTATCTATAAAAGCATTTCCAGATAAAATAATTGTTTTAAATACCCTACATCCATAGTTTTATAAAGTCAGCATAATTTCTTTGAGACTTGACATGTTTGTTTTTGCTGTATCTGAAGTCATATTTGTCCTTTTAAATATTTTCTGTCGTCATAAGAAGGAAGAAAAGTCCAACACAACATTTTGCTTCACCGCAGCATTAACATTTTAGTGTGATGCCTTCTAGACTTGTTTTTTTCCTTATGTATAGCCATTGTTTTATGGGAGATTATGGTTTAAACATAAAGGATCAGATTCTTAATATCATGATGCTTTTAAGAAAATTTGATAATACATAGGAGCTTCTTTGTAGCTGATCACCTTTGATAGCTGTTTTATGTTTTGGTATCAAAATTATAAATGTAAATGAATATTGACTTATTTTTAGAAAACGTAAATATTTCCATCATGATCGATTAGACTGGGATGAACACAGTTCTGCTGGCAGATATGTTTCAAGGCGTTGTAAACCTCTGAAGGTAAGCCTGAGATATTATTTAAGTTGTTTTCACTCTGCTTTTATGGTAGAGAAATAAAATTATAATAAAAGGTTGTTGATTATGTTTCTCTCTCATTTCAGGAATTTATGCTTTCTCAGGATGCCGAACATGAACTGCTTTTTGACCTCATTCAGAAAATGTTGGAGTATGATCCAGCAAAAAGAATTACTCTCAAAGAAGCCTTAAAGCATCCTTTCTTTTCCCCCTTAAAAAAAAATGTATAGATCTATAATTGTGTACAGCTCTCTTAGAAGAGATAATATAGACTGTATCAGTCTTAATTTTTAAATATTAAATTATTTTGTACAGCTTTGTAAATTTCTTAAGCTTCCTATTAGTACCATGTTTATTTTGTTTGGATAATTTGATTTGTTAGCTACATAGCCCAGTAAACTAATGAACATCCTTTTCATTAATTCCTGTATAAAATGATTTATTCAGAATAAATTTTTTTGCTCTTAAGAAATGTATAACTGTGCAATTCGTTCTTAGCATTTTTCTTTCTACCTGTGTGACTTAAATGGGCATAATGGTTTTCCTTGTAAGTTTCCTTAAGTTCTTGGAAATACTTAGCTTTGTTTCATTTTAGAAGTTGCCAAAATTGGAATTATTCCTTCTCTTGGCTTCACTGCATCCTCTAGGTGGTGGCTGGTCATAATTTACAAAAAAAAAAAAAAAAAAAGGGCGCGGGGGGAGAAAGAACAGGAGGATGAATGGAATAAGTTGTATACATTCTATAAACCCTTAAATAGTGATGCTGGCCAAAGCACAAAGGGCAAAGAAGGTAAACCCCTATTTGCAATATGTCAGTTTCCAGGTAGATGAATTGCTTTCTCCTCCAGGGTAGATGTGGTCTGAGCTAATTAACTCACCACCGGAGAGCTAGTTGATCTCAAGACAGAGTACCAAATTGAGAGGCACCATTGATCTCTGCAGCTGGCATATAGCAGTGGAGAAGTTCTGTCTGTCTGAATGAAAGGGAGCCCACATTGTTTGGCCCATTCAAAGTCTTCACCCCTGTAACCATAGTTTAATGGGCCCATTGTGCAAGCAGTGGGATGACTAAGCTCCAAGGGATGATGAATCATAATCACTTGGTGGTTCAGTTCCTCTTCTGCAGTGGGCATACTCTGTAGCCATTGATGTGAGATTACTTGACATCTTATGGTCAGGCACTCACTCTCCACCAGTGCCCAGTAGCATGCTAGAAGCTACTTTTCAAATGAGGAAACTTTCTCTGCTGTAGACGCCATATTCTTGCTTCTAGAATGCTAGGCATCTGTGCTGCACCTTTCCTGTGAAGGCTTTCACATACTGTTCCCTTCTACATGGATACTTCCAGTACTGTAGGATATAACCTGGCCGAAGACTCAGGGCTGTTCATACCACAGCATGACCTGATAAAAATCCCTCTCTTGCTCTGGGCCCCACTCAAAATGACGGCTTCCTGAGTTACCTAATAAATGAGTAAAAACAAGATTCCTGAACATATGGTATGTGTTGCAGATTTTTACATTTTCACAAAAATGAAAAAAAGTTTACTTTTGAGGGAATGTACTGGCATACCCTAGACCACTGTATCACTAAAATTTGTACCAATGTGGTAGACTTTATAGGGTTTATTTTTCACCTTTTGTTCTTTTTAAAGTCATCCAGAGTACTTGTCATCTCATATTTGATTGAAATGATGTCATTCAGAAAGTGGACTAGTGTGATGTTCTGTGGAATGTACATGTATTACAGTGGACAACAGAACAGATATTACTGGCTCTCGACCAGTAAATGTGACTGACTTCTGACCCTCTATCAACTTCTACTTTAAGAAGGACACTAAGAGAAGAAAAAACAGGAAGAAAATAATTTCAAAACACCTGACAAAGGACTTGTGCCCAGAATGTACAAAGAACTTAAAACTCAATAACAGGAAAAAATCCAATTTAAAAATGGGCAAAAGAGAAGAACAAACACCTCATTAAGGAAGGTACACAGATGACAAGCATATGAAAAGTTGGAGTTGCAAATTAAACAACACTGACATGTCACTACCCACCTGTCAGAATGGCTAAAATCCAAAACATCTATACCACCAAATGTTTGGAAGGATGGGCAGCAACAGGAACTCTGATTTCATTGCTGGTGGGAATGCAAATTGGTACAGTCACTTTGGAAGAAGTTTGGCAGTTTCTTACAAGGGTAAACATAACGCTTACCATATGAGTTACACTCCTAAGTATTTACCCGAATGAGTTGAAAACATCCACACAAAAACCTGTACACAAATATTTGTACCAGCTCTATCCACAATTGTCAAAATTGGAAGCAACCAAGATGTCCTTTGATAGGTGAATGGATAAACAAGTGTACAGTGAAATGTTTTTCCATGATAAAAAGAAATGAGCTATCAAGCCATTAGAAGACATCAAGGAAGCTTAAATTCATATTGCTAAGTAAGTCTGAAAAGACTACATCCTGTGTGATTCCAGCTAATAACATGGAAAGGGCAAAATTACAGAGACAGTAAAAAGATAAGTTGTTACTGAGAGATGGGGGGAAAGATGGAGGTGGAGCATAGCATTTTAAGGAGAGAGAAAGTATTCTGTATGATACTGTAATGATGGATACATGACATTTTGAGTGTGTGTCAAAACCCATAAAGCTGTGCACTCACAGTGAACCTAATGCCCTAATATAAACTATGGCCTTTAGTTGCTAATAATGTATAAATATTGGTTCATCCATTGTAACACATGTACCACACAAATACAAAATGATAACGATACAGGAAACGAGGTATATGGGACAACTATGCAATTTTTCTATAAAAGTAAAAATGCTCTAAAAATAATTTACTTTAAAAAAAAAAAAAAACTGCACCTGCCAGATAAGTAGCTGCATACCCAGTGCTATAGGCTGTGTTGATCTGACCTAGTAAAGCTAAAGTTAAACAGCTAAAATTTGGGCCACCATTTGGTTAAATTTAGGGTAATCCACTGTTAACCGTCTTGTTTTTGCAGAGGTCAGATAGGTAATAAAATGGAGGGTGGCAGTAATCTTTGATTTGATAATCCACCGGAGATGCACTATTGCTTCTGATTTACTATCTTGCCTAGGGTGGGAAAGTAGTTTCAGAGGCTTCCACATGGCCTTTCCCACTTCAGTCTTTTTACACTACCAGTCAGAATCAGTGTGAATGTGCTGCCCTCTATAATTATGTACACCCTTTTAATGTACTCAAGGAATGGGGAAAAGGCTGCAAGGTAGGACCTTGGATATATCAAACCCACTGTGAGACAAACTTGGACCATGTTTTACTGTTAGGCAAAATACCATCAATGGATTGGCTTTTTTAAAGGGGGTTATTTGGTTACAAAGTTACAGTCTGAAGGTCATGAAAATGTCCAAGTGAAGACATCAACACAAGTATACCTTCACCAAAGGAAGGCCAACAGCATCCAGAAAACCTCTGTTAGCTGGGAAGTCACGTGGCTGGTGTCTGCTGATCCCAGGTTGTATTCCAGCTCCACTCTTAGCTCCTGTGTATTCTTCATTGTCTCTCTTGGCTGCAGCTCTGAGGTCCTTCTGTTTGTGAGCTCTTTTATAAGACTCCAGTGAGCTAATCAAGACCTACCCTGAATGGGCGGGGCTGCACCTCCATGGAAACATTCAATCAGAGGCCACACCCTAACCAAACGTGTCACTCACAGTTGGATGGGTCACATCTCCATGGAAACAACCTAATCCTAATATCCCTAGAGATTGGATTTAAAGATTATGACATTTTCTTGGGGGACATATATCCAAACTGGCACAGGCGAGAACCCCATTTATCACCTGGACTCCATTATGCCCTCTCTTTGGCAGAAGGGCCATGATAGCAGTTTGGTTTCCCTAGAATCAGTATCAGCTCAGACACTGTGATGCTTAAATTCATGTCTCAACATGACTAGGTTATGGTCAAATAAGCATTGGCCTGATTGTTACTGTGAGAATATATCATGGATTTAAATCATTAGTTGATTGCATCTATGTCTGATTACATCTACAGTCAACAAAGGAGATTGCCTTCAGCAATAAGAGAAGACTTCATCCAAACAGTTGAAGGCCTTAAAGGGAGACCTAATGATTTCAGTAGTGAGAAGAATTTGTATCTACATCAGCCTGCCAGCTTCTGGGGAATTCATCAAAACCATCATAAGAGTTCCCAACTTGCAGTATGCCCCAAGAAATTTGGACAAGCTGGTCCCCACTGTTACATGAGACAATTCCTATAATACATCTCATAATATTTACATACACGCACATATATCCCCTGTCCTGTTTCCTTGGAGAACCCTGACTAATACACACTGACCCAAACGGCTCTCAAAATTATTCTAGATATTCCAGTTTTCCCAGTTTACATTTATTTTGGCAGTGGCTTTTGGGGAAAGAATAGTGTGCCAGTTTGAATGTATTGTGTCCCCCAAATGCCATTATCTTTGATGTAATCTGTGTGGGCAGACCTATCAGTGTTGATTAGATTGTAATTCTTTGAGTGTTTCCATGGAATGTGCCTCACCCAACTGGGTGATAACGCTGATGAGATAATTTCCATGGAGGTGTGGCCCCGCCCATTCAGGGTGGGCCTTGATCAGTGGAGCCATATAAATGGGCTGACAAACAGAGGGAACTCAGTGCAGCTGTGAGTGACATTTTGAAGAGGAGCTACAGCCAAGAGGGACACTTTGAAGAAAGCACAGGAACTGCAGATGAGAGACAGTTTGAAGATGGCTATTGAAAGCAGACTCTTGTTCCAGAGAAGCTGAGAGAGGACAAATATCCCAAGTGCAACTAAGAGTGACATTTTTGAGGAACTGCAGCCTAGAGAGGAACGTCCTGGGAGAAAGCCATTTTGAAACCAGAACTTTGGAGCAGACATCAGCCGCGTGCCTTGCCAGCTAACAGAGGTTTTCCAGACACCATTGGTCATCCTCCAGTGAAGGTACTCAATTGCTGATGTGTTACCTTGGACACTTTGGGCCTTAAGACTGTAACTCTAACCAAACAAACCCCCTTTTGTAAAAGCCAATCCATTTCTGGTGTTTTGCATCCTGGCAGCATTAGCAAACTAGAACAAATAGAAAAATTGACACTATGTATACTTGCTGATGTGTTGCAGGGTTCTCCCTCAGATGGACCCACCTTCCCTTCAGTTTTTTACAGACAGAATTGCTCTTTTGGTCTGAGATCAGCTCAGATCTGGCAACTAGGGAGGGATTGTGATTTTCCATCGTGGTAGCTGACATTAGCCTTTGACTCATTCACTCTTGAACATTTTTGTTTATAAACATCAAACCACTTCATTGATTAGCCATCCTACCTCTGAGACAGATGAGAGTCATTGCCATAGATCTCTGCAGGATAAGGATCCCCTAGTTGCCAACCTAGCTTTGCTCCCTCTTACAGTAATTGCTTCTACCTTGTCTCTTGATGGTGACGTATTGCAATCTGCCCTCCACTTTCTGGAATCCATCTCAATTGGTGCTAAAAACCCAATTCCATAGTAGCATCCCCAACTAACAATCCTGTTGGAGTCTGTTACAACAGATACCACTGCATGGGTTGACTGAGATAAGCATTTATTGGTTCATAGTTATGAGGCTAGAAGAAGTCCAAAATCAAGATGTCAGCAAGGCTTGCTTTATCCAGAGTCTGTAGCATTCTGGTGTTGGCTTGCTGCACTCTTTGGGGTTCCTTGGCTTGCATCTCTGCCGTCTGTCATATGGCAATGTCTCTCCTTTCTCTGATCTTCTGTTTTCTGCTGATTTCCTGCTTCTGGCTCCTCTTCCTGTGGGATTGTCTCCATAAGACCTTCAGTAATATGGATAAAGGCCCACTCTGATTCAGTTGGGCCATAAAAAAATAGTCCACACCTCAACTCACTTTAACATATTCAGAGATACTATTTACAAATGGCTTCACACCCACAAAAACATGGATTGACATTAGGAACATTTTCTTTTTTTGGGGGGTGGGGTGGGGGTGACATTTCCTTTCTTAAGGTACAAAATTCAGTCTTCCGCATTGGCCTATAGCTGCTCAATGATGCTGGTCTCTTGGTCCTCCTGTTTTAGTGAGGGGATTCTCCCTTGGGCCCTCCTAGAGAACGTGGTCAGCTGATAAGTTCTCTGGTCTAACATCATAAATTAATTTTAGTATGTCTGTCATCAATTTGAGACATTTGACCCTTTCCTCAATATTCTGCTAAAGCAGTTCCAGCATCTCCACCTTATTTTACCATAGGCAAAAGAAGACCTCACAGCATATTAGGACAAGCTCTGGGTACCCTTGGTGAAGTTGAGTCTTGATTCAAGGGGAATTTCCCCCATATCAACAAACTCTTCCTTATCCAGCCTTGTGTTCTGCCCCTCCCCTCATACTTGGTCCAATACCTGAAGTTCCATTACAGTTGTGTTCTCCCAGTTCCTGCTGATATGTATTATCCAGGTCTTGCAGCTCTTTTGGTGCATAAGTTTCTTCCCAAAGCAGATAACACTTCTCCAGTTAGGCCATGCAAAAATTCTAGTTTTCAGTCTACAAGCAATGAGGAAAGGCAGAGACAGATCTTGTGGAGGACATATCTTGTGAGGCATCTGCTTGAATGACACTGTTCTTGATCTCCAAGCAAAGGGAAGGCACTATCCTCTAGAAGTGTCTGCAATAGCAGAGGGTTCTGGGAATTTTGGCATTCCAAGTTCTCAAGCACATTCACCCAGATGGTCCCATCCCAGGTTGCAGAGTCTCCCACTCATTCCCTATCACGACTCAGATTTTAGCATTGAAGGACTGTAGTATTAGCCCTCTTAATTCTGGTACTCTCACTTCAGGACCTGGACCTGAATTTCAGCACAGTCACTCGGTGCAGGAGATGAGGTTCTCTTTAAATGCTGCCTTGGAGGCCTTTCTGTTTTTTATACCTTCTGACCCTGAGTTGATGAATGTAATTGTCTTCCTTCAAATCATCTATGGCATTTAACAACAACAAAACAAACCATGGTTCTTATAATTACATTTGTTGTATAATAAAGAATTTAGCTTTGCAAAAAAAGGAGGTCTGGCCTTTGCCCTCAGCTTCTAGGAGGTAATCTCTTAAAGCCTTAGAATGTCATGTCTGATGGGAGTCATTTGCCTGGGGGCTTTTGGGTCAGCCAGGTAATAACAGTGTGATTTAGGGTGGGGAATTTGAGCCACACCTATGATGTGCTGTAGAGTGGGGGCTTTGTATCATGAGGGATTTGTTGACCTTCAAAGGACTAGTTATCCTGACTCCATGGGAGAGGATAACCAGAAGCTCCGTTTTTGATACCCTACGGGACTCTACCCTGTATCTCTTCCCTTAGTTGTATCCTTTTCTTGCATTACACCATAATTGTGAGTATAAAGCTTTCATGAATCCCATCTTGAAGACTGACTTTGTAGGACCATTTTTTGAACCAAGTGCTTTAGTTTGTGATTTTTCCAGAAGCACAAATTCTGAAGCATGAATTCAAATAAATGTAAAATCATTTATTTAGGAGGTGATCCCAGGCAACACCAGTAAGAGAGGGGAAAGTGCGAAAGGGAACAGAAAGCAGCCAGTGGAGGATGCTTTATCAAGCAAGTTACTTTTGTGGGTATCTGGAGCTTAATCCCTCTGTAGACTTTGGGGAGCAATTGTATAAAATGAGCCTTAGGATATTTCACACAAAGGGCAATATTTAGGACTGCAGGGATGTTCATGGCACTTCAGCTGCCAAGTGCAGGCAGAGTGGACTCTGGCAGCCAACAGAAACCCTCAGACCAGGAAATGCAGATGGGATGCTGGCGGTGGAAGTTTTCCGGGCATGCACTATAATGGGAAGGTCTGAAGGAAATGGGCAGAACAGCAATAGCCTCTGTTTCAGGACCCCAACTGAAAAGCTGGGGTCCTTGGAAGGCCCTAAACTCCCATTTTCCCCCAGCCCCAGAGACTACCTAAAATTCTGCTCAGCTTCTCAGCCACCATTTAAAAATTTTCCAATACTTTGAGGGGTTGACCTCTTTGGACCTCCGTCTTCTCAAGGATCTTGGCCCCTGAAGTCATCACTGTCTTGAAACTCCTCAGTATTTCCAAACTTACTTATTTTAGATTTTATCCAACTTTTCTATTCTTAGAGGACTAATTTGGAATGTTATCCTGCCATTTCCAGAAGTAGAAACTCAGCTACTCCTCATCAAAGGAGAGAAGAAATGAGTGTGGGAACAGTCCCTCATGCTTTTTTTTTTAAAAAAACAAAAAGCCTTGATACTTTATTCTAAACAATAAGACTTTGGATTTGCGTTTTGTGTGCAAATGGGCAGTTAAAATTAATGTAAATTTATATAGCCTACAGTAAAATCTTAGTTTTCCTTGATCTTGTGAAACTCACTCTACTGTTAGGTTTATAAGCATGTTAATGCCAAGCATGGAATAACTCCAACTGCTGTGCCTTCAAAAAGAACTTTGAATTTTAGGTTCTAGAAGTTCTCCCCTTGTGTTTCACATCCCTTTAAAAACTAGTGTTTCCCATCCCTGAACCTTAATCAGTGGTATTATGTAAATTCACACTCATAGACATGTTGCCTTAAGTTTTTCTTTTCTCTGGTACTTTGAAGATATAAATTATATCTTTTCTTGAAATCGGGTATTTTCAAAACTGATGTTTTATTACTCAAATAATAAACCAAATCTCATTTTAAAAGATTCAAAGAATACTGTGCTGGTTTGAAGCTGTTATGTACCCTAGAAAATGTCATGTTCTTTTAATCCATTCCTGTGGGTGCCAGACCTATTGTGGGTGGGTTGTGATTAGGTTGTTTCAATTCAGATGTGACCCATCCAATTCAATTTGGGTCTGAATCCTTTACTGAAGTCCTTTTTGAGGATGAAAGACAGAAAAAGCCCAGAGAGCTCAGAGAGAAACACCCAGAGAAGTTTGGAGAGAGTTTAGAGAGAAAAGCCCCAGAAGAGCTAAGAGAGGACCCACAGAGGAAGCCACTGACCAGAGCTGAAGGCAACAAAACCTGGGAGCAAAGGACCAGCAGATGCCAGCCACGTGCCTTCCCATGTGGCAAATATGTCCCAGATGCTGGCAGCCTTTCTTCAGAGTCCAGGTATCATTCTGTTGATGCCTTAATTTGGACATTTTCATGGCCTAAAAACTGTATAAATTGTAAGTTAATAAATCCCCATTGTAAAAGCCAATCTATTTCTGGTATATTGTGTTCTGGCAGCTTTAGCAAACTGAAACAAATATCAGAACATAGATAAAAGTGTAAAAGTTGCTCTTCATCCATCCCCTTACTCCCCATTCTAGAGATAACCAATATAGATATTCCTTTCCCTTATAGTTCTCTCTATGTATTTGCCACCTGCACATACATACACATTTTTAAACTTTATAAATAAGATCATGCTATAATTATTGTTCTGTCTCATATTTTTTTCACTTAACAAATACAAGTATTTCTGTAAAATACTGTGGAAGATTGTATTTTCAAAAGATGTCCACAATATCGTCTATTTCACATGCTGTTTGAGACTTATGGCTGCTTCAAATAATAGAGTATGGCAGAAGTCATGATAGGTAATAAAAGATCATGCAGCTTCATATGCTCTTTGGAAGTGCCTCTTGAGTGGTGCGGTGGTTAATTTCATGTGTCCAGTTGTTTGATCAAGCAAGCACTGGCCTGATTGTTACCATGGGAATATTATGTAGATGGGTTTATATCATTTGTCAGTTGATGGCATCTATGGCTAATTGCAACTACAATCAACAGAGGAGATTTGCCATCAGTAATGTGAGGAGTCTTCTAATCCGGTCAGTTAGAGGTCTTAAAGCAGAACTAGGATTTCAGCAGTCAGAAAGAATTTCTACCTCTTCTTCGGCCAGTCAGCTTCTTTGGGGAATACAACCTCATCTTCATTGGAGTTTTTAGCTTGCAGCCTACCCTACAGAATTTGGACTTGCTATTCCCCATGGTCATGTGGCCAAAGCCTATAATAAATATCATGTATTTTTTTGTTTCTCTGGAGAATCTGGACAACTACCTCTTGGAATCCAACCACCATGTATTTCTGAGAAGCCCAGTTTACATGAGAGGCTACATGAAGGTGCTCCATTCTAGAACCCCGGTCTTCAACAGACTCAGCCTCCAGAGGATTCCAGGCTTCTTGTAATTTGCAAAAATTATGTCCCCAGGTGTTTGAATTTTCCCAGATAGAAATTGTGGAACAAAGGCAATCCATCTCAACTGTGCCCTACCCAAATTCCTAAACCACAGAACCTGTGAGCATAATAAAATGGTTGTTTTATGCCACTAAATTTGGGGGGGGGGGTGTGATTGTTATATAACAATATATAACTGAAATTATAAGTTCCTGGGAGTAGAACTGCTGATTCAAAGGATATATTCATTTAAATTTTGACTTGTAATGCCAAATTACCAAGATTGTTAAAAGGGAAAGAAAAGTTTTCTGAACAAACGTTGCTAGGACAACTGGATATTCACTGCAAGAGAATGAAGTCAGATACCAACTGTGCTGGTTTTGATGAATTATATCCCCCAAAATGCCATGTTCTTTAATGCAGTCTTCTGGGGGCAGATGTATTACTATTGATTAGGTTGGAATCTTTGGATTAAGTTGTTTCCATGGTGCTGTGACCCACCCAACTGTAGGTGGTAACTCTGATTAAATTATTTCCATGAAAGTGTGTCCCTTCCCATTCAGGGTGGGTCTTGATTGATTTACTGGAGTACTTTAAAAAGAGCCTCTCAGGCCCAGATGCCTGCTACAGCCAAGAGTGACACTTTGAAGAATGCCCAGAGCTGAGAGAGGAGCTGGAATACAATCTGGGATCATCAGACACCAGGCATGGGCCCTCCCAGCTAACAGAGGTTTTCAAGATGCCATTGGCCTTCCTTCTATGAAGGTATACTTGAGTTGATGCCTTCATTTGGACATTTTCATGGCCTTCAGACTGTAACTTTGTAACCAAATAAACCCCCTTTATAAAAGCCAGTCCATTTCTGGTATCTTGCATAAAGGCAGCATTAGCAAACTGGAATACCAACCTCACACCATATATAAAAATTAATTCAAAATGGATCATAGAATTATGTATAAGAGCTAGAACTATAAAACTTTTGGAAGAAAACACAGGAGGAAATTTTCATTACTTTGTATTAGGCATTGTTTTTTCTAAATACATATGACACCGAATGCAGAAGAGACAAAAGAAAAAAATATTGGGACATCATCAAAATGAAAAACATTTTGCTTCAAAGGTCACCATCAAGACAGTAAAAAGACAACACAAGGGCTAGAGTAAAATATTTGCAAATCATATATCTGGTAAGGAATGTGAAAACTATTTAAAGAACTTTTACAACTCAACAACAAAAAGACAACTCAATTAAAAAATGGACAAAGGACTTGAATAGACATTTCTTTGAGTAAGACAAATTACCAATAAGCACTTGAAAAGAGGCTCAGCAACATTAGACAGGTGAATCAAATGCTGTAATAAGAGAAGCAAAAGTAAATGCTCACATTATGGGACTCCTTATCCTAGATCCATTACCCTGGGTTCTTTTCACATACACCAATGGACTGCTAATATCTTCCTTATAGTGAATTCCCAAAACTCCCTCTCTGCTAGTCCAGAGCCCTGTCTGATTTTGCAGGGTTGCCAAGTTCAAATGAATAATCCCCAATCATATACCTGACTGACCAACAGCTAAAACCCCACCCCTATAATGCTATGAAAGGCAGAGTCCACATGCTCTTCTTTGGCTCCCCACCTGGTTGGTTGAGCTTCATTTTTCTGATGTGAACTCCTGTGCAACCCTGTGAAGAGTGCTATGATTCTGTTTCTAGGACCTGTGAGTATAACAGGATTTCTTTCAAACATCTCCTGTTCTGTCATCCTTGCCTCACTTGAGTGTCCATAATAAGTTCCTCACAAAACAAATGCAAATCAGACTACAATGAGATACTACTTCACACCTACTAGAATGACTGTAATAAAAAAAAGACAGATAATAACAAGTGTGGCAAGAATGTGGAGAAATTGGAATCCTCTTAAGTTGCTGGTGGGAATGTAGAAGTGTTCCAACCACTCTGGCAAAGATTTCTATATTCCTTCAATTGAACAAGGAATTACCAAATGACTCAGCAATCTATTCTGGGTATACACCCAAGAGAAATGAAAACATACATTCACCCAAAACCTTGCACATGAATATTCATAGCAGCGTTATTCACAAAAGCCAAAAAAATGGAAATAATACAAATGTCCATCAATTGAAGAATGGATAAACAAAATGTGGTATATCCACACAATGTAATATGTGGTCATAAAAAGGGATGATGTGCTGATACATTCTATAACATGGATGAACCTTGAAAACAAGTGAAAGAAAAAGGGAACACAAAATACCAACTATTGAATGATTCCATTTGTATTAAAAGTCCAAGCTAGGTAAGACCATAGAGAGAGGAAGTAGGTTGCCAAGGCCTTGGGGAGGGGAGAATGTGGATTGACTGCTAATGGATATGGGTTTTTTGGGAGGATGGCAAAAATGTTCTGGAACTAGATAGTAGTGGTTGTTGCACAACTTTGTGAATACACTAAAAACAATGCATGGTACACATTAAAAAATAAGGTGTCTAAATAAACAATTCCCTGAACAAACCAAGTTTTTCTTTTTTCCATAACCTTGCATATGCTCTTCTGTCTTCCCAGAACAGAAGATTGTCTCTGGGAACAATTTTTATCTTATAGTCTACTCCATCTCTCTTTTGGTTACCATTTACATGGTTTGTTATTTCCCATCCTTTTACTTCCCTTATAATTTCAAGCTATTTGTGTCTTTGAATCTAAAGTGTGTCTCTTCTACACAGTATTTAGTTGGATCATTTTAAAATCCATTCCACCATTCTCTGATTGGGTTGTTTTATCCATTTACATTTAATGTAATTGTTGACAAGGTAGGATTTATGTCTGCCATTTTGCTATTTGTTTTCCATACATCCTATGTCTTTCTTTTTTGCTCTGTAACTGCCTTATTTTGTGTTAGATTTTTCTAGTGTATAATGTTTTTGAGGCAAAGTTCACATGACATACAATTAACCATTTTAAAGTGTACAATTCCATGGCATTTAGTACATTCACAATGTTGTGCAACCATCACTTCTCTCTAGTTTCAAAACATTTTTATAATTCCAGAAATACACTTTGTACCTATTAAGTAACCACTCCCCATTCTCTGCTCCTTCATGCTCAATCCCTTGTAATTACCAAGCTGCTTTCTGTCTCTGTAGATTTTTCAATTCTGGATATTCCCTAAAGAAGGAATCATGCAATATTTGACCTTTGGTAACTGGCTTCTTTCCTTCAGCGTAATGTTTTCAAGATTCATCCGAGGTGTAGCATGTATCAGTACTTCATTCCTTTTTATGGCTGGACAATATTCCTTTGTATGTGTATACAACAATTTGTTTATCCATTCAATTATTGATGGATATTTGGGTTAATTCCACCTCTATGCTATTATGAATAATGTAACTGTAAACATTCATGTACAAGGTTTTTTGTGGGCATATGGTTTAATTTTTCTTGGATATATACCAAAAATGGATTGTTTGGCAACATAGTAATTCCTTGTGTAACTTTTTGAGGAAGTATTAAATTGTTTTCCACAGTGGTTGAAGCATTTTTCATCCCCACTAGCAATGTATGAGGGTTCCAATTTCTCCACATCCTTGCTTATACTTGTGTTCTGGTTTGCTAATGCTGCTGGAATACAAAACACCAGAGATGGATTGGCTTTTATAAAAGGGGGTTTATTTGGTTACACAGTTACAGTCTTAAGGCCATAAAGTGTCCAAGGAAACACATCAGCAATTGAGTACCTTCACTGGAGGATGGCCAGTGGTGTCCAGAAAACCTCTGTTAGCTGGGGAGACACGTGACTGGCATCTGCCCCAAAGTTCTGTTTTCAAAATGGCTGTCTCCCAGGACGTTCCTTTCTAGGCTGCAGTTCCTCAAAAATGTGACTGTTAATTGCACTTGGTGTATTTGTCCTCTCTCAGCTTCTCCAGAGCAAGAGTCTGCTTTCAATGGCCGTCTTCAAAATCTCTCTCATCTGCAGCTCCTGTGCTTTCTTCAAAGTGTCCCTTTGACACTTTTGCTCCTTCTGTCTGAGCTTATACAGTGCTCTGGTAATTTAATTCAGACCCACCCTGAATGGGTGGGGCAACACCTCCAAGGCATCACCCACAGTTGGGTGGGGCACATCTCCATGGAAACACTAAAAGAATTACAATCTAACACTGATAGGTCTGCCCACACAAGATTACATCAAAGATAATGGCGTTTGGGGGACACAACACATCCATACTGGCACAACTTGCTTTTTTCCCAACTTTGTTTTGTTTTCCCAACATTTTATTATGAATATTGCAATCTACAGAAAAACTGAAATAATTTTACAGTAAACACCCTACATATTTACCATCTTGAATCTATGATTAACATTTTACTATACTTCATTTATTTCATACCTAGCCATGTATTAGCCATCTATCCATCAGTTCATCTTATTTTTTATTCATCTCAAGGTAAGTTGCTTTTTTTTAACCATTTTTTTTGTACAAGTCACTGTCATTGATTATATTCACAATGTAATTCTACTATCACTTCTACCATTACCAAAACTTTTAAATTACTTAAACAGAACTTCTGAAACTAATAAGCTATAACTCACCATTCTCCCTTCCCACCAGCCCTGGTAACCTCTACTTTCTGTCTCTACAAATTTGCTTATTCTAGATATTTCATATAAGTGTAACCATACAATATTTGTCCTAATATGCTTGCTTATTTTTTATGACTGAACAATATTCCATTGTGTGTGTGTGTGTGTGTGTGTGTGTGTTACACACCACATTTTGTTCATCCATTCATCTGTTAATGGACCCTTGGGTTGTTTCCACCTTTTGGCTATTGTGAATAATGCTGCTATGAACGCCGGTGTACAAGTATCTGTTAGAGTCCCTATTTTCAATTCTTTAGGATTGCTGGTAATTCTGTTTAACTTTTTGAGAATCTGTCAAATGCTTTCCACAGTGGTTGCACCATTTTACATTCACACCATGCATGAGGGTTTCAGTTTCTCCAAATCCTCTCCAACACTTGTTATTTTCTGTTGGTTGGTTTGGTATAGCCATTCTAGTAGCTGGGAAGTGGTATCTTATTGTGGTTTTGATTTGCATTTCCTTAGTGGCCAATGAGCTAGAACATCTTTTCATGTGTATTGGCCATTTGTATTTCTTTTTTGAAGCAATGTCTACTCAAGCCCTTTCTCTTTTTTTAATTAGGCTGTTTGTCTTTTTGTTGTTGAGTTGTAAGAGTTCTTTATATGTTCTGGATACATGCCCCTTAAAAGATATGTGATAAAAAAAAAAAGATGTATGATTTCCAAATATTTTCCATGAATTGAGTGTCTTTTCATTTTATTGATAGTATTGTGTAATGTACAAAAGTGTTTAATTTTGGTAAAGTCCAATTTATTTTTTCTTTTGTTGCCTGTGCTTTTGGTGTCAAAACTAATTATCTGCTGCCAAATCTGAGGTCATGAAGATTTGCCTCTAAATTTTCTTCTAATAGGTTTATAGTTTTATCTCTTATATTTAGGTCATTGATCCATTTTGGGTTAATTTTGCGTATGGAGTGAGGTGGCAGTCCAATTTCATTCTTTGCATTCTATTCAGTTTTCCCAGCACCATTTGTTGAAGAGACAATTATTTCCCCAAGGATGGTCTTGACATCCTTGTCTAAAATCGATAGATGTTTGATTCATTTCTGAACGCTCAGTTATATTTCATTGGTCTATTTGCCTGTACTTTTTTTTTTTATCTTCATTTTATTGAGATATATTCACATACCACACAGTCATACAAAACAAATCGTACATTCGATTGTTCACAGTACCATTACATAGTTGTACATTCATCACCTAAATCAATCCCTGACACCTTCATTAGCACACACAGAAAAATAACAAGAATAATAATTAGAATGAAAAAGAGCAATTGAAGTAAAAAAGAACACTGGGTACCTTTGTCTGTTTGTTTCCTTCCCCTATTTTTCTACTCATCCATCCATAAACTAGACAAAGTGGAGTGTGGTCCTTAAGGCTTTCCCAATCCCATTGTCACCCCTCATAAGCTACATTTTTTTTTTTTTTTAATCATCATTTTATTGAGATATATTCACATACCACGCAGTCATACAAAACAAATTGTACTTTCGATTGTTTACAGTACCATTACATAGTTGTACATTCATCACCTAAATCAATCCCTGACACCTTCATTAGCACACACACAAAAATAACAAGAATAATAATTAGAGTGAAAAAGAGCAATTGAAGTAAAAAAGAACACTGGGTACCTTTGTCTGTTTGTTTCCTTCCCCTACTTTTCTACACATCCATCCATAAACTAGACAAAGTGGTGTTTGGTCCTTATGGCTTTCCCAATCCCATTGTCACCCCTCATAAGCTACATTTTTATACAACTGTCTTCGAGATTCATGGGTTCTGGGTTGTAGTTTGATAGTTTCAGGTATCCACCACCAGCTACCCCAATTCTTTAGAACCTAAAAAGGGTTGTCTAAATTGTGCGTAAGAGTGCCCACCAGAGTGACCTCTCGGCTCCTTTTGGAATCTCTCTGCCACTGAAGCTTATTTCATTTCCTTTCACATCCCCCTTTTGGTCAAGAAGATGTTCTCCGTCCCACGATGCCAGGTCTACATTCCTCCCCGGGAGTCATATTCCACGTTGCCAGGGAGATTCACTCCCCTGGGTGTCTGATCCCACGTAGGGGGGAGGGCAGTGATTTCACCTTTCAAGTTGGCTTAGCCAGAGAGAGAGGGCCACATCTGAGCAACAAAGAGGCATTCGGGAGGAGGCTCTTAGGCACAACCATAGGGAGGCCTAGCCTCTCCTTTGCAGCAACCGTCTTCCCAAGGGTAAAACCTATGATAGAGGGCTCAACCCATCAAACCACCAGTCCCCTATGGCTGTGGTCACGTTAGCAACCATCAAGGTGGGGTAGGCGAATACCCCTGCATTCTCCACAGGCTCCTCAAGGGGGCAGTACATATTTTTTTCCTTGTTTTTCTTTTTTTTTTTTTTTAACTTTCCCTTTTTTAAATCAACTGTATGAAAAAATAGTTAAAAAGTAAACAAACATACAATAAAAGAACATTTCAAAGAGACCATAACAAGGGAGTAAGAAAAAGACAACTAACCTAAGATAACTGCTTAACTTCCAACATGTTCCTACTTTACCCCAAGAAAGTTACCTAAGATAGCAACATTTCGGTGAACTTTCTCCTACTATATCCATCAGAAATTAACAGACCATAGTCATTCCTGGGCATCCCCAGAACGTTAAATAGCTTATCTGTTCTCCTTGGATTATTGTTCCCCCTTCCTTAATTGCTCTCTATTACTAGTTCCCCTACATTCTACATTATAAACCATTTGTTTTACATTTTTCAAAGTTCACATTAGTGGTAGCATATAATATTTCTCTTTTTGTGCCTGGCTTATTTCGCTCAGCATTATGTCTTCAAGGTTCACCCATGTTGTCGTATGTTTCACGAGATCGTTCCTTCTTACTGCCGCGTAGTATTCCATCGTGTGTATATACCACATTTTATTTATCCACTCATCTGTTGAAGGACATTTGGGTTGTTTCCATCTCTTGGCAATTGTGAATAATGCTGCTATGAACATTGGCGTGCAGATATCTGTTCATGTCACTGCTTTTCGATCTTCCGGGTATATACCGAGAAGTGCAATCGCTGGATCGAAAGGTAACTCTATATCTAGTTTTCTAAGGAACTGCCAGACTGACTTCCAGAGTGGCTGAACCATTATACAGTCCCACCAACAATGAATAAGACTTCCAATTTCTCCACATCCCCTCCAGCATTTGTAGTTTCCTGTTTGTTTAATGGCAGCCATTCTAATCGATGTTAGATGGTATCTCATTGAGGTCTTAATTTGCATCTCTCTAATAGCTAGTGAAGCTGAACATTTTTTCATGTGTTTCTTGGCCATTTGTATTTCCTCTTCAGAGAACTGTCTTTTCATATCTTTTGCCCATTTTATAATTGGGCTGTCTGTACTACTGTCATTGAGTTGTAGGATTTCTTTATATATGCAAGATATCAGTCTTTTGTCAGATACATGGTTTCCAAAAATTTTTTCCCATTGAGTTGGCTGCCTCTTTACCTTTTTGAGAAATTCCTTTGAGGTGCAGAAACTTCTAAGCTTGAGGAGTTCCCATTTATCTATTTTTTCTTTTGTTGCTTGTGCTTTGGGTGTAAAGTCTAGGAAGTGGCCGCCTAATACAAGGTCTTGAAGATGTTTTCCTACATTCTCTTCTAGGAGTTTTATGGTACTTTCTTTTATATTGAGATCTTTGGTCCATTTTGAGTTAATTTTTGTGTAGGGGGTGAGGTAGGGGTCCTCTTTCATTCTTTTGGATATGGCTATCCAACTCTCCCAGCCCCATTTGTTGAAAAGACCATTATGACTCAGTTCATTGACTTTGGGGGCCTTATCAAAGATCAGTCGGCCATAGATCTGAGGGTCTATCTCTGAATTCTCAATTCGATTCCATTGATCTATATGTCTATCTTTGTGCCAGTACCATGCTGTTTTGGCAACTGTGGCTTTATAATAAGCTTCAAAGTCAGGAAGTGTAAGTCCTCCCACTTCGTTTTTCTTTTTTAGAGTGTCTTTAGCAATTCGAGGCATCTTCCCTTTCCAAATAAATTTGATAACTAGCTTTTCCAAGTCTGCAAAGTAGGTTGTTGGAATTTTGATTGGGATTGCATTGAATCTGTAGATGAGTTTGGGTAGAATTGACATCTTAATGACATTTAGTCTTCCTATCCATGAACATGGAATATTTTTCCATCTTTTAAGGTCCCCTTCTATTTCTTTTAGTAGAGTTATGTAGTTTTCTTTGTATAGGTCTTTTACATCTTTGGTTAAGTTTATTCCTAGGTCCTTGATTTTTTTAGTTGCTATTGAAAATGGTATCTTTTTCTTGAGTGTCTCTTCAGTTTGTTCATTTCTAGCATATAGAAACATTACTGACTTATGTGCATTAATCTTGTATCCCGCTACTTTTCTAAATTTGTTTATTAGCTCTAGTAGCTGTATCGTTGATTTCTCAGGGTTTTCTAGATATAAGATCATATCATCTGCAAACAATGACAGTTTTACTTCTTCTTTTCCAATTTGGATGCCTTTTATTTGTTTGTCTTGCCGGATTGCCCTGGCTAGCACTTCCAGCACAATGTTGAATAACAGTGGTGACAGCGGGCATCCTTGTCTTGTTCCTGATCTTAGAGGGAAGGCTTTCAGTCTCTCACCATTGAGTACTATGCTGGCTGTGGGTTTTTCATATATGCTCTTTATCATGTTGAGGAAGTTTCCTTCAATTCCTACCTTTTGAAGTGTTTTTATCAAAAAGGGATGTTGGATTTTGTCAAATGCTTTTTCAGCATCTATTGAGATGATCAATTGATTTTTCCCTTTTCACTTGTTAATGTGTTGTAATACATTGATTGATTTTCTTATGTTGAACCATCCTTGCATGCCTGGAATGAACCCTACTTGGTCATGGTGTATGATTTTTTTAATGTGTCTTTGGATTTGATTTGCTAGTATTTTGTTGAGGATTTTTGCATCTATATTCATTAGGGAGATTGGCCGGTAGTTTTCCTTTTTTGTAGCATCTTTGCCTGGTTTTGGTATTAGATTGATGTTAGCTTCATAAAATGAGTTAGGTAGTGTTCCATTTTCTTCAATGTTTTGAAAGAGTTTGAGTAAGATTGGTGTCAGTTCTTTCTGGAAAGTTTGGTAGAATTCCCCTGTGGAGCCATCTGGCCCTGGGCATTTATTTGTGGGAAGATTTTTGATGACTGATTGGATCTTTTTGCTTGTGATGGGTTGGTTGAGGTCTTCTATTTCTTCTCTGGTCAGTCTAGGTTGTTCATATGTTTCCAGGAAATTGTCCATTTCTTCTACATTATCCAGTTTGTTGCCATACAGTTGTTCATAGTATCCTCTTATAATTTTTTTAATTTCTTCAGGATCTGCAGTTATGTCACCTTTTTCATTCATTATTTTGTTTATATGGGTCTTCTCTCTTTTTGATTTTGTCAGTCTAGCTAGGGGCTTGTCAATCTTGTTGATCTTCTCAAAGAACCAACTTTTGGTGATATTTATCCTCTCTATTGTTTTTTTGTTCTCTATGTCATTTATTTCTGCTTTAATCCTTGTTATTTCTTTTCTTGTACTTGGTTTAGGATTGGTTTGCTGTTCATTTTCTAGCTTCTTCAGTTGATCCATTAGTTCTTTGATTTTGGCTCTTTCTTCCTTTTTAATATATGCGTTTAGTACTATAAATTTCCCCCTTAGCACTGCTTTTGCTGCATCCCATAGGTTTTGGTATGTTGTGTTCTCATTTTCATTCGTCTCTATATATTTAGCAATTTCTCTTGCTATTTCTTCTTTAACCCACTGATTGTTTAGGAGTGTGTTGTTTAACCTCCAGGTATTTGTGAATTTTCTAAGTCTCTGATGGTTATTGACTTCTAATTGTATTCCATTGTGGTCAGAGAATGTGCTTTGAATAACTTCAATCTTTTTAAATTTATTGAGGCCTGTTTTATGTCCCAGCATATGATCTATTCTGGAGAAAGTTCCATGAGCACTAGAAAAGTATGTGTATCCTGGTGATTTGGGATGTAATGTCCTGTATATGTCTGTTAAATCTAATTCATTTATCAGATTGTTTAGGTTTTCAATTTCCTTATTGGTCTTCTGTCTGGTTGATCTATCTATAGGAGAGAGTGATGTGTTGAAGTCTCCCACAATTATTGTGGAAACATCAATTGCTTCCTTTAGTTTTGCCAGTGTTTCTCTCATGTATTTTGTGGCACCTTGATTGGGTGCATAGACATTTACGATTGTTATTTCTTCTTGTTGAATTGCCCCTTTTATTAGTACGTAATGGCCTTCTTTGTCTCTCAAAACATCCCTGTATTTAAAGTCTATTTTAGCTGAGATTAATATTGCTACACCTGCTTTCTTTTGGCTGTAGCTTGCATGAAATATTTTTTTCCATCCTTTCACTTTCAGTTTCTTTGTGTCCCTGTGTCTAAGATGAGTCTCTTGTATGCAACATATTGATGGTTCATTTTTTTTGATCCATTCTGCGAATCTATATCTTTTAATTGGGGAGTTTAATCCATTTACATTCAACATTATAACCGTGAAGGCATTTCTTGAATCAGCCATCTTATCCTTTGGTTTATGTTTGTCATATTTTTCCCCTCTATCTATTAATATCCTTTATTGTACCCATACCGGATCTCTTTAGTACTGAACCTTTCTCCAAGTCTCTCTGTCCTGTCTTTGTTTCTCTGTCTGTAGGGCTCCCTTTAGTATCTCCAGTAGGGCAGGTCTCTTGTTAGCAAATTCTCTCAGCATTTGTTTGTCTGTGAAAAATTTAAGCTCTCCCTCAAATTTGAAGGAGAACTTTGCTGGATAAAGTATTCTTGGCTGGAAATTTTTCTCACTCAGAGTTTTAAATATATCGTGCCACTGCCTTCTGGCCTCCATGGTGGCTGCTGAGTAGTCACTACTTAGTCTTATGCTGTTTCCTTTGTATGTGGTGAATTGCTTTTCTCTTGCTGCTTTCAGAACTTGCTCCTTCTCTTCTGTGTTTGACAGTGTGATCAGAATATGTGTCGGAGTGGGTTTATTTGGATTTATTCTATTTAGAGTTCGCTGGGCATTTATGATTTGTGCATTTATGGTGTTTAGAAGATTTGGGAAGTTTTCCCCAACAATTTCTTTGAATACTCTTCCTAGACCTTTACCCTTTTCTTCCCCTTCTGGAACACCAATGAGTCTTATATTCGGACGTTTCATATTATCTATCATATCCCTGAGGTCCATTTCGATTTTTTCAATTTTTTTCCCCATTCTTTCTTTTATGCTTCATTTTCCATTCTGTCATCTTCCAGGTCACTGATTCGTTGTTCAACTTCCTCTAGTCTTGTACTATGAGTGTCCAGAATCTTTTTAATTTGGTCAACAGTTTCTTTAATTTCCATAAGATCATCCATTTTTTAATTTAGTCTTGCAATGTCTTCTTTATGCTCTTCTAGGGTCTTCTTGATCTCCTTTGTATCCCGTACTATGGTCTCATTGTTCATCTTTAGTTCTTTGAGTAGCTGCTCTAGGTGCTGTGTCTCTTCTGATCTTTTGATTTGGGTGCTTGGGCTTGGGTTATCCATATCGTCTGGTTTTTTCATATGCGTTATAATTTTCTGTTGTTTTTGGCCTCTTGGCGTTTGCTGAACTTGATAGGGTTCTTTTAGGATTTGTAGACCAATTGAAGTCCTTATCTCTAATTTATCAGATCTACAGCTTCGTGGAGTACACTTTCTCTAACTAACCAGCAGGTGGCGTCCACGAGCCACCTGTTCTCCACCAGCCAGTTCTCCCCTGCTTACCCTTTTTGGTGAGTGGGGGAGTGAGTCTTGTGGGGTCCAATTGGTGTACCAAGCTTGCATGTGTAGTTGGTGTTGCCTGCCCTGTATATGTGGTGTGTTTCTGGGCAGTCAGGGAGGGGGGGGGTGGCTCTAACAATCAAATCTCCCTGGTGATCCTAGAGTTTTAAAGCTGCTGCAATAGTCTAATCCTTCAGTTCAGTCCTGCCACAGTTTGTCTCTGCCACTGACCCACAAGTCCTTGGGTCTTGGCGCATGGCTCCTGAGACTTGCAAGTGGGCCCCTCTTCCAGGCTGTGCACCCCGGGTCCTCTGTTGAGGGATGACTGTGCTATGTCACAGGTGAGTGCCATCCCCCCAGGGCAGTTCTGGGCTGCTGGGCTGTGTAGGGAGGCTCCCAGTCTGCTGAAATGATTGCTGAATGGGGTTTTGTTAATTCACACTGCTCCACCTTCCCAACTCTGAGACAATCAGCTGAGGTTGCAGGGAAGGCTAATGTCCATGCCCAGTTTTGTGGTGTGTGCCTGTTATTTGAAGCGCTTGCATCACACTGGGTTGTCTGGGGCAGCTCTGGGCTATGGGGCTGGCGATGAGCAGGAGTGTTTCCTGTCCACCAGGATGATGGCTGTGAGCGGACACCCCCCTTTTCTTGGGAAGTTGTGGTGGTTAGTGAATTTTCTCAGCCACTGGATTATTGCCTTTTGCCTCAGAGCTCTCTTAGTTCTGCTCTTGTCTTGACCTGCCCAAATTGCAAGTCTTTGAAGCTTTCTGTATTGGGCTTCTTAGAGTTATTGTTTTAGAAAAAGAAAAAGGGATTAAAAAAAAAAAAAAAAGGGCCCTCCTCAGAGATCTAATGGGTTATTGAAATGCTAAGAGACAAAGCAATTAGGGCCATTAAGGAAAGGTCCACAGGGCAGAGAGATCAGCTTTTCTTCGGGATTTGCATATGAGCCTCAGGGCCTGAGCTCTGCCCTTCCCCTTTCTATGTTCACCAGAACTCCAAAAATCCTTCGCTTTTATTTTGGAGTTTTTCATGTTGTTTTTTTTCTATGCCTGTCTCCTCTCTTCTGGGCTGGCTGCTCTCAGATTCTCTGGTGTCTGGTCTCAGTCTATCTATGGTTGGAGTTTGGATCAGTAGAATGAGTTTCCGATAAGAGCTGCCACTGTAGTTCTCCCTTCTCCTTCCCGGAGCTGACAGCCCCTCCTCCCACGGGACTGAGCCTGGCAGGGAGGGGTGCAGGTCCCCTGGCCACAAAAACTTACAGATTTCGCTGATCTCAGCAATTCCACGTTTTCATGAGTGTTGTATGAAGTATGCCCAAAGTCAGATTGCTCTGTGGTGTCCAGTCCACGCAGTTCCTGGCTTTCTACCTACTTTCCTGGAGGAGTAACTAAAACATACAGCTCACCAGTCCGCCATCTTGCCCCGCCTCCTCCTTGCCTGTACTTTTACCAGTAACACACTGTTTCAATTACTGTAGCTGAGTAGTATGTTTTTAAATCAGGAAGTGTGAGTTCTCCAACTTTGTTTTTCTTTTTCAATATTACTTTGTCTTTTTGAGGTCTCTTGTAATTCTATATGAGTTTGAGAATCAGCTTTTCCATTTCTGCAGAAAAGACTGCTGGAATTTGTATAGGATGGTACTGACATCTTAGCAATATTAAGTCTTCCAATCCATGAACATGAGATGTCTTACCATTTATGTAGGTCTTTTAAAATTTGTTTTAGCAGTATTTTTTAGTAGTCAGTGTACAGTCTTTCACTTCCTTGGTTAAATTTATTCATAGGTCTTTTATTCTTTTGGATGCTATTGTAAATGGAATTGCTAATTTAATACAGGTTGTTCATTACTTGTGTATGGAAACACAGCTGATTTTTGTACATTGATATTGTACCCTGCTACTTTGCTAATTTTTTTTTAAACTCTCATAGTTTGTGTGTGTGTATGTATATTCTTTGGAATTTTCTATGTATAGAATCATGTCATCTGAAAATAAAGATCATTTTACTTCTTCCTAATTTGGATGCTTTTTATTTCTTTTTCTTGCCTAATTTTTCTGGTTACGAATCCAGTACAGTGTTAAATAGCAGTGTGAAGGTGGGTATCCTTGTTTCGTTCCTGATATTAGGGGGGAAGTTTTCAATCTTTCATCATTGAGTCTTATAGCAGCTGTGTTTGTGTGTGTGTGTGTGTGTGTGTGTGTGTGTGTGTGTGTGTTGATAAATGTTCTTTATCATGTTAAGGAAGAGCCCTTATATTCCTAGTTTGCTGAGTGTTTTCATCATGAAAGGGTGTTGTCAAATGAATTTTCTGTGTGTATTGAAATGATCATTTGTTTATTTTCCTTCGTTCTATTAATATGGGGTGTTACATTGGTTGATTATCTTAAGTGGAGTCACATTGCATTCCTGAGATAAATCCCACTTGATCATGGTGTATAATCCATTTAATATGCTGGTGAATTTGGTTTGCTGGTATTTGTTGATGATTTTTGTATCTATATCATAAGTGATACTGTGTGTCATTTTCTTTTCTTATAGTATCTTTGTCTGACTTTGGTATCAAGTAATTCTGGTCTCAGAATGTGTTAGGAAGTGTTACCTTCCTCTTCAATTTTTGGAAGATGTTGAATAGAATTCATGTTAATTCTTTATATATTTGGTAGAATTCACCAATGAAGCTGTCTGGTCCTGAACTTTTCTTGCTCGGCAGGTTTTTAATTACTGATTCAGTCTCTTTACTTGTTATAAATCTTTTGGGATTTTGTATTTCTTCTTGAGTCACTTTTGTTAGTTTTTGTGTGCCTAGAAATTTGTCCATTTCATCTAGATTATCTAATTTGTTGGCATATAATTGTTCATTGTATTCTCTTATAATCCCTATAAGGTGGGTAATAATATCCCCAATTTCATATCTAATTTATTTATCTCCATCATCTCTATTTTTTTCTTATTCTGTCTAGCTAAAGGTTTGTCAATATTACTGATCTTTTCAAAGAACCAACTTTTGGTTTGGTTGCTTCTCTCTATTGTTTTATATTCTTTATTTTGTTTATCTTTGATCATTTTTATTTCCTTTCTTCTGCTGGTTTTGCGTTATTTTGTTCTTTTTCTCATTTCTTAAAGCATAAAGTTAGGTTGTTGATTTGAAACCTTTCTTCTTTTACAATGTAGATGTTTAGAGCTATAAATTTCCCTCTGGGGGCTGCTTGCACCCTATATGTTTTGGTTTGTTGTGTTTTTGTTTTAGTTCATCTCAAAGTATTTTATAATTTCCCCAGTGATTTCATCCTGACCCACTGGTTCTTGAAGAATGTTCTGTTTTGCCATATATTTGCGAATTCTCCAGTTTTCTTTCAATTATTCATTTGTAGCTTAATTCCGTTGTATGAAATTAGTATTTTAAAATTTATTGAGGATTGTTTTATGGACTACATATGGTCTCCTCAGAGCATTTTCTATGTGCCTTCAAGAGAAATGTGTATTGTGCTATTTTTACATGGAGTGTTCACTATATCTGTTAGGCCTAATTGGTTTATAGTGTTATTCAAGACTTGTTCCTTATTGATCTTATGTCTAGATGTTCTATCCATTTTGGAATTTGGGGCATTGAAGTCTACAACCATTATTGTAAAACCTTCTATTTCTCTCATTAATTCTGTCAGTGTTTGCCTTGTATATTTGGAACTCTGTTGTTTAGTGTGTATATGTTATAATTTATATAATCTTGATGAATCAAATATTTTATTAATATATAAGATATTCTTTGTCTTTTGTAGTAAATTTTGACTTAAAATCTATTTTGTTTGATATTAGTATAGCCACCCCACATCTCTTTAGTTTACTGTTTGCATGGAATTTTTTTTCTGTCCTTTCACTTTCAATTTGTTTTATCTTTAGGTCTAAAGTGAATTTCTTGTAAGCTGTGTGTATTTGGATTATTTTTTAAAAGTCTCTGCAAATGTGTCTTAAATGGTGGCTTAATCCATTTACATTTAAAGTGATTAATGGTAATGAAGGACTTACTTATGACATTTTTCTATTTTCTAGGTGACTTTTAGCTTTTCTGTTCCTCAGTTCCTTCAATACTGCCTTCTTTTGTGTTTCATTGATATTTTTCAGTGTACCATTTTGAGTCCCTCTTCATTTTCTTTTCTATATATATATTTAGTAAATCTCTTAGTGGTTACTCTGATGATTAAAGTTAATATCCTAAATTTATACCAATCTAGTCTGAATTGATAAAAACAGGGAAGTATAGCCCATTCCCAGGGAAAAAAAAGAGAGAAATTGACAGAAACCGTTCCTGAGGAAACCCATACACTGAATTTACCAGTCAAATACTTTAAATTGTCTTAAATGTACTCAAAGTGCTGAAGAAAACCATGGACAAAGAACTAAAAGTAATCAGGTTAATGGTATAGGAGGAAGTAGGGAATATCAAGATAGAATTATAGGATTTAAAGAATTATAGAAAGGAACAAATAGACATTCTGGAGCTGAAAAGTACAAGAGCTGAAATGAAAATCCCTAGAGAAGTTCAGCAGCATATTTGAGCAGATGGAATAAAGAATCAGTGAACTTCAAGATAGGGTAATTGAAATTACCCAGTCTGAGGAGCAGAAAGAACAAAGAATGTAGAAAAATGAAAAGCATCTAAGGGATTGTTCTAGTTTGCTAATGCTGCCAGGATGCAAAACACCAGAAATGGATTGGCTTTTATAAAGGGGGTTTATTTGGTTACACAGTTACAGTCTTAAGACCATAAAGTGTCCAAGGTAATGCATCAACAATCGGGTACCTTCACTGGAGGATATCCAGTGGTGTCCGGAAAACCTTTGTTAGCTGGGAAGGCACATGGCTGGTGTCTGCTCCAGAGTTCTGTTTTCAAAATGGCTTTCACCCAGGATGTTCCTCTCTAGGCTGCAGTTCCTCAAAAATGTCACTGTTAGTTGCAGTTTGTGTATTTGTCCTCTCTTAGCTTCTCTGGAGCAAGAGTCTGCTTTCAACGGCCGTCTTCAAACTGTCTCTTATCTGCTGCTCCTCTTCTCAGCTCCTGTGCTTTCTTCAAAGTGTCCCTCTTGGCTGTAGCTCCTCTTCAAAATGCCACTCTCAGCTGCACTGAGTTCCTTCTGTTTGTCAGCTCATTTATATGGCTCCAGTGATTTAATATAGACCCACCCTGAATGGGTGGGGTAACACCTCCATGGAAATTATCCAATCCGAATCATCACCCACTGGTGGGTGGGACGCATCTCCATGGAAACACTCAAAGAATTAATCTATTCAACACTGATACCTCTGCCCACACAAGTTTACATCAAAGATAATGGGGTTTTGGGGGACATAATACATTCAAACCGGCACAGGGATTTAAGGGACACCAAGCATACCAACATATCCATTATGGGCAGAAAATAATTTTGCATAAATAATAGCTGAAAACTTCCTAAATTTAATGAAAGACACATTTTAGATGCTCAACAGACTCTAAAAGAATAAACTCAAAGAAACCCATACTAAGACACATATAGTCAAGCCATCAAAATTCAGAGATAATGAGAAAATCTTGAAAGCAGCCAGGAGAACTTCTCATCATGTATAAAGGTTCTCAATAATAAATAACCAATTTCTCATCAGAAACAATGGAAGCCAGAAGGCAGTGGTGTGATATATTTAAAGTGTTGAATGAAAAACAAACAAACAAAAACCTATCAACCAAGAATTCCATACTATCTGGCAAAAAAAAAAAAAAAAAAAAAAGATACTTCACTAGTTAAGAAGAAATTAAGACATTTCCAGATAACAAAAGCTAAAGATATTTGTTGCTAGTAGACCTGCCCTACAAGACATGCTAAACAGAGTCCTTCGGGCTGAAATGAAAAGACCCTAGATGTAACTTGAAACCAAATGACAAAATAAAAACGTCTGGTAAAGGTAATTACATAGATAAGTATAAAATGTAGTGTTATTGTATTTTTGTTTGTAAGTCCTCTTTTAATGTCCTACATGACTTAAAAGCCAAATGCAGGAACAATGATTATAAATATTTGTTAATTAGCACACAATATACAAAGAGGTAATTTATGTCAATAGCAACATAATGGGACAGCCAGAGCTGGATAAAAGCAGTGATAGCTTATGTTATTGAAACTGTTTGTATCAGTTTAAACTAGTGTACCACTTTAATTTTTTCTATGTATATATTTAGTTATTTTCTTAGAAGTTTCCCTGGGGATTGCAATTAGCATCTTAATTTATAACAATCTAGTTTTGGTAGTATACAAGAACTTTGCTCCTATATAGTTCTACTCCCTCCCCTTCTCTGAGCTATCATTGTCATAAAAATTAAATCTATGTACCTTATGATCCCATCAACATAGTTTTATGATTATTGCTTTGTTCACCTGTCTGTCTTTTTATCAGATAGGATAAAAAGAGTTATAAACAAAAGTAAATTGATACCATATGTTACATTTGCCTATATATTAAACTTTACTGGAGTTCTTTAGTTTTTTTCATGGGGATTTGAGTTACTATCTAGTGCCCTTTCATTTCTTGTAGGGAAGATTTGCTAATGACAAATTCTCTAAGTTTTTAAAATCTGGGAATGTCTTAATTTTTCCTTCATTTCTGGAGGATAGTTTTGCCAGACATGGAATTCTTGGTTGAGAGTCTTTTTCTTTAATCACTTTGAAGGTGTCTATTGCCTTCTGGCTTCCATGGTATCTGAGAAATCAGCTTTTTATTATGAATCCCTTGTACATCATCTCTCTTTTGCTGCTTTGAAATTTCTCTCATTGCCGTTGTTTTTAAAAATTATTATAAGAGAAATTGTAGGTTTACAGAAAAATCATGCAGAAAATATAGTTCTCATATCTTCCACCCCAATTATTAATACCTTGCATTATTGTGGTACATTTGTTACAATTGATGAAAGCATATTACAATTTTACTGTTAGCTTTAGCCCATAGTTTACATTAGTATTCACTCTTTGTGTTGTACCATCCTAAGTTTTTTTAAAAACATTTATTCTAGTAACATATATTCAACCTCAAACTTCCCCTTTTAGCCACATTGAAATATATAATTCAGTGCAGTTAATGATGTTCACAATATTGTGCTACCATCACCAGCCATTAACAAAATTTTCCATCACCCCAAATAGAAACCATACAATTTAAGCATTAATCCCCCCTTCACTATCCCAATCCTGGCTCCTGGCAAAATGTTTTATAGTTCTGACTCTGTGAATTTGCTTACTCTAGTTATTTTATATCAGCGATGTCAGACAATATTTGTCCTTTTGTGTCTGGCTTATTTCACTCAACATGATGCTTCAAGATTCATCCATTTTGTTGCATGTATCAGAGCTTCATTCCTTTTCAGGGCTTAATAATATTCCATATATGTATATGCCACATCTTGTTTATCCATTCATTGATTGATGGACAATTGGGTTGTGTCCACCTTTTAGCAATTGTAAATAATGCTGCTATGAACATTGCTGTACAAATATTTGTTTGAGTCCCTGCTTTCAATGCTTTGGGTTATATACCTGGAATTGGGATTGCTGGGTCATATGGTAATTCTGTACTTAATTTTCTGAGGAACCACCAAACTGTCTTCCACAGTGACTGTACCATTGTACCTTCCCAATAATAAGTGACTGTTCCTATTTCTCCACATCCTCCCCATAACTCGTTAATTTCCATTTTTTATAGTAGTCATTCTAGTGGGTAGGAAATGGTATCTTGTGGTTTTGGTTTACATTTCCCTAATGACTAATTATGTTGAGCATCTTTTCATGTGCTTTTTAGCTTTGTACATCTTCTTCAGAGAAATGTCTATTCAAATCTTTTGCCCATTTTTAATTGGGTTGTTTGTCTTTTGTTGTTGAGTTGTGGGATTTCTTTATATATTATGGATATTAAACCTTTACTGAAATGTGGTTTCCAAATATTTTCTCCCATTTTTAGGTAGTCTTTTTACATTCATGATAAAGTCATTGGATGCACAAAATGTTAAATTTTTATGAAGTTCCATTTATCTATGTTTTTCTTTTGTTGCTTGTACTTTGGTTATAATGTCTAAGAAACCATTGCCTAACACAAGATGCAAAAGATGCTTTCCTGTGTTTTCTACTAGCAGTTTCATAGTTCTGGTTCTTATATTTAGGTCTTTGACACATTTTGAGTTGAGTTTTGTTTATGGCGTGAAGTAGAGGTCTACCTTCATTCTTTTGCAAATGGAGGTATAGTTTTCCCAGCATCATTTGTTGAATATTCTTTCCCAATTCAGTTGACTTTGCACCTTGGTCAAAAATTAGTCAGCGATGGATGTGCAGGCTATTTTTGAATTCTCCATTCAATTCCATTGGTTATATGTCTGTCCTAGTGTCAGTACGAGGTTGTTTTGATTGCTGTGGCTTTATAATAAGTTATAAAATTGGGAAGTGTGAGTTCTACAACTTCTTTCTTTTTCAGGATGGCTTACTCACTCTTTCATATAAATTTGATGATTGGCTTTTTCATTTCTCCAAAGAAAGCTGTTAGAATTTTGATTGAGATAGTGTTGGATCTGTAAGTCACTTCGGGTAGAATTGCTAACTTAACAATATTTAGTCTTCCAGTCCATTAACATGGAATGTCCTTCTATTCCTTGAAGTCTTCTTTGATTTCTTTTAGTAATACTTGTAGTTTTCTGTATGCAAGTTTATACATTCTTGGTTAGATTTATTCCTAGATATTCATTCTTTTAGTTGCTATTGTAAATGGAATGAAATTTTTTTTCTTGATTTCCATTTCAGGTTGTTCATTATTAGCATATAGAAACACTATGATTTTTGTGTTTATCTCATGCTGCACCACTTTGATGAAATCATTTATTAGCTCTAGTAGCTTTTTTTTTTACATTTTATTTTTAAATAAATTCAAAGTTATAGGAACAGTTGCAAAAACAATACAAACCCCATACACTGAACTCCAGCATTCCCTGACCCTCCTGCCGATACCCCGATCCACTAACTTTAAAATGTTGTCACACCGCTATTTCTTTCCCTCCCTTCCTCCCTCCCTCTCTCCCTATCTATCATCCATCATCTGTTGCTCTGTCTTCTGAACATATAAGAGCTAGCTGCACACATCCTTGAACAAACACTATAATTCACATATACAATTCCCCTGAACAGGAACATTCTTTAATGCAATCCCATTAAGCACAGCTAAGAAGTTCAAGAAATTCAACATTGATACAAAGCTTACATTCTACATTTCCTTCTATTTTTTTTTCTTATGTCCCAACTGTGTCTCTTTGAGCTTCCTGTCCTCCATCCTCAGATCCCATCCAGGGTCATCCTTGGCATTCAACTGTAATCTATTTAGACTGTCTTTTTTTTTTTTTTCCTCGATTGTGGAAACATATATACAGCCTAAATCTTCCCATTCCACCCCCTCCCTAGCATTCCATTAGTGGGATTAATCACATTTAGAATGTTGTAATGCTATCACCTTCCCACCATCCATTACTAGAAATTTCCCTTCACCTCAAACAGCAACCCTACACTCATTTCTTAACTCCCCATTGCCCCTTCTCCCATTTCTCTTAACCCATACTCTACTTTTCATCTCTATGGTCATATTCTCTGATTGTTTCTTTGTGTTTACTGTGGGGCTTAAAATTAAACTCTTAAATCCATAACAATCTTGTTTTTCTTTGATACCAACTTAATTTCAATAGGGCACATAAACTATGTACCTATACTCCTCCACTCCCCCACCTTTATATAGTTCTTGTCAAAAATTACATATTTTACATTGAGTTCAAAACCACTGATTTGTCATTAGAGTTTGTGTATTTTATATCACGTAGGAAGTAAATAGTGGAGTTACAATTAAAAAATTATTGACTTCTATTTGTATTCCATTGTAGTCAGAGCTTGTGCTTTGAATATGTTCAATTGTGTTTTTGTTTTGTTTTGTTTTGTTTTTTTTTAATTTATTGAGGCTTGTTTTATGTCCTGGCATATGGTCCATTCTGGAGAAAGATCCGTGATTACTAGAGAAAAACGAGTGTCCTGGTGATTTGGGATGTAAGGTTCTATATATGTCTGTTAAAATTCTCTATATCTCTTTCTCATTTCTTTGTTTCTCTGTCAGTAGGGCTCCCTTTAGTATCTGAAGTAGGGCAGGTCTTTTAATGACAAACTCAGCATTTGTTTGTCTGTAAAAAATTTAAGGTCTCCCTCAAATTTGAAGGAGAGTTTTGCTGAGTAAAGTATTCTTGGTTGGCAATTTTTCTCTCTCAGAATTTTAAATATGTCATGCCACTGCCTTCTCGCCTCATTGGTGGCCACTGAGTAGTCACAACTTAGTCTTAGGTTGTTTCCTTTGTATGTGGTGAATTGCTTCTCCCTTGCTGCTTTCAGAACTTGCTCCTTCTCTTCAGTATTTGAGAGTCTGATCAGAATATGTCTCGGAGTGGGTTTATTTGGATTTATTCTATTTGGAGTTCGCTGGGCATTTATGCTTTGTGTTTTGATATTGTGTAGAATGTTGGGGAAGTTTTCCCCAACAATTTCTTTGAATACTCTTTCTAGACCTTTACCCTTCTCTTCCCCTTCTGGGACACCAATGAGTCTTAAATTTGGACATTTTATTTTATCTATCGTATCCCTGAGATCCTTTTTGATTTTTTTTATTTTTTTCTCCATTCTTTCTTTTGTTCTTTCATTTTCTGTTCTGTGGACCTCTAGGACACTGAGTTGTTGTTCAACTACCTCTAATCTTGTATTATGAGTATCCAGAGTCTTTTTAATTTGGCCAACCATTTCTTTTATTTCCATAAGATCTTCTATTTTTTTTTTATTTAATCTTGCCATTTCTTCTTTATGCTCTTCTAGGGTCTTCTTTATGTCCCTTTTATCCTGCTCCATGGTCTTCTTCATGTCTTTTATATCCTGTGCCATGTTTTCATTCCTCGATTGTAATTGTTTGATTAATTGTGCCAAGTACTGTCTCTTCTGATATTTTGGTTTGGGTGTTTGGGATTGGGTTCTCCATATCATCTGGTTTTATCACATGCATTAAGATTTTCTGTTGTTATTGCCCTCTTGGCATTTGCTTTACTTGATAGGGTTCTTTCAAGTTGTAAAAAAAAAATACCAATCTAATTTTTCAGAAATACAAGTTGGTGGCGTACATTTTCTCTAACTAACCAGCAGATGGCATCTGCAAGTCACTTATTCCCCTCAAGTAAGTTCTCCCCAACTCTGTCTCTGTGGTTTGTGGGGAAATGATTTTTGTGGGGTTCAGTTGGTGAACTCAGTTTGGGTTTGTAGTTGGAGCTGTCTGCCCTGAATGTGGGGCATGTGTCTGGGTGGTTAGGCAGGCAGGGCAGCTTTAATATTCAAACCTCCTGGGTGTTCCCAGAGATTCAAGGCTGTTGCAAGAGTCTAAGCCTTCATTTCAGTTTTGCCCCAGATTTTCTCTGTCCCTGACCCACAAACCACAGGCATTGATGTAGCGTTCCTGGGTTTTCCAAGCGGGTCCCCTTCTCAGCTGTGATCTTCCAGGACCTCTGCTGAGGGAAGGCTGTGCTACGTCACTAGTGTGCGTCGTCCGTCAAGGGAAGCCCCAGACTGCAAGGCCCTGCGGGGGCGCTCTCTGCCTGATGCAGAGATTAGCCTATAATTCTTGACTGGTGTAAGTTCTGAATGAAAGGCAGGCAGTAGAGCTGGGCCCCACCCCTTTCCTCTTAGAGAAGATAGACACCTTAGGGGGAGGTCATTAGCATTTCAAAGATCTCTCTCTGTCTGTGCCACACCCCTGTCTGGGTCACAGAACTGGGAACTGAAAATGGCTGAGGATTTCTCCACTGAGTCGGAAAAGGAACAGAGCTAGTCCAAGGTGACCCTCTGGCTCTCCAAGGTCAGTCGTCACCCAAAGCCTCTGTCTGCTTGTTGGGGATTCGTGCCTCGTAGTGAGCAGTTCACACTCGCTAATTAAAACCCCAGCTGGAGCTCAGCTGAGCTATATTCACTTGCTGGGGGAAAGCTTCTCTCTGGCACCATGAGGCTCTGTAGCTTGGGCTGTGTGGGAGGGGTGTCCCGATTTGGATCTGCAGTTCTTACTTAGAGATTTTATGCTGTGATCTCGGGCAATCCTCCCAATTCAGGTTAGTGTCTGATGAGTGCACGGTCACATTTGTCCCCCTGCAGTTATTCCGGATTATTTACTAGTTGTTTCTGTTTTGTTTTTTTCAGTTGTTCCAGGGGGACTACTTAGCTTCCACTCCTCTCTATGCCACCATCTTGGATCCTCTCTAGTAGCTTTTTTAAAAGATAATTTTTTTGTTAGAAAAGTTATAGGTTTACAGAAATATCATGAATATAATATATAAACTACAGAGTTCTCATATAACACCCTATTATTAATACCTTACATTGGTTATGTATATTTGTTATAATTCATGAAAGAACATATTTAGAATAGAAATATTAACTATAGTCCACTGCTTACAATAGGGTTCACTGTATTTTACAATCCTATGGGTTTTTTTTTTTTTAATTTTTATTCTGATAACATACATATGACCTAAAATTTCCCCTTTTAACCACATTCACATATATAATTCAGTACTGCTAATTACATTCACAATGTTGTGCTACCATCACCACCACCCATTACCAAAACTTCACAATCAACCCCAGTAGGAATTCTGTACAATTTAAGCATTAACTCTCCAATTCACTACACCAAATCCAGCCCTTGGTAACCTATATTCTAGATTCTGACTTTATGAGATTGTTTATTCTAATTACTTTATATCAGTGAGATCATACAATATTTGTTTTTTTTATACCTGGCTTATTTCACTCAGATGATGTCTTCAAGGTTCATCAATGTTGTCGCATAAATTAGAACTTCATTCCTTTTTAATGCAGAATAATATTCTATTGTGTGTATATACCATATTTTGTTTATCTTTTCATTGGTTGATGGACTTGGGTTGCTTGTATCATTTGGCACTTGTGAATAATGCCACTGTGAACATCAGTATGCAAATGTCTGTTTGAGTCCCTGCTTGAATTCTTTTGGGTGTTTACCTAATAGTGTGTAGCTGGGTCATAAGGTAATTCTATACTTGGTTTTCTGAGGAATGGCCAAACTGTCCTCCATAGTGGCTGTACCATTTTACATTCCCACCAGTAATGAATGAGTGTTCCTGTTTCTTCACATCCTCTCCAACACTTGTAATTTTTTTTAATAGTAGCCATTTTAGTGGGTGTGAAATAGTATCTCATTATGGCTTTGATTTGCATTTCCCTAATAGCTAATGCTGTTGGGCATCTTTTCATGTGCTTTTTAGCCATTTGTATATCCTCTTTGGACAAATGTCTATTCAAGTCTTTAGCCCATTTTTTAATGGAGTTGTTTGTCTTTTCATTGTTGAGTTGTAGGATTTCTTTATGTATTCTGGACATTAAACTCTTATTGGATACATATTTCAGAATTTTTTTTGTTGTAAACTGAACATGTATAATAAAGTAATGTAGAAACTCTGGAAATAAGATCCCTTCCCCACTGCCCAGGGTTTGTGTTTGCCTTTTGTTGTTTTGTTATGGTAGTTGTCGAGGTTGTGGTAGTTGTGGTTTGTTTGTTAAATGACTTTCCTGAACTAATTCTGTACAATCTGTATTTTTTGTTTTGTGTGTCCTCTGAAGTCTCTGCTTGGTTTGCTTAGTGATCTCCTGATGATTTGATAGAGATTTCCTTAAATGCCTTGAACTAATAAGGCTCCTGGCCTTTTTCAAGGGACTCTGTGCATGTAGGGCATGCGTTTAATCATCCAGCAGTTTAGAACTCTGCCTTAGTCCTCATTTCGTAATTGCACAGGGCATCCAAGCCAGAAGTGAGAGATTAGCACCTTCTTACATCTTTCCTGGGCATGCACACAGCTTTGCTCATGCATATGTTCTTTTAAGATTTTTTGGTCAGCCTCTTTGCCTCACTTGTCATCCACATCTCAGCAAGCTGTGATATTAAATAATTGCCACTGATTGCTTTCAACAAATGCCCCCAAAAGGCTGTTTGCTGTGAGTTAGTGCTGAACAAGATCAAATAAAGACAAGCCCTGTGAGTAGAGGTTTTCAGGGAGCTTCTAGACAGGTCAATTAATGATTTTTTATGAGAATGGGGCCTTTGGAAGAGCTCTAAACCCATTATGCCCCCAGTGTGGCTGCTGGGATGCTTGTTTCCATAGTTACTGTAATTTTAAGTTATTGGTTTTCAAGGCTACTCTGAAGCTGGGGAGAGGGAGTTTAAAATAGGGCATGTTAAAATCCCACCAAATCTCACAGTTCTTATTAAGATACAGGCTTTTCTTGAATAAATTCTCCTTACTTGTTGAAAGTCTTTGATTAATTTCCAGAATCTGAAAAAGTTCATTTTGACAATTTTTACCAGCAATTTCATTTTGTTTATGGAGCTGCATGTTTTCAGAGATGTTATGTAAGTGCTCAATCCATGATAAATTTCTGTCTACTGGTGAGTTTGGCCCTGAGGCTGCACAAAATAATTTTTTTAGGGCCATTAGAAAAGATCTCTGGTTTTATGATCATGACTTTAACTGAGAGTTAAAAAACCTGAGCTTGTGATTTTCTTTCTGTAAGTGCTCTAGTGCACTCAGGCACAACCAGCCCAAGTCAGTCTTTGTCACCATTCCTGCAATAATGGTCACGTACAGCAGCTTGGTGCCCCAAATCACTTCCTTTGTTTATTGATGAAGTAAGTGTTCCGATTTGCTAATGCTCCTTTTATGTAAAATTCCAGAAATGGATTGGCTTTTAAAAAGGGGGTTTATTTAGTTACAAAGTTACAGTCTGAAGGCCATGAAAATGACCAAATGAAGGCATCAACACAAGTATACCTTCACCAAAGGAAGGCCAACAGCATCCAGAAAACCTCTGTTAGCTGGGAAGGCACGTGGCTGGCATCTGCTGATCCCAGGTTGTGTTCCAGCTCCACTCTCAGCTTCTGTGCATTCTTCAAAGTGTCTCTCTCTCATGGCTTCAGCTCTGGGGTCCTTCTGTTTGTGAGCTCTCTTATTAAGACTCCAGGGAACTAATCAAGACCCATTCTGAATGGGTGGGGGAACACCTCCATGGAACTTATCCGATCAAAGGTCTCACCCACAGTTGATTGAGTCATATCTCGATGGAGACACTCATCATAAGATTCCAACCTAATCAACACTAATACATCTGCTCCCACAAGATTGCATCAAAGAACATGGCATTTTGTGGGACATAATACATCCAAACTGGCACAGTGGTTCATCAATAATTTTATTAACTATGATGCCATTTGTGATGGTTTGAAGCTGTAAGTAACCCATAAAAGATCATGTTCTTAAAGCTAATCCATTCCTGTGGATGTAGACCTATTATGGGTAGGACCTTTTGATTAGGTTATTTTAGACAAGACATGCTCCAAGTGGGTTTTTATACTCTTACTGGTGCCTTTTATAAGAGGATAAAAGACAGAGAAGACACAGGAAAAAAAAACAAAACCAAAAAACAAACAAACAAACAAACAAAAAACAGAAAAGCTGGGAGAAAAAAGCCAAAGGAAGTTCAGAGAGGAAAAAGATACAGAAGCTCAGAAAGAAAGCCATGGACGGAGCAGCCAGAAGGTGAAAGCAATGAAACCCGGGAGAGAAGGACCAGCAGATGCTGTCATGTGCCTCAACATGTGACAGAGGAATCCAGATATTGTCTGATCATGCTTTGATTTGGACATTTTCACAGCTTCAGAACTGTAAACATGTAAGTTAATAGATCCCCATTGTAAAAGCCAACCCATTTCTGGTATATTGCATTTCGGCAGCTTTAGCAAATCAAAACACCATTCCATGCCATGAATTCATAGCATTCTGTTTCTCACTGGCAAAAAGCTCAGCACTGATTCAAGTCCAAAGCTTAACCCAAAATTCCCTCTTTGAGAATCTGTTTTCTGGGACCACTCCTGGTACCAATTCTGTCCAGTCAGGAGACATAGAAATCAAACTATTTTAGCAAAAAGATTTAATTTGAAGTATTTTCAACCAGATATTAGAGAATTGAAAAGGCAAAGAGGAGCAACCATCTCTATGGCTAGGGGGAGGAAAGGGAAGATGTTAGGATTTTTTAAAGGCTTGGAAGAGGGGCCCAAAGAGCTGGACTTTAGCTTGGGGAAAGGCCCTTATTCACCTGATGAGGGGACCTTGGACACTTAGAGGATGAACTTCACAGAGCTGGGATCAGATCTTTGATGGAGAAATACCAGTTGGCTGATGCTGCTATCTCTGAGAGTGGCTCTGAAGCTGATGCTGGTAGTGTGGAAAAACTACAAATTGGTACCAGCTGCCACTGCCAGGGTGAGGAACCATTACTGCAGTGACAATGACAGGAACAGGAAGCAAACTGGAAGGAGCTAGTCCTTCTTCCTCTTTCATCATTTTAGTTTTTCTCTAGAAACCTCTGTAGAAATAGCCAAATTGGGACCCAACTGGCATATAATAAATGTAGTCTGCAGGGTTCCAGCCCCAGCATCACAGAGGACCAAAGGTTGTGTTTGAAAATGAGAGCTAATAGCTTAATAATCAACACACTACCACTTCATTTTTTCCTATGACGATTGAGCTATTCAGGTTTTCTCCTCCTCTTTAGATCTTTTTGGATGTTTCTTTTGTTATTTATCTTCATATAAATAGGATTAGCTTCAGCTGCATGCAGAAGGCCTCAAATAAAAATAACTTAAACAAGATGTTTTGTTTGTTTATCACCTGGAACAAGGCCAGATGTCAGTTGTCCAGTGTTAGAATGTTGAACATTGGTGTCAGGAACTCGGGCTCCCTCTATGTTGTTGCTCTGCTATCCTCAGCAAATGGTCCTTCATTTTCATGGTCCAAGAAACCTGCTGGAGTGCAGCATCGCGTGCGTTTCCCAGCTAGCAAGGAGAAAGGGACAAAAGAAGACATGGCCTCTTCCTTTAAGGGCACTTTCCAGAAACATCCCATCCCACAGTCTAGAGCTTAGTCATATGGCTACACTTATCTACAAGGAATCTTGGGAAATATAGTGTTTATTTTGAGCAGCCAAAAAACTTTTACTTTTAAAATAAAAGTTTAGTGGGATAAACTTTTTAATCCTCACTATAAGTTGGGGATTCTATTTCTAAGAATAAATGGAATAAATATTGGGGGAAAATGGAATAAATAATAAAATGTTAGTTTCTGCCAAATATGCTAGGGATCTTCCCATTTTATATATGTTTGTTTTGATTTTTTTAAAAATATGATGCCTTTCTCTTACGCTCATCTGTGTCTGGTATCCCCCATTCCATATGAACCCCTTAACTTCTCCAGATGGTGTACCTTCAATTTTCTGCTGAATTGGTATAGGGATAGTCACCTGATTGTCTAAGTTAAGGGGAGGAGATTGCGGGGTTAGTTCCTACTCCTCTTAAAGACTATCAATAAACCCTCCCATTTTCAGCTTCACTCCTCACCCCCACCCTGAGAGGAAACAAGTGCCCCCAATTCCTGAGACTTTCCAGGGTCCTACAGTATCAATCAGCTGTTTGTTTCATTTTTGGTTAGCTCCCTACTGCACTACAGGGACTTAGCAGAACAGAGAAAGCTGAAACCAAGCCAGTTACTGGTCATCTTTCTGCTTTCTTTCTTCCAACAGTTGGACATTTTTCATCTGCCATTATTTCTTCTCATTCTTTGTCCTTGTGGGTTTATAACCTTAATATTCTCTATCAAAAAGGAGTTTGGGGAGGACAATGAGATAACTAAATTTAACTCTGAATGGCTGACCACAGTCACATAAAACACAACTTCCATTCTCACTACTAGACTGTGAGGATTCCAGTTATCTTGCTTATTCCATGTTACCTCTGTTAGAGTGGGTATCATGATGATGGTTGTTGGAGCTGCCATTACCATCTGCTTGTTCAAATCAGACAAGAAATCTGTATTCAGGACTTTGGCACAAGTGTCAGTAGCTTTTTGCTCTCCCATGAACATACCCCTAGTGAACAAACATAATAGTCACCTTCATTAAGTGATTGGTATGTCAGGTACTGTGCTGAGCACCTTTATGTAGATTATTTCATACCAAGCTCTCAACCACCCCATTATGTGAATTATAATCATTGGATTATAATACTTATTTTACAGGTGCAGAAAACAAGGCTCAAAGAGGTTGATTTGCCCAGTCACAAAGATGGAGGCGACATAAACTTTCTTCACTAGACTACAAGTTTCAGCTATGCATGCACTACCTTGTTCAGATGCTAGGGTTTACAATTCATAGTGTCAGCAATGTAATTTGCCTCTCATGGTATTTTAATCACTTATAGATTACAGCCTCTTGAAACAGGACTCTCCAATTTGCCAGTCCCTACCACATCCTTTTGTTTTATACTCAGCCCATTTCTCATTACCTACTTCCTCCTATAGACCTGAGTTTTGGCACCCAGTCTTGTTTATTATCATAGCCTTGTGGCTCAGCACAGTCCCTGACAAATAATATACATTTAGTATTTGTTGACTGACAGGAATAGTAACCACAAAACAGAAATAGCTTGAACCTAATTTTGTCTAAGAAAAAGTTGCTTCCAATTATTCGAATTTAAATATTTAGAATTCACAGAACAGCTCTCATTCTACTTGCAAACCTCTTTCCCAGTCAGTTGCATTTATTTATTTATTTATTTATTTATTTAATTTATTTTAATTATACCGGTTGTAGGTCTGTGGAAACATCATGCAAGAAGTACAGAATTCCTATATACCCTCATCTCACAGGTTTCCATTATTAAAATTCTGCATTAGTGTGGTGCCTTTATTACAATTCTTGAAACAATTTATAATTATGCTATTGACTTTAGTGCACTGTTTATATTGTGTTGTATAATCCTATCTCCATCATGCATTGCCAAAACTTTCCATCACCTCAAACAGAAACTCTATACCAATCAAACATTAACTCCTCATTCTTTTCTCCCACTTGGCCGCTGGCAACCTGTATTCTAGTTTTTGGCTTCATGAATATGCTAATTAAGCTTATTTCATCTAAGTGAGATCATACAGTAGTTGTCCCTGAGTATCTGCTTTATTTCATTCAACATGATGTCACCAAGGTTCATTCATGTTGTAGCATGCATCAAGACTTCACTCCTTTTTATGGCCATATTCCATTATATATATATACCACATTTTACTTATTCATTCATCTGTTGATGGTCACTTGGGTTGCTTCCACGTTTTGGCAATTGTGAATAATGCTGCTATGAACATCAGTGTGTAAATGTCTATTTGAGTCCCTGCTTTCAATTCTTTGGGGTATATACCTAGAACTGGGCTTGCTGGATTGCACAGTAATTCTATATTTAACTTTCTAAGGAATCGCCATATTTCTTCCACAGTGGCTGCACCATTTTACATTACCACCAACAATTTAAGAGTGTTCCTATTTCCCCACATCTTCTCCAGCACTTATTTTCCATTTTAAAAATAGTAGCCATTCTAATGGGTGTGAGATGGTATCTCACGGTTTTGATTTACATTTCCCTGATGGCTTTTCATATGCTTTTTGGCCATTGTACATCTCTGGAGGACTTATTCAAGTCTTTTTCCTATTTTCAATTGGGTTGCTTGTCTTTTTGTTGTTGCATTATAGAAGTTCTTTATAAATGCTGGGTATTAAACTCTTATCAGATATATGGTTTCCAAATATTTTCTGCCATTCTGTAGGTTGTCTTTTTCTTTCTTGATCAAGTTCTTTGATGCACAAATTTCAATATGAAGTCCCATTTATCTATTTTTTTCATTTGTTGCTCATGCTTTTGGTGTAAAATCTAAGAAACCACCACCTAACACAACATCCTGAAGATGTTTCCCTATGCTTTCTTCTGTTTTAGTTTTTATATTTAGGTCTTTGATCAATTTGTTAATTCTTGCATATGGCTTGAGGTAGGGGTGCACTTTCTTTTACAGATGGCTAGCCACTTCTCCCAGCACCATTTGTTGAAGAAACTACTTTCCCCGGAGTGGACTTGGCACCTTTGCCAAAGAGCACTTGGCCAAAGGTGTGAGACTATTTCTGAACTCTCAGTTTGATTCCATTGGTTTCTAAGTCTGTCTTTGTGCCAGTACCATGAGTCAGTTACCTTTTAATAATGGCATTAAATTGGTGGATCCTCTGAACTGTTTATATCCTCAACGTCAATATTCAGACTAATCCAGGAAATAGCAATGAGCTTTTTTCACTTCTTCAGCTAACGTTTGCATGCTTACAGTTGAGAAGTACTACTAGATACTAGGCATATGGTATAAAGAGGGAAAAACAGGTTAAGTTGAAGATTGTGCAGGGCAGGAACAAAAGTTAAACTACACTTGCACTTAAAAGTCCCTTCTAGCTGTTATGTGAAAAGATGAGATGGCCAAAAGTGGATGTAAAGATCATTTAATGAAACAATTAAGATGCTGGTGGCCTGAGTAAAGGCGGTGGCACTGAAATTATTTTGGAATTATTTTGGAGTCAGAATGCACAGGAATCCATTAGACGAGAGCTGAAAGATAAGGGACTTCAAGTTTTCTGGAGAGGACAGATGGCATTATTTTATGAAGCAAAACTGGTGTTTTTGGTACATGGCCATGCTTTGAAGTATATGTGAACCATACAAATGTTAAAAGTGGGTCTGGAAAGAGCAATAGATGATGGATGATAGGGAGGGAGGGAACGAAAGAAAGAAATGGTGGTGTGACAGGATGTTAAAGGTGGTGGATCGGGGTATGGGGGGGGGTCAGGGTATGCTGGAGTTCTATGTATGGGTTTGTACTGTTTTTGCAACTGTTCCTGTAAGTTTGAATTTATCTCAAAATAAAATTTCTTATAAAAAAAAAGTGGGTCTGGAGAAAAAAAATTTCTGGAGGCACTGGTCTTTAGAATGTTATTTTAAATACAGACAAAATGGAAAGTCGGACTGCGCACTTAAAAGAACTCCAGACTTAACGATTATTAGCATTCAACAACCGACTGAACAGTCATGGCCACTTCTCTTTACATTAACAGGAAGTCTCATGAAATTTTATTCAATTCCAAGGGTACAGACAAGCAAGTTTCACAGTTAAACACAGAAATAATGCAGCAGTAAAACTACTGGCTTGGATGGCTGTACTTGAGGTTGTTCAGTGCTGAGAGCTATCTGAATTATCAGCTATTTTGTTTTCTCCATTCAACAGTTTGCCATGCTGGGACCCATTACTCCTAACTAAAATGGAAATGAGGTGTATTTACAGAAAACATACTTCATTCTTAAAACCTCAGAGATTGTTAGCATCTTGCTGAACAGAGGCTTCAGTCTATAAATGGGCCCTTTATTTCCTAAATAGGGTTAAAGTTAATTTTTAAGCACAGCTTTTAGGATTTCAGCTTAAAAAACGACAAGCTATTACTTTGCCCTTAGCATATTAGCATGAATTAGCTCCTAGCTTGGTTTGCTTGATATTTCGAAATGGTTACACTGCCTAGAAATCCACTGAAACAGAACAGTCCAATTATACTTGATAACTTTGTAGCACCCATATCCATCATACATTTAATGCACAAATTCTAGAAGCTGCACTGGCACAACCATAAACATTCTAATCCTATCATTAAGATACTGATCCCTCATTAGATAAAACCTTACCAAGTAAGGGATTCAGATTTTTACCACTGTCTACTCTAGGGTACACTATAGGCACCACAAGCAGTTGACCTTTTAAAATTCTGATTAAGTTACTAAATTGACAGAGGTTGACAGCAGTTGTAAAGTATTCTTACCCTTCTTACCCTTTCAATTTACTAAGAGATGAGACTATATCTTAGAATGAGGACAGGACTATAAGTACACTGGAAAATGAGAATGATTGGCTTTGGCATGGTTGCTAAATGCCCACAGTTGAATGAAAAAAAAAAAAAAAAAAGGGAAAAGTGGACCAGGAAAGGAGCAGAACCTTTCTGAAACACACCAAGCTTCATACAGTTATACGTAAGATGTGTTTAGGTACACATTCACTGTAATTCAAGTTCTTAGGAGCCAATTATAAATTCTTTACTTAGAGGCCACAAGTATTTATTACATCCTCCAGATTCAACTTAAATCAAGCCTACTGAAAAACTTTTTTGCTTCCCTGACAATGATGCTTTAAATCTTTAGGCCTTGGTAGGCTGGTGAATAGAAATACTTAAATCAGAATTCTCATAGAAACAGATATTAGAGGAAAATCACAAGTTGGGCAAAAGTAAATTTTGCTACATAGAAATCACAGAATTCAGTAGTTTAAGTAATAACTTACAGTAAAACCTTGGTATTTATCATTTACCCAAGTCTATTGTGTCTAACAACTTTAATTAAAATACTCACCTAGAGGATTTTTATAGAACAGAAGAAACCTGAATCATCCTACTTACGATATAATAATCAAGAATCTGTTAGGACTTCAAGAGCCAACAGAAAATCACTTGCCTGACTGCCTAAGTTGGGTTAAGATACAAAGGACAACTGCTGACAGACAGACTGGCAGAAAATGTATTTCCTCTATTTTCTATGCATAAGCATAAAAAATGACTCATTAGATCCTTTTCTTCTTAAAAAAAAAAAAGATAAAGTAGGGCAGGCATTCTCAATGAAGGGTGAAAAAAATCTTAGCTTTTTAAATATACACCATAGATACATCTATAGTATACATGACATATTAAAATTTCACATGGGGGAATATTAGGAAAAAAATGTCTAATAAGGCTTCTTTTCTTATAGGGCAGTTGATGAGAAAAAAGTTGAGATCACTCAGAGTAAATCTCTCAGCCACATACATGTATTTCCCCTCATGACCATCATTACACTATGGCAAAATAATGCATAGCATTCTTGGTATCTGGAGTTTTCATAAGAATAGAGTTAAGTCTTTCCAGGACAATACTCTCAGAGTAATTAAGACTAAAACTTATGGCCAGCTCTAAATACGCATTTAGTTATGGTATCTGACATCTAGTTAGAAAAATCAACACACACTTAACCAATCAAAATTAAAAGTTTTATCATCTATATCAAGAATTACATATTTGGGGCCAAAGGTTGGCACTGGTAACAGCATTCCAAAATTACCATTTAAAATTCAAAATGAAAATCTGCAAAGTCTTTTTAAAAGTATTCCCTTTTTTTACATTATATCATCATAGGTAACGTCTATTACTGTAATATTGTACTGAGCAAGCACTACTGTGTCATGAGGGAAAATACTCTGCTCAGAGATTGTAATGTCATATTGGAAGACCACATACTCTTCCTATACATAGTACATAATAAAACAGGGTACACTTTGTATGGCAGTAACATGCAATGATTTGGTTGTAGAAACATGTTAATGCAGTTTCAGCTACATCAGAATTGTGTAGGTGTTTATAGTTTAGGATTCATAAACTGAACAAGAGCAATTATTTAATACACAGTAAAGACCACTAAATGCATAACATACAGTAATATTAGGTATTAACATGGAATTTATAAAACAAATTTAAAAAAAACAGGACTGACCTATAAAACCTAAGTGTAAGGATGGATTTTATTTAAAAAAAAGCCTTTTGAGGACTACAAATTACAAAGTAAAAGCAGATCACTATGTAGAAACTTAGTGAATAACATTTTGCCTGTACACGAAAACTTTATCAAAGTTATTCATTTAACAAATTCACCCCATTTACAATGTTATCAATTATAATGCTTTTTTCATATGGTCACTTTATCTTTATTTCAAATTATATTACACATTATTCCCTCAAGATGAATTTTTAATTTTAAAGACTAAATTCTTGGCTCAAAAGGATGGCACCTTAGAAAGGGGTAATTTCCACTCAGTCTTTGGTGGCATTATTCCAGGCTAGTTTCTTTCACCAATCAGAACCCCTTCAAAATGTTCACTTTTAACATGAAGTCTTTCCATCAAAAATGTGGCCACATTTAATGACTACGTACACAGATGGGTAGCAGCAAGAGAACAAAGATGAAAATTAAAGGCAGCCATTAAAATAAATGGATCAATGATATAGATGCAATGTTTGGCTCATGGCAATTAAAAAACGGCAACTAGGGAATGTTAATAGCCTGATGCTCAAATCATTATGGAATATGTTAGGAGAATGAAGCCAGTCCAGTATGACCAAGTGGGAATGTATCATTATCACTGCACTTCATTCTTCATAACAAATACTCTATGTCACTAAGAAATGTGAGTTATACTTCATCTCACTTAGAACAGTTTTTACTGGGTTTAGTACTTCAGTCATTTCCTTTACTTGCATTCCTTTTTGAATCCTTTCCTATCAATCCTATTAAGTCTATTATGAGCATAAATACTTTGAATGACAAGACATTTCTTTAAGGTATATTTGAAAATGGCTGTCTGAATAGAAGCACCATGTTTTGAATGGAGCTATATCAACTGAATGCAAAAGTTTCTCTGGTAAAAAGCTCAACTTTCTTCCTCCCATCATCTCTGCTATATATGATTTCTCAAAGACCTCACTTTCAAGTTTATTCTTCCTGGTTTCACTAAGAATGAAAACCAGAGAGCAAACAACTGAGCTTAAAATGCAAGAAAATATGTTAACACGCAGCAATGGTCTGAATACTCAAGATTCAAGTGAATGAATTCAATTATTATGTATGAGATTTTCATTGATGATAGGGCTCTGGGCATAAAATATGCCACTTCTTCATTTCATATCAAATTATCACACAATTGCTTTTTGAGACTTTGGATACTTTTACAGTTTAATTTGCAAACAGAATTTTTATAACAAATTGTTTTTAACCAAATCATATCTTGAAAACTGTTTATATAGAAAACCCAGGGAATAAAGTAAACTGTTCACTGTGGAAGGCCTTAAATTACATTATTACAGTAGAAAATACAGGAGGTAGAAGATAACTGAAAAGATAAATGCAACATCAGATTCAAATCTATAGCTCCTGTAGCTACTTAAAACATGGTTGTAGAAACTAAACCCAACATTTTCAGTAACCACAGAAACAGTTAAAATAAAATTTGCCATGAAAGCCCTTATATCATGCTTGATATAGGGAGGTAGGAAGATGTAAGAACCAGGACACATGAGACATGACACTTTATCTACAACTCCTGTTTGCTTTACTGAGGGTGTAGTTTCAAAATTCAGTCACCTTCTTCAGCTTCAGACTCAGATTCTAGAAAAGGGGAAAAATGTAGTCAAGTATTATATAATATCAGAAAGAAAAAGTTTCCATTTATAACTTTGAAGCTTTTTATTATAATTAATAAAATGAAAATATCCTACTTATAGAAAGGAGATATTCAAAAGTATTCATTTACAAATGTAACAGCTCATAAATATATTTAATATTCTCAAAAATTTCAATTTTTCTCCTAAGAACATTTAGTATTACAGCCAAACCATCAAAATTCAGTAATAATAAACTCAGGTTTTTCATCTGCCTTACAGCAAATGACTACTTGTAGGTCTGTCATGAGTAAAACCTGTGTTCTAGGATCAAATTGGCATTAGAATGAAAGGCAGCATGTATGGACACATACTATGGCCATGTTTCTATTAGTTTCCAGACTTCACCAAACAAACTGAACAAAGAGATTTACCTTCTTCAGCATTTTTGAGCCACTCTACAAACTTTTTCATTTGCTCAAGGAAGACACTTTTCCCTTTTGCAACATGTGCATCTTTATACCACTTCAGAATGGGCTCTTCACTCAGGACTTCAGCTATAAAGGAGAGAGTAATCATTATGTTTAGAACAAAGATGGACTGTATACTTCTCTCAGGCAGAGTTACAACCACCTAAGATGCAAAAGCCTGCCTGGCAAACAAAATCCTATTGAAAACTTAAGTAACAAGAATTATTTTTGTTGCTTACAAGATATATCTGTATTCAAATACTCTGGAAAAATAAAAAAAGATGAAATGGGGGCCCAGTATAAAGAGCCTTTTAGCAACCTGTCGCCTATATATGAACCTACAACTGGGAAAGAAATGTTATTAAACAAGTGAGAGTCCCTCAATTGTAAGCAACTTTGACCCTTAGGGGTATCTGACAATGCCAGTATAACAATGTTTGTTACACTGGGGTGGGGTGAGGATGAGGTGCATGCTACTGGCATCTATCGGGTAGGATGCTGCTAAACACTTCACAAGGCACAAGACAGCCTTCCACGACAAAGTATTATCTGACCCAAAATGTCAATAGTACCAATATTGAGCAATTGTGCATTAAACGGAGATTTCTAGGATTTGCTTCTAACTAATCTAAGTAGGGGGAAGTAAGTGGGGATATCAAAGCAAAAAACCTAGAGCTGATAATCTGGAAGCACAGATACACGAGTTTATTATGCTATTCTTTCTTAAAGTGTGCTGGGGATAGGGGCAGACGCTGTTCTAAGTTTAGAATACAGGCACCAGCAGCATTATCTATGAAACTAGGGGAGAGAAGTAATTCATGCGCCCCACACTATACTCACTGGGGTCAGCCCTGGTCTGATTTAGGTAGAATTAAAAAACCCCAGTGTTATCATCAACCACGGTAAACTAATTATCTGCAATGGGCTCTCTCCCAACCATTGTCAACCAGTTGTCTGAAATATGGTATCAAAGAAAAGGGAACAATAACTGAAATAGGGGGTTTTTACAGAAGCATTTTAAACCGACCTTGAAGGATAAGTGCAAGTCCATGTCGGGCAGTGGATGAAGGAGAAGCGGAGTATGTGAACATTACAGAGAAGTGAAGAGTGTCGTCTGGGGAAGGGAACTGGGGAATTTGATGTGGCCAGAGTATAGGAGAGGACACATCAGGAAGGCTTTGGAGTTTACCTTGTAACCCTATTAAATTGTTAATAGGGTTTCAAGATGTTTTAGTATCACCATATTAAAAAGTGCCCAATTTAATCAGAGACAACTCATTCCTGTGACTGGAATAAAATGTTTCAGAGAGCTCATGTCCAGACAGCTATTCATATGAATTATTTGATTAGTCAAGGGTTTTTGTGAAATGTATTCACAAAATCAAAATTTAATTACCTTTATAAAAAAGCACCACTATTTTCTGGAAGGCTTTCATGAAATGAATGTTGTCATAACAATACTCCTGAATCTTCAGCAACAGAGTCAGCTCAGACTGACCTTGAGTAGTAAAGGCAGCAAGTAGAGGGCTGTATTGCTTTTAAACAGAAGGGAGAAAGGATTCAGTCATTTATTATGATGACCAACTACTACAGAACTCCTAAAATATAGAACATAACTCTCATCTTTTACTATCGCTGTGAGCTATCATGGATAAAGTGGAAATTAAAAACAAAAATAACAAAGCAGAAAATCTACTAAGTATCTAAGTCAAATAAACAATACTGCATGGTGTATTCCAAATAATACATTGTCACAGTACTTTTAAAGGAAAAAAGAATGCTCCTATTTTCCAATACTCCTTTCAAAAAGCAAGTATCTAAACTGTAGATTAAATTATTTTTTTAAATCCATGAATGAAAGAAGGACCAAGTCAGTTCTGAAAGTGTTGTCATCAATAGTTACTGTTATTTGTCTACTTACTGCTTGGTTGTCTCCAATAACCACAAGATATGATAAATCCTCTAAGAAAAGTACAGTGGCAGTTTACTTATCCCCACTAAAAAACAGAATAATTTGGTTTGTCAAGGTATAGTTTTAATACCTTCAAGTGCTTGATGGCTTGCTCTGCTACAAGCTCCTCTTTTTTGTTCCATTCCACAGTGCTCATTACACTTGACCAGACTATTCCAATGACAACTGGTTCTGGTATGTTGTTTTTTTTCATCTCCTCCTTGACATACAAAATGATCTGCAAAAGAACCCAAGGTTAGTAATAAAAGTCAATTTTGATATCTACATACTTCAGATATCAAATTTAGATCTTCTGCAAAAGGCATAAAAATCTTTCCATGCAACAGGCACATGCATACCATGTATGAAAGAACGTTTAGAATTGAAAATCTCTCAATTCACACAAAGGCAAACTGCTAGAAAGAGACTGAAACGGAAAGAGAATAAGGTCTGTCCACTGGCTTGCAGTCTCCAAAATCCCCAAGTATTATGATTTCTGGGTACCAGTTAGGCACCCACTATATGAACAAGACTGTGGCAACACCCTAGCGTAACATTCTATAGCTATAAAAAAACCTCTGATGAAGTATCTTATAGTTTGTCAAATAAGTGAAAATTTTCTTTGCCAGCAACTTAGTTATGTAAAGATGGCTTAAAAAAATATATCTTACATCCTTAAATGGATCCCCACGTGACATCTGTTCTTGAAGTTCTTTCTGGAGCTCTTTTCGAGCTCCTATGGTTTGCTGATTCCGAACATACTCGGAAAGCTCTTTCAAGCCTGCCTCAGTAAAATACTTTGTGAAGTGTTCAACGCTTTGTTTATTGGCAGGAAAAAGTTCCTGAAAGAAGAATTTAATCTGGTTAAATGGTCTTTAAATCAGATTACAAAAAATACTTTCCCTCTTTTCAGATTAAAAATGTGAAGTTTCCCACAGGAATGGAAAGAAAGTTACAAACCATTAGTCTGTTATCCATGCTGACTTTCCGAAGACTTGCAGCTACTGCATTGATATCTTTTTCATTTATCCACGATTTAAAGAGCTTTACAGCAAAAGCTGCTGAAACCCCTGTAGAAGAGTAAGAGCTTAAGAGAAGTGGCTTTCTGGATCTCAACTTACTTCACCCAATTTACCCCTGAACATTACTGTCACTGCTTATCATTTTACTCCAGTTTCTCTATTCCACCATTGCTAGTTGTGTATTCTCAGTCAAGTTATGAAAACTGTTTTCTAATGTGTAAACTGAGGGCAATAGTTCCTATACCTTATAGGCCTGTTTTGAGAACTAAAATAATTAAAGCATGATAAATACTTGCTACTCCTAGTAGTCAAAAAAGTTAGATTTTTAAAAACAATATCCTAACTTCTGTATGTTCATTTTCCATGCTCTTATCTACCTACTCTCAGCCAACTAAAGACCGTAAATCACTAAAAGTTATTACCTTCTTTAACCAAATTCTCATTATAAAGGCTATTGAGGATGGATGCATTAAGTGTCCCGTTAGCCAGAAGAACACCAGTCAACATAGCCAGCTTGTTCCTTTCCGACTCTGAAAAACCTTTTAAGAACAGCAGCAGCTATAAAAGTAAATGGTTAAGAGTTAAAAGAGCGATTGCATTGTATCAAGAAAAGCATAAAACATTCTATATTGTACAAAAGTGTGGGCTCTGGGGTCTAACTGTCCGAACTTGTATCTCAACTGTAATACTCGATAGATGGGTAACTATCTATTAACTTAATAGAGGTTAAGTTACTTAACCTCTTTAATGCCTCAGTTTCCTCATATGTAAAATGTGCCTCAGAATTTTTATGAATATTAAGTGAATTAATATTACTATTAATGTTTCTAGATTTTCTTTTCACATATATATGGAATATCTAATAGATTGGAACCCACATAAGTATGATAAATTTCTTCCATTAATGTTGTTTAGCTCTGAGCCTTCACCATTCAACCTTCTGAATAAAGCCCATTTATCTCACTTTGATTTGTAGCCCTTTGGACAGAGCTAAGAAACAGCGAATTACAAATATATGTATTTGTTGATAAACTATTTCAAAGATAGCCTATCTAAATATCTAAAATTAATCTCCTATCTGTGACAAAAAAGGGATCTTTTAACAATTCCCCCTCTGCCCCCAATGTTTTCTTTTCCACAAAACATGCTGCTTCTCCTACCTTTTTAACTTCATCTTCAAAACCTTTCTCCAAGTATTTGTAGCGCCTGATTAACTTGTTAAAAACCTATGAAGAATATTAAATGAATTAATGTGCAATTTCACGTGTAGAGATGCCGAGTCCCCGAAGAGCTAGGCCAGGGCTTGCCCATATTACTTATAAACTAAAAGTTAATAAGCTTTCTGAACCAACTTGAGAAGAGTTTATCAAATCCCAAATCTCACAATATATCAATACCGCTAACATTTTTATAGCCACTCCTCAATGTATTTTTATTACTATACATTAAAGAGAAGCCTAATTATTGCTTAAATAACAAGTCATTTCCCTATTTGTAGTATACTGACAGAATAAGATCATAAAATAAAGAATAAGGAACTGATTTTCCTTTTTAGCTTGGTATTTTCCTAAAAATGGAATAATTCCAGAGACAAACAGAAAAAGGAGAGCTAATTTTTTTTCTCTTTTGATTTCCTCAACACTTTGAAGCTTCAAATTCATCATATTGCACCAAAAATGGTATCCTTAAAATTTTAGTTCAAAATTAGCCAAGTCAATGCTGAGAAAATATTAAATTCCTTTGACTTTCTACTTGCAACCTCTTAAAAGCAGAATATTCCTTAAAAATTACTTGGATGAATAGTAGCTAACTAAAAATAAGTAAAATTTCACTACCTGAGCAAATGCTTGCATGGTCTCTAGGTCTTCTTGTGCTGCGAACACACAGACATCTGTACGCATCATGTCATCTGCCAGTGTACCACCTGGGGCTAAGGAATATTTTACAAAATATTTGCAGTAAAAATCACTTTTAATTAATAATCACTTATAGCTGATTTTCTGTAAGGATTTTTATCATATAAGCCACTTCAGCACCCAATGAAACTTACTGCATTATCCATTCAGAAGTGCCAATCTGTCAGTTATGTGGAGATGTTCAAATCTGGTTTTGATATATTAACTTTCCACACAGAAAAAAAAATTCTGTCAAGCTTCCAAGAGGCAATGCTCTAAAAAACCCATAAGTTAAAGAGGCTTTATCTTTTAGATAAATTCTTAAGTATTTGTGGACAATGTATGATACTTACTTTAAAATAATATGGGGGAAGGGGTTGAATTCAGTGGGCATACAGATGAAGTAAGACAATATATCGTTAATTGCTGTAGTTGGGTAACAGATAGGAAGCTCACAATACTAGTCTCTGGCATACATTTGAAATTTTTCTAAATAAATGTTTGAAAGAGAATTTTAAAAGTAAGACTCACCCACTGTAAATGTACATGTGCCGAAAGCACTGTATGTCATTAATAACTATTTGTCAATTGGACATATTTCAAAAGTACTGTCTACAAGCAATTAGTAGCAAAGGAATGTTTCTGACCAAAAAAACACAGCCTAATCAATAGCAGTATTATGAACATAAAAATTGAAATACTTCAATCTCACTACAAACTGGTAATACAATCATAGAAATAGTCATTTGATTAGGCATCAGAAAACATGGATTTTAAATTCCTGGTTGGTTGACTGCATGTAAGCCTAAACTTAAGCCACCATTTCTACATGTGTACAAATGGAGTTCTGATTCCATCTCACAGCCTGGCTGTGAGTGTTAATACAATGTTTCTTAAAAGTATTATGAAATACTTTTAAAAGCTATGCATATGAAAGAGCAGTGCCCAGTGCCATCCAACAAAATCATGAGCCACCTCTGTATTTTAAAATCTTCTAGTAGCTGTATGAAATAGTAACAAGTGAAACTAATTTTAATATATTTTAACCCAACATATAAAAATATTATCACTTCAACTTGTAATTAATATTTAAAATACTATCAATAAGATACTTTACATTCATTTTTATATTAAGTCTTGAGGTAGGGGTTTCTCCATCAACTGGGTGTGCTCCAACACAGGTTGGCAAAACCACTCATCAGGGATGTCATAGGGACTTATGTATCAGAGAAAAAAACTCATCTCCAAAGGTTATGATTCTTTAACTGACTTCAAATATGAGGCTAGACAGAGCCAGGCAATCTGCTAACTGACTATGATTGGGAGGGGAAAAAAAAAAAAAATGGAAGAAGCCTCAAGGGATTAAAAAAAAAACAAAACAACATAACTATACCTTGATAGGTTTGTAAAATAGTTTATATTCCGGATTCTCAATTCCATATATCGAACCTTCCTAAATTGTTAGGCCCACAAAACCCACTTACCCAGCATTCCACCAGCCACCAGAATGTCAAAGAGTGTTTCTGCATATCGGCGATAATCAAGTTTTGCTCCAGAAGCATCAAGAAACTTTGCTACTGCTTCCAAATCAGTACCAGTTTCAGTTAAGCCTTGAATAATACAGTCCTGAAACTGAGTAGGGTCAAACCTCTCTTTTTCATCTGGGGAAAACAAAACAAAATAAAACAACAAACACAAAAGCTAAATTACTTGAGACCTGCAATACAACCAAATCAGATAGCAAACATCCTTTGCAAATTTCCCACTCTGAAAGCATAAGACAGGACAGTTTAGTTACAAAAATTGTGGCCTTTTTCAACTACTTTCTCAAACAAGTCTCCTAAGTGACCTAAATCTGATAATGTGTTCCTACTGCCGTGAGTTGGCCTTTGACAATTTCTACCTGGAATGCTTGCCCATTGCCTCATGACTTCTCTGAAATTTCGGTCATGATTCAAACCTCAGGGAAATTTGACTCCTCGGTGAAATTTTGCCCTAACACTACAGTTCTTGGTTCTTTTCTATAAAAGCTCACAGCACTTGCCTCATACTCCATGCCTCCATTTCCCTACTATAAAATGGGGATTAAGAGAACTACTAATCTCATAAAGTTGTTATGAATATTAATAAGCACTCAACATAGTCTCGGGTACATATTCAGCCTTTAGTGAGTTCTTTTCACACACTTGTTACAGCGTAAGGTTTGATTTCTCCATCTAGGTTAGATTATATAAACCTTTTGAGTTGGTGTCTTATTTCTTTACAACCCTGGAACCTAGACCTTGCTCAATCAATGTTTTTTGACTGATTCATCAAAAAACAATTAAGATTAAAGAACTATAAAGTGTGTTCCAGGTGAAGAAGCAAACAAAAAAACCCAACTGATATTTTAATTTTCACCCAGCACTTGGGTAACTCCTATTTGCTCAGGACTCTCCAAATTTTAGCACTGGAAGCCCTGGATCCCAGGCAAATCAGGACGGTTGGTCACCCCACCCAGAACCATAATCACCAACAGCTAGGAAGACAGTAGTAAAAAAGTTACTTATTATTTATACAAAGGTCTTGATACCAGAAAACCACATACTCAGAGGACACAAACTTTCCCCCATTAGCACTGAATTGTCCTGGGTTTACAACTTCTGTTACTCCTCTTAAAGAAACTTACTGGCTAAATTTAAATGTATCTGAACAGATGTGAATCAAATCTCATTTTGGTTTCCTCATCATCACTACCAGGGGAGTATGATCAGAGATTACAAGATTCTTCAATATCAATCTCAAAGTGTCTGCTACCCAGGGTTGAAACAGAAAAACAAAACTCATGACTAGTAGCTGACCCAATTCTCCATTTCCTCAAAACCTGTAAAATAAAGTTAATATACGCTTTGAGCAAATAACACTTCAAAGTGCTTTGGGAGAATATTAGGCCTAATACAAACTATTTTTGAGACCAAATCTTATTTAGCTTTTGGTCACTAGCTCAGTATCTTGCTACAGAATTCAATATTTACTTAAGTACTGACTAATGAAGAAAAATAGTTAATATAATCCTAGTACTTTTCCTACTCAATCTGACACAAATATTTAAGCATTTCAGAAGACATTACAATTACAATGAGAAACCTATTCCATAATTAACTTCCATGAATAAAGTCTGCTTTTTCTTGCACTTCTTCACAAAGTTTGAATGAAATTAGTGATCACTTGGGGGCCCTCCTTTTATAAATTTGCTTGAATGAAATTGTTAGCTAGTGAAAACACAGCTCATGTTTGTTTAAAGGTACTTTATCTCACAGTTTTATTAACTTAGCTCACACTAAAAAGAATGCTCACTAACCTGCTTAGGTATATACTGATACAAACTAAAAGGCTTGGGGAAAGCAGAAATATTAAGGGTGATCTGAAATGGCAGTCAACTAGAAATTCAAATTCCTTTTTGGTATTTTCTCTTGACGTTTTGGTACTAAGCAATTGCCTGCCATAGGAACCAAGATATAAAAAGATCATCTGGAGGTTCAAAGGGAGATAATGAATAAAGCAAGCATTTACCTCTTTTCCTAGTTTTGAAACGCTGGCCTGATAGCGTTGGCTTTTGCTGCTTTTGATTATTCATAAAAGACACCCTAGGAAAACAAAAATAAGGCCTTAAAAACACCAGTGTCATAACATTCATTTTTCAAAACAAAGCATCAAATCTTAGTCTAATCACATATAAATCAAATAGAACACATACTTGCAGCTTGACAATATACCAGGTGCGGGCACAAAATATTACCTTTGCTTAAATTAAATAAAACTTCAAAACGTGAATTTCTTCCTACCTGAAACCCTTTTAAAAAGTGCTGTGACTGCACCTTTAAATGACTCTACAGCGGAGGGGCAACCGCCCATCATAAACCTAATTGCTTAGTTTCTTCCTTTTTCCTAATTAAATTCGCCTACATCTTCCACTACTACTAAGCACCAAAACCAAGATTTTCACTGTAAGAGAGGTATCCAAAACGTGGATGTCAATCTTAAATCTTCAAAGGTTCGTTCTTTCTGAGGGGCCTGGTTATGAGCAGAACCACTTTACCCTGAAGTCACCCAAGTGACGGCAGCGGCCGCTTGCACCACTCCAGCCTGCAAAATTAACTAAGTGTGGGCACAGCCTCCTGTGCCCCATACCCTACAATACAATCCAAGCCGCCTCCGCGAGCACAAGTTTCCCAATCCACAACCTTCCCTTGCCTCTCACTCGGGTGATAAATAACCCGCCCTCATCCAGGGCCTCCCATGGCCACAACGAGGCACCGTAGGGGCAGCTCTTCGCCCGTCTCTACTGACCCCGTCGCCGGCGGTGGTGGCCGCCGCAATGAGCGGACCACAGGCGCCGAGGCGCTTCGCGCCGGGGCCCCCGCCGCCCCGTACATCCGCCCACCCTCCAGCGACAGCAGCGGCGGAGGAGGTGGCTGCAGAGGTGGTGGCGGCTCCTCCGCCCCGCCCGCCCGGAACCCCCCCACGCGTACATCACCAAACAGAGGCCCCAGCGGCTTTGTTACCCAGGCCGGGCAGGGGGACCCGCCTCGGCCACTATCTCCGCCGCCGGCGCCGCGGCGCGCACGCAGGCCCCACATCCGAACAGGGACCACTACCGCCACTCTTCGGGTCCTCGCTGAAGCGGCGGCCCCAGCTCTCGAATCCAGGCCCCGGATCTGGCCCAGCCTCATGCGACGGCCTCCGTTCGGGCCCATCCAAGCTGGGCCACACTGGACCCATCGCCTTCCTCGCCCTCTGCCCGGCGACGAGGGGCCGCGACCTCCGCCCGGTGCGAGCCGGAAGCCGTGCCTCACCGAATTTAAGGCGAAGAGGAAAGAGCCAGAAATCTCCGATGTGGCGGCAACTGCGGCGGCGTCTCTTCTGCGACCGGAACTAACGCGAAGAGGAGGAGGCGGCAGGAGGTGCCACCCCCACCCCGGCCGGTCTCCTATCGCGAGACTCCTCCCTCCTGCTTCCTCTCGGCCCCACCCCGGTTGCGACCTTCACCCTTCGCATATTTCATTCTTTTGGGTTTGGGGTGGGGTAACAGGAAAGGCTGGGAGGGGGGATTTCAAGGCATCTTTAATCCCTTTTGGGTTCCAGGTTTCCCGGCTGTTTATCGTAGACTAGCGTATCTTTCTTCCTTCGCGGCGTCACCCAGCCTCTTAACATATGGAGAGGTTGGAAGAACGAACCCCACCCCTCAGTTTCAAGGCCGTTGGACGCGTCCACTCTCTTCCTTTCTCCACCGCGCCCCCCTCCTCTAGCGCCGGAAGTCGAAGCCTGAGGGCTGGGAGGGCTCGGGTCCAACCTTGACGGAAGCGAGGTTGGTCCCGCCTTTGGGGCACAGGGCACGGCTTTGGGAAAGGAGGCAGCGCCGCACCTCTACTCCGACAGGGGTTGGGAGAGCTTGCTCATGCTGGGGACGAAGCAGGGAGAAGTTGCTCTGCGGTGCTGGCTAGTTGGGCTGGTGCATTGCCCCTCTCAGGAGTGAGAAAGATCCGGGCAAAGGGTTCACAAGGGAAATTACGCTCTTCGACGCCGGCCGGCCGCTCCTTGCAGTGACCTTTGTCGTTCTTTCCTGAGTGTGATGGTTGTGGGGACTCAGAGCATTAAATTCCCTGGAGGGTTTGTTAAAACACAGGTTGCTGCCCCCCGCCACCACCCCCCCCCCCCGTCCCCCGAATTGCTGGTTCTGTTGGTCTGATGTAGGGTCCAAGAATGTGCATTTCTAACAAGTTCCTGCTGATGCTGATGTTCCTGTCTAGGTTCCGCACTTGGTGAACCACTTGAATTAGAGGATATATAATCAGGGAGCTGGGGGACGATTAGAAAAAAACGAGTGTGAAAAGCACGGTTTGTTAAAAAACGCTGTACGAATAGAGATGCAGTGTTTTCAGGATCTAGCCTACTGTTTTTTATTCCCTGCTGTTGTACCCTGATTTTTTTTGGCTCTCTCTATCTGTTTCCTTACCTTCCTACTGTCACCTTCCCTGGACTTTGCTTCTCTTCTTTATCAAACATTTTAGAAAAGTTTGTATTAGTTGACTTTTTTCCTTGATTATTTTTTTCTGATACTATATATCCTCTGTCCCCCAACTTCATGGGAAATACTTTTTTGGAGTTCTTTCCTGAAATTAATTGCCAAATCCAGTGACTTCCAATTGTCAATCTCCTTGCCACCTCTGAGCATTTAGAATGTTACCCGTCTCCTTAAATCCACCCCTCTCCCCCAACTATCCTGGTTATCTCTTTGAATATTCCTTTGTATTTGCTGGCTCCTTTTCTTCAGTTACCACCTTTCACCTTTTACCTCTTATATTTCCAGGGATTTAACTTTTATCTCCACTTAGAAGATTTTCAAAGTCACTTATTAAATCATTAAACAAATATTTATTGTGTCCAGGCTCTGTACCTTTCCAGGTTGAAGGTACAGCAGCAGAAGGTCCTAAGGTGGGAATGTAAAGAGGCTAGTGTGTCTGGAGCTTGGCGGGATTTGGGAGGGATCTGGAAAGCAGAGAAGTTGCAGCAGTCTTGTCTTGCACTCTCTAACTCCACTCTTTCTCCCAAGACCCCAATCCGTATTATCTGGTATCTCCACTGAAATCCTAAACTTATTCCTCTTAGTACTATTGATTACCTCTCCTCCTAAACTATTGTTCTGAAGTTCTGTTAAAGGGATAATTTTTCACCAATAAAAATAATAGCTACATTTATATAGCACTTACTGTGTGTCAGACAGTCTTCTAAGCGCTTTATATACTAACTTGTTTAATCCTCAAAAATACCCTATGATCGCGACACTATTATTAGTCTCATTTTATAGATGGGAAAACTGTCATAGAGAGGTCAAGTAATTTGCCCAATTGTGCTGGATTGAAACTGTTATGGACCCCAGAGGGGCCATGATCTTTTAACCTAATCTTTTTGGGTGAAACATTTTGATTGAGTATTTTCATGGAGATGTGACTCACCCAACTGTGGGTGAGGCCTTTGATTAAATTATTTCCATGGAGGTGTGGACCCTGCACATTCAGGGTAGGTCTTGATTGGTTCACTGGATTACTTAAGAGAACTCTAGAGAAGAGCTGACACAGACACTGACTGATTCTTGGAGATGCTTGGAGATGCAGACAGAAGGATGTTTCAAGATGCTAAGCTAAGAGACAAAGCCCAGAGTTTGCCCCAGAGAAGCTAAGAGAAAACCCCCAGATACATAGAGAGAAATGCCCTGGGAGAAAGAAGCAAGGACACACAAGTTGAGAGAGAGGAGCAAAGACAGAAGTCCAGAGACATTTTGGAGAAAGCCATTTTGAAACACAACCAAGGAGCAAAGGACCAGCAGATGCCAGCCACATAACTTCCTGGTTTACAGAGGTGTTCCGGATGCCATTGGCCATTCTTCGGTGAAGGTATCATCTTGTTGATGCCTTAGTCTGGGAACTTCTATGGCCTTAGAACTGTAACTTTGTAACCTAATAAATCCCTTTATAAAAGCCAATCCACTTCTAGTCTTTTGCATAATGGCAGCATTAGCAAACCAGAACAGTCATGGAACTAGTAAGTGGAAGAGTCCCAATTGGAGCCCAAGCAGTCTGATTCTAACCACTATAATATATTGCCTTGCCTCCAAGGTTTTATTTATTCATTCAATGAATAGTAACTGAGTGAGAGAACACTAAGGATACAGAGGTAGCAAGTCAGGGTTTGCTCTCATAAAGCTTATCTCTTATTTTGCTAAGTTTCTGAAATCCATCATCTTTTTCCTATACCATTCTGATTTAGGCCTTTATCACCCCTAACTAATTGGGACTATTGCAATAACTTCCTAATTCCTCTATCCCTTTCTCCACACTTCCAAAATAATCTTCCCAAATGCAGCCTGAATTATCTTCACTGTTGAAATGCCTCCATTTGCACCCAGGATAGTGCTGACCAATGGTTATCACCTTTACTTCCTATCACATTTGTGGTTCTTAACTTGTTTCTGCCATTGTTGTGGAGCATGTAGCAAGCAATTTTTGACTAAAAACTGTGTTAAGGCTCCACAATTCTTTTCTTTAAAAATGAAAGCAGATTAAAAGTATCCCTACTATAGAATCAATCTCGCTCATTTACATTTGATGTGTGTTCTTGAATGGGAGACAGGGAGTAGGGTTATTGGGAATTGTCCATGGCAGGTACCCTATCTTGTCAATGCTTTCCATGCACCCATGGGAGTACATGCAGTGGACTGGCATGGGGAAATGTCTGTAAACTGTATCATGGTAGGAAAGGGTTCTGAACAACTGAACTCTATGCTTTGGTCATACTGGACACACAATGTCTTCCTTCTTGGAATGCCCTGCCCTCATCTTGTACTGTTAAAACCTTATGATTTAGAGATGGGGCAAGATGGTGGCATAGGTAGGTGTGGAATTTAATTAGTCCTCTGGAACAACTAGCATATAGCCAGGAACAACTAGTAAATAGTCTGGAACAACTGTTGGGGGACATCTGTGACTTAACACACATTGTACACCAGTCTGGAATGGGTGGAAAGGCTGAGATCTCAGCATAAGAACTGTAAGTAAAGATCCCCAAACTGTGGAGCTGTGCCTCCCCTCCCATGAGCATGGCAGACTGAGCTGAAACACTTCCCTGTGGAAAAAAAGAAGCAATCTACTTTGAAGAAGGGAAGGTAGCTCAACCAAGATTCAACTGTGGTTTTAGTTAATGAACTTGGACTACTGAATACAACCATGAGCACAAATAAACTCAGGGCAAGCAGGAAAGGAACCCAGAGGTTTCTCCTGGCAGAGAGGAGGCAGGGCTGATGGGGAAAAAAAATAAATAAATAAAAACAGAGGCTTTTGGAGTCGGCAGAGCTGAGGATACTGAAAAAGGGCTGTGTGCCAAGAAAAGGGGCACACAGAACCAGGCACCAACTTTGATTCTTGACTGGTAACTGGGGGGCTGGGAACTGGCTCTGAAAAGGGGATTTATTTCTTTTTTTTTCCTTTTTTTTCTCTCATTCTAAGTAGCTCACTAGAGAAAGCCTCAAGCATTTTCAATTGTCAGCACTGCCCCATGCAAGAGTGGAGTTAAGATAGTTAAGAGACAAAGGAAGAAGACAAATGTAGGAGATAAATCCCTAAAGGGCTTATCTTCCCTAAGAAAAGGGGGAGGCAGGGCCCAGCTCAAGTGGCTGCCCTCCCTCAGAGAACTCAGACTCTAGGCCCTGGGGTGGGGTGGGGGTGGGGGACAGAAACAGCTTAAGCTTGACTTCTGACATTCTCAGCCCCTTGCAGGGACAGGGTCTACTGAGGATTAAAAGCAATGCACCTTTTTATGCTGGTGTGGAGCTGTGGGCTGACAAGTGCCACCTGCTGGGCAGGATAGGAAAAGCACAGTGTCTAGAGGCCTCACAGGAAAGTCTCACAACTGGCTGTGTCCCATCCTTACAGAAAGTAATGATACTGATTACACCCTCTTCCTGAGACCTGGGCCCGTCTGGTCTGGGTAAATCTTATTCAGATAAGCAAGGAAACCAGATGCCTAGACAACAAAAATTCCAATTCAAACTAGAAAAAATGAAGATATGGCCCAGTCAAAGGAACAAACTTACTCTATAAATGCGATACAGGAGTTGAAACAACAAATTAAAGATGTTCAAACAAATATGCTAAATCAATACAAAAATAAAATCATCAGGTTGAGGGAAGATATGGCAAAAGAGATGAAGGACATAAAGAAGACTTTGGGAAAACATAAGGAAGAACCTGAAAGTTTGAGAAAACAGTTGGCAGAACTTAAGGGAATGAAAGACACAATAGAAGAGATGAAAAGCACATTGGAGGCATATAACAGCAGATTTCAAGAGGCAGAAGAAAGGATTCAGGAACTAGAAGACAGGACATCTGAAATCCTACACAAAAAAAGAACAGATAGGGAAAAGAATGGAAAGATATGAGCACAGTCTCGGGGAATTGAATGACAACATGAAGTGCATGAATGTATGTGTCACAGGTGTCCCAGAAGGAGAAGAGAGGGGAAAAGGGGCAGAAACAATAATGGAAGAAATAATCACTGAAAATTTCCCATCTCTTATGAAAGACATAAATTACAGATCCAAGAAGCAGTGTGTACCCCAAACAGAATAGGTCTGAATAGACCTATGCCAAGATGCTTAATAATCAGATTATCAAATGTCAAAGACAAAGAAAGGATTCTGAAAGCAAGAGAAAAGCAATCCATCACATACAAAGAAGCTCAATAAGACTATGTGCAGATTTCTCAGTAGAAACTATGGAGGTGAGAAGGCAGTGGCATGATATATTTAAGATACTGAAAGAGAAAGACTGCCAACCAAGAATTCTCTATCCAGCAAAACTGTCCTTCAAAAATGAGGAAGAGTTTAAAATATTTCCAGACAAACAGGCACTGAAAGAGTTTGTGAGCAGGAGACCTGCTCTACAAGAAATAGAAAAGGGAGCACTGCAAGCAGATAGGAAAAGACAGGAGAGAGAGGTTTGGAGAAGAGAGTAGAAATGAAGACTATCCATGAGAGTAAAAAGAGAGGAGGGACACTAAACGAAACTAAACTAAACCAAAATTAAATTAAATTAAAATAAAAAATAAAAACAAATTCCAAAAATAAAAGTGGTAGATAGTAGACATCATGTTGAGTGAAATTAGCCAGAAGCAAAAGGACAGGTACTCTATAGACTCACTCATATGAACTAATATTGATGAGTGAAATTTGAGGGTTAAAGTTGAGAACACAGGTTATCAGGGCATAGAAAGAGTTTAGAAACTGGGCATTTGGTGCTGAAGGTGTACATAAGAATAAACAGGATTGATTGTATAGATCCAGAAATGGATAGCATAATACTGTGTGATGGTAGCACAATATTGTAAGTACTCTGAACAAAGATGAGTGTGAATATGGTTGAAAGAGCAAGGCTAGGGGCATGTATGACACCAGAAAGAATGATAGAAGATAAAGGCTGGGATTGTATAACTTAGTGAAACCTAGAGTGGCCAATGATGGTGATTAAATGTACAAATACAAGAATGTTTTTTAAAAAGGGAGAACAAATGAATGTCAACATTGCAAGGTGTTGAAAATTGGGTGGTACAAGGGAAAAAATAAAATCAATTTAAACTAGAGCCTGTAGTTAATGGTAACATTGTAAGATGCTTCCATTAATGGTAAGAAATGCAATATACGAAAGCTAGAAGTCTATAAGAGGGGGTTCTTGGTGGTAGTGGCATTGTCTGACCTTTTCATTGTATTTTTACTTTATTTTATTTTTATTTTTCTTCTATCTTTTATATTTTTAATCTTCGTTTTTTTTCTCCTTCTCCTCTTTCTTTGCAGAAGAAATGGAAATGTCCTCATATAGGTTATGAAGGTGAATGCATAGCTGTGTGACTATACCAGGAATCATTGATTGTTTACTTAGAATGGATTGTATGATGTGTGAATAAAACTGTTTAAAAAATAAACAGAGGGATACAGGTGTTGGAGATAATGTGGAGAGAAGGATGTACCTATCGACTGTTGGTAGGGACGTAGAATGATGCAGCCCATCTGGAGGGCAGTGTGGTGGTTCCACAGGAAGCTAACTATGGGTTTGCCACATGGTCCTGCTATCCCATTATTGGGTATAAACTTGGAAGAACTGAAAGCAGGAGCATCAATGGACATTGCACACTAGTGTTTATGGTGAAAGTATTCACGATTCGCAATGGATGGAGGTGACCTAAGGGTACATCCACCAATAGATGAAATGGTGATCTGTGGTGTATACATTCAATGGAATATTGAACAGCAGCAAGAAAAAATGAAGTTGTGAGGTATACAACTAGGTGAATGGAACTTGAGGACAGTATGTTGAGTGAAATGAGCCAGAATCATAAAATAAACATTATAATACCTCACTAATATGGACTAACTATAATGTGGAAACTGAGAATTGAATCTGAGAGCATAGGTTATCAGGGGAAGGCTTATGGTAAAGGTTCCTTGATTATAAGCTCTTACAGCAGTCACATCTATTCATGAGTTGTAACGGATATTTCTAAATTCTGAGATGATGAGCTGTTTGTGTATAACCTCAGTTAGTCCCTCAAACTTTGGGTATCTGTGTGACACCTGAGACTCAGAGCCAGAGATTTAGGCAGCTATGAATGTCAGTATAAACCCATACAGCAAATGTTAAAGAAGCTGAAAAAGAAATCAGACTTTAATTAGAGACATGAACAAATGGACTTGGTTAGAACTAAGGTAAACCAGATTAAAGGGAAAAGGATGATATTGACCATGTTTTTTTTTTTTTTTTTTTAAATTAAATTCAGTTTTGTTGAAATACATTCACACACCATACAATCATCCATGGTATACAATCCACTGTCCACAGTATGATAACATAGTTATACGTTCGTCACCACAATCTATCTCTGAACATTTTCCTTACATCAGAAAGAACCAGAACAAGAATAAAAAATAAAAGTGAAAAAAGAACACCCAAATCATCCCCCCATCCCACCCCATTTGTCCTTTAGTTTTTATCCCCATTTTTCTACTCATCCATACACTAGGTAAAGGGGGTGTGATCCACAAGGTCTTCACAATCACACTGTCATCCCTTGTAATCTACATTATTATCTAATTGTCTTCAGGAGTCCAGACTGCTGGGTTGGAGTTTGGTAGTTTCAGGTATTTACTTCTAGCTATTCCAATATATTAAAATGTAAGACGTGTTATCTATATAGTGCATAAGAATGTCCACCAGAGTGACCTCTCGACTCCATTTGAAATCTCTCAGCCACTGAAACTATTTCTTGACCATGTTTTGAAACTTCGATTTCTATATGACACCAAAGGAAGAGATGTTTATTTGGTGGACAATCTATGTTTTCTGTAGCACAGTATATAATTTAACTTGTATGGCCAGCTTATTCAAACACTGTAATTACATGGAACCTTGAATAGGGGTTGGTTTGTACAGGTTAGCATGAAGCCCTGATACATCCCAGGGTAATTTGGACAGAGAATAAAAATGTATTTGCAAAGCCCCCTTGAGGGACTAGGGGAAAATCTGGAAATATTAAACTTCCCCACCTGGGGAATTCCTGATATTCTCACAAGCATTACTTGTAGTAGGCCATGCCCTAGATCTTGGGGCTTGCCCTTATGAAGCTTATTACTTCAAAGGAGAGGCTAAGCCTACTTATAATTGTGCCTAAGAGTCACCCCCCAGAGAACCTCTTTTGTTTCTCAGATGTGGCCTCTCTCTTGAAGCGAACACTGCGAGTGAACTCACTTCCCTCGCCCCTATGTGGGACATGACTCTTGGGATGAGCCTGGACCTGGCATCATGGGATTGAGAAAACCTTCTTGACCAAAAGGGGGAAGAGAAATGAAACAAAATTTCAGTGGCTGAGAGATTTCAAATGGAGTCGGGAGGTCACTCTGGAGGTTATCCTTATGCCTTTTATAGATATCTCTTTTTAGTTATTAATGTATTAGAAAAGCTAGAAGGAAACACTTGAAATTGTTGAACTGCAATCCAGTATCCTTGGTTCTTGAAGACGATTGTGTAACTGCATAGCTTAAACAATGTGACTGTGTGATTGTGAAAACATTGTCACTCACATTCCCTTTATCCAGGGTACAGAAAGATGAGTAGAAAAAAGGGGGGAAAAAATAAATGAATAATGGTGGGGGGAGGAGGGGAAGGAATAGGAGATGTTTTGGAAGGAATAAAGATAAAAATTTTATTTTTATTTTTATTCCTATTTTCATTTTTATTTCTTGGAGTAACAAAAATGTTCAAAAAATTGATTGTGGTGATGAATGCACAAGTATATGATACTGTGAACAACTGATTATACACTTTAGATGGTTGTATGGTATGTGAATATATCTCAATAAAATTGCATTTAAAAAAACCCTTATGATTTCAAACCTTATCTCAAATACTACCCTTTCCATTAATCCTTTCCTAGTCACTGTAGCTGATGTGAATGCATTCCCCTTTTGAACTTCCTTTGCACTTTCTTTCTCTCTGATTATTTGATCTAGTTTTGTATTTATAGTTATCTTATCTTTACTACTAAACTGAAATTCTTGATGTCAATGGCTATTTCTTACTCATTTTAGTACTGACTCCGTATATAGCAAGGAACATGCTTTAATAAGTATGGAATGAATTTGATAAAGCTAGTTTTATTACAATCCTAGAGTTGATCATGGAGGAGAAAGAAGAGCGACAAGGAAGTTCAAGGAATAACTGGTTTTCTTATAGGTGCTTAAAGATAGACATTGAAGGGAGGATCTATTCCCAAGGTTTCCCTGGCTATTTTTGTGATATTAGGCAAGTCACTTCACTTTTCCATAAAATGTGGGAAACAAATACTTTATATGACAGTTGAGACCCTTCTAATTCTCAAAATCTTAGTCTGTATCTTTTTGCAGCTTTGTTGTTGGTATTCTGAACTGATTGGAGTTCTCAGTAATACGTTCTGTGCCTGATTTATAAATCCTGTCCTAGTGTAACCGATGTTCATAAGGAGAGGAGGGAGTACATCAGATATTTGAGGCAATGTCTGATTAGACAAGGCCCAAGGCTCAAAATGGCTTTTGTTTGGTTAGTACTATGCAAGTCCTAATTATTCTGACTTTTTGTGCTGTTAACAATTTTGTAATGGCTAACTTTGCCAACTGCAGCATGGGAATAAATGACGTTTTTGGTGAAATGCTAGCAACATTCAAGAAAATATCTTTTGATAAAAGTATTTTGGAACTTTTCTTTGTCATTGACAGGCTAGACTGACTTCCTTACATTGAATTAAGATATATTTCATGAAAGATGAAGTGATGAAAATATTTCATTATTCACCTTTGGTTGTCTTCTTAACATTTTTATAAAAGATAGGTATTGCTTCTTTTTAAAATAGTTGAGAGAATTCACCAGTGAAACCCTCTGGGTCTGGGCTTTCCTTTGTGAGATTTAACCTAATAATTCAATTTCTTTACTTGCTATAGATTTATTCAGATTTTCTATTATTCTTGAGTCAAATTTGGTAATTTGTCATTTCATCTAAATTGTCTAATTTATTGATATAAAGTTGTTCATAATATTCTCTTGTAATGTCTGTAGGGTTGTTTCATTCCCGCTTTTGTTAATTTGTATCCTCTCTTTTTACCTTGGTCAGCCTAGCTAAAGGTATATCAGTTTCATTGATCTTTTCAAAGAAACAAGATCATTGGTTTCATTGTTTTTCTCTATTATTCTGTTTTCGATTTCACTGATTTCCTCTCTGATCTTTATTATTTCTGTCAAGGCAAGGATGTTACAGACCCCCTGTTCTTACTTGAAGGTTAACAGTTTTTCATAAATAAACTGTTCTCAATTTGTTGTTTTCCTTTGGTTGATTTCCTAGTCCTGAAATGATTGTTTTGGACAATTTTGTCCAGTTTTACAGTTGTTTTGGGGGAAAGAATTCGCTGAGCTCTTCACTCTGCCATTGCCCATAATACTTTTGGATTAAAAAATTTTGAACTATTTGTATTAAAGGTGCTGGATGCAGCATGTGAACTTGAATTGCTTTTGACTTTCATGGTGGAGATGGATAGATAAGTGCTTCTTTTTCAAAGGCAAGTAACAATAGGTCTTTATTCCAACCACTAAGAGGCTGCCAAGCACTTGTTTCAAAAAGTACATTGCTTCTCTTGGAAAATGATCTGGGAAGAAGATTTCTATTCTTGCAGTTTGGATCCTGTAAAAGATTCTAAAACACCTCATGAATCTTGCCTAAGCATTATATCACATCTGTGTGTGTGTGTGTGTGTGTGTGTGAGAAAGTGTTTTCCTAGAGGCCTAAAAATCTTTACAATTTAAAAGCTTTGAGATACAGTGGGCTTTCAAATAATTTCATTTTGGATGAACAATATATTAAATATCATTTACACACCATTTCTTTTACTTGTTGCCTAGAATGATTTTAAGTTATTTTACAATTATTAATTTTTTTATAATCAAGATAATGAAAAGTAAAAAAGAAGCATTGTTGAGAGGCGGGGCAAGATGGCAGACTGGTGAGCTGTAAGTTTTAGTTACTCCTCCAGGAAAGTAGGTAAAAAGCCAGGAACTGCGTGGACTGGACACCACAGAGCAATCTGTCTTTGGGCATACTTCATACAACACTCATGAAAACGTGGAACTGCTGAGATCAACGAAATCTGTAAGTTTTTGCGGCCAGGGGACCCGCGCCCCTCCCTGCCAGGCTCAGTCCCGGGGGAGGAGGGGCTGTCAGCTCCGGGAAGGAGAAGGGAGAACTGCAGTGGCTGCTCTTATCGGAAACTCATTCTACTGATTCAAACTCCAACCATAGATAGACTGAGACCAGACACCAGAGACTCTGAGAGCAGCCAGCCCAGCAGAGAGGAGACAGGCATAGAAAAAAAACAACACGAAAAACTCCAAAATAAAAGCAGAGGATTTTTGGAGTTCTGGTGAACACAGAAAGGGGAAGGGCGGAGCTCAGGCCTTGAGGCGCATATGCAAATCCCGAAGAAAAGCTGATCTCTCTGCCCTGTGGACCTTTCCTTAATGGCCCTGGTTGTTTGTCTATTAGCATTTCAATAACCCATTAGATCTCTGAGGAGGGCCGTTTTTTTTTTAAATCCTTTTTTCTTTTTCTAAAACAATTACTCTAAGAAGCCCAATACAGAAAGCTTCAAAGAATTGCAATTTGGGCACGTCAAGTCAAGAGCAGAACTAAGAGAGCTCTGAGACAAAAGGCAATAATCCAGTGGCTGAGAAAATTCACTAAACAACACAACTTCCCAAGAAAAGGGGGGTGTCCGCTCACAGCCACCATCCTGGTGGACAGGAAACACTCCTGCCCATCGCCAGCCCCATAGCCCAGAGCTGCCCCAGACAACCCAGTGTGACGGAAGTGCTTCAAATAACAGGCACACACCACAAAACTGGGCTTGGACATTAGCCTTCCCTGCAACCTCAGCTGAATGTCCCAGAGCTGGGAAGGTGGAGCAGTGTGAATTAACAAAGCCCCATTCAGCAATCATTTCAGCAGACTGGGAGCCTCCCTACACAGCCCAGCAGCCCAGAACTGCCCTGGGGGGACGGCACTCACCTGTGACATAGCACAGTCATCCCTCAACAGAGGACCCGGGGTGCACGGCCTGGAAGAGGGGCCCACTGGCAAGTCTCAGGAGCCATACGCCAATACCAAAGACTTGTGGGTCAGTGGCAGAGACAAACTGTGGCAGGACTGAACTGAAGGATTAGACTATTGCAGCAGCTTTAAAACTCTAGGATCATCAGGGAGATTTGATTGTTAGGGCCACCCCCCTCCCCGACTGCCCAGAAACACGCCCCACATACAGGGCAGGCAACACCAACTACACACGCAAGCTTGGTACACCAATTGGGCCCCACAAGACTCACTCCCCCACTCACCAAAAAGGCTAAGCAGGGGAGAACTGGCTTGTGGAGAACAGGTGGCTCGTGGACGCCACCTGCTGGTTAGTTAGAGAAAGTGTACTCCACGAAGCTGTAGATCTGATAAATTAGAGATAAGGACTCCAATTGGTCTACAAACCCTAAAAGAACCCTATCAAGTTCAGCAAATGCCACGAGGCCAAAAACAACAGAAAATTATAAAGCATATGAAAAAACCAGACGATATGGATAACCCAAGCCCAAGCACCCAAATCAAAAGACCGGAAGAGACACAGCACCTAGAGCAGCTACTCAAAGAACTAAAGATGAACAATGAGACCATAGTACGGGATATGAAGGAAATCAAGAAGACCCTAGAAGAGCATAAAGAAGACATTGCAAGACTAAATAAAAAAATGGATGATCTTATGGAAATTAAAGAAACTGTTGCCCAAATTAAAAAGATTCTGGACACTCATAGTACAAGACTAGAGGAAGTTGAACAACGAATCAGTGACCTGGAAGATGACAGAATGGAAAATGAAAGCATAAAAGAAAGAATGGGGAAAAAAATTGAAAAAATCGAAATGGACCTCAGGGATATGATAGATAATATGAAACGTCCAAATATAAGACTCATTGGTGTCCCAGAAGGGGAAGAAAAGGGTAAAGGTCTAGGAAGAGTATTCAAAGAAATTGTTGGGGAAAACTTCCCAAATCTTCTAAACAACATAAATACACAAATCATAAATGCTCAGCGAACTCCAAATAGAATAAATCCAAAAAAACCCACTCCGAGACATATACTGATCACACTGTCAAACATAGAAGAGAAGGAGCAAGTTCTGAAAGCAGCAAGAGAAAAGCAATTCAACACATACAAAGGAAACAGCATAAGACTAAGTAGTGACTACTCAGCAGCCACCATGGAGGCAAGAAGGCAGTGGCACGATATATTTAAAATTCTGAGTGAGAGGAATTTCCAGCCAAGAATACTTTATCCAGCAAAGCTCTCCTTCAAATTTGAGGGGGAGCTTAAATTTTTCACAGACAAAGAAATGCTGAGAGAATTTGCTAACAAGAGACCTGCCCTAGTGGAGATACTAAAGGGAGCCCTACAGACAGAGAAACAAAGACAGGACAGAGAGACTTGGAGAAAGGTTCAGTACTAAAGAGATTCGGTATGGGTACAATAAAGGATATTAATAGAGAGAGGGAAAAATATGGCAAACATAAACCAAAGGATAAGATGGCCGATTCAAGAAATGCCTTCACGGTTTTAACGTTCAATGTAAATGGATTAAACTCCCCAATTAAAAGATATAGATTCGCAGAATGGATCAAAAAAAATGAACCATCAATATGTTGCATACAAGAGACTCATCTTAGACACAGGGACACAAAGAAACTGAAAGTGAAAGGATGGAAAAAAATATTTCATGCAAGCTACAGCCAAAAGAAAGCAGGTGTAGCAATATTAATCTCAGATAAAATAGACTTCAAATGCAGGGATGTTTTGAGAGACAAAGAAGGCCACTACATACTAATAAAAGGGGCAATTCAACAAGAAGAAATAACAATCGTAAATGTCTATGCACCCAATCAAGGTGCCACAAAATACATGAGAGAAACACTGGCAAAACTAAAGGAAGCAATTGATGTTTCCACAATAATTGTGGGAGACTTCAACACATCACTCTCTCCTATAGATAGATCAACCAGACAGAAGACCAATAAGGAAACTGAAAACCTAAACAATCTGATAAATGAGTTAGATTTAACAGACATCTACAGGACATTACATCCCAAATCACCAGGATACACATACTTTTCTAGTGCTCACGGAACTTTCTCCAGAATAGATCATATGCTGGGACATAAAACAAGCCTCAATAAATTTAAAAAGATTGAAATTATTCAAAGCACATTCTATGACCACAAGGGAATACAATTAGAAGTCAATAACCATCAGAGACTTAGAAAATTCACAAATACCTGGAGGTTAAACAACACACTCCTAAACAATCAGTGGGTTAAAGAAGAAATAGCAAGAGAAATTGCTAAATATATAGAGACGAATGAAAATGAGAACACAACATACCAAAACCTATGGGATGCAGCAAAAGCAGTGCTAAGGGGGAAATTTATAGCACTAAACGCATATATTAAAAAGGAAGAAAGAGCCAAAATCAAAGAACTAATGGATCAACTGAAGAAGCTAGAAAATGAACAGCAAACCAATCCTAAACCAAGTAGAAGAAAAGAAATAACAAGGATTAAAGCAGAAATAAATGACATAGAGAACAAAAAAACAATAGAGAGGATAAATATCATCAAAAGTTGGTTCTTTGAGAAGATCAACAAGATTGACAAGCCCCTAGCTAGACTGACAAAATCAAAAAGAGAGAAGACCCATATAAACAAAATAATGAATGAAAAAGGTGACATAACTGCAGATCCTGAAGAAATTAAAAAAATTATAAGAGGATGTTATGAACAACTGTATGGCAACAAACTGGATAATGTAGAAGAAATGGACAATTTCCTGGAAACATATGAACAACCTAGACTGACCAGAGAAGAAATAGAAGACCTCAACCAACCCATCACAAGCAAAGAGATCCAATCAGTCATCAAAAATCTTCCCACAAATAAATGCCCAGGGCCAGATGGCTTCACAGGGGAATTCTTCGAAACCTTCCAGAAAGAACTGACACCAATCTTACTCAAACTCTTTCAAAACATTGAAAAAAATGGAACACTACCTAACTCATTCTATGAAGCTAACATCAATCTAATACCAAAACCAGGCAAAGATGCTACAAAAAAGGAAAACTACCGGCCAATCTCCCTAATGAATATAGATGCAAAAATCCTCAACAAAATACTAGCAAATCAAATCCAAAGACACATTAAAAAAATCATACACCATGACCAAGTGGGGTTCATTCCAGGCATGCAAGGATGGTTCAACATAAGAAAAACAATCAATGTAGTACAACACATTAAAAACTCGAAAGGGAAAAATCAATTGATCATCTCAATAGATGCTGAAAAAGCATTTGACAAAATCCAACATCCCTTTTTGATAAAAACACTTCAAAAGGTAGGAATTGAAGGAAACTTCCTCAACATGATAAAGAGCATATATGAAAAACCCACAGCCAGCATAGTACTCAACGGTGAGAGACTGAAAGCCTTCCCTCTAAGATCAGGAACAAGACAAGGATGCCCGCTGTCACCACTGTTATTCAACATTGTGCTGGAAGTGCTAGCCAGGGCAATCCGGCAAGACAAAGAAATAAAAGGCATCAAAATTGGAAAAGAAGAAGTAAAACTGTCATTTTTCCAGATGATATGATCTTATATCTAGAAAACCCTGAGAAATCGACGATACACCTACTAGAGCTAATGAACAAATTTAGCAAAGTAGCGGGATACAAGATTAATGCACATAAGTCAGTAATGTTTCTATATGCTAGAAATGAACAAACTGAAGTGACACTCAAGAAAAAGATACCATTTTCAATAGCAACTAAAAAAATCAAGTACCTAGGAATAAACTTAACCAAAGATGTAAAAGACCTATACAAAGAAAAGTACATAACTCTACTAAAAGAAATAGAAGAGGACCTTAAAAGATGGAAAAATATTCCATGTTCATGGATAGGAAGGCTAAATGTCATTAAGATGTCAATTCTACCCAAACTCATCTACAGATTCAATGCAATCCCAATCAAAATTCCAACAACCTACTTTGCAGACTTGGAAAAGCTAGTTATCAAATTTATTTGGAAAGGGAAGATGCCTCGAATTGCTAAAGACACTCTAAAAAAGAAAAACGAAGTGGGAGGACTTACACTCCCTGACTTTGAAGCTTATTATAAAGCCACAGTTGCCAAAACAGCATGGTACTGGCACAAAGATAGACATATAGATCAATGGAATCGAATTGAGAATTCAGAGATAGACCCTCAGATCTATGGCCGACTGATCTTTGATAAGGCCCCCAAAGTCACCGAACTGAGCCATAATGGTCTTTTCAACAAATGGGGCTGGGAGAGTTGGATATCCATATCCAAAAGAATGAAAGAGGACCCCTACCTCACCCCCCTACACAAAAATTAACTCAAAATGGACCAAAGATCTCAATATAAAAGAAAGTACCATAAAACTCCTAGAAGATAATGTAGGAAAACATCTTCAAGACCTTGTATTAGGAGGCCACTTCCTAGACTTTACACCCAAAGCACAAGCAACAAAAGAGAAAATAGATAAATGGGAACTCCTCAAGCTTAGAAGTTTCTGCACCTCAAAGGAATTTCTCAAAAAGGTAAAGAGGCAGCCAACTCAATGGGAAAAAATTTTTGGAAACCATGTATCTGACAAAAGACTGATATCTTGCATATACAAAGAAATCCTACAACTCAATGACAATAGTACAGACAGCCCAATTATAAAATGGGCAAAAGATATGAAAAGACAGTTCTCTGAAGAGGAAATACAAATGGCCAAGAAACACATGAAAAAATGTTCAGCTTCACTAGCTATTAGAGAGATGCAAATTAAGACCACAATGAGATACCATCTAACACCGGTTAGAATGGCTGCCATTAAAGAAACAGGAAACTACAAATGCTGGAGGGGATGTGGAGAAATTGGAACTCTTATTCATTGTTGGTGGGACTGTATAATGGTTCAGCCACTCTGGAAGTCAGTCTGGCGGTTCCTTAGAAAACTAGATATAGAGCTACCATTCGATCCAGCGATTGCACTTCTCGGTATATACCCGGAAGATCAGAAAGCAGTGACACGAACAGATATCTGCACGCCAATGTTCATAGCAGCATTATTCACAATTGCCAAGAGATGGAAACAACCCAAATGTCCTTCAACAGATGAGTGGATAAATAAAATGTGGTATATACACACGATGGAATACTACGCGGCAGTAAGAAGGAACGATCTGGTGAAACATATGACAACATGGATGAACCTTGAAGACATAATGCTGAGCGAAATAAGCCAGGCACAAAAAGAGAAATATTATATGCTACCACTAATGTGAACTTTGAAAAATGTAAAACAAATGGTTTATAATGTAGAATGTAGGGGAACTAGCAGTAGAGAGCAATTAAGGAAGGGGGAACAATAATCCAAGAAGAACAGATAAGCTATTTAACGTTCTGGGGATGCCCAGAAATGACTATGGTCTGTTAATTTCTGATGGATGTAGTAGGAACAAGTTCACTGAAATGTTGCTATATTATGTAACTTTCTTGGGGTAAAGTAGGAACATGTTGGAAGTTAAGCAGTTATCTTAGGTTAGTTGTCTTTTTCTTACTCCCTTGTTATGGTCTCTTTGAAATGTTCTTTTATTGTATGTTTGTTTTCTTTTTAACTTTTTTTTTCATACAGTTGATTTAAAAAAGAAGGGAAAGTTAAAAAAAAAGAAAAGAAAAGAAAAAAGACAAACAAGGAAAAAAAAAAAAAAGATGTAGTGCCCCCTTGAGGAGCCTGTGGAGAATGCAGGGGTATTCGCCTACCCCACCTCCATGGTTGCTAACATGACCACAGACATAGGGGACTGGTGGTTTGATGGGTTGAGCCCTCTACCATAAGTTTTACCCTTGGGAAGACGGTTGCTGCAAAGGAGAGGCTAGGCCTCCCTATATTTGTGCCTAAGAGTCTCCTCCTGAATGCCTCTTTGTTGCTCAGATGTGGCCCTCTCTCTCTGGCTAAGCCAACTTGAAAGGTGAAATCACTGCCCTCCCCCCTACGTGGGATCAGACACCCAGGGGAGTGAATCTCCCTGGCAACGTGGAATATGACTCCCGGAGAGGAATGTAGACCCGGCATCGTGGGATGGAGAACATCTTCTTGACCAAAAGGGGGATGTGAAAGGAAATGAAATAAGCTTCAGTGGCAGAGAGATTCCAAAACGAGCCGAGAGATCACTCTGGTGGGCACTCTTACGCACACTTTAGACAACCTTTTTTAGGTTCTAAAGAATTGGGGTAGCTGGTGGTGGATACCCGAAACTATTAAACTACAACCCAGAACCCATGAATCTCGAAGACAGTTGTATAAAAATGTAGCTTGTGGTGGGTGACAATGGGATTGGGAATGCCATAAGGACCAAACTCCACTTTGTCTAGTTTGTGGATGGATGTGTAGAAAAGTAGGGGAAGGAAACAAACAGACAAAGGTACCCAGTGTTCTTTTTTACTTCAATTGCTCTTTTTCACTCTAATTATTATTCTTGTTATTTTTGTGTGTGTGCTAATGAAGGTGTCAGGGATTGATTTAGGTGATGAATGTACAACTATGTAATGGTACTGTAAACAATCGAAAGTACAATTTGTTTTGTATGACTGCGTGGTATGTGAATATATCTCAATAAAATGATGATTAAAAAAAAAAAGAAGCATTGTTTAATTACCTGAACAATTTAGTAAAATTTGGTAAATAAGTTAATTCCTTTAAGAGGCTTATTTCCCTCCTTTGATACAAACATACCCTACATTTACGTGTCTGAATAGGCTGGAATATTTGGGAGGCTTAGTGATTCAAGAAACCTTTGTCTGTCTGTCTCTCTCCCCATGCCTCCCTTCTCTCTCCACATGGGAATGATGACAGGTTAAAGTGAAAACTCTTTGTTATTGTAAAGTGTTTATTAAGAAAACAGTTAAGGGACTTTCCAAATAATATTTTGGGTGACCATAATATCTACATTCTAAGTTATATAACATTCAATTTATTCACTAAAAACTCCAAACCTCATAAAAACCAAGGTTAACTGCATGATGGCATATAGTATAATCGTTAGCTGCAGGATTGTTTAGAAAGGACTGTTTATTGCTTATTAATTCCTATCTCTTAGTATATTAAAATGCAACTAAAGAATACGAAATCTTATTGATGACTCCAGATCTGAATGTCTTTTGTTAGAAAACTATCTCAAATGGATATTGACTAGCTTTATATATTTAGGTGATCATCTTTGATGTGTTTTTTTAAACCCAAATTTCACCTTTGGAGGCCTCTGTGTGATAGGAAGTTATTTACCTAAAGTAAAACAGTAGGTAACCTAAATAGAACTTCGTCACTGCTGTATTATTATTAATACTACTATCCTGGAGGGGTAGCAGTGGATCTGAATATTATAGAGCACATTACTGTTACAAAATATTTTATATTTTATAAATATTTTAGAATTCCTCATGGAAACTTTGAAAATAAGTAGTTGCCTAACTTTCAAAGTAACCTTACTGTAACATAATCGATGATTATTATTATTCCAAAAGAAGGCCATGAACTGCCATTAAGTAAATTTAATGCCAGTTTACTTGATGAGAAAAAGTGTTAAGTTTTTCTTACAATATATTTCAGGTTCTATTCTTCAAATATACCATTAAAACTGTCCTGGAGGATTTCCCAGATCTTTCTGGGATAGAAATAGTTGTCTTAAAAAATGAGTTTCATTTTTCAGAACCTAACCAAGTGTGGAAGGCTGGAGCATCAGAGAGCATTACACAATAATGTATAATGGGGTATTATGACTTTGACTTTTTTAAAAATTTAATTTATTGAGATTGTTCACATACCGTACAATCATCCAAAAATCCAAAGTACACAATCAATTGCCCACCAGTACCATCATACAGCTGTGCATCCATCACCACAATTAATTTTTTTTTAATTTTTAGAACATTTTCATTACTCCAGAAAAGAAATAAAGACAAAAAAAAAAAAGAAAACTCAAATCCTCCCATACCTCTAACCACCCTGCCTCCCTTATTGACTCATAGTATTGGTATAGTACATTTGTTAATGTTGATGAAAGGATGTTAAAATACTACTAACTGTAGTATATAGTTTGCAATAGGTATGTATTTTTCCCTATATACCCCTCTATTATTAACTTCTAGTTATAGTGTCATACATTTATTCCAGTTCATGAAGGAGATTTCTAATATTTGTACAGTTAATCACAGACATTGTCCACCATAAGAGTCAATGTTTTATACATTCCCATCTTTTAACCTCCAACTTTCCTTCTGGTGACATACGTGATTCTAAGCTTTTGCTTTCCCCACAGACACACACCATTCAGCACTGTCAGTTATTTTCACAATAACGTGCTACCATCACCTCTGTCCATTCCAAACACTTAAGTTCAACCTAGTTGAACATTCTGCTCATAATAAGCAACCAGTCCCCATTCTTTAGCCTCATCCTATATTCTGGTAACTTATATTTCATGTCTATGGGTTTACATATTATAATTAGTTCATATCAGTGAGACTCTGCAATATTTGTCTTTATGTGTCTGACTTATTTCACTCAATATAGTGCCCTAAAGGTTTATTCATCAATCCATTATTTTTTTTAAGACGGTTTTGTTCACCCAACATACTTTCCATCCTATGTAAACAACCGATGGTTCCATGTATAGTTACATATTTATGTATTCACCACCATCACCACTATCTATATAGGGTCATCTCCAATTCTTCCACAAAGAAGGAGGAAGAGTCAAAGAAGGTAGAGAGACAAAAAAAAAAAAAAAAAAAAACAAAAAACAAAAAAAACAAAAAAAACAAAACATGACAGCTAAAAAGAAACAAAAGGAAAAATAGAATTAAACTAAAGTAGAATAAAAGAGTCAGACAACATCACCAATGCCAAGAGTCCCATACCCCTCCCTTATGTCCCCCTCTTACAGGCATTTAGCTTTGGTGTATTGCCTTTATTGCATTAAAGGAAGCATAATACAATGTTTTTCTTAACTATAGTTATTGATTGTATTTTTTCCCCAATACCACCCTATTTTTAACACCTTGCAAGGTTGACATTCATTTGTTCTCCCTCATGAAAAAACATATTTGTACATTTTATCACAGTTGTTGAGCTCTCTAGGTTTCACTGAGTTATACCGTCCCAGTCTTTATCTTTTCTCTTTCCTTCTGGTGTCCCACATGCTCCTAACCTTCCTCTTTCAACCATACTCACAGTCATCTTTGTTCAGTGTACTTACATTGCTGTGCTACCATCACCCAAAACTGTGTTCCAAACTTCTCATTCCTGTCTTTTCCTATCTGTCTGTATTGCTTCCTTTAGTATTTCCTGTAGAGCAGGTATCTCTTCATTGTCTGTTTGTCAGAGAATATTTTAAACTCTCCTTCATATTTGAAGGACACTTTTGCCAGATATAGGGTTCTTGGTTAGTGGTTTTTCACTTTCAGTATCTTAAATATATCACACCACTTCCTACTTGCCTCCATGGTTCCTACTGAGAAATCCGCACATAGTCTTATCAAGTTTCCTTTGTATGTGATGAATCACTTTTCTCTTGCTGCTTTCAGAATTCTCTCTTTGTCTTTGACGTTTGATAATCTGATTATTAAGTGTCTTGGCATAGGTCTATTCAGATCTATTCTGTTTGGGGTACACTGTGATTCTTGGATCTGTAATTTTATATCTTTCATAAAAGATGGGAAATTTTCATTGATTATTTCCTCTATTATTGCTTCTGCTCCTTTTGGCTTCTCTTCTCCTTCTGGGACATCTGTGACACATACATTCATGCATTTCATGTTGTCATTCAGTTCCCTGAGATGTTGCTCGTATTTTTCCATTCTTTTTCCTCTCTGTCCTTTTGTATGTAGGATTTCAGGTGTCTTGTTCTCCAGTTTCTGAGTGTTTTCTTCTGACTCTTGAGATCTGCTGTTGTATGTCTCCATTGTGTTTTTCCTCTCTTGTATTGTGCCTTTCATTTCCATAGGTTTTGCCAGTTGTTTTTTCAAACTTTCAGGTTCTTCCTTGCGTACTCTCAATATTTTCTTTATATCCTTTATCTCTTTTGCCATATCTTCCGTAAACTTGTTGAATTGATTTAGCATTAGTTGTTTCAATTCCGGTATCTCAGTTGAAGTGTAAGTTTGTTCCTTTGGCTGGGCCATAGCTTCACTTTTCCTAGTGTGATTTGTATATTTCTGTTGTCCAGGTACCTGGTTTCCTTGATTATCCCTATCAGATTTTCCCAGACCAGACCAGGCTCAGTTCTCAGAAAGGGGCTATTTTCAGTGTCAAGTTTCCCTAAGGGTGTGTCTTAGAAGCTTGATAGACTTTCCTGTGAGCCTCTAGCCACTGTGTTTTTCCTAACCTGCCCAGCAGGTGGTGCCTGTCAGCCTGTCACTCCCCACTGGTGTAAAGAGGTATGGTCCCAAAACATTGGGGACTGATGGCTTGATGTGCTGAGCTCTCTGTCTTGGGGCTTGCTCCTATGAAGCTTGTCACTGCAAAGGAGAGGCTAAACCTGCTTATAATTGTGCCTAAGAGTCTCCCCCTCAGTGCCTCTTTGTTGCTCAGATGTGGCCCTCTCTCTCTAATTAAGCCACCCCAGCAGGTGATCTCATTGCCCTCCCAGGGGTGTAAATCCCCCTGGCGATGCAGGATATAACTCCTGGCGATGAATCTGGACCTGGCATCATGGGATTGAGAACATCTTTTTGACCAAAAGGGCGATGCAAAATGAAACAAAATAAAGCTTCACTGTCTGAGAGATTTCAAATGGAGTTGAGAGGTCACTCTGGTGGACATTCTTGCACACTAAATAGATAACACTTTTTGGGTTTTAATGTATTGGAATAGCTAGAAGTTAATACCTGAAACTATCAAACTCCAACCAGTAGCCTTGACTCTTGAAGATGATTGTATAACAATGTAGCTTACAAAGGGTGACAGTGTGATCATGAAAACCTTGTTGATCACACTCCCTTTATGCAGTGTATGGATGGATGAGTAGAAAAATGGGGACCAAGACTGAATGAAAAATAGGGTAGGATGGGGGGGATGATTTGGGTGTTCTTTTTTACTTTTGTTTTTTATTCTTATTCTCATTTTTTCTGGTGTAAGGAAAATGTTCAAAAATAGATTGGGGTGATGAATGCAGAACTTTATGATGGTACCGTGAACAGTTGATTGTACACCATGGATGATTGTATGGTATGTGAATATATCTTAATAAAACTGAATTTTAAAAAAAGAGGCATGGTCCCTTTAATTCTCTGTTGAAGCTCTTTCTGGTTCGATTGTTTCCCCCCAGGCTCTGGGGTCTGAATTCTGTAGGGAAGGTGGGTGGGCACTTAAGCTGGGCCCTACCTCCCTCCTCTTAGGGAAGATACACCCCTAGGAGTTACCACCTGCATTTGAATAGTGTCTTTATCTCTCTGGCTATGCTGTCTCCACCTCTGTTTGGGCCAGAGTACTGCAAACTGAAAATGGCTGAGGCTCTCTCCATTGAGCCCCTCAGGTTGAGAGAGAGAAAAAGGGACAGAAAGCCCCTTTTCAGAGCCAGTCTATGACTCCCAGTTTCTCTTGTCAGCCAGAGGTAACATCTGGTCTTCTGGGCTCTCCCTCCTAGGACAGCTGAGTCTTCTGGTTCTTTAAGGTCAGTCATCATTAAAAGCCTCTGTCTGCTTGTTAGAGGTTTGTAGCTTGTATTCAGCAGTCTGTATTTGTTAATTAAATCCCAAGTTGAAGTTGGGCTGAGCTATATTTGCTTGCTCAGAGAGTGCTGCTTTCTAGCACAGTGAGGTTTTGCAGCCCAGCCTGCCATGGGGGGAGGGGGCTCCCAGCGTGGGTCTGTAGCTTTTACTTACAGATTTTATGCTGTGATCTCAGGCATTCCTCCCAATCCAGGTTGGTGTATGATGTGTGGACAGTCATTGTTGTCCCCCGGCAGTTATTCCAAATTGTTTACTAGTTGTTCATGGTTGTTTATTAGTTATTCCAGGGGACTAACTAAATTCCACTCCTCTCTATGCTACCATCTTAGCTCCTTCACTATTATGACTTTTTAACTCAGTGATATCTTAATATTGACTGATCCAAGGTTGTGTAGGAAGACTGAAAAAAAAAAAGCCTTTATTTTCTGTCTCCAACTGTTTCTGCCTAATTTTTTTTACTTCTGTTTGGTATCTTATGAATTGGAAAACAATTGTAATCTGTCTACCCTTTTATATGAAACAGATTATGTATTAATGTTTACTCTTTCAGGGCATGGAACTGGGAGCAGGTTATTTTTCTTTTTTTCTTTTTTCTTTTAATTTTAAGGTTATTTTTCATTTACATGAGAGACAACCCACTTAGAGAAACAAGGTTCAGAAGGCAAAAATAAAAATGCCCTCTGTGTGCCTGGGAAAGACATGGGAGGATGCATAGAGCCAAAAATGAGAGTGAAGAGTGATAGTTCCTCACTCTTCCAGGTACCAGGATGCTGCTGACAGTGGGGAAGGGGGAACATGAAATTGTCCAGGCAGGGGCAGAATAGCACCTCCCTCGGTGGGGCCAGCAGGTGTCATGGCAGGGGCAGGACCCGGGTGCTTGTCCTGTTGCCTTCAACTGCCCCTGACATTTGGCCACAGCACCCCATCAGTTTATGGGGTCAGCTGAGAGGAGCCCTGATCTTGCTAAGAGTGGCTGGGCATTCTGGGACCAGTTATACCCAAATGAAAAAGAAAAGCAAAAAGTTAATTACATTAATCTATTTCAATCACAGTATTGGTACCTAAATTCAAACTGCTGTTTATAATCAAGTTAGTTTTTATATTTAAGCAAGGGCCATTCCATAGGCTTCAACTAATTCAATGACATTCTGGGGACCAAATGGAATTTAATTGGGGTAAGATGTAGGAGAAGCCTTCAACAGGAGATTTTCCTGGGACCCCACCAATTCACTCTTCAGGGGTTATCATCCACCAAGCCGAGTGTTTGAAGGGGTCAGGCCTTCATTAAATGGGTGAAAACTGGATTTTCTAGCTCTGTGGTGTTAGGGAATCACTTGTCCTTTCTCACCTTCTGCTTCTTCAGGACCATTGTGAGGATTCCTTGCCATGATATGTATGAAATAGCTAGCCCTGCACTGGACCTGGCATGCCACGTCACCTAAGTGCTTGGTGAAGCTGGTTGTCCACTTTGGTTCTCTTTTGACTTTTAGATAGATAACCAGGCCTGCCTGGTTCTTCTGTGTCCCATAGCTGAAGGGACTCATTTCTGAAAGATGAGAAGAGTTTATGTAGTATCAACAGAGAATATTCTAAATCTGGCTGTGTATGTGGTGGTATTTCTCTGTGCATCAGCACTAGCTTTATTTCCCTTCTACAGACACAACACTAATCAGGTAGAAAATATTAATGCATGGAAAAAGATGAAAGTGTGAGGAGAAGATAGACAGGTCTATAAGAAAATACCACTATTTTTAAGGATATCTTCCAGACTAATTAATAGTCTTTTCTGATGTACTTTATTTGATTTAAATATTTATGTTAAGACATTGTGTCACTACCAGTGTGAGAGGATGACTTTCATAAAAGTTGAAACTTAAGGATGAATTTGACTTATTTTAAATCTTTCTTTAGCTTGTTTAGCCATTGACTCATGGGTCAAGTGCAGATGTTTTCCCATCAAAGATTATATCAGATCAATATATTAAGTGAAATATATATTGCATCAGTACAACATATTAAGTGAATAAAAGGAAGATGCAGGGCAGGACAGTGTTATAGCATGCTACCTTTAATACCATTTGTGTAAAAGGGGAGATAGGAATATATTCTTATTAGTTTAATTGCATAAAGAAATGAAACTCTGAAAGTAGCTAATAAAAGTAGTTAGAATGTGCTTGTGTGAAAATTGGACGGATGGGACTGGGTGATAGTAAGTCTTCGCATTATATGCCTTTTCATATTTTTGAAGCATGTGAATGTATTACTTATTTAAAAATTTAGTAAGTTTTATCCTTAAAAATCCTTAAGACCAAAGAATTAACTTCAAATATATGGCTTCAAATGTGTCTTCTTAAAATAGGATTTTAGTGATGTCCATGCCAACCAGATTTAAGTGTACCAACTCACATGAATAATTTTTATTCAGACCCCTCTATTTTTAGTGCTTCATAGTTTTCAATTGTGACAAATGGAAAATAAATGACCAGTAATCATCCTTAGCCCTAAAAGCCAAGTTAAAAAAAAAACAAAAAACTAATTATATTTACCACTGTTTAAAATAAAACAAATGATAAAACAAGTTTCTCAAGTTCTAATTAGATTAAAGAGTTAAGGATTTTATTTTCAAAAGAGCACAAAATTTTTTTTTGACTTGCAACTCGTTTCACCCCGACCACTCCCTCTGGGTTCCCAGCTTTTCTGCTCATGGGTCTTTCGTAATTTTTGGCTTGTCCATGACCCTCTGCTCCCGTCTCCTTTCTCTTTGAGCTCGGCTTCCCGCCTTGTGCTCCCGCGGGGCCTCCAAAGTCAGCGCACCGGCCCGTGCCCAGCTGCGCCCAGGTCCCTTCGAGCACACTGGCGTCAGCCTCCGCCAGGCCGGCCTTACTGCGCGCCTGCCTGGTCGCACCTTCTCTCCCCAGTAGCCACGCGCGCTCACCCCGCCTCGCCTTCCTCATTCCTCGCCGTTCACGTAAATTCTGGCTTTGGAGTGTCAGTTTACTCCCTGACTTTCTGACCTAATATACTTGCTGTTTCTCCCCCTCTGAAGTCCCCTACAACTCAGATGAATGGAATTCGGTGGATCCTGCATGGTTTAACACCAAACATAGAGGCGATTACAATTTATAATTCTTTTGTTCCGTGTTACCGACTTTGATGTATGGGAAACTGAGCCATGGAGTATTTCTGCAACTCTGATACCAGATCAGATGTTGTTCATAAACTTGACAAATAAAAAATGGAAAGAAAAGGTTTTTGATAATACATTGAAATGTTTTAAAATTGTTTTTTCAAATTCCAAAGAATGTTAGCCAGTTGAACAGCAGATCTTCGTGAGGAAAAGACCTCTTCTTTGCTGTCAAATGCACACACACACACAGACCCATAGCGAATCCATGGTAAAAACAAAACTAACCTAAACTAAACAACCTTATAGAACTCTTGTGGTTTTGCTGCTTTGTGGTTACTTGTGAATCAAATACATCACTGGAAAAATAATCACAGATTTATCTACTGAGTCATGTCTTTCATTTTATGATTGTGACCTGTATTCCCAGTCCTGTTAGATTGGAAGGAAAATTTGCTTTTACAGCAACATCGATGTGATTTCTCCAGAAACAAATCAGCACTACACTTGTGTTTCTGGTGATATTTAGGTTGGAAAGTCTAAGTAAATAATTTGTAACTAATGATTCATCTTGTTAATGTAGTCATACTTGAGTAATGTTTCTGAAAGTTGTGTCCTTTTTTCCCCACAACAGTGTAAGAGCATCTGTCTGGAGTCCAGTGAGGATTAATTTAACAAGCCATCTTTTACTTGTGAAAAACTGAAACATCTGGAAAAAAAAAAAAAAAAAGGAAAAGAGAATAATTATAAAACAAAGTATGCAAATCCTGCAACTTTTGGGTGTGTGGGACGAACAATGAATAGTTGAAAATTTGTGTTGGTCTGCTCTACAGGAAATAGGTACATTTAGGTAGTTTCTTATTCTCCCTTGGCTTCTGTGCAGTTATTTATAAAATAAAAAGCTGGACAAGATCAGAAGTTTCTGAGCATTTTTAGCAGAAGGTTAAAGTATTATGGGGAACTTGTATGTATATACATGTATTTGATTTTAGTGTGGTATGAATTTAATTTATAAGGTCAATGCTTATAAAGCAGATATATGAGAATAGACTTTTGAAGAATACAAAAATTTAAAATTGCTGGTAAAGGATGACAATTACAGAATGCAATTTATATCTACATTTTGTTTTGGTTGTACAGCATGGAGACAATTCTCACACACAGAAATACTAGAAATAAAAAGTGGTAAAGTGTTAAGAGGTTTTTCATTTGTTTTGTTTTTGTTTTTAAACTTGTCTTACAATGTGTGGATTGTCTTTATTTCAAAGTCTGTACAAAAACTTGACAATCTAGTTCATTCTTTGGTGGCCTCCAATTTGTGAAAATTTGGTATTAAGCACATCTGAGTACGTATGTGTGGTTTGGCTGTCCTTTTTTTGAGTACTGTGTGTCAGGCACTATGCTTTACACTTTATATATGTAGTTTCATATATGGATTAGAGTGGGTTTGCCATCATACACACATTATTTAGAGAAAGAGGTGGAGTGAGAGAATAATTAAAGAGTTCAGGTAATTTTGCCCTCTATTCTTGAGTGTAAGTTTTCAAATAATTATTTTACAATAATTTAATAAGTATTTTTTAATGTTGCCTATTTTGATTTTGTTATTGTTGTAAAAGGAAAAATAAATTTTCATCCTTTATTTAGTCTGGTTTAGCAAAAATATCAGTACAGGTTGTTCTTACATGACAAAGCACAATGGAATTAAAATATATATATATATATATATATATATATATATATATATATACACACACACACACGTGTGTGTGTTAATATTTGAAGATTGCTTTAGACACAATTGGAAAATTAGATTTTAATGAAAACACTTTACTTTTTTCCTCTGAATTTATGATATAGTCTCTCTCTTCCAGACTGCTTTCTAAGATTTTCTGTTGGGCAGAGAAGTAAAAAGTTTAATTTTCTAACAATGAAAATGTGTTTCTTTTTATTAACATATACTTTAAGGGAGTTTCTATAGCCACTCTCCAAAGACTTTAGTGCTCTGCATTTTGTTAAGCAGCTGTACCAAACTGTAGCAGTTGAACTCAGTCAATATAAATAGATAAGTCTTTCAAATAGCACTACATAATTCTAAATGAAGTAATTAATAGGTTTCGATTTGGTGTTGTGCATTCAAGTTTTTAGTGATCCTCAAAAGAATCAGGGAGCAGGATCTTTAAAATATCTTAATTCACAGTATTATTTTATTAAAATAAAAAGAACAGTTATGTTGGCTAGAACTGACCTTCCTTTGTCAGCATCCCTAGCCACGCATGTTTAGTGTTAAAGGATTAAAATGTTGGATAGGGTATATCGATTTAAAAATGGAAACTTAATTTAAACATTTGTGCAACTCAATAAAGCAACTCCATAGAACACATTTTGAAACTACTGGACTAGCTGATTTTTTTTCTAAGCAAATGTTTTAGTTTATTGCACTTACCTTTTAGAAAATGACAACAGTGTTATGCAATAGGTATACACCAAGGTTTAAATGTCTTAGGGTCATCTCTTGGGATCTAAGAAAGAAAGCAAATTATATACTTAATACTATTTCAATAGTTCTCCAGGAAAATTATATCAAATCTAAAGGTTTTGAAAAAAATTCTCATGGGAGGAGAACTGCACTATTCCTTTCAAATGACAGCTCTGAAAAGACAGTGGGTTGATGGTGCGATCTCTGTCAAACTTAAAGGGATGCTTGGATTAGTTGCCCACCTTCTTTGCTCCACAGATATGAATCCCACAGAGAATGATATACCTTAAAGAAATATTTGGGGGAGCGGGAAGGAATGGGGAGAGTGGATTGGAGGGGAGGCCTTGTTTGCTTTGGGGTGCATAGACCCCACCTCTGCAGTGATGAGACCAGCCCTGTCTGCCCCTTTAGCAAATAAATTGGGTGGCACCTGTCCCTTTCTAGTTGAACCCCAGGCTATTTCCACCATCCAAGAATTTGACTTGCTCATCCTTCTTCCTTGTGGTCCTCAATGCCTGTCCCCTCTGTTGGGAGTTCTCATTAGTTTTGGCCACAAAGCAGAACACACATATCTCCCTTCCTCTGTTGTCATGTTTTTGTTAGTTTTAAGGGTTGACTTTAAGTTACAAAGGTGTTAAAAATAAAAACAAACTTCCCACAAGATGATGGAAAGTTATGGAGATTCTGAAAAGCTTTTTTCCTTCCTAAATATTTTTTTTATTCCATAAAAATATAAACAGTACAAAAAGGAGACAAGAAATTCACCCATATCCTGCCATTCAGGATATCTTTAAAAAATCTCTTCTCTTTTGAAATGTAAATGGAAAACTGGGTTTGCCCTTCCGTTATTTTCTTCTTTACTGCTCCTATGGGAGTCGCTTGTCCATCTTCTTTAGAATCAGCCTGTTCCCCCTGGGCTGGCCTGGATGCTAGACAAAGCTCCTCAGTCTGGACTGAGGTCAATTCAGGTTGACTCTTCTAAAGGTGAGGTGACTTTTTAGTCTCTTCCAAAACCTGTTTCCTATTCTATTCACCAAACCTGGACTCCTGGGGTGTCCCTGTGCACTGGGACCTGGTTCAACACTCATTCTGTTACCACCCTGGCCATCTGGGGTTTCACCTACTTCTTAGTTCCCTGGGTGAGGACACAACTTTCTTTTTCTGGTCTCAAAGATTCCAGCCCTGGGGCTTATGCTCTGCATTGATCTTTGCTGATCTCCTTCCCTCCTTTTTTCTATCTTCTTTTTTATTGCCATCTCCCCACTTCATTACCCTTCCCCTTCCTCCTGGTTCGTTCTTGATCCAAGCAATATATTCACTAGCTGTCCGGCAAGACCTATTCTACTTTTAGTTAAAACTCAGCTTCTGAGATAATATCTGAGCCCAGTCTCATTGGTCATAAGACCTAGTATCAACAGCAGTTGCCATCAATCCAGGAGTCTTTATCATCATCATCTTCATCATCACCACCATCATCAAATACTGAGAACTCTATGTGTGATGACTGCTAAATGCAGTCTGCTCCCGCTTTCCATCTCACATAATCCATGTGACTAAGATACACTGGTGCTCATCTAAGGCCCTGCCAATTATCTATGGCTTAGATGTCAGCTGAGACAGCTGGATCCTGCATGTTTCCACACATGTGGGGGTAGGTTCTAGAACCACAGGAAATAAAATGCAGTCTTGTAGGATTGGCAGTGAGTTTCCCCCTCTCAGAGAAATCTAAGGCTGTGTATAGGATATGGGGTTGAGCACGCTTCACCTTGAGGACTAGTGCTTGGGTGTTTGTGGGTGAACCAGAAGAGAGTAGTGTAGGTAAACCAGGTGGCCACAGTGTATGAAATGTTCATGTGGCTCTCCTCTTTAATGTGACGGGAAAGACTTCCGCTGCTGAACTCACTGGGGGCACTGGTAAGCCTGTCAACCCTTACAAACCTGGGCATCTAGAAATGCAAGAGAAGCAGGGAGAGGAAGTGAGACATGGGGATGATGATAGTGGTAGGGAAGTAGAGGGAGGAGAGGTGTTGGAAGAAGACGACTAGGGTTTGCAGAGTCGGGGAGGCTAAGGCCTTCCGAAACCAGGCACTTGCCAGTCGCTTAGAATGGCAGGGGCAGGACAGGCATGGCCATTTGGAACGGGTACTGGTCTAAGAATAAAAGTATTGTTTTCCACTAAGTTCCTTAAAAACAGGCCTCAGCCTAACACTTGATACAGCCATTTATTGTGGGCTGAAAGGATTCCTTAAGGGTCAGCACTGAGAAGGCTGCCCCTTCAAAATGTGGGGTGAGCTGCAACCTCTTTACAAACTTGTAACTGAATTCAGTTGTCAGATTTTAGCTTCCAGGAGATGGAAACTGAATCTAATTCCCTTTATATGAGCTCCCAGTTACTTTAACAAATATTTTTTTTTGCTATTGGTGATAACAAGATATCAATGGTTTCACATATCCTACTGCCAAATTCTCCAAGGCAGTATTTTTCTAATTTTTAAGGCCTTGGGTGAGCCCTTCAGGCTTCTGAATTACAATGATTCCTTCTTTTTTAATGAAATCACTGTTTCTAACGAAAAGCCCTAATTTGAAAGTGTTTTGTGTTTTCTATACATCTTTTAGGGAAATTAACTTTTTTTTTCTTGTGAGATTTTAAGTGACTGCACAAAACACGTTTTCCAAGAGATGTATTTTTCTTTCTCCCACCACCAAGACAATCACATAGAGAGGATGTTTCTGGCCAGGTCTGGTTGAACCAGACTGCCCTGCTGGGCTCTGAGCAGAAACCATCACTGGCAACACAGTTTTCACCAGAATTGACACCCTGAGAAAGGGCCCATGTACCAAACAGTCCACAACTCTATGAGCAAGTTAACCAAAGTAAAACAATGCACAAAACTTTTGATATAGTAAATGTACTTTACAATGTTAATATTTTATAACAAAAATACCTTAGCCTTCTTACCAACGCTTGCTGTTTGTTGAAGCTAATTTACCCATGAAAAGGAGGCTGCTAGTTGTAAGAGGTACTGTTTGTTCTGGACTCAGCAGGTCAGCTTGATTTAATGTGGAAACACTTTTTTAAGCCTTTTGGGAGAGGCATATTTTGAAGAAGGTCATTAACAGTTTTGGGTATTTGGTGGAGAACTTTACAGAGTGATTTGTATTTACACAGTGTTTTTACATGCATTATCTTATTAAATGCCAAAGGAAAATTACTGAGTGTTTTACTATCATTTCTGTTTAAGAAATAGATAAAAACAGGCTACTATTTACCTTATGGTTATAAGGAGGTTTTTAAAAGAGGAAGTTTTGGACTTTCTAATTCTCATGTGCTACTACATAGACCTTCTGACCCCCTGGCCTGCTTACTTATCAGAGCAAATTGTGTTTTGACAAGAATATTCAAAGCCAAATACAAAGAGTGTTAGTATCTATGTTTCTTGCTTTTGTTTTTATGCTTTTTGTTTTTGTTTTTGTTTTTTTTTTTAGCATAGAACAGCATTGTGTGCCAGTGGGAATCATATATTTCCATTTAAAATCCATGTTGTAGTATGATCAAATATATTTAAAAATGTAAATTCTGCTATGGGCTCAGATTTGTTAGTGCCCAGACGCTTTAAAGAGACTGGTCTGTGTGAGCCGCTAGGCTATCAGAACTTCAGGAAGCCTGCTGGCATTCCTGAAGCGATCAACGAGTTGTAATTTCTAAAGATCTGAAGATGAAGACCTGGATCTTGAGACAAGCTAGTTGCCAGGAAAGCTGCTGCAGAGAAGAAGGATAAACGAGTTTTACCCTGCTGATGTGACGACAAGTGGTGTGGCCACAGATTTCTAATTCTTTTACTTCTCCGCAGGGAGAATAATAACCGCAGCCTTTCAGTTACAAGTTTTTCCTAACCGAGCGGCAAAATCAGAGACTTAAGAAAACGATCAATTTTGAGGGCTACTTAGTCCCAAGCTACTTTGAATCCTTTGAAACTGCCACGGGGCCTTTGCACTAGCTATTTTTTGCCTGGAACACACTTTCACCAGCTTTATGCTTGTTCTCTCATTTCATTCAGGCCTCGCTTCAAATATGAACACCCCAGAGAAAACTTCTCAAACCAGCTATCTAAAAAGAGCAATCTCTCTGTCATATTCTAGCCCCCTAGTCATCTTCATTTTGCTTCACGGTTTGTATTACCACCCAAAATATATCAAGTTTGAGTTCTTACTTACTTACTTTCTGGCTCCCCCAATAGAAAGTATGCTCCATGTGGACAAAGATTGTCTGTCTTGCTTACTACTATTTCTTCAGTTTCCCTGCAGCACATAGCACAGGGAAGATGCTCAATAAATGTGTTAGATGAAAGAATAAATGATTAGTGACCATAGCTGGGGCCACACCTATGAACCCTTTGATTTAAAAAGGTTAAGGCTAAGTTAGAAAAGTTTTGTTCTTTTGACACAGGGATAACCCAGGGCCAGCCAAGCATTTATAATTTCAGTAATTGCTCCGCTGCTGGACTGTAAACTCCTTGACAGCAGGGAACTGTAAATCTGGTTTACCTCTGTATTCCTGGTACTCCAAACTATGCAGGAAGGAAAGTCTCCAATTAATTTCTTGAATTTCATTAAAATATGAAACATGAGTAGGGGTTAACTAGGTGAGGAAAAGGAAGAAGATGGTTCTAAGCAGAAGCAGCAGCATGGTAGAGGGCCTGTAATAGTAGGGAGCAACTGGGCTTGATTTGAAGATAGAAGAGGGCAACTATGGCTGGGATGGGGGAGAAGGCAGGGTGGGGGGTACCATGTGAGGCTGGAGAGGTGGGAGGGGGCTGGTCTGCTGGTTTGTAGGCTTGATCAGGCAAGTTAAGAAGTATTACCTTTATCCTAATTGCATCAGGATCCTTTCGCCTTTGTGTGTGTGCTGGAATGACATAATCAGATTTGTCCCAGGACGGATCCCTGGCTGCAGTGTGCATAGGGGGATCAGCTGGGAGGCCACTCTGCCCAGCTACAGAGATGGTAGAAAGTAGCTACTACCTGAAGTAGCTTACTAGGAAGTAAGCTCCATGAAGGCAGGGATCTCTGTTGCATTCACTGCTATATTCCCAGCACCTAGAACCATGCCTAGCACATATTAGATGTTCAAAGTTTGTTTGTTGAATAAATGAATAACATAGTATCAAAAATGGAGGAAATGGGCTGTTGAAGAGATTGTTAGGGGGTAGCATTAGCAGGACTTGGTGAAGGACTGGGTATTGAGTATGAGGGAGAGAAATGCCAGGATGACTCCTGGGTCTCTGGTTTGTGTCACTACATGATTGGAGGGAGTACTGCCATTCCCTGCCAGAGAAAACAGTAGAAGAGTATTTTTGCATTTTTTAGTCCTCTTTGTTAAACTGAGTCAGAATTATCTACTCTCTGCTTTCCCTGGCAAGGCCCCACTCAAGGGCATTTTCTGGTTATGCTCTTTCTGTTGCTGCAGAGCCAAGGCCATAGCAGAGTAAGTTCTGGATAATTAAGATTTGAAGGCGCCTCTTGTGGTGGATTGAATTGTGTACCCCAGTTTGGACAAGTTCTTGGTATTGATTTGCATTCTGGTGGGTGTGGACCCACTGTAAGTAAGATCTCTTGCAGATGTTACTTCAGTTAAAAGTGTGGTTCCATGGAATCAAGTTGGGCTTTAATCTGGATTACTGGAGTCCTTTACAGGCAGAGTGAAAGTCAGATGGAGAGAGAAGCCAGGAGAGGCTGCCATGTGCATCGCCATGTGACAGAAAGCCCAGAACGAAGGATCACGGGCAGCCAGCCCCATAATACCACAGTCTTGAGGGAGAAAGCATCACCTTGCTGATACCTGGATTTTGGACTTCTAGCTTCAAAACCATGAGCCAATAAATTCCAGGTGTTTAAATCAACCCACTGTATGGTATTTGTTTTAGCAGCTAGGAAACCAAAACTCCTATATTCTCAATGTTTCAAATATATGTGAGGTCAGGAGAATGGGTAAGAATATTATGGGTCAGGATAAGTATGAAGGATAGATGGTCACTTAACATGGTTAAGTATTAATAATAAGGGCTTATCATTAAGAAGTTAAACATTCTGCCCCTTACTGTCCCCCAAATTTATTCCAGTGGCTACAGATAAAGATTATGAGTTTGTGGGATAAATTATGAGTTTGACCAGATATTTTCTTTTTGGGTTTAAGCAAAAAGAGTGATGTTTCATGGATGTTTCCCAATCTAGGGGTCCTGTGAATGAAGGCCCAACAGTATCATGCCCAATTACACTGTTCAAATCTTTTCAAACATTTATATCACAGATATCTCAATTTTTAAAAATGAGTATATAAATAAGATACATTGTACATATAAATATATATGACCAAAAAGATGGCTAGAAGTATATATAAAAATATATACCCAAATGGTTATTACTGGTTGGTAGGATTATGGCTGCTTTTAACTGTCATCTTATTCTTTTCAGCATTTTCTGATTTTTCGTAATGGACATGTGTTATACTTTTACCCAAACAAAAAACAATACATGCTATTAAAATAAGGTTTAGCATATCCAATGTAGATTATAACATTAGGGATGTTAAGAGACAATGTAACCATTTATGAGGGTATTAGTTTCTCATGGCTGCTCTAACAAATTACCACAAACTGGGTATTATTCTCTCACAGTTCTGGGGGACCAGAAGTCTGAAATTAAGGGGTTGGCAGGGCCACACTCCCTCCAAAGGCTCCAGGGCAGAATCTGTCCTTTGCCTTTTCCAGCTTCTGCTGGCTCTAGGCATTCCTTGGTTGTGGCTGTGTCAAGCCAATGCCTGCCTGTGGGGTCACTGTGCCTCCTCTCCTCCTATCTGCATTCTCCCCTGTGTGTCTCTCCAAACATCCCCTGCCTCTCACAAGGATCCATGTTATGGCATTTAGGCCCATGTGGACAATCCAGGGTAAATTCCTCCTCTCAACCTCCTTAACTTAATCACATCTTTTGCTGTGAAAGGTAATATTTACTCTTTTGCCACATAACGGTAATATTCACAGGGAATAATGGGATCCTAATCCTAATGGGATTAGGATGTGGACATAACTTTCTGGGGACCCCCATTCAGCCCACTACAATGAGCATTTTAGAAAATGTGAAATTACACATTGACTCTGGGTATTTGATTGAAGGTATACCAAATTAGTAGATGATATATATCCATAAAGATGCATTAAAATACTCTTATCAAAGAACCATCACACTTGTGAGAAGATATGTCCTCATCAAATGGACCAGGTAGCCAGGAGGCTGAGTCCCAGACAGTGAAGGAAAGCAAAGTGATTCATGTCTTACCTATGCACATGACAGAGTTACTTCACTCATAATTGGACCATTAAAATGACTTGAAATCTTGGAAATGAAGGAATTTGTTTATGAGTTATTTATAATTAATTTTGTAATGAATTATATATATTATCAGTTATTAATTGTAAAATAATAAAAATAACGTCTTATTACAAGAGTCAGGCCATTTGAAGACTGAAAATGTTAAACCTTAGCAAGAAAGGAAATTCAGAGTATTTTTCTGTTTTGTTGGGTTTTTGATTTCCCTAATCTGCTCACAGTTACCATTCCACAGTCACTAGCACTGTCAGGAAAGTGCAGAACACGACGCTACAGGCCAAACTCAGCTCTGAGGAGGAGTCCCTGGAGTCGGGAGGCAGTGGTGGTTCCCTGGCCTGTCCACCGAGGAGGGAACTGGCCAGAGGCAGGTCAGCAGTAATCACTACTGTGGACAGCAGAATCAACAAGTGGCAGCCTGAGGGGCAGAACTACCCATGGAGAGGAAACTTAGAGGGAAATGACTGGGTGATTGCTGTAACTGGAGTAAAAGAAATGTTGTTGAGTCAAATTTGGAGATGCAAAGAGGAATAGATTGAAGACTCTTTTAGGAAGTAGAGAATTGATTATTTTCTCTCTAAGAGGCAATACACCATAGCGGAGCCAGATGGCCTAGGTTTGCATTTTGGCCCCCCACTTATTAGCTATGTGACCTTGGGCTAATTACTCTACCTCAGTTTCCTCAACAGTAAAGTGAGGGAAATAACAGTAGTTACCCAATAGAGTAGGGGTAATGACTAATGAGATAATTTGCTTAAATGTATAGTACAGTAGTCAGTCAATATTAGCTACTCTTATTTACATTAGGATACTTTTTGGAAATGGGCAGACGAGGTGGACTCAATGAACTCTCAAATGTTGCTTATCTGTAACATTCAGCAGGCTGGGATTGCCAGGTGTGTGTATGTGTGTGCGTGTGTGCGCACGTGCAGCCGAGCAGATGATGCCCTAGTTCTCTTTGTCTCAGGCTGGGAGGCACTGTCAAGAAATGGAATGAGGTAGAAAAGCAGCAGCTGGTAATGAGAACTTATTATTTCCAAATGACAGGCAGACAGTTTGAATATAGAAAGGAACATTATCAAATACAGTTACATGACCCACAGGTTATTTTTGTTGTTGTTGAATGACAGGACAGATTAGGTAAGATAGAGGGCGGGAAATCAGTCATCTTGCATTCAGCTATTGGTTATTTCAAAAATATAATACATTATCTTACTTCAGAGGTCCTGAGATGATCAAACTAAACAGACATGGAAATGCTTTTTAAAAAGTTAAAATTGCTACAAATACACAAAGTGTGTGTGCAATTTATTTTTGTCATCTTTTAATTTGATTAGGTAGACACATACAGTATAAATTTATCTAAGAGGTCAAAGAAGCAGGAAATAGGAAAATAAGCAATAATTGCTTACCATCTCTGTGAACCGGTCCACACAGGCCATCCGAACCTGTTCCGGTGTTGCTGGGCTCCTGGCTGTGAAGTCCTCGGCCGTGTCTCTTTCTCTGCGCACCGCGGCCACGGCATCAGCAATGGCGAAGAACACAGACGACCCCAGGAACATCCCCGACTCCCCAAGGCCCTGCGAGGAAGCACACTTGTTTGAGAAGCTTCTATACTATATTACTAGCTAGCACAAGGCAGGACCAGGTCTTGCTCATAGCTGCAATCCAGCCTTTAGCACAGTGTCCAATAAGTTCTCTGTAACCATTTGTTGACTGATCTACTGAATGAAGTTCGAGTACTCTTTAAAGTCCCCATATTTCCTGAGCTTTCCAGGTCTCTAATTCAGTTTCAGTTAAATCTTTTTTTTTTTTTTTTTAAATAAGAAAGTTGCGTGTGTATGTGTGTGTGTGTATGTGGGTGTGTGTGATGTGAGGGGAGGGTACTCTATTTAGAAGAATACATTCCATGGATTGACCCAGCCAACTTAATGAACAAACAGAAAAATGCCACTGTTTTCTAAGATTTTCAGTAACTTCACACCTTCAATCCCATTTAATATTATAGTCTTAAGATTCTTAGGTGACACTGTTATTCTATCACGATGTCAAAGCTTTTTGCTGAACATTAGAGTTTTCAGTGAAAGAGAATATTAGTGAAATCCCTGGGGTTTGTCTGGGCCCACCATCACCATTTGACTTGGGTAGGTTGTTTATCTTCTCTGAGTCTGTTTTCTCTAGCGATTCATCTCTGAATTTGAACAGTCTATGATGATTTGGTCTTGATAACAGTTAACATTTATTTTTTATTTTGTTTACTGGCTTTCATTTACCATGCCACCTGACCCATTACATTGTATGGTTTGGGTATTTACCTTGGATGAATAGATGGTTAGTGGGGTTTGCGTTGAAGGCAACAAGGAGACATTGAACTCCTCTGGGACATCAGTGCTGGTTGGAATTTTATATTCATCTGGGCCCCGAGAGTACAGAACACCTTCTGGGGAATATTTCAGCTCTTCAGTGGTATAAAGGCCCATTCCCTGAATAAATGCACCTTCAATCTGAAGGAGGACAATTTCAAGCTTGGTGACAATTGGGTGCTCTTTAGAATGCTTTTATTTATCCCCCAATCACTATGAGGGAGGGGCATCCACCCAAGCAGACCAACACCTACCTGCCCAATATCAATGGCTGGATTTAGGCTGCAACATGCATCCATGACGATGTCTGTTCTGATTTTCTGCCAAAAATATAAATTATCTCGCCATCAAAGCTTGAATTAAAAAATATCATTTTAAGGTTTATTCAAATGGACTCCAGTCATTCCAGAACTCCTGCCAGTCAGTTAACACTGCATTGAAACTCACTAACATTAGAGTTAGGTTGAAGCTGGTGAAACTTCTGCTTGGACTGAGGGCCCCCGATGACCTTTTACATTCATGGTTCTGACTCTTCTTAATTGATTCCCAAGTCCATGACGTAGTGTGTAGGAGTGAGACATGTAGTAAATAATTAAGCCTGGTTGTTCACCCAGCATCTAATTCTCAACCTGGATTTGTTCCAATATAATTCCTGAGCTCATCTAATCCTCACGTTAGTCTGATGTAGGTGGTTATTATTGCCATTTTAATGAGAAATATAGTAATGACGGCATATGTGAAGTTGGGAATTTGCAAGATCTTGAAATGTATTGAGGGCAAATGATGAGCCTGCCTTTCGCTTTGCTAATCTACTTCCTTCTTGGAGAAAGATCACAATAATCTGACCCTTCTGTTTTGGCACTGGGCAAGCACCTGACGGTTGTTACGGAGCCACAGAAAGCTCCTGAGAGGCTGTGGTCTGTCTTGGGAATACTTCTGGGCTTTCCTTCTGCCCCATGCCCGATGCTTGTTCTGATTAACAGTCTTCATTCTCTTTTTAGCCTCGATATTTGGGTTACTACTTTCTGTGTAGCCCTTTGGGTTCGGCAATTCTCTTTTGACTGAAACCTTGGCTCTCAGACGATCTACTCTGGGCCTTGGGCCTGGCTTCTACCATCTTCAACCTGGATAGAGGAGATTGGAAGTACCTCAGAGTGGGCCTTCAAACTTACTTCTGTCTTAAAACCTGGTATGTTTTGTATTACAGGTATTAGACAGTGAAAAGATAGCTGAGCTTGAATACTGAATTGTAGGATGTCTTTATTCACCCACCACAAAGAGCCAGCAGCAGTAAGGCCAGAAATCAGAGATTTCTCTGATTTCTGTTTAATTAAAAGAAGTTCTGCCTCTTCAAAGAATAAACTATTTTAAGGGACCAAAGTACAGTCGAAATTGCTGAATCTTCAACTGGAACAAGGAAGCCACAGAGAAGACCAAATCTTAACTTTTCTGGCACCATAAATTCTGGAAGTTCCCCATGAGGTCGGTTTCTTCAGGGATTTGTATGGAGGCCCTTGGGTAAAACTGCCAGATAAAATAACTTTGTTCCAAATATTGCATGGGTTTTGTTTACCTGGAATTCAAATTTAACTGGTCATTTTGTATTTTTATTTGCCAAATATGGCAATTCACTGTCAGGATGGTAGGTCAGAAAATTAATTGATTTCTAAAAACAGAGCTTCCCACCTAGTGTGGAGCCTCAAGTGGGTTATGTATGTGAGACACTGACACCCGGGCTTTTGTGGAAAGGGGTTTGGGGGTGCATGGGAGTGGGTGGGGACCCCTGGATTGGTTGCCTCCCAGCACTGTCTCCTTGTTTGCCACACTGTGCTGTGCAAGTATTGTCATTTTCCATACGTGTCATCATGTGAAAAACACCAGGAAACACAATTTTAAAAATAATTGTATGAGTAATCTGTGATCCTGATATCATGAGTTTACTTCTTAAAAATGATCTAGAATGAAAATGGAGACATATCCATGAGGATATGAGGGCAACTGTCTTCAGAAAGTCCCTTCATGTATTTAAAAAATCTTATTTCTATAACATTGTGTGAACAAATTAACCAACAATGGGGCTATAAAAGATCTTTTGATAACATTTATAAGCTAGTATTTACAAAGTCCTTTTTATTTGACATGAGTTGACCATTTTTACTTTTGGGCAAGGTAGCTCAAGGTCATGTTGGAATAATTTGTGTAAATTTGTACATGGAATTTAATTATGTCATTGGTCCATTCCCCACCACTTACTAAACTTTGAGTTCCACTATACTATAGGGTTTCTGTAATCTCTGTTCCCAGATTAGTACCTGGGGTACATTCATGGTTTCGATGCTTTGGGTTTATCCTTTATGATGCGATTTGTTAACTTTTTTTGAATATGTCTCCTGTGTCCAATAGGTGGTGCCTTGGATGTTAAATTACATAGCAAAATCAAAAATTATTTTCACCAAACAAATCTATTTCTTTAGAAGTCAGTACCACCCTTGGGTTAATTGTCTTTGGAGAAACATCAGCACATTACTATGTACTTTCAAAATGTTTGCTTAAGACTATTTACTAAGTTAATATTCCTTCAGATAACTATTTTTCTTCCTTTAGGAATAGAACCTCTTTTTGGGAAACTTTGGAAAGTGATTTTGTAATCTGAAATAGAATAAAAATTTAACACATTTCATGCTGTCATAAGCAATTCTTTCTTGACCATTATATTTTCTTTTAAAATGGAAATTCAGGATATGGCTAGACCCCTGCACGTTCTCATGGAATGCTCTTATTATGTAAGTATTATATAATGAAATTGGCCTACTAAATGTAGAACACAATTTTTTTGTTTTTGTTGTTTTAACTTGCAATAGGAAAATTATATTTGACTTACCTTATGAGCTCCAGTCAGGCAGTCAATTTCAACCTCAGAACAGGCTGCTCCATAAACATAATATGGAAATGGGTCTCCTTCCCCCTTCTCCCAGTCCATGAAGGCCTTGTAGCCCCTGATGGAAGAAATGAAGTCCTTTAACTTGGGAATTGCAAACGTTGGTTCATTTTGAAAATTATCAGAGTTTTACAATAGCATTTCATTTGACTGATATCATTTCAACTGCTTTTTAATCTCATTTAAACTAATGCGATCTGTATTTACAACTTGGTAGTTACAACAACACTATCATTTGTCTCCAAATGATACACCCTGTGCTGCAGTTAGAAAGTCAGAAAGAGAAGCCAATAGACTGTTTTGACCATGACCTCAAGGATCTCTCAGTGTACCTGTATCTTGGTGGTCTGGGGTTTGAGTTTAGCTCCGCACATTGAGAATCTCAATCAATTTTTATCAGTGTTCTTAGAGGTGCTAACAAAAACTCACAGGAGACAGATTGTGCTAACAAAACTCACAGGAGACAGATGAATAGGCTGGTAATTCAACACGTTAATTTATAATGGAAGATGCACCCAGCAAGAGGGCTGGTTTGTTCTCCTCTTGGGTAACAACTCGGGAGTTTAGGACTCATTGTGTATAGGGCACTGGGTTAGGTTGTTAACTCATTCTATCTTCATCAGAATTTGCTTTTCTATTGTTATTACCATTTGTTTGGTTGGTTTGGTGGTTTGCTTAATTAGATTGTAAAACTAATGCATGCACCTCCTGAATTGACAACCAAGTCTTCCCTCCTTAACATGCATTTACTCAGGGCCTCCCACTGACTATTCTGGGAAATGGTGATTGGTGATTATTCTCCTGTCCATCCCCTCTTCTTCGTAAGGAGCCTCAAAATAGAAAGGTTATATGGAAAAGGAAGGGTATTTGTAAAATTGAGTTGCAGGTTGTTTCTAATGATAACATCTTCTTACTATTCATGCTAAAGAATATTAAAAAGTATTCTTAGCTATCCTAAGACATGATTTTCTTCCTTCCTTCTTTCCTCCCTCCCTCCCTCTCTCTCTTTCTCTCTCCCTTCCTTCCTTCCTCCCTCCCTCCTTTGTTCTTTTCCTTCCTTCCTTCCTTCCTTCCTCTCTCTCTCCCTCCCTCCCTCCTTTTCTCTCTCTTTCTCTCTCTTCCTTCCTTCCTTCCTTCCTTTCTTTCTTTCTTTCTCTCTCTCTCTCTCTCTCTTTCTTTCTTTCTTTCTTTTCTTTCTCAATGGGGTTATGCTATTATTTACTATTTCTTTGGCCATGGCTCCAAGGCCTTTGTGAAATCATAGAATTTTGGGCCTGAAAGGGACCCCAGCAATCACATAATAAAGCTTTTTATTTTATGTCACAAATGAGGGAACTGAGACCCACAGCAATTGGGTTATATCTTTTTTCTTCACTAAGTTGAGATATTATTTAAATTTTTACCTGAAGTATCCAGTGGCTGAAAGACTGATTCTTTGTTCAAATGCAGCTTCTATCTGCAGAATGGACATATTTAGTCAAATACATCATATGATAGGTTGGGTGAAAATGAAAATATTCTATATATAAAAAATTGACATCCAATAATTGTTGCTTGCACTTTGCTATCAATAATAAAAATCATCGTTTTTTCCTTATCTGGCACACTATCAATATCCTTCTGGCTGAATTCAGAAATCTGAACTGAAGAAATGAAACAGAATTCTGCTGTGCATCTATGATATAGGGGCTTACTACACAAGGTATTTGGGGCTTCATTTCCGTATGTTAGAACTCTAGTAAGTGTGTATGTAAGTGTGAGATAATTGTTCTAATGAAATAAGATACAGAAGATTGTACAGTTGTATTAAATGAGTAAATTCCCTTGAAATGTATTCAATAGAAACTAGGCCTTTCCATTTCTTCCTCTCTACCCAACATCAACACTTTTTGGTGGCCTAGGAAAGCTCAGGCTTTTCCTCTTCTTCCGTATTTAAGCAGGGTGGGTGAGGCCCTCTGGGTGTTCGTCATAGGCTCTCCTTCTTCCTCTCCACGTTCCCTGGGTGCTCCTTCCACATGTCCTGGGCATACACCATGGAGCAGCTTCCTGAACCTCTGGTGAGCCTGCGCTTTTGCAGATGTGCACTCAGCAGGGGAGGAGGCAGGGCACGGGCCACCTCACTGTGACACCTGGAAGATCTGTCTCTCTGCGGTGTGGCTGTGGCTTTCTCCCTTAGCACTGATTTGGGTTGTTTTCTCATTTATAGTAACAAATCGAGGGCAACACTTACCCAGTCTTCCCATGTGCCTTCTGGACTTTTCTTAATGATGGGCTCAAGGCGTTTCAGGAGGATCTGACAAGCATTCTTGAAGGAGTTAAGAAAGAGAATCCCCATGAGAGACAGCCTGGTTAGGATTGTGTGAAAGACTTTTCTTTAATAATTGATTAGTCAACAAATGCTTATAATGCCTGTTACTGATACACTGGACACAGATAGTAGCACAGCTCCTGCACTTGACAATGGCATGAGTAACTAGAGGGTTTTTTCTTTCTGGTTCAGTTCCTGTGAAAATATATCAGCTGAAACTATCCTCTCAGGTTTTCCTTCGAATACTCATATCTTAATTCCTTGTCCTTTTCTACATTAAAAAAAAAATCTATTCCTTCTTTTCTGTTTTTCAGCCATTAAAATAAATGGAACAAAACACACCATTTTCACTCACATTTGTGCTTTCCAATCTGCCACAATGACATGTCAGTATCCCTCTGGCTCTGAAACCCTGTCCATCCCTGCATCTGTCCATGCATCCATCCATCCATCGTCAAACTACTGCAACGAAGGTTTGGCTTTGGGTGTGGTATGGGGAAATAATGAAATTTTCTTTCTAATAACCTAGATCCATGAAGTTTCTCATCCTTGAAGCAGAAACCTCAAACTCAATACCTTAGAAGATGGATTAACCTTCAGTTTGGGCTGACAACCACTATACACTGAACTTTTCCTCTCATGTTTGATCCCTCCTAGAAGTAGATCTTATAAATTTGAGGTTTCCCACACAATTGTGCTGAGCAAAAAGAGCCTCCACTTTCTGATCCTCTGAGAGATATCCCTACAAAGCTAAGACTGATTTGAAAGTGGTTCCCTTGGTGGCATAAATGCAGTGTCTTGGGTGTGGGGAAAAATGCTTCTCCACAATGTCCCAATGGAAAAAGTGAACAGTTTGTAACAGAAACATGACAAATAGATATTACTTCCAAAAGTACATGAAATCAGATATATGAATTAAGAAATCAGAGTTCTATTCTGAGATAGTGAAAATCTAGCAGTTTTTTTTCTTTAAACATTAGTTAGAAAATAAGTACCCAAAATAATTATGAGCACTCTGGTACAACTCCACTGATGACAACACTTTAATTGCACCATATCTACCTGGCTGGTGTTCTACCTGCCCACCTGCCTGCAAGAACTTGTGTGTGCCAGGGGAAACTTGCACAGCTCTGCACTGCTTGGTACCCCATTTCTTCTTTCTGTGCCTCTGGTGGGCAGACACTGCCATCTGTTCACCAAAATCCATTCTCCCTTTCTCTCATGGCATTTGAGCTTATGGTTTCCCATTATTTTACATTTCCTAACCTCCCTTGCAGTCAGGTGTGGCCTGAGATGGGTTCTGCTAATGATTATGGGCAGAAGTGACTTGCATTACTTCCAGGTCTGGCCCTGAGTCTTCCCTGCATGCTCCTCCTTGCTCTCCATTTCTGGCTCACTGGGAGATGATGCTTAGGGCAACCTTAAAAGCCACATGTTAAAGATGACAGAGCCACCATCAATCTGGATCCTCCAATGACCGAACATTCCCTCTAGACTGTTTGTTATGTGTGCAGGAAAGAGTTCTGTTGTGTTTGAGAAGAATATCATATTCTGGGTCTATCTGTCACCTCGGTTTAGTGTACTCTAACAAATACACTTTCCAGACAGTTTGGTTATCCATGCCCATGTAGAGTGATAGCGATGACTGCTCTGAAGCCAGCCCCTTGTGCCTGCAACCAGCTCAGGAACACCAGAGATTGGAAAAAGCATACAGGGGAAAGACAGACAAGAGGGGTCACCTGCACAGCTCTGCCATTGACGTCTGACCCGATGGAGGCCGCTGTAGCAATTGTGTTGGGCACCGTGGCTGTGCTTGTTTCACAGATGTGCATGTAAGACATGGGTATTTGTAATTCACGGCTGGCCACCTGTGAGAAAGGTAAATATTTTCAAGTCCAGCAAGGACTGCTCTGAATACTTGAGTCATCATTTTTCTTAATAACAAAAAACCGTTATTTTTATTTACATCCGTGATATACTCTAAAGCCTAAAATAATGTGTTTTATAAACATCGAAACCATTTTTTCAGCACGGTCTCATGCTGATTCTTTTTTTTTTTTCAATTAACATTTTTCTGGGTAATATTCCATTGCGGTTCTTCCTTTCAGATTTTAACAGTGCATTTAGAATGTTAAGGACATCCTAGTTTCTAAATTTTACATGTGTTGGCAGTAGGCCAAATTGAGACTTTTTTGGTGACTTGTTTGGTGACAGTGGTGGGGGAAAGAGAGAGCGAGAGAAGCAGAGATATTAGGTTGACTGCCTGACTCAGGGTTTGGTCTGAAACCTGTTGGTGTCAGTGTCAGGTGAACCTAGAACCCCCTGAGGGCAAGTCTTTCTTGCTCTCATCCCCATCTAGCTTCCTCCCTCTTTTCTTCTGTTTGTTTTCACTTGCTTATATTCTTCTAGTGTTTGCTGTTCACTTTTTTTCTCTTCCTTCTAGATTCTCTAGAAGACACATATGGGAATTAAGATATTTAATCAAGAAGAAATGAAAAGGAAAGAAATGAAAAGGAGGGAAGTAAGGAAAAGGAAAAACATTATTCTGGTTGCTGTTGTCTTTTACTTTTTGCCGAAATATCTTCTGAAGATGTCTGCTGGTATGGGCTTGTTCCTGTTCCCAGATAGTGATCTTTAGACTGATGCCATGCAATAATTGAGTTTACCAAGGAAGATGCAAAATGAAAACAGGGAGATAGAGATAGAGATAGAGATAGAGATAGAGATAGAGATAGAGAACAGTTTTGTTAGTTCTTGGGGATGGAAATCCAAGGAGAATATGTTGGTTCGCATAACTGGGAAGAATAGATGGACCTAGCATCAGGTATGTCTGTATCTAGGGATCTAGGGGCCTTGTGGTCTCATCAGGGTCCCCTCTTGGCCTCTGATGTTTGCTTTTCTCTCTGCGTTGGCCATGTAATTTCCAACAACAGACAGGCTTCATCCATGGCACAGGGGACGTGGCCCCTGGCAACCTTGGCCTACAGCATCCCAAACAGCCACAGGGAAAAGGTAGCTCCTTTCCTCCAGCATCTACATATCAGTCCCCAGAGAGGACCTTGATTGGCCTTTCTTGAGTCTTGTGCCTTATCCCTGGCCCAGTTCCTACAACCTGGGGGGGATTGAGAACCACGACTGGCCAGACCTGGGTCCTGTGCCTGTATCTGTGGCAGGCGTGGGGATAATGAAAGGGATGGAGTTTAAAGGTACCGGAATTGAGGGTTCCTTTAGAACAATGTGGAATGTGCTACTCCCAAGGAGCTAAAGGCTGGAGAGTCAAAAGTAACAAACGTGCACTATGACAATCTAGTCAATTTGTCTTAAAGCTCAATTTATTCGATTTAAATGATTATTCTCCCCTTGCCCCTGAGATTATATTCTTCCTAGGGTTTTTGTGTGTCTCTCTGTGTTAAAACAGCCTTTAAAAATTATAGGAGGGTGATAGTTGATGAAATACTTGTCAAAATAAAACATCAGCAACCCAATATTGTCCAGAACATAAAAAATTACATGCACTGGTCTCAAAATAGAAAAGCTGAGAAACGCCTGCTCTAGTCCAGCCTGTAGGAGCATCTCCCACAGTGCATCCCTGACAGCCACCTCCATCCATAAACCCGGCTGAGCTCCGGGAATATTTGCACATGACGGGACTTCTGCCCCCTAGGGTTTGACTACAGGGAGCCATTATTTACCCTAAAAGATGAGTCACAAATGTCAATCATGTCAACAAAGTAGAGTGAGATTAACGATTTAGTTGTATTTACTTATTTATTTTACCTGAAGCATTTTGGTGTGAATGCCTTGCCCCAGTTCGTTGCCTCCGTGTGTGACCAATACAGACCCATCTGTGTAGATATGAACAAGAGCTGCTGCCTATGAAACAATGCAGGAACACACAGCTCAGTCCAAGGCAGCATTTAGTAAGGTTCAATTTCAAAATCGAGGCAGGGAAACACCAGCCTCATGGGGGTGGGGGTGGGGTCAGAGAGGCAAGCTTTCCTGGTAGAAGTCTGAAACTTACTTCTGTTTTGTGCCAGTCACTCGTAAAGAACATGCCCACTTAGGAACCTGGTTTTAGTAGGAGCCCCTCAGGATTCCTCTGGAGTTGTGAGCATGGGTTCCGAATATTAGGAAGTCACTCCCCTGCTTAAGTCTTGAGCTGACCCCTAAGCTAGTTAATTAATATTTTAAAGTATAGGCAGGCACTGTGGGTCAACTCTGTGCTCAGTTCTGGGGATATAAAGAGGAACAAGGACGTGGTCCTTTCCCAAGTAGCTCAAGATATAGTGGGGAGACAGGCTGGAGATGAAGTCACTGTAGTGCAGAATGACTGGTGAGAGGAGGCAGGTGGCATATCGGGCCCTGGGAGAGCCCAGAGGACAGATCTGACTCCTTCTGTGGAGCTCAGAGAAGTGTTCCCAGAGGGGACGTTTGATTGGAATCACGAATGGGGGAAAGGTTTGGAGTGGGCTTCAAATTGAAGTCCGGCGTCTAATTGCAATTGATGGGGCCCTCGGGGCATTTGGCCTCTGCCTGCTTTTCCAGCTCCATCCCCGCTGCTCCCTGCCTGGCCCCTGGGTCCGGCCTCTCTGCTGCTCCTTTCCCCCTCCGTGCTCTTGCTCTTGCTATTCCCCTTTCCTGGCTGGCTCCAGTCCTCAGTCCCACGGTCCCTATTCCGTGAAAACGTCCCTGAATGCTTCTCATCCTGGAAAGGATCAATCACCCCCTTCTCTGCACATCCTCTTATGGGGGTAACAAGGGCACCTGGTCTTGTTCATCTTGTGTCTAGTAGAAAACTCAGAGCAGGTCTGAATCACAGAGGCGCTAAATAAATGTCTGGTAAATTGAATGAATGGAAAGGCTGTATTTTTCCTTCCCGGAGGAGGAGGAATTAAGAATTCAGTCTGTTGGTGTCTGGGGATGCCTGGAGGCCTGCGGAAGGCTTGGAGGAGCCCTGGGAGCATCACGGCTTATGAGTGCTAATGATGGTATTTATTCTTTGTGGGCCTTCTGACTGTTCTGTGGACAGCACTTCTCACACCCAGTTTGGAGACGAGGTGTTCCAGCTGGTTTGTGAGTCACCAGCTGACCTGGAATAACACACTTCAGCCCCCAGCCAGGTGACTCGGGTACATCAATTTAGAACTCTGTGGGGAAGCTGGAGGCTTGCAAATGGAGACTTAGAGTCATGGCTTATTTTAAACTTGTCCTGTGGTGAGATGAGAAGTTGGTTTCATGAGTTAGGGTGATGGGAGAGAGGAGACTGGTTTAGGTGGGAGATGGGGCACCCGGGTCTCCCATTCTCTCGTCATTGATCCAGACCAGGGTCGTAGACATGACAGTTTACCTTCTGTGTCTCTTTATAGAACAGGCACACTGGATCCGAACAGGAGTGTGATCCAGAAAACTAGGGGGTCACATCCTGCCCACCAGAGAGACAGACCTGAGAGGTGTGTCTGGGATCCCCCGAGGACAGATACACCTTCTTAAGAAACAGCTTAGGGCTGCCCAGGGTGGGCCAGGAACCCTGCCAACGGCTTCACATTCACTATTTCATTTTATCCTCATTAATCCTAAGAGAGAGTTATTATTATTCTCATTTTATAATTGAGGAAGCTGAGGCTCAGAGAGATTAAATAACTTGCTTAATGTCACAGAGCTAGTCAGTGGCAGGGCCAAAGATGTCTCAGGCCTGCCTGAATCCAGTTGATTAGGGATTTGGGGGCAACTGCTATATACCATAAGAAGGATTTCTTTGGCAGGGCAGATTTTGTGGGGTGTGCATGTGTGTGTGTGTGCGTGTGTGCGTGTGTGCGTGTGTGTGTCTACTGGCTGCCGGTAGCTGACAGCAAGTGGAAGAATGCTTTCGATGGTATACACAAGGGAAATCTAATGCATGTAAGATTTTCACAATTGCTGGGTTTTCTGCTTTTGATGGACAGTAATGCTGGGAAGACTCTTCTGTACCAAGGGTGGAACTATTTAATGGACTCATCTATATGCTGTCCTTCCAGGTAGGGCCTGTGAATGACTTGCCTCTGAGAAGCAAATTTACCTGGGAAGATTTCTGGACTCCCACCCCCATTTCCCCAGCAGAATTGACACAGATTCTTGGGAGAGGTAGCTGGAATCTGTCAGCTGGTCAGGGTGAAATGGAACAAGTTCTCTGCCTTAACTTAGGTGCACCAAGGAGTGCTGTGGGCTTCTGGGCATGGGCCAGGAGAAGCCCTACTCCTGCCCAAGCCGTGAGACCCCTGAACTCAGAGAGCACAGCCCCACAGGCTTCGTGGGCTCCTGCTCCTTTTTTGAATAGTGGTGAGCCAGTTGGGCCATTATTCCATCCCCACAGTTCTGCTGCTGGAGTTCTCCTGCTTGCTGATGCTATTTTCTGCTATTGATACCTTGTCCTACTGCACTATGTAAAAAGTGCTTGCAGAGGAGGGGCTGCTCAGGAGAGTTCAGTGCATTTCCCCCACGTGGCAGAGGAGCTCAGTGCTCCGGGAAAGGTGACACTTTCCCAAAGTCAACACAAGCTGATTGGGCTAGGAGGGCCTCTGACATGAAGTTTACTTATCTTATATAGTTTCCCAGTAATGGTGGGGGGGGAAAGGAGTCTTACTTGATGGTAACTTGTTGCAGCAAAACCAACTGAAAACTTCATGGGGATAATAGCAATGCCTTTTTTCTTCCAATAATTCTTCTTATTAAACTCTTCCACTTGCTTTCTTCTGCTATGAAAGGACGACTTGTCCAGACATTCATTCCAACATCGTATCAGAGTCTCAGGGTTGAATGCTTGTTTGTAGATGGTTTTATCCACTGTTTTGTACATGTTTTTCTCCCTAATCTGAAAGGGGAGGGAAATCTAGTCAATAGATTTGGTAAAACAGAAATTCATTGCAAAATAGAGATTGGAAAACGTTTTCCACTAATGTACAAACTTTAATGAGGAGGAAGGCAGAGGCCATTTCTTCTTCTTTCTTGTACAGCATGTGCTTTTGCAAAAGTAATTGTGAGATATTTTTCATTTCTTCTTCACTGCACTAATCAGAGTCTCTTCCCCCTGGAAGTGGAGGGTGGGGGTGACTGGTCTGTGAGGAGGGGGGCATGAAGGGACCTAGGGAGGCAGAGTTTTCTTCTTTTCCTCTAAGTTTCAGGGGATGGAGCAGAGCTGGGAGACAGTACATGTCTATACTCAAGCAAGGATTTATTGTCACAACTAAAGATTTGTTCTGCTAGAGAGAAATAGCGTTGCAGGTAATAACCAACAGCAGATCTTCTCCAAGCCTTCCAATTGCCTTTGGAATGTGTGGTTACATCTTTTAAAAAATTTATTTGAAGATAAGTGTGCCTTACTTCGTGGAAGCTAGCAACACTTGAAAACGAATAATGAAAGCCAACTGAGATAGGACTTAGGAGTTTTTCATTATCCCTTTCTTACTCTAATAACAATAAAAGAATTACTATTAGCAACAATATTGGTATAATACTATCCAGTTTATAATTGTTTAATGAATATTACCTCATTTGATTCTTGCAGGAACTCTGTGTGTGTGGGGTCATATTGTCCCCATTTTATAAATAAGGAAACTGAGCCAGACAGAGGTTGACTTTCTTTGTTCATGATGTTACTTACACTTGCCGAGATGACCTTTCCCCATCTTTGCTGATCATTCTTCAAGGCCTATCTTAAGTGTCATCATCTCTAAAGTTCTTCCTGATCTCCCTTTCCCCTGCTAATAGGATGTATTCCTCCTTTGTACCCCTGGAACACTTTATGTGACTTTTCTTAGGATAACTATTGACTTCCTTTTATAATATTTCCATATTCTCTTGAGTGTAGGAAACACCCTGACAATCACAAATCACAAACCTGGTGGTCCTCCCTGTGGAACTGAGGGATAAAGAATTGGAGAGACAGTAAATAGAGTGTCCTTGCAGAAGCAGAGGGTCTATAGTGGCAAAATAGGGGACAGAAGTGGCAAAAGTCAGCTGGGGTCTGATTGGAATGTATGGGGAGTGGAAGAGTGTTGACAATGATGTCAGTCGCCAGAGGCTGCCTCTTTCTGGTCTTGTACACTGTACAGCTGTGGGGCTTGTAGTATATAGCACAAAACAATATTTTTGGAGAACAGTTTGGCAGTCTTTCAAAAGTTTTCAAGCCCACTGGCAATTCCATTTCTGTAACTTTATCTTACACATATACTTACACAACAGGGCAAAGACATACCCTTGGCACATATGTAGTAAAATATTTATTGCAGCATCATTTTAATAGGCAAAAATGGGTAAACACCTGAATATGTATCAATAATGGTGTAGTTAATAAGTTTCAGTACATCTGTATTACATAATACATGAAAAAGAATGATGTGGATCATTTTACTAAAATGGAAAGAAGGCCACCGCCTATAGTCAAGCAGAATAATATGTATTTCATGGTTCTATTTTAGTCACTAACTAAATATGTGCATATGTGTTTATATGTCAATTTTTACATATGAGTATATGAATACAAATGGGTAGATACTCAGAAAAAGGTCTAGAACAATAAACAGTGAGCAGTTAATAATGGTTACCCTTGACCAGTGGGGATTGGGGGGGATTAAAAAGGGAATTTTCCCTTTTTACTTTAATTATTTCAGTATTGCTTGAATTTTAAAAAGAGTATTTTTTTATAAATTTAAAAAGGAAAGAAAAAGAAAAAACTTTGTTTAAGGGAGGGGGTAAGATGGAGGGAGGTGAGTTCTTTTAGGTGGTGCTTAATTTATCATGAATTCTGAGCGAGGGCAAGTTGCGGGATTCTTCTAGTGTGCACAGATCACAGTAGCTGGTCCGTCACCTCATCTGATTCCTCAGTGACCTTGGTTATGACCTTGTTTACACTTTACCTTTTCTGGCGGAAGGCCACATTTGGCTGCCACAGCTGTGATGCAAGATTCCGTTACCAGGGTTCCTTGTGGAAAGCCAAATCCACGAAATGCTGTATTCGACGGTAAGTTTGTCATGCAGGCACGGCCCCGGAACCTGAGGTTGCGGATTTTATATGCATTTTCCAGCTTTAGTATAAGAAATTCTGTTACCTAAAGTAAAAGGAAATGTTCACATACACTGGACTACACTTTTTTTCTTTTCTCTAACAGGGTCAGAGTTGAGCCGTGGAATTTGTTCACTACTTAAGGAAACATGCTCCACAAAGACCGATCTAGAAATTTTACATTCTGTTTATGGTCAAGGATGCTGCTGGTTCCTTATGTCCGTACCTGTTCCGAGTCGTCCAGTGTGCATCCTCCGTTAAGGTAGCACTCGATATCCAGAGCTTTGATCCGCCCACTGTTCATGAATCCCACCTGTCACCAAATGACGAACATTTACTGATATGTTTATAATTTACATGCCAAGTATGAGCTATAGCCCAGTTCCACAACGGGGCAAGGTTGAAAACAGGGTCTGTTCCCCACTTGCTCTGTGGTGTACCACGCTTGGCTCTTGTCCTGTTTTCCAGGGCTTAACTGACAAAGACCACTTCGGACCTGATTTTTGCAAGCCCTTTCCTTTCAACATGTAATTTTCTGGCTCTACAGTCAGTATGGAATTCTAATGTCCTTGTTGTCTCTCAGCATATATTTTCCACCCTCTTCTTCCTTACTTTTGGGAGAATTTCCTTCATTTTGTACTGGCGTTCCTTCTAATTTAGTCTGTGGTTTTTCCCTCGCTGGGCAGTCTCTGGAATTCTTGACTGCGTTGGTGTGAGTCACAATGTATGGTGTTACGGGAAAGCCTCTGAAGTGGAGGTCTGGGATGTGGATACCCACGGCGGACTGCTCTCCTTTGACTGAGGCGAGGAAGGGGTTTGTAAATGGCTGCAGGGCATGCAAATGTGAGCTAGCGCTATTGCTACCTTTTGGGGACCCTGTAAGGCAACTTGTATTTTTCTGAAGTTGCCACTCCACTCTTACCCACCCCAACCATTTTGTCTGTTCAATCCAGATAGAAAGAAAAATTTTCACACACTGTTTTAAATTTGAGCAAAAAGGATTGGCCCTTTTCCCTTTGCCTTTCTGAAAATAAGGGAAAAACACATCTGAAGAAACCATACACTGTAGGTTATCATCATCTACTCCAAAGGAAATGTTGGATAATAAACCACAGAGCAGTTAGGAAATGTAGGAAGATCATCCACAAATTCAGAATTTTGACAAGTGCTAGGCTGAAGCTTAACCTTAGACTTTTCATGAAGAAAAAGTCATACCTTATAAGTAAGGTAGAGAAAGATTTCTTAAACTATTTAACATAAACTTTTCAAGAATTTTAGAGGAACCCATTTACACACATCTATTATCCTAATTTACAAATAGTTCTCAATAACGAAGCAAAACATTGTAGCTAATTTGAATGAGGATATATGTATATAACACATTATGTTTACTTGAAGGTGAAACTATATTTCTTTCAAAATTCAATAAAATTTGGATTTTTCACAAAGCCCATTTTACTCTTTTTAACCATATGTTATATTATTATAGTAACCAAAATATCAACAGTCTAGAACCTTCTTAAATGCTAGTTCTAAAACAATCTCACGACTATGATATAAAGCCTGATTTATAATCCAGGCCAAAACTAAAGAACTCAACCATCACCCTAACACCACCAATTGCCACAATCCTGGCAGTGTGCTTATATGTTGCTCTTGGAACTAGAAGATAATAATAGCTGTGAATATTAATATCTGAGCCTTGAAGGCAAATAAAAAGTTCAATGGGCAACTATGGCTCTTCCTTTCTAATTATAAAAATTACTAATGTCAATGGAAGTAATAACATCATGCTTTGGTATGGGAAACCACAACTTTGTAATATAGGTCATAAAATAATTTAGTAATCAAAGGCAATGACAAAACCAGATAGAAAATTTAGCTATGTGTATGCTACCAGCAGTTCCCAAATAGAGCATTGTTAGAACAATCCTAACAATTCAATCACAAATTTGAAAAGTGATATTGTTGTCAACTAGATGCCAACAAGTATTTTTAATAGTGTTTATGCTATAGTTGCATAAAAATGCAATGAACATGTTTGAAAATTTTAAAAATTATTTCACTGGTTAGTGGATTCTTTTTTCCTATCTGCAAAGACCTTCTGTGACACTTTCATAACTACTTGGTAGAAACACTAGTAAAAAATGACTTTGCAGTTAAAATGGTTAAGTTGTTTTAAACATTTCTACTGCAAAATAATATTTTAATAGATAAGGAATTTTGGCCTAACAATATTTGTAGCCTCTTTCAGTGTTTTTTGTCTTTGAGGAACCACTGATAAAAACCCTTTTTCCTCTAAGTAGTGTTTTTATCACTACTTGAAATTGTATTTTTATCCTTGATCTTCTTCATAGTTATACATTAGTATATTAAAAGATCCTCATAAAATGTTATGAGGATTTAAATCTACAGCATCCTCATTTAATTTTTTAGATGCTAAGATTATTTATTTTTAGAATTTAGCAAAATAGAAAAATAGAAAAGGACAAAACAATTAAAATGAGACAAATAAAGTATAAATTTAAATTTCATCTTTAATACTCACTTTATACTTTCCAAATAATGGGTGCCTTCCTCCAGTTATTAACATATCATCTTCACGATCAAGAACAAGACGAATGGGGTGACCCGTTCTAAGGAAAACAAATCTTAGCTTCTTCATCCATCTCTCACTTATCTGCCCAATCTCTCATTTACCATCTGTCCATCCATCCATCCATCCATCCACCCATCCCATATATATTTATTGAACACATGCAATGTATTATTGGCACTGATCTGAATTGAAGTATGACTAAATTATTATTGTCTCTGTGGTCTATAATTCAGTGGTTGGAGGTCTAACAAATGGATTTAATGTCACATGCCAGTTAGTTGTTTGTTATGGCTTCAAATTTGACCTTCATGCAGGTCCAGACAATGCATGTACCACCACCTGGTTGCAGAGGAGTAATAGTGTGAGCAGATAAATGCAAACTTAACATCATCACTGGAAAAACAAGACCAAACACTTGTCCTAGGATATCTGGTTTAGCATCTTCATTTTTACCTATGAATGCCGCTATGCTGGCCTAGTGGGAGCCTCTGCCTTTCTGTATCTTGAGGGCAGAGGTTTCCAGACTTTGGAGGGCAGAAGAATCACCTGCAGCGCTGGTGAAAATGCATATTCCTGGCCTCTAGCACTCAAACTTGCATTCAATAGGTTGGGGTGGGACCCTGAATTGCATTTCCCCAAGCACTCGGTGACTCTGATGCAAGTGTCTTCAGACGAGGTTGAAACCCCACTATTTTAGGGCAGGTTTTCTGGGCCTTCCTTCCTGGTGAGAATCATTTGGAGCACTAGTTAAATGTAGTTTCTACGTCTCTCCCCTGTGATTCTGATTCAGTGAGTCTGGGATGTGAGGCAGCAATGCTGATGACCTTATGTTACTCCTATAATCAGGAAGGATTGGGAATAAGCTGTAGGATCACTTAATGCAAGGCAGCTGTGTGCTAAGACAAGCCTGTGTTTTAAGGCACTGCTTCCCTCGCTTGGCTGCGCAGCGGAATCACCGGGAGGGGTTTTGTAAAAATATTGATGCCTAGGTCAGCAAGGGGGCAGCCTGGGCGTGGGGATTTAAAAGCTCCCCAGATGATTCTAACACGCGGGCATGTTTGTGAAGTCTTAAAGGCACAGAGCCTGGAAAAAAAAGGTGGGAATAAAGTGTTTAACTGATTATCCTTTGATGGATCCTGGTGGGTGTAAGCAGAGAAGGGCTCATTATGGAAAGAACTGGAGATGGGCTTCAGATCCTGCTTTTTCCCACCTGTCTTTGCAGACTGAGACTCTTACCTGAGTGCTCTGAACTACAAAGAAGTTGACAAAAGAAGTGGGACTGGTGAACTTTGCAGGCTGTTTGGGGCTCTGACAGAATGTGGTGGAAACAGCCATAGAAAATGAACAAGCAACAGAGAAGTCAGCACTGACGTTAAACATGAATGCCGAGGGGTGAGCCCTCAGGGTTGAGGTTAGCCTGGGAGGCCTTTTTGAAGAGAATTATCTGTCCGTTGAGGAGCCAGCCCTTCCAAGATGAAGGGAGGCAGAGGATGGACAGCCGTTGTTTTCTCAACCTCTGTCTTCTTGGGGCAGAGAGCGGAAAGGAAAAGGTGTGTGTGTGGGGTGCCAGTCTTCCCCTTGGCACTCCACTTGGAGAGGTGGACTTGACCCACCCCTAAACTGGTTGCCTTCCCCTGAAGCTCAGGGATGAGCAGCCCTGGCTCTAAAGATATCAATTAATAACACTTGTTCCTTTTTATAGCATATTGACCTTTCAAAGTCCTGTGTATGTTTGACATTTGCAATAACTCTAGGAGGTGGGAGGGTGGGTATTAATATCTACATTTTATAGACAAAGACAAAGAGGAGGTTCAGCTACCCAGGCACACACAGCTGGTTATGACAGCAGCTCATGTGACTCTCAGGCCACCGACTTGCCCCTCTGCTCTGCGCATTTTACACCCTCCTCTATCTCTAACACTTACTTGAAGGTGCCCACAGCTGCAATGGCCCCGAATACAGCAGGTCTTCCAACCTTCCCTCCAAAACCTCCTCCCACTCGTTTTACGTGACAGGTGATCCTGTTGATGGGGATGCCTAATGTGGAGGAGACTGTTTTCTGTAAAAGTGAGATGATGGGAAGGTTTCACAAGAGTGAAATGGCAAAGGAGCTTTTTGTTTCCTGAAACACAGTATCACAGCAGAATTCATTCACGTCAACTGTTGGGAGAAAATTGAGACAGAGCTCTGTGAAACAGATTCAGACTATTTAGTTCATAAACATCGTTAATCTTCACAGAACAACCCTTCCAGCAGAAAAATGGTATTTTTCTAAAAGGGAAGTACTTTAAAGTCCTAGATTTCTGTTGAAGTTGTGTTCCTAGTTAAATGCCTAGACCCAAAGTCCCAAGGAGAGGAAAACCAGCCAACACCTTAACAACCTACAAAAGGAGAAGATATGTTTGCAGCTAAAACCTGGAGCACTCCGTGACTGGGGAAATGAAAATGTGCTATAAAGTGATGTGTTTACTCCAAAGGTTATCTGTCATGATTATTTTAGAGAAAAATCAAGTACAAAAACAATTGTATTATCATTCAATCACAGAGTTCATTTAAGCATGATGGAAATTAACATAGTCTTTGAACCTAAAGTGACGGTGGCTCTTTTATTTACTTGCAAAACAACAAAAAAAAAACAATAAAAAGGTTCTGGGGTCTGAGCTGCTTTCCCAATGTCCAATGCACGGATTCTCAGCTTCTGCGGGTGAAACGGCTGCCCACTGTGAGGCTGTGGGGATTGCTGCAATGGAGGGAGGAAGCCGAACTCAATCACTCTGAATTTGTCCCTTATTAGAATCCCGGACCTCACCTGCACATGGGCTGGATCCTGTGTTGACACATAAATGTCCAGTTCTCTGTCCTCTGTCTTTGGAATAACCAGTGCTCTTTGTGTTTCCATGTAAAAATGCTCCTGTCCTCCAACATGGACCTCTCCTGTTAAGCACAAGCACAGGGAGACTCCCGAGGGTGCATGCTGGTTGGAAGCTGCCATTTTTGGGAATTCAAAAGCAAATAAGATATAGAGTGACTGCCCTGGACTTGTCCTGGACAAGAAACTGCTGGACCAGGCATTTGATTTGTGGCAACCGAGGACAAGGTGTTTCAGAGACCACAGTTTTAGGTAAAAAGTTAAAATTCCAGGCTCCATTCCTTATTCTGCTCTTGACTAACCAAAACCTTAGGAATTTTTCTTCCATTTACTCTGTGCTTCCTATGCTTACCTCCAAACACACACACACACGCACACACACACCCCACACAAATTTTGGGAAGAAGAGGCATAAAAGAAATTTGGCAAAGCATTAAGAACTTAGAGGGTGGTCTTTCTGAGAGGAAATGACAGGCTCTCAATATCTGCTTCAGAACAGAATTGGGCAAAGATGCTATTAAATATCCTGAGTAGTTTACCTTCAACAATTTGATCGACTCTTTCAAATGCCTCTTCAATGTTTCCTTGTTCAAGTTTCTTTTCAGGGCAGAGGAATGAATTATGTTTTATTGCATCCTGAATGACAGGAAAAAAAGCACAAAAGTCAATTCTTCCTAATTTTTCGTCTATTGGCAGGTTTTTCTTAAACAAAAGCCAGTTAACTCCTAAAAATCACCATCAGAAATTCCCCAGGTAGGGAAGTTTATTTCCACATTTTCCCCTAGTCCCTCAAGGGGACTTTGCAAATACTTTTTAATTTTCTTCTCAAAATACTCTGAGATGTACCGGGGGGATGTACATTAACCTGTACAGAATAATAAGATCTCATTTCCTAATCTAGTTTCCATGTCGTTATGTTTTTAAAATAAACTAACCATACAGATTAAATTAGATAGTGTGCTACAGAGAATGTAAATTTTGTACCAAATAAACATGATAGAGACATTTTTAAATGTTCAAATAATGGCATTGAATTTTGGATGAACATTTAGTGCATAGTTCACTAGGGCCTTTGAACACTTTTTATTGTCTGTCCCAACCATACAGACAAGTAAACTTTTCTCAACTCAATCACTCTGAACTTGTCCCTTATTAGAATCTGCAAATCTCAGTCCACATGTGAATCTTCTATTCTAATTCCATTATCTTTGATGGAAATGCCATCTTGAATTCTATTGTCCAAAACCAGAAATGAGAGTGGGAACTTCTGTGGATTTCACTATGATAGTTCCACTGGTTTTAGACTCCACCTTGAAAGCATTATTGTTTCCGATAACCATTATCATCATCTTCCTCAAGTAACAGAACCCCCAGTTTTTAGCTGGATGTGTGGAATAAAATGGAATAAAATCTGTACATCCCAGCTCCCTTTGCAGTTAGATGTGGCCTGTGACTAGGTTCTAACCAGTGAGATGCAGGGAGGTATGTGCAACTTCTGGGAAGTGTCCTTAAAGGAGAGGCTCTGCTCTGCCTCATCCCCTTCTTGTTCCTACTGTCTGGGATGTGGATTTAATAGTCAGAGCTTCAGCAGCCATTCTGGACCCAAACGTGACCTGGAGACTGGAAACCATGCATGATGGGGAACTAGATGGAAGGAGCCTATCCTGACACGTGTAACCTCGTATAAGCCCTGGACTGATCACTTCAGACTTTTGAATGCAAAAGAGAAAGAAACTTCTATTCTGCTTTACTTCCTTCTGTTTCTTGGAGCCAAACCTAATTCCACTTCATACAAGGAATATCTTCCAGAGAAAGCTCGTTTATCCAGAGCAAGCCAATGACAAGAGAAAATTATAGCCCCAGATTAGTCTTGCACAAAGATATTTACAAAGGTACTTTTGATTCTACAGCCTTGTGGGAAAGACGTTTACCTCGATGGTGAAGATTATGGGCTCCAGATCTTCATAGGTGATCTTAACCTTTTCAGTTGCACGCTTTGCCTGTACATCTGTCTCTGCAACCACAGCACAGATAATCTGGCCCACACAAAGAACCTGTGGAAAGTGCACGCAGGGAATAGGTAGAAACTTCTGGGTGGGAGTAGGCTGAGCTCAGCCCTAACAGTGTCTAGAGTCTTAAATATCATTGTTAAGCAATAATAACCACACTGGGGTCACAATCAAACATAAGTGTTTGACCAAATATTAAAAAAAATTAAAGTGAAAAAATAATCTGATTAGTACAGATAGTCCCATTGGCCATTTTACCCAGAGAATGTCAGTCTCAGAGTGAATGTGAGATTGGTTGTGACCTTAATCTGCTGTGCCCTCCATTGAGCAAGGTTCACGTGTTACCTTTATGGTATCATTTTAGAGTTTAAAGATAAGTGTTGTTTGTACAACATGGCCCCTAAATGACAGTCGACCTCTTCATCTGGAATTCAACTAAAATAACAGTGATTTGTTCCAAGGCTAGAGAAGAAGCAGTTTGTGTTGGGCTTAGTGAGATATGATAATAGCTAACACACTGAGAGCCTTCACATGCTAAGTACTGTTCTAAGCACTTTACATGTATTACTCATCTAATCCCACAACAACACAATAAGGTGGGTGCTCTGATTAGTCCCATTTTATAGATGATGTAACCCAAGGTCACACAGCTAGTGAGTGGCAGAGCTGGACTATGAACTTGGGCAGCCTGGCTCCAAAAGGAAGTGCTCAATTAATGATTATTAATGGATTAAAGGTCTAAGATGGCAAGGGCCAACCTTATTAAAAATTGTGTGTGTGAGGCAGGTGGGAGGTGGAAGAGGGGCTCAGGAAGGGAGAGGGTTCAGTGTACATTGGAGGGAGTGGCTATGTTTTTGTACTACCCTTTCTTGATCTTTAGAAGATATATTATCCTGATTCAGATCAGCTCCCTGCATTTACTCTTCAGATAAGTGTCAATCGGGTCAAGGGTACACAGTTAGTGGCAGGACTAGGACTTGTTGCTTTTCCTTAATAAGCTCCCCTTTACTATCTTATTTCCTCCCTCCAGAAGAATAGGTCTGGATCAAGATATTAGGGGTGGAGAGAAGCTGCAAGACTTGGCACTTTTTCTTCCCAGTGGCAGAGAGAGCTGGAAGGCTGGAAGTGGTAACACGGTGATTATCTGCATATAGTCATCTGGGAAAAGCATACTCTGTACCTCATCTACTGCCAATAATTTGTCATCTTCAGCACCATTGGTGCCTGGAATGTCCTTGGCTGTTATCACATCAACCACACCAGGAACTTCAAGGGCCTCAGACAAATCAATTGATCTGAGCAAAGAGAAAATATTTAAGAAGTAGAAATCAGCAAGAATCGAAGGCCCCAAACCCCAGGGAGGGATAGCGCATGGTTGAAAATGAAAATATGCAACAACTGGTCCAGCTCAGGCCCTGACTCTTCAGAATGGCCATGCCACGGAGTGGGGTCTAGAAGGACTCTTGCTGGGGCAGGTGGTAACACTTTAGCTGCTGGGAGCACCTGAGTGTGGGGTTAGCGTGGCAGCGGCAAGAGGTGAACTTGGGAAGCTCGGGACACTGGCCAGTTACCAATCGGTAATGATGTAGCTTTTTCACTGTTTGAACACCAGTCCAGTATCAGCGCTAAGTCAGAGTCACTCCTCTGCACCACGCCTGAGGCTGTAGCAGGTGGATGAGGTTTTGTGAAGGTTATAAAGGAAGCAAGGAACCATAACCATGATTTTTGTTCTCTCTTTCATGATGGTCATTTCTGGATAGTCTCCCTTCCCCTCCTGGGGCTGATGACCTTTCCTTTGTCCTTTCCGTTTTAGGCTCTATTGGCTTAGGACATTGCAGGGAAACAGGCACGTCACTCAGAGGTAACCCATTTGTGTGCTTTTATTTTATTTTATTTATTATCATTTTTTCATAGGGGTGCTTTTAAAAGACTTTTGAAACCTCTTCATTTACTTACATTATTTTTGCATGAGCCCTGGTACTGGTCACCAAAGCCATGAAAAGTTCTTTATCCACCATCGGGAGGTCATCACAAAACATGGCTTCCCCCGTGGCGTGTTTGAGACCTGACACGTGCATGATGGGGCGGCCAACTGGATCTCGGAGAGGTTGGTGAGAATCCACACTCTACAGAGGAAGACAAGAAGCCTTTTAATTGCCCCAGAAACCTTTATTCTTCAGAAGCAGCCTGGCCCATTGCCAGCACTCTTGATTCAGGATTGAGAAATCAGCTGGCCACCCTCTGGCAACAGGACACTGGGGTAGGTCAGATGGTGAGAATGATAATTTAGTGATGCAACTAGAACAGGGAATTGTAGTTCCAGTTACGTGGGGATGCCTTAGACGGGGCCGACCTTTTTCAGTGAAAGGGCACCCCAGCTTCTGTTTTTGGCTTCTTCTTTTCCCAAGTCGTGTTCCTGTACCCCTTTCTTCTGGAATTCAGAGGCTCTCCCTGTCCTGCTTTTCCTTTCCGATGATAAATCTGATCACACATAAGGTGGTCATGCGATGAGGCCTAAAGTGATATGATTTCTGAGGGTAGAGGAGCAAAATCTAGACCCAAACATAAGCATCCACTTGAGCAGGGCCTCTTGGGGTTGGGGTGGGAGCAGATGGCGATGGAGTCCACCAAACCCCATTAAAGTGCTGTGGCTGCCCCTGCAAGCAACACACAGGCCTCACTGGGAGAGTAAGGAGTGCTATAGCAATCCTAGATAGTATCTCAGTGGTCCTTCAAGAATGGTGAGTTGTTTAGTTGTTTTGCTGATTGGAGATTAAACATTTGAAATGAGGCTGAACTTTGCTACTTCCTTGTGTCCTTCCCCCACACCTGCTCAGCTGTTCTTCTGAGTAAATATCAAATGCCCAAAGAATAGCAGTTTGAAGAGACTCCCCATTATTAGCCTGTAGATTAGTCAGATGATCAGAATACCCCAGGTTGTTTCCTCCTTGAGAACCTCTAGCAGTAGATGGGACCTGATCTTAGATTCTATTGTCTCCCTGACTTAGCCTAAACAAAAAGCCAAAGTGCTAGTAACAACTAGAAAGGCAGAAGTTAAAAAAAAAAAAAAAAAAAAAATCCCACTCTGAAAAGCTTGCTTGCATGACACAGCTATAGCTTGTCTCTTAATTTCTAGGTGTTGGTTAAATTAAAGCCACTGACCTGGTATGTTTGGACTCCCCGGGGTATTGTGACAGGGAAATCTTCTAGAGCACTTAGGAATTGCTCTGAAATTTCAGGATAACGATGGCTGTCCTGAAAGATGATTCAAAATAATAAAAACAAGCTGGTTAGTCTCTGATTAAGGTGGGTTTTGATTTACGTGAAAATGGTTTGGCTAATTATCTAAGAAGCTGCTAGGCCAAGGTAGCCAGATAACCAAAATCCACACTATTTGCTGGACTTTACCTTTTGTGAATGTTTCTTGCTTGAGGACTCTTCCACATCTTGAGGAACTAGACTGACTGGTTTGAATCTGACTCTCAAGTCACCCTGAGGAGGCACAGGCCTGCCTGGGAGCTGGCGCCGAGGAAGGAGGAGAACAAGGAGTCTTGGGCTGGATAAGCCTCTCCAGCAGGAGCGGGGATTCATTGTACACAAAAGGGCCTGATGCTGATTGTTCTTCTGAGGAACTCAGCTTGTCTGGGAGAGCAATAATAAGGATGCTTTGGCTGTCACTGAAATGTTTCAAGTGTCTTGATTCAGAAATTAATGGCAGCAAGGAGTACCCTGGTGGATGTGGTTGGTGAGGGTTTCATCTGAGTACATGAAAATCAGGTACCTTAGGGACAGTGGACTGTTGGGTGTGGTGTGGTCGGGGAACGGGGAGTACAAGGTAGCTTGAGAGCTGTAATGATGGCCAGGGGAGGGGGAGAAGTTCCCTGGAAAATCACCACTGGAGGTAAAAATGACCAGGGAAGCACTGTGTTCAGAGCAAAAGGAGCTGAAGTGCAAAAGCTACCCATAGATAAGGCAGGGTAGGGCTACCCCAGTGGCAAACTAAATGTGTGCTTAGGGTGTCAGCAAAATAAGAATGGCGGGGGGGGGGGGGAGGGTGAGGGATAGAAGGAGGAGAGGAGAGGACAGGAGGAGGAGGAGGAGGGAGGGGAGAGGGAGGGCGATGTTTGGTTTTGCTTAACTTATTCCAGAAGTTAACAATCAGAAAATCTAGAAAGAGGCTATTTAAATATTAGCATATATACACATTTTGGTCTTTTTAAAATTTAAAATTTTATTTTACACTTCATATTGAATATAAACTAGAATAGGCAAAACCAATCTATAGTGACACAAAGCAGATCAGTCCTTGCCTGGGGCTGGGGCAGGAGGGTTGAAAAGGGGCACAAAGGTACTTTTTGGGGTGATGGAACCATTCTGTACTTTGTGGTGGTGGTGACACAGGTATACACATTTATCAAAGCCCACTGAATTTAAATAGGTGTATTTTGTTATATGCATATTATACTTCAATCAAGTTGACTTTAAAAGAAAGTTGCATGGTGAGGCAGGGGCAGCATATCATATTTGTGCTCGGGGCATGCAGAAAACATTTGCAGACAGTTTGGCAGCCTGAGCCCCAGGCAGCTTTCAGGCCTGAATCCTAGACACAGGCAAGGTCTGGCCTGGACAGATGACAGGTAATGGCACAGGCTGCTCACAAAAAGAGAAGTGGGAAAGCTGCATGCTGACGGCTACAAGGAGCATCTAAAAGCCAGAGCACTTACAGGCACAGAGAAGAGCTTTACTAGCTTCTTCAGTTCCTGCAAAACTCCCAGGTAGAACTTGAAGAGGAAGCTGATGATGAGAGTCCTCTTGAATTCCACCCTCCCACCTGGAGCTGAGCCTGGGAGGGAGACTTCGTCCAGAACCAGCCTGCATGCCTCATCCAGCAGCAGCTCATTCCAGCACCTGGTGAGGTTAGGAGGCAGGATAGGAACCAGATAAAAGGCAGCCTTGATTGCATATGCTAGATATTGGATGGCAACATTTTAGAGATCACAGGGACTCCTTTTTTTTTTTTTTTTTTTTTTTTTTTTAGATTGGAAGGGAACTTGGAAATCACCTAACCAAGACCTTCAGGAAAACAGACCTGGGGAGGCTGCACCAAGGGCCCAAGGGTCACGGCAGGGTAAGGGTGGACCCTGTCCATTGCCCTATAATGTGGAACCAAGCACATTCACGAGCCAGAACATGCTAGAATCAGATATTAAACAAACAGATAATAGGGCCAATTCCATTTTGAACAGAATGGGATTCTGATCGGATGCCTTCACTCAGGGAAAAATAGAGGGTACCTGAGTGATGGGAACATTTTGTGTCACTTGGGCATTGCCCTGTATGGGTTTGCTGTCATACTGATATGCATAAGTGAACCAGGGCCAGGTGGGGGAAAAACAAACAATACCTGCTGCTTCAACTCCATCCTGGGCTGCTTTTGTTGTATGCCTTACCCAAAGAGTGGCTACCAATTAATTAAGTCAGATAAGGTTGGATTCATTTAGCAAAATTACAGGAAGAACAAGGAGTGATTTTACATCTTCCCACTGCATTACCAACACTTGCTGCAGTCAGATTTCCACTTGTCATTTTAAACGTCAAGTTTCACCTGCAGGTTGCAAGTTCGTTGCTCACCTGCCTACGAGCTGCTGGCAGGATTTATGTGCACTGATGGTGGCAGCCCCTACCCCTCCATACACGATGCTCAGCTCCTCAATGGTGTTTGTGCCTTCTTTGAAACGGACTCTCATCCCGGCGCTCACATCGGGCAAGGCGTTTTGCTGGCACTGAGCCTGTCGGAAGGCCGACACAAATTCCCACTGTGGAGACAGAAACCATTTGATGTTATTTGATACGTCGAAACTAAGAGCATGCTTTCTGCTTTTTGGTGCCACTGATTATTCACATAGTTTCAAGCTAAAGGGACACAAAAGACACATGGCATGATCAGTAGATGACTTGGCTGCTTTCTTGTTCAGAGTGAGACTGCCACCCTCCCAAAGGCCCACCCCAACGTCCTGGATCCCCAACAGGGACCACAGTGCTTCCCCTTGGGGCCCAGATGCCTCTGCACGGTGCGCTGCAAAAACATTTCCGCATGCTTTTCCATCCAGCTGCCATGCAGACACCTTTGTCCCCTGTGAGGACAGAGGAGCCCTCCGGACACAGGTGTTTTTAAAGGTGATTTGCTTAAACTGCAAGGACCCACTGCATTTCTTGGTTTGGAAACGATTACTTTTTCATTTTGTAAAGCTCAAAAAAGGAACCAAATAGAACTTTCCAACAGTGGTGGACTAGGGAAACTTGTATCAGGAGCAAGAGCCAGGAGAATTGCTGGCTGCGCCAGCTGACCCCTTGGCGTCAGCCCCTCTGCCGTACCAACGTGGGAGTCAGTGAAGATGTGTCCCTAATTGGGTGCATCCATGCAGCTCCCAAGGTTGCTCATGTTTGAGTCTGCCTCTTTTTCTGTCTCCTGCCTTTACACAGATGCACTTTTGATTGGGAAAACACTTAAACATTTCCATTCCAACGGAAACACAAATGAAGGTCATCCATGGCTGAAAACACTTAACGCAAACATAACCAAGCAGACTGATGGCTTATGATCATCTGAGTGCATGTGTGTGTGTTATGGTGCCTCTCTCTGGGAAGCATATCCTCACGGATTGTGGCACAGCTTTGGGGAAGGCACAGGAAGCAGCGATTGAGGACGGAGGACTAACTTTGTTACCGAGAAGTTAGGATTTAAGGACTGATTATGATTACTGAATCATCATATAGATATTCCTCTTTACGGTATATTAGAATAGACAGAGGGAAATACTTGAAATCTCTGTACTGTAATTCAGCTGCCTTGATCTCTGATAATGACTGTATAGCCTTTATCTTGTGCCCTTGTGTTCGTAAAACCTTGTAACTAACCTTCACTTGTACCCATTTACCCAGTTTTTTGACTTTGTAGTCTTGTGATCACTAAAGACAGCCCCTAATGTTTATTAATGAAGGGTCTTGGGTCAGCCCAAAATGAACCCACCCCAAGTCCACAGTTATCTTGATAACCAAAGCTGGATCTAACCAAAATGGGTCCATCTGACATGTGCAGTAGCTTAGACTTTAGCCTATAAGTAACCTATACCTCATTATAATACTAAAAATCACGCCTATTATCATATTAAGGCTGCCATCTTCTTACATATGTTCTGTGACTAAGCATGTAATCAATCTGTGCATGCTCAATAATTAGATCACCTCTAATTACATCATCTGGAGCCCTTGTGCTCATTATCTTAAAATCTGCCCATCTTTTAATACTATGAAACTATCAAAATTACTGTGGTTCGGGGAGACAGATTTTAGGCTGATAGGCCATCTGCTCTCCTGCTTTGCACCTAGCAATAAAACTCTTTCTCTCGTTGAAACCCCGGTGTCTCAGGAATTGGTCATTTGAGCACATCCTGCATAAACTCCACCACCTTGGTCCGGTAACACCTTCATAGCCAGCCGGGAGGCCACAATAACCAGGTAGTTGGTGTTAGCAAACATCTGGAATCCCTTGTGCTCCTGTGAATGGTTGCAGTTGGCTAGAGTGGGAGTGGGGAGGCAGAGCCCAAGCCTCCATCTCCTGTGGGTTAGGCAGAGAAGCTCCATTCCATAGCCTGAGAGCTTTAACTTCTGCCTCCCAGAATCCTCTGTGGACATGAGGGGTGTGGATGCAGGACTGCGGGCCCTTAGTGGCCCCTCCCCTTTCCAGCTGCAACAGCATCCTCAAATCCACATCCCGGAGCTGCCCACTCATGGAGGGCCTTGGTACAGGCCAGTCCACAGTGGGACAGAGAACAGGTTTTCAGTGCAGAGTTATCTTCCTTCCGTCTGTTTTCAGATTTCTAAAGAGGGCCGGACTCAGTACTGACAAAGGAAAAATCACCCTTGAAAGTGACCAGCAGATTTCTCACCTTTTGAGAGTGAGGGATATGCACAGATTCCAAGATTTCCTCTGGCTTAAGGTCTGCACTTGCCAACCCAGCAAGAAAATGCTGATTTAGAGGAATCTGCCGCTTACCTTCTGTTGAAGAAAAAGACACTGCTGGACAGTTGCAACAAGGAAAGCAAGATTTTTCTGTACTTCTAGATGTCAGTAGTGGAAAAGAAAATGCCATCTTCCTCTGCACAGAGCAATGTGGAGCTTTGAGTCTGTGCCACCCCAATGCCCATGTGGCAGTGCTCACCCCATTCCCATCCCCAGGGAAGTGCAGGGGGTAGGGAAGGGGTGAGGGCAACTTGGTGGCATTTCTTTTATTGTGACATGATAACGTGAACCAGGGTCTCTTCATGCCTCAAAGGCTGGCCAGGCATGGGCAACTTTCATTCATTCAGAGCAGAGTCTCGTTAATGAAATATAACCCATTTACTGCTTAGAATCAAGGTAAGGGTGTATTTGAAGCTAATGCAGGGTTTGTCTCTGCTATTAACAGAGTTCAAATCATTGGATTTACTTTCTGTCCTTGCTGTTGCTGCTAAACCAGATATATACGCCCTTAAAGCAAAGTGTACAATTAGCAAAACCTCCTTTTAGCCCACTGTTGCTACTTGGTGGACAGAGCTGCGCCCTTGGCTTTAAAAAGTGGTTTGTGGCTCCACAAGAGGTGCCGTGAGATCAAACCACAGCCAAGCTAATCTGACATGTGCTTAATCCTGGGCATTTAGGTGCTTAGGTTTAATCCCCGGAATTCGAGTGTAGTTGAGAAGGAGGTGAAGAGCTCCCCAAAGAGCCACCTGTTGGTCCTTGCCTGCGGGCCCTGCTGCTGGGTCAGTCAGTGGATCCCACGCCCGGGGCTGGGGCTGGGGCTGCAGCGGAGGCCTCGCTCAGGCTGGAGACGGCTTTAACAGGACCGGGAAAGCAGAGGCCTTAAGCTGAAGGTAATGGCAACTCCCTAGTAAAATAACACGGGCTCTGCATGGGGGCTGGGCTGCCCCTGCCAGCCAGGTGCCCGAGAGTCTCGGCTTCTCTCCTGGTCTTGGAGCTGAACCGTCCCTGGATGACAGGCCTGGAGGACTCAGCAAAGTGGGCGCCTCTGGCAGGTGTGAGGCCTTTCCTCTCCTCCCTCCTGGGTGGGCCTCAGACAAAGCTGAATAGAGCCCTCAGAGCTGTGGGGAAAAGCCTTTCCTTTGCCAAGTCTCCTCCCCCCACACTTCCTGAATTCCCATCCCTTAGGGACTGCCTTGTGTCAGCCAGCAAATATCTGTCTGCGGTATAATGCCTGGTCAGATGCACCCGGAAGTCTGGGTGGGGCAGAGATTGTCACTGCTCCCCGTGTAGCCCAGTGCCTGGGGCAGGGTCAGCACAGGAGGCATCAACGCATCAGGGACTGACCTGCTGGCTGAGTGGCAGGGACTGGGGGTGGGTGGTGGTGAGAAAGGGGAGAAGGGGAAGGGGCATTTTAGAGTCAGTGGCAGGCGGACAGGATGGCCCAGGGAGGCCGCCTGGATGGAGAAGAGGCAAGCACCTCCTGACCCACTGATCCCTGCTGGGTGGTTGAGCGAGTTAGAGATCCTGTGTGCAGGTATGCAGCCCAGGACCTGGCAACCAGGAAAGGGGAGGCACGAGCATTCCTGGAGCAGCCAGAGGTCAGGGCATGCTGAGCACTTCTGAGGAGATGGAGGGGCCCCAATGGAGGGCTCCTCTCAGCTGGCAATTAAAGTTCATCTCTGCTTTGCTCTTGCCTCCAGGAACCCACAGTGTCTGCAGTGCATCCTCTCCATACAAGTGGCTTCTCACCCACCAACAGGAGGGAACAGCTTGGAGGGAGCTGTGGGGAGGCCACAGGCTGTGGGTGTTGGTGGTGGGGAGGGAGAGGCCGGAAGAGGAGGAGAGGGGTGCTCACTCCAGCCTCGCCTTCACGGCAGCCTCTGCAAACCACCCCCGGTGTGCACTTGCCAAGCACAACACATGAGCTGACTGAGTGTGTGGTCCATGGGTGTGTTGCCAGAGGAAGCACCAGCCACCCCCCTGCATCAGTGTGCCTTCTTCCCGAACTCCCCATGGTGAATTGAGAGCCAGAGGCCCGGGCTCTGAACTTAAAGCAGTTCCTTAAGGAAAAAATAATAAAAGGGTGTCCAGGGTAGCTTACCTTTTGATATCAGATTGAGGGTAGTGTTGCCCACAGCCAGAATTGGGTTCAGGTCTGAATAGCAATGCCGGCTTATAATGTGTCCCCCTAAGGACTAAGGAGAGAGAGTTACAGTCTCCATTGCCCGGCCCTCGATTTCTAAACCCCATGGGCACCTGCCTAGGGCCTTCTCGTTGGCTAGTGAAACAGTCAAGAGGAGTCCTTTTCCCCTTTGCAGAGGGGTCTCAGTTTAGCCTGTCCAGGGGGTCCCCTCCTGTCAGATGCTTTGGATTGGGAATGGAAGTGATGCTGACTAATGTCACCCAGCATTTGGTGGGTTCCACACACTGCCTAACCTCTTTGCACATACTTAATCCTCATGGGAACCCAGTGAGATGATGCCGTTATCTCTGTTTTACAGATGCAGAAGAAACTGGACATGGAGAAATTATGAAATGTGACCAAGATCTCCCAGTTAGGAAGAGGCAGGACAGGGCTTCAGAGCAAGCACTGAGGCACAGCAGCCAATTTGGAACCACCCCCTGCTTGGTTTTGACACAACACCCATGACCACGGGACCAGCTGTGGAGACACCATCCTGCCTGGGGAACACGGGATCTCAGCTTTTTCGGTGGGCCTCTGCCATGTCGTAGCTCTGGGGAAATGGTATGTTTGACAGTTACCCTCTCCTCTCATTGGGAGACCTGGCTCGGATTCGATAGAGCCTGTAGTATCTCAGGACTGGTCACTCAGTTCCTCCCCACATAGTGATGGAATCTACAGGGACCCCTTATGTTGCTGTGGTCTGGGCCAGAACATCTGTGAGGACAGGGAACTCCATTTCTTTGTGGACACCTCATTGATAGTCCTTATTTCCATTGAGCTGAAACCTACCTCCCTGGAGTCTCGCCCCTTGGTCAGCTTGCTGCTCTTTGTGATCACATGTAATAAATTACATCTGTGCTTGGGAGTCTATGACATTAGAAGGCAGCTCTCACGTTCCCTCTGACTGTACCCGGGCCCACCAACTGTTCTCTTTTTGCTCTGGTTCCCACCCCTTACTCTCCTGCCACCATATGCTTGCCAGGCACCAGGGTGTCTGGCAGAGTCCTAACAGGGGGAGAGAACATTTTGGAATTACCTGAAGAGCCTTTTCAAAGAAAATATGTCTCCCTCGATCCCCCATATCTTACTTAGCGTGTGTGGGGCAGGGAAACTTGTGTATTTTGAAAACCTACCTATGTCTCTTGTGCCTTCTTCTGAGGTCGAAAATGAACAGACCTTAAAGTGAGCTCCCAGACCTAAGCAAGATTTTCCAGCTGAGGTGTGAAGTAGAGTAGAGAAGGCTACCATCCTTATTTTAGACACTATACTTCAAGTAATGCAGCCCAAGACTAAACCAAGGTTCTTTGATATCCTTATCATGAAATTAGCAAAACCATGACAAAATCCCACCTGTATGGCTACTCAGCCACTCCACCGAACTTGACTGACACTATTCTTCAAAATATTTTACTAAATAATGTTTGGTAAATATTAAATATTTATTTATTATGCCAGATGGTTCTAACTGCTACGAGCCTTTTGCATGCTGATTCGGCCAATGTAATTTCAACATTTCAGTGCGATTAAGAAATAGATGTGAAAAAAAAAAAAAAGAAAAGAAAAGAGAAAAATGTAAGACAAGAAATTGGAGCTGCGTGCCCAATGACCGGCCTAGGGAACATACCGCCATATTCCGGATCTGCTGACCTGCCAGACTCTTCAGGTGCTTCAGGAGGGCTCGGTATGTCTGAGCGTTCTCTTCTGGGAGCTGGGAAACCCTCTCAGCCAAGATGTCCTTCACCTGGGCCAGGCTGCACCCAGCACCTATTGTCAGTCCTGGAAAGCAAATTATTTCTATTGGTGACGTGGGAGGAGCTGTGAAAGTGTGTTCGTGGCTCCAGGGCCTTGGTGGTGGGCTACATGGTGGCTCTCCACCCTGGCCGCTCAGAGAATCACCAGAGAACTGAAAATGCACAGATGCCCGGTCCTCAGATCAGTTAAATCAGAATCTTTGGGTGTGGGGCATTTTAAAAGATTCCTCAGGTGATTCTCTGGTGTGGCCAGGGTTGGAAACCCCATAGCCTTCTTTGGACAAACGAGGAAATAGAAGCCTAGAAAGAGGGGATGACAGTATCCACAAGCGGTGGAGGATCTTTCTAGAACCTTCCATGATTTCCTCTTGATTGATCATGGTGAAGCTCTGCAAAGCTGTTTTGTGATTAAGGGGGATAAAACTGATGGCATTATAATAATGGTAAAGGTCTTTCAGTTCCCTAAATCATTGTCTAAACTCAGCAACCTTTTGACTGCCCCATTTTGTACCTCTGCAGGTAATCCCACAATCATTTCCAGCCAATCAGAAAACACACAGCCCATGTGAGGGGCTGCCTGAGGCTTTATCTATTTAGTTGTTGGGTGTGGGGAAGTTGGGGGTCCCTGGGGAGGGGACCAGGGAAGCCAGAGCAGTGAGGGAGCACTCAGGAGGATCTGGCAATGCTATCTGCTAACTATTAAGGAAGTAATTCAAAAGTGATTTGAGTGGGTAGACGACCACGGGAAGGGGTGGTTTTCCAACCTGGTGCATCCGTCTTTGCAGGTGCCTTTCCCGGCACCAGGGCTGGGACTTAGTGATTGGCTGGGAAATAATGTTTTACAGCCTAGCAGTCGGGAGTTTCCTTGAGGAAATTCGGGATTTGGTGGGCTTGTGTTGGCATACACTCTTCCCCCACGGAGGCCTGCGGTGTGCACAGCATAGAGGCAGGGGTGAGGCACGGAAGTGCCAGGAGCCCTCCCCCAATTTCAGGGACTCGTGAGCACAAAGCAGACAGGGATAATGGGCCATTTGAGCTGGAAGGTGAGATGCAAGCTCTGCAGCCCCAAAGTACTCCGCATGCAGACCTGGGAGAGGCCAGGACCACTGTGTCCTGGAGCGGACTCCTTGTCAAACTGCACAGAGCATACTCTCACCCATAGGACTGGCAGTCCCCAGTGCACATGGAAAATTGGTACACTGATTGGACCTCCATATGGTTTGGACTCCCATTTAGTACATAAACTAAGTTGAGGAGAACTGGCTTAAGCGTAAAAGGTGACTCAGGCACACAATCTGATGGTAGGTCAGGAAAGTGCACTCCACCAAGTTGTGGCTCTGTCAAATTATACATAAATGTTCAAATAATCCTGCATACTCTAAAAGAGCCCTATCAAGATAAGCAAGTGTCAAGAGGCCAAAAACAACAGAAAATTACAAAGCATATGAAGAAACTAGAAGATATAGATAATCTAATTGTCCAAATGAAAATCCCAGAAGAGACACAGAACCTGGAGCAATTAATCAAAGAAGTACCCACAAACATTAATATTATGGCTCAGGATATAAAGGACATGAAGAAGACCCTAGAAGAGTATAAACAAGAATTTGCAAGAGTAAATAAAAAAAAATCAGATATTCTGGAAATGAAAGCTACTGTTGATCAAATTAAAAATATTCTTGAGACACACAACACTAGATTTGAAGAGGCAGAGGACCGAATTAGCAAATTTGAAGATAGGTTGATGGAAAGTGAAAGCACAAAAGAATTAATGGTGAAAAAATTTGAAAAATTTGAAATGGATCTCAGAGAAACAATGGACAATATGAAGTGCAGAAATATAAGAATTATTGGTGTCCCAGAAGGGGAAGAAAAGAGTAAAGAGCTAGTATTTGAAGATATTGTTGGGGAAAATTTCCCAACCCTTCTAAATGACAGATCAAAGATGCCTGATGAACTCCAAATAGAATAAATCCAAATAAACCCAATCCCAGACATAACCTAATCAGATTATTGAATGCTGAAGAGAAGGAAAAAGTTCTGAAAGTAGCAAGACAGAAGCAGTTCACCACATATAAGGGAAACAATATAAGATTGAGGACTGACTATTCAGTGGGCACCATGGAGGCAAGAAGGCAGTGGTATGATATATTTAAAATTCTGAAAGGGAAAATTTCCAGCTAGGAATTCTCTACCCAGCAAAGCTCTCCTTCAAAACTGAAGGAGAGCTTAAAATTTTCACAGACAAACAAATGCTGAGAGAATTTGTTAACAAGAGACCTGCCCTACAAGAACTACTAAGGGAAGCTCTACTGGCTGAGAATAAAAGGAAGGAGAGAGGGCTGGAGAAGGCACAGAACTGAAGAGTCTTAGTAAGGGTATCTTGAAATAAAGAGAAAGACAGTAAAAATAGATCTGACAAATAAAAATCAAAAGATGGCTGATTCAAGAACAGCCTTCACAGTAATAATATTGAATGTGAATGGATTAAACTACTCAATTAAAAGATATAGATTGGCAGAATGGATTAAAAAATATGAACCGTCAATATGTCGTTTACAAGAGACTCATCTTAGACCTAATGACACAAAGAAATTGAAAGTTAAAGGATGGAAAAAAATATTCCATGCAAGCTACAGCCAAAAGAAAGCAGGGGTAGCAATACTAATTTCAGATAATACTGACTTTAAATCCAAGGATATTATAAGAGACAAAGGAGGACACTATATACTAATAAAAGGAAAATTCACCAAGAAGAAATAACAATCATAAATGTTTGTGCACCCTATCAAGGCGCTCCAAAGTATATGAGACAAATATAGGCAAAACCAAAGAGAGCAATAGATGTTTCCACAATAATTGTGGGAGACTTCAATACGACACGCTCCCCTATAGATAGATCATCTAGACAGAAGACCAATAAGGAAATTCAGAATTTAAACAAGTGATAAATGAATTAGAATTAATGGTTATATATAGAAAATTACATCCCAAATTATCAGGATCTACATTCTTCTCTAATGCTTTTGGAACTTTCTCTAGGATGGATCATACTCTGGGGCATAAAACAAGCCTCAATAAATTTAAAAAGATCGTATGTCCGCTGTCCAGAACCTCCACTCTTTCGACCCCTTTGCTGATGCAAGGAAGGGTGAAGACCTACTTCCTGCTGGGAGTGAGGATTATGTCCATATAAGAACTCAACACAGAAACGGCAGGAACACCCTTACCACTGTCCAAGCGATCGCTGATGATTATGATAAAAAGAAACTAGTGAAGGTGTTTAAGAGGAAATTTGCCTGCAATGGTACTGTAATTGAGCATCCAGAATATGGAGAAGTGATTCAGCTACAGGGTGACCAGCGCAAGAACATATGCCAGTTTCTTGTAGAGATTGGACTGGCGAAGGAGACTGGCTGACAGTTCATGGGTTTTAAGTGCTTGTGGCTTACTGAAGCGTAAGTTAGGATTTCCTTGCAATGAGTAGAAAATTTCCCTCTGTCCCTTGTCACAAGTTTAAAAACTTCACAGCTTGTATAATGTAACCATTTGGGGTCCACTTTTAACTTGGAGTAGTGTAACTCCTTCATGCAATAAATTGAAAAGAGCCATGCTGTCTAGTCTTCAAGTCCCTCATTTAAACAGAGGTCAAGCATTAGGCGCCTGGCAGTTTCCAGCCTGAAACAGCAAAAACGTGATGTTTCAGCCACGCCCAGAACCCCAAGATCACAGACAGCTATGTTTGGCCAGAAGCTCCTTGGCCCTCCCTCTGCAGAGTTCCCTGCCCTGAGAGGATGTCACCACCTGACCAGCCCTCGGTGGAGCTGAGAAAAGACGGGGTAAGGCACCACAGCAGCGGTACCACACAAAGGGAGCCTTTTGGTAGCAAAAGATCCCCTGGTGTCTCCAAGCTTCCCTCTAGTGAGGTGACAGGACATCTGGCTTGCCAACAAGTTCTTCGTTCTTTTTGACCAGGTGTAATATCCTAGTTAAGGGTTGTCCACATGAAGAGCCACCAGAATGAGAGGCCAACCTTCTATATGAGTTAAACTTTTAACAAGGGAACACATTTCAAACTGATGTGTTGGTCATGTTAGCTAGCTGTAGAGCTTGCATTTTATTAGCAAGAGCTGCCCAATGCCATGTGAAGTAAAACTGGTTTTTGGGTTTTTTCTCCCCTTCAGTTTTTTTTTTTTTTTTTTTTTAATCTTCATTTTATTGAGATATATTCACATACCACGCAGTCATACAAAACAAATCGTACCTTCGATTGTTTACAGTACCATTACATAGTGGTACATTCATCACCCAAATCAATCCCTGACACCTTCATTAGCACACACACAAAAATAACAAGAATAATAATTAGAGTGAAAAAGAGCAATTGAAGTAAAAAAGAACACTGGGTACCTTTGTCTGTTTGTTTCCTTCCCCTATTTTTCTACTCATCCATCCATAAACTAGACAAAGTGGAGTGTGGTCCTTATGGCTTTCCCAATCCCATTGTCACCCCTCATAAGCTACATTTTTATACAACTGTCTTCGAGATTCATGGGTTCTGGGTTGTAGTTTGATAGTTTCAGGTATCCACCACCAGCTACCCCAATTCTTTAGAACCTAAAAAGGGTTGTCTAAAGTGTGCATAAGAGTGCCCACCAGAGTGACCTCTCGGCTCCTTTTGGAATCTCTTTGCCACTGAAGCTTATTTCATTTCCTTTCACATCCCCCTTTTGGTCAAGAAGATGTTCTCCGTCCCACGATGCCAGGTCTACATTCCTCCCCGGGAGTCATATTCCACGTTGCCAGGGAGATTCACTCCCCTGGGTGTCTGATCCCACGTAGGGGGGAGGGCAGTGATTTCACCTTTCAAGTTGGCTTAGCCAGAGAGAGAGGGCCACATCTGAGCAACAAAGAGGCATTCGGGAGGAGGCTCTTAGGCACAACCATAGGGAGGCCTAGCCTCTCCTTTGCAGCAACCGTCTTCCCAAGGGTAAAACCTGTGGTAGAGGGCTCAACCCATCAAACCACCAGTCCCCTATGTCTGTGGTCATGTTAGCAACCATGGGGGTGGGGTAGGCAAATACCCCTGCATTCTCCACAGGCTCCTCAAGGGGGCACTACATCTTTTTTTTTCCTTGTTTTTCTTTTTTTTTTTTTTTTTAACTTTCCCTTCTTTTTTAAATCAACTGTATGAAAAAAAAGTTAAAAAGAAAACAAACATACAATAAAAGAACATTTCAAAGAGACCATAACAAGGGAGTAAGAAAAAGACAACTAACCTAAGATAACTGCTTAACTTCCAACATGTTCCTACTTTACCCCAAGAAAGTTACCTAATATAGCAACATTTCTGTGAACTTGCTCCTACTATATCCATCAGAAATTAACAGACCATAGTCATTCCTGGGCATCCCCAGAACATTAAATAGCTTATCTGTTCTTCTTGGATTATTGTTCCCCCTTCCTTAATTGCTCTCTATTGCTAGTTCCCCTACCTTCTACATTATAAACCATTTGTTTTACATTTTTCAAAGTTCACATTAGTGGTAGCATGTAATATTTCTCTTTTTGTGCCTGGCTTATTTCGCTCAGCATTATGTCTTCAAGGTTCATCCATGTTGTCATATGTTTCACGAGATCGTTCCTTCTTACTGCCGTGTAGTATTCCATCGTGTGTATATACCACATTTTATTTATCCACTCATCTGTTGAAGGACATTTGGGTTGTTTCCATCTCTTGGCAATTGTGAATAATGCTGCTATGAACATTGGCGTGCAGATATCTGTTCGTGTCACTGTTTTCCGATCTTCCGGGTATATACCGAGAAGTGCAATCGCTGGATCGAATGGTAACTCTATATCTAGATTTCTAAGGAACTGCCAGACTGACTTCCAGAGTGGCTGAACCATTATACAGTCCCACCAACAATGAATAAGAGTTCCAATTTCTCCACATCCCCTCCAGCATTTGTAGTTTCCTGTTTGTTTAATGGCAGCCATTCTAACCGGTGTTAGATGGTATCTCATTGTGGTCTTAATTTGCATCTCTCTAATAGCTAGTGAAGCTGAACATTTTTTCATGTGTTTCTTGGCCATTTGTATTTCCTCTTCAGAGAACTGTCTTTTCATATCTTTTGCCCATTTTATAATTGGGCCGTCTGTACTACTGTCATTGAGTTGTAGGATTTCTTTATATATGCAAGATATCAATCTTTTGTCAGATACATGGTTTCCAAAAATTTTTTCCCATTGAGTTGGCTGCCTCTTTACCTTTTTGAGAAATTCCTTTGAGGTGCAGAAACTTCTAAGCTTGAGGAGTTCCCATTTATCTATTTTTTCTTTTGTTGCTTGTGCTTTGGGTGTAAAGTCTAGGAAGTGGCCGCCTAATACAAGGTCTTGAAGATGTTTTCCTACATTCTCTTCTAGGAGTTTTATGGTACTTTCTTTTATATTGAGATCTTTGGTCCATTTTGAGTTAATTTTTGTGTAGGGGGTGAGGTAGGGGTCCTCTTTCATTCTTTTGGATATGGCTATCCAACTCTCCCAGCCCCATTTCTTGAAAAGACCATTATGACTCAGTTCAGTGACTTTGGGGGCCTTATCAAAGATCAGTCGGCCATAGATCTGAGGGTCTATCTCTGAATTCTCAATTCGATTCCATTGATCTATATGTCTATCTTTGTGCCAGTACCATGCTGTTTTGGCAACTGTGGCTTTATAATAAGCTTCAAAGTCAGGGAGTGTAAGTCCTCCCACTTCGTTTTTCTTTTTTAGAGTGTCTTTAGCAATTCGAGGCATCTTCCCTTTCCAAATAAATTTGATAACTAGCTTTTCCAAGTCTGCAAAGTAGGTTGTTGGAATTTTGATTGGGATTGCATTGAATCTGTAGATGAGTTTGGGTAGAATTGACATCTTAATGACATTTAGTCTTCCTATCCATGAACATGGAATATTTTTCCATCTTATAAGGTCCCCTTCTATTTCTTTTAGTAGAGTTATGTAGTTTTCTTTGTATAGGTCTTTTACATCTTTGGTTAAGTTTATTCCTAGGTACTTGATTTTTTTAGTTGCTATTGAAAATGGTATCTTTTTCTTGAGTGTCTCTTCAGTTTGTTCATTTCTAGCATATAGAAACATAACTGACTTATGTGCATTAATCTTGTATCCCGCTACTTTGCTAAATTTGTTCATTAGCTCTAGTAGGTGTATCGTCGATTTCTCAGGGTTTTCTAGATATAAGATCATATCATCTGCAAACAATGACAGTTTTACTTCTTCTTTTCCAATTTGGATGCCTTTTATTTCTTTGTCTTGCCGGATTGCTCTGGCTAGCACTTCCAGCACAATGTTGAATAACAGTGGTGACAGCGGGCATCCTTGTCTTGTTCGTGATCTTAGAGGGAAGGCTTTCAGTCTCTCACCATTGAGTACTATGCTGGCTGTGGGTTTTTCATATATGCTCTTTATCATGTTGAGGAAGTTTCCTTCAATTCCTACCTTTTAAAGTGTTTTTATCAAAAAGGGATGTTGGATTTTGTCAAATGCTTTTTCAGCATCTATTGAGATGATCAATTGATTTTTCCCTTTTGACTTGTTAATGTGTTGTAATACATTGATTGATTTTCTTATGTTGAACCATCCTTGCATGCCTGGAATAAACCCCACTTGGTCATGGTGTATGATTTTTTTAATGTGTCTTTGGATTCGATTTGCAAGTATTTTGTTCAGAATTTTTGCATCTATATTCATTAGGGAGATTGGCCGGTAGTTTTCCTTTTTTGTAGCATCTTAGCCTGGTTTTGGTATTAGATTGATGTTAGCTTCATAAAATGAGTTAGGTAGTGTTCCCTTTTCTTCAATGTTTTGAAAGAGTTTGAGTAGGATTGGTGTCAGTTCTTTCTGGAAAGTTTGGTAGAATTCCCCTGTGAAGCCATCTGGCCCTGGGCATTTATTTGTGGGAAGATTTTTGATGACTGATTGGATCTCTTTGCTTGTGATGGGTTGGTTGAGGTCTTCTATTTCTTCTCTGGTCAGTCTAGGTTGTTCATATGTTTCCAGGAAATTGTCCATTTCCTCTACATTATCCAGTTTGTTGCCATACAGTTGTTCATAGTATCCTCTTATAATTTTTTTAATTTCTTCAGGATCTGCAGTTATGTCACCTTTTTCGGTCATTATTTTGTTTATATGGGTCTTCTCTCTTTTTGATTTTGTCAGTCTAGCTAGGGGCTTGTCAATCTTGTTGATCTTCTCAAAGAACCAACTTTTGGTGATATTTATCCTCTCTATTGTTTTTTTGTTCTCTATGTCATTTATTTCTGCTTTAATCCTTGTTATTTCTTTTCTTGTACTTGGTTTAGGATTGGTTTGCTGTTCATTTTCTAGCTTCTTCAGTTGATCCATTAGTTCTTTGATTTTGGCTCTTTCTTCCTTTTTAATATATGCGTTTAGTGCTATAAATTTCCCCCTTAGCACTGCTTTTGCTGCATCCCATAGGTTTTGGTATGTTGTGTTCTCATTTTCATTCGTCTCTATATATTTAGCAATTTCTCTTGCTATTTCTTCTTTAACCCACTGATTGTTTAGGAGTGTGTTGTTTAACCTCCAGGTATTTGTGAATTTTCTAAGTCTCTGATGGTTATTGACTTCTAATTGTATTCCATTGTGGTCAGAGAATGTGCTTTGAATAATTTCAATCTTTTTAAATTTATTGAGGCTTGTTTTATGTCCCAGCATATGATCTATTCTGGAGAAAGTTCCGTGAGCACTAGAAAAGTATGTGTATCCTGGTGATTTGGGATGTAATGTCCTGTAGATGTCTGTTAAATCTAATTCATTTATCAGATTGTTTAGGTTTTCAGTTTCCTTATTGGTCTTCTGTCTGGTTGATCTATCTATAGGAGAGAGTGATGTGTTGAAGTCTCCCACAATTATTGTGGAAACATCAATTGCTTCCTTTAGTTTTGCCAGTGTTTCTCTCATGTATTTTGTGGCACCTTGATTGGGTGCATAGACATTTACGATTGTTATTTCTTCTTGCTGAATTGCCCCTTTTATTAGTATGTAGTGGCCTTCTTTGTCTCTCAAAACATCCCTGCATTTGAAGTCTATTTTATCTGAGATTAATATTGCTACACCTTCTTTCTTTTGGCTGTAGCTTGCATGAAATATTTTTTTCCATCCTTTCACTTTCAGTTTCTTTGTGTCCCTGTGTCTAAGATGAGTCTCTTGTATGCAACATATTGATGGTTCATTTTTTTTGATCCATTCTGCGAATCTATATCTTTTAATTGGGGAGTTTAATCCATTTACATTCAACGTTATAACCGTGAAGGCATTTCTTGAATCAGCCATCTTATCCTTTGGTTTATGTTTGTCATATTTTTCCCCTCTGTCTATTAATATCCTTTATTGTACCCATACCGAATCTCTTTAGTACTGAACCTTTCTCCAAGTCTCTCTGTCCTTTCTTTGTTTCTCTGTCCATAGAGCTCCCTTTAGTATCTCCAGTAGGGCAGGTCTCTTGTTAGCAAATTCTCTCAGCATTTGTTTGTCTGTGAAAAATTTAAGCTCTCCCTCAAATTTGAAGGAGAACTTTGCTGGATAAAGTATTCTTGGCTGGAAATTTTTCTCACTCAGAATTTTAAATATATCGTGCCACTGCCTTCTTGCCTCCATGGTGGCTGCTGAGTAGTCACTACTTAGTCTTATGCTGTTTCCTTTGTATGTGGTGAATTGCTTTTCTCTTGCTGCTTTCAGAACTTGCTCCTTCTCTTCTGTGTTTGACAGTGTGATCAGTATATGTCTCGGAGTGGGTTTATTTGGATTTATTCTATTTGGAGTTCGCTGAGCATTTATGATTTGTGTATTTATGTTGTTTAGAAGATTTGGGAAGTTTTCCCCAACAATTTCTTTGAATACTCTTCCTAGACCTTTACCCTTTTCTTCCCCTTCTGGGACACCAATGAGTCTTATATTTGGACGTTTCATATTATCTATCATATCCCTGAGGTCCATTTCGATTTTTTCAATTTTTTTCCCCATTCTTTCTTTTATGCTTTCATTTTCCATTCTGTCATCTTCGAGGTCACTGATTCGTTGTTCAACTTCCTCTAGTCTTGTACTATGAGTGTCCAGAATCTTTTTAATTTGGTCAACAGTTTCTTTAATTTCCATAAGATCATCCATTTTTTTATTTAGTCTTGCAATGTCTTCCTTATGCTCTTCTAGGGTCTTCTTGATTTCCTTTGTATCCCATACTATGGTCTCATTGTTCATCTTTAGTTCTTTGAGTAGCTGCTCTAGGTGCTGTGTCTCTTCTGGTCTTTTGATTTGGATGCTTGGGCTTGGGTTATCCATATCGTCTGGTTTTTTCACATGCTTTATAATTTTCTGTTGTTTTTGGCCTCGTGGCATTTGCTGAACTTGATAGGGTTCTTTTAGGATTTGTAGACCAATTGAAGTCCTTATCTCTAATTTATCAGATCTACAGCTTCGTGGAGTACACTTTCTCTAACTAACCAGCAGGTGGCGTCCACGAGCCACCTGTTCTCCACAAGCCAGTTCTCCCCTGTTTAGCCTTTTTGGTGAGTGGGGGAGTGAGTCTTGTGGGGTCCAATTGGTGTACCAAGCTTGCGTGTGTAGTTGGTGTTGCCTGCCCTGTATATGGGGCGTGTTTCTGGGCAGTCAGGGAGTGGGGGGTGGCTCTAACAATCAAATCTCCCTGGTGATCCTAGAGTTTTAAAGCTGCTGCAATAGTCTAATCCTTCAGTTCAGTCCTGCCACAGTTTGTCTCTGCCACTGACCCACAAGTCCTTGGTATTGGCGTATGGCTCCTGAGACTTGCAAGTGGGCCCCTCTTCCAGGCCGTGCACCCCGGGTCCTCTGTTGAGGGATGACTGTGCTATGTCACAGGTGAGTGCCGTCCCCCCAGGGCAGTTCTGGGCTGCTGGGCTGTGTAGGGAGGCTCCCAGTCTGCTGAAATGATGGCTGAATGGGGCTTTGTTAATTCACACTGCTCTACCTTCCCAACTCTGGGACAATCAGCTGAGGTTGCAGGGAAGGCTAATGTCCACACCCAGTTTTGTGGTGTGTGCCTGTTATTTGAAGCACTTCCGTCACCCTGGGTTGTCTGGGGCAGCTCTGGGCTATGGGGCTGGCGATGGGCAGGAGTGTTTCCTGTCCACCAGGATGATGGCTGTGAGCGGACACCCCCCTTTTCTTGGGAAGTTGTGATTTTTAGTGAATTTTCTCAGCCACTGGATTATTGCGTTTTGTCTCAGAGCTCTCTTAGTTCTGCTCTTGACTTGACCTGCCCAAATTGCAAGTCTTTGAAGCTTTCTGTATTGGGCTTCTTAGAGTAATTGTTTCAGAAAAAGAAAAAAGTATTAAAAAAAAAAAAAAAAAAAAAAAGGGCCCTCCTCAGAGATCTAATGGGTTATTGAAGTGCTAAGAGACAAAGCAACCAGGGCCATTAAGGAAAGGTCCACAGGGCAGAGAGATCAGCTTTTCTTCGGGATTTGCATATGCGCCTCAGGGCCTGAGCTCGGGCCTGAGCTCTGCCCTTCCCCTTTCTATGTTCACCAGAACTCCAAAAATCCTCCGTTTTTATTTTGGAGTTTTTCGTGTTGTTTTTTTTTCTCTATGCCTGTCTCTTCTCTGCTGGGCTGGCTGCTCTCAGATTCTCTGGTGTCTGGTCTCAGTCTATCTATGGTTGGAGTTTGGATCAGTGGAATGAGTTTCCGATAAGGGCTGCCACTGCAGTTCTCCCTTTTCCTTCCCGGAGCTGACAGCCCCTCCTCCCACGGGACTGAGCCTGGCAGGGAGGGGCGCGGGTCCCCTGGCCGCAAAAACTTACAGATTTCGCTGATCTCAGCAGTTCCACGTTTTCATGAGTGTTGTATGAAGTATGCCCAAAGTCAGATTGCTCTGTGGTGTCCAGTCCATCCAGTTTCTGGCTTTCTACCTACTTTCCTGGAGGAGTAACTAAAACATACAGCTCACCAGTCTGCCATCTTGCCCCGCCTCCTCCTCTCCTTCAGTTTTAATGTTATGTAATGTATTTAAACTCTTATTTAAAAAAAATTTGTTTTCAGAAAAAAAAAAAAAGGAAGAAAGAACTAAAACCAAAGAACTAATGGAACAAATGAAGAAGCTAGAAAATGATCAGCAAACTAATGCTAAAGCAAGTAAAAGTAAAGAAATAACAAGGATGAAGGCAGAAATAAATGATACGGAAAACAAAAAAAACAGTAGAATAAATAAAATCAAAAGTTGGTTCTTTGAGAAAATCAATAAGATTGACAAACCTTTAGCTAGACTGACAAAGTCAAAAAGAAAGAAGACCCAAATAAACAAAATAATAAATGAGAGGGGGGAAATTACTACAGATCCTGAAGAAATAAAAAATATCATAAGAAGATACTATGAACAACTCTATGCCAATAAACTAGATAATTTAGAGGAAATGGATATTTTCCTGGAAACATACAAACAACCTAGATTGAATAAAGAAGAAATAGAAGAATTCAACAAACCAATTACAAGTAAAGAGATCCAATCAGTTATCAAAAACTTCCTACAAATAAAACCCCAGGCCCAGATGGCTTCACAAGGGAATTCTACCAAACTTTCCAAAAAGAACTGACACCATTCCTGCTTAAACTCTTTCAAAAAATTGAATAAAATGGAATGCTACCCAATTCATTTTATGAAGACAACATCACACTAATATCAAAACCAGATAAAGATGCTAGAAGAAAAGAAAACTACAGGCCAATTTCCCTAATGAATATAGATACAAAAATTTCAAACAAAATACTTTCAAATCGAATTCAAAGACATATTAAGAGAATTTTGCACCCTTACCAAGCATGTTTCATCCCAGGCACGCAAGGGTGGTTCAACATAAGAAAATAAATTAATGTAATAAAACACATTTAATAATTCAGAAGGGAAAAATCAAATGATCATCTCAATAGATGCTGAAAAAGCATTTGACAACTCCAGCATCCTTTTATGATTAAAAACACTTCAAAAGGTAGGAATTGAAGGAAACTACCTCAATGTGATAAAGGGCATTTATGAAAAACCCACAGCCAGTATAATTCTTAATGGTGAGAGACTGAAAGCTTTCCCTCTAAGATCAGGAATGAGACAAGGATGTCCGCTGTTACCACTGTTATTCAACATTGTGCTAGAAGTTCTAGCCAGATACATTTGGCAAGAAAAATAAGTAAACGGCATCCAAATTGGAAAAGAAGAAGCAAAACTCTCTTTATTTGCAGATGATATGATCTTATACTTGGAAAACCCTCAGAAATCGACGACATACCTACTTGAGCTAATAAACATAAACAAATTCAGAAAAGTGGTGGGACATAAGATTAATGCATTTAAGTCAATCATGTTTCTATACATTAGAAATGACATAACTGAAGAGGCACTCAAGAAAAAGATTCCATTCTCAATAGAAACTAAAAAATTAAGTATACCTAGGAAGAAACTTAACCAAGGATGTAAAATACCTTTATAAAGAAAATTATATAACTCTACTAAAAGAAATAGAAAGCAACCTAAAGAGATGAAGAGATATTCTGTGTTCATGGATAGGAAGGCTAAATGTAGTTAAGATGTCAGTTCTACCCAAACTGTCTACAGATTTAATGCAATTCCCATCAAAAGTCCAACAATCTACTTTGTAGACCTGGAAAAGCTAGTCATCAAATTTATTTGGAAGGGAAAGATGCCTCAAATTCCAAAAAATATTCTAAAAAAGAAAAACGAAGTGAGAGGAAAGAAAAAATAGATAAATGGGACCTCCTCATAATTAAAAGCTTCTGTACCTCAGAGGAATTTGTCAAAAAGGTAAAGAGACAGCCAACTCAATGGAGAAAATATTTGAAGAAACTATCTATCTGATAAGAGACTGATAACTTGTATATATAAAGAAATCTTACAACTCAACTACATTAGTGCAAATAGCCCAATTATAAAATGGGCAAAAGATATGAAAGACATTTCTCCAAAGAGGAAATACAAATGGCTAAAAAACACATGAAAAAAATGTTCATCTTCGCTAATTATTAGGGAGATGGCAAATCAAGACCACAATGAGGTATCACGAAACTACAAATACTGGAGAGGACATGGAGAAATTGGAACTCTTATTCATTACTGGTGGGACTTCCAGCCACTCTGGAAGACAGTTTGGCGGTTCATCAGGAAACTAGGTATTGAGTTACTCTACTATCCAGCAATTTCACTTTTGGTATTTACCCAGAGGACCTGAAAGCAGTGACATGAACAGATACTTGCACACCGATGTTCATAGCTACATTGTTCACAATTGTGAAGAGATGGAAGCAACCTAAATGTCCTACATCAGATGAGTAGATAAACAAAATGTGGTATATACATACGATGGAATACTATGCAGCAGTGAGAAAGAACGAAGTCATGAAGCATGACAATGTGGATTAACCTTGAGGACATGTTGAGTGAAATAAATCAGATACAAAGGAGAGAGATTGTATGATGCCCCTAATGTGAACCCTGTAAAAAACAAACCAAGTGTCTTACATTGTATAATATAGGGGACCTAGAGATATACAGAGGCTAGTGAAGGGGGAACAATAATCTAATAAGAACAGATAAGATATTGAGGTAATCTTAATGATATGGGAATGCTCATGAATGACAATGGTTCATTAATTTTCTTGGGGTATAGTAGGAGCATATTGGAAGCAATGTAGTTATTTTAGAATATTTGTTTTTCTTATTCCTCTTTGTTTTGTTTGAAATGTTTTTTTTTAAAATTTTTTGATAAAGTGTTTTTTTTTTTTTTTTTTTTAAAGTGTAACAACGGTTGCAGCTAGACTTGTGAGTACTAGCTTCAGGGTTTCTTTACAATAAGGGATGTAATGAGTTCAAATAGACCTTCAAAAGCGGTCACCCAAACCATCATGAGACGACTAATTGGCCCTTTTAATTAGCTATTTCCATTGCTCACATTCTCCCTGGGAGTTGCAGAATGAAAACTAACACCTAAGAGTCTGATTTGGCATCACCAGCAAGAGTGAGTTCTAATTGCACTTAGTTGGCTTTTAGCAAGTTTCAATCTGGGCTTTGATTTTTCCCTTGTTGAAAAACTTCTAAGAATATTTTGCCCTCCCACATAGCTTTATTTTATCAACATTATAAACATACTTGGTACAATGCTTCCCCCACTCTCTGCCAACATACTCCACAACCCTTCCCCATCTCTTCAATAATCCCAGCCAATTTAATTGATTAAGAAAATCACTAGCTGGTCCTTATTATCCTTATGCTAAGCCAATCTTGCCTAAAAATAACTAAACTTACACCTCCTCCTTGGAATGTCTCATCCTCCCCCCTGACCCCACTCGTCCCCCATCCCCAGTCTCTGTTTCGCCGTCTCATAACAGGCACTCTGTAACCCGGGATCTGCTCGCCCTCCCAGATCCATTAGCAATGGCCCATTAGCTTCCTCATCACCACAGGTTCCACTGGCACTTGCTCTTTAATTTCTGCAAAAATCCTGGCCTTAGCTTTACTCACAGAAGTGCTGTGAAGACCAAGCTTGTTTCCTATCACACAATTCCTCCAGAGTTCTTCTTAGTAGAGATGAAACCAGAAACAAACAGACTTACTTCTATTATTAGCATTATTATTAAATATTTTAAGGTCAGAAGCATCACATAGTCTGGCATCATTGTCTCTTATTTGACACAGACAGAAAATGGCCGTTCAACCCCAGGATGGAGTAAAATGCCAGCTGCCTGCTCTATTGCCTGGGTCCTCTCCAGAGCTTGGGAGGTCTGGGACAAATCAATCTAGGCTCTCTCTGCCTCCAGGGGAGCAGGAGGTTGCCACCACGGCATTGTAGATGGGATGGTCTCATGGTTGGGAGCCTCAGGTTCCAACTTAGAATCACATCCTTCCTTATAGCCCCTCCTCCATTACCTTTCCTGTAACAACCCAGTGAATGAGCAGTTAAAGGTGATGAGAAATAAAGGACACCTGTTAATTAAACTCCCGCTGAATCAACAGAGCAGCAGAGGAGAGCAACAACTGGGAACTGGGTATTTGTACAATAGTTCGTCTGCTTTGCTTTGGAGTTACTAGCCCTCAATACATCCCCTCTCCCCATGTGTATCTTTCCAATGTGCTGTGTCCTTTTCCTGTGAGCTGAGAAACTAAGGTTTGGTAGAATTGTGTGTAAACTGAGAGTCACTGGGCAATGAATTATGACTTGATGGCTCCTGCCAAAGAAATATGCAATAATTAATTAGACATGAGATTTGGTCAGTCACTCTCAAGCCATTTTGCTTTTACTTTACTTCATTTATTTATTTTTTTGTGAGTTGATTTCCTTTTTATTTGTTTATTTTTACTGTGTTCTCAAAAATTGGGATTAGCTGAAAGTCTGGGCAGCAGCAGGGTACTGTATTAAGTACCTTTAATTTCAGGTGAACCTCGTTCTCACCAGCGGATTAATTTGCTTTAAGATTGACAGAAGTGTTTTTGCACTTCAAACTAATTTTATAACATGTATATAAAAATTACTTATTGTGAGCTTCAGCATTTTGCAAATTTTGGGGATGAGGTATTGTGAAATGGAGACCAAGTATGTTAAGCTTGAATCTTACTTAGGAAAGTCCTTCATTTTTAATGTGAATTCTTAAGATGGGGAAAATGAAGCAACATGCTGCCACATCTAATTTTCCTAAGTACAGATTTAACACACATGTGGAGGCCAGAGACTCCATTTTGGGTTTCGTTTGGCTCTTGCCATTTCTTGCATTCCCTCCACACTTGGTGCGAGGTGTGACATGGCTATAGTGAGAAAATCCCATTTACTGTGGATTTAGTCACATTTCATTCCACACCTGGTCACAAAACCATGCTTGTGTTCCAGTGGAATTGAAAAGGGGTTTGACTTTGATTCTCAGAAAGTGGGTTTGTTTTAACTTCACATACAACTTTCTGAAGCACTTACTATACCAAAGATTTTCAGAAAAAAATGTATACTGAGCGAAACATGTACATGATATGGATTAACATAGAAAATTTACACAAACATTTAAGTCAAAATTAGAACCAACACAGAGATTTATTTCCTGGGAGGTGGGTGTGGACACATGGGCTCTGGAGTAGCCTTCCTCATACTAATTGCCCTTTGCTCTTGGGAACTTGGGAAAAGTTTATGGGGAACTTTCCTGAAAACCACTAGAGGGTACTCGCGCTTTAATTTTAAGAGGCCTTACAGCATGCTGCCCCTGCAGCCCCGAGGAAGTTACCTTGTTTGATTGTTTCCTCAGATTTCAGAATCTGGCTCTGCTTTGGCTGCAGAGACCACACTGAGCAGTCAATTCAAACTGCCAACTGGACAGGCCGTGGGTGGGCCTGGGGCGGGGAGTGGGTAGTAACTGAAGAGTTCTAAACTGGAAATTGGGATACCTGTGGCTTTGTGACCTGACCAACAGCCAGTTTGGGGCATTGGGCAAGTCGGCTTTCCTTTTGCATCTCAGTTTCATCTACAAAATGAGGAATTTGCGTTATCGTGAGGAATTTGAATTGTGCTCTGAAGGCCCGTCTCAGGGACAGATACAGGTGGTGCAAAATCTTTTCCCTCCTTCAAGCAGAATAGCTTATTTTTATTTATTTATTTTATTTAAGATTTGTTTGAGGACAGGATTTGAGGACAGGATGTGTGCCAAAAAGAAGTTTGAAAACTGGTTAGCTAAATGATGCCTGTGGTGAAAGTAGGGGAGGGGTCCCCTGCCCTAACTTCTGCTTCCACTAATTGTCTGTAGCCCCCAGTTAATCCCTTCTATGACTCCCTCTTCTCTTTTCTGCCTTCTGTACACACCAAGATTTCAGTTAAATCAAACCACTTTCCTTCGTCTTTCTAAACAGCATTTGAGATAAAAGCTCTGAGGCAGTGGTGCTGGGCAAAAGCCAGGAAGGGTCCCTTCCTTTGCTAGCGGGTGGGGCCAGGCCAGAGAGGAGCCAGCTCGCTGATCTTTAGACACACCAGGTTTGGCTGATGACAGTTAGAGGCCAGGAAGGTGGGGCTCCTGGTGGCAGTGATTCTGCACGGTGAGTCCCCTCTCCTCCCCACCACTGACCCCCACACTGACCCCCACAAACACACTGTGGCCCACACATCAGTCTTGACTAAAGCTTTCGGTTTAGACAATTTTCTTGTTTGCCCAAGTTAAGAAAGTCATTGCTACCACTTTATCCCATTACAGTCATCCTTTCTTCTGTGTTTTATTTATGGGCCATTAACTGAGCACTTCTTTCATGGGTGTGCATGCCAGAAACTCTGGGGGATGAAGAAAGGAGTAAAACAAGTTTCCTTTGATTAGAGGGTTTGCCTTGCATCTTGCTACTTTAGAGTTCCCACCTTGAGGTACTCTGCAAACAGTTGTAAGTGACTGGGGGTGTTTGCCAGGCAGGTCTTTGCCCCCTTGGCTCCTTGCCCTTGTCTCCAGTGGCAAGCAGCACGTGAGTGCCAGGTTCTCCTATCTTCCTCTTTCCACCCCCTGCCCCCTCCACGGAACTGACTGTCCCATCGATGGACAGTGCCTGTTCTGTCGCTCCATCTTCCAGGTCAAAGTGATTCTGCAAATCTACTTTCCCTGGGTCACCATGGCATTTTATATGCAAGAATCCTGCAGATGCCTGTGAGGTCTTGAATAATTTCATCTGAATAATTCATACTCCCCACAAATATTTTCACAGTAAAGTTTCACAGTGGGGATATAATATCACATCAGAAAAATGCTGAAAAGTTAGAGCTAGGCCAGACAGAACAAATACATGAGGGGTTTCCAAACTGTCATGGCAAGTGGAAGTTTAGTGCAGGTATCATTTCATGGATATTTTACAAGAAAACCAGGAACTCACCATCACTTGTTTTAGATACCAAACTCAACTCAGAAATCCTAGCAGGAGAGAGGAGAATTGGGTGAAAGTGTCCTTGAGATTTCATTGCAGGTCCTGAAAAGTAAATATATTTTAGAGAGCATTTGGAAAGAGAAAATTCCTTTTTTTTTTTGCATTGAAATTTTGTCAAAAAATATTCAGTTATAAATAAAAAGTTGCCAATAAGCTGTAGCCATGCACCCCTGCTAAGTAATTTATAGAGGATGCTCCCCAATATATGATTGTATGTTTATTTATAAACTCAGTACATTTATCTAAAAACAGAAAATAAAAAGGATGAGAGGCTCTTGTCCATGATCATCAGGAAACATACACAAGAACATCCGTAAAAGTCAAAACCTGGAAATGGTTCCATGTTCTTTAACAATAGAATGGAAGATAGGGCACATGTGGGAACTCTGTGTTTTCTGCATGATTTTTACGTAAACCTACAACTTCTCTGATAAAAAACTATATTAAAAAAACAATAGAATGGATAGGAATAAATGGTGCCATATTCATACAATGGAATACAGCTTAGCTCAGGCAACAATAATTCAACCTCAAGTAAAGAATGTTGGATAAAAAAGCATATAGCTGAAAAATAATATTCTGTCAGTCCATTTATATAAAGTTTAAAAATATGCAAAACTAACAGACATGTTGTTTAGTGGTAACATGTGGTAAACATACATGATAAAACTATAACCACAAGGAAGAGACTGATCAACACAAAATCCAGGCTAGGAGAGGGAGGGAAGGAGGTGTGATTAGTGAGGACCCACGGGGGTCTTCGAAGTTCTTGGTAAAGTTCTCATCCTTAAATTGAGTGAGGGGTGATAACTGGGTGTGCCTCATGTTATTAATATACCCATACATATATTTAAAAATTCTATTATATTTATTCAATGTTTTTAAAAACACAATAAAAAGGATGAGATAAATTAAATGATTAAAAAAACAACTTTCTACTACTTTTTTCCTATACCTCAAGGGGCCATTCTGTATACTGCCAGGCTATACGCCCATCCAACTGGTTCTACTTTAAAGGAAGAGTTCTTATCCTTAGAAAGTAGTTTTGTGAACCTAGTCTGAGTTGGGGACGGGAAGCCCAGCTTCGCACTGAATTGGAAGGATGACAATTGCTGTAGTCACTCACCCAGTGAGGTGTTGCCCAGGATGAGAGGGGCTTCGGGGTGTTTTGCTTTCAGCTCCAGGAGGTCCTTGAGGGTCCCAGGGGATATCCAGGTAACCCTCTCTCCATGGAAGGTCAGGGTTCGTTCATCTGAGTTCTCCGCCATTCTCTAAGGGCAAATGACCAGTGTGTGTGCACGTGTGTGTACCTGTCCTTCTACACTATGTAGGGTCCCAGGTGGAGCTGGGTTTCTCTAGAGAGATTTCAGGGGTTCTGGGGTCCTCTTGTTCCCTAAGATTCTACACCCATTGGCTAATGCCTGAACTTCCTTAATTCACTCCTTTAGCCTGAGACACTTCAAAATGCACTTGTCTGAAACAAGTAATAGTATAAGGCTGGCATCAGTCATTGACCCTTCAGTGTAGATTAATTTAATAGAATTTAGTCTCACGTCTTCAAAAACCATTATTTTACTAATGCTTCTAAATCACTATCTCCCACCTGGCATTTTTCTCTAAAATCCAAACTCATATATCTTACTATATACTCAACGTCTCCTCTTAGATGTATAATATGCATCTCAAATTTAACATGTCCAAAACTGAGCTCCTTATATCCAATCCCTCTCCACCCCATCCCCAAAGAAACCCCCCAAAGCAAAGGCACCTCTTCCTCCAGAGATCTTCCTCAACTCCATAAATGGTCAGTCCATCTTCCCAGCTGCTTACCCCAAAGCCCCAGAGTTAGCCTTGGCTCCAATCTCTTTCCCACCTCCCACTTCCCACATCGCGTCCATCAGCAAATCTCATGGGCTCTTCTTCCCAAATATATGCAGAATCCACTCGCTTCTCATAACCTCCACCTGCCATCCCGGTCCAGCCACCACCATCTCTCATGATGACGTTAGCTTCCTAACCAGGCTCTCTGCTCCTTCTGGGGCTCTCTGCAGGCCGTTCTCAACACAGCAGCCAGAGTGACCCCGTTAGGAAGTCTTCCTCCATCAGGCAGGTCTTCTCCTGCCCCGAGGACCTTCGCCCTTGCTGTTCCCACTGCCGGGATTGCTGCTCCCAGATGGCCCTGTGGCTGCAGCTTCAGGTCCCTCAGGACTTTATTCAAATACTACCTCTCAGACACGTCTTCCTTGGCCAGGATATTTAGAATCCCCCGTCCACTCTCGCTGCCTGCCTCCCACATCCTACTCCCCTTCTGTTTTAATTTTTCTTTTAACACTTTGCACTCACTATGCACTATCTTTTATCTATTCTCTTCCTTATTTTCTGTCTCTATCCCCAGATGACAAGTTCATTGAGGGCAAGTCTTTTTAGCTTTACCCCATGCTGTATATTCAGTATTTAGAACAATGCCTGGCACATGGCTGAATTAATAAATATTTGTTGAATGAATGAACCCATCAGAACCTCTTCAGAAACAGTTGTTTCATGTAATAGGACCACAGGATGCCCGAGAGGAAGGATGGAGAAGGGTCAGGAATCAGGAGGGTTTCTGGACCTGCACCTCTGCTGAGCAAGGCCGTGTCGCCTGGGACAATCAACAGGGACGCATTCCAGATGACAATTCAGAGCAATAATGAAATCATTTAAAAATTAGCCTTGGCAGTGGCTTCAGGGTATGTGTCCAAGGACTCTCCAGGGCAGGGTGAGCTGGGGAAGGAGCAGGCATCTTGATCTGATCCAGCATTTCCACAGCTTGACAATTTCATGGCGAGGGAAACAGTGGTTTTATAAAACTGAATTTATATCCAGTGATGTTTAAACAGGCACATAAAACACCCAACTCATCTTACCGAGAGTTCTGGGGGAAATATGAGGTCCTGGGTCGGGTCCAAGGGCAGGAACTCCTCTTTCGCAAATAATTCAGTGCAAATCTTTATAAAGGGAAGAAGATAACCCTGTCAGCCCGGCTCAGTTGGAAAGAGTGTTGTAATTCTGCATGCTAATTAGGCAAGAGGAAAATAGTAATGACTTTCCTACTCTACTGCATAGGAAAAGAGTTTAAGCCAAATAGAGTTTTAAAAAAGAATCTTGTTATAAGAAAAATACTGATTTGTCAGTATGATAAAATGAAAATGACCTGCGCAGCATTTCCCAAAGGCTGGTCAGTGAAACACTAAGACATTCTATGAAAAAAATTTCAGAGACCAAATAAGCTTGGAGAATGTTCTCCGCTGTGCCTCAACCATTACTTTCTACCATGCCAGGTCAGGATTCAGAATGCTAAAATCTCTGATAAGTCCTGCAGTAAAAAAAAAAAGTCAAGATGCATACATGTGCATGGGTAAATGCACAATGCACACACACACAAACTTCTAACTTGAATAACAATAGTTAACATTTTTTCAGCCCTTTTATTCCAAGTGCTTTTACATGTATTAACAATTTATTTACCCTTCATGAAAATTTTATAAAGTAAATTATTATCTCCATTTTACAAATGAAGAAACTAGAGCACAGTGAGAAGTTGCCCAAACTGTAATCCTGTCTGAATGGGATCTGTTTTAGCTTTGGAGGATGTGCATTCCCTCATTCCTGAAGAAGTGAGAAGGATCTGGAGAGAAACGGGGGATGCAGGGGTGGCGGTCAGTGTGATGGTGAGAGCAGAGGAGGACGTCAGGACAGGCTGAGCTGGGTTCCCTCTTGGTCCTGCTCCGGCTTGGCTCTCTGACCTTCCCAGGGCCAGGGCACTTAACCTTTCTAAAGGTTAAGTGTATATAATACATATTTCTAAGGGCCATTGAGATAGTTAGGTGAAATGGACTGACATTTGTCCAACTCTCCCCCTCTTTCTCTATCTCTCTGAGGTCTTCCCAGGTTTGAGAAAGAGCACTTGCAATTGTTCCTTGTAAAGGTCCTTAGTCGAGCCACAGATTGACACACTACAGACCAGCATCTGAATAATCTGTTTTCACTTTAGTTGTAAATGGGACTGCAGGCAGTGCCTGGGGGTGATAATGTAGAGTGTCCTTAAACTTGGAAATAAGAGTTAAATATAAAGCAAACATAATGAATCAGGCTGAGAAATGAAAAGTTCCCCTAAACAGATCCTAAGACAAGACTTAACAGTTATCCAGTGGAAGATACTAACATAGCTGAGAGAAGAACGTGCCCACCACAAAGGGACGTGGTCAGCCAGGGAGGCACAGAGAAGGGAGAGTCACCGGGCAGACTCCTGGCCGTCCAGCAGGGCTACCCTGGAGGGAGAGAGGGGTGCTCCAGTGACGCTACCCTTTAAGATTTGGTGGTCAAATCTCAAAGCTCGAAAAGACTGCTTTGAGTGATGCTCATCAAGCAAACTTCTCAGTATAATTTGGCTTTCCCCAGTGCATTTCCCTAAAGGGAAAGGGTATGTGGCTCAGTGATCACAAGGTCCACTTTATCATTGTGTTTCCCTTTATACGTGAATATTGGGGCACATTCCAGTTTAAATACCACCTTCTCGTGAGCGTGCTTAAAGGGAGTCAGGTGGGCCCCAATCAGTGCCCAAATTGAATTCACGAGGTCACGGTACTGAGAACCAGGCTTCTGAGTGTATGACCCCACCAAGGCACTGGGCTCTGTGAGGGGGTAGTGGTGGGGCACAGCCCACCTTCCTCAGTCACCACCCCTCTCTCCTTGCACACCTTCAGGCCAAAATGGGGTGACGGTGGGAGGCCAAAAATGGGAACAAGGTAGGTCTGAGAGACGGAAATAGGTACAGGAAGAGGTGACGGGTACACTTTTGTCTCAGGCCAGCTCTGTTCTCTTGCCTTCCTTGTCTACCAGGAGTAGACTTTCTATTTCATCTTGTATTTGAACTCCAAGTAATTCCTTAACGAACTTGGCAGTGGGTCATTTTTGGAAATGAGTGTCTCTCAGGGCATAAAGCCAGAACTTAAATGTTTCAGGATCGGGGGGTTTCTAAGTTGCCACGTGACTTTGGATGGGCTCCTCTGCCTTCCTGAGGTTGCATTGTCCTCTCTGAAAAAGAGGAGACGGTGACAGAGGATGGCTCTGCGTGAGCAGGGCGTAGGCATGGAAATGCATCCCATCCACGGTGGGGGTAGTTCTTTTTTCTCTTGTCTCAGTGGGTTTTTGTCTTTCTGTTTTTGTAGCTTTCTAGACTGTGACGAGGGTAAACAGGAGATGGGCTTTTTATCACAACTCCCTCCCTGCTCCCAATTGAAAAGCACTTTATTCATGCCTGTGCTTTGTGCAGTTGTAAATAAAGAAAAGGATGACCACAAAAACTAATGAGCATGATTTCAGCACTGGGCCAGCGTTAACCACCGTCAAACCGTTAAGCAATACTCTCAGTGAAAGGAGAAAACAAAAGCATAAGGGGACTCACGTCACTTTTCCTGCTGGGTGAGGAAGAATCATTTTCTCCCTGATCCAAGCAGCACAGTCCTGTTCCTTTCTGTTGACAGCCATATGACTCCTAAGAAAGTGAAATGCCTGGGGATTAAAAACTTTTTAATAGGTAAATGAATGTGTCCCCTGACAGGTTGGGCAATTTAAATGAGGCTTCAAACTTTTTTAGCCACTTTTGGTGGTTTATATTGAAACAGGGCATTGGCACAGAGATAATCACAAGGTCTTTCTTTTTCTTTATTTTCCTTATAAAGGTAATACATTTAGAATATAAAGAAGTATAAAACAGATAAACTATCATTGCCCTATTCCTCTGATAATATTTTGACTTACTTTATATTTGGGATTGTACTATATACATACTTTCACTTTTGCCTGTTTGCCCATTTATTTGCCTGTTTGCTAATTTATATTGTCATTAAAAAGATTTTAAAATAGAATTTTACTGATTGCACAATATTCCATCTTCTGGCTATTCCATAATACATTTATAAAATTTGCTATTCATGTATGCTTAGGTGTTTTTGTATATTTTATATTTATAAAGAAAATTGTACTAAACATTTTTGTTTATACAGTTTTGTGTATATCCCTGAATTTTTTCCTAGGTTAATTCTAAAGGTAGAGCTAATTGATAAAATGATTTTCAGAGAGGTAACAATTTAACCTCTCTAGCATATATAAGTTTCAGCAACATTGAACATTATTACTCATATAAGGCCCTTAAAAAAAAAAAAAGAGAAAAAGAAAGGAAAAGAAAAACATTTTGGTGACTAAATCTCTCAGATCTTTGGGATCAACAAGAGGCTGACAGGGAATTTTAAAGCAGGTTTCCATTTGCCTGCTCTTTCCCTTCTTGTTTCCTTGAAACCCTTGAATCTCTTCCTCAAATACACTTCCCTTAAGTATCTATCAAAATACTTTCAGAAATTTCAGTTCTCTGCCTCTGCCCAAGTGGCTCAGGCTGTCATCTTCCTAATCCCATCCAAGAAACATAAACAGCTGGGCCACACAAGCAGAACCTCTCTTACTCAAAGCTTTGAGAGCCTCCACACTTAACTATGAGCTGATGCTAATGGAAAGAAGCTAGGCTTATCCTGGCCCAGTAGACACAAGCCTGGAGTATTCCCTTTGGGGTTGGACAGCTTTCCTCAGTTAAAGTCCCATGGGATCTGTTGGTTGCAGGGTGGGATCTCTGACTTCATTTTTTGCCTGTGTTCCCACAGTCTGTGCCTAGAGAGGTAGATAATATCAACAAATAGGATTTCCCTCCAGAGGGAGAGAAATTTCCTTTATTTCCTTTTCACAAGTGCTTTTCCATTTATACCAGCAATTTGCTGGCCTTCCAAGCTAATCATTTCACTTCTTATCTTGTCAACATTGTCTTCCCTATGGCAATTGCAGTCTGAGAAATGCGCTGGGGGACCTGCCTGGCTCTGGGAAGCAGGACACACTTGCTGGTCCACCTCCCGTCCTTCTCCTAACACATGCAGAGCTGGGGCAAGGTACACTGGAGGCTGCAGCCTGTGACCTGCTCCCCTTCACGTCCCACCCTGGTGCTCTTCTGTACTGCGAGGGGCCTCCAACACCTGTGTGGTCATCCCAGCTTGACTGTCCAAGCTCAGTCCACCCCTCCACCAATAGCCACTTGTGGCCGCTCCCTGGTCTGGTGGTGCACACACTGGCTGTTAGGATCTGCCCCAGGAAGACAGTCTTAGGGAAGAGGCTTGTGTAGGCCCTGGAAGTGGGTTCTAGACCTCTGGACTGTGGTCTAGAAAAGGGGTGATGGCTCCAGGTGGCAAGTTACTTTGACCCCATAGATTCCTGGGAATGGCTGGAGGAGGACAGAGGGGGCCCCCTAAAGTGTGGGCTTCCTCTTGCTTGGGTCTAAGGGCAATACTGCCCACATCCATCCTGCCCCCAGCAGGGGGCAATCAGATGTGCCTGTCCACTGCTGTTGTCTCTGCCAAATGCTATTCAACAACATCCTCAATAACAGGAGTAACTACTTGTTGAGCTCTTACTAAGTGTTGAAGCAAGACTTTTCTGTGTGCTTTGCCAGTGACTTTTCATTTAATCTTCACATCAGCCCACGGAGGTATCCTCATTTTGCAGAGGAAACTCTCTGTGCTCTTGAACTTGGGGTGAATTTTAGATTCCATTCTGCATATTCAGATTCTTTATCTGGGATTCTTGGAACTACTCCTGTCCTAACAATTCAAACTCCACCCCCCTGCTTGTCTCCTTGGGTTTGCTGGAGCCCTCCTACCTGTCCTATTCTGATGCCTGGATTAACTAGTCATGGAAAATATCTGCCTGGCTGGTCAGATCACTTGACTTTCCTTTGTGGTTTTGATTTGACAACATCCACTTGTCGCCTGAAATATTCATCCTATCTTCAACAAATAGCTAAAACCCTCCTGAGTTAGTTGGGCTTCCATATAGTCAGTTCGACTGTCTAAATCATCCCATTCCTGTGTTTCCAGCCTGGAGCAGCTGTGACCTGACATTCTTGCTCTGCAGGGTGTCCACACGTCATCTACTTACCTTGCTGAAGGTCCTTCCACTTGCGAGGATCGGGCGATAGCCAGTGCAGCGGCATAGATTACCTAGTCGCAGAAGAAGCATGGTTGTCAGCAGGCTTTATTTTTTTTTTTTTTTTTTTTTTTTTTTTTTTTTTTTTTTTTTACAAACAGTATGGATTGTATATTTCACTGTATAAAAATACATATGTAACACAAAAACTTGTACATAGCAACATTATGCATGACAGCCGAAAAGTGGAAGCCACCCAAGTGCCCATCAACTGACGAATGGATAAACAAAATGTGGTCTCGCCACACAAAGGCAATCATTTGGCAATAAATTGGAAAGAAGGAGTGATTGATCCTACAACCCAGTTGAACCTGGAAAACATTATGTGAAATGAAAGAAGCAAGTTACACACACACAAACACAAATATAAATATTTGTATACATATGTATTATAGGATTTCACTTGTATGAAATGTCCAGAATAGAAGAATCTATAGAGACAGAAAGTAGATTTGTGGTTGCCCAGAGCTGGTGGGATGGGGGGCTGAGGATGGAGGTGGGGTGTGTGTGACTGCTAATGAGTGGGGGTTTCTTTTGGGGGTGATGAAATCCTTCTACAAGTAGGTTGTGGTGATGGTTGCACGACTGTGGATATAGTAATCATTGAATTGTACCCTTTACATGGTTTGTGAATTATATCTCAACAAAAATATTTAAAACACATACCAGTTTGTCTTCCATACAAATGTGTGTGCAATATCTGTTCATATGTGCATGCTTTATATTTATACTTATGTATATACCTATCTATGTGCATTGAAAAAGGACAAGAATGATTTACACCAAAATGTTGATACTGTTACTCCAGGTTTGTGGGATTATGGGTGATTTTTAGCTCTTTTCGCTTTTCTGTATTTTCTGATCTTAAAAAACAAGTATAATTCTTAGATGAAAATGTAATGCAATAAAAGTTGGCTACAGTTACTGTGAGCCTGCCATGTGCCTTGTGCTCTAAAATTGCATTCGCTCCTGCAACAGCAACCCCAGGAGATGGATACTATTACTGTCCTGGTTCTTTACAGGTGGACGGGACCCGTGGAGGTGAGCGGACTTGCCTGGGGCCACACGGCCAACAGGTGATGGAGCCGGCCCTCCAACCCACAGCCTGCCTCCCGCCACTTGGCTGGCTTTGAAGGCCACTTCCACCGTCGGTGTGATTTGGCGCAAGTGGTTTGTCCGTGTAGGAATAAATGAAGACAGCGAAGGCTCCAGCAGGCTTTATTTTTACTGGTTTCTTTTGAACATCGAAACAGGGTAGACATTGGCAACTCTTCTCTGCTCCTGGGTGAACGGTGGCTACTTTAGAAACAACTAAAGGGGGGACTTATGGGGGTTCAGGATGTCATTGGGGTAGAGCAGCCTGAAGCCTACTTCCTGTGTGGCCTCGGGTGGGTGATGGGTTTTCTCAAAGTCAGACCTACCCTGCAGGGCTTCCATGAGCTGCTCCTCTGAGGGCTCTGGGTGGTTCCTCAGCAGCGTGTACATGGACATCACCATCCCAGGGGTGCAGAATCCGCACTGGGTGCCGTGGCTCTTGGCGATCCGCTCCTGGAAGGGCACACGCATGGTCACAGGCCCTGCCTTGCCTACCAGCGTCCACATCTTGCAGGTCCCTTGTTGTGTGGGGCTCACTTCCTGGTCAGGTGCCCTCCTTCCCTTGTTTGGAACCTGCCAGCATCCTTTTTCCTAGGCTGCTCCTGGAGGTGGAGACTCAGAACCTATATTCTATTATTACAATCACTGCTGAAGAAATTCTGGGAATTAGCAGTGTGCTGCCTCCATTTACAGAGCAAGAAGAATTCTTCGGAAATCAACAATTATAAAGAGAGTGTGTGTAAGTTTCAAAAACAGCTTTCTTGGATCCTTCCACATCTTGCACAGCTTAGTACTGACCAGGAGGCTGTCTCTTTTTCATTAACTTGGAGAGATCTACTGTTAATCTCACTTTACTTAATTTTCTTAATTCTTCTGTGTTGGCAAAAAGGGAGCTCTCCTTTCAAAGGTCTGAGATTTTGGCCTCTGTCCTAGATCCCTGCTATTTAAAGCATGGCTCATGGATCAGCAGTGTTGTTTCATCTGGGAGCTTTAGGAAATACAGAACTTCCAGCTCCTGCCCAAAGTCCTGACTCAGAATCTATATTTTAAACAAGCTCCTCAGGTGATTCTTAGGCACATTAAAGTTAGAGAAACCCTGTTCTAAATTTCAGAATGTAATGTAAACTTAAGATTCAGGTTTATCAATCTTGCTCATAAACATCTTCTCCGACCTACTGGGTCCTTTTCCTTTTTTTTTTTTTAAATTTCTTTCTTTATTAGAGAAGTTGTAGATTTACAGAACAATCATGTATAAAATACACATTTCCCATATACCACCCCACCACCAATACCTTGCATTGGTGTGGAATATTTGTTACAATTGATGAAAGCACATTTTTGTAATTGTACTAGTAAATACAGTCCATGGTTTAAGTTAGGGTTCACTGTGTGTTGTAGTTTCATGGATTTAAAAAAATAGTTACCATATATACAATCTAACTTTTCCCCTTTTAATTACATTCAGATATATATTTCAGTGCTGTTAATTGTGTTCACAATGTTGTGCTACCATTACCACTATCTATTACCGAAACATTTCCGATTATCTGGGTCCTTTACCTTTGCTGACCTCCCTGGAATTGATCTCTCATGTGGTTAAACCCAGAGATCCTCTGGGCTCCTCCTGCCCAAAAGGACTCCCAGTGCTGGTTTTTCTGATAACTGTGATTCCCCAAGACTCCTTGACAATGACAGAGGAATTGATTAGGTTAGGATTTGGAAAAATGATTTTTCTAGTGCTTTGGTGAAGTCAGTTTTAGACTCCACTTGCCCTTAATTCTGATTTTCCTTTCAAGACCTCCATGTCATGGGGAATAACTCTGAATTTTATGCTGTTAGCTGGGGAGATTTTATTATCTGTGTAATATCCTTTGTATGATATGTAATCCAGACCACAGTCCAGCAGACATGAATCAATGCTTAGACAGTGCTGCTTTTCAGTCAAGATCATTGAAATTCTGATCGTCTAATAAAATTTGGATAGATTTCCAGCTTTCTTTTAGATTACTTAAAAGATGTAATTAACCTGATCCAAATGCATCCAAATCTTCTACTTACCTGACCACAACCAATCAGCCTCAGGCACACAGTAAACACAGCATTAGTCAAGGATATAAAGTTAAGATGTGAGAAAATTAGGATGTGCTCTTACCTGTACGGGATGAAGCCTAGTGTTGATGCTCCCAACACCTTCCACAGTGGTGACAGCGGCTCCATGCAGAGAGCAGACAGGTACCAGGCACGCGGTGATGGAGAAATGTCTTTGTATGAGGAACAAGGAAAATCAGGGGGAGTGGTGCAGTTCTGCCTATGGGGAAATTGGGAACCAAAACCCATACTGGCCTATCATTCAGCAGAGGGGATGGAGAACTGGAGGGACAACAGGAGGAAGAGTTTAGAGTCCTCTCTGCTGATTCTGTAATATCTGTAAGAACTGGAGACCCTCAGGGTGAGTCTGGGCATTCTGAACTTCAGAAAACTTTCTAAGCCCAGAACAGACCCTCCTGGGGCCATTGAGAAGGGACTGAATGGACTCATGTCACTAAGAGTGTGGTTGGATTTCAAACAGTATTCATTGGGACATTGACTCCATAACGGGTAAAAGGAACACCTATTCTTTTGCCCCCATATTTACATATTTGGGAATTTTTTTGCTTGTTGATTTTGAACTCTTTGAATAAGGTCACTCAACAGGATTGGATGACCTGTGTTCTGAAGTCATTTCTTGAATTCTTGGGCCAATGGATTTGGGAGGAGCTCAGGCTTTAGAATCTGGTCCTTAATTAGAGGGTGGGCTCACGGCCCAGGCATCTGCTCTGCAGGCCTTTGGCTCAGCCCAACATAGAAGTAGCGTCAGAGCCAAAAAACATTGTTCAAGTCCTTGTTCTACTGCTTGCTAGTTGTGTGACCTTGAAAGTCACTGCATCTCTTTAAGCCTTAGTTTTCCCATCTGTAAAATGAATGGTTAGTCTAAAGTGGGATTTCTTAATCCAGGGTACATAGGTGGGCTTTGGGAGATTCATCATCTTCCTGAAACTGTATGCAAAGTGTAATTAGTCTGTGAATTTTCTGAGGAGATGCCTGAGTAGCAGATTTTTGGAGAGTCTAAGATCCAGAGACAGCAAAGAAACAAAGGCCTCCTCTGGGCCTCTGGGCTTCTGGGAAGGCTACCTTATCTCTCTGGATGCTGGGTCATGCCTGGACACCATCACCGTGCAGGCCCCGCAGCCTCCTCTTCCGCAGGCGTATTTGGTTCCTGTAAGACGTACTGGAAGGGGGTGGTCAAGGAAAAATGCCAAGGCAGACATTTTGCCTCTGTTGTAGTTGTCTCTCTAGGGTGTCAGTAGCGAGGACGGTCTCTGGGAGTCAGGGGCAGGTCTGAGAAGTCACGCACCTGCCTCCAGGTCTCAGTAAAGGCCACTCCATATTTTATTAGCTGTGTGACACTGGACAGATTAACCTCTCCCTGACCATTTTTTTTTTTGCAAAGGGAAATGTAATACCTCCCTTACTTACACAGGTTTATTATAAGAATCTTATAAGATAATGCATGCAAGAGCCATTTGAAAAATCCTATTTCATTACAGGGATTCTTATGTGTCTTCTTTTGGGTTCCAATCATGTAATTGGAAGAGCTGAACTTTATTTTTAATAGCTCAATGTATTATTTGATTTTCCCAGTAATTTGTATTGCATTTAAAGTAGGTTAGTGAGCCTGGAGAGAAATCCCCTTTCCTCTTTTTAAATCCTACCTTGTGTGAGCCTCTATGTTTGTGGTGCACTTCCACACAAGTGCTGGGATTGGATGCAGTTAACTGGACTGGCTAAGACTTTGCAATTACCAACTCCTTATTGCTATTACCTGCAGTTTGTTTGCTTTTTTAAAAACCCATAGGGTATATTCATCTAAATTAAGAGTCATAGCCTCAAATGCTTATCAGAAAGATTATGGAAGTGAGTCGAGGGGGCTGGGTGTGACTGGAGCTTCTGCCCTATTTTTGATAAGGGAATAGGGTCAGCCCCTACTCAGCACTCAGCAAGCCTATTGCTATGCCAGAATGACCATCTGAACATTTAGATTTTAAAATACGAAATTCCCTAATTTTCAAACATTGACAACTAATTAAAAGCCATGTGGACTTTTAAATAAAATTTGCCCGGGGACTGATTCCATTGATTTTATATTTCTTTTCTTTGTAATTTACTGATTTCTCTGAGAGATCCATTACATTTTCCAATTAAAATGTGTTTGTCATAATGAAGCTCTATATTTCAGAATGTAAATACGTGGGGAAAATGTGACATAAGAAAACAGATGCAGAGAAAGGAAGTCTTTTCCAAAAACAAATTCCCTTCCTGAATTGGGAGAATTTAGTTTCACTCAGGAGCAAGGCTTGTGCAACACAACCACCCATTACATAACAACCCTGTGGGGAGCTGGAAAACTCTTAAGGGAGTAATTAGGGCTGAAGTAAAGAGCTTAGCTTGTATTTCACTGCTATTAAATTAAGATATAAGAAACTTTGGGGAAACGTCACCCTCTCCAAATAGCCCAATGAACCTAATATCCTTAAGACTGCTGCCCAAAGAAAACGGGAGCAAGGAACAAGGGGGCTGACTGCTTTAGGAGTGGAGGGGTTTGATTAGTTCTCATGATCACAGTGGTCTAAGTTTTTAGGGGAACAAAGACACGGCCAAGACTTTGATCAAAAGGGTCCAGTTCTTTCGTAGGAAGGACAGCAGGGTCACCTCTGGGTCCACATTCCTCGCTATCACCTTCATTGGAAAGAGAAAAGAGATTATTAAGGGGAATGAACCAGTGATCCAGCAGACTATCCCTGGTGGGCTGTTTGATTTAGGGACTGGGTGTAACATTAGGTCTGACTGCATCTGCCCCTGTGCTGTTGCACTCCGAGGGCCAATAACTTCCACTCACAGTTAGAGAGCAGGGGGTCACGAAGCAATTGTGGCAACAACGCTTGCATGCGTGGTGTGTGCTGGAAACCACTCTGGTGAACAGCTGCCCCTGGGGATTGTAGTATTCATATGCACTCTACTTTCTATCTTGGTGGAATCTTTGACCCAGTCTTTAGGACTCTTGAAATATTTTAAATCTGATTGGAACTGGATGCTAAATGTGTGTTGTGTGTGTGTGCATGTGTGTGTGTGCATGTGTGCTGTAAAGGGTCCTAGAGGGGGGACAGCTGCACCGGTAGAGTTTCAATCCTGGAACCTATGAAACATCTGTAATGGGGAAAAATATTTGATGACACCTGAGGTCTTAAGAGGTGGAGGCAGAGGGGGAAGGTGGGGAGAGTCGCCATAGTCCTGGAGTGGCCCAAAGGTGCGCCATGTGCCCCAGCTCAGGACTCAGCATGGCCCTGGCAGGACACTAGAATCCCCCCTGCCCTCTTCTTGGGAAGTGGGAGATGTAGCACTCAAAAGCCATGTGAGGGGCATTCTTTGGTTCCTCTTCCCCCACCTGTATATTTTGGAATATTTCATTTGACTTTCTTGGAGTGTCTTGCAAACACCTCCAGCCATTCTGTTGCATCAAAGGAAAGGAAGATATACAGTGGGCTGTTTATTTTAAGTTCTTCCTTTCTCCCCAGAAGAAATGTATACATTTTTATAGACCTGAAAGAATAAAAAGGTACAGAAAGATGCTTCTAAACTGAGATATTAAAATTTAACAGCTTTCTCTATCTCAAGGGAGCTTCTAAACAATGAAAGAAGCCCCCCTCTGCTTGCCCTTATACCCATCCCAGGTCCTTTAAAAACATTTATTGAGAATGTAGTTGGATAATATTTTTGAAATTCTAACTGACTCTCAGCCCCACCACACACAAACACCTATATTTCCTCGGCCCCCCTTGATTTATTCTCTGTTCTGGCTGCGGCTACTTCATTCCGGACTCATGACTCAGGAAGGGACATGGAACAAAAAGTAGAGGAAGGCGTTTCCTCTGGCTTTTGATTTTCAAAAGCTGAGGCCAGAGGGACAAGCAAGTAAGGACTCAGCTCCCAAATGGTTGTTTGAGAAGACTATATGGTGGTTCCTGGCTGTGGCTACTGGACACAGCACAGAGGGTTAGAAGGGGAGAGATGAGAGCTTAGAGGCTCCATGTGCTATCTCCATTCTCGGGGCAAGCCCTGGGAGTGGGAGATGGACATGACCAAACCCCACTTAGGTTTGTGGGATTGGAGAGCTGAGGGCCTTGGAAGGGAAGACGCAAGGCCCCATTCTCAAGGACACAGAATGGTTCCCCTAAGAGACAGATAGAGACTCCTGCTAGGAAGGGGCTTAGCAGAGGGCACTGAGGGTGACCTAGTGGCCTGTGTGGCTGGGGGACAAGGACCAGAGGAGGGAGCTGTCACAAATGAGGCCCAGGAAAAAGTGAGAACGGAGGAGCTCCCTCCCCTTGTCACTATAGGTTCCCCCTGGAACTTAGCTGCAACCCAGGAAAAGAGGGGGATGCCAAATAGACTGTGGTTACATTTCAACCAATCCTGTATAATGGGGACTTAACAGAAAAACTAACTTGATAGACAGAAAAATAAAGAAAGCCACATTTCACGTCCACTTGAGTTTCAGGATTGAGATACGTTACTAGCTAAAGTGCTTCTGATGTATCAGGCTTAGCTTATAAAGCACTTAGGGGGTTCCAAATCAAAGAAAGAAGCAGCAGCAGCCCTGGGAAGTGGATTCTAAAGATGAGGACTTGAGGCTTCGAGAGGTGTAGTAACTTGCATGAGCTCACACCGTACAAGGCAGAGTCAGATTGGAACCGAGGCAGTTGTGATTAACCCCAAAGCCTTACTGCGTCCCACATTCCCAGCAGCCACACCTCGCTGAGAGAGGCACAGGCCAAATGAGGATGCGTTCCTAGTCCCTGGCTTCTTGTCCCTAACTGGAAGGGATCCAACCCAAATGGGCCACAAGAACTCCCCTCCAGCTGGTGGTTTCCTGTGGTCTCTGCAAGCCACGATAGTAATACCCAACACTTACCTTCCTGCCGTTCACAAAGAAAACCAACTCGTCTGATGTGGATGGGCAAGGCATTGCACCTGTAAATAAGTTTCACTTTGCAGCTCTAGGTGGAAAAGCTCTTTGGCACCAGCCACAGCAATGAGAGGAAACGATATAAGTACGAGTGGCTGGAGTCCCTAGAACAGAGGGCAGGGAAGGAGGTGGAGACTTCCTTGCTTCGTGGCCTTTTAAGTGAAGGACAGAAGGCAGGCCGGGCTCCCAGCTCACACCTCATTCTGCTGCCCGCCAATCCCGGCTTCGAAGGTGGCTCTGTAGCCAGCCCACACCTCTCCATGCTTCCTCTGAAGTTTGAAGGCTTCAGTGTGAACACCACACACAACAATCTAAGCTTATATCCTCTCAGGGACAGATCCTGGTGGATCTATCTGGTTCTTCTCAAAGAGAGTTAGAAGTGGACTCTCTGAGACCTCCCACTTTTCCCAGCATTTTCCTTTTCCTCATAGGAACTCATATTGGTAAGCATGTGCCCATCTGTGCCCTAGTTGAAGTGGAGGTCCAGGGTGCCATATCCCCCCAGCCTCTCTACATTCTCCTCCCCCATCCCTCCGAGGATCATTTTCTTGGAAAATAGTGAGCTAGCCAAAACCATCATTTTGCAGACAAGTAAACTGAGGCCCAGGGCAGTGAGGTCAGTGTTTTGATTGCCTCCTTTTCACCCTCTTGTGAAGGGGGAGAGTCCCACCCTCAAGTAATGGGGATAACTGAACACAGGATACCTGACACTGGACAGACGAGACTGACAGCAGTTTATTAGTCACATATGCTCACAGCCCAGAGGGAGGAGGACCCGGCACCCCAGGCAGGGCCACAGATCGCACCTGGGGACAGATGAATAACCAGGGGCTGTGGGGGGCAGGCTCTGTAGTATCAAGAAGGTGAGGTGCCCCCTGGTTCCTGCAAGGAATAATTCTGCAGGTTGGCAGGGGACTGAAGGTCACTGCTCAGGGGTAAGCAGGAACTGTGCCTGGTCCCTGTGCTAAGGAGGGTTGTTTGGCTAGGGGCCTCATCCACAGAGCAGAGTGGGGAGGGGACTGTGATTCAGTCATTCAAGGCCCTCCCAATTTTACTAGACGTCAATGCAGTGCAAGATACTGAGCCTTCATTTTAGGTCTTGCACCACAATCAGTAGCTCAGGTTCACTCAGAAAGTAAGCGGCAAAGCAAGAACTAAAACCAAGGTCTCCTGGCTTGAAACATCTGTAAGTGTATTGATAAAGTATTTACAAAAATGAAAAATATCTTCTCATTTTTGATCTTTTTAAACATCTCCAGTTAGAACCCAGGACTTGACTTCTTGCCTGGGTGAGGCAGGTACTTGCTTGTGTAATCCAGTTTCAGGGGAGGCGGCAGGAGTTCTCTGCTCCCCAAATGCTTCCTTCATGGTATGTGGAGCCCATCGCTGGAGTCAACCCTCTGTCTTAAGGCAAACACTCACTATGCAGCAGCATTTCGGGGCAGACATGGAAAATACTTGGCCCCCTCTTGACTTTGCTAATTGAGCAAGATTTTCCTTCCTGCTTGGTCCAGATGAGACTTCAGGATCCTTTTTACCACAGAACTACTCCAGAAAACACTCCTAATCAAATGGAGTTGGCTGTTTCCAATTTCTTTCCAATTCTAATACCCAGCTCCTCAGGCACACCAACCTTCCTACCCCCTTGGGGATGTGTGTGTACATACGTGTGTGTGTGTGTGTGGTGTGTGTGTGAGTGTTTCACATGTATTAAAAAGTTGCTGAATAAATCCACAAGTTCTCAAGTTAATGAGAGGAGAAGTTGGAGATCATGGTGTGACTTAGGTAGGTTGTCCCTTTTGTTCATGTCACCCTTGCTCAAAAACCCTCAATAGCATCCTAAGCCTGGAGCATAAGGTCTAATCTCCTTAGCCCAGTGTGCCAAGCCCTCCATAATCTGTTTCTTTTTCTAGACTCAGACCCTCTTACTCTTCAAAAATGGTCTGCTCCAGACAAATACTCTTCTCAGCGTTCTTCCTCTGCATGAGCTCAGCATATCTCTACTCAAACCCACCTATAGCCCCCCACCACACTCAGCAAACCTCATATTGCTTGGGAGACCCCAGAGGTTGGCTCTGCCCACGTCTCTGAGCACATCTTGACCCAACCTCTTCCCTGATCATAATCTCTGCCATTTTTCTGCTTCTTGAATATGCTAAATTCTTTCCTGTCCCAGAGTCTAGGTGCATGTTGTTGACTTGGCCTCAGCTTTTCTTCTAGGATTTGACATGGCTGGTACCTTCTTATTTGAGTCTGAGCTTTTTCCTGATCACCCCATTGGAAGGAGCACCTCTATCACACTATTCCACCAATCTGCTTCATTTTTCCCATGGCACTCATCCCTGCCTGGCCTGGACCCTTCTAATTGAGAAGGCCTGCGTTCCCCACTAGAATGTAAGCTCCACGAGGGCAGGGATGTTACTTCCGATTCACCATTGTATCCCCAGGACCTTGAATGGTGCCTACTACAGAGAAAATGCCCATTAAATAGTCGATGGATGACTGAGGAAGGTTTCCCCTTGTTTGCAGTGATAACAACCCTGTCCCTATCCTGCTGGGATTGTTCTCCCTCACCCTTTACCTACCGTCAAAGAGCAGCTCCAAACCTCCCTTCTCTACTTTCAATTCTGAAAGCACCTGCAGATCCAACTAATTGCTTCTTTGCTTTTAAATAAACCGGCAACCAGGAAACTAGTCACTAATCTGCCACTAATAGTTGGTTATCTTTTAACACTTGTGTCTCATGTTCCCAATTAGGCAATATGCTCCCAGGAGGTTAGAATAGCTGGTTGTCTCCTCCACAGTGCTCTGCATGGGTGACAACTTGTCCATTGCAGGAATTAATAAATACTTGACTGATTACCTAACATACTTTAAATAGAGGATACATTCATTCATTCCTTCATTCATTCAACCAATAGATATTGAGCATCTGCCTCACACCAGGCCCTGTGCTGGGTGGTAGAGGTACAGTGGAAAACAAGATCTACAAGTTTTCTTTCCCCAAGGAGTTTACAGTTTGTAAGCAGTCAAACATTTAGTCTTGTGACAAGTACTGTTAGGAAAAGGCATAGAGCAGGGGAATTAGCCTTGTTTTGGGCATAGGGGTCAGGGAGGCCTCCCTGAGGAAGGGACATTAAGGCCTGAAAGATGAGTAGGAGCTGATTCCATGAGAGTTGGGAAGGGAGGGGAGGCAGGTTGAGGGAGGGAGAAAGTAGCGTGTGGAGACACAGGCCCTTCTCACAGCTGCTGCCATTTAAAGGAAAACTTTATGCAGGGGTTGTTTTGAAGGGACTATGATCTGTTCACCATCTCACACTTCATTTTAAATACGGGAAACTCTAGTGACCACAACGATCACATGGCTCCCATTTGCAGGAGCATGGATCACGATGTTTCCAAATATTTATAGGAATAAATCAGCGTCAACATCAGATTTAAGCATTGAGAAGATAAAGTCGGATTATAGTATTATGTTTGAAAGATGTATAAGTACTTTGGATTAAGAAACAGTTGCTGGGAAACTGAAAACTGAACCTGAATGACCTTAGAGAAGTGTTTTCTTTCAAACTTGTTTGAGCCAGTGAAACCTGTGTTTGAAGGAAATCTCATGAATTGTAAACAAGTTAAACAAAAAGCTTGTGTCTTCAATGGAGAGGGAATGAGGGTGAGGCCTGGAGTCTCTGGTATCCCCCCCTTTGGAAACCCCCAGCTCAGTTTGAAAACCACTCACATCAGAGTGAATGTAAGTTGCTAACAGTATTAGAGTGGGATGTGGTCTCTGCCAAGTTTTCCCGACTCACACACCATATCTGAGCAATGGAAAAAAGAAACTATGGCTTTTTTTTTCCCTGTGTGTTTTTTCTTTCGTGAAAAAGAAGTCTCAATTTCTTCATTGTGAGTGGATTGTTCTGGTGGGTGAGACAAACTTTACGTATATTGACCCAGGTGCTTGTGTCGCATGTTACAAAAAAAAAAGGTCTTGTGTTTCACATCAAAGAAATCCTGTTACCTAACAAAAGAATTAATATTAGAAATAATGCTGCCTTCCTGGACAATTCAAACAAATCTCATTTCTGGAAAAAAACTGTAACAAAAGCTGTTTGCTGAAGTAAATAGAAAAGCATCGGCCATGGCTTGGGTGTCACTCACTTCTGTTTTGGGCGCTTCAAAACCTAAAGATAGGACACAGGTAAGCAGACTGACAGTGGAGCACGTTTTAGGGTCCTTGCGAGCTTGGGTTATTCATTCAGTATTCATGTTCCAGATGTGTGGCTCTTAACCTTCCTGTAAGATCCCTTCCCTTCCACCCTGGCTCCAGTCTCTGGCTCTGCTCACCCAGGCAGCTGCAAGGCCTGTTGGGAAGCTGAACCCCAGTGAGTCCTGGGCTCTGTGGGTGAGAGGTTCTCTCCCCACTGAGCTTGGGAAGTGCCCAGAGATCAGTACCTCAAAACTGTGAATTGGGGGAGAGCTGGTCTTCTGGCTGGGGAGGGGTGACATGGAGGAAAAATTTGACATTGGTGTGAAGGTGCAGGACCTCCCTGGGAAGTCAGGAGTGCCAGCTAGGTTGACTGAGCCCTTCCTGCCCCTGAAGCGGGATGCTGTGAGGAGTCAGGAGCTGTGAGGCTTTCTCCAGGCATCTCAGCAGGGGACTGGCTTCTTCCTGGTTCTACCTTGCCAGCCTAGGGGGGCTGGGACAGGATCACTTTGCCTTCTGTATCCTATGGCTGGTGCCACCTAGGCTACTACAATAACTAGGCTGGTGCTGACAAACACTTTGGGGTGTAGTCCCCCAAAAGACTTTCTGGAGAAAAGTAAAAACAAACAAACCATTAATCCAGTAGAATGAATCAAAGGAGAAGGTGGTCACTGTGGTGACCCAATTTAGTGGCCTGAAAAACACAGTGCAATAAGTATAGATAAGCACAGAGCAAAACCACAGAGAAGTAGAAACCTTGAAGGACAGGCTAGGAGACTTGGGGACTACATGCAGAAGACCCAACCTGTGATTAACAGGACAGCCAAAGGGGAAAGGAACAGATAAAGGACCAGCAACAATTAAATGCTAGAAGAAATTTTCTCTGAGCCGAAGAGAGATCTGAGTCCAGAGACTGTATGTGCTCCTCAAGTTCCAGGCTGGATTGAAGAGAAAGGACACATACCTGGCATTGCTTGGTAGAACTTCTGAGCACCAAAGATAAATAGAGTATTTTACAAGGTACTAGGCAGAAATAGCAAGCTTTCTACGAAGAAAAACAATCAACCAGCCTGGCATCAAACTCCTTGGCTGCCACACTGGCTGCTGGGGGCGGGGGGTGGGGGGGGGGAATAGACTAACACATACTGATTGCCGAGGCAACGAGGGCAACTTGAGACCCTGTAGTCCAGCAAACACCCTCCTCCAGCCAGGGGAAAGACCACCCCACCCGAGGAAAACAGTCAAACAACAAGCCACTCAGATAAGAAAGGTGAAGAGAAGAGGCCATCTAAATAGATAAAGGTATGCTATTTGGCATTGTGTAATATAAATTATATATTCATTTAATGCAATTCATTAGAATTCCAAGTGGGTCTTTAGGGGAAGTTGGATAAAATGACATATTTTTTGTATAAGACAAAATGTCTGAGAATAGTTAAGAAGAATGTGAGGAGGGGACTTGCTTCAATACTTGTTTCAATACAGTATTGGTATAAGATTAGACTAATAGATCTGTGGATCAGACTAAAGAATCACAAAGTGGATCCCAGCATATATGTGAATTTAATAAATGACAAACAGGGAGTTTAACTTACTGGGAAAAGGATGGATTATTTAGTAAATGATGAAGCATAACTGTATATCTTAAGGAAAATAAATGCATACCCAAATCTTACCCCACATAAAAAAATAAATTTCAGAAAGATGAAAGGCTTAAATGTAAAATAAAATATTAATGATCCATTAAGAAAATCTAAGGGATTACATGTACAAATTTCAATCCAAGTGCAGTAGAGACATTCTTAAGTAATGCTGGAAGCCTAAAAGCTATTAAAACAGATGGACATACTTAACTATATAAATATCTACAATTTTCATGGTAAAAAATAAGCAAAGTTAATAGATGGGTGATAGATTTGAAAAATATTTATAATGCAGATTACAAACAAAAGGTTAGTGTTTATAATACAAAGAGTTCTTAGAAATGGCCAAGTAAAAGACAAAATATATGATAGAAAAATAAGTAAAGGATATGAATTTGTAATACACAGAACAAATATAAAAAACAAACTTATGAACAGTTGCTCAGAAAAATCCAAAGTCAGGTAACAACAAAATCACTACTAACTCTTCAGATGGGCAAAAATTCAAAAGAGCTACAATGCCTCTTGCTGGTGGGGCATGAGGAAAAGTGTATTCTCTTAATGTCGCTGTGAAAGTGTGATGTTTATAGCTTTGTTTGGGGAGAACAATCTGATAGCATCCATTAAAATACAAAACATCCAGAAATTCTTCTCTCAGGAATTTATCCCATCAAATTACATACATCAGTCCATAAGAACATTTGAACAAGAACTTTTTATTGCAGTATTGTTTATGTGGCAAAAATTTGGATATAGAATGAGTGCTCATTGGGAGAGGAGCATTTGAATAGATTTTGTTTACATCCATGCCTTGGGTGATCTGATCATATAATTTTGTATTAATTTAATATTACCTCTGTGTGTCCACGTATGTAAAGACCTTTGAAATAACTTGAGGACAGCTATGATAGAGTTGTAGCACTTTTATTAAGTGTTAATAAAAATATAAAATAAAAAACTGTTACTGGGTTAAAATATCCTCTTTTAACTAGGTTATTAATTGCTAGTAGTAGTAATAGTAGTAATTGAAAAATCTATGCATGTAGTCCAGGTGAAGATGGCAGATTGAAAGCATGCATTTACTACTGTTTCCTCCTGAAACTCCATTTGAACAACAATAAACAATTCTCAACAGTACAAATTCATAAGAACAAAGAAAATGGTGGAGGAGACAATAGCTATTACATTTTTGAAGGTAGAGAACAGACAAATGGCGACTTAGCAGATGCCACAAAACTGAATCTCATGCCAGCAGTGAGTAAAGCTGAGAAACAACCTAATCACCACAGAATTCTTCCCCTCAAAGTCTCAGAAATTGGCCGTCACCATGTACTTCCAGAAATTGAGGGTAAAGGAGGGACTAAAATCAGGAGGATTAATTGGAAATCTCTTTAAGAAGCAGTTAGATGCATGGACCCTCTTCCCTTCTCCACACAGACAGATGCCTCTCCCTTGCCTACTCTGACATGAAGGTTTGTTCTCTGAAGAGGGTAAAATGGAGGGAGTCTGAACAGAAGACACTGGGCACAGCTGAAGATGAGGGTGCTGTATTGAAAATAGGTAGATTCAGTGAATGATTACATACCAGAGGCAGCTACTCATACTCTTCCCCCCAGTATGGCTCTCAGAATGCTGGCAGCCTGGTCCATTCCTTCTCCCCTGTGGTGTCAGAACAGCTCAGGAGGAAAAAGCAAGGATTCTGCTCTTTGGGGGTTTTCCAAGGTTACAGATTCACTGGTTAACCCTACAGAAAAGCCCACAGTTGATGAGCCCCATTCACAGACTTAGAGCCTCCAATAAGCTGTTTAGTGCCCCACTTAAATAAATGAATCACCAGACATCTGAGGTAAACCCTTAACATGAAAGATGGAGACCAAAACAAAGTCAAACAAACAAATGAAAAAACAACATGGAGAGAAAGAAGAAAACTGAAAAAAACAAACAAACAAACAAAAAAAACCCCCACAAAAACAAAACCTCAGAGATATAAGAAAAGCTATTGCATACAAGAAACAAGAACAGATTGCTATCAATAGGAAACAGTCAGAGAAAAGAAAGGTGCTTGGAAATAAAAAATATGATAGCAAAAATGAAAACCTCAATAGAAGGGTTGGGAGATACAGCTGATGATATATCCTAGAAAGGAAAGCAAAACAGCAAAGAGAGAGAAAACAGGAGACAAAAGAACAAAGAAGCCCATTACTCTGAGAGGCTCAACATCAGACTAATAGGGGTTCCAGAAAAAAGCAAATGAAGAAAATGGAGGAGAGGAAATTATCAACAGAATAATTTAAGAACCTTTCACTAGGACTTGAGTTTCCAAATTAAAAGGATCTTTGAGTGCCCAATGCCATCAACAAAAATAGACCCACATGGAGGCATAGCATTGTGTAATTCAGAACTCTGGGGTAAAAAAAGTAAGATTTCATCTTTCCAGAGATTAAAAACAGGTCACCTACAGGATTAAGAAACGGAATGGCTTTGGACTTGAAACTGGAAGACAGTAGAGCAATGCCTTTTAAACTCTGAAGGAAAATTATCTCTGTAACTGTCTAAAATTCTGAAATCTATATATCTATATTTCACCTATACCCAGTGAAAATCTTAATTAAGTGTGAGGGCAGAATAATGACATATAGCAGACATGCAAGGCCTTAAAAATTTGTCTCCCCCACATCCTTTTTCAGGAAGCAACTGGAGGAAGAGCTCCACCAATAAGAGAGATTAAATCAAGACAGAGGAAGACACTGGGTAGAGGAAGCAGGAGCTCCAACACAGCAGAGAAGAGAATGGAGTCAGGGAGGGGTGAAGGGAGAGGCCGGGACAGAGTGACCAACCGGGACTGGTTGGGGTTTGCTCAGGACTGAGGGGTTTCCTGGAGAGAGGAATTTTTCAGTGTTCAAACAGAAAAGTTCCAGACAAATCAGGATGCTTGGTCATCCTTTTCCAGGGTGAGAGCTGGGCCAAGGAGTAGAGGTCACTAGTCCAGACGGAAGCAGGTCAGGAGGCTCTATTTGATCATACTGAGAAGACATTTAGACAAGTGGCAGAGAGTTGGGGTTGATTTAATCATAAATACATAGACAATTAGCAAATGAAAAGAAAAAGGAAGTGATTGATTCTAGGGAAAACTAAAAGTTGTGCAGGAGAGTAATTATAGTATACAACATGGTTCAGCTGAGACTATCATTTATTTAATCATAATACTGTAAATCTTAAATATTGATTTAACTGAAATAATGTGTTTACTGGGAGGATGGGTTGGTAGATGGAAAAGAAGTAGGCATCTGGAGATTGGGAAGGTGAAAGAGAACTAAATCCTCAATGTCCATAGTGGAAAGTTAATAAAGAATGACTGAAATTGTGTGTTAGAAATGTTGAGGTAAATATAAAAAGAATCAGCTAGAAGAGCTTAAAGTAGTTGCCCCTGGGGAGGTGGAAATTGAAGGGAGCTAAAGTAGAGAATTACAATTTTTTTTAATAGATACAATGGACATATTGACTCATATTTAACCTATGTGTTTACATAGTTTTCATAAAACAAAAAAGCAAAACAGCAAGGAATGGAAGAACAGGAAAAAAAATGAAATAGGTCGCAGGGGTAGATAATCAAAATTAAGATTTCCTCCTATACCAAACCTCCAGTTCTCCCCGTCAACCAATGATTGTAATTATTTCTTGTGTATACTTCCAGAGATTTTCTTTATGTATGCAAGTATAAATACTGGCTTTATTTGAACAGAAATGAGATTATACTGTATAGTTTCAGTTACTTTTTCTCATGTAGCAATGGGGACTTCAATACTTTTAAATAACCTTGCATTTTATTTATCATAGCAACATGCACATGCATTTGAAACCACAGCAATAAGACCTATTATTTATATGCCAATTTCTTGAAATAATTCCAGGGACTGATGACCCATGGTTTGTGAACTACTGCTCTAGAGGAACGATGTGATTTGATTTACATAAAATATGGACTACGCAAGGAGTACTAGACAGAAGGCAGACTAGCTGGTTTTGGAAGCCTTTTTTATATCACCAGCTTCATTGGGTGAACAGGGGAAAGTCAAATGGGAATCTTTTGGCATTCTGTTCTAATCTGTTCTTATGATTTGCATTCTGTTCTAATCTGTTCTTACGATATGCATTTTTAAATTTTGAGGACAAAACTCCAATTAGCAAGTAAGATACGCAGAAATTCTACCAATCTTATAGTTCATTCCCTAGCAAGTGAATTAAATGATACAATGTATTTCCTGTTCCCATCTTGCTCTTCAATTTATGGCACTCCAAATGTTATGTTGGTACTATTTTCAGATCCAGACTGTGAAGATATTCTTGGTGCTTGGAAGGTTGTATCTGGTTCATTACTTTATTCTGCTCAAAGGCTGTCTCCTCAGAGTGGGCTCCTCGACCTCTCCACCTTCCACCTCTACCCTTATTCTGTATGCAGGATAATCTGATATCCTACTGCAAATTTATGTGTTTATTTTGCTTATTCTGTGTCCCACCCACACTAAAATGTAAGCTCCATAAGACTTTGTCTACTTTATTCACTGCTCTATCTTCTTACACTGAGGGAATTTAATGAGTATTAAGACGATACAATATACCCTACGACTCTATCAAAGTAGCCTTTTCTTTAGAATTCTTTATTAAATGACAAGATCTCCTAATTATCCACAGTAATTGGTAATTACTAATAATAGTAATTAGTAATAATGCCCTTAATTAACTCGCCTCCTTCTTGACTTTTTTCATACTGAAGTGCTTCATTGCTTTGCATACTAGGCTAACTGATATGCTTCCTTTCTCCTACCCCTGATGTCCCTTTCTATTTCTGTTTCATTTTCTTTAAATGGAGTGCTGAACATCTACAAAACCATGACTTTACTTCCAAATTCAATTAAAATATTGAAGTTATTAGGAAAGTCTCCTTCTTCCCAAAACAACTGTTTTTGTTCAGCCTACTCCAGGCAACAAATGTACCTCAGGGGAAGAGCATCCTGGGCGTGGCCCTGGTTGGCTTAAGCCACACAGCATTTTCCACTTCCTGGACCAGGGGTGGACATGTGACCTAAGCAATCCAATCAGGGGGAATCTCAACTTCAGCTTGGAATGCTGGGACAGAGGGTTCTCCCTCTTTTCCTGGGTACTTGGTGTGTATTGGTAAAACTAGGAACTGCCACAGCTGTTTCTCCCTCTTGGGAGAAAGAAACTTTACAGGGGAGGACGCCATTCAAAGAATCACAGGCAGTGAATAAGAAACCACCTTGAAACTTGGTGGATTAAAATAATAAGCATTTATTAGCTCAAAATCCTGCATGTTAGCTGGGTAAGTCCTCTCATCTGCCTGGGCCCACTCATGTTCTTTGGTCAGCTTCTGGACTGGCTGAGTCTGGCCAGTTTATGCTGCTCTCTCTGGATCATCTGCCATGGTTGGGTCACATGGCCTCTTATCCTCCAGCGTGCTAACTTGGGCTTCTTCATATGGTGGCAGTTTCAGGGTTTCCAAGAGCAGCAAGAGAGAGCAAACCCCAAAGTGCTGGTGTAGTTCAAGCCTCTGCTTTCACCATGTTAAGCTTTCCACTGACCAAAGAAAGTCACCTGTTGCAACCAGATTAGAGGAGTGAGAGATAAACTCTGTTTATTGAGGGAGGAGAGGCAAAGTCACTTTGCAAAGAGATGTGCATATAGGGAGGGGGAATTTGTGACCATTTTTGTGATCTACTAAACAGAGAAGCACACAGTTCAAAGAATCATAGAAAAATGGAGTGAAGGTCACTGGATTAAGTCAATTCTCAAGGCCACCCTACTTCTGGAATTTCACTTATTTTTTAAGTTGCTTTGAGTTAGATTTTCTATTATTTGCAGCCCAGATCATCATTATGGGCTGATCAGTTATCATACAATTGATCCTATGTGACTGTGCCAGTTTGAATATATTATGTCCCCAAAACGCCATTATCTTTAATGCAAGCTGGTGTGGGCAGATGTATTAGTGTTGATTAGATTGTAATTCTTTGATTGAGTGTTTCCATGGAGATGCGACACACCCAACTGTAGGTGATAACTCTGATTAGATAATTTCCATGGAGGTGTGGTCCTGCCCATTCAGCATGGGCCTTGATTACTTTACTAGAGCACTATATAAGCTTGGACAAAAGGAGCGAGCTTGCTACAGCCAAGAGGGACACTTTGAAGAATGCACAGGAGCTGAGAGAGGAGCTGCAGATGAGAGACAGTTTGAAGATGGCCATTGAAAGCAGACTTTTGCTCTGGAGAAGCTAAGAAAGGAAAAATGCCCCAAGAGCAACTAAGAGTGACATTTTTGAGGAACTGCAGCCTAGAGAGGAATGTCCTGGGAGAAAGCCATTTTGAAACCAGTACTTTGGAGCAGACACCAGCCACGTGCCTTCCCAGTTAACACAGGTTTTCTGGACACCATTGGCCATCCTTCAGTGAAGTTACCCAATTATTGATGTGTTAACTTGGACACTTTATAGCCTTAAGACTGTAACTGTGTAACCAAATAAACCCCCTTTTATAAAAGCCAGTCCATTTCTGGTGTTTTGCATTCCTTCAGCATTAGCAAATTAGAACAGTGACTGATGCTACTTCTATATGGTTCTTAAACACTACTTACATGGTTATTTTATAAAAGATTAATCTCAATGTACAGTAAGACTCAACTGCATCAATATAGAACACAGATGAAAACAAGGAATGCAGACCATTAACTAACAAAGATAACTGTTATAAAATTAGTGCACTCACTCAAGTTCATTCATCTGCAGTGTTTCAGAAAACCTTCCACTTTAGTTATAATTAAAAACATAAAGTTTCCAGCTATCTGCATACTTAAATTACACAGAATGCCAGATTCTGTGACTTCATAGGTTGGAAAGGGGTTCTTTTATTATTTTTAATTAGGTGTAAGAGGATGTTAAATTGAAGTTTTAACTAAGGCACCAAGACATAGCCACCAGAAGAGGAATACCAGATCTGACCCCTAAGCTGGTGATATACAAAGGAACAAGAAATGGACCGGCCAGCTGCTCCTATAGTGTGTGTGACTGCGAGGTGGATCGATTGGGATCAGCCCATGGTCACTGAGTTTGCCAGATCAGATGTGGGCTATGTGTGAGACAGGGCTGGTGGGTGCTCGTGTTATGTCCAGATCGATAGGACCCATAGAAGGGTAGAAAGAGTCTGGAAAAAAATTCCTAGATCTTTAGGGGATGTGGAAAGAGTTAACTGCATCTAAGGAGGAGTGCCTCTCTCACTTGAAGGGAGCTGCAGGTCAGAGGTTGCCAGTAATGAGGGACTTCAAAGAACCCATAAGGTGCTGCAAAAAGGAAAATTCTCCAGGTTGAGAAAGGTAGATCCAGCCTAGGAGGGTAGCTATCAAATACGAACTCTCCAGCTCCTCTCACCGTGCATCCCTCCTTCCTCACCATCCCAACCTAAAAGGTCAGGAACCATCGCTAGCAAGTGGGAGAGAAAGAGAGTGGAGAATCTTAAAGCAGGCTCCTGGGGGAGGGGAATTAGCTGCAACTTTGCATGAAAGTTGGAAACTTTGACTATTATAAAGATTGGACCTTCCATTTTCTACATTGAGCGTGTGTTTTATGACTTCAAGTGTCCATACGATTTTTTTTTTTTCAACCTAAGAATGATCAGAAAAGCTAGGAGACAAAGTTTTCATCCAGGGGCAGGGGAAGGACTTTTCTCATATGCACTTTTTTCCCCCTTTTTAAAATTTTCTTTTTTTATTAGAGAAGTTGTATGCTTACAGAAAAATCATGCAGATAATAGAGAGTTCCCATATACTGTCCTTTCATTAACATCTTGTATTAGTGTGGTACATTTGTTACAATTGATGAAAGAATATTATAATAATTATACTATAGTTTTTAACAAAATCTATTCTAGTAACATATATATAACCTAAACTTTCCCCTTTCAACTACATTCAAATATATAATTCAGATCTTTTAATTACATTCACAATTTTGTGCTACCATCACCACAATCCATTACCAAAACTTTTCCATCACACCAAATAGAAATTCTACCCAATTTAAGCATTAACTTCCCATTCCTTACCCCTATCTGGGGCCCTTGGTAATATGATTCTAGTTTCTAGTTTCTGACTCTACGGATTTGCTTATTTTAATTATTTTACATCAGCCATACTGTCCACACTTAAAAGGGAGAAAAATTGCTTTGTGATTGAATCTCAAGAGTTGTATTTATTCAACATACCCATTTCATAGGTTGTAAACTTCATAGCATTTTTATGTAGAAGACATTCATTAAATCCTGTTGGCCTTTTGACACACTGAAAATGATGCCTAATTGGAGTTATAGAACATTCACGCATTCAAAAATTATTTGTTAAGTTTTGACTAGGTGATAGGCCCCGGGTGCTGGGAGTACAAGGTTGAAAAATATAGATATGTCCCTGCCCACAGGGAGCTTTTACTCTAATAGGAAAAGGCAGTGAACTAAACAGACAAGTGAGCCTAAAAACCAAATAATGGCTTGTGGGAAGTACTGAGAAGGAAATATGAAGGATGATGTGATGGTGCAGAATCTGGGGGCTACTTTATATAAGATGGTCAGGGAAGGTCTCTCTGCAGAGGCAACATGTGAGCTGATACCTGAAGGATGAGAAGCAGCCACCCCAGTGATGGGCTCTGGGGAGAGTAGTCTGGGTAGAAGCAAAGGTAAAGACCCTGAGGTGAGTAGAATGTCGAATTTTACCATAGCACTGTGTTCCTGGCAAACAGCAGTGCTTAAGAAATCCCTTCATCTTTTTGTGCTCTGGGAAATGGCTTACCTCAAAGAACTGGCCTTCCCCATATGACTTAGATGAGACTTGCTGTCTACTCTTTCTCATGACTCCCATAAGATTCAAGGACGACAGTCTTATTTACCTGTAACAAGGCCAAACACAGACCTTTCCCCTTTTGCCTGAACCTGCTGACAAGACACAGACCCTCCAACTTCCTGTTCTTTGTCTCATGAATGATTAGCTGAGAGCAGAACTGTTTGTCCCCTTGAAACTAGCTAGACACAAGAAATAAACATTTCCTATTTAGCTGATTGATTGAGACTTTCCCTGATGGCAAAAACAATCCCAACTGTCAATCACCTATATTATCTACTCCACCCTATACAAGTCTAAGGCAAAACCACCCTGCACAGACTCTCTCTGATTTTCGTATCTCGGGTGTCCTCCTCATTGCAATAGAATTAATTTCCTTACTTGTTTGCTTTTGGTCTTTGACATGGGAAAAGCTTGGCGAAGACCAGTGAGCCTCTTCCTAGAAGGTTCCAGACCAGTTATTTGATTCAGATATATTTTCAAGGTGGTGAAAGCTTTTAGTCTTGGGGGAGATGGTCAACCTGAGTTCTAGGGTCAGAACTGTGTTCACATCCAGCTCCTCTTCTCATTAGTTGTCTGACCTTGGGGAACCTATCTAACTCTCAGATTGCAGATTGCTCACTTATAAAATAAGATAATAATAGAATATGCAGTGGATTTTTGTAAGGATCAAATTCTTCTTCATTATCATGTGAAATGGCTGTACATGAATATTGTCATCATAAAATGAACTAATAAATACATATATATGCACATAAATAATATACATATTATATTCGATGACCAAAGTTCTTTGACAATAATTTTTTGGAAAATATCAAATATTAAATAGTTATTAACACTGCAACTAATAGTTCAACATTCCTATGACTTTTGGGATAAATTTATGTTTTCTAGTAATGCAGCTTGCGGATCCATCCTCTATCAAACCAGAACTAAAACCAGAGCTTTAGAGCTCTGCTGAAAGTCTTGTCTTCTTGAACACTTCTACATTACCACTTATTTACCCACAGCAAGTCAATTTTCTTGATCTAGTATGAATTCTTGATAATGAATCTTAGGTGAGAGATTTCTCTTTTAGGTGTCAATTGTAATTAATATCAGCACCTCACACACAATATACTGACAAATGAATTTGATCAAATACATCAAATAAGTAAAGAAAACATACTGCAAACATGTAACATGGAATTTCTGGGGTGGGTATGGACTTAAAATAGTGAAATGTTGCATATTTATGTAAATTGTGCATGGTTTTGAATGTGAAATTATTTTTTTCTATGAAGTTACTTCATCAGATGTATAAGTAAATGTGATCTGTTTATACCTTGTAAGATTTTCATATTAATGAACTCACAAATTAGGAAGAAGAAATTTGATGGACTGTGTGGTAATTGTGGAGGTGAGTGGCCCAGATTTATTTCCCGGAAGGAGTTGCATCCAGCTGTGGGGAGGGCTGTCAGCACGTGGTCTCCAGCTGGCAGCTTCTGTAGGGTCTGCCCCAGCTGCAGAGTGCCATCTTGCTGGAGGACACGCCCTTCCAGGGCTGCCCTATCCATGACTTAGCTACGTGGAGATACAAAAGGTCCATCCATTTCAGCCTCAGCAAGACCATTCTGCCAGGAAATACTCACACCAGAGCCCCTTTGCAGGTCCGTGAGGCTTCACCAGGCCTGCATCATAATTCAACGCCTCCCTCCGCCCAATTCTGATTCCTCAACTTCCCTTTCCCAGGTATTGAGCCTCAGAAACATTCCACTCCCCAAACTGTCTCAGTATCTGCTTCCAGAGAACTCAACCTCCAATACTACGTGCTCTGTTAGTAAGTGTGGCCAATTTACATCATGATCATTATCAAAATGAAATCATTATCACAATGAAAATTTTCAAAAATTGATTGTGGTGATGAATGCATAACTTTTTGATGGTACTGGGAACAACTGATTGTATACTTGGATGACTGCATGGTATGTGAATATAGCTCAATAAAATTGAATAAAAAAAGAATATCAACTGCAGAGGATTTAAAGATTTTTTTCTTAAAATACACAACATAGATCCAAGACCTCTTTTCCCAGCCTTCTTTTTGACCTTCCCCACTTCCAAAACCTGAGTGCATACAAGTGTCTGCAGGTTCAATATACTGAATGAAAATCAAATCCATCTCTACGACTATTTGTTCAACTCTTTTACCTAGTGTTTTTTTTTAAATTAAATTCAGTTTTATAGAGATATATTCACATACCATTCAATCATCCATAGTGTACAATCAGCTGTTCAGAGTACCATCATATAATCACACATTTACCACCCCAATCTATTTTTGAACATTTTCCTTACACCAGAAAGAATCAGAATAAGTATAAAAAATAAAAGTAAAAAACACCCAAATCATCCCCCCAATCCCACCCTATGTTTCATTCAGTTTTTGTCCCCATTTTTCAACTCATCCATCCATACACTAGATAAAGGGAGTGTGATCCACAAGGTTTTCACAATCACACTGTCACCCCTTGTAAGCTACACTGCTATACAATCGTCTTCAAGGTTCCAGACTACTGGGTTGGTTACCTAGTGTTTTAAAAAAATTTTTATTTTGAAATGATTTCAGACTTACAGGACAGTTGCAAAAATAATACTAAACCCATACAAGGAACTCCAACATACCCCACACCCAGATACCGAGATCCACTAACATTCAACATTTTGCCACAATTGCCATACCATTCTATCTAACCATCCATCTTTCTATATATTGATCTATTTTATAAATATTTGAGAGTAGGTTGGATACATCATGCTGCTTGAACATGATGTGGCCATGGAACATTTCTTAAGAACAAGTATATTTACTTATGTAATTACTTTAAAAACAGTTATCAAGTTCAAGAAGTTTAACATTGATATGAAGTTTATAGTCTATACATCAATTTTTTTCTTATGTGCCAATAATGTCCTTTGGGGCACTTTCTCCACTGTTATTAGATTCAGTCCAGGAATCATGTGTTGCTTTATTTGTTATTGTCTCTTTAATTTTTAATTAAATTAAAATTGTGGAAATATTTTAATTAAACATTTTAATTTAACAAACATTTTATTAATTCTTTTTAATTGTGGAAACATATATACAACATTAACTTTTCCATCTCAACCACTCTCAAGTATACAATTAAGTGGGATTAATCACATTCATAATGTGATTACACCCACCACCATCCATTACCAGAATTTTTTCATCACCCCAAACAGAAACCTTGCACCCATTATTCATTAACTCCCCTTTCACCCTCCTATTTCTCTCTATAAATCTGCATATTCTATTGTATGGAATCATACAATATCTGTCTCTTTATGTCTGATTTATTTCACTCAATATTATGTCTTCAAGATTCATCCATGTAGTAGCATGTATCAGAATTTCATTCCTTTTTAGGGCTGAATAATATTCTATTGTGTGTATACTGCATGTTGTTTCTCCATTTATCTGCTGATGGATCTTTGGGTTGCTTCCTCCTTTTGGCTGTTGTGAATAATGCTGCTACGGAAATTGGTATACAAATATCTGACCAAGTCTCTGCTTTCAATTCTTTTGGGTATATACTTAGAAGTGTGATTGCTAGGTCATTTGGTAGTTCCATGGGTAACTTCCTGAGGAACTGCCTAGTCGTTTTCCACAGTGGCTGCACGATTTTACACTCTCACTAGCAATGTACTTAGGTTCCCATTTCTCTGCATCCTCACCAGCATTTTTTACTTTCTATTAAAAAAAACAGCAACAGCCATTCTGGTGGGTGTTGTGGTTTGATTTGTGCTTGTGTTACTGCAACCATTTAACTGCTTTCTAGAGCTTTGAGAAAGATGGTTCTGTCAGTGTCTGTTTACTGCTTAAAGCTTCTGTGGGGGGTGGAGCCCTAGAATGGCTCATTTTACCATCTTGCTGACTGGAACTACTTTCTAGTGTTTTTGTAAGGTGATATAATAACAACTGTTCCATCACAAACTTTTTATCCAGGAGAAGTGAGACATCCTTGGCTCCATGGATACTTTAAGTTGAAAGAAGCAGCACAGCAAGTGGAGTGATTGCCACACAATGTTTTTCTCATTTGCCAAACTTCTATCACACCCACAGCTATACAATCGTAAAGGTTAGTTTCTACTGGTAACAAGCACTAGCAGTTTTACCCAGAGTTACTCACGATCATGTGCTTTCGTCACTGAGAGGGTGGTTGATCATGCATTGAATTCACTGACTAAGAAGATCGTATTTTAGTCTTTTAACGCAACTATCATTGTAATAACATTTAAAAATTAGACAGTGGCTGATATGTATCTAAATTAGTAATATGGGTTAAGCTTGTAACATAATAGAACTATAAATTATTGATTTAATTTTTAAAGGAACTAGGATGTTAATCCTATGTTTGAAACCTGCTATCCTTTAAAATCTACTTTTTTTTTTTTTTTTTTTTGGTAAATGCTCCCACATCAAAAGAAAAAAATAGCCCTGTGGATTTTGTGCTCTCAGATGGCAAGAGGAAGGTGGTGCTGAGATTTCAGGTTTTCAACACCAAGCCAAAATGAGGGGCTCAGGAGTGCTTTGAGATGGTTGTTCTACTCAGAGGGGCCTCCCGGATGAGGAAGAGGTTAACCATGAATGTGGCTCATGGCAGATGAGGGCCAGACAGAGGCTTTGATGGTTCACTTCTCTAAGCCTCTTGTCCACGGGCCACATGGGAGGGGCAGGAAACTGGGGACTGTGTGGGTGCAGTGCTGGAGCCAGCTCTTACCCACTCAGACAGCAGACTGTAAAGGGTCCTCACATTGGTGGCTTGGAATTGGCCAAGGTATGGGCATTTACACCATGGAAATTGGCAAATGTGACAAATCAGGGATTTCTCCTGGAGAGCTGGTTATTACCAGCATACTGTTGGCTCTGGGGGATTCAATCCTGAGAGTTTGGGGGATGATTGATTTTACAGAACCGTGACCAGATTTCTGAAGAACAATCACAACAGTCTCTCTTGAGTTGTTCCAGGTTAATGAAAAATCCAGTCATGTTTTGAAATCACAGTGATGTAGATTTCTAGGATAATATAAACAAAAATAATTTTTGTTTCTAAGCCTCATTATACCTTTGCTGAAAATTTGCACCCTAAAAGATAATCATGCAGTGACCTAAACTTCAAAAAATAATTAAAAGATGCTAAAATTATATTTGACAATTGGATATCTTTGGCAACCAATATTTTGCTCTGGTTTGAAACTTTTAAGGTCAATCATTATTATTTCATTTTTTAGAAAACATAAGATTAAGAAACATGGATGGACCAAGGTGTAAATGTTGAAGGATCATCTTTGGGAATCTAAAAAAGATCAAAAGAGGGAAGACAGTTTTTAATAAAATGTTATTATATGAAAAAAGTGATAATTCAGAAGGCAATTACATATTTTTAAAAATGAACAAGTCTAAGTCCATTTTATTCTAATCAAAATTACATAATTTTCATATTTCTTTCAATCCTTGAGTCACAAACTTATGACTTATAAGTCTCCTTAACCTCATAAACGTCTTATATTTGGTATACAGCACATCTTACTCAGAAACCATGTAATTTCAATGGCCTAAAGTGCAATCTCATTTTGATATCAAAGGCTCATTTAGGACTACAGTAAGCAGTCCAACATGTAAAATGAGGAATACTTTCTGATGATAAATCTAGATATATTTTTAGCAGCTGGAAAATGCAACTTTATTCTATTAGTATGATATGATTTTTTCATTTAGATTTTTTTTATTAATTTGCTTAACAAATTCAGCATAACTGACTAGATCAGATATCTAATTAATCTAATTCAGTTATCAAAGTAATTAAAATACCACATAACTGCGTTTTGCTAAAATATTAGTGAAGAGAACTGCCATGTCCACTTGATTTTAGATTATTAAGTAAAATAATTAATGCTGCCTCAGTTGAGCATGTTTTTCTTTTGGGTCTGAAACAAACTATGATTTGGAGAGGTTGATTTACTTTTCAGTTGCTTTGAAGCATATAGGAAGTGACAGGTGGAGGCCAAATGAAAATTTACATAGAAAAAAATTACCTTGCTCTGTAATTTTTTCAGGGGTATCAAATCAATACCAAGAACCTGAAAGTCCAGGTAAGGGGTGATTACAGCAGTGACCCCACGTCCCATCCCTCACCATGTCAGTAAACCGGTCCACACAGGCCATCCTAATGGACTCTGAGTTGCTGGGCTACTCAAGGTGAAAGTCTTGGTCAGTCCCCTCTCTCTGCGAGCAGCAGTCACCGCGTCATTTATGGCAAACAATACAGAGGATCCCAAGAACATTCCAGCCTCACCCAAACCCTGAAAGGAGAGCAGAAGGGTGTCAGAGCGGAGTGAGTCTGAACTGCCAGAATAGATTTCTCCCCATGCCAATCTGTGTGGCGTCCTCAGGGTAGCTCAGAAGCATGCCCCAGGACATCAGGGCATTAGGACATTGGTCCTGAAAAGCCCAGATGATTCTGAGGCGACTTTTGAAACAGAGGTGGTGCTCGGGTCAGTGGACAGCCAGTGGAGGGAGGTGAGGCGGTTAGAGAGTGGAGAGGCCTGATGCCCTATTTGGAGGTGGCTAGACCCCAAGAAGGGAATTGTGCCTGTGACGAGATAGCTGTTAGAGATGCCCCTGGCCAAAGTCGGGTGTGGAAGTGGAGACATGGGATATTTAGACAGGAAGTCTCGCCTTCCTCCCCAAACGTGCCTTCTCCTAGGAAAGGGAGGGAAATCCCTGAAAAGCTTGAGGTGAAAATTGTTGCCCACCTTTTTAGCCAGATGTAGGCTCAAAACAGAATTTAAATTGGGGAAATTGTGTATTTTGCACACTTGTGTTCATAACCCTTGTTGTAGGTCTCTATGGCCCATTTGAGTGCAAGGACTCCACAGAGGGAGGGGTCCATGCCTCAGGCACAGTGGCCATCAATGCTCAGAACAAATTGTCAATTAGAAACTTGTGTGAAAGCTGATTCTGATTTTGGGAGGGAGAGGGGCGGGCAGCATGAACAAAAAGAATTGAGTCTGGAGGATGTGTGGGAAGGGTGCAGAAAACAGCTGTGGGCTGGTAAAACTGTCTGCAACTTCATTTTTATCTCACAGTGGCCCTTAGCTTAATGAGTCAAGAAGTTCTACTCTTGTTGGCCCTTCTTGCTTCATTTAAATTTGTTTCATGATCTCCCTCAAGATGAACACTTGACCCTGGCTTTCTGAAGTCAGTGAGTGCCATTCTGCAGTGAACCTTTCCTTCTCCTTTTCTCCTTTTGGAACTACAATTCCTAAGAGTAAGCAAATTCAGTGGGCTGTTTTGTTATGTTTTGAAAGAGGAGGTCCTGAGTTCTTACCTTGGATGAGTAGATGGCTATGGGGTTTCTGGAACGCACTAAAGTGACATAGAACTCTTCTGGTATCTCAGTAACAGTGGAGATTTTGTAATTGTCTGGACCCCGAGAATAAAGCACACCTTCTGGGGAGTATTTCAGTTCTTCTATGGTATATAATCCCATGCCCTGGATAAATGCTCCTTCAATCTGCAGCCAAAGGGATCACAGATTATAAGTGTACAATATTGGTCAAATAAATATTCTAGCATGAATGAAAATGGAGCTCTGGTCCACAGTAAGCTATTCTTGAAAACGCTTCACTGGACTTGACAAAGCTCCTTCAGATCCGGCTTCATCCTCAGCCCATCTCCCCCAGGCACCCCGCACTCCAGACACCTGACACTTGACCAGTTCTTGACATTCTCCAAACCCTCCAGTTTCTTTCGCACCCCCAAGCCTTTGTAAATGCAGTTTCTCTTGATTCTCTTCAGCCCTTCCTACCTTACTTTGTCCACCTGGAAAATTCCTTTTCATTCTCCAGGTTCCAGCTGAAGAATCACAACCTTTCTGGAACCTTTTGGGTCTTACCCCCACTAACTCCCCCTACCCCACCAAATGGATTTACGAGCTGCTTCCTCCAGGCTCACTTACACCTTCAATACAATCCCCATTGTGGCAGCACTCTTATGGTATTCTCCCTCTTCCCCTCCCCCTCCCTGCCCCCTCCCCCTCCCTCTCCCTCCCTCCCCCTCCCCCTCCCTGCTCCCTCCCCCTCCCTCCCTCATTCCTACTAGCTTATAAGCATACTGAGGCCTGGGCCTTCTTGCATGTAGGTTCTCAATAAATATCTGTTGAATTAGATGAAAAATAAGCTAACATTAAAGAAACATGGACTAGAATGAATGGAGCCAGGACATTGTAGCTTACTTTAATAAATTACCAAGGAGACTAGAAATCAATGTTAAACAGGGTTGGAAGAAATAAGTATATTTATTAAAAGCCATGTTGGGTTCTATTTACAAACTATTATACTCTAGGAAAAATGAAAAATGTCCCTTTTAAAGGGGGTGCCTGACTGGATGTCAGGTTATAAAAATTATGGGGTAGTTACAGTCGGAATATGCTAAGTAAATTTAAATGCTAAATTTGGAAGTAATGATGCTTGTTTCTAAAGGAAAGGATCAAAGCCTAAGCAACCCAGTCTAATACCTTTCCAGTTTTCTTTCTTGTTCCAACTGGGCAAATGTAGGGTTTTCCTAACCATAACCATCTCCCTCTCTGTCTTTGCTGAATCAATGAAGAGACAGATATAAGCTGGTGGCGGGGAGGTAGGCAGGCAGGTTGGGGAAGGGTGAGACAGAAAGGAGCAGGTGGTAGTGGTAGTTGTGGGGTAACTGTAGTTCTCCAACTTTATAGGCTTAAGAACAATTTTGGATGCACGTTAAATATACAGATTCCAAGACCTGGCCTAGTAAAGTTATGACGGAGTAAGACTGGATCTGGGGTGTGCCCAGGAGTCTGCATTTCCAACAAGCACTACAGGTGCTCCTATTGCAGGGAGTCCAAGGACCTCAGTTTAAAAAACACAGAGGGATCAATACAAGTGTTCCTTGGCCCATCAGTCAATTATACAGATCCCTTAAAGCTAAGGGACTACCAGAAGCTATAGGCAGGTGGAAGCCCCTGTGTCTGTCTGGGTTTGATACCAAGCTACTCAGTCTCTCCAGATCCTGCTACACAAGTGCAGACTTTGGTCCAGTGGCTTTTGCCTCACCTGGGAGCTGGTTGGCAGGCCCAGGCTGGGCTGACATGGCTGGTCCATTGGCCACACTTTGAGTAGCAAGGCTGGAAAAAGCAAAGCCATGCCCACAGCTGGAAAGGCTTTAACTCTAAGTTTAAAACATTTTTGGCTGAGTTAATTTTGTGAGAAAAAAATCAGAATTAAATTCAGCAAGAAGGAAAAAATTGTGTTTAAGCATTTGTTTTCCCCCTGTATTTCTTGAAATTGTGCAGTCTGTTTAAATTTATCATATATACTTATATGTGAATATGAATGCAACTTTAATGTTATGTATTTTCATAATGTTTCCTAATTATAAACTTCGAGGAAAAATTAGAAAAGCACAGAAAATTATAAAACAGAATAAATCACCCATATTCTTGCCACATGACCACTGTTAACTTTTTCTTGGGTATTCTTCCAGTATTTTATTTGTGTGTATGTGTGTAATATATAATATATTTTGCAGAACACTTGCACCAAATATGAAGAACATTTGGAGGACCAAAAGAATAGCTGCTATTAGATTATATCAATAATCTAATAAGAACAGATAAGATATTGAGGGTAATCTTAATGATATGGAAATGTTCAAGAATGACTATGGTTTGTTGATTTTTTGGGGGTATGGTAGGAGCATATTGGATGCAATGAAGTTATATCAGTTATATCAATGAAGTTATACCAGGATGTTTGTTTTTCCTGTTACTTTGTTTTATCTGGAAAAATTTTAATTTATTTTTTGATAAATAAAGTTAATTAAAAAAAAAAGAATAGCTGCTAAATGGAACTGACCAGAAGCCCCCATGGGTGGTTTGGTATTTATTGCTCACCTGTGCAATGTCAATGGCTGGGTTTATGCTGAAGGCTGCGTCCGTGACGATGTCAGTCCTAAGGAGCTGCGCCAAGAGAAAACATAAGACAGGGAATATTATTTGTTTAAAATAGATCTTTATGAAAATTATATATCTTATGTTATACATCTTGGTTCTTCTGCCAGGAAGATCAAGATTAATGTCACAGCATAGAAAATACAGCAATGCATTTGAAGTCTATGGTCACGCTGGGAAGATGGGGGAATCCAAAGATTGCTCTTTACCTTATGAGCTCCTGTCAGTCAACTTCAACCTCAGAGCAGCTTGCTCCATAAACAAAATACGGATAAGGCTCACCTACTTCCTTCTCCCAGTCCATATGTGTCTGGTAGCCTCTGAGAAGGGAAATCAGGGATGAAGAGGTAAAGGCACTTTCCCGCAGTGGTCTCATCACCCCACTGTGCTTGGGTCCTGGGGATGAGCAGAGTAGAAGGGCTGCCAGGCAGGGGCTGCAGACGGCATCCTCGCCCGTGGCCATTCTCCCGTCCCCTTCTCCTGCCAGGGGACCATGGTGATGGCAGCTGTAAAGGCACCATGCAGACACCTGCAAATGGTGTCTCATCCCAGCCAGTCAGCGCTCAGTTACTGGGATGGGTCAGGGTGTGTGTGGATTGTTGTGGTGTCCCCTTTCTGGTTGGTAAATAGCTGTGGCCCCAAGGAGTCCCCGGTCCCACCCCCCCCCACCAGGACTTGCTCTCCCACCCCCATCCTTGATCCAGCAACTGAAGGGTTAACACTGGGCACATCCAAGCTCCAGTGCCATCTTGGCATCCGCTCAGGTTGATCAGTGTGTATCACCCCTGACTATGTGTAATATAAGCCATGGTAAAAACATCCTTTACTTGAAATATCCAGTAGCTGAGAGACTGATGGATTCTTGGAAGGCTTCTGTAATCTGGAAAAGATGATCGGTTACAAAGACATACAAGTTTGGGGAATGTAATGAAAAATGCCTTCCTGCTGGGCTCGCCTCCTCCCCTTGGTACGAAGCTCTGTACCTACATTTACTATGAGTGAGACTTAACGCCTGTGTAGAAGCTACAGGTTGTGCTTTTCAGGGGAGGTGCTTAAGGCTAGCTGTGCTCTATGGCCCTCTCTTTTTTGGGGTTACACACAGTAAAGTTTATTATTTTTCACCCTTTCCACCCTTTTAAATTGGGGAGGGGGCTAGGCCATATTTATGTACTTATGTACATGGGAATGTGTGTGTATATTTATTTGTACCCTGCTTTGTTCTCAGAGAATTCCATTGGCTTTCTCAGTATATGCTATGTCATTTCTCTGCTGGAGTAAAGTAAACTGTTTGGGGGTGAAATACTGATAGTAATGGCAATTATAATAAGTAGTAAACTACGAATCATGGAATAATCCTTTGATATTAGGTCTGCTATTCTCTCCATTGCACAGGTGAGAAAACCAAGCCCCCAAGGCATTGAGGGGCTAAGAGACTTGCCCCCCAGAGCTAGCAGTGACCGAGCTGGGGCAGCACCCCAGGGGTGTTTTACTCTAGAGACCCTGGGGTCAGCATGCTCCATGAGAAATGAGGCTCTGAAATAAAGGCAAGTTTCAATTCACGTAGACCTTCCTTTTACCCTTTTGGAAAAGTAGAAGTAAATGTGAACAATTGCTTTGTTTCCTGAGTGGGCTTCACCATTCAGCCCATGCATCTGGGACTTGTACCTATCTGGATGTATTTGTCCTTTCCTTCAGGGGTAATAAAGAGAACACTCACCCAGTCCTCCCATTTTCCTTTAAGGTTTTTCCTGATGATGGGCTGCAGATGGGTCATAAGAATTTGGCAGGCATTCTAAAACATAAATATTTAAAATGGCATCAGAAAAAAGGCACAGGAGACAGCAAAACACTAAATTTTGAAATAAATTCAAATATGGACTGCCAGTTTTATGAGCCTGCATCCTACTCCTTCAGGCAGGGCATCTTAGACTTGAGTCATGTATGGAGCCCGTTTGAAAGAAAACATGTTCTAGTGGATCTTGCAGTGTTGACTTAAAATTAGTTTTGTTATAATGTTGTTTAAATATATGTTCATATAAAGCTAGGTAGAGTCTCCTTAAAGTTATAGCTTTTCCATAGCTATAAAACAAAAACAAAGTGAACAAAACAAAAACAAAGTATGTGAATTATACACTAATAAAATTTTAAATAACATTAATTTAATTGATTGATGATGTTGGTTTTCTGATGCTAAATAGCTGCCTGGAATGTAGAAATTGTGCTGCCTGCTATGGCAGATACTTTTGAGTTCTGCCATACTGCATGTCAGTTGATAATCAATTTTCTCTCTGTTCTTCTCATTTGAATAGCCACTAGATCTTGAGTTTTATACCTAGCCATCATCTGCTCTTCACTGGGCAAGAAGTCCATCTCTGCTCTTTTGTTACTGCCTTTTCACAAAGTACACTTCTTGGTCCCAAAGTGATCTCATGGCAATACTCCACTTATAAGGTGTCATTCTGATGATCCCAAATATGCTTAATTTATTTTTAAAATTTTTTTTAGACAACAGGAATTTATTATCTCTGGAAGCTAGAAGTCCAAAATCAAGTCGTTGGATCATGCTTTCTCTGAAGTCTGCTGCATTCTGATGGTGACTTCCCAAATATGCTTATTTTAATTAAAAAATTATCATTGAAATGAAAATTAAAAATTATTGTGGTGAAATCTCAGACCCCTGAGACTACACTGGCAGAGCCCTGGGTGTCCATACACCCCAGCTTGGCTTCCGCTCTCAGTTCCAATATGAATCCATTTACGTCTCTGCCCTTCCTTATTCCATCTCAGTCTCAGAGAGGCTTTCCTATCATCTCTTCTTTGGGAAATAGTCTCTGGCTTCTCGTGTATTAGGGAGATTTTGGCATTCATACGATCCCCATCTTTGTTGGTTCATTCAGTTTTCAGTCACTGACCTCATTACAAATGGACGCCTTCCAGAAGAGTGCCACATGCAAGGCAAACAGAAGTCTTGGAGTTCCCATGCCTGGCCAAATTCCCCTTACCATGCCCTGACCATCACACTCCTGTGCATAGCCTTAGACTTGACAGCTGGACAGTCTCTCCGAAGGTGAGTTTACCCTTTAAGGTGGTAAGATATTGCAGTGAATGTTTATCATTCTTTTGTGACCTTCTGAACCCCTTCCTTTGTTTGGGAAACTCTCTTGTCTTGTATTTCTTGGCAGGATCGCCTATCCCTTTTGATGCTCCAAATGCTGGATACTCATTTTTCCAGCCTCCCTTGCATTATAGAAAATATCAAACATACCAACAAAAGTAAAAAGAATAGTATAATAACCCCTTGGCCTCATTATCCAGCTTCAGCAATGTTCATCTGTCCCCTAACCTCTCTCCTCAGCTCTCTTTCTTACCTCTTCTTCTACCCCTCTCCCCTTTCCTCTCTCTGCTCCAGCACCCTGGCCTCCTTGCTGCTCCCCAACTACAGTAAGCGACCTCCCACTGCAGGCCTTTGCAATCACTATTCCCTGTGCTCCCCAACACCTACATGGCTTCTTTCTGCACTCAGGCACCAGCTCGAGCATCCCAAGCAAAGCCTTGCTTGCTTTCCCTGCTGCCTAGGATAGCACCCCCAACTCTTCCATTTTCTTTTTCCTTAACTTTTTTTAGTTTGATTCATGACACCTGCCATTACACTTCTTATTTATGTATTACTAACAGGATGTCAAGGAACTTCTTTCTTGTCTTTTTTTTTTTTTTGACTTGTTTTAGGCTAAGGACCCAAAAGAATGAGACTAGTACAATAGATAGCAAATAGCCCCATATTCTCAATCAAGTTGTTCTACCTCCTAAGTAGGACTTGCAGAGTAGCCAAACTGTCCCTCACCTACTCAGTGGTGTAAAAGGTTGAAGTTGAAGAGGCTGAGAAGTCTGACATGAGGAGAAGCGTTCACTGGAGAAGGTTGTTGGTGGGCTGTGAACCCTGTCTTTTGGGGAGGGAGTGCAGGGAGGGCTTTCCATTTCAAGCCTAATGGGAGGTGCTTCAAACCACTCAGAGAACTCGCTGGGTGCCCTCTGGAGTTTGGGGGTCCTGCAGACTGGTATCCTACTCTGAAAACAAGCCTACAGTGAGAGGCTGGCTGCAGTAGCATGGGGCAGTAGAGGCCTGAGTTTGGGAAAGTACCCGACTCCCAGGACTGCACACGGGCCATCCAAGGTGCAGGTTTCCTGGGTGGCACCTGTGGCGTGGGTGCCAGCTGGGGTTGATTTTAAAAGGATCCCACCTCTAAGAGCTTCCTGCTCAGGGCAAGGTACTTCAGCAGAAAGAGGTTGGAGGTGGCCTGGGGCACAGGGTGAGGCTGGGTGAATCACAAGTGGCCAAAGCCACAGGAGAGGCATCGCACGTGCCAAAGGATCCCAGAGGCAATCTCCAAGAAGCTCACATCCGCATCCACGAGAGAAGGCGAGTGGAAGCCAGGGCCAGTTCCCATCGATACAGGTCAAGTAAGAGCTTTTCTCCCTCTGACCTCTCCGCTCCTTCCCCTATTCTGACTCTAGAGGGGTTTGAAATGGGAAATGGCAAGAGGACACCCCTGCCCTCATTCCTCTTGCAGGCCCAAGCTGGGAGGTAGCAGCGACACTGTAATTTGAAGCACATTTTGGAGTTTTGACCACACTTCTGGGTATGGGCATTTTAAATATTGAAATGAGATGGTTCTGTGAATAAAAGGGAACAATGGATTTTTAATCATCCTAGAGTGATTAGAAAAATTAGAGGTGGATTTTATTCAGGGGGAGGTAAGAAGCCACAGAGGGAGCTTGAACCGCAGCTGGGGGAAAGAATAAAGTCCTTTACTGCCACAGCTGTTGGAGGACGCTCTTTCAAAGAAATGGTTTCATTTACTGATTTACCTTCTGCTGAAAGCTCTGTGGGTTCAAGCTCTTTGGAATTTGTCCCATTTCAGTCACTGCCATTTCCCTAGTGCTTAAAACAGGACATGGTAGGCACATACTAGGGTCTTAATAAAGTTTTCTTGAATCAATGATGAATCTATAAAATAAATGAGAAGTCACACACATTTATGACTTTTCTTATGACCTCAATAATTAAAAAAAAAATCAAATTCTTTCCAATAATATTTTAGTTTCCTCATTTTTTGTGTGTGCCCTTCTTTGCTAGTGCCTGAGAATATGCCTAGTTGTGTATTGACTGTCTCTCTGCCACATGTGCCTGACAGACAACTAGCATCTAGACAAAAGGTGAAAAATAGATTCAGTCATCTAGATGTTTGAACAAAATTAAAATTTCCCAGAGTTTTTTTCTTGGGCACTGGCTCCATAGGATGTTAAAAGGGGTTATACTAATAAAAATGTTTTCAAGGTCAAATAAACTTGAGAGAAACAGTGACACAAAGTTAAACAGGTTTTTTTGCCGCAGGGCGTCAGAGCCTTTAGTATGCTAATGTACATTGTAAGCCCCTGAGTGGGATGTAGTATTTGACATTTTTTCTTCCCTATGGAGCATTTCATGTGATTGCTATTCCAAGGAATACACTTTGGGAAACCCAAATGATGTATGAGCACATTTGACAGGCCTAATTTTTCTCTTTTCATCCAGGTGTTAGTCATTTTGTGGAGACAGTTTCTGTGGGCGACTAAAGGCCAAACAGTGGTTTTCTAGAGTTTGGAGGATGGAGAGAAAGCTGGTGGGAGGGAATTTATTGCACTATCTCTGTAATCCACCCAACTATTCAATGATGTGGGTGGATTCCATTTTTGCAGAAGAGGAAATAGGTTCCTAGAGATTAAATGACTGGCCCAAGCCTGTCTACGGAACCAGGATGCCCTGTCAGTGATGGGACTGCTTCAAATGCGAGAAGGGAGAGAGCCTCTTGTCCACGACAAAGGGAGGTAGCTGAAGTTGAAGATTTTCACATGCAACAGAATCTTTATGACAAACAGCACAGGGCAACAAAAAGAGCCCTGATGTGAGCCTCAGACAACCTGGCTTGGCGTCTCCTCTCTGGCAGTAATTAGCAAAGTGACCTAAAACCAGCCATTTGAGCTCTCTGGGCCCGTTTCATCTTCCATAAAAGGGACACTCTCTTCCAGTACTGTCATTGGGTGACTGTGAGAAATGAAAGAAAAGTCACGTGCACGGCCTTCCTGTTGACGTCTGTCCCTATTGACCCCGCTGTCATGCTGGAATTGGGGACTGTAACTGTGCTGGTTTCTGAGAGGTGTATGTATGACTGGGGGATGTTCAGTTCCCGGCTAGCTACCTGCAAGAAACGAAAGAAAAATATTTATTTAATTGACTTTAACCCCCTCCCCCACTAAAAGTCTTTCGTCATTTTTAGAGCTGGGTATACCACTTGGCTATACTCCTAATAGTACCAAACATCTAAGAAGGCGTCTTGAGTTTTTCATGTAGATTGATGTGTTTGGAGATTTTAAATGGCATCGTAAAAGCTGCAGTTCTTTTCTGAGACTTGTGGACAACCATGTCTCGGGAAAGAAGCTTTATTTCCTACACACAGTTTCGATTCAAATGTCACATTCAACAAATTTTTATGTCACATGCAAGAAAAGAATAGAAAACTTCCTATCACAAATAATCTCTTGGTCTTTCAACATCTTAGAAACACTATTTTGAAGTAGGGTACATAATAGCCAGTTGTGTGGAGTTCCTAATTAGATTGGGAATTCTGAGAATGTAATTTCTCATCCTATTCAGTGCATTCATTTTTTAATGTGAATTTTTATTTTAATAAATAAAATATTAATTTTTTAGCCCCCAAAGTTCCTGAAAGGATCAGAAACATTCAAATTGACAATTGCAATCATCAGTGATTTGTCTACCTTTTCCTTTATGCTGTGAGTAGCTTGAAGGGTCAAGTTTCATTGAAATGATAATTTTTTTTTTGATTAAAACATTTTTTTCATCAACTGTTTCACCTCTTTCACTTGTTAGTCTGTATTGACATAGAGCAAGAGCAAATAAATGCATTCATTTCTAATTGTGGATTTGAGTTAACACAATATTGCTTGGGGCAGCTGCCTTAGAGCTTGAGAAAAGTATTTTATCTTTTAAAACTGGAATCACACTTTGCAGAAGACCTATGGACTCCCTCCCACCCCCGCCCCTACATTTTTGTGTTTCTGAAATCAGGATGAGTCTTACAATTGATCTGAACATTTACTGGGATGGTATTTCTCCTGTTCCACATGAAAAAAGCCGTTAAATTGATTGTAAAATGCTATATTCTTCTACAGTGGAGAAGATGGACAATTATCTCACCTGAATCATTTTGGTGTTAATGCCTTGTCCCAGTTCACAGCCACCATGAAACACCAAGACAGTGCCATCTATGTAGATGTGGACTAGAGCAGCAGCCTGGAAGAAAATAATTATAAAGCCAGGTTGGAAAATGATGCAGCCAAATGTTGCTGTGAGTTTAGCTGACGTGGCCAGGGCAAAGATTTTGTTTCATTGAGCCAATCTCTCATTTTTCATGCTAGAGAAGAAAGCCATTATTGGGGGCTACAGACAACCCTCTGCAATAAACCCTACACTTGAGAACGATCAATGTAGATGAATCAACTGGGTCTTGTTTCCCATGTTGGGAACGGCCTCTCCAAAACCCTGACCTGTGCAAAGTTTTATTATCCCACCCTCCCTGGGACATGGAAATTAATTTTAAAGCAAATAGAACCTGCATAAGTAAGTTTCCTGGCACAACCTCTCCTGGATACTAGAGGAGCTGAGAGAAACCTGAGATGTTTTTAGGATTTCCAAATGTTGTAGACCTTCAGAACTATGGTGGAGGAGGGGTATGGGCCCCGCTCTGGAAATTCCAATACAGTGGCAGGTTGGAGGTGGAGCCCAGGTATCTATTTTTTTTTTTTTTTTTAAGCTCCCAGATTGATTCTGATGATTGGCTGGGATCCATTGGTTTAGTCCAACCTCTTCACTTTGTAGGCGGGGGAATAGAAGCCTAGACAGGGGAAGACTTGGCCAAAGCCAGGTGTCTAGTTTGTGATAGACTGAGGACTGGAAACCATAACCTAACCTGAGTATAGTATCTTCCAAAACCTTGCCATGCTGCCTCCTTTAAACTAACCACTGTTGTCCATCTTGAGGGCTGGTTGTGCCATCTGAAGATCTCACAGAATATGCATGTGGAGGGAGTGGGGCTGGGCTATGCAGATAGATCTGCAAGTAGCAATTCCAACATATGTTCTTGCAAATGGCCCAGCCTGTGTCTATCCTTTTTTGGACCTCTACTTCCTGTCTGTGCCACCTAGTGTTCAAAATATCAACTAACTCATCTATGCCAGTCTCCTGTGTCTGCCACTGTATTCTTAGGACCATCAAGTTCTCTACAGGAACTTTTAAATTTTGTGTTTTCATTTCCATGACAATCTAATGAAAGAAATGGATAACCAGGTCTAAATGAATCTTGCCACGTTTTAGATTTTATGTTGATAATTGTATAAACACCAAGTAGGACCACTCTGATTGATGGAGCCTATTAGAGATAAAAGGTGGGACAGTGCTTCATCAAAATGGGCATAGATATTTAGGATAAAGACTTCAAAACAGCTTGTGCTGTAGCAGCTAGAACCGCCATCATTTTGTGAGTGGGGATTTAGTTTTAGGAAATCAGCATCATCCATTACATTAAATCAATGTTGATATTTTGAACATTACTGGCATTTAATAGTTTTTAATTAAACTTGCAACTCATTTGTGTTTTACAAAGGTCTAACAACTATGGCAAGTTTTTGTTTTGTTTTGTGATTATACATAGTTAAATAACATTAAAATGAATGATGTTTTAAGCAAACATTGAGTCCACAATAAATTTTTCCCTTAATGCCTGTATTATGCAGGCTTGAGAAACACTTCCTGAGGGAAAGACTGACCATCTGCTCCAAGTGGTGCAGTGCTCCTGGCCTCCCCTTCTCTCTTTCTCATTTTGCTTTCTACTTTGTTAGTGGACTCCAAGAAAGAATGTGTAGGGGAGATAGTTTTGGTAAGAGACAGCTTGGGACACCTTGTTCACATCATGCAGGGAAACTATTCTTTCCTTTGCATTGATTTGGCTATGGGAACATTTCAGAGATTTGGGAATAGAAGCAAAAGTTAAAAGACCGACAAAGAAACAGAACACCCTGAGAAACCGTTTAAAGTGGATCTGAACAGGAGACATTAGTAGTCACTGAGCTTCAATATAGTGACTAAATTGCTGTGTGAATGGGGTAGCTCTGTCGGTTCTCACATGGTTTTGAAAGTCTGTCTTCAAATGACCCTACTCCTGCCACTAAAACGTTTGCTAAGAAGGAGGTCCTCTGGTTTCCCTTGGTTCTCTCATGGATTTGAAACCTGACCCCAACCCCCAACCCCCATATTTGGAGCCCCGCTAGCCAAGTCCCCATTGATGTAGTACTCTGTCTGCTGACTTCTTTCTGAGGTCCCCAGTACCATGTTCCATCTGACACCTGTGTTCCCCAGCCCTTGCCTAAACCCACTTTTGTTTCTTGCTACAAGAAATTGCTCCAGTTTCTTCTCTTTCCCCATTAGGGACCATCTCCAGTTGCACACGATTACCTCTTCCAGGCAGCCAATCATTTGGAAAAGGGTTTTCGATGAGAAGACATCTCTCCCAGTCTCACCTGACTGTAGTAGGCTACGGGGAACCCAACGGTATATTTCATGGGGACTACAGCAAGCCCTCTCTTCTTCCAGTAATTCTTTTTGTTAACTTCTTCTGTAGCCAGTTTCCTAGCACAGAATGAAGATTTCTCCAGGCATTCTTTCCAGCATCTTTGCAAGTTCTCTGGATTAAACATCTCCTTATAGGCTGTTTTGTTAATCCTCTTATACATGTTTATTTCTCTAACCTAAAAGAGGAGAAAATAAAATGAATTTTAAGGGTAGATGCTTATTCCACATGTGAAGCATGTGTTGCTACATACCTACCTATATGGAGAAAATCTTTCTAAAAAAGAAACAACTACTTAAATAGCTATAAATATGCAAGTCAAGAGTACATGTATAAACATGATGATGATGATAATGATAGAAACTATTATTGAACCCTTCATGTGTTCCAGGCTCTAGGCCAAGTGTATCATCCCAATCAAACTTTACAGTAACCCTGAGGAATAGTAGGTATTATTAGCCTTATCACATTTTGTTGGTAGTGAGACAAAATTCTCCTGACTCAAAATAAATTCTTTTATTCCTACACAATGGTGCCTTATTCTTAATTGTCCACAAATGAGCTCCTCAAAGTCTTGAACAGTGGTAGAATGTTTGCACAAGGGGCTGCAAGCATTCCACCCCAGTATTCATGCCCTTGGGTGGTGTCAAACTGATCTGGGCTTGACCATGTGACTTACTTAGGGCATTGAGACAATACATACCTGATGCAAGCAGAGACTTGAAAGTGTCCATGCATCAGGGCTTGCCATGCTCTTGCTGCTCTTGAGACCTCTGTCACCACCACCACATGAACAAGTCTGGGCTAGCCCACTGAAGGATGAGAGACTTTGTGGAGCAGAAATAGTTCTCCCCAGCTGAGGCACCTCCTAGACTAGCCAGACTGACAACCACCAGACAGTTAAGTAAGGGTATCTTAGACCACAAAGCTCCAGTTGAGCTGGGCCAGACCAGAAATACTACTCACATGACTCATAAAATCATAAGAAATCCTATTTGTTGTCTGAAGGCACTAAGTTTTATGGTGATTTGTTATGCAGCTAAAGCTAACTGTTGCATGTTAAATGTCTTTATTTCTTTGAACTCACATATTGGCTTATATAATGTTATCTCTAGGTACTCAAGGTATATTTGAATCAATGCTGTCAGAGTTCTGTTGAGGGTTCTGACTGATTACCTCCTCAGGGGTTAAGTTACATTCAGATGCCACAGCAGTTATGTAAGCTTCAGCTACCACCATAGCTTGGGGGAAGCCAAATCCTCGAAAGGCAGTGTTGGATGGCAAATTTGTTTTACAAGGCCTACCCCGGCACCGGAAATTAGGAATATAGTACGCATTTTCAGATTTCAGCAAAATGAACTCCATCACCTGAATTAAAAGAAAACAAAATAAAACTTCACATCTGTCAAATATTCAAAACAACTTTTTTCAATTTTATCTCTAACATGAAGGTTTCACAGCATTTATCTAATTTGTAAGACAAATATTCATGCAAATAAAGTGTGGTATATACAGTTCAACTGGTAATCTATGGGAAAAGCATGTTATTTACCATCTCAGACTCATCAGGAGTACATCCACCATTGATGTAATATTCAACATCAGCAGCTTTGATCACACCATTGTCCATGAATCCAATCTGCAAAGTGATAACGGGTTAGACAATTTTCTCAGTAGTCCTTCTTCCCAACAAACCATGTTGTACACAAACACTTGGATCACAGTCGTCAATCCATACTCAATTTATGCACGTGATTTGATATATCAGTCACCAGAGGGATACTGAGGATAATGCCCAAGTCGGACATGACCCTACCAGAAAGTTCTGGTTAGTTTAAGGCAACAGTCAAATATCCCTTTTAAGTGGTAAAGAATTTAGTAGTTGTCTTGACTATTGGTTGGTTAACACTAGATGTTCTAGGGGGTCTGCAGGAATTTTTGCTCTCACTCGCTTTGTATTTTCCAAGAAGTGGGTGGCGGCCAGCAGTTATCAGTATGTCATCACCACGCTCTAGAATAAACCGAATTGGGCGGCCAGTCCTATGGGAAACAACTCTGTTAATACGCTGGATGCTTAATAAAGTTGTAGAAACTTAAGAGATCGGGAACGGGCTTCAGATAATCCCGCTTAGTGGTTTTCAATAGGGTGGTAATATGCTCTAAGCAACATTTTGGAAGTTTGTGAATGCATTAAAAAACTTGTAAGAATTATTATTCTAGTTTAGTCATGGCTGAACATTTATAAATTGAAATGATAGGTTTCTTGGTGTAAATTACTTTCTTTTTATTTCTTTTTTCATTACATTAAGGCATTATGTGATTATTTCATAATTTTGTGGATGGGTAGCTTATGTTATTATGAATTTCACTTTGGAATAGTAAAGGAGGCATCAAAATATTTGCCATAAGGGAGTGCTGAGACTGAAAGGGTTGAGAAAACCTATGCTCTGTCTAGTTCAACCTCCCTTGCATTCAAACTCTGCTTTCATACAATTTCCATCAAGGAAACCCCTGGCTTCTGATGCAATGTTCCCAGTGCCTGCAGACTGGCTACACGCAGGAGAGCCTTTTCTACTGTTGGAAAGTGCCAATGAGTTAAGCGTTCAGTTTTTTTCTCTACTGCAGTGGCCTAGGATGTAAGTTTGTGCTGGATATATCCTAGAGAACTTCAGTAGTTACAAGATCCACGAAAGTCATGAGTATTCTAGTGGCTGGTTATTCCATCCAGGTGACGCAGACCCTGAGTGAAGCTTCCTGGGCAGCAGGAGACCCCCTGGTTTATTTCATGACAAAAAGTGTTTCTTTTACAGCTGGGGGTTTTCCAGCCATCTTCAGCTTGATTAATTTTAATGATTTAAAACGCAAACATTTTAAAAAGTGAAAAGTCAGTGCTGTTCACGAAATGGCAATACATATTTATGTCTGTGCAATGAGTCAACATTTACAAAGCGATCACATTTATTTTGCATGACAACCCTATGAGATAGGCAGATATTATCCCAACTTCACGGGTGTGGAAACTGAGGTGACTTGCCCTAAGCGACAGTGTGAGTGGGTGGAATGCACAGAGCCAGGACTCGGACACAGGTCCTCTGGCTCCAGGTCCCACGCACCATCGCCTAACTACAAACGCTTTGGGAATGAGGTGGAAAACAACAGGGGCTCCGACCAATCGGATGGAATACGGGGTGCAGGGCTTGACGGACACGGGTGGCCTTCACAGGGCGAGGAAGGCTGACAGTAACAGCTGTGACTGCAACTCTCACTTGTAGGCTGCCACGGCACTGACAGCGCCGAGCAGAGCAGGCTTGGTCACTTTCCCCCCAAACGCTCCTCCAGTGCGTCTCATGTGGCAGGTGATTCTATTCCTTGGAATATTTAGTGCTGCAGCCACAAATTCCTGCAAGAGTCAAACCCCCAAAGCCATGTAAGTGCAATTTAATGGTTTATTTCCTCAACTGTGCACTTCCCCTCTGCCTAGTACCAGAAGTTCAGTAGTTCAACAAATACCTCATGTACAGAATTGTGCAACCATCACCATAATCAAATTTTAGAACATTTTCAGCACCCCGCAAAGAAACCTTGTATCCGTTAGCTGTCACTCAGCCTTTCCCCTCAACCCTCCCAGCACCAGGCAACTACTGATCCTTTTTCTGTCTCTGTTGTTTCGCCTGTTATGGGCATTTCATGTAAACAGAATCGTACAATATGTGGTCTTCTGTAACTGGCTGCTTTCTCTTAGCATAGTGTTTTCAAAGTTCATCCATGTTGTAGCATGTACTGGTACTCCATTTTTTCCCATTTCTTTTTATTGCTGAATAATTTAACGGATATACCACATTTTGTTTCTCCAGTTATCAGTTGATGGACAAATGTATTGTTTCCACTTTTTGGAATAATTCTGCTGTGAACATTCATGTACAGGTTTTTGTGTGGCCATATGCTTTCATTTTTCTTTGGTTGATATCTAGTTGTGGAATTGCTAGGCCAAATGGTCACGTTATGTTTAACATTTTGAGGAACTGCCAAACTGTTTCTTAAAGTGGCTGCACCACTTCACATGCCCACCAGCAATGTGTGAGGGTTCCAATTTTGCCACAACCTTATCAGCGCTTGCTATCATCTTTTTAATTGTCTTTTTTATTATAACCATTCTCTTGGATGTAAAGTATCTCAAGATTTGCATTTCCCTAGTGATTAATGATGCTGAGCATCTTCTCGTGTGCTTTAGTGGGCCTGCTTGGACACTGCTCCAGGTTCTGTGCTGTGGGCTGGGGGTACCCAGTGCTCTAGGTACCCTGGAAGTGCCTGCTGGAGTGGAGCTGACTGAACAGTGGAAGGTGTTGGTGATAGATGGATGATGACCTCGGAACACACACTAATCCATTCAGGGACCAGAGGCACAGACCCCCTGCCAGAGGGGACCGCAGCTGTGATCTTTACCACCACCTTCAATTTACAGAAAAGGGTTTTGATGCCCAATGACTTGATGGACATCACATATCTACTTAGTGTGAAACCTGTCTTTCTTCACCCCTCCTCTGTCCAATTCAAAACTTGCAACTGTGGAGGTTGTAGCTACATCCCAGCTCAGACTCAGTCCCCACAGCCTTTCATTTGGCCTTGAATGGAAGCCAGTAGCTTCCTGCTCCTACTGGGCCCACCTGCCCCTTCAGGACCTTAAGATGCCAACTCCTCTGTGCTCCACCAGGGAGCCCCCAGCATTTCCCCTCAGTGATGCTTGTCATTACCCAATCCCTGGTATAATTTTAAAAGTAGCTCCCTGTGCCTGGTACTATTCTAGGACCAACAACTCCATGTTTCTGAAGAGGATAATGTTAAAGGGCTTCTTCTCCTTTTGGGTGGCAGGGCCTTATATCTCAACCACCAGAAAGGGAATGAAATTTGCTTGCTGCTGAGCTGGGCTGAAAAAGTCTTGGAATTGCAATTGCTTGACAGGGGCACCACCACTATGTGAAAATATTCACACAGATGAGCAATACAAAGGAAAATTAAAATATTTCACTAAATCTTTGACCTCCCTTAAGATTGTTTTATGCAGTAAATTGTTCTAAGGGAAAGATGGACTTCATCCTATGATTTGGAAGGGGTAGCAAAATTTTCAAATTGCTTTTAAGGGTTTGTACCTTGTGAAGAAATATTTGCCCCATATTCTTCATTCTCAGCTTTGTGGAATGCCAAATGTGCAGGGAGTTTACATGTGGGAGCGAGGGGAATCAAAAGGTTCTGAGAGAGGAGGGCTGAATTCTAAGTGCCTCAGGCCACATGGTCACCTGAGGTGTCATTTTCCAAAAATATCCTGTTACCTACACATGGGTTGGAAACTGTGTTCTGAGATATAACACCAATTCTTCATCTTCTACTGTTGGGACAGCCAGGACAGTTTGTGTTTCCACGTAAAAGTGTTCCTGTCCTTCCACATGAACCTCACCTGTAAAGCATAAACACGGGAAAATGTTTAATCAAAAGTCCCAATTTAGGGGCCTCTGGGTGGGGTTTTGTTTATAAAAAGTAAGTTGCATACTGTATGAGCTCATGTATATGAAATAATTAGCATATACAAACTCACAGAGTCGGAAATTAGAACACAGGCTACCAGGAGCTGGTGGGGGTTATTCACTTCTCTCTCTTGGCCTGTTGCATGGCGAAGGTGCTGGGCTTGGGAGCAGAGACTTTTTTGTCTACAAATTCAGACTCTGTCATCTCCTTTCTCAGTGAGTTTGGCCAAGTTATTAAGCCCCAATTTCCTCTTCTGTAAAATGGGGGAAAATAATAATATGTACCTCAATTGGGTGATGTGGAGGATTAACAAGGCACGGAGAGGATACCTAACTTGCTAAAGTTCACAAAGGTTTAAAATGTTAGAGCTGAGGCTGTTACCTACCCTAAAACCAGCCTACTCGTACTGGTTTATCTGAGATTTTTTAGCTTATTCAGTATATTTTTATCACTCTGTAGGCTATACTTAGAAAGACATTTGGCCCTAGTCTAAATACTTGGAAGCAGCATTTTCACTTTAAAACTAGCTGTTAGAATAGTGAATCATTTTGCCAGGAGTCAAAGGATTTCCTGAAATTGTTTCTTGGGGCAATAGATTGTGAGTCATGCAAAAAGATATGTGTGTATATATATATCTGTATACACACACACACACATACACATACACACACATATATATGTGTGTGTATATATATATAAAAGCTTACTTACAGCATGCATATACTGAGCTTAATCAAAATCCATATTTACTTATTTTATTACATAGTATTTGCCCACAGGGTATTCTTCTAAGGCTTAGTACTTACAGATAATTAAGTCATTTAATCCTCTTATCAATCCTACATGAGACAGGTAGTATTATTATCCCCAGCTTGCTAGATGGGGAAACTGAGGCATGAAGTGCTGCCAAGGTCACAAAGCTAGAAAGTAGCAGAGTTGGGACTAACTGGATATGAGACCTTGGCCAATTATCTAACTTTTCTAAGCTTCAGTTTCCTCATCTCTCAGTGCTGTATCACTTTCTTGTTAAATAATAAGCAGTAAATATTTAGTAGCTTAAAATAGGTTTAATAAAAATACACATCTCTTTGGGTTGTTATTAGGATTAAATAATCTAATACATATAAAATGCTTAGCACAGTGTCTGGTACAGTAAGTAATTAATAAATGTTAGCTGATATTATTATTATTATTAAATAACCTTCAGCCCAAAGTTACAGCCTTTGTAAAATTTGATTTAATCTCTTTTATAACCTCTGAGCATCTCTCAGGTGTTTCCTGGGTGTGTCTGACTACTTCTGAGGTAGTGGATTGTTTTTATAATTGTGAGGCAGTCTGCATTTTCTGTTTAAACAGAATGATGCTGGGAATCAGTCTAAAGGTCTCTTTCAGATTTTAGTGGAACTAAAAACCATAGTGTTTGCTATCCCAGTTACTTAGAAGTAGGTAATAGGGTCTGTGAAAATTTCTATTTTCTTGTTGTAAATGCAGTAGTCATTCTATTAGTAAAGCAAGCTTTGCCTCCCAACCATGGTCCCATGTTGGAATCACCTGGGGAGCTTTTGAAATCATAATGATGCCCTAACCCTACACCTCAAGGTTCTGATTTCATTGATCTGGAGTGGGAGGAACCTGGGTACTGGTGTTTTAAAAGCTCATGCTAACTAGGTCCTCGCCAGCCCACTAAGTCAGATCAAACAACCAAACAAACAGTACCAAGACTGGAAAAACATAAATCTAACTGTCGTTATTCACAGATGATATGATTCTTTTCATAGAAAATTCAAGAGAGACTCTATTGACTATTAAATTAATAGCAGAATTTAGCAAAATTGCTAGATATACTACCAAGGTACCAAAATTAATTGTATTTTTGTATACTAGACACAAACAAGTGGAAAATGAAATTTGAAAAGTCATATCATTTACAATATCATAAAACATCAAATATCAGGAATAAATATTAAGAAGGATGTACAAGATCTCTGTGCTGAAAAACTACAAAAATTACTGAGAGAAATGAAAGAAACCTATATGAAAGGCAGGATCTACCCTGTTCATGGACCAGAAAATGTAACATCATTTAGATTTCAATTTTCTCAAACTGATCTATTATTTCAAAACAATCTCAATCAAAATCCCAGCAAGTTATTTTTGGCAGAAACTGACGAGCTGATTAAAAAATTGATGTGGAATTGTGTAGGACCTATAATAGCTAGTCATACTGAAGAAGAAGGAGAAACAGAAGGACTTACAGATTTTAAGACTTACTCTAAAGTTCCAGCAATTAAGATACTGTGGTATTGGCTTACAACAGAGTCCAGAAACACAACACTCATATGCAGACCCTAGAAACAATAAAACCTCCACTGCAATTCAGTGAGGGAAAGGGTCATCTTCAATAAATGGTGCTGGGTCAGCTGGATATCCATCTGAAAAAAACTGAACCTTGACCCAGAAAAATTAATTTAAGATGAATCATAGATATAAATGTAAAAGCTAAAACAATCAAGCTTCTAGAACAAAACAGGGAAGAATATCATCATGACCTTTGGTTTGGCAAAGATGTCTTCAATACAATAAGCACTAACCATAAAAGAAAAGCCTGATAAATTAGACTTTTTTAAAACCAAGAACATCTGTTCATGAAGACACCAGGAAGAGAGTGAAGAGGCAATCCACAGGCTGGGAAAATATAATTACACTACTCATAATCAACAAAATACTTATATAAGAAACCAGAAAAACCTCCAGTAAATCATGAAGTAAAAGACACAACTGAATTTAAAAATGGGCAAAAGACTAGAATAAACATCTCATTAAAGAGGGTATCAACATGACCAATACAAACATGAAAAAGCATTATATCATTAGTCATCAGAAATTGAAAATTAAAACAACAATGAGACACCACTACATGCCCACCAGGTTAGATAAAACTAAAAAGACTGACAATAACAATGGAACAATAAACTCTGTTAATTGTGAGTAGGAGTATAATTGGTACAAGTTTTTGGGAAAAGTGTTTGGCAGTAACTACCAAAGTTAAACTAAAGTGAGATATATTATCTAGTAATACCTAGGAGTATACTCCATTAGAAGTGAATGCTTATGTTTACCAAAAGACATCTATAACACTGTCTATAGGAACTTTATTCATAATAGCCCTAGGTTGAAAACAATTCAAAATGCCTATCAACTATAGAATGGATAGCTAAATCGTGGAATATTTATAATGGAATACTACAGAACAATGAAACAGAACTGCTGATCTGTGCCACAAGATGGATAAATATTTCTGACATAATGTTGGATAAAAGAAGTAGGCCCAAAAGTGATACTGGGGTGTATGACTGCATGGTATGTGAATATATCTCAATAAAATGAATGAAAAAAAAAAGTGATACTGGGCTCCACCCCAATCAAGATGGTGTAGTGAGAAGCTTCAGGGCTCCCTTTACCCATAAAAGCTTTAAACAACCAGCAAGAGGTAGCAGAAACATCTTTCTCGAAGCTCCAGAAAAGAGTTAAAGGACTGCAGTGACAGGGTGAGCTCCAAATCCAGAAAAAGGATACTTGAAGGCAGTAGAATCTCCTGGTGCCCTGGCTGACTCCTCCCCTCACACGCTCAGTGTGAGCGAAGTTCCAGAAGGGCAGAGTAACCCTCAAGCACATGCTGGGAGCATCTATGTCTGGCTCTATCTGTGTGATGGTAGCTAGAGGGACTTGCTGTCCCAGAACTTGCCCTGGCTGTGGAAGGAGCTCACAGAGCTCTCCTACAGAATGCAGTGGAACGGCAGTCAAGTCTTGTTGCCTGGAGCAAGGGATTTCTGGCTGTAGGATATACAATGTAGTACCTGGGACCATGAGAAAACGGCTTCCTAGGGAAGAAAGGACATTCATACCATGAACATGGGGAAATTTCTAGGGCCAAATGTGCATGTCCAAGACAGAAGCATGTGCCGAAAGGACCAGGGAGGCCCCTACACTTTGGCCGGAGCTATTCTCCAAACTCACTGCATGGATAAGCCCAGAAGGAGAGCAATGGCACCAAAAGACCTGTGTTTTCAAAGGGGTTCCCTTCCTTCCTTCTTCCCTCCCTTCCTTCCTCCCTTCCTTCCTTCCTCTGTCCCTCCCTCCTTTTCTTTCTTTCTTTTTTGTTAGCTTCTGGCATTCAAGGGAAGTTCTATCATAACACTAGCTAGATACAAGCTTAAGGAGTGTATGCTTCAGAGTCTAAATTCCAGTGATAACGTATGAAAATATCAAAATGTTCAGGTTTCAACAAAGGATTTCAAAACATACAAAGAACAGGAAGTGATGGCCCAGGCAAAGGAGAAAATTAAAATGTTGGAAACCATCATTGAGGAAGATCAGACCTGGTATATTCCAAAGACTTAAAAAAGTGGTCCTACTCATCCCAGAGTAATTTGGGCAGATAATAAAAAATATATTTACAGCCTCCCCCTCTCCAACCCCAAGGATCTGGGGGAAGGTACGGATGTGTTGGACATCCTCATTCGGACTGGTGTTGATGTTGTCACAAACATTGGAACTGGCTGTTTGATGTGCTGAGCCCTCGATCCTGGGACTTGCCCTTATGAAGCTTGTTACCGCAAAGGAGACTCTAAACTTGCATGTAATTGTGCCTAAGAGACTCCCCCTTAGTACCTCTTTGTTGCTCAGATGTGGCCCTCTCTCTCTCTAACTGAGCCATCTCGACAGGTGAACTCGCTGCCCTCCCCCCTACATGGGACCCGACCCCCAGGGTTGCAAATCTCCCTGGCAATGCAGAGTATGACTTCCGGGGATGAATGTGGACCCGGCATCGTGGGACTGAGAGTATCTTCTTGACCAAAAGGGGGATGCAAAATGAGATGAAATAGTTTCAGTGGCTGAGAGATTTCAAATGGAGTCAAGAAGTCACTCTGGTGGACTTTCTTATGCACTATATAGATAACACCTCTTAGGTTTTAATGTATTGGAATAGCTAGAAGTAAATACCTGAAACTACCAAACTTCAACCCAGCAGTCTGGACTCCTGAAGGCAATTATATAATAATGTAGATTACAAGGGGTGACAGTGTGATTATGAAGACCTTGTGGATCACACCCCCTTTATCTAGTGTATGGATGAGTAGAAAAATGGGGATAAAAACTAAAGGACAACACCAATCTTACTCAAACTCTTTCAAAACATTGAAAAAAATGGAACACTACCTAACTCATTTTATGAAGCTAACATCAATCTAATACCAAAACCAGGCAAAGATGCTACAAAAAAGGAAAACTACCGGCCAATCTCCCTAATGAATATAGATGCAAAAATCCTCAACAAAATACTTGCAAATCGAATCCAAAGACACATTAAAAAAATCATACACCATGACCAAGTGGGGTTCATTCCAGGCATGCAAGGATGGTTCAACATAAGAAAAACAATCAATGTATTACAACACATTAAAAACTCGAAAGGGAAAAATCAATTGATCATCTCAATAGATGCTGAAAAAGCATTTGACAAAATCCAACATCCCTTTTTGATAAAAACACTTCAAAAGGTAGGAATTGAAGGAAACTTCCTCAACATGATAAAGAGCATATATGAAAAACCCACAGCCAGCATAGTACTCAATGGTGAGAGACTGAAAGCCTTCCCTCTAAGATCAGGAACAAGACAAGGATGCCCGCTGTCACCACTGTTATTCAACATTGTGCTGGAAGTGCTAGCCAGGGCAATCCGGCAAGACAAAGAAATAAAAGGCATCCAAATTGGAAAAGAAGAAGTAAAACTGTCATTGTTTGCAGATGATATGATCTTATATCTAGAAAACCCTGAGAAATCAACGATACACCTACTAGAGCTAATAAACAAATTTAGCAAAGTAGCGGGATACAAGATTAATGCACATAAGTCAGTAATGTTTCTATATGCTAGAAATAAACAAACTGAAGAGACACTCAAGAAAAAGATACCATTTTCAATAGCAACTAAAAAAATCAAGTACCTAGGAATAAACTTAACCAAAGATGTAAAAGACCTATACAAAGAAAACTACATAACTCTACTAAAAGAAATAGAAGGGGACCTTAAAAGATGGATAAATATTCCTTGTTCATGGATAGGAAGGCTAAATGTCATTAAGATGTCAATTCTACCCAAACTCATCTACAGATTCAATGCAATCCCAATCAAAATTCCAACAACCTACTTTGCAGACTTGGAAAAGCTAGTTATCAAATTTATTTGGAAAGGGAAGATGCCTCGAATTGCTAAAGACACTCTAAAAAAGAAAAACGAAGTGGGAGGACTTACACTCCCTGACTTTGAAGCTTATTATAAAGCCACAGTTGCCAAAACAGCATGGTACTGGCACAAAGATAGACATATAGATCAATGGAATCGAATTGAGAATTCAGAGATAGACCCTCAGATCTATGGCCGACTGATCTTTGATAAGGCCCCCAAAGTCACCGAACTGAGCCATAATGGTCTTTTCAACAAATGGGGCTGGGAGAGTTGGATATCCATATCCAAAAGAATGAAAGAGGACCCCTACCTCACCCCCTACACAAAAATTAACTCAAAATGGACCAAAGATCTCAATATAAAAGAAAGTACCATAAAACTCCTAGAAGATAATGTAGGAAAACATCTTCAAGACCTTGTATTAGGAGGCCACTTCCTAGACTTTACACCCAAAGCACAAGCAACAAAAGAGAAAATAGATAAATGGGAACTCCTCAAGCTTAGAAGTTTCTGCACCTCAAAGGAATTTCTCAAAAAGGTAAAGAGGCAGCCAACTCAATGGGAAAAAATTTTTGGAAACCATGTATCTGACAAAAGACTGATATCTTGCATATACAAAGAAATCCTACAACTCAATGACAATAGTACAGACAGCCCAATTATAAAATGGGCAAAAGATATGAAAAGACAGTTCTCTGAAGAGGAAATACAAATGGCCAAGAAACACATGAAAAAATGTTCAGCTTCACTAGCTATTAGAGAGATGCAAATTAAGACCACAATGAGATACCATCTAACACCGGTTAGAATGGCTGCCATTAAAGAAACAGGAAACTACAAATGCTGGAGGGGATGTGGAGAAATTGGAACTCTTATTCATTGTTGGTGGGACTGTATAATGGTTCAGCCACTCTGGAAGTCAGTCTGGCGGTTCCTTAGAAAACTAGATATAGAGCTACCATTCGATCCAGCGATTGCACTTCTCGGTATATACCCGGAAGATCGGAAAGCAGTGACACGAACAGATATCTGCACGCCAATGTTCATAGCAGCATTATTCACAATTGCCAAGAGATGGAAACAACCCAAATGTCCTTCAACAGATGAGTGGATAAATAAAATGTGGTATATACACACGATGGAATACTACGCGGCAGTAAGAAGGAACGATCTGGTGAAACATATGACAACATGGATGAACCTTGAAGACATAATGCTGAGCGAAATAAGCCAGGCACAAAAAGAGAAATATTATATGCTACCACTAATGTGAACTTTGAAAAATGTAAAACAAATGGTTTATAATGTAGAATGTAGGGGAACTAGCAGTAGAGAGCAATGAAGGAAGGGGGAACAATAATCCAAGAAGAACAGATAAGCTATTTAACGTTCTGGGGATGCCCAGAAATGACTATGGTCTGTTAATTTCTGATGGATGTAGTAGGAACAAGTTCACTGAAATGTTGCTATATTATGTAACTTTCTTGGGGTAAAGTAGGAACATGTTGGAAGTTAAGCAGTTATCTTAGGTTAGTTGTCTTTTTCTTACTCCCTTGTTATGGTCTCTTTGAAATGTTCTTTTATTGTATGTTTGTTTTCTTTTTAACTTTTTTTTTCATACAGTTGATTTAAAAAAGAAGGGAAAGTTAAAAAAAAAAAAAAAAAGAAAAAAGACAAACAAGGAAAAAAAAAAAAAAAGATGTAGTGCCCCCTTGAGGAGCCTGTGGAGAATGCAGGGGTATTCACCTACCCCACCCCCATGGTTGCTAACATGACCACAGACATAGGGGACTGGTGGTTTGATGGGTTGAGCCCTCTACCATAAGTTTTACCCTTGGGAAGACGGTTGCTGCAAAGGAGAGGCTAGGCCTCCCTGTATTTGTGCCTAAGAGTCTCCTCCTGAATGCCTCTTTGTTGCTCAGATGTGGCCCTCTCTCTCTGGCTAAGCCAACTTGAAAGGTGAAATCACTGCCCTCCCCCCTACGTGGGATCAGACACCCAGGGAAGTGAATCTCCCTGGCAACGTGGAATATGACTCCCGGGGAGGAATATAGACCCGGCATCGTGGGATGGAGAACATCTTCTTCACCAAAAGGGGGATGTGAAAGGAAATGAAATAAGCTTCAGTGGCAGAGAGATTCCAAAACGAGCCGAGAGATCACTCTGGTGGGCACTCTTACGCACACTTTAGACAACCTTTTTTAGGTTCTAAAGAATTGGGGTAGCTGGTGGTGGATACCTGAAACTATTAAACTACAACCCAGAACCCATGAATCTCAAAGACAGTTGTATAAAAATGTAGCTTATGAGGGGTGACAGTGGGATTGGGAATGCCATAAGGACCAAACTCCACTTTGTCTAGTTTATGGATGGATGTGTAGAAAAGTAGGGGAAGCAAACAAACAGACAAAGGTACCCAGTGTTCTTTTTTACTTCAATTGCTCTTTTTCACTCTAATTATTATTCTTGTTATTTTTGTGTGTGTGCTAATGAAGGTGTCAGGGATTGATTTAGGTGATGAATGTACAACTATGTAATGGTACTGTAAACAATCGAAAGTACAATTTGTTTTGTATGACTGCGTGGTATGTGAATATATGTCAATAAAATGATGATAAAAAAAAAACAAAAAAAAAACTAAAGGACAAATGGGGTGGGATGGGGGGATGATTTGGGTGTTCTTTTTTCACTTTTATTTTTTATTCTTGTTCTGGTTCTTTCTGATGTAAGGAAAATGTTCAGAGATAGATTATGGTGATGAACGCATAACTATGTTATCATACCGTGGACAGTGGATTGTATACCATGGATGATTGTATGTTGTGTGAATGTATTTCAATAAAACTGAATATAATAAAAAAAAAGTGGTCCTAAATGTGCTCAAAGAGCTAAAGGAAAATATGGACAGAGAACTAAAGGAAATCAGGAAAATGATAGATGAACACAAAGAGAATGTCAATAAAGAGATAGAAATTATGGAAAGGAACTAAACAGAGTTGACCATAGTAACAGAACTAAAAAAATTCCCTAGAGGGGCTCAACAGAGATTGGAGCTGACAGAAAAAACAATCAGTGAATTTGAAAAGAAGACAATTGAAATCATTCTGTCTGAGGAGCAGAAAGAGGAAAGAATGAAGAAAACTCGACAGAGCTTGAGAAATCTCTGGGACACCATCAAGTGTACGAATATACACATTGTGGGAGTCAAGAAGGAGAAGAAAGAAAGAAAGGGCCAGAGAGAATATTCAGAGAAATAATGACTGAAAACTTGCCAAATTCAATGAAAGACATGAATATATATATCCCAGATGCTTAACAAACTCCAAATAGGATAAACTCAAATAGACTGCACCAATGTTATAATCACACTGTCAATAGCCAAAAATAAAGAGTGAATTCTGAAGCCACAAGGCAGAAGGAACATGTTAAACACAAGGGAGATTCAACAAGATTAAGTGCCAATTTCTCATGGGAAACCACAGAGACACATTTAAAGTGCTGGAATGAAAAAATTGCCAACCAAGAATTCTATATCTGGCAAAAGTGTCTTTCTAAAATGAGGGAGGGAATAAGACATCTCCAGATAAACAAAAGCTGAGGGACTTTGTCACCACTAAACTGACCCTACAAAAAATGCTAAAGGAAGTTCTTCAGGTTGAAAGGAAAGGACACTAGACAACTGACTGAAGCCACATGAAGAAATAAAGATCTCCAGTAAAGATAATGACAGGGGTAAATACCAGTACTATTCTATTTTTGATTTGTAACTCTACCTTTTGTTTCTTACAGGACCTAAAAGGCAGATGCATAAAATGTAATGATAAATCAATGGTTTGGGGACTCATAATGTATAAATATATAATTTGTGACAAGAACTACATAAAGGAGGGAGGATGTGGGGGAGAAAACATAGTTTATGTATGCTATTGAAGTTAAGTTGGTATCAAAGCAAATGAGGATTGTTATATATTTAGGATGTTAAATTTGAGCCCCATGGTATGCACAAAGAAAATATCGGAGAAGATGCAGACTCACAGAGACAGAAAGTAAAGCGGTGGTGTGCAGGGGCAATGGGGAGTTAATGCAAAATGAGTGTAGAGTTTTGTTTGGGGTGAAGGGAAAATTCTAGTAATGGATATGGTGGTGAGGGTTCTGCAACAATGTGAATGTGGTTAATCTCACTGAATGGTATGCTCGGGAGAGGTTGGGATGGGAAGAGTTGTGTTGTATATATGGTTTCACAATTGAGAAAGAAAGAAAGATAAACTGCAGAGATGATGACAATTAAATGCAATACATGATCCTGAATGAGATCTAAGAATGGAGGAGAAAAGGCTTAAAAGGACATTTCGGGGACTTAAGAAATTGGAATATAGACTGTAAGCTTTATATAAATGTTAAATTTCTTGAACTTGATAACTGCTCTTAAGGTGATTACTTAAGTGAATATTCTTGTTCATAGGAAATATATCTGGAAGTATTATGTGTTCAGGAAGTATGATGCAACCTGCTCTCAAATGTTCAGAAAATAGATAGGTAGATAGATGGATAGATACAAAGATAGATGATATATAAATAGAATGATAGACAAACAGGGCAAAATGTTAAAATTGGTGGATCTAGGTATCTGGGGATGGGGGTGGGAGTAGGGGTATGTTGGAGTTCTCTGCATGGGGTTTGTATTATTTTTGCATCTGTCCTGTATGGTTGAAATTATTTCAAAATAAAATGGTAAAAAAAGTATTACTGGATTATTGCATGTTGATATTCTAGAACAGGTGAAACTAATCTACAATGATAATCAAAGTTAGAATAATACCTTTGAGTGAGTTACTAACTGAGAGAGGACACAAGGAAACTTTCTGGGGTGCTGGAAGCATTCAGCATCTTGATGTGGGTTATTTTTACATACCTTCATACATACAAAAAATTCAAAAAGCTGTATACTTATTATGTGTGCATTTTACTATATGTAGACTATATCTCAATTAAAACACTTAAAAATCACATGGGTTCAGAAGCACTGCCTTATAGTTTCAGCATTTTGGGAATCAGACGATTGAAAATAATGTTTATCTTCAGAGGCTTCTCTTTTCTGACAAAAGTTCACTTACTTCAGTGATTTGATCAACATATTTAAAGGCTTGGTCTACATTTCGTTGCTCGACTTTTCTCTCAGCAGATAAAAATGAATTGTGCTCTAGAGCTTGCTGCAGTAGAAAAATGAAAAAAACAAAGTAAGATGAGCCAATCCCTTTTATTGCATTCTAATAAGCCATCAACCCCCATCAATCCTATGTTCCTTCTCTATTGCATCTTCACACACCAACAGAATAAGAGCAATGTGAAGAGCAAGCAGAAATTTGATTAAAATGGATCACATGGTCCCACCCTCTGGAGAGCTGAATAATGATGACCTGAGGCAGTTTGCTATTAAGATGCCAACTTCCATGTGAGCAGAGCCATCAATACAAGTAATGAGAGGTCAAAGAGGAGGCTAGTTGGGTCTGGAACACTCAGAGATGGACTGTGTAGGTGAACTAAGTTGTCCTAATTGGATAGGATTAGGACAGTCAGAGAAGAGAGGAAACATTTATTTGGAGTCAAAGACACCTCATGAAGCAAATGTTTTGAGTATGAAGCTTAGCTGGGAGCCAAAATGAATGTGTAGCCAGCATAACTGGTGTTCAGGTTTCCCATCAAGAATCAGTGGAAGATGAGCTTGGGAGGGCAGGTTGAGGCTGGATTATGAAAGACCTCAAATTCCATATGAAGGAGTTTGGATCTTATCTAAGGAGACATTGATGAACAAACTTGGTGGCTTAGAAAAGTTAACGTGGTGAGCAGATGTGCTGAAATGGAGGACAAGAGCCTCTTAAAGTGGTTATTGTAGTAAATCTGACAATAAGGTGGTGAGGGCTGTTCTGGAGGATGAAGTGTGGGTGAAAGTGAGAATGGAAAGAAAGTGACAGACCTAAGGGGCATTGAAAATGGTAACTGGGAAAGATTTGAACTCGGCAACTGTTTGGGAAAAACAGAGAAGGAACAAAGAGGATGCTGAAGACTCTGTCCACATTGCTGGGTATTTTAGCAGCCAGGATAAATGATCCTGTTTTCCTTCCAATTCCTTCCTTCTGGAATGGGAATGTTTATCCTACACCTGTCCCCCATTGTGTATTGGAAGAAAGTAGCTTATTTTCTGGGTTTCAAAGGTCCATCAGACAGAGGAATTTGACCCAGTTTGGACCACATCTAAAACTGAGTTTAATGAGACTTTGTACTTTGCATTGTTACTGAAAAGGTTTGTGGCTTTCGGGATGTTGTGATGGAATGAATGCATTTTTGCATTGTCAATAACTTGACTTTTTTGGGGGTCCAGAGGGCAGTCTGATGGGTATTGAGTTATGTGCCTTAGAAAGGGCATGTTCAGGTCCCAAACCCTAGTCCTGTGGGTGTGGACCTATTGTCAACAGGATCTCTTGAAGATGTTACTTCAGTTAAGGTGTGGCCTAACTCATCAGGTTGGGATTTAATCTGATTACTGGAGTCCTTAATAAATACAGTGAAATTCAGACAGAGAAAAAGAGAAGCTATGGGGAGTAGACAGAAGCTGGAAGTCAACAGGATCGGAAGAGAAAGGAGAAGATGCCTCCACGTGCCCTACATGTGACGGAAAAACCAAGGGCCAAGGATTGCCAGCAGCCAGCCCCAGAATGCCACAGTCTTCTGGAGGGAAGCACTGCCTTGCTGATGCCTCGATCTTGGACTTCTCCTAGCTTCAAAATCACAAGCCAATAAATTCCTGTTGTTAAGCCAGCCCATCGCATGGTATTTGCTTTAGCAACTAGGAAACTAATACAGGGGATGTCATGGGTTGGATTGTGCCCCCTCCCCATGACATGCTCACATTCTAGCTTTGGGTCCTGTGAATGTAACCTTATTTGGAAATAGGGTCTTGGAAGATGTCATTAGTTAAGATGAGGTTAGGGTAGGCCCTAATCCAATATGACTGGATCCTTATAAGAAGGGAGAGGAGACAGACACAAGGGAGAGACCATATGATGACAGAGGCAGAAATGGAAGCCCAAGGATTGCTAGCAAATCATCAGAAGCTAGGAAGAGGTAAGGAAGGATTCTTCCCTACAGATTCCAGACTTCCAGCCTCTAGAATTGTGAGACAATAAATTTTTGTTGTTTTAAGCCATCCACTTTGTGGTACAGGAAACTAAGACAGCAGGGTTCCATATTGCTTATACATGCATGCATCCAGCACACATTTACTGAGCACCTACTATGGGTTTAGTGCTTTGCTAGGCACTGGGAATGCAAAGCACAATACCACAGGTCCTCACCTTCATTAATTAAAAAAAACTACAATAGTTATGACTTATTGAATGGGTTCCACATCCCAGGTACTGTTCTAAGCACTTTACTTGGATTGTCTCTTTTAAACTGCATGGCAACCTTTCGATGGAGGTACCTTTATGATCAACATTTTACAGATGAGGAAACTGAGGTATGGGGAGTTTAAGTAACTCGCCAAAACTTTCATAGTTATTCAGAGGCTAACTGGCAGAGTCAGAATCTGAATCCAAGCAGGCTGTCTCCAGAGCTTATGTTTGGCAATAAGTGGGCAAGGAGACAGAGGATCCAAGAGTTGTAATTCAGTAAAAATGACAACTTCTCTGAGTTCACGGTGCTCTGGATTTCCCCACTGACTAGTTTGTATGTGAGACCGCAGGTCAGGTCTCTGGTGCTGCTAATCTGTATTCTGAGGCCACGCCTTGGCAAGAGGCCACAGGAGGAGAAGGGGGCCCAGGCTACTTCCCGTCCACAGGTCCCTGCAGAGCACTGGTGGGGAAGGAAGGGGGCTCCAGGCAGGAAAGTTCCCAGTATTCTTGAGGCTTAGATTTCTGGAGCCTTCACTCTAAAACTATAGCTAACCCTGAAAAAGGTATAGCCTGAGCCTAAATTATGCTAATTGGGGGTTGAATTCTATCCAAAGCATACCACCCCAGTCATTCCAGAAGACACTAAGTGGCCTGCCTACGTCTGTTGTTATAATCCCCGGTTCTATGTCTTCATAAGCAATCTTCGCTTTTTTAGCTCCCTCTTTCGCATGTGTGTAGGTATCAGCAACCACGCTGCAGACGATCGGACCCACGCAAATTACCTGCAGAAAAGCCACGGGTCATAATTAACTAAAACATAAAATCACTAAAAAGGAATTACTGTTTCCACATTCATTCATTCACCCACTGGGTTTTTGTGACCAAAAGAAAGATTATTTTCTACCTAGGAGGATAAATTCAAAACAGCAGTTTGAGCAGGATTCGGGGACCACAAAATTTGGGTGCAGAACTTAACTATCTGTCTTTACACATCTGACTTCTGATTGTCTTCAGCCATATTCCTTACCATTCCCATATCACACACTGTGCTACAGTCATCCTCACGTTGTCAGTTCTTTTAACGTCCTATGGTCTATATTGCTTTTATGACTTTTATGACTTTTTAGATTTCCCTGAGACAGTTTACAGCTTTTATCAGAATTTCAAAGAGGTCCACGATTCAAGAGAGAGGTCGTGAATCACCGAGGAAGAGTCATTGGTTCCTAGCAAGTCTTTGTGATGTGAACATGAACGCAGGGATGCCACGGTTATAGCCAATAATCATCTTGGCATTTCCAGCAAAGTAGATGAATAAGTAAGCCACACACAAATCACACACCTCATTCTGTGCATAAAGAATTTCTCCAACATGGTTATTATCTCCTGGAACATCTGCTGCTGTTATCACATCAAAACACCTGGAAGTGTCAGGGCTTTGGAACTATCAATTGATCTAGGAGGAAAAATTTGAAGGTAGATCTTAAAGTTGTGGGGGAAAGCTCACAGTACAATATGAACGATTGTTCATATTACTCAAACAAAGGAAAAATTACAATGGGTCTCATAACTTAATCATGGAGTGATAGTCTATGTTGAAAAACGTCACAAATTAGCAGGTGTTCTAACCCTTGGCCATAGATTATTACCTAACTATATTTAAAAAAAGACTGATTCTAATTCAGAAGAGAAAAATGCGTATTCTTAATTGACTTAAATATATAATAAGCTTTCAATTTGACTGTGAATTTTAAATGCCTTTCAGTAACATACTGGAGTATCTTTTATTTCCTTACATAATTTTTGCATGAGCTCTGGTGCTGGTGACTACAGCCAAGAAGAGTTCCTGGGAGAATGGGGGCATGTCATCATAAAACACAGCTTCTCCTGTGGCGTGTTTAAGGACTGACTGGTGCATGACTGGGCGGCCAACCGGATCTTGTGGAGGTTGGGCGGGGTCCACACACTGCCAAGCAACAAAGCAAGTTATGTTACCACCAGGAGTTCTCATGGCCTGAAAATTGGGTCTGACATTTCTGACTTAATCACAGGTCAAGGAAAACTAGAGACAATTGGGTCTCCATATCAGAGAGTTCAAGTTAATACACATCCATTGAGTACTGTGGTAAGGGAAAAATTCTGGTTATAGCCCCTGCCCCCCTCAACCCACCCCCCAAAACCCAAACAAATCCAAAGACATTGTTCCATTGTTGAGGAACTGGAACTACTTACATACATTAAAATATTGTGATAACTTCATTTGTAATAAATTATAAGCAATAATTTACAGAACCAATATGTACAAAGATAAACTACACAAGGTCCTGGGAGATTCAAGGTGGTTGTAATCAACTAGGAAAAGCTGGCTAATAAAAATGTTGAGTCAGATTTTAAAGCGAAGAAGAGGAGGAAATTTCAGACAATAAAACTGATAATGATGGAGAAGAGAGATTCAGAATCTAATTCCTTGTGTACCCTTGAGTAAAATAATAGAAGTTAAACCAAGCAAGCCGTGAGTGGATGATAACAAGTAACACCAGCTGGCTGTAGTAGACTTCATCTTTAGGAGTTATACAAAATATAGTGATTTAAAAGAGGGAGGTGTATTTCTGAATGCATGAACATTTTAAATACCAAAAACCTGACTCACCAACCTGGAACATCTAGATTCCTCAGGGAGTCTCTATGGGGAAATCCTCTAGAGCACTCATGAACTTTTCTGGGATATCAGGAAACTTCTCAGGATCCTGAAAAGATTATTTCACATTTAACTTTACAGTCTGAGTGACTAGCTTGGAAAAATACATGGAGAAATAAGGTTAGCCATTTTATTTTCCCAGATCTTGAAGGCAAGACATTCTGCTTGGAGAGAGTCCTGAGCTTCTATTCTAGTTCTCCAACCTAGTAGGAACTGTTTGAGGAATAAATACATCTATATAAGCACAGAGAAAAGTGAATGTCATTTCCAGGGAAGTGAAGACGTCCCTTCATGCCAAGGTGACCCTTTGAACACTTCTAAATGGAGGCTGTGCTTTTGAATCTGGGCCAAACTTCTGGGCATGTATCTCAAAGAAGCAACTGAGGGAGTAGACAAAGACTGAGCTACAAGGATGTTCAACTATAAAATATTTGTGATATTAAAAAAGCTAGAATTAAACTAAATATCCAACAGCAGGGAAACGGCTAAACAAATTAGGGGACATCCATAATATACAATATTTTGCAGTCATTAAACATGATTTTGTGGAAGTGTATTTATTGGCATTGAAAGAGAGTTTATTTATTTATAGTTTATTTATTTATTTATTTATTTATTTATTCATTCATTCATTTATTGGCATTGAAAAATAGTTGGCATTGAAAAATAGCTATTTCCTGAAATATGGTTAAGTGAAAAAAATGAGTTACAAACTTTATGCACATTATAGTCCCATATTTGTAAAAAAAAAAGAAAGAAAAATATAAATGTATTCCAAAATGTTAATAGTGGTTATCAAAGGATTATTGGATTACAGGATATTCAAAAAATTTTTGCTTCCCTGTATTTTGAAATTTTTCTGTAATAACAGAACATAGAATAGAATAGAATATTCAATATGTAAGAGAATATATGGTAATATACAGCAAATATAAAATAAAATACATACTATTTAATAGATTATATACAATAATAGATATATGCTGGGTATATATTTATATTCTGAATAATCTGTTAAATAATGTAGTATACAGTATATAATAAGGTACAATAGAATTAATAATAATAAAAATAATACAATGACTGGTTAATCTAAGAGAGAAAATCTCTCAGCCATAAAAGAAATGTCAGGTGGAGCCATTCGTCTGACGTTTTTGAGTCAGCTCATGGCTTATCAAGGGGACACATGGTAGTGGACCATATCTGAGGAATGCTGCTATGGAGGTTATTATAAACTGGGCTAAATAAGAAAAAAAATAGTTAACAAAATCTAGAAAGACTCCAAATGTCTAAAAATAAGGAATGGATCAAATAATGGTGCATCTATACATAAACATGCTATGCAGCCAATAAACATGATATCATTGAAAAATATTTAATGACATTGAAAATGTGATTTGTTACTAAGTGGAATAATGTAAGTTATACTAACAGTTACATACAGGTATATTAGGGTGACACATATACATACATCTCCTGAGGGAAGGGTTTGTGATTATCTATGGGTGAAAGGATTACCAGTTATTTTCTCCTCTTCTTTTTTGGCTTACTCATATTTTCTAAATATTAAAGTAAGTATTATTTTAAAAAGAACAAACTCTTTTTAAAAAAAGAAAAAATGTTATAATTTACGTAGAGAAGGCTTTTCACTACTCTAGGTCAACCTGATATTGCATATTAGTATTTGCCACACTGATTACAGGGAAAATGGAATAAGATGGTGTGCCAGTTTGGATATATTATGTCCCCCCAAAAAAGCCATGATCTTTTCAATCCAATCTTGTGGGATATTTGGATTAGGGTGTTTCCACGGAAATGTGACACACCCAACTGCGGGTGACAACTTTGAGTAGATTACTTCCGTGGAGGTGTGGCCCTGCCCATTCAGTGTGGGTCTTGCTGAGTTTACTGGAAGCACTATTAGAGTTCAGATGGAAGGAGCTTGGTGCTGCAGCCAAGAGAGACATTTTGGAGACGCCATTGGAAGTAGACTTTTTCTAGTCCGGAGTTTGCCTGGGAGAAACTAAGAGAACACTCCCTGATGCCTAGAGAGAAAAGTCCTGGGAGAAAGCCATTTGCAACCAGAATCTTGGAGCAGATGCCAGTCACGTGCCTTGTGCCTTCTCAGCTGACAGAGGTTTTCCGACACCATCAGTGTTCTTCAGTGAAGGTACCCTATTGTTGATGCCTTTGTTTGGACACTTTTATGGCCTTAGGACTATAAATTTGCAACTTAATAAATCCCCTTTATAAAAGCCAATCCATTTCTGGTATTTAGCATACTGGCAACATTAGCAAACCGGAACAGATGGTCATCCCCTTCTCAGCCTAGAAGTGAAGAAGCAGAGAAGGAAGAAGGAAGGAAAGAAACCAAGAAGGGCAGAATGAAGCAGTTGGAAGTTGAGAAGCACCACTTTGAGGGCCCATCTTAGGTACCATCAATTTATATTGTCAAAACCAGGCAGGGGAAGTCCTTCATATGCTGCCTTGCTTTCAGAATGTCAAGGCACCCAGAAATCTGGAGAGGTAGTTTACCATCTTATTCGGTCCTCGCCGCACTTTGAGGCAGAATTTGAAGAGTAAACTGATGATGAGGGTTCGCCTGTATTCCACCATGCCACCCTTGGCTCCCGGTGGAATGCAGATCTCATCCAGGACCAGTTGGCAGGCGTCACTCAGCATTTGGTCGTCCCAAGGTCTGGTAGGAAAGAAGGTAAATGTTCCATGTTTACATGAGAGACAAGGATGGACACTAAACTGACAGGGCAAGACAAGAAGGGAAGCAATCAGTTTCCACCTTTGAAAAGCATTTCACCAGCTTTCTTTAGTATCTCTGATACAGTGGTTCCCAAATTTTCCTTATGGACTCCTCCTTTATTATTATTTTTAACTTTACAGATTGGGAATGTTAATCTACCTCAAATTTCTTGGATTAAAATAAGTACTAAAATCAAAGCTTCCTGAGATCTGGGACCTGGTCTTGTTCACGGCTGTATCTCCAGCCGTGCCCTCCACACACACCACATTGACTAAATCTAGGAAAAGTGACTGAATTACTGAAGATGGGGTAAAATACTTCCTAATGAAAGTTTCCACATAATGCTTTGGGAGTTGAGTTATTTTAGTATCTGAGGCAAAGAAACTTACATTAAGTTCTAATTGTTGACAATGAATATGATGGGTGGATAAAAATTATTGTAAAAATGCCTGTTGGAAGAATTTTTTTAAAAAAACTTATTTTCTAAATGTGAAAAATAATGAGAGTGACAGGAAGAAGTTTGCTTAACCTTTTTGAATATATCATTTTCTTTATGCGCTTTAAGAACATCTTAAGATGTCTTAGCATACTGCATTTGAAACATTTACTGATTTTGCAGGTTAATTAAAAATGAAATTTTATAGATAATATTTACTCAGACTGTATAATCTGTACATTGACTTTATTACAGAGACCTCCAATAAAAGAATCTTGAAATATCAAGACACCCAAAATATCTTGAAAATGGTTGGCTTTTGTGTGACTTTTACTTTCCTTATACTTTTCTGTAGTGTTTACATTTTCTCTATGAGGATATGTTTTTTTTTTATAATCAGGAGAATACTCTTCCAGTACTGTTTTCATTAAAAACATAAAAATAAAAAGGCCTGTGCTTCATACCACAGTGTGCTATGACCTACCTCCCGATAAGCTGCTCACAGGTTTGGCTTGCAGAGCTGATGGTGGCGCCCACACTTCCGTAGAACATCTTAAGTTCCTCGATAATGTTTATGCCGTCTTCAAACTTCACGCTCATCCCGGCATTAACAATGGCAAAGGCATTCTCCTGTCGTTGGGCCTGCCAGAGCCCTGACACAAAATGCCACTGGAGATAGATAACCACTCAGAATGTTTACCACGTATCTCCATTGTTCATTGGACAGTAACAACTTTGATATTTATTTATAATGGAAAAAAAAAATCCTGTGGATGATAGGAGTTACCATGTAGGTGCTGTTATTAACTACTGAGTATAGACAGGGTGCTGTGTACTGTCCTAGATGCTTTATATGTTTTAATTTAATCCCCACAACTTTACCCATTCCCAGCTTACTGATGAGGAATCTGAGAGGCTAAGTGACTTGCACAAGGTCACACAGTAAGTGGCAGAGCTGAATTCAAACCCGAGCAGTCTGACTCCAGAGCCTATGCTTATTTGCAAACTCTGGATAACCATGTGCAGCTTTGGGCAAGTGACTGAACCTCTTTGTGTCTTAATTTTCTTTCTCTGTAAAATGTGAATGGTGGGCTTGATCATATGGTGCCCCAGGGACCACAGAGTGTGGTGAAAGGGAGAACAGGAGTTGGGGTGCCTCTCAAGTTGAATGGTTTCATAGTTTGGTGCTCCGTGTAAATTTCATTTGAATAAAGAGCGCTGTATTTTAAAAAAGCATGAAGCTCCTGGACCAAATGGTCTCCAAGGTTCTTTTCAGGTGGAAATGTGTCACTCTAGGTTAAATCTCATTACAATGAACTCTTTTTCTTTGGTGTGGAATATTAGAGCCAGGAAGTGGATACACCACTTTGCGTGGCCGGCATCCTGGAGGGGGTGGTGGTGGCAGGGTGAGGGATGTTAAATCCTACCACCACGGGCCTGTCAAGGATGAAGACAATTTTAATATAGAAAGCAATGGTTGTCAGGAAGTGTTTGAGACTCGCCGATCATATTTACTCTACTGTACTGGAGTCGGTAAATGCTCACGTGGCTGACTGGCCACACATCTGCTGATGTTGCCCTTGTGACCCCCCATCTCCTGAATGAATTATTGCATTAATCTCCTGACTGGTCATTCAACTTTTTGGCTCTCCCCCCAACCCATTTATCCTCTGTCTTTCAACTGGATCGATATCCCTAAAATACTGCATTACATTTTTATCCAGCTTTAAAGCCTTCAAAGGTGGCTGTCTGCTAGAAAACACACCTCCTCCTTGGTGGAGCAGTGGACAAGCTCAGTGACAAGCCCAGCCACCCCCAAGACCCATCTCACCCGGCTGCTCCGGCTGTAGTGGACCCTGGCCTGTTTTTTTTTTTAAATTCAGTTTTATTGAGATATATTCACATATCATACAATCATCTGTGGTGTACAATCAATTGTTCACAGAACCGTCATATAACTGTGCATTCATCACCCCAATCTATTTTTTGAACATTTTCCTTATACCAGGAAAAGTAAAAATAAGAATAAAAAATAGAAGTAAAAAAGAACACCCAAATCATCCCCCCACCCCATTCTATTTTTCATTTAGGTTTTGTCCCCCTTTTTCTACTCATCCATCCATACACTGGCTAAAAGGAGGGTGATCCACAAGGTTTTCACAATCACACCGTCACCCCTCGTGAGCTACATTGTTATACAGCCGTCTTCAAGAGTCCAGACTACTGGGTTGGAGTTTGATAGTTTCAGGTATTTACTTCTAGCTATTCCAATACATTAAAACCTAAAAAGTGTTATCTATATAGTGTGTAAGAATGTCCACCAGAGTGACCGCCTGACTCCACTTGGAATCTCTCAGCCACTGAAGCTGTATTTCATTTCATTTCACTTCCCTGGCCTGTTTTTCATACCACTTTCCCTTTGCTGCCCACTTTCCGAAGCAACTCCCTTCCTAAGTTGTAAAAGTTTCCATTTCTCTTTTAACTGTAAACCAGATGCTTTGCCTTATGGATGCTATGCTTTGAAACTGTACCCTGTAACCAAAATAATTCTTGACTGTCCTCACTTGTATCCCCTTATCTTGCTTTGCAACCCTGAAGTTGGGTGCCCTTGCACTTAGCCCCTTACTGATTAGTATAAGTCAGCCCAGAACTAAACACCCCAAATTCCTAAACTATCTTGCTGAATCAAGTCAGTTCTAATCAAAGTTAGTTTGCCTGACATGCACAGTAGCCAAAGTATGTAATCACTTTATGCATATACAGCAATTAGTCCATTTCTGACCTTGTCATCTAAACAGCTTTGCTTATTATCCTAAGCTTGTCTGCCTTTGTTTGAATGCTATATAAAATACCGAAGGTTTCTCTAGTTCGGAGAGACAGATTTCAAGAAACTGTCTTCCTGCCTTTGCTAAATAACCTTTCTCTCTTCTTAAAATCCTGGGGTCTGCTGAATGACTTCTGTGTGCTTCGGGTGAGGATTCACTTTTGAACCACAGCACAGTCACCTTGCCCTGCTCCCTGACCCTCAGACATGCCTGCCCTCTGCCTCCATTTTGTTCTCCTTCCTGGAATGACACTCCATTCTCTCCACCGAGTCAAAGGTTACCACCTTCTAGGCTCAACCCCAACTGCCTTCTCCCTCCTTTGAACGACCAGACCTCCTCTGACTTCCCTCCCACTCATTTACTGACTGAGATTATTAGTTATCTCCTATTTCTCTGAGATAGTTTTAGAGAGTTTGGAGGACAGAACCCTGTGTCTTATTAGCCATTGCATTCTCTTCTGGGTTTGGCACTGTGTCTGGCATATAGAGTGGTAGGTAGTTAATAAATAAAGAATTTTATTTAAAGTATTTGGTTATTAAATATTGGTCAACTTGGAAGTATCTTTATATTAATGAACTTTCAGTTTACCAGGAACTTGTTACAGGTGCTCTTGGATATAGATTTACTCAATCTTAGCTAAAATGTATATTTATGTGAAACCAAAAAATTCAACTACTCACACAAAAGGTTCTCCTCTTGCAGAGTTGATGTATTTTTCGGCACAGAGATAGGACCCATGATATTTTAGGGGCCCACAAAAGTGTTTACTTTTAATTTCTTTTAAAATCGGAAAAAAAAGTGAATATAATAGTAATGAATATATAGTACTGAATCCAGCCTGGATTATATTCCCCTTTATATTCACACAGTCATAAAATATAATGAGGGAAGGGACCTGTGAAAACAAAAGTGTCAAGGGCCCACAAAAGTCATAACCAGGCGCTGATATGAAAGCAAATCAAATGGTACCCTGGGAATTTGCCCTCCTGCTGAGCAGCCCACAAAGTCTCCCTGAAGTAGCGGGTCTGAAATGGGGAGAACATCATGCTCCCTGAGAGCTCGTCTGCTGGTTGGGCTCACTGCAGGGGGCAGGCTGGGCTTCCCTGGGTCAGGAACCCTTACCCGAGAAGAGTAGGGGATAGAAACAGACAATACAATCTCTTCTGCTTTAAGGTTGGCTTCAGGCAATCTCTCAAGGAAAGGGCCGTTTAAGGGAATCTGCCGTTCTCCTTCTGTTAGAGAGAAGAACGTTGATTAGGATGAACCTATCAAATTGGGGAACGTGCAGCAAGTAGCAGGTGGGATGAAGCTGGTAGAGAGAGCGCAGGTGGGTCACTTTAGACTGGTTACTGAACTTCTGGGGCTTCAGGTTCCTCGTCTGCAAAATGACAGGGTTGAAACTGATAACCCAGAAAGTCTTTCTGCTCATACAGCCATTATATGCCACTTGCAAATTTTGGCCTTGAAGAACTTTAAAGCTAATTGGAAATGACCTAGTACAATACATATGTTTCACAAGTGGGAAAGCTGGGGTCCAAAGGGCTAGAGGTAGAACTTCTGGCAGATGTCAGATATATAATTTTTTCTTTAAAAGTTTACCAACTCTCTTATTTAATCCACAATCGTTTTTTAAAAAAATGTGCTTTTAATGAAAGAAAAGGCTTCTGGCATCAATAACTCTATGAACAATAAATATTTGTTTCTATTTCCCCAAGTTTAAATCATTTTTCCTCTGCAAAGCTCAATGTTTTTGAATAAGAAGAGAAATAATGAGTAATATGCCTCACAAACTTGATTTTGTTTTAAATGAGAACTCCTATAAGCAAAATTGCCGTCTCTATGAAACTCTCAAATGAAACATGCCATAAAATTTTATAACCACAGGGATACCTCTCATTAATTTTTTGCTACAAATTGAACTGTGTATAAATGTGGCCAAATGTTTATGAGAAATTGTCAAGTACAGTAAATTATATGATCCACATGAGAATAATTGGCCACAGTTTCATCCTTATATTTAGGGTGATTTAAAGATAGCCTAAATATATTTGGTGAGCCTTAATTAGATATACTTGCATCTCTGGTTCATGATTTACAGAAAGAGCTACATAACTGATAGTGGTCATTACAAAATAGGATGCCTAGAATTTGGTTCCTTAGCTTTGGATATCAAATTGATAGTAGCATTTCCTGCAGCCAAAATGGGATTTAGGTCAGAATAATGAGGCCTGCTTACCACATGTCCTCCTAAAGTCTAAATAAAAAAAGATAACACATTTTTTAGCCATCTCTAGTTATTTGACACATAATGAATTATGTATATGAAGCTTGTGTTAAGTTTTTAATTCTCTTCTTTGCCTCATGGAAAGATTTGGCAGAGTTGGGGGGCAGCTAAATAGATTCAGACAACCTATTGTACAAGAGTTCTGCTGCTGTCCCCAGTCCACACCTACAGCCTGAGAAAATATTCATTTTCTATGTACAACTTCAAAGAAGAAAGGTTTCTTTGAGAACTGACTCTAGCATACCTTTGTCTTTGTTTAGAAGCATTCCTTGATAGGCGTATTTCCCTATGAAGACAAACAAAAAAAGGGAAATGAATGGGAATTTGGGGGCTGTGGCTAGTATGTTAGGGAGAAGAAGAAGATAGTTTAAAAGGGAGAAAGAAGGTGACATGAGGGTGAGGTGGGGAGGTTGGAGCCCGGGTAAACTCTAAAAAGAACAGGGATACGTAGTATTCCCGTTTATTGCTGTGTTGCAACAGAAATCTTCTCTGTTGCCCCAAACCTTTCATAAAGTTTGTTTCACAGAGTCTTAAACAAGGGACCTTTGGGGAGTGTACCCATTTGTATACATTATGACCCCCAGAAAAAGCCATGTTCTTTGATGCAATCTTGTGGGGACAGACTTGTTAGTGTTAAGTTGGAACCTTTGGATTAGGTTGTTTCCGTGGAGCTGTGACCCACCCAACTGTAGGTGATGACTCTGATTAGATAATTTCCATGGAGGTACAGCCCCACCCATTCAGTGTGTGTCTTGATTAGTTCACTGGAGCTTAGTTCACTGAGCTATAAAAACTCAGACACAACGGGCTCATAGCTAGCTGCAGCTGAGAGACACACTTTGAAGATGGCTGTTGGAAGCTGTACTGACATTTTGGAGAATGCCATTTTGAAGTGCAATCTGGGAGCAAGCAGATGCCAGCTATGTGCCTTCCCAACTAACAGAGGTTTTCCGGAAGCCAATTGCCTTTCTTGAGTGAAGGTACTCTATTGCTTATGCCTTACCTTGTACATTTTATGGCCTTAAGACTGTAACTGTGTAACCAAATAAACAGGCTTTATAAAAGCCAATCGATCTCTGGTGTTTTGCAAATGGCAGCATTAGCAAACTGGAACAGGGAGTTAGGGAGCAAGCTGATGACCAGAGGAACAACATTGTTCATAAAAGGGATAGAAGATGCAGAAAGTGAAAACACAGAAGGGCCAGAGACAATTAGGGAAAATGTATTAATTTAGCCCCACCTTCAATCTCACTGAACTGACCATCATGTGTGGGAGGGGGAGTGGTTTGACTCAATTATTACTAAATCGTAAATAATAAGGAAGTTCTGATAATCTAGACAACAGGACATGTGGGATACATGTGTTTGGAAATTGAGCTCTTATTTGTCAAATAACTAGATAAGGCCAAACAGGAGAACCAGGCATAAAATGGAATTTTGGAAGTGTACGCTCTAGTTTACTACACCTTGGATAAGACATAGTTCATAGAATGTTAGAGCTGGATAGGCTCTTAGAGACAGTCTATTTAGTTCTCTCTTACTTTTTAAAATGAACAAAACAAAACAAAACAAAATAGTAGCTTAAGGGGGTCAAGTGCTTCTCCAGGTCACACCACTCTCTCTTTGGTAACAGGCTGGGATTAGAATCTGGGGATCTTCTGACTCCAGGATCATGACCTTGCTATATAAGGAGCCACCTCTCACTTTGGACACACAAGCATGCTCACATTCACAGCATGGAAACCTGTTCTACATTGACTTGGAATTCCTCTTCAGAATAACTTTGCTAAACAGAACAGAAATGTATGACTGACTATATCTGTGGCTTATTCAGTAACAATGAAGAACATACCGCCAAATTCCTAATCTGGGGTCCTGCAAGTGTCCTCAGATGCTTCAGGAGAGCATGATAGGTCTTAGCCTTCTCCTTTGGTTGGTCCGAAACAGCAAAAAGTAAAGCATCATTCAATTGGGCCAGGCTGTAGCTAGCACCTACTGTTACTCCTGAAATTAAGATATTGAAATATATGCTTAATGTGAACTGTAATAAGACAGGGTTGCATGGAAATAACCTTTTTTTTTTTTTTTTCCCATAACCTTGAGATTACCCTCCATAGTTTATCTGTTCTTATTAGATTATCATTCCCCCTCCACTAATTGGTATCTCTAGGTCCCCTACATTCTACAGTATAAAACATTGTACATTTTTCACAGAATTCACATTAGTGGTAACATACAATATCTCTCTTTTTGTGCCTGGCTTATTTTGCTCAGCATTATGTCTTTTTTTTTTTTTTTTTAATCTTCAGGAAATAACCTTTTAAATATAATGTCTTATTTTTCAAATTTACTTAGAAGGACAAAAATTGAGGATTTAAATAAATTTCTGGCAATTTACTTTATTCCCAAAGCACCAAATTCTTTTTTCACACAGGCTATACATTTTAAGACATGTCAACCACTGATATCTGAAATTCATTAGTTCACTTGTTTACAATTCAGTGTTTTATTCTGTTTATAGTGGCTAAATATGAAAATTCCAGCCAAGGTCCTAGAAGATGTTTTAAAAATCATTAAGCTGAAATGGGATTTGACCTGCAAAATCTGCATTGCCCATTTGCTTCTCCCCCCATTGCCCTAGCCATCTCTTTCTATTATTTTCTTATAAAAAAAGACAGTAAGAGCAGACACCTGCCTATAGCTTGAGTCAGTTTTATTTGCAGGTGTGCTTACAGGGTGTCATTTGAATAGCAATGCCATTTAGTTCATAATTCTCAATGGGGGAAATACTGTCTCCATGGGGTGAAAATAACTCACTCTTTTTATGTATAAAGTGTGGATAAACTGACTGCACATAAATAGATAGACCATATAACTGTAGTTTTAAATTTTCATAGGGAGTCTCAATTAGGGAAAATATGTCTAAAGAGGACATATGGGATATGATGAAGAAAAATTGAGAAACACTGATCTAGTGATAGAGGCTCCACCTCCCCAGTCCCTGTCATCACAATCGGAACGTTACTGCAACTGAGACAAAGAAGAGCTCACCCCACCCCAACTGGGTACCTTCCAACTTTGCTTGCCACCTTTCCTGTATCTGGCTTGCCTCTCTTTTTTTTTTTTCCATTTCTTCCTTAGATTCCAGTGATATGGACTTTCCAGCAGGTAAAAATGAATGGGCTGACTGACTTAAGAGCATGATTTTTTTGCTTCCTCACTGGGGAGAACCCTATTTTATGTAGGATTTTTATCTCCCGTAGCGTGTTATCCATTCAAATGCTTAGTTTGGGCAGAGGATAATGGTATATGCTTTTCAGACAGTGCATTATGTGGAAAGAGTACTTGACTAGAAGTAAGAAGACCTAGGATCTAGCCGTGACTTGGCCATACAATAGTTGTATGATGTTGAGGAAGTTACTTCAGCCCTTTGATTCTGCATCTTCTTCAGGATAATGGCGATACCAAGGCTACCTGCCACATATGCCTCCCAGGTTGTCACGAGGATCAAGACACGCGATGTGAAAGCACTTGTAAATTGCAAGAAGCATGTAAAAATAGGTAATGTTGCTATTAACAGTAAAATTTTCAAATCTTGTGGTCCAGCCTTTTTGCTGTTCTTGGTGAATGTGCGTGGGTATGGGATGGGCCTTGAGCAAATCTGTGACTCAGGGAGTGACATCTGGCAAGAACCTTTACTATTAGCTAGCACATATCTTAGGTTTTCTTTTTCAGCCAATTTCTTCTTACTTGGCAGAGCTACGTGGCATCTTCCCATCATCATGGCTCCTGTGACAAGGTAGCACTTGGTGACACAGCTGAAGGGGTCAGTTTAAAAAAGTTCATAGAAGACAGAGTTGGTATCAATAAATATTTGTTGAATGAATAAATGAACAAACAAGTTTATATATTCTATTGAGTGCTCAAATGAGCACAACATTTGTACTTTATTCAGCATCCCACCCACACCCAATGGTAACAACTTATTTGAAAAAGAAGAAGCTTACCAACATCTGTGGTGTCCACAAAATGTAGTTCTGGAAGCCCAAGAGGAGATATGAAAACTGGATGGAATGCATCACCGAATTTCATGCTAGGACCTTGAGGGGGAAAGGATTTAAAGCAGAGAAGGAAGACAGTGGGTGCTGATAGATGCCAATTATCCAGAGTGAAAATTGTGACTTAAATGACACGTTTACAAAAGAAAACAATGAAGGAGTCTAAAGGCCCATAGGTATACATTAATAAAAATGAATTGCATTTATGAAGTGTTTAAAAAGTAGCACAGATGTCTGGGTTACCTAACTTAGACTAAAGAACATGCTTAGTAGGCACCTACCCTCTGCCGTGTTCCCCATGATGAGTGGGGCTTTGGGGAAACTGGCTTTCAGCTCCAGAGCATTGTCCAGGGTCACGGCTGTGATCCAGGTAGTCCTCTCCCCTTGGAACGTCAGCCTTCTCTTGTTTGGAGCTTCTGCCATTCTCTGCAGAGAAGCGAAGCCAACAGGCCTTTAAGGAAGGCTCTTGAACATCAAGCCCTGAGTCTATCCACTGCTCTGGGTGCCCAAATGAACAGCTGGTCATTTGGGCTCCCCGGGGTCTCCCAACTTCTAGGGATCAGGAGAGGGTTGCTCTTCGAACCACCCAGATGGAAATGATTGATGTGGGTGCCAATGATTAAGCATCATAATAGTTGTCTGTTCCTTAACACGGGGATATAGAACAAGCTGTATCTTTGTGAAGTGAGTGTGTGAAGAGGAGGCAGAGGGGTAGAGTGAAAGTGTCTTAGCCTGCAATTAAAGCATTCAGCTTCTTGTTCGAGTTCTGCTCCAACGATGACTCAGAGGCGCCTCATCCTTGTGGATTAAATTTTTTTTGTAGGACAAAAATTGTGTAATTGTAGGTAAAATTATCCTTGATAAAAATCTCTTAAATCATTTGCCAGATATAGTGTAAATGGATTTTTAAAAACTTTGCAGAATAATATATAAATAAGGTCATATGTATAGATTATGTACATACATTTAAATACTAGATTCATTTTCAGTGTGTCCAAGTTCTCAGACTCTGAGGGGTGTGTGGGGACTGAGACCTTCTGAGGAGCCAGTAGAATCACGCCTCCCATCTCATGCTCTCCCCACGGTACAGGCACACCACACTATTTATATTTTTTCTCTCTCGTTCTTCCCAACCGGTTGAAAGCTCAGAAGTTAATTAAAGAATAATGTAATTCCATTATAATAACTGTCATTTGGTTTTTGCCTTACAAGTTTTACAAAATGCCTTTGACATATCTCACAGTGCAGCTGTGTGACCTTGAGCAAGTCACCTTCAACTCAGGGGACTGAACCAAAGGGTCTCTGCAGTTCTGGCAGCACCCTTTGCAGAGCCGTCAGCTTCAAATTATTTACAGTGGAGCTGAAAAACTGCTTAAAAATGAATTATTGCCCCATTATCATGCAGGAAACTCTTCTAACTTTTAATGTCTAAAACTTGGTAATTACATAATGTAATACAAAAAAGTTTTATACTCCTCATGTTATGAAACAACAAAGGAAAGCATCTTACTATCAGCTCGGGTGGGAATATAGGCTCCTGGGTTGGATCCAAGGGCTGGAATTCATCTTCGTTATATAGCTTGGCACATATCTGAACAAAACAAAATGCAAATGGAATTTTAGAGTTACCGAGAGATGTACAATGGTCTGCAAATGAGAGTTGGGACCTAAACTTCTGACAGCTCCTGACCCCAAATGGAGGCGCCGGAGCCGCAGGGTACCCCGAATGGAATTCTTCCCACCCTCAGGGGACTATGGGATGGACTTTAGACTTCCTCTTCTGGGGTCAGATGTCGGGTGTTGAACTTTTGTGCTGGTCTCAGGTGTTACTGTGGTTATTTATTCACTATGACATGAAGGTGCGCTGTCTATAGACCTCTTGGAGCTTTTTGGGGGATGGAAAGGCCCAGATTAGGCCCAGCAGATCATACTGTTTCCAGAAGGAAAACAGCTGTCTATGGTGACCAGCCTCACAAACATCATGGGCTAGCTAAATTTTTGGAGTTCTTTAAGGCTATTTACATCCTGAAATCACTTTTTGCACTTGACTCACTGAAAATAATAGAAAACTTGAACAAATTTGGATTTATGCAGGTATTTTTCATTTAATCCCAACTGAAGTGGAAAACCAGACACAGTACTTACCTTTTCCTGATTATTCACAACAGTCCTCTCTTCTTGATCCATGCAACATTTTCCTGATCCTTTCACCTCACAAACAGTTGGTGCCTTAAGAATTAATGCAATTTGAAACAAATTTACTGGTTGATTACTGGGTACTCAGCAGTGCCCAATCCCCCCAGGAGCTACGGAAGAAGTCATGGAAAGCCTCTTTGTCTTCAAGGACTCCATTATTCAAGGACAATCTCTTCCATCGCTGAACAAAGAGAGAAAATGACAGGGATTGTGCAGCCATATGCATGAAGGGGTCTTGTAAACAGTGTCATTCGAGTCTAGAGGAAGGTGACGGAGATTAGAGGAGGGTGGAATCAATCAGCTAATGAAATGAGGTAAATGGAGTAGAGTTATAACGTGGCAATTGAAAAACTCAAACAGATTACGCAATTGGTTTTTGTTTTTTTTTTTTAAAAGGTGAGATGGTGTGTATTTCTAATGAAACCCTGAGAAGACAAACTGCCTTTGAGACTTTCTAGATACAAATATTAACAAACTGAAACCCTGAAGGAAATCTTTGGCTGATTCAAATCCCATACCATTTTACCTTAATTTTCAGGACATTTCATTTGCACTGAAAGCAGTGTTTTGATTTGAAGTCACTAGTTTGTCACTGCAAGTATCAGACCAATTATTCTATTCTTGCTTCCACTTTTTGTGTGCAGACACAGCCTAAGGATCTGTGGCAGTTGGAACACACTGCTTATCATTCATGGATAAGCAACACAACGAGACCTTGGTTGTAATTCTTGCCTTAACACTTAGTAGCTGGGTTGAGTTTGTAATAAATTAGGATAATAAAACAAATGCCAAACAGGTTTGTTAAATTTAAATATGCAAAAGGTACAGCACAGTGTCTCACACATGGGAAATGCTGCAAAAGTGTCAGCTGCTAGTTTGATTTGTAAGGTAATTTTCTACAGAGATAAGAAGGGATTTGGATTTTGTGACAATGCTGTGCACAATAAAGGAACAAACTATAAGTGATTGAATGTGAGAACCCAGAGTGAGTGAGACTAAAAATTCCTATTTTTATTTATACCTTTGTAGACATTTGTCTCCAGGAAAATAATCACATAGTACTAGGGTGAATCACATGAAGTTGTTTTTTTTTGGGTAGATCAAAAATTGTAGCATATTGGTCATTTCATGTGATTTGACATAAATAGGCTCTTACCCAGGATTTCAAATAAACTAGCCTGTAATTTGTAAAGCTTTTTGAGATTTTTCATTATTTAGTGATGGCATAAAAATAGATTTTTTTCTCAAAGACTTTATAGTATTTGCAATTAGTGGGTGCTCCTTGAGTTGTTTCTGGTCAACCAAAATTACCTAAAATTCTTTTTTTGCCATAAAAAATGGGTGCTGGAAAAACACTCTGAAACCTTGTCTAAAGCATGTCTCTTCTTAAGATTTAACTTTTTGAAAACTTCATATATCTCATCCCTCCCACCCCCACAATCATTCTTTTCCAACTCCTTTCATCCTTATCCGGTTCCTCCATCTCTCAGCTTTGAAGGTGACCTTGATTCCTTTCTCACTGTACCTACCCTTCACCGTGTCTGATGACTATGATACTGGCAAACTCCTGAAAGTTGTCTCTCTGTCCAACATCTGCCACACTGGTCTAGGTCCTCATTCCCGCCTCACCCGCTACTGTGTCTTCTCCTTGGGACAGATATCAAGAATTTTCCTTCTGAAAAAAGTTCTAATTGCATTACTCTGAGCTCAAGAACAGACAATGACTACATTTTGGTTATCATCTTTAAGTCTAAATTCCTTAGCCTGAAACAATATCTTTTTACTCCCTAGTGCTCCAGCCAATCAATATTTTAGCTGAACTTTGGACATCTTTCTTTTTCTTACTTCCACATATTTTCTTATTTGAAACTTTTTGCTGGTCTCTCTTCACCCAGCTATTTCCATCACTTCCTTTAAGACATGGCTCAAAAGCCGCCTTTTCTACTTTTTGCATACATTAATTTCTTTAATCCATATTTCTTCAAAACTTATATGCAGTTTCATAGGATATCTTGCTTTTCAATTACACTTTCATTATTATTTTTGTCTGTTTCATTTTATTCAGTAGAGTATGCATTTCTTGAAGATATGGACCATATATTTTACTTTTAGTAAAGTGTTTAATTTGCGGCTATAAATAAGACAAAGCTAGGGTTTACTGAATAAACACCAAGATTGGACATTTAACAACTTTCAGTGGTTAGAAAGGCCAACACAGGGTTATCTTAGAAAGTATTGGATGCAAAAGTGTTTTTGTTGTTTGTTTTTTGAGAAACAATCTACAAAATACTTTGCTAGTACTCTTCAAAACTGTCAAGGTCATGAAAAACAAGGAAAGACTAAGAACTGTCCCTGATTAGAGATGATTAAGGAGCTCGGACGATTAAATGTAATGTGGTATTCTGGATTGGATCCTGGAACAGAAAATGAACATTAGTGGAAAAATAGGTGAAATCCAAATAAAGTTTGCAGTTCAGTTAGTAGTAAAATACCAACATTAATTTCTAAGTTTTGACAAATGTATCACAATTCCATAAGATATAAACCTTAGGGGAAGCTGGGTGAAAGGTATATGGAAACTCTGTACCAGGTTTGCAACCTTTCTGTAACTCTAAAATTATTACCAAATAAAAATTTTATTAAAAAAAATCAAGTCTATTATTTCTGCTGTTAAAATATTCTAATAATAAAGTTTAAAAAATAACATAAGGAGGGGGATTCTGTCCAGATTTCTCCTGAAACTTCTACTTTGTCAATTACAAAAAATATAAAACTTGCCCATCTTCTTGGTATGGTGCAGAAGGGCTTTCAATATATAGCAATAATAGCAGGAGAGGATTGAATTACTACCTGCTATACCAAGAGCTTTCATACATCACTCTGTTTAATCCTCACCAGTTTCCTGCAACTAAGGTCCACAGAAGTTGAACCTTGTCCTAAGTCCCCCGGCTGGGTTAGACCCAAGTCTGTGTGACTCCAAAGCCAGTGCTCAAATACCCACTCCAGACTGCTGCCCTAATCATCAGGGTTGCACGCCAAACACACCCACTGCCCTTGAGCTCCTCAAATATGCTTCATTCCTTCCTGCATTCTCCATGCTGCTTTTGCACGGGGACCACCCACTCTCTGTTTTGCCCAGTTAAGTCTACTTCCTCAGGAAGACCTTATGTGACCCCAACTCAGGTATCTCTATCTAGTATCACAGCACTTTGACTTTTTCTCCATAGCATTTCTCCTGGTTTGCAATGATTTCCTCATTTGTGGGTCACTTGATTATCTGTCTCATTTGACTAGACTGTGAACTAGTGACTTATGTTCACTGTTGTGTTCCCAGTGCTTAGCTCAGAGGCCGGCATTTAGCAGGTGCTCAATAAACAAGTAGTGAATGAATGAATGAATGAATGAACTCCAGGTACACTGAGTTTAACTCCAACCGGTGGGGCTTGTACTGGAAAATTGCACCTGGATCTTGGTGTCCTGACTCCAGAAGGCTCTGGAACATGATGTGAGATTCTATCAGGCACAACTGGTATACCTGGCCCTCTTCTGCCCAGATCAGGGAGAGGGGATGATTTCAGAGAAGGGGAACCAGGCTACAACAGCTTTTTAAAGCCTCTACAAGATGCAGTAACTTTCCTGTAAAGACGGCATCCCAGCAATACTCTTCTTTCATGCATTAGGTTATTTTACACTAAGATTTATTAATATATTACTAAACAGAACGAATATTCTTTTTTTTGGAAAAACTTACCCACAGAAAGTTTTCCCACTTTCTACAATTGGTTGATATCCAGTACACCGGCACAAATTACCTAATTAAGAAGGAATCAGTTTTAAGGAATGATACAGAAATGTATTGCATATCTGTGCTTCATGTTTTCAGTGGAATAGCTAGATAAGTAATTAGATTCTTTTTTGTCCCCTAGAATCAGTAAGATGGCTCTTTGGAACAACTGTTCCCCTTGTAGGAGATGTTCTTCAAAAACAGGTCTTGTGATTACACTTTCTTCCTGAAATACCCCAAGATTCTCCTTAGTTTTTCCCAACCAACTCCTCCTGCTTTATAATCGCACTTCTCCCATAACTCCCCTAACTAGTGTATCAGCTACCCCCATTAACCCCTGTGTGTTGCCCTTTGTCAAGTTTTTTCCTGCTGCCTTTTCTCTCTCAAATGTCCTCCTAGGGCAAATGTGCCTAGTCTTCACTCCAGCTCTCCTTTTCCACGGTCTGCTCTGAGCCTCCAGCCAGAGCTGCAGCACCTCTGGGCTGGCCCCCCTGAAGGCCCGTGTTGTCCGCTGGAGTGCGCTCACTGATGCACATGCCTTATCTCTCTCTCTGGATCTTAAGTTACTGGAGAAGGTGAGGATTACCTAAGATGTTCTAGAACCTCAAAGAACAGCACAGCAGGTGTTCAATAAGTACCGAGTATCATTTTAATCAGTCAACATTTCCAAAGCGTGGCGGAAAAGATGAGGAAACCACTGCCTTTTGTAAAAGTATATTCAAATTTTGCAGCCAGAATAAATGATGTTTATGAAGAGGTTTTAAGAACATGGAAAAATCCTTATGTTATACTGTTAAAGTATAGTCTCAAGTATTTAAAAAAAGCAAACAAAAACTATGCATAGAAAAAGACTGAAACAAAATAAAAGTATTGACAGTGGTTGTCTCTGAGGGACAGAAATAATTGTTTTTTTGGCATTTTCCACATAGGAATGCATTTTTTATACTAAAAAAGGGCATTTAAAAATTTCTGAAGCAATGTATATGTGTGGATTGGACAGGTTTAAACCCAAGAAGTTGAGTGTTGCATGGAAACTTAATGCTGGTAAGTCATATGAAAAGTCATGTGAAAACGTAGGCAAGAGGGGAATTCTTTCCTTTTCATTAGAATGAGAACAGTTAAGTAGAAACTGCACGTACAAGAATGGCTGGAGACTCCATAGTCTATTTTTGTTTTGCTAATAAAGTAAAAGAATATAAAAAGATATGAATTTAGAATGTCTCCATGGAGTAGAGGAGGGAGCCAAAATGTTCAGAAAAGAATTACATGGAGTGAAATAGAAGTATTTAGGAGACAATGGATGCCTTCTCTCTAATAAAATATAAACAAACATTAAAGGCTGGAGTGAACAAGTATCAGGGTTGGTTTTTTTTGTTTTGTTTTGTTTTAGTTTGGTTTTGGTTTTTGCCACATAATCAGTGCTAAGTCTGGAAGCTCTACTAATAAAGCTCCACTGAGGGAAAGCTAATAGCAGCATTACAGAAATTCTTCTAATTCTAAGAAAAAAAATGATGGAAATTCACATTTTTCTTTTCCTTGGTCTTGAAGGGGAAAGACAAGATTAAACGAAGCAATGATTCATACCAGTTGACCAAGTTAGAAAGTAGTACCTACACCTAATTGCATTTCTTTATTCTGTATTATAGTTTTTCTTAAAATATAAACATGAAGGTTGTCATTGTAGCTAACATTTGTAACGCTAGGAAGAGCACAAGCAAATGGATTGCAAACCAAAATAAACTCTCCCAGTCATCCACACCTACAATGAATTTAGCTACACTTCATCCATTTAGCCAAACTTGACAACGTCATCCCTTGGTGGTTATTATGTGAATTGCAAGCACAGAATCTGGGTGGAAATGATCCCTTGCTGTAAGACTACCTGTGCATATTCAAACTATAAAAAGAGAAAGAGTGTATGGCAAATCACAGGATCTCTGTTTTTCAAAGCTCTAAATACTTCATTAACATGGATTTTGCATTGGACAATGATTATTTATTATTCAAATCCATGAGATGTATAATGATAAAATAAAATATCTGAAAATAACATAAAAAGCTCATTTTACAATCTTTAGTTGCTGCGGGAAATGTTAAAAACCCAAAATGCTTTTACTTGGGTTTGGTTAAAATTATAGTTGAAACTATAGGCCAAAGTTTTAATAGTACTTAATTAGTAACTGAAAAACTTTGAGTGAAGAAGTTATTGAGAGATAAGAGAAAATATGAGTGTATTTATATACCAGGTACATAAAATTTTAGTTGAAATTTTACTTAGCTTTATTCTGTCTACTTTCATCATAAAGGTGAGTTTCTATGTAGGTCTGTTTATTGAAAGGGGCAAAATCTTTCCTATAATAATCAGAGGTTTAACGGTTTTCTTTTAAGAACTATTAACTAATTACCTTGAAACTAGGTATGCTTGTTACAGAAAACTACATTATTAACTTTTTTTTTGGTAGAAAATTGTGTTCGTTCACTTAAGTTCGATGGCTATTTTGTTAGAGTTGATGGAATTGTTCACTAAGCTTATTTGTGATAATTAATTGCTGGCTATGACCTCGTTGATCTCACTGTGCAGTGAATGCAACATGAATATAAAAATGTTAAGTATCTGAAAGTCTTTCCTCTGTGCAAAATTAATTTTAATAAGCAAAGTTAATGAATGATTCTAACAGATTATTTTAAAAATAAAAAGGAAAATCCCATTCGTCTCAAATACTACTCAAATTTCCACATTTGGAAAAGATTTTTATTAAAAGGGTTAGAACACCTAGTTGAATGCCTTTGCAGGGTGATAAAAGGCTCCATCAAGGGAGAAAGCTTTGTAATGAAACCAAATTGCCACAATTCCTGGCATCTCTGCTGCCAAAATGAAGACGGCCCTTCATTGAAGGGACTCAGGTCTAGATAGGTACCAAGGAGTCCTACATGTTGGCTGGGTGCGTTGAACCCTAAAGCTGTGCCACAACTTCTCTCCATGGGCTGGAGTCTCCTTCCCTAGTTACTTAAGCACTTTTCACCCCATGCCTTGCATGCAGAAGGCGGAGAAAACTCACCTCCAATGGCTTCGGTTATCTGCTCGGGGGTTGGCTCTGGGTGGTTCCTCAGGAAAGTGTAGATGGACATCACCATTCCTGGGCTGCAGAATCCACACTGTGTGCCATGACACTTGGCAAGTCTTTCCTAGAAGAACACGATACGTTAATTATGCTTTAAACCTCTTGTTTCCCTACCGTGGACACTAGCAAGCAGCAGAGCTTAACTGGTTTGCCAGAAATAACTGCAGGTTAACAAATGTCACCTTGGAAATAAACAGTTTTATTTCTTAGAATCGTATGTATATATTTTTTGTCCTCAAGAAAACCCTAGTGACAGATTTTTTTTAAATCTTCATTTTATTGAGATATATTCACATACCATGCAGTCATACAAAACAAATCGTACATTCGATTGTTCACAGTACCATTACATAGTTGTACATTCATCACCTAAACCAATCCCTGACACCTTCATTAGCACACACACAAAAATAACAAGAATAATAATTAAAGTGAAAAAGAGCAATTGAAGTAAAAAAGAACACTGGGTACCTTTGTCTGTTTGTTTGTTTCCTTCCCCTATTTTTCTACTCATCCATCTATAAACTAGACAAAGTGGAGTGTGGTCCTTATGGCTTTCCCAATCCCATTGTCACCCCTCATAAGCTACATTTTTATACAATTGTCTTCGAGATTCATGGGTTCTGGGTTGTAGTTTGATAGTTTCAGGTATCCACCACCAGCTACCCCAGTTCTTTAGAACCTGAAAAGGGTTGTCTGAAGTGTGTGTAAGAGTGCCCACCAGAGTGACCTCTCGGCTCCTTTTGGGATCTCTCTGCCACTGAAGCTTATTTCATTTCCTTTCACATCCCCCTTTTGGTCAAGAAGATGTTCTCCGTCCCACGATGCCAGGTCTACATTCCTCCCCGGGAGTCATATTCCACGTTGCCAGGGAGATTCACTCCCCTGGGTGTCTGATCCCATGTAGGGGGGAGGGCAGTGATTTCACCTTTCAAGTTGGCCTAGCTAGAGAGAGAGGGCCACATCTGAGCAACAAAGAGGCATTCGGGAGGAGGCTCTTAGGCACAATTATAGGGAGGCCTAGCCTCTCCTTTGCAGCAACCATCTTCCCAAGGGTAAAACCTGTGGTAGAAGGCTCAACCCATCAAACCACCAGTCCCCTATGTCTGTGGTCATGTTAGCAACCATCGAGGTGGGGTAGGCCAATACCCCTGCATTCTCCACAGGCTCCTCAAGGGGGCACTACATATTTTTTTTTAATTATGCTTTAAACCTCTTGTTTCCCTACTGTGGACACTAGCAAGCAGCAGAGCTTAACTGGTTTGCCAGAAATAACTGCAGGTTAACAAATGTCACCTTGGAAATAAACAGTTTTATTTCTTAGAATCATATGTATATATTTTTTGCCCTCAAGAAAACCCTAGTGGCAGATTTTAATTAAGCCACTTTCCTCACTAAAGCCTGTTTTTTAATTTTTGTTTTGTTTTGTTTTTGTTTTTTAAATCTGTGAAATAGGAAGTGTAGTTTGGAAGAACAAGCAAAGGGCTTTGGAATCATGTTCATGGGATTTTGAGTCCTTACTGCAACTCGTTAAATGTATAATCTTGGGTGATTTACTTGACTTTTCCTCAACTGTTAAACTGGTATAGTAATGGTAACTACTTCACAGAGTTGCTGTGAGATTCAATGAATGTATTTGCAAATCATTTAGCACAGTTTCTGACACATAATATATTCTTCAAATGCAATCCATTTTCACCCATTTCCCCATTCATATTACAGAATTTTTTTTTTATATTACAGAACTTTTGATGGATTAAATAACATAATCTATATGAATGCTTTGAAAACTGCAAAGTGCTATTAGGAGTATTGTGCCATTCATATATTTAACTTACGTGCGTGAGGCTTTATATACTGAGATTCAACAACAAACCAAACAAAACAATTAAGAAAAGAGAGAGCAATGACAATTTACTTTGCCCGCTTTACACAAAGACCCTAAGCCAGGGAGACATGGATGGGGGACATGACTCTGTGGGCCCCTCTGCATGTGTCAGCCCTAAGTGCCCTCACAGGGTGCTCATTTGGCTTGAGTGTGATTCAACGGTTTTTAAATAAATATTTTTCAAACAGATGGCCCCCAAAATGAAAGACACATACTTCATCTGTGGCTCAACTGAAGGGACAGGCATCTCTTCTCATGCTAGAAGAAAATACAGCTGTGTTGGATTTATTGTTAGGTGGCAAGTTGTCTCAGATGTGACATATGAACACGGCTGCCCATTGCTGGTAAATATTTAACAACTGCCTCTCTGGAAAACACACACGCACAAAGCTCTGATTTGCAGTTTCTGCCAATTTCTGTAGTGTAAATTCTCCCAATGTGATTGGTAAAGCTACCAATGTGAGGTCCCTGAGTGTGGAGCTGGGAAGAGCTGTGCAGTAGATACCATATGTGGTATTATAGCTACATGGTGCTACTTCCACCATGTAGATATAATAGACGGCATTACCTTTAAGAGCATGGATAATAGCAACAGTGTGAACAAGTGCTGTTTTGATATTTATTATTTTTGTGTTTAATATAATTTATTTAATTTGTAAGTTTATACAATTTTTAACCATGGCTTATTTAAAAACTGGCTTGCAAAATTCCTGAAAGTTTAACAGTTGGTTCTTGTGAGTCAGCACAGTCTGCTCCAGCACACCACTGAATGAATCTAGTGTCTTTACCCTCAAGCTATGAGAGAAAGACATCTGACACGCTGGGGCTTACGTAACTGTTAAGCTGCTGAGCAAAATGTGGGGTAAGATCTTAATAAGACTGGAAAGTCATGGAGTTTATGCTTGAAAGACATGCTATCAACAAGTTCCCATCAACGGTAGCTCATTGTAGGACAAGGCTCTTAGCCTCTATGTTCAAACCACAGCCTTCCAAATGAGGGAATTTCAAGGGAAAAAATAAGGTCGTTCATAATTTTCTCTTTACACGTTGCCTTTAAAACTTAACCTCAGCAGAAGTCCCTGTTTTACCACATAAAACTGAGGTTGCCATGCCTTTAAAAAGTCCTCTGGACTTTAGTAAATGCTTTGTCATTTTGGTTGTATTTTATCGTAGCATGGTGTGTGGTTACCTGTCAGACAGTTGGGGAACATTTATACATATAAGAAGCCTCTATCAGAATTCAGAAATTTTGAAATGTGGTGGACAACTTGTATCTTCTATAAACTTCTGGTTTTCTATCTCATTTTATTCTCTTGTCAGGCTGGACTGTATTAGTTTAGCCCAAGGGTGGGGCTGAGAAGGTCTCTCAGGTGTAAGATATATTAAAATCAATGAAGGAATCTTGGCTTGCTTATACACCAATCTCCATAGCACCAAATCTCATAAAATGAGAATTTAAAAACACAAGAGATTTTAAAGTTGCCTGTCTAGTTGGAGTACCTTAGACTGTATGGAACGCCTTTACCAACACCTGGTCCCTATCACATTGTGCTTTTACCTGCATGGGGTGAATGCTGGTTTTGATGCTTCCTACACTTTCCACCGTGGTAATGGCAGCCCCATGCAGAGAGCAGATGGGCACCAGGCACACTGTGGCCGGGTAGTGACTGTGATGGAGTTATGTAAAGAGAGCGGGTAACATGAATTGGGAAGTTATTCGTGATCCAAGGGAACCACAAGACTCTATCTCCCTAAGAATACAGAGCAGATGAAAAACTATCTATTTCTGGATGTGCCCAAGAATGGACTTATGTACATCTGGTGCAGAATGGTGAGAGAAGTGGAAAAAAAAAAAAAAAAGAATAATGAAGACATTTGTGTAGGACCCCCAAGAAACCCTCATTCTCCATTTTTTTTTTCTCATTCTAGGAAATAGAAGCCTTTTACTCATCAGAAGATGATACAATGACTTATGTAAACCACAAGGGGATAATTTAGCCTGGTGATTCTCGACTGTGGGGAGCTTTTAAAAATATAGGTACTCTAATTGCCTCCTAACCCAACTACAACAGAATCGTTGGGGTGGGATCAATTTATCATTTTTAAAGGTCCCTAGATAATTTCAATGTACAGCTAAGTTTGAGAGCCACCAGTTTATTCCCTTGTCTTGACTCTCTCTCTCACATTAGAGTCTGCATTTATGACATGGCCCATGTGGTTAGCACCAGATTCTCATCTTCCATATTTATCCTGATGGGAAGAAAGTCTATGGGAAGGCTCTGGAGTTTAGGGAGTTGCAGTGAGAGTAGGTCTGGAGGCTGCATGAGTGATCAGAAGCTGGGGAGGTGGTAGTCGGAGGAGGCATTTTGGTATGAAAAGTGGGAGACTCCACACCCTTCCCAAATGTGCCCAGAGCAGGGGCACAGGTCAACAGAGAGGATACTGGATCTTTGTAGTCTTGGGGTAGTATCTTGACACCATCACTGTGCAGGCACCACAGCCTCCTCCTCCACAGCCATATTTAGTGCTGGTGAGGTAGACTTGAAGGAAGGGAGTCAAGGAAAAGAGGAGCTCAGGTTGCTTTGATTTTTACAATTTTCTTCCTCTGATACTGACAACAAGTAACAAGTTTCCTTGAGTCTTGTAATAAACTTGTCTTGCTTGGAGAGATTCCCTGGCTTTTTGTTTATAAATGAGCTCATAGATGAAAGGTGAGAAGAAATCCTTACAAGTCCCCACTCCCTTATCTGAAACTCTTGGGGCCAGATGCATTTCTGAATTCAAAATTCTTCAGATTTTTTTGGAGGTAATAATGTAGCATTCCAGTGGGTCTAGGGCAGCACCTTGTAATAAAAGGCAATATTTCCACAGGGAACTATATGGACAAATCACACTAAGCAGGACACAGGAAGACACAAATAGCATCCTGCTAGTTTGGTCAGGTTTCACTTCAGATGAGTGATTAAAATGTGTGTTGAATTTCAGAGTGGTGAATAATGGATTCCGAGCCCTTGTAAAGTCATTGCTGTGGAGGTGGTTGGGGGTAATGAATGTGTAGAACTCAGAAAAATCCCCTTATGGGGCTTGACTTTCCCAGGTACAGCAACATAATGCTTTTACCTTCTTATGGCATTAGAGAATATTAACTTAATAACCATAGTTCCTGAACCAGAAATGCCAGTGATCACGGCGTGTACCTTCTCCCTGTATGACGTTTGCATATCTTCACAAATGGAAAACAAAAAAATATATGTAAATCCCCTGCTTAAGGTTCTAGATTAATCTGGTGGAATTTGGGACCTTGCCTGGGTGAAATTCAAAAGGGATTCATAATTGGTGTGGGTGGAGGTTAATTTTCATTTTGGAAATTGCTCTCTGGGAGAGGCAATACAGGGCAGAGGTCCAGAGGGGATGCACATTTCCCTCCCCTGTTCTTTTGTCCCCAATCTGAGCCAGCTATGCCATCACGGGGCTCAGGACTGCTCTAGAAAATGAAGTTTTTCACCTTCAGGCGAAGGGCTGAAAGTCATGTGGATTACACCTTAGTTAGAGCACTCCATTTAATAGGGCATAAAAGATAGGGAAACCCTTCGTCTCTGCCTTGGGTGGCCTAAAATTTCTAAGCAAAGGAATCTAGGTGCTATTTGACTCACAGATGGAGCTTTTTGTGTCTCCAGACCTTAAAACAAGTCTGCAAGGGATGTTTTAACATTGCCCCTGAGCAACAAGGGAAAAATCGATTCAATCAGCTGATTTTTCCTCTGAACACCAATCAGTTTGATACCTACCTTCTTCCCTTGCCAGAAGTCCCTGACCCAGTTACTTCCATATCCTATAGCTAAAGTTCATTATTAGGTAAGGTGACCAGATAAAATATAGGATGCCCAGTTAAATCTGAATTTCAGATAAACAGTGAATAATATTTTAGTATAAGTATGCCCCATGCATTCAAATTCAAATATAACTGAATGTACCATATTTATATTTGCTACATGTGGCAACCCTACTTACGTAAAAAACAAACAATACATCAGAAGTTTGTTTCTTCGGTCCATCACATACAAAGTGCTTTCTCAGTACCTCTAAGATATATGGCCTTGCAATATGTCCAGAAGTTACCCTAGACTAAAGGGGATGGCCAACATGTGCTGTTGAACCTGGAATTTACATGGGAATCTGGTCATTCATCAGTGAGTTAGCATTTGCTCTGTGCCAAGCGGGGTGCAACGCTTTGGGAATGTGATGTTGGGGTCAGATCTGGTCCTTTCCTCTCCTCAGAAGTACTGTGTTCTCTTGCTTCTGGCCCCTGATACTACTGATGGAAACACCCTTGCCCCCAGTCCTCTGTTTGGCAGGCAAACTCCTGTGCAACCCTCGGCTCTTCCTTCCTTCCCCAAGCCAGACTTGAGCAACAGCCCCCCAAAAAACGGCACCCAGGACACGTCCTGTACTTGCCTGTTCATTGGCTGCTCCCCCAGTAGACTCAGGGCGGGGGTTTTGTCTGTCTGGCTTACTTCTGAACATCTGGTGCTTGACAAAATTTGCTGATTGAATGAAGCATGAATTGCCAAAATCGCAAGAATTGTCTGGGCTGCTAGGGTATGAGAAGGGTGTGGGAAAACAAGGGTAAACGTTTAAGGGTGGCTCTGAAACATCCCATTACACAAGTTTTATCCTATGGCCAGATTCTCACAGAGATGAAGCAACTCTAATAGGCCACATTCTCCTTGCCCAAGTAGCTGTGGGCCATTTTGTCTTTGTGACGCATTATTTGGTTCTGCGGATTAGATTGCTTAAAACCAGGCTCAGAACAGTTGAGGGAGAAGCGATCTGGCATTGTGCCCCAGCACACCCGGGCAGGGCAGCCAGGATGGGTGGGGTGACTCGGTGGGAGGTGAGGCCTCCAAATTGTTCTGTGACTTTGGGAAGGGAAAGAGTGGAATGGTGAACGCAAGATGGGAATGCCTCCAAAACAAATTTTGCTCTTTGTGTGACTAAGCGCCACTCTGAGAATGAATCCAAGTCAGCAGCAAATTGGGGATTTTGTGGGAGCCTGAAGTTTTATAATGTTGGGGACCTACTTTAAGGAAAAAAATATAAAATTGTGATATACATGTGGGTTCAGAGCTTTGGAATGGCCATGGGGGTGCTGTGAAAGTGATTTAGGCTCATCCTAATGGACGTGGGTGCTGACTCTGGCAAAAAATCTGCAGGAATACTCACAAAAATTTGTTTCTTGTATTGGCTATTCATCAGAATCACCCACTAAGGAACATGTAACAAATAGAGTCCTGGTCCCACCCCAGAACCATTGACTCTGACTCCAATCAAAGGTTGGAGGTATGGAAGTTTCAGATGAGTTTTATGCACCCAACACAATGTATTTATGATATTAGGCACCAGAAAGGAATGAACAAGGAAGATGTTGGGGTGTTGGGGAAAATGCAAGGCTGGGTGGTTTAACATGGGACTGGTTCTGGCTGTGCTTACTTGGGAGGCCACAGATATTTGGTTTACTCTTAATATAGATGAATTTCCTTATTTTAAGATGTTTAGAGAAAGCATGGTGAAGTGTTTAGTGGAATTAGAAACGGCATAGTTTTTGCTGAATAACTGAGTTGTTGAAGCTAGGTTGGTGTAACCAGTGTTTAGTGGGGAGGGACCAGGAGGACTTGTTTTTTTTTTTTTACAGCCCTGTGCCTACAATGTGGAAATAGTGACTTTAGGAGGGAAACTAGTTAGAGTAGTAAAGTGATGAGGTAGGAAATGCAGTTGCAAGGGGTAAAGTAATGAGAGGTGGAATATGGGAAGTAAACAAGACATCAAGTACAGGCTATTCCTTAGGTAAGTTTAGCAAGGAAAGAAAAGGGAGAAATAAAGTAGATTATTTTACTTTTGGGAGGCAAAAGACAAATGGGAAAGGAACTGAAGACCCTAGAGAGAAAGGGGACAGGATGGTTTTGTTCACTACTAGATTCTCAGAGCCTAACTCAGTTTCTGGCACTTAGTAGGTGGCCAATAAATAAAAATTTGTAACTTTGTATTTTGGAAATAATTACAGACTCACAGGAAATTGCTAAAATAGTACAAAGAGTACCGTGTACCTTACACCCAGCCTCCATCAATGGTGACATCCCACATAACTGTAGAACAACATCTAAACCAGGAAGTTGACATTGGTACAATACTGTTAACTAGACCACAGAACTTATTCAGAATTCACCAGTTATACATGTGCTCATGTCTGTGGATAGTTCTTTGCAATTTTATCCCATATATAGATTTGTGTAACCAAGACTACAATCACTCTCTCTTTATATTCTTTATCCCTTTATAGTACACCCACCCTCAATAAATTCTTTTTGAATAAATATTTATTGAAGGTCTTGGAAGAGGCTGGAGTGGAGAAAGGTCAAGGTCAGAAGTGGAGAGCTGGACATGTATTAGCTCTACTTTGGAACTCTGTAATACACTTATACAACTTTGTTTTCTCTTATAAGGATTATGAAAAGTGTAGATGGGTCAGTCAAATGCCCTTGTGGTAAACTAGTGTCAGCAACACACACCCCTGAGCATCTGACTGGAGAAGAGTTAGACTACACATTTCCTATGAACACCCGTGAGTATAAAATCACCATCAGGGGTGACCACTGGGCTCAAAAGTCACAAGGTTATTTCCAAAGCTAGCACACTCCTCATTTACTGGATGATTCTCTTGATTTTGCTCTTGCAAAACAACAACAAATAAAGCACAAGTCTATCAGTTTTAGTGCATTCTCTGCATTCCAACCAGATTCTGCAAATCTTACACAAAGTCATTTATCCGGGATAAATGCAAGTGAGTTCCTTGAGTGGTCTTAGCATGTTCACTGTTTACCACCCAATTCAGATCAATTACAGTAACACACAAGGATACAGACTTTCCTCAGGTAGAACAGGAGATTGACTTCCGGATCAGCATTGTTGTCTATTACCTAGATTGTGAAATGAGAGAAGGGATTAGGAGCATCGTATCAACATGTTTCTGCAATCTATCCATTGCTTTGGGGGCATGTTTTTAATAGGTGGTGGCTTCATAGGGGGAAAAAATAACAAAAAAACCTTTTCTAGCACTCGGAATCAGAATTTTGAAGAAATTATAGAGCATGATTTCAGTATCTCTGAATTTTCCAATACATACTGTCATTGTAAGTCCTGGATTGTTTAATTCAGTCTTAACCTGGAAAGGGTCTAGATGGGGAAACAGATACATAGATTCCAAAATTAATTCAAATAACTCATGGTCACAGAAAGTAATAAAAAAGGTTAGCCAGAGAAGATTTTCTAAAACAGAGGCTTTTCCTTCCCTACCTCTGCTACTAATTCAGCGTCATCAGGAGCTAGTGAAACAGCAGTGCTGATACAGGAAGGAAAAGGCGAAGGGGGCGTGGCTCCCAGCTTCGCCTGTCACTTGGCGTTCCAGGCTGCTGCGGCCCGTCAATCAAAGCCGGCACACGCGATGGAGGGTCCCTGCCCCCCCGGGCTCTGGCGTGGCCCAGGCAGCCCTTCAGCTGGGTCCAGTCAGGCAAGATTAGAGAGAAAATTACCTGGAAGGGTAGGAACACCAAACCCAGAAAAAAAGAGCATTCCACTAAGAGTATTTTTTTTTTGATTACTCCAGAAAAAGGCAAGAAACCGCATAATATCTTTATACAAGATTCCTACATATTCCAAGTCTCCTTCCGACTCCTCAGAAGATTTACTTAGCCAGAAGTGAGTGCAGTACCCCTCCACTCTGAATCTTAGTGTGCTTAAAGGACAAAATATATATACAGTGGCATAAAGTGAATTGCATATAGTGGCATATGATATAGTGGCATCACAAAAGCAAAGCTTTATATCATATTTGTTAAAACTCCAGTTAAGTGGCTATGGAAATTATTTCCAAAGGTGGGAAAGAGATGGGGGCTAGGAGGTGATAGTGGGCAACTCAGGACTACTATAGTTTCCTTCTGTCTCCCACATACTGGGGGGACATGGCCTGATGACATCAGTCTATGCTATAAAGACATCAATATATCTGATACAACATTTAGGTAAATACTAAACATTCTGTAGCCATTTTGTGACCCCCATCAGTGCAACATTTGATTTAATGCCGCCCTCTTCAAGAAGGAGAAAGATTAGACTTTGGGAAATTAATTAAAGGCTGCCAACTGCAATTTTGACATATCAAGCATCCAACATCCCTAGCCATTTAAAATAAATATTTCAGTAATCCTGTGAAAAATACTGGTTGTGCATTTGGTTGCACTCACGAATTCTACTGGTACATCTTTGTTTCTTCCAGCTATTTATAGATGCTTAGGGAATAAGCCAGTTTTTAGTAAGTATATGAAAAGATGAGCAGCCTCCCTAGTAATCAGAGATGCAAATGAAGCCAACAATGAAACAGTGCTTTACATCCATCAGGTTAGCAAAAATTTGGAAGTCTGATTGTATCAGTGTTGATGTATTCATAAATTGGCAAATCATATATTGGCAAGGAAATGGGACCTGTTGTGCAATCAATTACAGAAAGTCATCCTGGAAAGCAACTTGGTAGGACCTATGAAACCAAGAATGCTGCAATCTCATGCAGAGATTCTCTTGCCAGTGTTGATGAGTAGACAGGTTGTAGGATCTTCATTGCAGCCTTCCTTGTGCTTGTGGGAAGTGGAAGCATCTGTGTGTCTGTCATGAGGGTACTGGATAAATACAATGAAGGGTATGCACACCCCGAAGAACTATGCATTCAAGGGTAATGAACCAGATTTTCAAAAGGCAAAATGGATAGATCTCGAAAAACAGTGCTGAGTCAAAAAAGAAAGAAGATTTACAGCATAAAATACACACGTACCCCAATACTAAATATATTTCAAGGATACATCTGTATGTTTAGATTGGAAGGATATATATTTAACATGCACAAGAGTTCATGCATGTAGGGAAGGGAAATAAAGAGAGGGAATAGGGAAGAAAAACGAAAAAAGGTAAACAATATGAAACCAAAAAAGATCCTTGAGATTGGTGATGATGTTGGGCTGTTGAGGAAGGTGTATGTTACTTAGCTCTGTCCCTCTTAGTTTACAGGAAGGAAAAACAACCAGAAAAATAGCAACAAAAAAGGTCTTCAAAGAGTTGTATATATGTTCCTTTTGACATCTGTCTTAGAAATTCATAAAACAGAAGGGGGTAATAGCACCAAAATATTGGCTGTGAATTCAAAAGCTTGGAAGTTTGGAGAGAAAATAATCATCCTAAGGAGTTATTGAAGCGTAAATGGCTTTATTCATCAGCAAAGGAGCAAGTGAAAGCCCCTTTTCCTCACTCAGACAAGTTCTTAGCTCTTGAATTACTACAAATTGTCACTCAGCAGTTATTTTTCTGATGTATAAACTGGCCCAGGTCACTCAAGATCCTGACCTATTGGGAAAGAGAATTGCTAATAAACCCAGACTTTTCCTTTTCTTTCTCTTTCACTTTTTATTTTTTCTAGCTCATAGGTTTTCTGAAAATGACTTTTCCCTGCTATTTGACATGCAAAATTCTCAAGCATGTTTGCTTTCATTAAGGTTTTATTTCCCCCTTTAGGGGAGAGCATTCGTAATCCAGGATAGCTGAGGCTGCGAGAAGCGAACACCTAAAGCACCAAATTACTTTTTGAAATAATTTTTCTGTTCATATTTTAATACTGTTTTTTTTTTTTTCAAAATGTCCCACACAATTAGATATGCATTCTGGCCTTAAAGCACCCTAACTTTTTATTTATTCATTTTGATTGTTAAAGCGCAGGGTTGAAAATAACTGGCACAAACTAAGCGTTAAGAGTTGCCACATCCCTTCCGTGATGGAGAAAGTAGCTTATTTATTGCTCAGGCAGGAGATGCTTCAGCCCCTAGGTTAATTGAGCAGCCTGAGGGAACTTAATGAGGCAAAACAGAATCTGTTTAGAGTGCTCTGCTATTATCATCTTCAAAGTCATATACACCTTCATTAAAATAGCATCAGTGAATTCAAGAGCAGCTAAGAGCCAAATAAAGGGAAGGGGGCAGTTTTTCACACCTGCACCCTGAAACTCACTTGTCAGAATTCATTCCTATTGTAACATAACAAATAAAAATAAGAGTTTCTTACTGATCTCAAAGGAAAAACAAAAAGCAAGCAAAGACGCCCACGTTTTAATAGTTTTGCATCAAACCTTGAACTAACAGCCCATGTTCAAGTTCACCCCACTCTATATGACTTGAAAAAGACAGAAGAGAGACATTAAAGAAATAAAAATGGCATTGCAGTGGGGAAAATAATTTAGCTTGGCTTTAGCAAATTTATATTAATCATGCCATAAACTTACCTTTCTTCCATTCACAAAAAATATTAGTTCATCAGACTTGGGAAGGGAAGGCATTGTGCCAGGTAAAAAATGACCTCTACTGGGTTAGAGGGTTTTGTTGTTTTTTTTTTTTTAAATAAAAAAATAAAAAAAGCAGGTATGTTACAGCAATAACTTGGACACCTGTCAGCCTTGAGGAACCCCAAACTGTCAGCGGCAGCCTCAACTGACATGGGGTGATTTATAGCCAAGCTGCCAGACAAGATTCACCAACCAGGGCTCTCCCTCCCACTTCACCAACACTTCAAACAGAAGGCTCTTGGCAGCACCCCATCTCTTTCTTCCCCATGAGTGAGTCTTCATCTGTCCCCTTTGGAGTCCAATACACCTTTCCCTGGGGAAATGTATTTAAAGCCAGGGACTAGTAATTTAAAAAGTGAATTTTGAAAGGTTGTAAGTCATTACAATGTTATTAAAATGCATAAAGTTTTCTTTCTTGGGTTTTTCTTGCATTCAATACAAAAGGAAATTCCAACATGCATGTTTCTGGTGATGTCATAAAAATGTCTCTTTAAACCTTGACTTTAATAACTCATAAGTATATTCTCTTTTCTCAAACTTAAGGGATCAAGACATCAAACTACTTAAAACCACTTTCATCAAAAGTTAAAACTGAATTATTTACATAACATGAGTTAAGCCACTATCAAAGTTTAAAAATTCAAAATGGGACCAAAATATCTTTCTAAAAACTTTCTTTTGTTTAAAAGAAGAAACTGGTAAATATGCTTAGAAAATCCAGTTAAGCAAGACTGGGGAGAAAGTTCAGGAGACCTACATTTTATAATGCAGAGGAAAATGGTACAAGAACAAATACTGTAGAAATAAATTATTTCTGCGTAAAAGAGACAAGACAAGGAGAAATGGGAAGGGGAGTCTTCTACCCCCACCCCTACTCTGCTGCATTGTTGCTTCTGACGGTTTGATGCCTGGAGCTTGTTCTCTTCTGAACCTACTTTTCTTTCCTCTCCTCTCTGTCCTTATTATTATTTTTTTTTAATGCAATTTTACTGAGATATATTCATGCAATATATAATCCATCCAAAGTATACAATCAGTGGCTCACAGTGTCATCATACAGCTGTGTATTAATCACCACAATTGTAGAGCATTTTCATTACTCCCCCCAAAATAATAAAAAATTTTAAACATAAAAATAAAAATAAAAAAGAACACCCAAAACATCCCACACCCTTTATCCCTCACCTATTATTTATATGTATATTTGTGTGGAAAGCCGCCTCCCGAATCGGGCCTAGCGTATGCGCTGCAGCCTGCTCTAGAGTTACCCCCGCCCATCGAGTGAGCCAAGATGGCGCCTGCATCCTGTTTCCGCATAGTGACGCATGTATCCGCCACCCGCTCCTACCAATCGAAATCCTGTATACGCGATACTAGCCTAGAAGCTTATTGGTTGTTAATTGTGTATAAAAGGTCTTACCCGGACGGGGTAGGGTGAGACAGCCCACAAGGAGCCGTGCCTGACGGCCACATCGAGGCTGCTCTCCCACGAGGCGCCGTGCCCCGTGTGGGAACCAGTAACACAGAATGTTCATCTAGCTGTAGTAAAGGGCTTGCTTTCACAACTGCCGTGTGGTTCGAGTCGTGATTCATGACCAGGTTAGTTCGCGCAGTCTGCATCTCTCTCTCTCCTTCCCTGTTTCCCCTCGCCGGCCGGGAACCGGGGACCGAGCAGGGCAGCGCCGGACAAGTGGTGGCCCGTACGGGGAAGCTCCTCCTCCTGCCTCGCTCTCGACGGTCCCTCTGTGAGGAGAGCAGCGCTGCGCGTCGAGCTTACGGCGGACTTCCCGCGCCTGATCAACGCGAGAAGGTGAGTGCGTCTTATTACATGATAGTTAGGGCCCGTGGGTTTTCAGGTGACCCCGGGGGACTCGGAAGAGCTCTCCGAGTGACTGAAGTATAGTGCCGACTGCAATCATGGGGCAGTCCGGAAGTTCACCTCTCTTAGCTCCCTTAAAGAACCTTTTGAAACAACGGGGTATCTCGGTCAGGAAAAGCTCCCTTCAGCGTTTTCTTGATGATGTTGATACTTTTGCCCCTTGGTTTGCCTGCACCGGCAGCCTTAGCCTACCCTCTTGGATGAAGCTCGGTCGCGACATAGACCGAGCGCGCCAGACGGGCGTGTGTATGGACCCGATTCTAGTACCCATATGGGAGACCGTCCGTGCGGTCCTTGAACTAGAATCGGCTACCGGCCTAAGCCCGTCCTCTGTCTTGCAAGAAGCACGGTGCGCGCTCCAAGAAACCCAGTCAGTTTCGTCAGCGGACGGCTCCTGTAAGGGCAAACCGCCGGAGTCCAGTGACTCTGACTCAGAGTCAGATAGCGATACTGACGAGAAGGCGGAAGCATCCCCGCTAATTGAGTGGGAGGAGCCTCCCGCCACACCCGTGCGGCCTTCCGCCCCGCCAATGTCTACCGCTGCACCCCCAGGGACACCCCAGCTCCCAACTGACGCCTTGGGCGGTCCCACCAAAGGACCTTGCCGAGAGCTCCCTCTAGTGGCCATGCCCAGTAAATGTAATTATCCTTTGCTGCCAGACCCGGAAACCCCGATGGGTCGGTCAGGGGAGGGGCAACCTTTGCCGTACCCCCCGCCCGAGTATACAGGCCCTCAGGACCCTTTGCCATTAGGTAGTGGTGGGAGACATTTCTGGAGATGGAACCCTTTCACAACATTTAGACCTTTTGGCATGCTGGGTGGCTACCAGCCACTTGAGCCGCAGCCAGTCTCAGAAATGTACCCGGTTATTATCAATCCCCAAGGTGGCAATCGGCACGAATCATATGATTACAAACTATTGAGGGAATTGAGGCAGGCCGTCCATCAGTATGGCCCCAATGCCCCTTATACCTTGAACATGATCGAGAACCTCTCTGCTCTAAATCATACACCCGCAGATATTTTTCAGCTAGCCCGTGCTTGCTTGCCGTCAGGCCGATTCATAGATTGGAAAGCATGGTTTGAGGAGTTAGCTGAAGAGCAGGCCGCAAGGAATGCGGCAGGGAGACGTGGCGGGTGGAATGCTGACATGCTGTTGGGGAGAGGCGCCCATGCCCAGAACCAAACGGGTTTCCCACAAGAGGTCTATGCCCAGATCTTCCGCTGTTTTGTGGGTGCCTGGAAAAAGCTAACAGGTGAGGGAGAGGCTCAGGCCTCACTCAGCAATATACACCAAGGCCCCACAGAACCATTTGCGGATTTTGTAGCCAGGATGCAAACCGCAGCTGAGAGAATCTTCTCAGATCCAGGAGTAGCAGAGACTGTGGTTAAGCAAATGATTTTTGAGCAGTGCAACAAGGAGTGCAAAGTTATCCTGGCACAAAACAGAGCAAAAAATTTGACAGAGTGGGTCAGGCTCTGTAGAGATGCTGGCAGCCCTTTAACTAATGCAGGTCTAGCTGCCATGCTAGCCAGCTCCCTACAGGTGGCTACAAAAAGCCCGAGAACCTTAGGGGCAAAGTCTAACGGGTGCTATGGCTGTGGCCAATCAGGGCACTTTAAGAGAGATTGTCCCAATAGACGTCAACCCCCTGCCACTCAACGGTTTGGCGAACCAGGTGCAGCAACCAGGCCGTGTGGCCGTTGCCACAAAGGCCCCCACCGCGCAGAAGACTGTAAATCGGTTTTCGATGCGCAGGGTAGACGCCTCTCTGGCCGCCCCGAGCAGATTCCAAAAAACGGGAAGAGGGGGTCCGCCCTTTCGACGGACCCCCTTGCATGCCATTCGACAACACAGGATCCGATCAAATTCGTGCGTCCCCCGGCTCAGCAGGACTGGACCTCTGTGCCACCTCCAGACTCGTACTAACCCCCTCCATGGGTGTCCAGTTAGTAGGGACCTCCTTCAAGGGGCCCTTACCGGCTGGTACTGTAGGGCTCATATTGGGAAGAGCATCCACGGCCCTGAAAGGATTAACAGTTATACCAGGACTTGTAGATTCAGATTTCACAGGCCGTGCCCAAGTTATGGTTCAATCTCAGCGGGGCACCTTAGTCATTGCAGAAGGTGATAAGCTGGCGCAGCTCCTGCTCTTACCCAGCTTACATGCAGTCTTTCCAAGCAGAATCAGACAGAGAGGGGAAAAAGGGTTCGGATCCAGTGGAGCGATTTTTGAGGGACTCCATATGTCCCTGGAGTCTCGACCTATGCTAACCATTAAGGTGCAAGGCAGATCTTTCTTGGGCCTGCTCGATACAGGGGCCGATCGGTCTATCATAAGACAACAAGAATGGCCCCCCACCTGGCCAACGAGCAGGGCGGAAGAGCCCATTAGAGGAATAGGCCAAATTTCAGCGCCCATGCTCAGTGCAGCTGCCCTTCATTGGGCCGATGAAGAAGGACACCAAGGCAGTTTCCAGCATTATGTATTAGCCCTGCCTGTGTCTTTGTGGGGAAGAGACATTCTGACCCAAATGGACGTTACTTTAATTAGCGGCTACTCCCCAACCTCTAAGCGACTGCTAAAAGAAATGGGGTATACCCCCGGCAAGGGTTTAGGAGCTTCACTGCACGGACGTGCGGAGCCTATACAAGCTGCCCCCAAGTCTGACAGACGAGGCTTGGGTTTTTCATAGGGGCCACTGAGGAGAGATTCCCACCCACACCTATAAAACTAAAATGGAAAACCGAGGCTCCGGTGTGGGTGCCTCAGTGGCCCTTGCCACAGGAAAAACTTGCAGCGTTGCACGCCCTAGTATCAGAACAACTAGAAAAGGGCCATATCGCCCCTTCCACGTCACCGTGGAACACCCCTATATTCGTAATAAAAAAGAAATCTGGTAAATGGAGACTGCTACATGATCTAAGAGCTATTAACGATTGCATGGAGCCTTTAGGGCCCGTTCAGATGGGACTGCCCCTCCTCTCGGCATTACCGGAGCACTGGTCGATTTTCATCATAGATCTGAAAGATTGCTTCTTTTCTATTCCGCTCCACCCTGAAGACACCCCTAAGTTTGCCTTTACTGTGCCCTCTAGTAATCAAGAGGAGCCCTGTCAACGCTTTGAATGGACAGTCCTGCCCCAAGGCATGGCTAATAGTCCTACCATGTGCCAGCTGTATGTCGCTGCGAAGCTAGCTAGCACTCGGCAGCAGTTCCCTCAAGTGAAAATCATCCATTATATGGATGACATTCTCTTAGCCCATAGAGACACAGATCTTCTTAAAACAGTTTTGTCACATTTAGTCCTTAGTCTTAGAGAAGCTAACCTAGAGATTGCCCCTGAAAAAATCCAAATGACTGACATTACCACTTTCCTGGGGGCGAAAGTCGCACCCACTCATGTTTCCCCCCAAAAGGTGTCTCTCAGGCTACCTGTTGAAGGGGGATTCTAATATAAACTCACCTCGAAGCTTCACTCCAGAGGCAAGGCGAGCACTATGCCAGGTGGAACAGGCGCTCAGTGGCGCTGCATTGAAGAGAATAGACCCTGATGAGCCTTTTGAAGCCTGCGTGCTGCCGACAGAATTACAGCCCACTGCGGTACTGTGGCAGCGGGGGCCGCTGCTCTGGGTCCACCCTGGAGTTTCCCCCAAAAAAGTCCTAGAGCACTATCCTACAGCGGTTGCAGACTTGGCCCTAGAATGCATTAAAAGGGCTGTGCAGCATTTCGGTCAGCAGCCCAAAAATCTCAGGGTGCCTTATTCTTCCCAGCAGCTTGAGATACTCACCGGATGCATAGATCAATGGGCCATTCTCCGGTGTACATTTCTTGGTCCCATTAACAATCAGTTCCCTAAGGCTCCTCTCTTGCAGTTTGTCACCCGGCACCCAGTGATTTTTCCCAAAGTAACCTCTCCTAGGCCACTAGCAGGCGCCCCCCACCGTATACACGGACGGCTCCAGCTCTGGAACAGGGGCGTATTGTGTGGAGGGGGACACTCCTAAAACAGTGCTCTTCCAACCACAAAAGCCTCAATGGGTAGAACTGCAGGTTATCATTGCAGTCCTGGAAAGCCTTTCCGAGCCCTTAAATGTCGTCTCGGATTCTGCTTATGTTGTGAACTCTGTACAAATTTTAGAAACGGTGGGCATTGTTAAACATTCCTCTACAGTAAGGACGTTCTTTGCCAAACTACAGGAGGTTATATGGACCAGGCAACACCCTTTTTACATAACCCATATTAGAGCCCACACAGGTTTGCCTGGCCCTATGGCCCAGGGGAACCATAGCGCAGATGTAGCCACTCGACAGCTGCACATCTTTCCGACGCTGGTACCGTATCAACAAGCCCGAGAATTCCATGCCAAGTTTCACATCAATGCAGGTACCCTAGCTAAGCGGTTCAGCATACCACGTGCAGCTGCTCGAGATATTGTCCGAGCCTGCAACAATTGTGCAGAGCAGAGAGCAGTCCCCTCGGTTGGGGTCAACCCTAGGGGTCTCACCCCAGGGGATACTTGGCAGATGGATGTCACTCATCATTCAGAGTATGGTAAGATCAAGTACTTACATGTGTCGGTGGACACATGCTCCCAAGTTTTATTTGCCTCTGCTGAACCAGGAGAAAGAGTCTCCCACGTCATTGCACACTGCCTTGCTGCATGGGCAGCTTGGGGTAAGCCAAAGACGTTAAAGACGGATAACGGGCCTGCCTACACTAGTAAATCCTTCCAAAAATTTTGTGACAACATGGATGTCCAATTAAAACATGGCATCCCCTATAACCCTCAGGGGCAAGGAATCATTGAAAGAGCGCACAGATCTCTCAAAGACTTGCTTAAAAAACAGAAAGAGGGTATAGGCCACGGCCTGTCCCCAAAAGCTCGACTGTCTGTAGCCTTGCTCACATATAATTTTTTAAACGAAAATTCACAAGGAATGACACCTGCCCTGCAACACACCACCCCGAGTCCTCCGCATAGAGGTCTAGTCCGTTGGAAGGATGTCCTGTCGGGGCAGTGGAAAGGCCCTGACCCGGTGCTCAGCTGGGCCAGAGGCTCTGTTTGTGTTTTTCCCCAGGAACCAGGACGTCAACCAGTGTGGGTTCCGGAAAGACTGGTGAGAACCGTGACATCACCTGAAGAAGCCAAGGAACAGCTGTCAGAAACGCCAATGAATATACAACCTGAACCATTAGACCAAGCCTCCGACCCTGCTGATGATGGCGACGACCGACAAGACGATAATAGTAGGACTGACCACCCCGCGGTTGCCCAAAAAGAGGATCGGTAACTCTGTTCTTTGCTCTCCTATAGCAATCCTTCTAATCTGCCTTTTTCTTTTTAGTGGAACTATATTTCCTCCACAAGCTTCAACGAGTCCTTCCCCCTCACCAATGACACACTGATCCTCTCTTTTGCTAACCTCTCTGTCAAGGTTGTCAACACCACAGTTGCGGCGAATGCTACTTGTGAAACTGGTAATGGCGAGTTAAGTAAGGGAGTCTTGCTTGAATTTCTTAACGTTACAGGGAAGAGCCGCCAGTCTTGTGAAGGGATCTTGAGTAAAAAGGAGACTCAAAGGTGCCTTTTCCTTCCAGGGCTTGCTCCTACAGTCTGCAACCGTTCCAAAGACCCGGATGCCTCGCCGCCCCGCTATCCTAGTGTATCGCCCAAGTTATGTCTGGCTCCCCGTCAAGGCAACCGACTGGGTTGGCCCTGTTTCTCAAGTTGTTTCACTTAACAATATCCCCTTCTCTAAGTCTAGGCGTCCAAGAGGCATAAAAGTGGCTATCGAATGCTGCCAGTGTAGCTTCCTCTTTGTTTGTCCCAACGATCGGGCAGGCTGTGCTACAAGCATGGACAGATCGGCAGCTCGCCATAACGATGGAAACGGTAAATGGCTTGGTCAACCTTACCCGAGACGTGCTACGCCGCCACAATCAGATGCTGAACTTAAATTTCCAGGCCATTCAGAAACTCCAAGCGGAGATAGATGAACTTGGACTGGAAATAGATGGACTCTGGAGAGTGCTTCAGCAAACATGTGACACCCGGTGGCTTACGGTTAAACTCTGTGTCACTCCTGTCAGGGCCAACGTGACCGGAAGCATTTCCAGAGTCTCTGATTGGCTGAAAAGGTCATATTTTCCTGAATTTGTTAATCTCTCCCAACAGGTGGAATCTAGTTTAGACACAATTGGGGGGATCAAGTTAAAACCCGTTAAAGTCGATCTCTCCGGGTTAGGCGAGGTTCTACAGAAACTATTGCACAGTGTTTCTTCCTGGTTCTCTTGGCCCAATTTAACTAATTGGATCCTCATTGCAGTGGAATTATTGGTGGGATTAGTCGTTGTTAAATGTTTGCTAGAACGCCTGTTTCAAGCGCAGCAGCAATTGCGTGTTACCACTATGATGGCTATGACTCCCACCTCTGTTACCCCCGATAGTGACCGATTTATTAACCATACCCCTTCCTGGTCGCCTCAGGTGGGGCGCTTTGGAGCAAAATTTGTAGCGAATCGCATGGCTGTTTCTCGGGTGTAAAAGGCGACACCAGTAGTCATAATTTTGTCTCAGGTGGGTCTCTAGGGCAGAGTCCTAGTTGTGGCCAGACTGGACCCTAGCCATTGCACAGAGACACCTAGTGACACCCCCGACTCTGGTTACTGCTGTTCCTGCCCCCGTCGTTGTTCCCCAGTTGCCAGGCAAAGCACTGCAGGGAGAGTCACGTTGTTTCCAGCTTACGGACTCTCCGGTCTCCATATGACGTGAGCATTCTGGTTGGTGCTAGAGGCTCCGCTGCTGGATGGCTGAGGCCTAGTCCAGACTCCCCAAAGCACCAAAGAGGTTGTGAACCATTTGGGTTCACGGGAGCACGCTCATCACTGGAGACACTGGGTCAAAAATAAATAAGAAAGGGGGAGATGTGGAAAGCCGCCTCCCGAATCGGGCCTAGCGTATGCGCTGCAGCCTGCTCTAGAGTTACCCCCGCCCATCGAGTGAGCCAAGATGGCGCCTGCATCCTGTTTCCGCATAGTGACGCATGTATCCGCCACCCGCTCCTACCAATCGAAATCCTGTATACGCGATACTAGCCTAGAAGCTTATTGGTTGTTAATTGTGTATAAAAGGTCTTACCCGGACGGGGTAGGGTGAGACAGCCCACAAGGAGCCGTGCCTGACGGCCACATCGAGGCTGCTCTCCCACGAGGCGCCGTGCCCCGTGTGGGAACCAGTAACACAGAATGTTCATCTAGCTGTAGTAAAGGGCTTGCTTTCACAACTGCCGTGTGGTTCGAGTCGTGATTCATGACCAGGTTAGTTCGCGCAGTCTGCATCTCTCTCTCTCCTTCCCTGTTTCCCCTCGCCGGCCGGGAACCGGGGACCGAGCGGGGCAGCGCCGGACATATTTGTCTTTATTTTATTCATCTGCCCATACACTGGATCCAGGGAATGTCAGTCACAAGGTTTTCACAATCATACATTCATATGATAAAAGCTATATAGTTATTCAATCATCATTGAGAATCAAGGCTACTGCATTACAGTTCAACACAGTCAGGTATTTCCTTCTAGCTATTTTAATATACTAGAAACTAAAACAGAGTATCTATGTAATGCATAAGAATAACCTCTAGAATGACCTCTCAAGTCTATTTGAAATCTCTTAGCCAAAATGAAACTTTGTTTTGTTCCATTTCTTTTCCCCATTTTGGTCAAGAAGGCATTCCAATCCCATGATGCTAGGACCAGGCTTATCCCTGGGAGTCATGTCCAACATTGCCAGGGAGACTTACACCCTTGGGAGTCATGTCCCACATGGTGGGGGGTAGTGAGTTAATTTGCAGAGTTGTCTTAGAGATACAGGCCACATCTGAGCAACAAAAGAATATCTGGGGGTGACTCTTACATATTTATAAGTGGGCTTAGCATCAGCATTGGAGAGATAAATTTCATAAGGGCAAGCCCCTAGATTGAGGGCTTGGCTTATTAAATTGGAAGCCCCTGTTGCTTAAGAGAATAGCAGGAATTCCCCAGATGGGGAAGTTTAATAGCTCCATATTTTCCCCCAGCCCCTCAAGGGGACTTTGCAAATACCTTTTTATTTTCTGCCCCAAATATTCTGGGATGTATTGGGGTATTTCATTAGCCTCTACAGAATAACAAGATCTCATTCCCCATTCTAGATTCCATGTAATTACGTTGTTTAAATAAACTGACCAGACCGGTTAAATTAGATAGTGTGCCACAGGAAATGGAAATTTTGTACCGAATAAACATCTTTTCCTTCGGTTTTACACAGAAGTTGGAGTTTTAAAATATAGTCAATATCATCCTTTACCCTGGATTCTAATTTACCTCAGTCCTAACCAAGTCCATTTCATGCATATCACTAATTGAAGTCTGATCTCTTTTCAGCTTCTTTAACAGTTCTGTATGGAGTGATGCTGACTTACAGAGCTTCTGAACTATAACACAGAGGCTCAGGAGTCACACAGATACCCGAAGTTTCAGGGAACTACCAGGTTATACACAAAGAACTCAACATGTCAGAATTTAGAAATAACAGTTAAAACTCAGGCATTGATGTAACTGTTGTAAGAGCTTACAATCTAGGAACCGTTACAACAAGCTTTATTGAGCATTCTGTGCTCCTGCATCATTGATTGCCCAGTCTCTGCCCATGTTCTAACCCCTGATAATCTATGCTCTTGAATTCAATTCTCAGCATTTGCTCATTATGGTTAGTTTATATAGTGAGGCCTTACAAAATTTGTCCCTTTGTTTTTGGCTTATTTCACTCAACATAATGCCCTCAAGGTTCATTCACCTAGTTGCATGCCTCACACTTCATCCCTTCTTGCAGCCACTCAATATTCCATTGTATGTGTACATCACAGTTAGCCCCTCTGTTCTTCCATCGATGTACCCTTGGGCCACCTCCATCCATTGCAAACCAGGAATAAAACTGCCATAAACGTTAGTGTACAAATGTCTGTATGTGTCCCTGCTTTCAGTTCTTCCAAGTATACACCACATTACAGGATTGCAGGATCATATGGCAGCTCTATATGTAGCCCCCTGTGGAACCACAACACTGTCCTCCAGAGGGGCTGCACCATTCTACTTCCCTACCAACATCTCTCTCTCCACATCTTCTCTAGCACTTGTATCTTTCTGTTTATTTTTTAAAGATTTATTTACACACCGTACAATCCATCCTAAGTGAACTATCAGTGGCTCCTGGTATAATTGCCTATTTATGCATTCACCACCACAATCTATATGAGAACATTTCAAATTTCTTACACAAGGAAAGAAGAAGAGAGAAAGGGAGAAAAAAAGAATAACAAAAAATAAAAAGGAGAGACAACCACATCAACAGCAAGAATCCCATACCCCTCCATTGTATCCCCCTCTTATGGATACTTAGCTTTGGTATATTGCCTTTCTTACAACTAATGGAAGAACATTACACTGCTACTGTTAACTATAGACCCTATTTTGCATTGATTGTATTTTTTCTGTATATCATCCCATATTCAACACCTGGTAATGGTGACATTCATTTGTTCTCCCTCATGTAAAAACTCTTATATTTGTACCTCCCTGTCCTTATTGAGCACCTACTGTGTGCCAGATGCTGGGATATGGCAAGTAACAAAACAGAGTCTCTGACTTCTTCATGGATTCCGCAGACAGACAACAGACCAATCAAAATGCACACATATAATAGTGTCTAGTGGTGATAAGAAGGAAAAAGAAACCCGCAGCAGAGACAAGGTCTAGAAAGCACTGATGGTGCTCTTTTAGATAATACAGAGAGGGAAGACCTCTTAAGCAGATGCCATTTGAGCAGTAACCTGAATGAAGCGAAGGGCCAGCAGGAGAACCTCTGGGCAAAGAATGTTCCTGGCAGAGGGAATAACAGGTGTAAAGCTCTGAGGTAGGAATGTGCCTGGGAAGGTGAAAGAACAGCAAGAAGGCCACAGCCAGCAGTAATAATAACAAACATGTGCCAGAGACTGTTCTCAGGACTCCCTTAACACTCACAACAGCTTGGTAAGGTGTTATTGTCATCTTTATTTTATAGTTGAGGAAACTGAGGCACTGAGATAGCAAGTAACTGGCCTGAGGTCACACAGCCAGTGGATGGCAGGTTTACTCCAGAGTCTGTTTCTTTAACCTCTTTACTGTGCTGCAGGAGGAAGCAAGGCAGGAGTGAGGCCAGAGTAGCAGCCAGTGGTCAGATTACATAGGAAGGGCCTTGTGAGCATAAGGAGGGTTTTACTGAGTCTTCTAAATATCATGGGAAGCCACTGGAGGGTTTTGAGCAGAAGGTGACGGAATTTAATTTTTAATAAGATGTGAGGTAAATGATGGGAGGGAGATAACTGTGGGAGAACAGAGATAAGTAGAATTTATGACAGTGGCATAGTCGAGAGATGATGAAGCTTAGACTGGGTGATGGTGTGGGAGGTGGTGAGGTGGGGCCAGATTTTCTGAGAGATTGGACGTGGGGTCTATGTCTGAGAGAGTGAGAGAGAAGTCAAGGAGGTCTCCAAAGCTTTTGCTGAGCAGTTGGGTGAATGGGGCCAGCTTTTACAGCAGAAGTCCTATTTGGTCATATTAAGTTTGAGATGCCTAAAAAGCATGCAAATAATGGTGAGTGGGCTGTTGGATAGTAAAGGCTGTCCTCTTTGCTTTCTGTATAAAGGAGAGGGAGGGCAGGATTTCACCCCAGAGACTCCAGTCCAGTCTTCCTTCAGGCCCTGGTTCTGACCTCAGCAAATGGACAATATGGCTGCATGCTCCCCTGCCTTGCTACTCCCCGTCATCCCCCACATTCCCAGCCTCATCCCCTCTGAGCACTCCCTTGTCAAAGAAGATTTTGAAGGGCAAAAAGGAGTTCACCGGAAGAACAAGGGAAGGACATTTTCAGCATAGGAATCATTTGTATCAAGTCACAGAAGTCTGAAATAGAGTATTGTGTTTCAGAGACTTATAAGTAGTTGATGTTATTCTTGCATGTGAATTGCACAGGCATGGGTGACAGGAATGTATCAAATGAGATAATTCATTTATCCAAAAATATTTATCTGTGTGTGCCTGACAAGATCCAGGCTCTCACGGAACTTAGATCTCTGTGTGTATTGTGTTTGTGAATTACATGAGTTTTGTGGGAACTGTAAAATACTGGATAGAATGTGGCAAATAAAACCTAAAGGAAAAAGCTAGCTTCAGGAAATGGTAAGTCATGTATAAAGAGGGTGTGGGGACCCAGGGCCAGGGCTCCCCCTCCCTGATGGGGAATGAGGCCCCACAGCATGTAGCAGCCGGTGTGACTGGGAGAGAAGTTGAAGGTCATCAGACCTCCTCAAGGAAGAATGTATGTATAGATGGCATCGTAAACAAAGCATTGAAACTCCCCTGCCCTGATCACTATTGATAGCAAACCTTCAGATCCCTGTGCCACTAGACTCTGCTGAAACTTTGTTCTCATACCCTATGGAATGTCTTTGTTCTGAGATTTTGTGAGCTGCCCTTTGCACTCCCCACCCTTTGTGGAGCACTAATTTCCATTTTTTCCTGGCCGGCCACCACTGTGGGACCATTTCCTGTTGGTAAGTCCTAATTATATTCATGTCTAATTTCACACCTCGTGTGTTCTTCAGTCTTGGGGCTGAGCTGAGTTGGAACAGAGGGCAATGACACACAGTGACTTAAGAGACTGGTTCACTTTTGGGTAGCCACTACAGAGTACATTTGAGATGAGTCCCCAAATGGCAAGCACACCAAAAGAAGACATGGGAAAAGAACAGCAAGTGCATTGGCTCCAAGGAAGGCATGAGCTTGGCGTGGTGAAATGGCAGAAAGAAGGTCAATGTGGCTAAGTGGAGCAGGGGGAAGTTGGTGTGAGAGAAATGGTGGGGGCCAGAGCAAGGAGTTTGGAGGATTTTTATGCTGAGGTGTAACATGATATCACTTATGTTAGATCATTCTACTGTATGTAGAATGAGTTATTGCTGGTAAGAAGGTAGCATGGAGACCAAATCTAAAGCCATTTGAGTACTCCAGGCTAGAGGTGATGGTGGCTTAGACTAGGTTGTATGGTGGAATCAAAGATGGGGAGAAGGGGACAGACTCGGTGTGAATTTTGGAGCTAGAACCAGCTGGATCAGATATCAGGTTAGATGGCAGAGGGTGATAATAAAGGAAAGAGAGGACTCAAGGATGACTCCTGGGCTTCTGGCTTGAGCAACTGAGTAAATGGCATTGCCATTTGGACAGAAGGGAAGGCTGGGGATGTAACAGGTTGGAGATGGGGGTGAAGGGATCAAAATCCTCTCTTGGGCCTGTTCAATTTGAGGTGCCTGTTTGACTTTTCCAAAGGCATGTATCAGTTAGATATAGGAATCTGGAGATCAGAGAAGGAGATCAGACTGGAGATGGACCAATTGAAGAGTCACCAGTATATGGATATGAGTAAAAATTTCACAGGATCTGTAAAGTACTAGAAAAAAAGTTCACATATTTCTATTCTGGCAAGATATTTTAAAATATTGGTTGATATGCTTCCCCCTGCAATTTCTTTTCCTGCTCTTCAGGCATCATTGGGGGTATTTCCACACTCCCTGCCTTTGGAGTAGGTTATTATGGCAGGAATGAAAAAAGAAACAAGTCAATGCTCAGTTTGTTTCAAAATAGGCCTTGAAACTGTTGGCAGAGACATTTCGATCAAAGATAAGGAACAATGTAGACAGGGATACCTAAGGACAAATGACCCTTCCTAGTTCCACTGTCCAAACAATAAGAATTTGGTTTTGCTGGTATTTGTGTCCCATGAAATTGAGTAGGACTGAGTTTTGCTGTCAGGTGAAACGGGGCTTGAGATAGATTTCAAGTATGTACGTGTGTGTGGGTGTGCATTTCGCGCGTTCAGGTGTGCTTTAAATTTGTGTAACAGCTAACCTTTATTCAGTGTTCAAGTATTTGCCAGGCTAAATGCTTTCCTGTATTATCTCATTTAATCTTCATGATAATCTTTGTGGTAGGAATATAATTCCTATTTTACACATGAGGGATCCAATACACCCAGGGGAAAGATACAGTTACAAATTTTGCACACCTGAATTTGTGCCCCATGAAATCCCTATTGTAATTTTTCATGGCTTGTTTCTTCAACTACCTGGTAAGATAGAGAATAATTCTATTTCCCCAGAATACTGGAATGGTCTGCCCTAACATTGATAAAGTTTCCACCATGTGTGAAACTGAAAATATTGAAACTTTTAAATGACAGGGCAATTTATCCCTCAGGTTTTATCCATCAACTTTTCAAAAATTGTCTGACTGTCTGGCCTAACTCTGGATGCCTTCCAGCCACCAGGTGGGTTGGCTTACTTTTTGCCACTGACGGAACATTCCTTGTAGGAAGATCTAGCATGTCCCTCCTGAGATATGTGTTGGCAATGCTGAGTCCAGACCATTTTGACATCTTTTTTCAAGCAGATGGAGCTGCGGTGCACCCCGATGGACAGAGATGCGTATATACAGAACCTGGAGAAATAGCAGAGTCCTGGGCCTCTGTTCAGGCTTGTAATAATATAGTGACATGGTCTCTCCTTACCTTGGGGATGGAATCATGACTCCCACAAGAGGCATGTTCAGACCCCAACTCCTGGCCCTGTGGGTGTGAACCTATTTGTAAATAAGATATTATTGGTCAAGGTGAGCCCAAACTGAGGAAGGGTGTGTCTTAACCCAATTTGGTTGAAGTCCTTAAAAGCAAAGGAAATTTGACACAGAGAGGAAGCCATGGAGAGCAGCCAGATGCTAGAAGTCAACAAAGCCAGGAACAGAAAGGAGAGGACACTGTCATGTGCATTGCCATGTACTGAAAAGTCAAGGAACCCCAAAGATTGCCACCAGAGGATATTGATCCTGGGAGGAAGCAGGTCTTTTAGCCTCTGAAACAACGAGTCAATAAATTCCTGTGGTTAAGCCGACCCATTGTGTGGTGTTTGTTTTCACAACTAGGAAACAAAAGCATCTAAGGTGAAAATCGGCAATTGCACCTTGGCTTTAGACATTTCTTGAGCTCTCGCGTTATCAGTAGGCTTGGATCTTGTTTGCCCAAAGATGTAAAATTACAGATTTCTCACTGCCTGGGTGGGGAAGCCTCATCCTCCCTGGAGGAGCAAGCCATGGTTTTGGAGCTCAGCAGCCTCATGGGCCTGGGGATCTCCTCATGGGTGCTCCCTGAAAGAGTCCAAAAGCTCCAGCTGTTTAAACCCTCACAACTTGTCCTGTATAATAAATCAAACACTGAGACATATAATTTACAGGATGTACTTGATTTCTGTGTTTTAGAATTGTTTGGTTTATCAACTATAGGAAAGGAGCCCTCAGTTCTGTAGACACTTTTATGCCACCAAGTAGCTGACCAAGAATCCCATGGCATTTCTCGGCCAGGCATTTCATTGACCCCAGGAGCTAAGTATAAAACAAACCGCCATATGGGGGCTGGATAATATTTCCCTCCTCTTCTTCCAGTCAAGACTGGGATCTTCTTGCAGCAGTTGTCTGTGGTTGTGTGAGACCTGAGAAGCAGTACAGACCCTGCCACATGTCACCTACTCGCCTGTGTGCACACTGTGTCTCCCGGGCCCCCTGAAACAAGCTGGTCTCAGCAAAGCGTGTTTCTACTGATACATTCCATATTGTCATTGTAACAAAATATGTTTTTAATGGAGTTTTAGCTTTTGCAGTGGTGACAGGGAAAAGGCTGACAAGGTAGGTATGTTCTTGGCTCTGTGTCCTCCTTCTCCTCCCGACCCCTCACAAGAAGAAAGTCTTTTTCCCTGCCAGGACTGGATTCTGGGCTTTTCTTTGTTGAGAACAAGGTGGGTGACGGGTAGGGAGGAAACAAAAAGAAGACATAGAAAGGTGGGAGAGAGAAAGACAAGTCAGAATATGGTTAGAATTGGGGGTGGGTGGGTAGGGGTGGAAAAAGTGCAGCTGCAGGGCGTGAGAGAATTGGGAGGAAACAGGCTCTCTAGAAGTGTGATGAGTTATAGATTTCAATTAACTTTCTTCAAGAGGCACAAAGATTGAAAAACATATTAACATTATTTTTTTGGTACACTAGTTTTGGTTATCAGAGGAAGGAGCCCCACACAGACAAAAGTGCCCAGGACCCATGAAAGTCATAATGTGCCCCACCTCTGTCCTACTGTCCTCTAAACAGGTCAGGTTTTGTGCCACTTCCTCAATTCAGGGTGTTCTAGTTTGCTAATGCTGCCAGAATGCAAAACACCAGAGATGGATTGGCTTTTCTAAAAGGGGGTTTATTTGGTTACGAAGTTACAGTCTTAAAGCCATAAAGTGTCCAAGGTAACACATCAGCAATCGGGTACTTTCACTGGAGGATGGCCAATGATGTCCGGAAAACCTCTGTTAGCTGGGAAGGCACATGGCTGGCGTCTGCTCCAAAGTTCTTGTTTCAAAATGGCTTTCTCCCAGGATGTTCCTCTCCAGGCTGCAGTTCCTCAAAAATGTCACTCTTAGTTGCACTTGGGGTATCTGTCCTCTCTTAGCTTCTCCAGAGCAAGAGTCTGCTTTCAACGGCCATCTTCAAAATGTCTCTCATCTGCAGCTCCTGTGCATTCTTCAAGGTGTCCCTCTTGGCTGTAGCAAGCTTGATCCTTCTGTCTGATCTTACATAGTGTGCCAGTAATTTAATTCAGATCCACCCAATGGGTGGGCCAACACCTCCATGGAAATTATCCAATCAGAGTCATCACCCACAGTTGGGTGGGGCGCATCTCTGTGGAAACATTCAAAGAATTACAATCTAATTAACATTGATAGATCTGCCCACACAAGATCACATCAAAGATAATGGCGTTTGGGGGGACAAATACATTCAAACTGGCATACAGGGCCAACTACAATTTTGAGGGGGGAAAAATCTGCAAAATTGCTTGCCTACAGACCGAAGCCAAATTCTTCAACTTTGCTTCTAATAAATTAATAATTTGATCTTTATCTGCTTTATTCCTCTCTTGCTCAGTGATCCTGAATTCAGGAGCCCCCCAGCCCCATTCTCAACCCCAGCACATTGTCATTGCTAACGGTTTCACTGTGTCAGTATCACATGCCCAGCCACTTATTTCAGTGGGTCAAACCCATTCATTCTCTCCACAAACTTCCATATTGCCAAGTTTTAGTTATCCTAGACACCAACTAAATTTAATCCAAATAAAAGTTTTACTTGAAGAAATGTATTTCAATGACCTATGGTTTGGTTGCCCTTTTGTAGCACGTGGCCCCACAGACAGATATGAGCCTTTTAGGACCATGTTTGGCAAAAGGGTCTTTGTTTTGATTGCCAGGTTGAAAGCCTCCCACGTGGACTTCTCCTTTCCATTCTAATTCCCTCAGACTTGTTTTCCACACTGCAATGGGAATGATCCACGAAAACCACAAATCTGAACATATCACTTGTGTCCCTCAAGCCCTTCAGTGACTAGCCCTGTGTTTGGAGGAAATAAAGACGCTGTGGCCGGGGGGTCTGGCCCTCGCCTTCTCCAGGCTCTCCTCTCACTTACGGTGCCCCCACAGGCCTTCTTCCGGTTTCTGCGCCACACTATCCATTGCCCACCCCAGAGCCTTCAAGCGGTCGACTCCCTGGCACAGCCTTCTGCAGCTGTCTCCATTGCTAACACCTCTTAATCCTTCAGAGCACAGAGTTACTGAAACTCAAAGAAGTTGTCTCTGACCTTCAATTCTATAAGTCCTGTTATTATCTTCACTGTCTCTTTCTCTTCTTAGCACTTATCAAAGCTCACACTGACATTTGTTATGATATCTTGTTTAACGTCCAGCTCTCCTGTTGGATTGTAAACTCCATGGGCAGAGTCTGTCTGTCTCTGTCTTGGTCAACACGTGTCTCCAATGCTTAGCACAAAACCTAGTTGTCAGACCCCAGAAAAAAAGAGTCTAACATATAGAAGGAATGTCTGATCCAGGGCCCTGCTGCTTATCTCACATAAAATAGGTGCCCCATAAACTAAAGAATGAAGGCTGTTCAAGGCTGTTCCAGCCACAGTGGTGCCTCAAAGGCGGGTAAGACAAGGTCAGATATGTCCATAAGATGAACAACCAGAAAGGCCTGCTCTCCCTAGATAGATAACACAGCTACATTTCAAAGAAGAATAATGCTCAGAACCCTAGCAACCAATCAGCCCAGAAATTAATAGACACTCACCCAATCGAGGCACAGAAGACACTCAGCAGGCACCCTTACCGCCCAACACCCTTCCATGCCAACGTGGGTTTTTCCTTTAAAAAACGCTGCTCTCAGAGAGCTGGAGGCATTTTCTTTCTTTTTTCTTTTCTGCTGGCTCCCACCTGCTTTCTTCCTCTAATAAACCTTAAACTCTCTACTTAAACCATGACTCGCTGCGTTGTGTGGATTCCTGAACAACTCTGACCTAACGCTAGTCCAGTTCACTTATGACTTTACACAATGATGTTTTTCTGTTAGAGTGACTGAATCCACTCTGTAAGTGATCTTCATACGAAAACTTTTTGAGTGGGATCTGCTATCAATTTCCTCTTCTTCCTTACTAAAGAACTGATAATAAGCCTTTGAACTACAGCTGAGAGAACAACCTGGGTTCTTTTGGACCTCTTCCAGGTGATCCGTGTTGCTGCTCTTATCCTGCTTTGGGGTCCACTATTTATTTCAGGGCTCAGCACAGGCAGTTCCTAGCTTTTGTTTATGCACTTGCTCAAAGAAAAGTCTTTAAGTATGAAATCCCTTATCAATTGATTTCTACCAAAGTCTTGACTTCTCTCCAAGCTGCTTTGTGAATTTCTGGATGATTGCTTTTACTTTTTAATGAAAAGGATTGCCTGGTGCTGCAGCTCCAGCTACCTTGAGCATCCTGTATCTGTGTTCTCTTCGGGAGCTGCATTCTCTCTGCAGGATCGGTATTGTCCCTGTGACTGTGCAGTGATGAGGAAATCTGCATTCAATAGTAATAATGTAATATTTATTGAGTACTTACTATGTGTCAGGAACTGTTCTAAGCAAGTATGAAGTCATTTAATCCTCAAACTAATGAGGCAGGTACTATTATAATCCCCATTTATAGATCAGCAAAACGGAGGCATGGAGCATTTAACTAACTTGCCCAAGGTTAGTTAAACTCTAAGAAAGAGTAGAGCCAGGATTCAAACCCAAGCAGCCTGGCTCCAGCAGCCTGGCTGGTAACTACATGTACAGTAGCTTCTGTATGCACTTGTGATTGCCATGAAATTTCTGGGCAGCTTCATTAACTAAAGTCTCTCTGACAATACCAGGTAGGGAGTGACTCAAGGACCCATCTTCTACCCTGCTACCCTGGTGAGTGTGGTACTATAGGTAGATAGAGATGGTGAGTATGTGGAATTTTCTTCTTGCTGGGAAGTAGCTGCTAACATGGCCATTCATACTCTCTCAAGTGGAAGCAACAAGAAAATTGGCATATATATGGGATGTAAACAAGCTCAATGTTTAGAAGCTGATGACTCTTTGTATTTATCATATGGCACAGAACTGGTCATCATAAGAACTCAGAAATGGCAGTTGATTAAAGAAAATTCCATGAATGGGAAAATAACATGAGCCTCAGTTTAAGCTCTTGGCTCATTTTCATGTTGCAATCATTCCCCCAATTTAATAGAAAATCTGAAAATAATTAAATTCATCCAAAAAATTAAGGGATCAAGGTACAACATGGGAAAAATTATCCAGTCTCAATACTTAAACCATCAGAGCAGATGAAATAAGATATTTCTTACTGGATTTGAATGCACCATCCCAACCAAGTACCTGCTGGATTTTCTCTAAGGATTGTCTTTCATGTGCTTGTCTCCCACTGCTTTGGTGACTCCCCCTCCCTGTATTTTTTCTGGTCTCCAGACTCTACCTCACATCAGGTGCCCTATTCAACAAACCACACCTACTGCCACACCACTAATGGACAAACTCAGTCCAATGCTCATTACTCCAGAAACGAAATAAAGACAAGAAAAGGAAACTCAAATCCTCCCATATCCCTAACCACCACCCCCTCCATTATTGATTCATAGTATTGGTACATGTCTTTTATCACTGTTGATGAAAGAATGTTAAAATACTACTAACTGTAATATATAGTTTGCAATAGGTACATACTTTTTCCTATATGCCTCTCTATTATTATCTCCTAGTTATAATGTCATACATTTGTTCTAGTTCATGAGAGAGGTTTCTAATATTTGTACAGTTAATCACGGACATTGTCTACCACAAGACTCACTGTTTTATACATTCCCATCTTTTAACCTCCAAATTTCCTTCTGGTGACATACATGACTCTGAGCTTACCCTTTCCACCACCTTCACACACCATTCAGCACTGTAAAGTTATTCTCACAACATGCTACCATCACCTCTGTCCATTTCCAAACTTTTAAGTTCACCCTAGTTGAACATTCTGCTCATAATAAGCAACTGATCCCCATTCTTTAGCCTTGTTCTATATCCTGGTAACTTATATTTCATGTCTATGAGTTTACATATTATAATTAGTTCATATCAGTGAGACCCTGCAATATTTGTCCTTATGTGTCTGTCTTATTTCACTCAATATAGTGCCCTCAACGTTTCTTCATCAACCCATTTTTTTAAGACAGTTTTGTTCACACACTATACATTCTGTCCTAAGTAAACAATAATTGGTTTCCTGTATAGTATCATATTTATGTATTCAGCACCACTGCTGCTATCTATATAAGGACATCTCCATTTCTTCCACAAAGAAGGAGGAAGAGTCAAAAAAGGTAGAGGGACAAAAGAAAAAGAAAAAAGAGAGAGAGAAAAAAGAAAAAAACAAAAACAAAAACATGACAGGTAGAAAGTAACAAAAGGAAAGATAGTATTAAACTAAAGTAGAATAAAGAGTCAGACAATATCACCAATGCCAGGAGTCCCATACCCCTCCCCTATGTCCTCCCCCCCCCCGCCATATGCATTTAGCTTTGGTGTATTGCCTTTGTTATATTAAAGGAAGCATAATACAATGTTTCTGTTCATTACAGTCTCTAGTTTGCATTGATTGTATTTCCTACCCCCCCAATCCGACCCTATTTTTAACACCTTGCAGTGTTGACATTCATTTGGTCTACCTCATGTAAAAACATATTTATACCTTTTATTACAATCGTTGAGCACCCTAGGTTTCGCTGAGTTATACAGTCCCAGTCTTTAACTTTTGTCTTTCGTTCTGGTGTTTCACATGGTCCTAACCTTCCTCTTTCAACCATGCTCACAGTCATCTTGTTCAGTGTACTTACATTGCTGTGCTACTATTCCCTAAGTTGTTTTCCAAACCTCTCACTCCTATCTTTTCCTTTCTGTCTGCAGTGCTTCCTTTAGTGTTTCTGGTACAGCTGCTATCTTGTTCACAAATTCTGTCATTGTCTGTTTGTCAGAGAATATTTTAAGCTCTTCCTCATATTTGAAGGACAGTTTTGCCAGATATAGGATACTTGGTTGGTGGTTTTTCTCTTTCAGTATCTTAAATATATCACCTTACTTCCTTCTTGCCTTCATGGTTTCTATTGAGAAATCCGCACATAGTCTTATCAAACTTCCTTTGTGTGTGATGGATCACTTTTCTCTTGCTATTTTCAAGATTCTCTCTTTGTCTTTGACATTTGATAATCTGATTATTGTCTTGGCATAGGCCTATTCATATCTATTCTGTTTGTGGTACTCTGCACTTCTTGGATCCGTAATTTTATGTCTTTCATAAGGGATGGGAAATTTTCATTGATTATTTCCTCTATTATTGCTTCTGCCCCATTTCCCTTCTCTTCTCCTTCTGGGACACCAATGACATGTACAGTCCTGCATTTCATCTTGTCCTTAAGTTCCCAGAGACATTGCTCATATTTTCCCATTTTTTTCTCTGTTCTTTTGTGCGTAGGTTTTCAGTTGCCTTGTTCTCCAGTTTCTGAGTGTTTTCTTCTGCCTCTTGAGATCTGCTGTTGTGTTTCCATTGTGTCTTTCATCTCTTGTGCTGTACCTTTCATGTCCACTGAGTCTGCCAGTTGTTTTCTAGAACTATCATTTTCTACCTCATGTACACCCAGTGTTTTCATTATATTCTTCATCTCTTTAGCCATATCTTCCCTAAATGTTTTGAATTGATTTAGTACTAGTTGTTTAAATTCCTGTGTCTCAGTTGAACTGTAAGTTTGTTCCTTTGACTGGGCTATAACTTCATTTTTCTTAGTGTAGGTTGTCGTTTTCTGTTGTCTAGGCATCTGGTTTCCTTGGTTACCCTAATCAGGTTTTCCCAGATCCGAACAGGCTCGGGTTTTGGAAGGAGGGAATAGTATCTAGTTTCCCTGAGGGTTTCTTAGAAGATTGGTACACCCTGTGAGGCCTCAAGTCACTGTGCTCTTCTGCCCAGCATGTGGCGCCTGTCAGCCTGTAGCTCCCCACTGGTGTAAGCAGGTGTGACCCATGGATGTTTTCCCCCAGGCTCTGGGGTCTGGTTCTGAATAGAAGGTGGGTAGTAGAGCTTGGCACCACCTCGTTCCTCTTAGGGAAGATACACTCCCTAGGGGGAGGTCATTAGCATTTGAATAGTCTTTGCCTGTGCTATCTCCACCCTTGTCTGGGTCAGAGCACTGGGAACTGAAAATAGCTGAGGTTTTCTCCACTGAGCTGAAAAAGGGACAGAAAGCCCCCTTCAGGGCTAGTCTGCAGCCACCCTCCGGCTCTCCGAAGTCAGTCATCACCAAAAGCCTCTGTCTGCTTGTTGGGGATTCATATCTTATATTGAGCAGTCCACGTTTGTTAATTAATTTGGAGCTCAGCTGAGCTGTATTCCCTTGCTGGGAGAGTGCTGCTGTCTAGCACTGAGAGGCTTTGCAGTTCCGGCCGTGGGAGGAGGGGGTTCCTGGCTTGAATCTGCAGTTTTTACTTACAGATTTTATGCTGTAATCTTGGCATTCCTCCCAAATCAGATTGGTGTATGGCGAGTGGACAGTCTCGTTTTTCTCCCTTCAGTTATTCCAGATTATTTACTAGTTGTTCCTGGTTGTTTATTAGTTGTTCTAGGGGGACAAACTAGCTTCCACTCCTCTCTATGCTACCATCTTCTTCTGTCTCCTATCCAAGAAATCTTGCTAAGGAAATGTAACATAAAGCAAGCTTCAGAACATTTTGAGCAGTATGCTATTTCTGTTTAAAAATACTATATTGTGGGTAAAAATGTTGGGGGACTATAAACAACAGTTACAGAATTATGAAGAACTTTGACTTTCTAAGTAATCCTTTGTTGTTTAAATGTAGATATCTTTACTTTTTTTTGAAATACAAAAATAAAAATAGTATAATGTTTTTAAGTACACGCTTTTTGAATCATAGTTTCACATGATTTAAGAGTTATGTGAAGATATCTTATAAGATCACATGCTAATTCCAATCCCTTCATTTTTATAGATGGGAAAACTGAAACAAAGAGGTTAAGTTCATTCTTTCTTGTATTCATTCATTAAACATATTTTTACTAAGCACATACTGTATGCCAGACCTTAGCCTAAGCTTTGGGAGTGTGATGGTGAAAAAGACAGCTAAAGGCTCTGCTAGTTCAATCTAGTCTGTATTTCATCTGTTCCGCCAAACAACTAATGAATGGCCGACCAGACCTGGCACCAGTGGGGCCTCAGCTCAGCACTCTTTCCTTTACACCTGCTTGCCATGGCCTGGTACCTTGTCTTCTTGCCTGGCCTCCTCACCAGGCCTGATGCCACTGGATTTTCAGCTTAGCTGGCATATCTGTGTGTGTCTATGTATGTGTGTGTGTGTGTGTGTGTGTGTCTGTGTGTTCAGGCAGACACAGGATAAAAACCACAATACTTGTGAGAGGTAATATGTGAACAGACAATAAAGTACTAATAGTAAAAACAAGGACAGTTGATTCATGTAGGGTGAGGTTAAGTGGTGAAAGGAAAGCAAGATGATGAAAGCTGTGATTCTAGCTGGGCAGACAGGAGCTTGTCAAGCGTTATGTGAGCAGCCTGTGAAGGCATCTGGGGGAGTGTGTCTCATTCAGAAGAGATTTGAATGAGGGGCGATGTTCTGACAAATGTTAGGGGTCGAGGTTGGGGTGCGTGTTGTAGCCCTGGCAGGTGCAAGTAGAGGTGTGCCATATTTTCTGAGAGAGGGGGGATGAAGCCTCCTTCTGTCAAGGAGCACAGAAAACTGCCCTGACATTTGACCCCGTAGAGACTGTTCAGTCTAAATGCAGCCCCCAGGCTGAGAAGATCCATCTAGACAGGTACACATAGTCTTGGGAGCCCAAGGAGTTGGTGATACTTTTGACATCAGATGGATGGCAGCAACGAAGTCCTAGGTGTCTGGGCCATTCATGGTGAAAGTGCAGCCAACAGCAGGCTCTGGGCAAGAGGATTAGAAAGGGTCAGCCACACACTAGTGGCTTCAGAGCTGGTGTTGGCCACAGCATTACACCAGCCCCAGAATGGGAAACCAGGCTGAGGTCTCCTCTCAGGGGTGAGGCCAGTATGCCTGGGGCAGGGGCGGGATGTGATCTGCTGAGTGCTGTGTGTGCAGGGCTTTGGCCCAGGATCTGTTCTTCCTTGGAATCCTACAGCCTCCTCTCCCAGGACTTCCCTGTGGTCCATCCTCCATCAATTTTCACACTGTCTCTTTGATGTGTCACTCGTCTCCTTAGAGCCTTAATAGCTCTTTCATCATCAAATCCAGAAAATCTTCTACTTGAGGCTCTTAACCACTTGGCCATGAGTTTAAGAATATTTATTTCTGTGTGGTTTAGATGCGAGTGTATATTCATGAAATAGGAGACACATCTCTGCCCTCAATTAACTGACAGCTGCATAATGACCCAATAAACATCACAAAGCAAGATTTCATTAAGTACTCAGGCAAACTCATAGGGCTGCTGTGAGGCTTAAGGTAGGTGGAGGATGGACATGCTCTGTAAACTGGAAAGTGGTGTGCAACTATTGGGTATTATTGCAATTGTGATCTTCATTGCTAGAGTTTCAACAGATTCTTGAGCAACTGTAAAGTGTATAAATTGCCTCCCCAGTTTCCTACTCCTGCTTAGCCTTATCCCCTTTGCACCCTTCACTGGGCTCTCATTTGAGCTGCTCCAGCATTGCAAGGTGTGAGGGAATGAATGGGAGTTTGATAAGGATGTACTGAATGTAATGGGTTTATGGCGGTGCTTTGTGGAAAATCAGCTTCTTGAAAAATCATAGGCCATTAACAAGTTTGCATATATATAAATTGGACAAAAAGAACTGATACTGTGTGTTGAACATTTATATTAGAATACTCCAGACAGGACAACTTTGAATATGCTTTGGATACTACAAATATTAATTGTTTATGCCTTTTGAACCTAACGTACAGCTATATTGACCGTGATTATTTGGCCATTCTCAACATACTAGATATATTTTTGCTAATCAAATATAACCAATCATTTTGAGCATACATATAGGAAAAAATTCAATGAACAGAATTATTCTGCTAAACACTGCTTTGTGGAAGTTACGATGGCAAATATTTCCATAAAACTTTTGTTTCTTTAAATTTCCCTCCCATAGAGGAGTTGACTGTGCTTTCTCCAACATTTTATTGAGGGAAGCAGTGGCACCCCAGGAACTGAGAGGCCTAGAAAGTCAAGTGGATTGCCAACAAACTTGCGCATTAAAATAAGAAATGTGAATATTCACTTTGATAGTCTCTTTGGATTATCACTCATTATACTCCAGTATTTAATAAGACTAATAACAAAAGTTCAATGAAAACAATTTTTTGGCATAGAATTTTAAATTAAAAACTTTACAATCAAACAACTACAAAATCCTTTCTGTTTTCCCCAGAATAGGAATTTTATGGTCTAAGCATTCCTTCTCATTCAAAATCAGTATGGAAGTACTGTACGCAATTGAAAAATGCCATATTGACAAGAATTAGATGCCATGTTTTTGTTGAAGCTCCAAGAACATAATTGGGAACAAGATATTTTATAAATATGAAAATATTTAAGAATTGTTCCTAATTATATATACATTTTAGATATAAAGACGTTTATTTTTGTGACCTGCTGAGTTTTAAAATCCATGAGAAAATGAACTTCTGTTCTCGAACCTCCAAACATTAGGCAACAGGGATAGCCCAAGGCTTATAGCATTTAGAATCAATTCGTGGAATCTAGAAGACAAAATTCAGAAGAAGACAAGGAATATGATTTTAAATGAATAAAAATATTTAGAACAGCTCACTATAACTAATTAGCAGCAAATATTTGTCTTTTTAAAAAACACTTATTCCTCAAAAATTGCTTAATTTATATAAACTTGTTTTTTCTCTTTCCAAACAGGTACTCATTATTTTTGTGGATAAATAAAAAGGATTTCTAATTCTCTGACATACTAAGCAAGAACTAAATGTGCCTAATACACTGGCTGAAAAGGAATTAAGCAGGGATTTTTTCAATACAGGAGTAAATATAGGAAACCAGTATATTCAAATCATGACAAGTATTCTTCATATTCAAAATATTTCTTCAATATTTACATTAATTCTTCTATTTTGGATAACTTGGTACTAGTAACATTTTCTATGAGGTTTCTATTAGCGTGAATAAACCGCTCAGAGGTTAAAATTCTTGAGTTTAAGTGGGAAGTAGATTTTATCAAAATTGAAACAAAGAAAAATTATGAAGGGTATGGAATGCTTTTCAGGTGCATCAAATTTATGCATAAGGATTATTAAAATTGTAGGGACTGGTAAAAAATAGTACATAATGCAAAGGAATAGCTCATAAAACTCAAGTGATTTTTCTTCTCTCCCATCTGAGCTTGTTTGAAGGTTTAAAAGTGAAGTTTTTGTTTGTTTGTTTGTTTTTGGTATCAAGGAATGCTGAAATAAAGCAAAAGCAAAGTCAAAATAGCATAAATTGTTACAAGTTAAAAGAAAGTCTCCTAGTTTCCAAAAATCCAAAAAGGTATGTAAACTTTTTAAAAAGTACACACTGGATGGATATGGGAACTGAGGAAGGATTCAACATGTAAAAAGGGAAAAATGTTAAACACACCAACTAAAATAGAATTTATATTTAGATTATCAAATTCTTCCTTTAGCAGTCTTTTATCTAAATAAAATAAGATTTACAGATGGATAACTGGGATTCACTAATATTCGGTAAGGTTAAAATTTATAACAAGTATACATTTGCATTTACTGCACAGAAGAACTTTTTTCAGTACTTGTCTGTTCCTGACAAACCAAAAATACAAGATGAACATCTACATGGCATGATTAGTTTAAAAGACATTCCCTTGGCTTTAAATCTTTTCTTTATATATTCAAAGGCATATGATAAACACTACTCACTCAAGAGCGCCTTGTTCACTCTCAGTCACCTTGACTTAGTTCAGTGGGGTTCTTAAATTGAAAACAGGTCTACCAAGTTTACAAAGCTCCAGCCGATGAGCTTCCCAGGTTTCTGCATTTTGTAGGCAACAATCATTTGCAGTTTACTTTTCTGGGGATATATACAGGAAGTTATAGTAGACACACAAAGCTCACACTTTTGTTGTCCAAGTTCAATGCTACTTGTTCTTGATAGTTTTCAAGAGCAAGGCTCTGATACCCAGTTTTCCAAATTCATTTTCCACTGCTACTGGAATAGGGTGAATGTGATCTGAATACTGTTTCTTCAAGGCAGTAGCACACAGATATGCCACATTGCTCATTCAGTCTTTCACTTAAAAATATAATGCTAACAATTATCTCGACCAGTCCGTGCTACCTGCACTCGCCATCCTAGACAGAACTCCTTTGTCACCTGATGCTATTCCCTTCAAATTCTTCTTTACTGGTTTCTCAGTTTGGACCACACTGCCTTGTTCTGTCCAGAGCATAACAAACCAATATGCTGAAAACAAGGACGGCCCTTTTGCAATGGTGAAATATTTTGTTCAGTTATTCTCAGAAAGGCAAGATCATTGTGATATAATCCTCAAATGAACACTGGCACATTTTTGTCTTTGCTCAGTTTTAAGGAAGGCCAATATCTTCTTTTCTACACTTAGAAAATCAGGTATCTGCTTCAATTAAGCTCTTTTCCCTGCACAGAGAGGCACTAGCTGAAGAAACAGCCATTTCCTGAAAGCAGAGTATACATCCATTTGCACTTACATTATACATAGGTAAAGCACAGATGAAGTGTATGAGATTTATTTGGAGATAACTTTTTCTTGGCCAATTTTGACAGTTGGGGGAAAGAAACATCAAGTTATTTGAAGCCATTTAAAGTTGGTTTTGTTTGTTTGTTTGTTTTGTTTTGTTCTAACAGAATGAAATCTTTGCCATTCCCTGTTTTCTACCACAATCCAGGTTGCGGCTCAGAGCACACGAACCAGCTAGCTGGGAGTTAGTGAGTCACCTTCCACACAGAGCAGTCCAAATAACACACCCATGTTCTGCTCCTTTCGATAATAACAAAAAACCACTGAATCTGCGGGGGGGGGGCGGGGACCCAGTCAAATTGACCCAAACATATTTTACTTAAATTCTTCTCTTGTATTAACACCGTCACTTTCATCGGCCATCAGGACACTCTGGTGTGCCCCTTAAAGGGGCTTCCTGGAGGCAGAACTGAGTCTTCGCTGCTGCTCAGTCTTGTCCTCGCGGGGGTCGCAGTGGTCAGGAGCCGGGTTGGTTGGGCTCCCTGGCCTTGTGTCCCCGGGGACCGTCAGGTGGCACCGCCGTGGGGTCAATGGCACTGGCCGCAGGCGCCCAACCACCCACGCATCTCTGCGCCTCACCCCTCACCCCCTGGGGTCGGCGCACCCCGGGCCCCTCCCCGTGCAGGGGTCTAGGAAGTCATCTCTGCAAAGCCCAGGGACTTCCTGGGTGCCCACCCCCACCTCGGGCCCCGATGACCCCCTCCTCCCCCCTCTCTCCAGGAATCTCGGAGAAGCTCTGTCTGGGGCCAGGGGTGGGGGGAGGAAGGGGTCACACTTTACGTTTGACTTTATCTGAAAAAAACAAAACATTCATCTAGCCACGTTGAATCGAAAATATCAGTTGACAGTATCAGTTGTCACTAGGGGACTGGTGTCCTCGTGGTGACTTCACAATGCATTGCAGGCTGGGATTTGCGGGCGGGATGGGGAGTTTGGGCACGGGGAGAATCTGGGTCAAAATAGATCAGCTCGCTCAGAACAAGTGCCGGTTCAGGTGCACTTCACCAAGTTTGGCCGCAGTAGCCTTGCAGGCAGGCAAGGCTTAACGGCACGTTGTCTCGCAGGCCCACCCACCCATTTCTTAGGACCTCCCCTATTTCATGTTCAGCAAAGACCTCCCCCTCCTCTCGTTGTCATGCTGCCAGCTCCCCTTGGGCTTGATGGCCCAATCGGGTGACCTACTCCCCGCAGCGACTGACCCATCCCTGTATTTATGACTGTGTCATCCTTGCCACTGCCAAGTGGCGTTTGCCCAGCCACTGACAAACAGAAGATAATGCCCCGACCCCAACTCCCCGACCCCGCAGAGGCTTCTGGGCGGTGCAGAGCAAAGCCGGGAGCCAGCAGAGAGGGCTTCCAGTCTCCACCCAGCCCGCGATGCCCCTGGGTTTGGTGGCCCTTAACGGAGGCTCCCTGGAGCTGGGTGCCGTCATCCAAGGCAGGGTTATGATGTGTGCTTTTCAGGCAAGTGGAGGAGAGGTGGGTTTTTTGTTTTTTGTTTTATGTAGGCACGTCTGGGAGGGTGGGCATGAAGTGGGGGATTTCCAGGGCCTTTACATTTTTGGGTCTGAGGATGACCTCCTTCCCATGCCCAGGCTGGCTCTGCGTGAAAGAGCGTGGGTGTGCTCATGTCGTGAGCTGTGCACAGGGCCCCGGGGCCCCACCCTTAGTTTCAAGGTCATCTCTCGGATCTGCCTTCCCATTTGGTTTCCCCCAAGCAGCCGTCCTTGGCTTGATCCTTTCTCTCTCTTCTTGTACCTTTTTTGCCTCTTTCCCTTTCTGTCCTTCATGTCTGCATTTTCCTCTTTCTTCCCTCTTTGCAATCTTTCTTTCTGGAGTTTCATCCATCTCATGGCTCTAATTATTAATTTGCACACAAGACCGATAGATCTACAACAGAGACTTCTTGCCAACTCTGAATTAATTGCCTGTTGGATAAATCCCTTGGCTGACTACCGGGGTATAAAACTAAAATCAAATTTACCACCTTCCCTTTGAAAACTGCTCCTTCATGTGTTGCCTATTTCTGTTAAAGGCACCGCTGTGCTCCTACTCAGCTGAGCACAACCTTGGACTTCTGATTCCTTCTCCCCTGCCCATTCCATCCAATCAGATGGCGAGTGCTGTCCCTTGAATGTGTCTTTCCTCTCCATTGTCACCACCACCATTCACATGTGAGCCTTTGTCACCTCTTGCCTGCAATATTTCTGTCGATTCCCAACTGTTCTCTCCCATATTAAGTCACATGATACAATCTGTCAGGTTAATCTTCCTGTTACATGCCATTTCCTTTATCAAAATCTTTCAAAGGCCTGCATTGTTGGCAGAATAAAACCTGAAACCTTTAACTTTTATATTGAAGAACATTTCTGACCTGGTCCAGGCTAGTTTCCCAATTATGTCCCCAGCATATTCCCTTCATAGCTTACTCTCCAGCCATACTAAACTATTTATGTTCTGATTCATACCTGGTACTTTTCTGCCCTCCATGCCCTTGCTTCTGCAATTTCTTCCACCTGGAATTCCTTTTCCTTTATGTCCACATATCTAGCTCTGACCCATTAGCTGGATGCCCTCATCATAGGATTGCATTCAGACTGCTTCTGATGTCAACACTCTGCTTTTCAATGCTTTCATTATAAGACTAAATATAATTAAATGAAATTAAAAGTTCCAAGAGGTGGAATGGAATTTGTTTGATTTATTTTCATCATTAAGTGCCTGGCCATGACTTTTAAGTGCTCCACAAAAAATTTCTTGAATAAATATATAAATGATTATGTATCTCAGCCTGTTCTCTGCTCCCTCTTTTGCCTTAGCTTCTGAAGAGGAATGAGTCTAATAGTCTAAACCACATACACACAAAAAATACGTCAGCAATACAATTATTAATTGGTTGCCACATTCCTTATGTACCTAGAAAGAAGCTAAGTCTTTTCACGTGCATTGTAAAATGTATTATTATTTAATCAAGTCAGGTGTGGACACATCTGGTGGCTAAAGGAAGTTTCAGCTGACACTAAGTTAAATAATGGGTTGAAGTGTTTTCAGCCTCCCAAACAAACCCCAGACATTTCTCTTCTGCTACCATTATAACTGAATCAAAAGTTTTCCTGTGTTCACTTCTCCATTACGGTATTGTGGGCTAAGAAAATCAGAAAAACATAAGGCTGGAAACACAAAGGACTGATTGGGAAATAATAATAATTGTTATAATAATAATTGCTGACATTGATTCGGCTATTATTAGTATGTGCCTGCACTGTGTTGTACACTCTGTGTGTCTGAACTTATTTAAACCTCATAAAGACACTACTAGGTATGTATTTTACAGATGAGGAAACTGAGGCACAGATTGATCAAGAAATTCGCTCAAGGTCACACTTATACTAGTGACTAGAATAGCTGGGATTCAAACTCAGCCGTCCTATCACTCAAACCTTTTCCAATCAGCCAGCACTTTGAGAGCTCTGATGTTCTTTCTGGAGGCAGAAGAAATATGATCATGCTCCCTGCTCTAAAGAAGCTTACAACCAGCTGGGGACAAAGAATTAAAAAACACCCTTTGGATGAGCGAACAGCTCTCAGTTCTTTTAGTGCTCCCTCAGTATCCAGTCCCCAGAACTCAGAGGTTTGTACAGCAATTGCCTGTTTCCACATCTGTGGACACTAGGGGCAGGGGCTTGTGTTGTTTTCTGTGGGTCTCTCTAGGCCCAGCCCAGTGCCTTGCATATAGAGAGCCATGAAACATGCTTGTTGAACTGAACCAAACTGCTAAATGGCTTTGTTTCAGAAGACAAATGCAGTAGCACCCATCAGATGTCTAAAGTTTAGAAGTCCTTTTCCTTTTCGGTTTTTCTCTCTTCTCTTTCCTTTTCTTCCTTTCCCTTTCCCTCCCTCCCTCTCCCCCTCCCTTCCTCCCTTCCTTAGTATGTGCTTTTAATTATGGACTTTGTGAAAATTTATTTTTTTAAGCAATTAAAGTTTAGATTTCCTCCTCCACGCCCCAACAACCACTAAACCTCTTCCAACTGCCAAATGTGTCTAAGTCCTATCTTTTCTTGCCTCAGGTTAAGATGTAATAGGAATTGCCTGGAGCTGCACTATCCAATAGAAATGTAATGCAAGCCACAGATGGAAACCATGTATGTAATTAAACATTTCCTAGTAGCCACATGAAACAAAAGCAACACAGTTGAAGTTAATTGTAATAATATGCTACTTAACCCAATATAACTAAAATATTATCATTTCAGTATATAATCAATATAAAATTATTAATGAGATAGTTTATTTTTGGCAATGTGTCTTCAAAATCTGGTGTCTCTTTTACCTGTAGAGCACATCTCAATTTGGACTAGCCTCATTGCAAATGCTCAATAGCCACCTGTGGTTACTGGTTACCTTCTTAGTCTGGGATGTAGGTAGAGCTTCCCAATCTTTTCCAGGTCATGGCACTGTTAGGGATAATATTTGTGCTGCACACCTGGGGTAAATGGTGCAGGCTGATTGTGGCAGACATTGCTGCTCAGAGCTGAAAGGGCTCAATACTCCATCTGCACCCATCTAGGGCCCAGCTCGGAAGCACCAGTTCTTAACCCATGAAAATCCATATTCCCTTTTGATAAGTATAAACATCTTATGGTTTTCTACTTGAAAATTCAAAATAGGTAATTTTCATTTTCCAAATGAAAACATATTTGTTGTAATTGTGAATTTACTTTTAAACTGACATATGCCATGCCCTTACCTCACCCCACCCCCCAGTTCTATGTATTGAGCATCCCTGGAGGGGTTGCAGAGAATTCACAGACAAGAAGGAGAAGGCCCCACCTGGTCTGTAAACTGATCTGCACAGGCCATTCGAATTGGCTCTGGTGTGGCTGGGCTGGGCATTGTCAAAGTCAGAACCAGGCCCCTGTCGCTGCCAGCTGCAGACATGGTGTCATTTATGGAGAAGAACATTGGAAGACCCAGAAACATTCCTGACTTGCCCAGGCCCTGGGGGTAGAGGAGGCAAAATGAAAAGAGGATTTTTAGTAAACATACCCCAGGACATAACAGCCCCTGGGGGTAGGGGTGGGTGGGCATGTTGGCCACTTGCCTGAGCTGATTTAGAAAAGCATCCGAAAGGCACCCTCCTTCCATCCCTGGAGCACCCAGCTGGCAGGCCACTGTATCCTTGGACTTGGCCCAGTGCCTCACTCATATGTGGTTCAGAAAACGTTTGTTGAATGAATACACAATTGACTGAACATATGCCAGTTCTGGCTGCCATCTTCTTGCCTTCTCCTAATCACCACCTGCCTGGGCTCATTCTCTTTTAAGTCTAAGAAGCTTAGCTTCTATTTATGCAGGGACTTGTTTGGGCCCCTGAAGGAGTTCTGTTCTGGAGGAATGTAGGTCTGGGCATTATTTCAGAAGCTGGCAAAGCTTGTCGAATGGTGAGAGCTTGGCTGAAGCCTGGTGTGCAGAGGCCTGAGGGGACCATGTGGGGTAAAGCTGGTGAAAGCCTCAGGTATTACTCAATGCTAGCTGGGCTTTTAAAGGATGAGTAGGGTTTAGAAACTTCTTGCTTTTTGGCTGACACTCCTAGTTAGGGTCATGCCAAGGGTTCATTCTCTGGATTTTGAATTAAGAAAATAATAAGCTTAAAAAAAAAAAAAAAGCTGGTCCCAAATTGTAAACTTGGAGCACTAGAGTAATGAGTCAATGCTTTTTCAAGGTATAAAGCCCCTCCCTGGAGATTCCAATGTGATCTCTCTTGGGCTGGTATCTGTCATTGAGGGTTTCTGGGCTTGTTGCCCCCAGAGTCTGTTCCTATTCTGATGGTAGATATTTCTGTGTCTTTTCCACTGCCAATTGCCACTGACCCCCACCCTGTCCTTCATTCTTCCTCTTTGAGGCCCTCTGCCATTCTTTATCTTGTCTTCTCTGCACACTCCCACCTTGGTGTCCAAGGCCTTCCTGCCACCTGAATTCCACAGCCCCCTCCACATATACACATTCCTGAGTCCCGCTCCCTATGCCCAAGCTCCTCATCTCTTTAAATATCTTCCTCTCCAGTCAAAACCCAAACATCCCAGAGACCTGCTAACCGTGTCAAGGGGACACTCCTTCGTCCTTCCCGTGTGGAAGGCGCAGTCTCCTACGCTGCCCGGCCCTGTTCTGCCCTGGCTGACCAGCTGCACTCCTGCAGAAGGACATCCAGCCCACACCTCACCAGGCCCTGCCCTGGCAGGGGGCACAGCCACTGGAGGAAGAGGAGGGGGGCCTTTCTTTAATGTGTCTGAAGATGCTCTATGGGCTAGAGCAGCCCTGCGGTGGTGACCAAAACCCCCATGGTCCCTGTCCCAATGGAGCCTAGATCCAAGCGGAAGGGGGGATGAGTAAATAAAGACATACACAGATGAATAAGTAGAATTGGGGCAGGGCAACAGAGGATGGTTATAAGGTGCTATGATACAGAACACCCACGGGCATCTATATTAGGGGAGGGGGCAGAGTTGGCTTCCAGCTGAGGGGGTGGGGAGGGGAAGTGCCAGGCAGGAGAGGCACATGCAAAGGCCTCAAGGAAGAGAAAAGCTGGACTCGGTCAGGGGCTGACAACAGGCTGTGTGGTCAGAGGACAGTTTTGGTGGCATAAGGGGTCTTGGGAAAGTAGGCAAGGGCAGGACCATACAGGGCTTTGGAAACCATATTAAGAATTTTGTGCTTCATGATCAGTGCAAGGTGAAGCCATTAAGGGGATTTTTATTGTGACTTATGTAACTTTCTCCCTACTAGTGTCCTTTGTAGCTAATTTGTTTTCTTAACAGATCAATCATGGTTAACTCACATAATACACCAAAGGCTTCCCTTAAGAAGTGACTAATGGTGGGAATTAGTGGGCAGGCAAAGGAGTTATTTTGGCCCAGGAAGACTTCAAGGACCTTCAAATGACATCAGCAGGAGCTAACTACTCCACCCATACTGGAACATCCAGTCCTAAAGCAAGAACCAAGGGGCAAGCTCCCTGACCTCTGCCTGTCCTCACCTCTGCAGATGACATGCATGGGTTATCCCTCCCTCCCCCAGCAGGCCAGAATGCTTATCATACTGGAGGCAGGCCAGAGAGACCCCATCTCTGCGATTCTCTCACACCTGTCTTCGGCATGGTGCCGCCAGTGGATTTCTACATGCATTATAGTATTTAATCCTCTCAACAGCCCTAGGGAGGGAGGAGGGCTCCCTGCTCTCAGAACATCCTGCCCAAGGTCGGGTGGCTGGATGTGGTCCAGCTGTGGTCAGTCTGACGTCTTCAGGGTCCACAACAGGGCTCTTGCCACCATTCCTCAGCTGCTCGAATATGACAGCAGGCAGATCCAGCCCCCAGGGCAGAGTTTCTAGGGCTGCAGGCATCCCATGTGAAGAGACCTGGGGTCACAAATCCCCTCTAAGGAGGCATTCATTATAGTCTGGGGTCTGCTCCTTAGCCCACCAGGTAAAAGGAAACCTAATCATCTCAGACTTCCCTGGAAGACTAGTTGATTGATCTTTCAAAGGCTGACCAAACCCCTTAGAGACTGATATATGAACCAGACCCATTACTCTAATTTACAGGGAAAAACCAAACTGTGCAGACAGGAACATTCTCACTGCTGGGCCAGTACATCTTCCTCCAGGCAGATCTTGGGAACAGCCACACTATTTTCGAAATGTCCCTTGGTGGGCTCAGAATTAGGCAAAAATATATTGAGCAATGTTTCACTCCAGCCACAGAGAAGCTTGATGAAATATGCCACTACCTCAACCAAAACGAGAGGTGGTGTCTGTCGGGCTTGTGGCCAAAACCTCCATATAGCAGGTGCTTGATGTAAATATTTATTGAATGAATAAATGAATGGGCAAACTCCTTTCCATGACAATCTGCTTTATTAGTGATAGCAGTAACATGAATGACATTAACAATTAACACTAAGGTCTCTTTACCACATTGCATCCTTTAACCCTCACTACAATTCTGTGAGGCAGGCACTGCTATTGTCCCCATTTTAGATGAGGAAACTGGCACTCAGAGAACGTAGGGAACTGGCCAAGGCCCCACAGCTAGTAAGTGATGGACTGAGATTGAACCTAATTCAGTTGACTCTCCAGCCTGCACTATAAGTCATACACTATTGTGATTTGTTAGTTTTCTCCCCTGGCTGCATCTATATTACCAAGGCTTTCCTCTCTGTGACCCATTTTCTATGAAGGTTTTTAACTTGTCCCTTTTCCAGATACACTCTTCTTTAGATGTGGAAATACTGTTTCCTGCGCAGGGTGGTCATATTTGCTGATCTACCTGACTGTGGTGGTTTGGAGCTATGCACCCTGGAAAAACATCCTCTTAAACTTAAATTCAGTGTTAATGCTAAGGAGCATTCCTGTGGGTGTGAACTTTTGTAAATAAGACCTTTTGATGAAGTTACTTCAGTTAAGGTGTGGCCCAGGATGGGTCTTAATTCTATTACTGAAGGCCTTAGAGGGAAGTTCACAGAGAGAAAAAGCTGGAAGGAGGAGCCAGAAGCGGAATGTCAACATAACCTGGAAGGGAAGGGAGAAGCCAGGAGAGGCCGCCATGTGCATCGCCAAGTGACAGAAAAGCCAAGGATCAAGGATTGCTGGCAGCCAGCCTTAGAATGCCAGTCTTTGGGAAGAAAACATCACCTTGATGACGTCTTGATTTTGGACTCCCCAATGCATGGTATTTTCTTTGGTAGTTAGGAAACTAAAACACTGACTTTTCCTAATATCCAGATTACATGGTGATTTCTCCTAGTCACTCTGCATTGAGTGATATTGCAGGCATCCTCCTGTCTTTATCACCCAGGGGGCTCCTTTATTGCTGTGGAAGACTTCCCTCTTTTCCCTGCTTGGCATGTGGCATTTATACCTCTGCATGCTGGACTAGCAGAGAAGCCCAACATCAAAGAGAGAGATGAAGAAGCATCATTATGGCTTTTTCCTGTGTGGTTATGAAAATGCTCAAGGTGATACTCTCCTAAGTTACTGCCAGTCAGGTAGATTGTTGTCTTTTAAATTGTCCCTGGATCTCAAAGAGCCACAATTGTTGGGAGGAAGATTCTGCTATCCCTATTCTTATTGCTTGTAAACTGCTTGGAGGAGATAGAGTGCAAGAATCATGGGTCCCCTTCATAGGCCTGGACAGTATCTGCAGTAGTTTAGCCTTGTAACATGTTTATAGACTTCTGTGCTGGTTTGGATCTGTTATGTACCCTGGAAAATGCCATGTTCTTTTAATCTGATCTTGTGGGTCAGAACTATTGTGGGTAGAAGCTTTTGATTAGGTTGTTTCCATGGAGATGTAACCTATCCATTCAAGGTGGGTTTTAATCCCCTTGCTGGAGTCCTCTATGAGAGGATAAAAGGCAGATGAAACAGAGAGGGCTCAGAGAAGCTAAGAGAGACATTTTGGGGAGACATTTTGGAGAAAGCAAATTTGAAAGCAGAACCAAGGAGGACGAGCAGATGTCACCATGTGCCTTCCCATGTGACAGCCTTTCCTCAGAGAAGGTATCTACCTCTTGATGCCTTAATTTGGACATTTTCATGGCCTTAGAACTGTAAAATTTGCAACCAAATAAATCCCCATTGAAAAAGCCAACCTATTTCTGGTATATTGCATTCTGGCAGCTTTTAGCAAACCCAAACAACTTCTAGTTTTTTCTAGCTTAGAACTCCCATGATCCATTTCACAAGGAACAATGCATTTTCTGAAATGGATTATTTTGATGGTATGAAAATACATTCTGGAAAAATATATCATGACCTGTGTAATTTTTATTTTGATAAAGTCTGTTTAAAAGAGGAAAAAAAACTTAAGGGACAACACAAGCCCCAAACTTTTGAGTAGCCTGTTCTTTAGTGAAACTACTAAAATGAAAGGATTACTTATTCCTAAACTGGTTCTGGAGTGGATTTAAGTTCTTATAAGGGCTTGTTCTGTTGCTTGATAGAACTGAAGAAGGAAAGGCTATGTATTGCACTGTATTATAAGATAAACTGTACTGAGATTCACACTTGCCTTGGATACAGGATGTGGATGCTTCAGAACAGTATTTCTCAAACATCTTTGGACATAATCCACTGTAAGATGTTAATTTCCCACATTTACCATTATACTAGTGAGCAGCATGCATACACACACAGAGACATCTGAAAAATCAATCCCTTCCCTTATTATGTGCAAAACATTTTGATATTTTCTGTTATTGTATCCTATTCTAGTTAATTTAAAAATGTTTGTGACCTAGTAAATTAACTTTGTGACCCTCCAATGAAAACTCTACTCAGGAGGATATGTGATAAATTTTACCCAAGGGACAGGAGAAGGGCAAAGGAAAGCATGATCTCTTGTCTTTCTCCAGGAAGAACAGAATATTGAACTTTACACTTTTGTGGAAGATAGGAAGTTCAGACAGCTGACAGAATGGGTCTGATGGCCAGCCGTATGTTTGGTTTGATTAGAGACAGAAAAAATCAAATCAATCTATTATATATTTATTAAGTCTAAACTTTGTTTTGCTGTGTTTGAGGACTGAGGGTGTGTGACATAGGCTACATCCTCAAGGTGCTCACAGCTCTTTACTGGTGAACAAGTTTATCTAGAGAATGCCTGTGGAGGTCTGGGATGGGCTCCTGAAGAGTGCCAACATTTAATGGATGGGCAGAGAAATGGGCATCTGCAAAGGAACAAACAAACAAGAAAAAAAGCAAAAAAAAAAAAATAATAATAATAAAAAAAAAAGAAGCTAAAGAGGGAGAAGGAGCATCAGGAGGCCATGGTATCATAGAAACCAAGGAGAGAGTATTTTGAGAAAGATGGGGTGGCCTGCCGAGAGGTCAAGACGGCTAAGGGCTCTAGAGGGTCCCCTGTATCCAGCAGCAAGAAGTTTTTGGAGATCTTGGGAACAGCTATTTTCTTGGCCTCATGAGAGTGGAGGCCCAATTTTAGAGTTGAGAAGTGAGTGGGTTATAAACTATATCAACCAGGTTAAGTAGAATGTTATCCAGAGGCAACAGGCTTTGAAATTATAAACTCAGAGAACCATTACCTTGGCTTTGAATGTTTCCCCTTTTAACACCCCCCACCGCATCCCACATGTGGGTCAATGTTTTGGAACATCATGAACAATGATCAGCTGTATTCACTGTATTGAAAGGGTGTTGTTAAGAATAACCTCTTTGTGCCGACAGATTCAGAACCATCAGAGTTCATGGTAAGCATGTCCATCTGGCTCCATCAGCCTTTAAAACTTTAAAAAAGAAGGTGAAAGATCAAATGGAAGACTAGGTTCTCCAGGGACTGTAACCCCCTAAACTTCACCCATGTTAAAATGGGTCTCCAGGTCTCAACACCCTTATGTGACAGTTAGGTAATTGGATAAATATCCCAGCTGCCCATAATAGGGTAAGTAACACAAAATTCATAAAAAGAGGGAGTATAGTTGGCTCTAGAGAGGAGGAAGTGGACGGGGATCCTAGAAAGACAGATGAGGTGATGAATCAAATTGTCTACCCACAGAAGGTTTGATGATATTACAGAATGGGTTAACATGCAGTACCATGACACTTTTGAGTTTGGCTTGAGATAAAGGATCCATGACGACACATTGGAGGGGCTGAGGAGGGGCAGGGGATCCCCTTGTGCATCAAATGTGGGGGGGTGGGTGGCTAGCAGGGTACCTTGCCTTGCTCCCCTCAGATGTAGAAGATTCCATTTGGTTGGAATGTTAGGGTAGGCCTTCTCAGTGGGGAGGGGGCTAGGAGGGTAAGAACCTTGGTCACAGTGCTAATGCTGGAGTAGAACTTAGCCTTCTTTTTGGGAGAGGGTGTGGTAATTATGGTGGCATAGAAAGCTCCTACTGGTCTAGCAGTGTGAGCAGATTTTACAGGATGCAGCTTTCCACTTGTTTGAGGGAGCAGCAGACAGATATTCCTGCTGTAAAAAGAAATAAAGCAAAATAGATTTACTATGGCTAAGAGATTTAAAATGAAGTAGAACTATAGAACTATGGTTTGTTAATTTTCTTTTGGTATGGGAGGAACATATTGGAAGGAATGAAGTTATTTCAGGCTATTTGTTTTTCCCATTGCTTTGCTTCGTTTTGTTTGGAATTTTTTTTAAATTTGATCAATAAAGTTAATTTTTAAAAAATGGAGTAGAGAGGTCATTTTGGAGTTTACTCTTATGCAAATCTCAGCCAGATATCAAAAACTGCCAAAGTGTGCAAAGCCTCAAGCAACAACGTTCTTCAAAACCCTAAGGACATCTAGACATCAGAAACAAACCACAGGATAAGGAACTCAGTAAATTATCTAACTGAAGGACATCTGGAGCACCCCAAATATCCACCAATTATAAGCAACTTATAATCTTTTTCTTTTTCTTTAAAAACCCTTGCACCAAAGTGCCAAGACAGGATACAATTTGGGTTGCTACTGTATTGGGGCTCCACGAATTGCAGTTCTAAGACCCTAAATGAACACCTTTGTTGCCGTGCAGCTTAGCTTATTTCTCGGTTGACATTTGCCATGAGGTCTTCTGCTTTCTGCTGATCTAGAGGCTGAACGAGATTTAAAGGAATTCACAGAACATGATGTACTGGTTCACGTGCCTCCTAGAGAGGGCAGGAGCCCCATTGCCAGCCTGCAGGGTAGACATCAACGAATCCTGAGAATGAATCCGCATGTAATCCAGACAGGCTGACTGTGAAACAAATTCTCAGAGTCTTGTTTTGAGATTTTTACCAGTGCAGGTGAGCTACTGCACCACACAGTCCAAGAGCAGAGTGGGCTTTCTGGGGCTCTGAGGTCCTCATGGGGGGCATTATATAACTGGGGACAGACACAGGCCATCCCAAGAAAGCTGCAGTAAGCACAGTTTAAAGTTCAGAAAGAGGGGAATGCATGTCCTACAGACTAAGGGCATTTCACAGTCTCCCTCGCTCCCACTCCCCTCCAGAAGGAAGTAGTTCAAGAGAGAAAGATATTTATTTAGGTTACTGCTTTCACTATGAGGAAATTTCAATGAGAAGGGCTTTCATAGCGACAAGCAAGGGCATCCAAGCTCAAACTCAAGTCGAGAGCCTCTCTTGCTGCTGGCTTGGGAGCTTGTCTGTTCACAAGATGGAGGAGAGAGAAGGCTGGGGCTGCTCTGACAGTGAGACCAGAGAGGTGAGAGAGGTTGGGTCTGGTTCCTCCTAGGAGGAGGTTGGTGCTCTCTCCTCTTTGGTTCTCCTTTGTCCTCCTCTGACTCTTCTCAACTCTGGGATGAGGAAAGAGGGCTTGAGTCATGGCCCACAGGCAAGCTGTCCTCACCATAGGAAGGCTGGGCTGGGGATTAAGCTCCAACTTTTTTGGAGAAACTCCTTTTCTTGCCCACAGCTTATACAAAGGAGTCTCCATGTGGTACAATGTAGCTCCCTAACATTCCACATAGGAGTTTGGAGCTAAAGTTTCCAAGGGAAAAATGAGTTTATTTGCAGGTCAATGTACTCTAAGCAAGGGTTTTCCACTGGGACTCTCAGGGCAGGAGTCAGGTAGTTTAGGGGAATTTAGGATCGCATTGCCACGCCTATTTAGAATTATCTGTCAGTCACCCCATTTTGAGACAATTGAAAGATTTTTTTTTAGAATTGCAAACAGAAAATTCCCATAAATATATATATATACGTGGGTGTGTATGCATGTGTGTGTGTGTAGGTGAAAACTTTTCTGGAGAAGAATCTTGTCCTTGAGAAAGCAGACTGCCGAAAAACTGATAATGCTTATTTAAAGCAATATCCATATTATTTATCAATTCAAGGATTCAGAATTTTGTTCAACTTGGAGAATTTTGGAAATTTTGAATGTGTGTGTATGTGTTTGCATCATTGTGGAATTCAGTTTTGACTGGATATAAGGAATTGTTTTTTAAATTTTTGACTATTTTTCCTTTTAGTTATATATGGAATAATTAGGAATTAAGGTGCTAATTTGCTTCTAGACACACCAAGACCCTGTTTTAGGTAAGGGAGTGAAGTGTCTGTGTCTTCCAACGTTGGACAGTGTCTGGGTCAAGCGTCAAGGAGAATAATGCATGTTTCCCTTTAGTCCCCATAGTTCTTTGCTCTTCATGGCTGTCAGCCTTACCGACATGATCTTTCCTAGTTATAAATCACAATTAACTTCCCTAAAGCTCAGAGCAGGCTGTTAAAATAACTTGAGTGGTAATTTTGAGAAATTCATCATAAGGGATATTTGACAGCAGTCAAGAGAAAAGGGGATTTCTGCTATAGGGTCGTATGTGTGAACGTTGAGGGGTTTTTGATTCACTTCTGTGGAGCTATTCCTGCTTTCCACTTCAACAGGGTTCTAGAGGCAAATCTGTTTTGAATACTGTTTCCTCCTGTTTTTTGTTTGTTTTTGTTTCTGTTTTTTTTTTTTCCCAATGATTAAGCACAGTTGATCTTTGCTTTCCCAGTATTTCCTCAACTCTTAGGTTGAACCATATAAAAGTACCACTTTGTTAGTCAAAAATAGGGGATTATCAGCCATTTCATATGGTTCAACCTAACAGTAAACAAGGACATCTAGTGACAAAGCGCCCACTCCTTTGTCTTGGAATGCTTTTCGCTACTCTTTCTTCTAGTAGACATATGGATTTACTTAATTTTGGTATTTGTCTGAATACTTGAGAAAGGATCCTTTTGATATCCTTGGAGCCAAGTAAGAAACTTTTTGGGCCTTGTGGGTGAGCATTGTAAACCATAAGAAGAAAGCGTAACTGGCAGAAAAGATTTAGATGGCATTTGAAGATCCTCTCCCTGCCCTGCTGGTCCTGGCTGGTTCCAGTCATCTGCTGCCACACAAGGGGGGCAGGGGAATGAAGTCTGAGGGGCCATGAAATAAACCTTTGGCTCAAATGCATCCCCGAGGGCCAGGCTTGAGAAGTGCATGGCTGACTCCCCTGGTATTAACGGGCATCGAGAAGACAACAAAACCTCCTACGATGCAGCAAGGTCTCCAAGAGGGGCTTCTGTGTTTTATTAAAAGACCCCAAGGGCTTCTGGATACTGTCATGGGTGTCCTGGTACTGGAAACACCTCCTGAGGACTAATTTTAACAGATGGCAGTTGTGAATCACCACTTCACCCATGCTATCATCTTAATGCGTCTTTCCCCTTCTGTTTCATCTCTGTATTTCTCTGGGACATATTCTTAGTGAATTTCTCAATGTAATTTTTGTCCTGACCAATAGATAGATTTGGTCATTCATTCATTCATTTAAAAAATACATTTACAGGTGACAAGTTAAATGAAGACTGGCCTCAGATGCTTACCTTAGAGGAGTATTGCTACTGGATTTTGTTTTGAGGTCAACAAGGATACGTGAAGCTCTTCTGGGATATCAGTATTAAATGGATTTTGTACTGCTTTGGACCATGGGTGTATATGACTCCTTCAGGAGAATATTTCAGATCCTGTAGGGTAAAATGTCCAAGGTCTTGAGTAAATGTCCCTTCAATATGAAACACAGAAAGAAATGAACCTCACTTTTGCATGCTGTACTATGTATTTCCAAGTGTCATCTAAAGATGTTTGTTTAAGTGACTGACTCCCTCTAGAGTCTAGATCTCTCCAGCTCGCCATGTTCTACTTGCAGATGCAAGTAATGTCTTTCTGATATTCTTGGGTGGATTTTAGAAAAATGCATGGATTCACTTTTAAAAACAAACAATAGTAATGTGCAGTGGTTCAAGATAAATCATTTGCACAGTAATGATCTTAGAAACAGATCCAATTCTCTGGTCCAACTTCTGGCATGAAGTTCATGTATCTCAAAGTCATTTGAATAGTCTTCAACCCTTTTCCCAGTTACAGGGTGTGTTCTAAAGTCTAAGGTTGGCAACCAAGGTGGGATTGTTTCTCTCTCAGGGGAGAATGCCCAAGCCAATTTATTTGGCAGTGGGTTCATATCCCAGCATCATTCCCCTTCTTTCAAGGGGACTTAAATTCTAACATAATCTGATATGATTTTTAATTTAGCAGATGTTTAAATATAATTTAGTCCTGCAAAAATTAGGTTTAAGAAGAATTAATGTTAGGAATTGTGCATGTTATGCCAAAATAATCTTTCAAACATTTTATTTGTTCATATTTGTGATGTGCTAAAAATTTGGCTTATATTAAAAAGTGAATTGTTGAGATTCTTCACTGTGGAGTTAGGGTCCCAAACTTTCACCTTTGGTCCACCTGTATATTCTGCCTCTTCTTCTTCACTCTCTTCTTCATCTTGGATTCTTGTGTGACTTCAAATACCATTTCTTTGTGGATCATTGCCAAATCTACATCTCCCACCCAAGCCCTGAACATGGGACTTGGATATCCAGTGTTCTTCTTGACACGCCTCCTCTTGGATCTCCTACAGGCACCTCAAAGTCAACAGAGCCCAGCTGAACTCATAGTTCCCTCTTTTAAGTGTGCACCTCCTTCTTTACCTGAAATTTCAGTCCCTGGGACAGCCATGCACATGGATCTCCGTGCCAAAAATTTGCGATCCACTCTTTATCCATTTCTCCTCTCAACTTCTGTCTGCCCCCTACCAATGCTGGCCAATTGACAGTTTTACCTCCTAAGTATTCCTGAACATCTGTCTCCTCTTACTCATTCCTACTTCCACTGCCTTGTTTATGCCTCTGCCATCACTTGCCTGTCTGTAACAAGTTTGTAGCTAATCTCCTTGCCTTTAGGAAGTTAGTCACAGTTTACCAGTGGGCACTTCCACTCCTAGAAAATGTGTTAAAAATTCAGACTCATGGACCCCACTTGATTGGTGGGTCTGGAGTAGAGCCTACAGCTTTGCAATCCATAAATGTTTGTTGAATGAATAAATGGAATTCAATAATTCTTCTTCCATACTATAAAGGGTAAAAAAGGAAAGATAAGAAAATAATTTTAGCTACTAGAACACACTATTTAGGGACAACCAGAAAACAGAAGAAAGAGAGTTGTTTATCTCAACCTGTTTAAGTATTATGTGATATGGAACATTCACATACTTACTCACTGATGCTATAGAGTAAGGTGTCCACATACCTGTCCTGTGTCCACAGTGGGATTTATATTAAAGAAGCATCCATAACAATGTCAGTTCTAATGTTCTCTAGAAAATTGAAAACAAAAGTGTGGTTCCATGCCTCATTTTATAAGCAACAAGAATATATTTTTTTTTCTAGGCTTAAAAAGTTCATCAGGAAACATCACAGAAAAGCTCCACTCCTGCTAAAGGTCTTAAAAAATACCAAATACTATCAGTTAAAATGTATTTCAGGAAATGAATAAAATTAAGAATTATTGGTTAAGAATTGATTATGGAATTATTGATCTAATAGAATTTTAGAAGTTTATAAATACCTTATTCTAGTCCATCTCTCTATAAAATTGAAGTTGCAAATTTACCTAAATGGGACTTAATATTATATAGCCATTTAAAGTAATTACATATCAAATTAAAAAACCCAGACTATGCAGCTATATATTCAAATGCAGTGTATATGTAAATTAATATGTAAAACTAGGTAAAAAAATGCATACTATCTAGATTTATTTACGGGAAGTAAATATACCACCAAAATACTCAGTACTATTATTTTAAAGTAATAATATTATGGAAGAGTTTTAGAAGTGCCCTAGAGATATCTCAAAGTGTCAGGGGTTGTCTTTAACCTCAGAATTGATGATAGGTGCCATTTATTGAATACTCACTATGTGTAGAACACATTACTGGCCCATTTATATATAGCATTTGTATTGAATTTACACATACACTTACATAAGATAGGTTTTAATATACTTCTTCTTTCTCTCAGAGTTGTTTCTTATATCTCATTCCTTCCTTCTGGCTTATTTGATGGTTCTGTCTGAGGTTTGTGTCTGAGAAACCCTTTTAGTATTTCTCAGAAAGTTTATGGAAATGCGGTGGAGAATTATTTTCTCCCAGGCTTAGGAAGATACTGCTCCATTGTTTTCTGCTGTTTATGTTGCTGAAGAGAAGCCTGGTGTCATTCTTTTATAAGTAATCTTTTTTCCCTGGTAACTTCTTAATATCTTCTCTTTATGTATTACTATATCATATATAGATGTGGCTTTATTTTTATTTACTTTGCTCAGCACTTGGTGTACATTTTTAATTTTAGGACCCAGATCACTTTAAATTCTAGAAAATGCTCAGTTATTATCTTTCTGCTATTCTCTATATTTTATACTTCTAAAAACCCTATTAGATGTATGCCAGCACATTTCAGTTTGTTCTTAATTTTTCTTATTACTCTTTCACAATTTTTATTTTGTATTTCTCAGGGCTATATTCTCAGTGACTCCCAAATATGATTGTTTAAATCAGTAATTCTCTTTTTGACTGGTTCTAGTCTAAAGTTTGTAACTTCAACAACTATATTTTTCATTCTCAGGACACCTTATTGGTTCTTCTCATATGTTCTTATTCTTGACTCATAGTCACTGGCTTTTTTTCACATTCTCCCATTCTTTTAAAATAAGTGTATTTCTTTGAGGATTGTTTTAGTTTGCTAAAGCTGCTGGAATGCAAAATACTAGAAATGGGTTGGCTTTTACAATGGGGATTTATAAACTTACAATTTGCAGTTTTAAGATTGTGAAAATGTCCAGCTCAGGGCATCAGTAGGATGACACCTGGACTCTGAAGACAGGCTGCTGGCATCCGGGACACCTCTGTCACAGAGAAAGGCACATGGCTGGTGTTTGCTGGTTCCTTGCTCCTGGGTTTCATTGCGTTCAGCTTCTGGTTCCAGTGGCCTCCCTCTATGAGCTTCTGTGGGTCTTCTCTTTGCTTCTCCAAGGCTTTTCTCTGTGAGCTTCTGTTAATTTCATCTCTTATAAAGGACTCTAGTAAAAGGATTAAGACCCACCTTGGTGCAACCCCTCAATTGAAATAACCTAATCAAAATCCCACCTGCAGTAGTTCTGTACCCACAGAAATGGATTAAAAGAACATGATGTTTTCTGGGGTACATAATAGCTTCAAACCCCCGCAAGTATCTTAAACATTGTTATCTTAAAGTCATATCAATTTGCTTGATTATATCCATCCTTTGCTAATAAATTACCCCTTTCGTTGTGTTTCTTGGTACTAGTCTTCTCTTATGTGCTTTAAAATTTTAATTTGCAGCCACATCTTGAGTGGTGTTTCTTTTATTTTTCCTCCTCCACCACTCAACCCTGGTGGTTTTGTGGTTACCATGATCTGGTCCCCAAGTTCCTTGGTTTAGAACCAGGCCTTTGTAAGCAGCTCTGGGCCTTTGGTCCATGGGGATATCGTTCCTGGCTTGGACCATTTTCTAATTTCTGGGCAGTGATTGCAGCTTTTCTCAGACTCAGGCATGAACAGGAAGCTCTGCCTCAGCCTCAGTTTCTCACAGTGAACAAAGTTCTGTTCTCCCACCATGGCGAGGGTGACTTTCAGTCCCCATTTCCCTCAAACAGTTTAACTCCAGGCAGCCTTTGCTTGTTTCTCAGCCTAGAGTCTGGTGGGCTGGCCTCAGCCCCCACTCATCACTGTGTTTCCACAGAGGAAGAAATGAAGATTTAGAGAGTGTAAGTCACTATCCCGAGGTCACACAGCTAGCACATGGCTGATTGACACACACAGGCCTGTCTGAGACACCCAGAGCATGTGTTCATAACTGCTCTGCTACAGTGGGCTACGGTCCTTCTCCCCTTCTGACGATGAGCGATGTCCTAGTGGACTCTGTGGCCTGGGAGGCAATGCCTGTGCTCAGCACATGGGTGCTGAACTGATTTGAACTACTAGAACTTTGGGTTAAGTTCCAGATTTTCATCAAGACAGTGACTTGCCAGCAGCCTTCTTCCCTCAGACCCAGACCTGCATGCCCTCTTGCTGGGAGCCACAGCTGCAAGGAGCTTCCAGTAGGTTTTCAAGTATTGGAGTCTGTTGCCAGAAGAAATAGGAATAAGATGTCGGTGGCTTTCTATCTGCCTAGAAGATAGAATGATGAGGATATCCTACCACAAATGGAAATCCATTATACACAATTCTTCTGTAAGTTATCCTAATTGTGCCTTGGTATATTGTGGATAAACTGAATGATGATTTGCCATTTGGGATGGTTTATTCCCCACTTTGTTCAAAATCTGGAATTATTGTGGTATAATAAAAAGAGTGTGGAATTTAGAGTCAGAAACTGTTTTTGAGTTGTGGCTCCATCACTTACTAATTTTAACTTTGAAGTTATTTAACCTCTCTGAGCCTTAGCCTCCTCCCCTATCTCCTCATTCTAAATAGGAACAACAATAAAAATATCTCAGTCGTGGAGCTGAAGGTTAATGAGGTAATGTACTGGAAAGCTCTTTGCTAAATGCAAAGTGGTATACAAATGGTGGTAAACAAAAGCAAATATATGGTATACAATTTTTATAATATAATATTTATAGCACTACAAATTAAGCTATAAAATCATTGACTGAGCACCTGTTATGTGCTGGGCACTGGCCAGGCTCTGGAAAAAAAGAACCAAGGGAGCCATGGCTCCAATCACCCAAGCTAGGAAAGACCATAGATACTTCCTTACCATTTCCATCTGAAATAAGTCTTGAATCTATCCCCTCCTTTCCATCCCTATGACTCCTCCAGCTCAGGACCTCGTCCCCTCATGCTTAGATTATTGCCTCCCAAGTGGTCCGCTGTTGAAGTCCTGCCTTTTCTTCAAATCCACCTCCTACACGGCCACTAGATAGATCTATATAAATCGCAAGCTTGCCTGTGCCTTTCTTCTGCAGAAAGTCCTTGACTGCATCCTCACCTCTGCAAGATCCATTCCAAGTGTGCCAACGGGCTGGAACAGGGCATCCATGTTTCCTGACTAACTTCCCACATCATCTCCTGGAATTCCCTGCTCTTCCTCTTCTGAACTGTATTACTTGTTTTCCCCAGCTTCAGCCAGCTGGTTTTGCTGTTTTCTCTGCATAGCGCACCCCCTCTGCTGCATCCCCTGCCATTTCCTGACACTTTGAGGCTACTTCTGTAAGATACATCTTTGAGGTCACATTCTCCAAAAGCTTTCCCTGACCACCTTTTACCCCTCCTGCCATCTCAGGTTAAGTTAGGAAAAATGCCTGGTAGTAGTATTACGGACTCAAGTCGTATGAACATTGTAAGGGCATTTGATATATATATATATATTTTTCAAGAAAGGTTAAAACACTTAAAGCAAATCAGGGCCTGCACTGTATGAAAGCACTCATTTTTCTACAAACTTGCTAACCTAAAAATTATTTATTAAATATTCACCAATGTGATAGGTAAAAAAGGGTAGCTATCAGTGTTTTTATTAAAAATCTTTTTTATTAATAAAAATTACCATTATATATATATGTAAAAATTACCATATTTTATTAATAAAAATACCGATTATATGGCATTTGCCGTTTACCTTGTGAAGTCCTGACACACAGTCAATTTCAACCTCAGAGCAGGTAGCTCCAAAAACAAAATAAGGGTATATGTCTTCTCCCTTCTCCCAGTGAACTTTGTAGACCCTGATAAGAAATAATACAGGCTGTGGTCAGGTCACAGAGCTGGCAGTGGTGCTTTCTCCAAGGATGTGGAAATATGGGAAATTGGATCGGTTTCAAAGAGTTAAACTACGCCAAAACACAGAATGCTATGTTTCTCAAAGTTCTAGGAAGTAATTACAGCAGAGGAAAAGGGACACGGATCCACCTATGGAGACTGATTCACTTTAAATGAGGAATTTCCATAAAGGCTCCAATTTTAACTTTAAAAAGTCTAAAATTTTGAAAGCATGGTCCACAATCTGCCCGTGTTTGTAAAATATAAAACAACATTTTAAATTACTACAGTTGGGAAAAAAGAAAATCCACATGACTTTTCCTTTCTGAACGATTTTGGTTGGTGGGCAAGTGGCTGCGGCAGTGAGTATGTACTTTTCCAGAAGTGGGGCTGAAATGAATTCAAATGACACAGGCAGTGTCTGCTCTCTCACTTGTTGCTGTGATATTCCAAGAACCCAGACGCGCATACACCCGCAGACGTAACGGTGCCTGGCGTTTCAAGCCAAGTTGGGCTGTTGTGATGGTGAGGTCCAGACTTCTGCCAAGGAAGTGCAGGATTCCAATATATTCAGCAGAATCGGCAAAGCCTTCTTCAGTGAAGGACTTTGACCAACAATACTGCTCCCTATTTCAACAATAACACAGATGTATTCATCTCTTGCTAGTGGTCTAACAACCTTCAGTGACTCGTGGGTGCTATGAGCAACTACATCCACTGGAGTATCATTTTCTTGGCACCAGTCTTTCCATGTGAGATCTAAGCATTCACAATTGAGCTGGCAGAAAAAAAATTCTGTGAAATAACTCAGCTTTTAAAAACGACTCTTCGAAATTTGAAATCATTCATGTATCTAGGTTTTGTATCATTTGTGTGCTGGCTCTTGTGCTCTCTGCCTCCCTCTTCCCTCCTCCCTGAACTCCTCCATAGAGAATTACGACAATTCAACCAAGAGTTTGAAAACTAGTGAACACTTTTCACTTTTCTTAGTTGAGCAAATTAACATTAATGTAGTAGAGAAAACCATCAGTCCTTTTTCCACTTAATTACAAATCGTTCTAAAATCAGCAGATAGCTAAACCATTGTTTTCACAATTTAAAGACTTGTTACTGTCCTGTTTAACAGAGCGAGAGAGAAACTCCCTAGGGCTAACTGTCTCTTGGTGATGATGTCCGTGAAGATGTTTTAATTGTCAAAGGGCTTGACAGTGGTAATGAGGGTATGACATTCCATGATTTGTGAGCTTTTTAGTGAGTGTGGTAGCAACCATACAAAAATGTGCACAGCTGGAGTACGCGTCTGTCAGGGAACTGCCTGGGCAGTGGCCCCATAAACACCCAGCTGCTCCTGCATGGGGCCTTGTGACCCAGACAGGCACTTGCCAATTAAAACGTCTTCACAGACATCATCACTTTACAAGCAGTGAATAGCCAGATCTTTCAAGTTTGTGCTTTCAATCAGAGTATAAACAATCAGTTTAGCTACAGTTTCAAGCTGTTCTTCTAGCATGTCTTTTGGTGTGTCTAGTGAAATATTAAAAGGTATAATTGGGTATAGTTAACCGCTCTCTTTAATCTACTATTATTTTTTTTTAATTGTGATATTCACTTTATTGTAGTGGCCTGGAACCCAACTCACGATATCTCCGAAGTATGCCTGCATCCAATAAGTGTTTAATACCCAGAATATATAAAGAACTCGTACAATTCAACAACAAAAAGACAAACAACCTAATTTAAAAATGGGCAAAGGACTTTTCTCCAAAGAAGAAATACAATGGCCAATAAGCACATGACAAAGTGTTCAACATCATTAGCCATTAGAAAAATGCAAATCAAAATCACAATGAGAAACCACTTCACACCCACTAGAATGGATATTATTTTTTTTAAATACAATTTTATTGAGATATAGTCACATACCCTACAATCATCCAATGTATACAATCAATTGTTCACAGTATCATCATATAATTGTGCCTTCATCACCACAATCATTTTCATTACTCTAAGAAATAAAAATGAAAATAAGAATAAAAATAAAAATGTAAGTATGAAAGAACACCCAAAACATTTCATACTCCTGCCTACCCCCCCACCTTATTCATTTACTTTTTGTCCCCTGTTTTTCTACTCATCTGTCCATATACAGAATAAGAGGAGTGTGAGCCACAATGTTTTCACAATCACACAGTCACACCATATAAGCTATATAGTTATACAATCATCTTCAAGAATCAAGGATACTGGATTAAAATTCAACAGTTTCAGGTATCTTCTTCTAGCTATTCTAATACAGTAATAACTAAGAAGGGATATCTGTAAAATACATAAGAATAACCTCCAGAATGACCTCTAGACTCCATTTGAAATCTCTCAGCCACTGAAACTTTATTTTTTCATTTCTCTTCCCCCTTTTAGTCCAGAAGGCTTTCTCAATCCCAGGATGCCAGGTCCAGGCTCATCCCCAGGAGTCATGTCTCATGTTGCCAGGGAGATTTACAGCCCTGGGAATCAGATCCTAAGTAGTGGGGAGGGCAGTGAGTTCACCTGCAAGTGTTGGCTTGGAGAGAGACGCCACATCTAAGCAACGAAAGAGGTTCTCTGGGGGTAACTCTTAGGCATAATTATAAGTAGGCTTAGCCTCTCCTTTGCAGGAACAAACTTCGTAAGGGCAAGCCCTAAGATTGAGGGCGTGGCTTATTACAATGGTAGTCCCTAGTGCCTGTGAGAATTTCAGGAATTCCCCAGGTGGGGAAATTTAATATTTCCAAGTTTTCCCCAGTCCCTCAAAAGGGCTTTGCAAATACATTTTTATTCTCTTCCCAAATTACTCTAGGATGTATCAGGGCTTTGTGCTAACCTGTACAAACCAACCAACTCTCACCCCTATTGAAGGTTCTATGTAATTGTGTTTGAATAAACTGACCATACAGGTTAAATTATTAGTGTGCTACAGAAAATATAGATTTTCCATCAAATAAACATCTCTTCCTTTGGTCTCACATAGAAGTTGAAGTTTTAAAACACAGTCATGAGAGGCGGGGCAAGATAGCAGACTGGTGAGCTGTAAGTTTTAGTTACTCCTCCAGGAAAGTAGGTAAAAAGCCAGGAACTGCGTGGACTGGACACCACAGAGCAATCTGTCTTTGGGCATACTTCATACAACACTCATGAAAACGTGGAACTGCTGAGATCAGCAAAATCTGTAAGTTTTTGCAGCCAGGGGACCCGCGCCCTTCCCTGCCAGGCTCAGTCCCGGGGGAGGAGGGGCTGTCAGCTCCGGGAAAGAGAAGGGAGAACTACTGCAGTGGCTGCTCTTATCGAAAACTCATTCTACTGATTCAAACTCCAACCATAGATAGACTGAGACCAGACACCAGAGACTCTGAGAGCAGCCAGCCCAGCAGAGAGGAGACAGGCATAGAAAAAAAACAACACGAAAAACTCCAAAATAAAAGCAGAGGATTTTTGGAGTTCTGGTGAACACAGAAAGGGGAAGGGCGGAGCTCAGGCCTTGAGGCGCATATGCAAATCCCGAAGCAAAGCTGATCTCTCTGCCCTGTGCACCTTTCCTTAATGGCCCTGGTTGCTTTGTCTATTAGCATTTCAATAACCCATTAGATCTCTGAGGAGGGCCGTTTTTTTTAAATCCTTTTTGCTTTTTCTAAAACAATTACTCTAAGAAGCTCAATACAGAAAGCTTCAAAGAATTGCAATTTGGGCACGTCAAGTCAAGAGCAGAACTAAGAGAGCTCTGAGACAAAAGGCAATAATCCAGTGGCTGAGAAAATTCACTAAACAACACAACTTCCCAAGAAAAGGGGGGTGTCCGCTCACAGCCACCATCCTGGTGGACAGGAAACACTCCTGCCCATCACCAGCCCCATAGCCCAGAGCTGCCCCAGACAACCCAGTGTGACGGAAGTGCTTCAAATAACAGGCACACACCACAAAACTGGGCGTGGACATTAGCCTTCCCTGCAACCTCAGCTGAATGTCCCAGAGCTGGGAAGGTGGAGCAGTGTGAATTAACAAAGCCCCATTCAGCCATCATTTCAGCAGACTGGGAGCCTCCCTACACAGCCCAGCAGCCCAGAACTGCCCTGGGGGGACGGCACTCACCTGTGACATAGCACAGTCATCCCTCAACAGAGGACCCGGGGTGCACGGCCTGGAAGAGGGGCCCACTTGCAAGTCTCAGGAGCCATACGCCAATACCAAAGACTTGTGGGTCAGTGGCAGAGACAAACTGTGGCAGGACTGAACTGAAGGATTAGACTATTGCAGCAGCTTTAAAACTCTAGGATCATCAGGGAGATTTGATTGTTAGGGCCACCCCCCCTCCCCGACTGCCCAGAAACACACCCCACATACAGGGCAGGCAACACCAACTACACACGCAAGCTTGGTACACCAATTGGGCCCCACAAGACTCACTCCCCCACTCACCAAAAAGGCTAAGCAGGGGAGATCTGGCTTGTGGAGAACAGGTGGCTCGTGGACGCCACCTGCTGGTTAGTTAGAGAAAGTGTACTCCACGAAGCTGTAGATCTGATAAATTAGAGATAAGGACTTCAATAGGTCTACAAACCCTAAAAGAACCCTATCAAGTTCAGCAAATGCCACGAGGCCAAAAACAACAGAAAATTATAAAGCATATGAAAAAACCAGACGATATGGATAACCCAAGCCCAAGCACCCAAATCAAAAGACCAGAAGAGACACAGCACCTAGAGCAGCTACTCAAAGAACTAAAGATGAACAATGAGACCCTAGTACGGGATATGAAGGAAATCAAGAAGACCCTAGAAGAGCATAAAGAAGACATTGCAAGACTAAATAAAAAAATGGATGATCTTATGGAAATTAAAGAAACTGTTGACCAAATTAAAAAGATTCTGGACACTCATAGTACAAGACTAGAGGAAGTTGAACAACGAATCAGTGACCTGGAAGATGACAGAATGGAAAATGAAAGCATAAAAGAAAGAATGGGGAAAAAAATTGAAAAACTCGAAATGGACCTCAGGGATATGATAGATAATATGAAACGTCCGAACATAAGACTCATTGGTGTCCCAGAAGGGGAAGAAAAAGGTAAAGGTCTAGGAAGAGTATTCAAAGAAATTGTTGGGGAAAACTTCCCAAATCTTCTAAACAACATAAATACACAAATCATAAATGCTCAGCGAACTCCAAATAGAATAAATCCAAAAAAACCCACTCCGAGACATATACTGATCACACTGTCAAACATAGAAGAGAAGGAGCAAGTTCTGAAAGCAGCAAGAGAAAAGCAATTCACCACATACAAAGGAAACAGCATAAGACTAAGTAGTGACTACTCAGCAGCCACCATGGAGGTGAGAAGGCAGTGGCACGATATATTTAAAATTCTGAGGGAGAGGAATTTCCAGCCAAGAATACTTTATCCAGCAAAGCTCTCCTTCAAATTTGAGGGAGAGCTTAAATTTTTCACAGACAAAGAAATGCTGAGAGAATTTGCTAACAAGAGACCTGCCCTACTGGAGATACTAAAGGGAGCCCTACAGACAGAGAAACAAAGACAGGACAGAGAGACTTGGAGAAAGGTTCAGTACTAAAGAGATTCGGTATGGGTACAATAAAGGATATTAATAGAGAGAGGGAAAAATATGGCAAACATAATCCAAAGGATAAGATGGCCGATTCAAGAAATGCCTTCACGGTTTTAACGTTGAATGTAAATGGATTAAACTCCCCAATTAAAAGATATAGATTCGCAGAATGGATCAAAAAAAATGAACCATCAATATGTTGCATACAAGAGACTCATCTTAGACACAGGGACACAAAGAAACTGAAAGTGAAAGGATGGAAAAAAATATTTCATGCAAGCTACAGCCAAAAGAAAGCAGGTGTAGCAATATTAATCTCAGATAAAATAGACTTCAAATGCAGGGATGTTTAGAGACAAAGAAGGCCACTACGTACTAATAAAAGGGGCAATTCAGCAAGAAGAAATAACAATCGTAAATGTCTATGCACCCAATCAAGGTGCCACAAAATACATGAGAGAAACACTGGCAAAACTAAAGGAAGCAATTGATGTTTCCACAATAATTGTGGGAGAATTCAACACATCACTCTCTCCTATAGATAGATCAACCAGACAGAAGACCAATAAGGAAATTGAAAACCTAAACAATCTGATAAATGAATTAGATTTAACAGACATCTACAGGACATTACATCCCAAATCACCAGGATACACATACTTTTCTAGTGCTCACGGAACTTTCTCCAGAATAGATCATATGCTGGGACATAAAACAAGCCTCAATAAATTTAAAAAGATTGAAATTATTCAAAGCACATTCTCTGACCACAATGGAATACAATTAGAAGTCAATAACCATCAGAGACTTAGAAAATTCACAAATACCTGGAGGTTAAACAACACACTCCTAAACAATCAGTGGGTTAAAGAAGAAATAGCAAGAGAAATTGCTAAATATATAGAGACGAATGAAAATGAGAACACAACATACCAAAACCTATGGGATGCAGCAAAAGCAGTGCTAAGGGGGAAATTTATAGCACTAAACGCATATATTAAAAAGGAAGAAAGAGCCAAAATCAAAGAACTAATGGATCAACTGAAGAAGCTAGAAAATGAAGAGCAAACCAATCCTAAACCAAGTACAAGAAAAGAAATAACAAGGATTAAAGCAGAAATAAATGACATAGAGAACAAAAAAACAATAGAAAGGATAAATATCACCAAAAGTTGGTTCTTTGAGAAGATCAACAAGATTGACAAGCCCCTAGCTAGACTGACAAAATCAAAAAGAGAGAAGACCCATATAAACAAAATAATGAATGAAAAAGGTGACATAACTGCAGATCCTGAAGAAATTAAAAAAATTATAAGAGGATATTATGAACAACTGTATGGCAACAAACTGGATAATGTAGAAGAAATGGACAATTTCCTGGAAACATATGAACAACCTAGACTGACCAGAGAAGAAATAGAAGACCTCAACCAACCCATCACAAGCAAAGAGATCCAATCAGTCATCAAAAATCTTCTCACAAATAAATGCCCAGGGCCAGATGGCTTCACAGGGGAATTCTACCGAACTTTCCAGAAAGAACTGACACCAATCTTACTCAAACTCTTTCAAAACATTGAAAAAAATGGAACACTACCTAACTCATTTTATGAAGCTAACATCAATCTAATACCAAAACCAGGCAAAGATGCTACAAAAAAGGAAAACTACCGGCCAATCTCCCTAATGAATATAGATGCAAAAATCCTCAACAAAATACTTGCAAATCGAATCCAAAGACACATTAAAAAAATCATACACCATGACCAAGTGGGGTTCATTCCAGGCATGCAAGGATGGTTGAACATAAGAAAATCAATCAATGTATTACAACACATTAACAAGTCAAAAGGGAAAAATCAATTGATCATCTCAATAGATGCTGAAAAAGCATTTGACAAAATCCAACATCCCTTTTTGATAAAAACACTTTAAAAGGTAGGAATTGAAGGAAACTTCCTCAACATGATAAAGAGCATACATGAAAAACCCACAGCCAGCATAGTACTCAATGGTGAGAGACTGAAAGCCTTCCCTCTAAGATCAGGAACAAGACAAGGATGCCCGCTGTCACCACTGTTATTCAACATGGTGCTGGAAGTGCTAGCCAGGGCAATCCGGCAAGACAAAGAAATAAAAGGCATCCAAATTGGAAAAGAAGAAGTAAAACTGTCATTGTTTGCAGATGATATGATCTTATATCTAGAAAACCCTGAGAAATCAACGATACACCTACTAGAGCTAATAAACAAATTTAGCAAAGTAGCAGGATACAAGATTAATGCACATAAGTCAGTAATGTTTCTATATGCTAGAAATGAACAAACTGAAGAGACACTCAAGAAAAAGATACCATTTTCAATAGCAACTAAAAAAATCAAGTACCTAGGAATAAACTTAACCAAAGATGTAAAAGACCTATACAAAGAAAACTACATAACTCTACTAAAAGAAATAGAAGGGGACCTTAAAAGATGGAAAAATATTCCATGTTCATGGATAGGAAGGCTAAATGTCATTAAGATGTCAATTCTACCCAAACTCATCTACAGATTCAATGCAATCCCAATCAAAATCCCAACAACCTACTTTGCAGACTTGGAAAAGCTAGTTATCAAATTTATTTGGAAAGGGAAGATGCCTCGAATTGCTAAAGACACTCTAAAAAAGAAAAACGAAGTGGGAGGACTTACACTCCCTGACTTTGAAGCTTATTATAAAGCCACAGTTGCCAAAACAGCATGGTACTGGCACAAAGATAGACATATAGATCAATGGAATCGAATTGAGAATTCAGAGATAGACCCTCAGATCTATGGCCGACTGATCTTTGATAAGGCCCCCAAAGTCACCGAACTGAGCCATAATGGTCTTTTCAACAAATGGGGCTGGGAGAGTTGGATATCCATATCCAAAAGAATGAAAGAGGACCCCTACCTCACCCCCTACACAAAAATTAACTCAAAATGGACCAAAGATCTCAATATAAAAGAAAGTACCATTAAACTCCTAGAAGATAATGTAGGAAAACATCTTCAAGACCTTGTATTAGGAGGCCACTTCCTAGACTTTACACCCAAAGCACAAGCAACAAAAGAGAAAATAGATAAATGGGAACTCCTCAAGCTTAGAAGTTTCTGCACCTCAAAGGAATTTCTCAAAAAGGTAAAGAGGCAGCCAACTCAATGGGAAAAAATTTTTGGAAACCATGTATCTGACAAAAGACTGATATCTTGCATATACAAAGAAATCCTACAACTCAATGACAATAGTACAGACAGCCCAATTATAAAATGGGCAAAAGATATGAAAAGACAGTTCTCTGAAGAGGAAATACAAATGGCCAAGAAACACATGAAAAAATGTTCAGCTTCACTAGCTGTTAGAGAGATGCAAATTAAGACCACAATGAGATACCATCTAACACCGGTTAGAATGGCTGCCATTAAACAAACAGGAAACTACAAATGCTGGAGGGGATGTGGAGAAATTGGAACTCTTATTCATTGTTGGTGGGACTGTATAATGGTTCAGCCACTCTGGAAGTCAGTCTGGCAGTTCCTTAGAAAACTAGATATAGAGCTACCATTCGATCCAGCGATTGCACTTCTCGGTATATACCCGGAAGATCGGAAAGCAGTGACACGAACAGATATCTGCACGCCAATGTTCATAGCAGCATTATTCACAATTGCCAAGAGATGGAAACAACCCAAATGTCCTTCAACAGATGAGTGGATAAATAAAATGTGGTATATACACACGATGGAATACTACGCGGCAGTAAGAAGGAACGATCTCGTGAAACATATGACAACATGGATGAACCTTGAAGACATAATGCTGAGCGAAATAAGCCAGGCACAAAAAGAGAAATATTATATGCTACCACTAGTGTGAACTTTGAAAAATGTAAAACAAATGGTTTATAATGTAGAAGGTAGGGGAACTAGCAGTAGAGAGCAATTAAGGAAGGGGGAACAATAATCCAAGAAGAACAGATAAGCTATTTAACGTTCTGGGGATGCCCAGAAATGACTATGGTCTGTTAATTTCTGATGGATGTAGTAGGAACAAGTTCACTGAAATGTTGCTATATTATGTAACTTTCTTGGGGTAAAGTAGGAACATGTTGGAAGTTAAGCAGTTATCTTAGGTTAGTTGTCTTTTTCTTACTCCCTTGTTATGGTCTCTGTGAAATGTTCTTTTATTGTATGTTTGTTTTCTTTTTAACTTTTTTTTTCATACAGTTGATTTAAAAAAGAAGGGAAAGTTAAAAAAAAAAAAAAAAGAAAAAAGACAAACAAGTTAAAAAAAAAAAAAAGATGTAGTGCCCCCTTGAGGAGCCTGTGGAGAATGCAGGGGTATTCGCCTACCCCACCTCCATGGTTGCTAACATGACCACAGACATAGAGGACTGGTAGTTTGATGGGTTGAGCCCTCTACCATAAGTTTTACCCTTGGGAAGACGGTTGCTGCAAAGGAGAGGCTAGGCCTCCCTGTATTTGTGCCTAAGAGTCTCCTCCTGAATGCCTCTTTGTTGCTCAGATGTGGCCCTCTCTCTCTGGCTAAGCCAACTTGAAAGGTGAAATCACTGCCCTCCCCCCTACGTGGGATCAGACACCCAGGGAAGTGAATCTCCCTGGCAACATGGAATATGACTCCCGGGGAGGAATGTAGACCCAGCATCGTGGGATGGAGAACATCTTCTTGACCAAAAGGGGGATGTGAAAGGAAATGAAATAAGCTTCAGTGGCAGAGAGATTCCAAAACGAGCCGAGAGATCACTCTGGTGGGCACTCTTACGCACACTTCAGACAACCTTTTTTAGGTTCTAAAGAATTGGGGTAGCTGGTGGTGGATACCTGAAACTATTAAACTACAACCCAGAACCCATGAATCTCGAAGACAGTTGTATAAAAATGTAGCTTATGAGGGGTGACAGTGGGATTGGGAATGCCATAAGGACCAAACTCCACTTTGTCTAGTTTATGGATGGATGTGTAGAAAAGTAGGGGAAGGAAACAAACAGACAAAGGTACCCAGTGTTCTTTTTTACTTCAATTGCTCTTTTTCACTCTAATTATTATTCTTGTTATTTTTGTGTGTGTGCTAATGAAGGTGTCAGGGATTGATTTAGGTGATGAATGTACAACTATGTAATGGTACTGTAAACAATCGAAAGTACAATTTGTTTTGTATGACTGCGTGGTATGTGAATATATCTCAATAAAATGATGATTAAAAAAAAAACTAACTGGGAAGAAGATATTAAATACAGACATAAAATCAGTGAAAAAAAAAAAAAAAAAACACAGTCATATCATCCTTTTCCCATTAGTCTGATTTACCTTAGTCCTACCCAAGTTCATTTTGTTCATATCTCTAATGAAAGTCTGATCTCTTTTTGAGCTTCTTTAATGTTTGCCGTATGGGGTAATGCTGACATTCATAGCTGCCAAACTCTGGCTCTCAGTCTCAGGTGCCAAACAGATGCCTGAAATTCCAGGGACTGATCTGGTTATACACAAACAGCTCATCATCTCAGAATTTAGAAATAACCATTACAACTCATGAATAGATGTGTCTGTTATAAGAGCTTACAATCTAGGAAACTTACCATAAGCCTTCCCCTAATAACCTATGCTCTCATGTTCAATTCTCAGAGTTTGCTCATTATAGTTTGTCCATATTAGTGAGGCATTATAATGTTTGTCTTTTCAATTCTGGCTTATTTCACTCAATATACTGTTCTCAAGTTCCATTCAACTAGTTGCATAACTCACAACTTCATTTCTTCTTGCAGCTGCTCAATATTCCATTGACTATATACACCACAGTTTGCCATTCTGTTTATTGGTTGATGTACCTGTAAGTCACCTCCATCCATTGAGAATCATGAATACTGCCACCATAAACACCAGTGTGCAATGTCCATTGATGTTCCTGCTCTCAGTTCTTCCAAGCATATACCCAATAACAGGGTTGCAAGACCATGTGGCAACCCCATAGTTAGCTTCCCGTGGAACCACCATACTGCCCTCCAGATGGGCTGCACCATTCTACTTCTCTACCAACAGAATAGGTACATCCCTCTCTCCAGATTTTCTCCAGCACTTGTACTGCTCTGTTTACTTTTTAAACAATTTTATTCACACACCATACAATCCATTCTAAGTAAGCAATCAATAATTCCTGGTATAGTCACATAGTTATGCATTCACCTTTGCAACCTATATGAGGACATTTCCATTTCTTCCATGAAGAAAGAGGAAAAGGAGAAAAAAAGTGATGAATAAAAATATGAAAGATAGAAAAAAATTAAAATAAAGTAAAATACAATGAAAAGGTCAGACAACACCGCCGCCACCAAGAATCTCACATTACTCCCTTTTAACTCCCTCTTATAGACATTTAGTTTTGGTATATTGCCTTTGTTAAAATTAACGGAAGCATCTTACAATGTTACCATTAACTATAGACTCTAATTTGCATTGATTGTATTTTTTTCCCTTGTACTATCCAATTTTCAAAACCTTGTAATGTTAACATTCATTTGTTGTCCCTCTTCTAAAAACATTCTTATATTTGTAAATTTAATCACCATCATTGACCACTCTAGTGTTCACTAAGTTATACAATCCTAGTCTTTATCTTCTATCTTTCCTTCTGGTGTCATACATGCCTTTAACCTTCCTCTTTCAACCATACTCACACTCATCTTTGTTCAGTGAACTTACAGTATTGTGCTACCATCACACAGTATTATGCTATCCATTTCTGGATCTGTACAATCAATCCTGTTGAACCTTCTGTACTCCTTCAGCATCAAATGCCCAATTTCTAAACTCTTTCTGTCTCCTGATAACCTGTGTTCTCAACTTTAATTCTCAAATTTCACTCATTGTAGAGTACCTGTTCTTTCGTTTCTGGCTAATTTCACTCTATGTAATGTCTACTGTCTATCATTTTGACTTTTGTCTTACTCTTACTGATAGTTATCATTTCTACTCTCTTCTCCAAACCTCTCTCTCCTGTCTTTTCCTATCTGCTTGCAGTGCTCCCTTTACTACTTCTTGAAGAGCATAGCTCTTGTTCACAAACTCTCTCAGTGTCTGTTTGTCCAAAAATATTTTAAACTCTCCTTCATTTTTGAAGGACAGTTTTGCCAAATATATAATTCTTGGTTGGCAGTTTTTCTCTTTCAATATCTTAAATATATCATGTCACTGCCTTCTCACCTCCACAGTTTCTACTGAGAAATCTGCACATAGTTTTCTTGAGCTTCCCTTGTACGTGATGGATCACTTTTCTCTTGCTGCTTTCAGAATTATCTCTTTGTCTTTGACATTTGATAAACTGATTATTAAGTGTCTTGGAGTTGGTCTATTTGGATCTATTCTGTTTGGGGTACAAGCACATCTTGGATCTGCAATTTTATGTCTTTCATAAAAGATGGGAAATTTTCAGTGATTATTTCCTCCATTAGTGTCTCTTCCCCTTTTCCCTTCTCTTCTCCTTCTGGGACACCCATGACACATACATTCATATGCTTCATGTGGTCATTCAATTCCCTGAGTCCCTGCTCATATTTTTCTATTCTTTTCCCTATCTGTTCTTTTTTGCTAGGATTTCAGATGTCCTGTCCTCTAGTTCCTGAATCCTTTCTTCTGCCTCTTCAAATCTGCTGTTGTATGTCTCCACTGTGTTTTTCACCTCTTCTATTGTGCGTTTCATTCCCTTAAGTTCTGCCAATTGTTTTTCCAAACTTTCAGGTTCTTCCTTATGTTTGGCCAATGTCTTCTTTATATACTTCATCTCTTTTGCCATATCTTCCCTCAAGTTGTCAATTTGATTTTTGAATTGATTTAGTATATTTGCTTAAGAACTTTAATTAATTGTTTCAACTCTTGTATCTCATTTGAAGTGTATGTTTGTTCCTTTGACTGGGCCACATCTTCATTTTTTCTTGTGTGATTCATAATTTTTTGTTGTCTAGACATCTGGTTTCCTTGATTACACCAATTGAATTTTCCCAGATCAGACGGGCTCAGGAAACAGGAAGAGGGTGTAATCAGTATTAAGTTTCTCTGAGTATGAGACCCAGAAAATTGTTATACTTTCCTGTGAGGCCTCTAGATGCTGTGCTTTTCCTATCCTGCCCAGTAGGTTGTGCTTGTCAGCCTGCAGCTCCACACCAGTGTAAAGAGCTGTGGTGCCTTTAACTTTCAGTAGACCCTGTCCCTGCCAGGGGCTGAGCGTGTCAGAAGCCAAGCTTAAGCTGTTTCTGTTCCCTAACCTCCCCACCCCCAAGGCCCTAGGATCTGAGTTCTCTGAGGGAGGGCAGTCAGTTGAACTTAGCTCCTTCTCTACAATTTCTTAGGAAGATAAGCCCTTTAGGGTTTATCTCCTATATTTGACTTCTTCCTTTGTCTCTCTAACTATCTTAACTCCATCCTTGCCTGGATCAGCACTGACAACTGAAAATGCCTGAAGCATTCCCTAGTGAGCTACTTAGAATTAGAGAAAGAAAGAAAAAAAGGAAAAAAGAAAGAAATCCCTTTTCAGAGCCAGCCCCTACCCCCCAGTTACCAGTCAAGAGCCAGTGTTAGTGCCCAGTTCTATGAGCCCCTTTTCTTGGCACACAGTCCTTTTTTCAGTATTCTGAGCTCAGCTGACTCCCAAAGCCTCTGTTTTTATTTTGTTTATTTGTTCATTTTTTTTTCTGTCAGCCCTGCCTCCTCTCTGCCAGGAGAAACTTCTGGGTTCCTTTCTTGCTTGCTCCAGGTTTATCTGTGCTTGTAGCTTGTATTCAGTAGCCCAAATTTGCTAACTAACACTGCAATTGGAGCTTGGTTGAGCTATCTTCCCTTCCTCCTAGTAGACTTTTTTTTTACTTACAGTTCTTCTGCTGCAATTTCAGCCATTCCACCCATTCCAGACTGGTGTATGATGTGTGTCTGGTCACAGGTGTCCCCCAGCAGTTGTTCTAGACTATTCACTAGTTGTTCCTGGCTATACGCTAGTTGTTCCAGAAGACTAACTAAATTCCACACCTCACTATGCTACCATCTGGCCCTGCCTCTCAGCTATTACCTCTTTTATGTTTTTTGAACCACATCTTTACTGTAGTACATCAACAAAATTTCCCTTTTATGTGAGTTCAACCTTCCTAGGTGATTCTGACATTAACCCTCCCCTCTGAGCAATTTTGTTGTTATGCTGCTCCTAGTAAAAGCTTTTATAAGTTACAAAAATTCTGGAAATTTTCTCTAAAAATCCTATGAATTGTTTTCAAACTTGCTTCAAGTGAGGTGGATTCATATAGTTATTGCTTAGAGGGTATTTCTTTTCTTTTTGGCACCAGTAAAACCAGAGTATGTATCATTTTAATCTCTGTCATTTATAAGGCCCATTTAAAATAACCTAAAACACCTAGATTGGTACTGGAGGCTTACAGCTGCTGCCATATTGATTTGTTTGGTGTAGTTTCAATAAAGACATCACCTTGGCCTTGAGTTCCTTGTGGGGGAGCCTCAGGGATGATGCCTTTATATCGTCACAGCCACAGATGATTGATTTCTGCATTTACTCTACCATCCAGTGTATTTTCAGTGATTGTAAACATATATTTCTGACTGCTACTTCGTTCCAGTTTAAAACATAATTGATAAAGAGTATTACACTTGAGAGAGAGAGAAGGAGAGAGAGAAAGAGAAAGAGAGAGAGAAAGAATGACACATAAATAACAAAACTCAGATTCTTCCGTGTTTTCCTATTTTTGCAGAACTTACAGTATGGAAAATAAAACTAACAGTTATTTTGTAAACAAAACATTTGATCAAGCATAATTGTTTAGAAAGTTTAATCACTTTGTAGGAAATAATAGCCATGTGTGTGTGTGTGTGTGTGTGTGTGTGTGTGATTAAAAGTGGAAAAAGGCACCTGTTTGTCAGGTTAAAATCTCAGGTTCTGAAGAATTAAGTCTTCAAGAGAATTCCCTAAAATACTACATTTTCTGGTTTACAAGTTCTCCTAATATTAGTATAACTTTTTCTCACAAGAGTGCCCCTTACCTCCACCTCCTTCATAATGTAGAACCACCAAACTTTCCAATTATTGGCCTCCCACAGAAATGTCCTATTCTCTTTCATAACAAAATACCTCCATGATATGAGACAGAAAAAATGAGGGATTCTTCTGAGTCTGCTTGATCTGTATGTAATAAAAGCTTTTGGCACAAAATATTCTGAACTTTCCTCTTTCGTTTTTGAATAAAATTGAGATTTCAGAAAGATGCACCAACTTTTCTCTGTGACTTTTGGAACCTTCTGGAAAAAACAGCACATGTCCTTGGGGTTGTGTAGACTCTATTTTAAAAGTCTCAGCCTTATAAACACAGAGCAGAAATTTGCAAAGTCACCTTATAGCATAGAATGGTTTCCTGGATCAACAAGGTTTGACTATCTGACTGAATATCTGATTCTTCTTTTTTTATTTTCAGTCATATTTTTATTATAGAATACAACATATATACGTGGAAGTTATAACTTTCCAAGTGCAATTCAACAAGTAGTTATATAGCAAATTTCCAAAAATGTTATGAGTTACAGCACCAGTTTCAGTTATCTCCTTATTGTGAAATATAACATATATACAAAAAGGTGATAACTTTCAAACTACAATTTAACAAGGAGCTATAGAACAAATTTCAAAGGATGCTATGGGTTACAGTTCCACCATTTCAATTCTTTCCTTCTAGTTATTGTAATACTCTAGCAACTAAGAAAAATAAAATTATATAGAGATTCAGTATTCATAATCCTTTGTTAAATTCCATCTTGTCTGTTGCTACCTTTTCCTCCAGTTTAATCACTTTCCTGAACTTCAGGGATGTGTAGGCAGTGACCACCCTAACTTGTTCTTGTTGAGAAGGGGTGTAGGTATTCTTCTTTTGCCTGCATTTACCTCAGGCATATTTGGAATTGCATGTGCCATTTATTTAAGTTTTCTCTAGCATGCAGTCAACAGAGTTTGGAATAGTTTGGCTGTAATATGCAACAGCCACCATCATGGGAAACCATCAGGTCCTATGGCAAAACAAACTGAAATGGGAGTATCTGCAATCTTGTCTGACTTGTCAGAGAACAAGTTCCGGGAAGGTGGTAGCTTAGAGCACCCCTTCTCTACCCACTATTTTGCCATGGACTTGGATGATCAACCACACTGCAGATTTTACTTTGCAACTTTGTTGTTGAATTACCTGTAATTTACCTGATATATGAAGATCTACCCAGATAAAGTTGTTCACCCTAAATCATTGATGCTGGTATTGGGGAGCCAACCCATCATTTCCAACGTGGTCCTCTAATGGGAGACTCTCCTCTTTTTTCTATAAATGCTTCATTCTCTTCCTTCCGCAAACATCCTGACTCCTTTTCTACCACTCTGTCATTCATCTGTGATGCTAGTGTTTTATAAACAAATGTTTGGATAATCCAGTTTATAATATTTCCTAGGTATGGTAATCCCTCTTTTACCATTTATCCTGCAGAGAAATTGAGTTTGTCATATACATTTTAAAATTAGCACAGTACTATTTAGGAATATCTTCTAAGAAGTGCCTATATTAATGTATCAATCAGAAAAAGGGTTTGGGAAGCTTGTGAATTTGGGGAAAAGAAAGAACAGAGGTACATCCTGGCACTGAGCAGGAAATCCCTCCAGAGCTCAGATAGTCCCCTACTCCGCTGACACTGAGATGAACGTGTAAGGCTGGCTGGCTTAGAATGACTGCATTCAAGAGTCAGTTCACCAACCTCCCTTCTGATTCTGTGCTCATGAGGGAAATTTCTGGTTATGATCTGGCTTCCTGTGTACACCTGCCTATGGACAGAGAGAATGCTATGGTCAGGTGGATCCTGGAGAGTCTATTCCTTTTATGGTTTTTATGTTTTTGTTTCTAACTTGGGAAAGCTAAAAGAGAGTAGGACTTTCTGTTGATATTTTGACTTCACAACTAAGTTTACTTTCAGGGAGAAAGCAAAATGACCTGCTGGCCAACAACTGAGTAGAGTAAATTCAAGAAATAGAATTTTTTTAGTTCATTAGAAGACTACAAAAAACAAAGATCAGGAAGCAACTCTACTACTGATAGTATCTTGAGACGCCTAGAAGGTAGGAAAACTGGTCTTAGAAATGAAGAGTATAACTTGTGACCAGATTCAACCACTGGGAAACCCTTCAAGCCCCTTCTGTGTCCTTTTGTCATGTCCCATCAGTCTTTGAGCCCCATCTTGCTTTCTGGCATGATTAGATAAAATAGGCTCATTTTTTCCCGTTTTTCTCTGAAATTAGTCATTGGAATAAATCAAGCATCAAAATAATTAATGATAGTAAATAATACTAAAGAAGTAATGAGAGTAACAGATGATCACCCACTGAATGAAATAGTAAACTCCGAGCCCATATTGTTATAAATAAATAAGCAACAAGAAAGTTTTATGAAGAGCAACACATTTACATGGTTTCAAAATATCCTCACAGAATACTTGTTAATTACAAAGGGGGAAAACTAAGTTCACCATGGAGATGCCCAATAGACACTATCTTGGTTAAGTGGGAAACATTGGAATCATAAACCGGATATTAGGATGCAAGGGACACGCAATCAGTTCTGTAACACCCCAGCAGAGATGCACACCATGAGGACACATCAGCCTGACTCAGAATTAGAGACATTTCACAAAGTAACTGGCCATAATGTTCAGAGGTGTCAAGGTAACGGATGTCTAGGAGAGACGGAGGACTTCAGACTGAAGGACACCACAGAGACAGGACCACAAAATGCTAAGCGAGATTCTGAGCTGGATCTTTTTGCTATAAAAGACATGACTGGAACAACTGGCAAATATTGAAGGGGGTCTGAGGATGAGATAGTGGTAATGTATTATGGTTAATTTCCAGATTTTGATTGGGTTGTATTACAGTTATGTAGGACCAAACACTAATGTGTTCAGGGGTGATAAGGCATCAGCTCAGCAATTTACTCTCAAACAATTCAGGGAAAATAAAGTTCTTTGTATTACACTTGCAACTTTTCTATAAATTTGGGATTGTTTCAAAACATAAAGTTAAAATTTTTACAATCAATTATTCCTGAGAAGAGGAGAATAAAAACTGACTTAATAATGTCTTCTTCAGGTGTGGCAAGGGTTGTTGCAGTGAAGCAACTGAGAAACTTAATTCAAGGAAGATTTGTGTCACAGATTTTATATATATATATATATATGTATATATATATATATATATATTTCATTTAATTTCACTTCTGTAGTTTTCAAATGAGCCTCAAATAAGCCTATTTGCAGAGAAGATGCTAGACACAAATACAATAGAGTGATCAAATCATTAAAATAAGATTAAAAAAATGAGAGCCAAGAAATGAGATAAAATAAATGTTAGCTGTGAGGAAGTTTCTATGGCTAGTTTTCCAAGTGTTTTTATCAAGAAAGGTTGCTGGATTTTGTCAAATGCCTCTTCTGCCTCAATTGAGATGATCGTACATATATTTTTTGGTTTTTCTTTTTACCCTTTTAGTTACCCTTACTGAAAAATCTTCATTTCTTCACTCTACTCCAAGCCTTTCTGTCCTGAATTTTCTTATCAGCCTACATAACTCCCTTTAATATTTCTTGTAGGGCAGATCTCTTGCTGAGGAAATCTCTGAGTTTCTGTTTATCTGTGAATATTTTAAACTCTTTCTCATTTTTGAAGGATAGTTTTGCTGGATAAAGAATTTTTGACCAGCAGTTTTTCTTTTTCAGTACATCAAAGGTATCACACCACTGCCTTCTCACCTCCATGGTTTCTGATGAGGTATAGGAATTTAGTCTTATTGTGAATCACCTTTCTGTTTCTGCTTTCAGGATTCTCTCTTTGTCTTTAGCATTTTACACTCCTATTACTATGTGCCTTGGAGTCAGTCGATTAGGGTTTATATTGTTTGGAGTACATTGTGCTTCTTGGGCATGTATATTTCTGTCTTTCATAAGAGTTGGAAATTTTTGGCCATTATTTCCTCAGATTTTTTCTGGCCCCTTTTCCCATCTCTTCTGGAAAACCTATGATGGATATATTTGGATGCTTCCTGCTGACACTCAAATCTCTGAGACCCTGCTAATTTTTTTCCATTTTTTTTCTCTATTGCCTTGTCTTCTAGTTCACTGATTCTTCCTTCTGCCTGTTCAAATCTGCTTCTGTATGCCTCTAGTGTATTTTTAATCTCTTCTATTGTAACTTTCATTGCCACAATTTCTGTCATGTTTCTTTTTATACTTTCAAATCTTTCTTTATGCTGACACAGTATCTTCTCAGTATCCTTTATCTCTTTAGCCATATTTCCCTTCATCTCCTTGAATTGATTTAGGAGGTTCATTTGCACATCTTTGATTATTGTTCCAAAACCTGTATCTCCTCTGAAGTTTTAATTTGTTCCCACTGGGCCATATCTTCTGTTTCTTAGTATGGCTGTAACTTTTTGCTGATGTCTAATTATTTGATTATATTGGTGAGTTTACTCTGAAGGTCAGTTTCTCTCTCTTGCATAGAGTTTTATTGCTGATTGGCTTTGGGTTAAGACCCTTAGGAAATCCTGTGTTTAACTGATCAGAATTTTTCAGCTCTTCTTCATCTGGATATGTGGAGCTTTTTTTTTTTTTCCACTTTTTATTTTGAAATAAATTCAAACTTACAGGAACAGTTGCAAAAAATAATACAAACCCCATACACAGAACTCCAGCATACCCCAATCCCCTTCCACTGATACCATGATCTACCAACTTGAATATTTTGTCACTTTACCATTTCTTTCTCTCCCTCCCTCCCTCCCTATCTATCATCCATCATCTATTGCTCTGTCTTCTGAACTTATGAGAGCAAGTTGCACACATCCTTGAACAAATAATATAATTCAGATATACATTTCCTATGAACAAGACTATTCATTTATGTAATCACTTTAAGTGTGGTTAAGAAGTTCAAGAAATTTAACATTGATATAAAGCTTACATTCTATATTTCATTTTTTTCTTATGTCCCAATTGTGTCCTTTTGAGCCTTTTCTCCTCTATTCTTAGATCTCATCCAGGATCATCTATGGCATTTAATTGTCATTATCTATTTAGACTGTCTTTTTTTTCAATTGTGGAAACATATATACAGCATAAATCTTCCCATTCCAACCCCTCCCAGGCATTCCATTTGGTGGGATTAATCACATTCAGTGTTGCAATGCCATCACCTGCCCACCATCCATTACTAGAAATTTCCCTTCACCCCAAACAGAAGCCCTACACTCATTTCTTATTAATTCCCCATTATCCCTTCCCCCACTTCTCATAACCCATACTCTACTTTTCATCTCTATGATCATATTCTCTAATACTTTCTTTGTGTTTACCTTGGGGCTTAAATTTAACATCCTAAATCTGTAACAATCTTGTTTTCTTTGATACCAACTTAACTTCGATAGGACCCATAAACTATGTTCCTATACTCCTCCATTCCCCCACCTTTATGTAGTTCTTGTCAAAAATTACATATTTTACATTGAGTCCAAAACCACTGATTTATCATTACACTTTACATATTTTAGATCCTGTAGGAAGTAAATAGTGGAGTTACAAATCAAAAATACAGTAATATTGGTATTTATATTTACCATGTGATCTTTACTGGAAATTTTTATTTCTTCATGTGGTTTCAGTCAATTGTTTAGTGTCCCTTCCTTTCAGCCTGCACAATTCCCTTTAGCACTTCTTATAGGACTGATCTACTGGTGATGAAGTCCCTCAGCTTTTGATTATCCGGGAATATTTTCATCTCACCTTCATTTTTAACCTCCAGGTGTTTGTGAATTTTCTAGTCTCTGATGGTTATTGACTTCTATTTGTATTCCATTGTGGTCAGAGAATGTGCTTTGACTAATTTCAATTTTTTTAAATTTATTGAGGCTTGTTTTATGTCCCAGCACATGGTCTGTTCTGGAGAAAGTTCCGTGATCACTAGAGAAGAATGTGTGTCCTGGTGACTTGGGATGCAATGTTCCATATATGTGTGTTAAATCCAATTCTTTCATCAGATTGTTTAAGTTTCCAATTTCCCTATTGGTCTTCTGGCTGGCTGATCCACCCACAGGAGAGAGCGATGTGCTGAAGCCCCCACAATTACTGTGGAAACATCCATTGCTTCCTCTAGTTTTGCCAGTGTCCATCACATGCACTCTGTGGCACCATGACTGGGCGTACAAACATCTATGATTGTTATTTCTTCTTGTTGAATTGCTCCTTTTATTAGTATGTAGTGGCCCTCCCCATCTCCCACAACATCCCTGCATCCAAAGTCTATCTTATCTGAGATTAACATTGCCAGTCCTGTCCTCTCCTAGCTGCAGCCTGCACGAAACATTCTTTCTATCCCTTCACCCCCAATCCTGCTGTGTCCGTGTGTCTACGATGAGCCTCCTGCAAGCAGCATATCGATGGCTCACATTTTTTGATCCATTCTGCCAATCCACATCCCTCAATTGGGGAACCCAATCCACTCATATTCAATGCCATCACTGTGAAGGCATTTCTTGAATCAGCCATCCCATCCCCTGGTCCATGTTTCTCAGATATATCCCTTCCCCCCTCTTTCTCACTGTCCTTTAATGAACCAATATTGAATCTCTTTAGTACCAACCCCCCCCACATCTGTCTCTCCCTTCCCCACCCCTCCATTGGCAGGGGTCCCCCTAGCTTCCAAAGTAGGGCAGGTCTTTTATTAGCAAAATCTCTCAGCATTTGTCTGTCTGCGAAAAATTTAAGCCCTCTCTCAAATTTGAAGGAGAGTTTTGCTGGATAAAGTATTCTTGGTTGGAAATCCTTCTCTCTGAGAACTTTAAATATGTCATGCCACTGCCCTCCATCCTCCACGGCAGCCAGCAAGCAGTCACCACCCAGTCCTGTGCTGTCTCCTTTGTATGTGGTGAACTGCCCCTCTCTTGCTGCTCCCAGAACCTGCTCTTTCTTCTCAGCACCCGACAGTCTGATCAGAACATGTCCCAGATGGGTTTATCTGGATTTATTCTATTTGGAGTTCACTGGGCATTTATGTTTTGTGTATTTAAATTGTGTAGAAGATTTGGGAAGTTTTCCCCAATAATTTCTTTGAATACTCTTTCTAGAACTTTACCCTTCTCTTCCCCTTCTGGGACACCAATGAGTATTATATTTGGATGTTTTATTTTATCTATCATATCCCTGAGGTCCGTTTTGATTTTTTTGATTTTTTCCCCATTCTTTCTTTTGTTCTTTCATTTTCCATTCTGTGGCCCTTGAGGTCACTGATTCGTTGTTCAGCTTCCTCTATCTTGTACTATGAGTATCCAGAATCTTTTTAATTTGGTCACCAGTTTCTTTTATTTCCATAAGATCATCTATTTTTTAATTTACTCTTGCAATTTCTTCTTTATGCTCTTCTAGGGTCTTCTTCATGTCCTTTATATCCTGTGCCATGCTCTCCTTGTTTGTCTTTAGTTCTTTGATTAATTGCTCCAAGTACTGTGTCTCCTCTGATCTTCTGAGTTGGGTGTTTGGGTTTGGGTTATCCATATTGTCTGGTTTTTTCATATGCTTTAAAATTTTCTGTTGTTTTTGGCCTCTTGGCATTTGCTTTCCTTGATAAGGTTCTTTTAGGATATGAAGGATTATTCAAACACTAATTTCTAGTTTCTCAGATCTACAGCTTGGTGGCATACACTTTCTCTAACTAACCAGCAGATGGCATCCACGAGTCACCTAGTCCCCTCAGGTCAGTTCTCCCCAACTTTGTCTTTGTGGTGTGTAGGGGTCTGATTCTTGTGGGGTCCAATTGGTGCACCAAGTTTGGGTGTGTTGTTGGTGCTGTCTGCCCTGAATGTGGGGCATGTGTCTGAGCAGTTAGGGAGGCAGGGCAGCTTTAATAATGAAACCTCCCAGGTGTTCCTGGAGATTTAAGGCTATTGCAAGAGTCTAAATCTTCATTTCAGTCTCACCACAGATTGTCTCTGCCGCTGACCCACAAGTTCTTGGTATTGGTGTATGGTCCCTGGGATTTCTGAATGGGTCCCTCTTCTAAGCTGTGCCCTTCTAGGGCCTCTGCTGAGGGAAGGCTGTGCTACGTCACAAGTATATGCCATTCCTCAAGGAAAATTCTGGGCCGCCGGGCCACATAGGTGCATTCCCAGCCTGCTGTAAGGATGGCTGAATGGGGCGTGTTCATTTCCCCTTTTTTGCACAGCTCCGCCTTCCCAGCTTGGGGACAATTAGCTGTGGGTACACGAAAGACTATTGTCCATGCCCAATATTGTGGCATGTGCCATGATGCTGGAAACATTTACTGTCACACTTGGTTTTTTGCTGCAGCTCTGGGCTGTGGCACCTGCGCCAGGCAGGAGTGTTCCCAGTCCACCAGGAAGATGGCTGCAAGGGGTTTGGTTATTTTCCCCTTTTGTCTCACCTGTGCCTTCCTCGCTCTGAGACAATTAGCAGTGGGTGTGTGAAAGGCTATCTTCCATGCAAGATATTGAGGTGTTTGCACAGCCCATTCCTGCTGACCTTCACTGCGCAGTTCTCTCTGCCGTACCTGAAGCTGCTTTTGGGTTTTTTTTTTTAAAAGTACTAGTCCGCCTCCAAACACCAACCCACACTTTCCTCACACTGCAGTGTGGCTGCTGGACATTCAGCAGACTTACTCACTCGTTTCAGAATGCAGACTCCCAGTTTCACCAAGTGCATAGTCCCTGTGGATTTAGCAGACCTTGTCCAGCTGATGCATCACTGGAACTGGGGTTCTGGGTCACTTTCTGGATTTTATCTAGTATTTTTCACAGAGGTGTTTCTTTGCCCTGTCTCTCCTAGCTGCCATCTTAGGTTCTCATGGTACAATTTTTAAGATTGCACTTTTTGTGCAATTGTTTCATACCCAGAAGAAAGCTTCCTTTCCTCTGTTTCTTCTCTGGGAATCTTGATCTATTCTGTTTGTTTTTGTTTTGATTTGCCTCTACAGTTTTTTATACTCCTTTCATTGTCTCTAGCTGCTTTTGCATGGAGGACAAAATCTAGGAGAAGGGTCATGCTGGAGAGGACTTTTCCAAGTCAGTATTACCCAAACAAAACAGGGTTAGGGACCCATGAAGGGGCAAAGTGCCCTTGGAAGGGGATCAGGATGGATGCCAAGCACCTCTTTGATGGCTCCCCAAAGCTGTGTCTTCCTGGCGTGCCCAGCAGATGGTGCCCTTCAGCAAACTATGTCTTTAAATCTCCCCTGCCTCTGCCCCTACTGGAGAGGGGATTGAAACATGGCTGCTGCTACCTTTCTTTGGTACAGGTTGAAACACTAGGTCAGAGCCAGGACCCAGGGATCTGAATTCACAAATCAATAGCTCTGATCAGTGCTTGGCTGTGCCTCCTCCTGTTCTTGGGGAAGAGGACTTTTATATCTGTTACTGTCAGCAGCAGCCAGCAGGGACTGGATCCCAAGGTGGCTTGCCACAAGAGTGGGGGATAGGCACCAGCAGCTGCTCACAGAGAGAGATTTGCATAGCTCTTTACAGTAGTTTATCAGCCTCTTCCTCCTGCTCTTCCCTGGATGCTGTTTAGTATTATTCCAGCCTCTGGAGCCCCAGAACTGTTGTTTCAGACAGTTTCTGTCTGTTTACTAGCTCTATTGGAGGAAGGACTGAGTTCTGGAGCTCCCTACTCTGCCATCTTCCCTGGAAGTTCCCATCTGTTGTTTGATTTTATTTTTTGTTTAACAGATCAGTTTAACAGATCAGTCTTATATTTGTAAGAGGAAGTAAATGAACCAGGGGAAAGATGCAGAGAGACATCTTTCCCATAGAGACAGGAAAGAACAAGATAAGGCAGGTAAAGCATCAGTCTTGCAAGGAAGAAGGAATTCTGCAATGAGGCAGTAGTTAAGGAAAGAAAAGAAGTTGCAATGCAGAATAATTGAGATGCAAGGGAAGCAAAGAATGTAAGCTATGACTGGGCTGGGATTTTTTTGTCTATTCAGTACTGTTTCTCAAACTCCTAGAACAATGTCTGGTACACAGTAAGCACTCAATAAACATTCAATGAATGAAAAAGCATGGAAACATGTATTTTGAGTTAACATGAAGGAAACTGTCAAGATCCAGATTTTAATATTCTTTCATGAATTTGCTTTTGCATCCAAGATTTCAAGTAATTGTGATTGGAATTTTCATTTCATTGAGGTTGGCATTTGCTTCAGTAGAATGAAGTCAACATTATGTAAAAACAGAGTGAAATGAATTACAAAAACCTTGTGATAAGCTGTCTTACTCTTTGCACCTAAATCCTCTTGTTTTCTCCAGTTGGGAACTTTCTATCTTCAACTGTCTCTTCCACCCCATCCTAGGCTTTGGAACTATCCTGTAGGGGAAATACAAGAAGCCCTACACAGACACATTATTTGTTCCATGGTGAGTTGGCTTTAAGGCTAGTTATACTCTAACCTTATAGTTTCTATAACTCATCAAATAAATTATGTATCTGAGAAAGTCTTGGAAATTATAGCATGCTATTTAGTTATAAGTTAGTCAAACTAAGTTATTAGTTTTTCACTGAGCTGGCTCCAGGCACTTCTCAGCTCTCAGTTAATGTTTCTATGACTCCAGTATAAAGACAAGAAGTTAATCTCAATTGGCCTTGTACAGTTCCAGTAATAAATAGAGTTCTTGCTGGACAGCACTTGAACCAGAGCCCCACCCCAGATGCGTCCCAAGACCAGCAACTAAGCCTCTGTTACATCTGAAATGTTTCTCCTTCTCTCCCTCACTGTCCATCCCTCACCATCCTCCATGTCCTTTCTAGCTCAGAGTCATTTGTCTGGAGCCTTCCTGTTGCTGCCGGTCTAGCCTTCACTTCTGTCAACTGCCTATTTCCTGTGGCATTTTCCACTGTGCGCTAGGACAGCTGCCAATTTTTGCCTATTGCTGTGAGGAAATTTCACCTTCCTTAGTAAAAATAAAACAGAACTCCAGGGTTTGGCACTGGATGGCTTTGGCACTAGATGGCTTTGGCTTTAGTTTCACCTTCCCTTTGGTGTGTACGTCTGATGCTTCCATCATTCACCATATTGGCCTAAGGGAGGACTCTTAGCTTGCTTCTCCATAGCCCAACTGAACAAAGCTAGAATGTTCATGTAAGACTTGGATAAATGATAGGAGGTGTATTAGTCAGGGTTCTCTAGGGAAATAGAACTGACAGGAGATTATAATGTAAATGTAAAGAGATTTTTTTTATAGGAATTGGCTCACGTGATTATGGGGATGGCCAGTCAAATTCCATAGGGCAGGCCGCAAGCTGGAAAACTCCAAAAGCGGTTTTCAATGAGTTGCCAAGGAGAAGCTGCTTGGCTGGAGTAAAGATGCAGATTCTCCCTTCTGACTGCTGAAATCATCAGTTCTCCTTTTAAGGCCTTCAACTGATCACATGAGACTTCTCCCACTATTAAAGGCAATCTCCTCAGATGACTGTAGATATAATCAGCCATAGATACAATCAACTCACTGATGATTTAAGTCCATGAGACAGCCTCACAGTAACAGTCAGGCCAGTGCTTGCTTGCTTGACTAAACAACTGGGCATCATAACCCGGCCAAGGTGACACATGAACTTAACCACCACTGGAGGTAACAAGAGGATAACAAAAGGACATAATTTATTTGACCTTGTTTAGAACTCATCTTACTTCTCTTCTCTTGCTAGACCAGTGCATGGATGCTTTACTTCCTGGCTCTTGATCTACTTCCTCATAATGGTCATTGTTATTTGTAACTACCAGCCAGGAGGCCTGTTCCTTCCATGATCTGGACATGTGAAACCAACAAAGAATGAGCCCCTTCAGTCCTAGTTACCTTCTTGAGATCATGTCAATTTTTTTGGGTGATTGACCCTGGAGGTGGCCTCCTCATTCAAGCAAGATCCAATCCACCTCCACAGGACAGAGGTATTTTTATAGACATCACCAAGAAAATCATACTACCCTCCAAATAAGCCCAGGATATGTGCCCCTGGTAAGAACAGGATCAGTTTTTGCTGTTTCTGGTGGGATCCTTCTGTTGCCTGCTTGGACAAACACCCTTGTCTGATGTAGTACCTTGCTCAACAACCACACTATTTGTATGGGGCTCTTTGGTTATTTTTTGTTTGATTTGCACCTTCTTACAACTAAACCCCCACTGTATAAGAGAAAAGGGCTATGGGTGGCAGGATGTGGAGCAAGATTTCTGGAAAGCAAGAAATATTCAGAAGCAGCAAAGTCTGCATAAGAAAGCATTACATTTGAGACCAAAAGGCCTAAGTGCTAAATCCACACTGGACAGCACTAAAAACTTTGCAAAAATCCCTCTATGCTCAACTGTCCACACCATGCCCAGGATTGTTCAGTCAAACGTATAAAACTGTGGCTAATTCATGTGTAATAAAGCACCAAATATAGGAAATTATGGGACTCATTTTAAACATGTCTATTTTACCATCATAATACAGCTGCTAGACATTTCTCCCCCTCATGAAGATCGTTCTGTGAAAATGAAGGAAAACAATAATGGATCTGATATTAAAATTTAAATATTTGAGCACAATTTTTCTAAACCTCTTTATTATTCCAAAGGGAATAATTTTAGGACAGTTTTAAATAGCCTTACCTAAAATATCCAATGGTAGAAGGACTAGTGCTTTGAGTGAAAGCTTCATTAACATGAAAAAGAGAAATGTTTTCAAAAGACAAATATACAATTGCACAAAAAAAGAGAAACATGGGAAAATAACCATTTTATAGCTGCCCTACTTTTCCTTATTGTCAGAAATATTATTTTGCTGAATGAATGACAAGCAGGTTCTTCCACATTCTCAAGAAGTGTAATTGGCTTTGTCTGACTTCCACTAAGGAGACAAAGTCACTGTTTTGGTGGATCTGTGTAAACAATATTTGATAAAGTGATGGGGGTAAAAAAAAAAACTGTGGTGGAAGTTTAAATGCAAAGTTCCCAAGCAAAATCTGACAAAGGTTCTCCGTCTTCCTGTCCCATACTTGGGGCACTGGGTCTAGGGTGGAACTACAGCTGTAGTTGCTATGTATATGTATTTTTTTGAGTTTCATGGGACCCAAGTGAAAAAGAGTTAACTTTGGTAGATCACTCATGCTGCTGCCAGTGTCCCATCCATCGCTGCTCCCTGAGGGTTTCCTAAGAAACTTCAAAGTCACTGCCAGCACTAATTAAGTCCTCATGTGGCTTTGCATAACCTCGTTTCTCAAATTTTTATCAAAGCCATGTTCTAATGTCAAAACCATTATTCCTGAAAGAAGAACAATAACTATTCACTCAAGAAATACCTATCTAGTTTTCTTCATGAATATTTGAAATGCGTGCTTAGAAAAATAGCAAAAATAGCCTTTACCGAAGATGTTTTCAAAACGTGATACACAACAGCACATGTAAGAACTCCCTTTCAATTTATTGATTTCCCCCTGAAATTTCTAAAAGTAAACTAGATAGTGTAGGCTCTACCTTCCTTTGCTAATAACCAGACACACATTAAGTTATAGTTAAAGAAGGTAAGCATTTAATACCTCTGAGCTACTTCTCCAGGTGTGGATAAACATCTGCCTGAATCAGAGAGTTCTGTACAACCAGATCTGGTTGCAAAGTGTGTCGTTGATATGTATCTGTCCTGATTCCTATGCTCTTACTAATCAAAGTGTTACTCAGCAGCATAAGCATCACCTAAGGGCTTGAGAAAAATGCAGACTCAGTCTCCCAGTTTAACTCATTTTTCTGCTCGTTAAAAATGGAGAAGCACTGCCCTGCCTTGCACAGATGAGAAGGAAGCTGTGCGGACACAGACCATGAAACAGGAGCTCTGCAGGGTCCAGCCACATTTGGTACTTTCCTACTCCTTCCAGGTGCCATTAGGACTCTGGCTAATGACGTTCCATGAGGGTCTGACAGGCATTCTGCAGGTGGAAAGTCACGGAGAAGCATCAGAGAATTAAGCAGTGAAGACTTTCAAACATGACAGTGCTTCTTACCCTGTGGTAACCACTACATAGCCCCACATCTTTCAGATTCCTTCTATGTGGTTTGTCTCCTCATCTAGGAAGAGTCACATCCTGGTGCCCCCTGCAGCAGCGGTGAACAAGGTGGGGCTGTGGGGCCACTCCACGGGGTGGGGCAGGAGGCCAGAAAGAATGCAAGCCCCATATACCTACTCAATCAAAACAGGGCTGCTTTTTTTGACTTTATGTGTTAAGATTTAAGAATTGTTGCATACTTAGCAAGACTATGAAAACCACTACTTAGAATGGTGAGCACAAGTGCTGTTCCCAAAATTAGGCACAAAGAAAGGCAGGGTGGTGTGAAGAGAGATGGGGACTTTGGAGTCAGCCATCTCTGGGATTGAACAGCTCTGCTTCTTCTCAGCATGTGAGTGACTGACACTCTCCATGCCTTGGTGATCTCGTCTGTGACATGTGGACACCAACACTAGATACCAATGCTTTGCCCAGGACAATCCCATTTATACTTTGCCTTAGTATTAATTGTTCCCTTTGCTTCAAAAGTATCCTGGTTTGGATGATGTGGTCAACCTAATACCTACTCTGAAGGGTGGTTTAAAATATTAAATAGAATTAGGTAACTAGAGTGCTCTATTATCTCAGTTCCTTTACTCTGGGTGCACTCATCAAAGCTTTGGGGAAGAAGGGCTCACAACCTGCATGGTTACGGATCTACCAGGTACTGAGGGAAATACTCTCAGCATTAGCATTGAAATTCAGCTGACCTGATCTGGGGATTTTCAAGTGGGAAATTGCAGTTGCCCTCTTCCACTCAGCAGGGGCTTTGGTTCAGCAAGACTTCTGCCCTCTGTCCAGTCGAGAGGACTGTCTGGGGAGATCTTTGCTCTCAACTAAGGAGGACTCTTATGTAAGGGGCTTATTATAACTTCGTTCTGCTCAGAGGTAGAGTGAAAGGGCAAAGGTATGGGAGTCATGCCAATTTATAGTCTTCCACAAGAAAACTTCCTTTACCTTTAGTACAAAACTCAAGATACAGGGAATGCCCGTCTGAGAATCCTCCCTGAGCCTCCTTCCTTCTGTGGGTTCCCATGGCCAGGCTGGGAACAATTGGGCCATGTTACATTGTATACTTCCAATAATGCTTCAGGAAAAGAGGCAGCTTTTCCTGTCTTTGTGAGGCTGGGGTCTTGGGCTGGTGTTCATAAAATGAAATAAGGTAAAGTAGAATTATGCTGCCAAATACTATCCAGATGCCCATTATTTCAGGCAGAGCAGATAAACACTACGAGATGGTGTTTTATTCTCTTCTGTTCAGAGCTCAGGTGAAAAGTATTAGGAGATATTTTCTTCAGCAGCAGAACTTCTCTGGAAAAGGGATTTGAGATGGAAAAGAAGTTTGAGAGTCAAAACAATCATCACCTGCACAGCTTTTTCATTGACGTCTGCAACGGTAGAAGCTGTAGTCGTGACTGTCTTGGGCACTGCCACGGTATTGTGAAGTTAGAATGTTAAATAACTTTACTAATCATCTTAATTTGATTAAACTTCTATTTTTACTCAGGCAACTACAGAGAAGAAACAAAAAGCAATGAGGTGGGCTGACATACCAACAATCCTTTGCGGTGCTAATTAAGACCCCCTGCTTCAATGGGAAAGGAGGAGCTGAGATAAACAAGTCATGCTGATACCAGCAAGTCTGCTTATCCCCACCAGATAAGTCCATTCCTACATAAACACCCTGGCAAAGTAGTTTTTGCAAATTTGTAGTCCATGACCTAAGGACGTCCTGCCCCTGACCGCTCACATAGCTCACATCTTTCTTGCCTCCCCTTCCCCGTTCCTCCACACCCCTTCTTTGTTCTAAGCAGGTCTATAAATTGTTTTCCCACAACTTTGCTTTGAGCAGTAGCATTCTTTTAGTTCTGCTCCCACATGTGCCACTTGGCTCAATAAACTTATTCTGCACCTTGGTTGACAGAGTCTGTTTTTAACTTCACAGTATTTGTTTCACCAAGGTGTGTGGAAGACATTGGTATCTTTAATTCAGAGCTGGTCACCTGCACATATGACAAGTAGACAGAATGTACCAGTCTAGGGTAAAGCTGGACAATAATTTAAACCTATTAAAAAGTTCTTTTATTCTCTCTCTTTTTAAAAGTGATAAAGAGGGTCATAATCTCAGGTGTAGGTACATATGCAAGCAAAGCAAAACTTTTAAAGAATTTTGAAATTATTTAAAATGAAGTGCTTTTCCACCTCTCCTCCACCTCAAACCTCTTAATGGGAGGGGTTTCTGTTCTTAGACTTGAGGGTATAAGGCCCTAAACTGCTGCAACCTGCTGCCTCAGGACTGAAACTATTCCATCTATGTTAATCTCATCTCTCTGGATAAAGTTTAGTCCTTAACTAAGGGCTGCTTCACACTTCCTTTTTATCTCTATAAATTAAAAAATGCTCCCACATGTATTTCCTTATTTGATCTTCACAGCAATCCTGGGAGATTTGTTATACTATTCCCATTCTGCAGACATGGAAACTGAGATGAGAACTAGGGACTTGTCAGGGCCACACAGCTATTAAACTTACAGCACCAGGGTGCAAACTCAGCTCTTCCAATAGTAAATCCTCTGTTTGCAGCCCCATTGCCTCGTCGCACGGCTGGCCTGTGCTTGGCGAAAGTGTGCTGAGCTGACTAGGCTGTGGATTTATCTTTCTTATTCAAGGCAGTTGACTGAATCTAGAGAGGTGACTTGAAAGGGAATGTGTTCAGTGGAATTCCAAGGTAGGCAGGGAGACTTTACCGCTCTCTCAACCCACATACCACCACCTTATTACAATTCCCTTGAAATGACTTTTTCACTAAACTTAATCTCTAAACAAGTTGATTTACTTATTTACTAGGCGAGTGTTCCAAATCAGTTTAGCCCCAAGACCAAAGAACACACCAGGCACAGAGTTAGACGTGAGCTTAACAGAACTTACTTACAGGAGATTTGGTTCCATGGTGGTGGCTGGCTGGGAAGACGGAAGTTCGTGCTCTGCAAAACAGGGCGTGTTGAGAGTTAGGACAAGGAGGGTCTGAGAACAGAATTTCAGTAGAGTCTTGTGACACAAGGGTGTGACTTGTTATCAACAGTGACGGGGAGGGTAGTTTCAATGCTTTGTTTACAATACATTTTTACCTCCCCTGGGGAGGTCTCATGCCATTTAATGTCTGTCCTGGTCAAGTAGGCGGCTACGTGAAATCACTATGGAGGGGAGAGGGCCCAGGCTCTGGGCCCCCACAGCAAGGAAAAAAGATAGTAAGTGGGAGAGGAGAGGAACATTCTCATACAAAAACACTAAGATAATATACACCAACCCCCATATACATGTATGAATGTTCAGGCATCTACCCGTACACCTAATCGGAGGCTCTACATTAGCATTAATGTCAATTAGCCCTACAACAGCCTTTGATTACATGAACATGGAGAAAGAAATGGAAGGACCTACACCAGGCTATTGACACTGGGTACCTTGCAGTGAGGGAGGAGGCAACATTTCTCTCCTCTGCCAAAAAGAAAAAAAAAAGAAAACCCTGTTAAAATGTGTCCACAACTAAACATAGCACATATAAAATGATTCCAATTATATGAAATTATATGGATGTATGTGTATATATGCATCGAGAGGTGTATAAAAGGATATTAACAAAATATTAATGGCAGTTATCTCTGGATGGTGGGCTTCCAGGTGATAAAAAAAAAATTTCTTTGCCTTTGAACTTTCTGTAGGGGTTAAAAGACTTTTTTTTACCAATAAGCATACATTATTTATATAACCACAAAAAGGCAATATAGCTACTTATCTTGGACACTAAAAATATATTTTAGCAACTTTTGTTTGAAAGGAGGCATACTAATCAGCCATCCAGCAGGCTGGTGGAAATGAAGCTTGGAGTCCCCTTACCCAAGCATGTGCACTGTGGAAATCTGAGAGGCACTACAGGTTCCTAGGCTGCACAAACATGGGAATTTGGGCACCACCTATAGTGATCTCTCATTAAAATACAGATTTTACCAGGGAGGTGCAATTTATTAATTTGTGATCCTGAGTTAGCTTCTCTCAAGAGAAAGCAGATGTCTTGAGCAAGTAGAATCCTGGTCAGATAAATTTTGAGAGGGGTAGTAGGAAAGTTCTTGGAGGCAGGTTGTGGCAAAAAGGAACATTCAAGTTAGGTAAGAAAAAAAAAGAAAAAAGCTTTTTGCCTTCCCTGAGCTTAATAGTTATTTTCAATCACAACATTGGGAGTGGTTAAAAAACTGAAAGAAGTCTCTGTTTACAAAGTAAGGATTATGTTTCCAAATCATCTATTGATAAAATGCAGATAGAGAGAAATGGAGTTGCTGAAGTAGGCATGACTCAGGGTGAGGGAATTTAATGCACTGGAATTGCTCCCTTTTCCAAGAATCAGGGCCACCCATAGGATGGTGGTTGCCAGAAGCATGAGAAGTACCTTTCTTGTGCAGTTTCATCTCTTAGGCAAGATGCCCATGAAATTAAGTGTAGGGCTATATGTAGATATTATCTTTTTTCCCCCCAATAATCTTCTAACACAATCCCACAAAACTCAATTCTTTAAAAAAAATTGTTCTAAAGTCTCCTGGTCTAACACTGCCTTTCAGAGATCTGTCTTTTCTTGATTTGGATGGCACTGCCTTTAAAAAGATTATAAGTCTCTGGTGACTTCTTCACTGCCAAGGTGAAGTGTATTCTTTGGGAAATCTACAGAGAATGGCAACAAATGCATGAGAGAAATGTTGGTATTTTCTCTGCAGTTTTCCAAGGACTCCACTGCGCCTTGTAGGAAGGACAATCCAATGCAGAGCTTATTTTTCTGGAACTAGTAGAGCAATTTCAAGAAAATTGTGAAAGAAAACCCAATATCTGCAAAAACTGTTTGATTTCTGAGGCACTGCATTCACCAATTCATCAGTCATCCATTCAAACATCCATCCATCCATCCATCCATCCATCCATCCATCCATCCACCCATCCATCCTTCCATTCTTCCATCCAAACATTTGTGCCCTGGGCTAGACAGGGGGCAAAGAGATGATTAAGATAAGAACTGTACTTATAGCCTGGGATTAATAGGCTTTGAGGAAAGCCAAAGATTTCAACATAGTGTGACTGTAATGGAGGTAAGAATCAAAAGTGGATGGTGCAATACAGAAAAGATTTCCAGAAGTAATGCTTGAGCGTTTCACAGAAGCATGACAATAGTTGTTAAACAGGATTGTGACTTAAGGCAGTTCTCGAAATGACCTGTAAATTAGAACTGAGGTGTTTTTGCTATAGTGAAAGAAATACATATGCCAAACCAATACTGAGAATCTCCGAAATTCCTAAATATGCAGTGTTAGCATTTTAAACGTAACTTTGAAACTGTAAGCAGCCTGTGTATTTAAGTTTCAGCCTCACAGAGGAGCACTATGTGAAGTATGCACCCAGACATGAATAGGCACCAATTGAGCTATGCGTTAATTGCTTTTGTTCGTGTTCTCTCATCTATTGCACCAGACTTGGAGACACAATGCTCCAGGTATCTTAGAGGATGTAAATCCTAAAGGAAGCAGTAAATAACTGAGATAAGGAACTAATGAAGTTCTCCAGACCCCTGTTATTTGTTATTCAAGATGATTATCTTTCTTTGCCTCTAATATGTATAAAAGCCACATGAAAAATCACTACAAGGAGGCAGATTTGGGAAGTTTCCCCTGCCCTCCCACTGGCGTAAATAAACCCTCTTTCCCTCTATAGCTTGATCAGTGTGTCTGTGCATTAAGTCGTGCTGAGTGATGAACCCAGACTTGGGGGATCCTCATCTTTGAATACTTTCCTAAAAATTAGTATCACTAGGTATTTTATTATAAGCCATTGGAACATTTTTCCAGACATGCAAGCATTTCTGTAAATTACTTGATAATAAATTGTCTTTGGATGTTCAACTGAGATTTTCATGGAGACAATGGCAATTCCTTTCCTCTTCCAGTAACTCTGCTGGTTACATTCCTCTACAGCATTTTTCCTGATGTAATATGAAGAATTTTCCATACATTTCTCCCAGAATTTTATCAGCTTCTCTGGATCAAATTCTTGCTTGTGAATTTTCCAATCAATTGTTTTGTACATTTTTAACCTGGTGGATGAAAATACCAAACTTCACAACAAGATCCAAAGAAAGAGAGCCTATGATAGAGATTAACCTTTAGAATACCATGGAATTAACATGAAAGGACATCTTGAAAATAAAGTAAGCATTTTAAGAGACATGGCAATTTTGAGAATTGAAAGATAGAGTTTCTATATGTTTAAAGACTTTTCTTGATTATTATTTTCTGTCTGGTTCCCTTCTCCGGGGGCAGGTGGCATTTGGCTGCCACAGCTGTCATCCATGTCTTTGTTACAAACACTCCCTGGGGAAAACCAAACCCCTGGAGGGCTGTAATGGGAGGCAGATTGGTCTTGCAGGCTTGGCCTCAGCCATGCAGGTTGGGAATCTTGCAAGCATTTTCTAGTCTGAGCAAAGCATATTCTATTACCTAAAAAGTTTTCCAAGGTGAAAAGTGCACTAAAATCATGAAATCTGGATCAATACCTCCTTAAGTAGGCACTAATTGAATTTCCCCCTTTAAGCAGGAGAAAGGTCAGCCCTTCTAAGATGTGTTTCTCTACTGATTCTCAGAGGCAACCACAGACATAAACCACCATTTCCTGTGAGTGAGTTGGGGGTTGGTTACAGGCCCCCAGAAGGTTACACAGAACACACATTGTGAGCAAGAGGTTTCTTCACTGAAATTACTTCATCTATTGCCCTGTTGCCCAGCATGGAAATATATTTCTTTATCTATTTGGGGGGAAAGACTAGAGAAATTTATTTCTTTATCTGTTTGTGGGGAGGAATACAGTAAATGCTACCAATGACTGCACAGCTCAGCTGAGGGAATAAATTGGTATTGCTTTTCAAATTGTATTAATGATAGATCACATTGCAAATGTAACTAAGATGATCACACTGAGCCCCTCATTCTCCTAGAGCAGCCCCTAGAGTGCCACAAAGGGTAGGCTGAACCTCTTCCCTCTTAGACATTAGCATTAACACCTTCTGTAAGAGACTTGGCAAAACGGATGGCCAGAGGGAGCTCAGCACCTGGGAAGGGCTGGTCAGTGGTCCATGTCCCCTGAAGATAAACCTGGATTTGCAGCTCATGCTTTATCAGCAACACAAAAGCCGGGGGAGAGGCCTGGGAGCGGGTAATTGCCCCCATGCAGCAGGTGAGAAGTGGTGACGGTAAACCCTGAGCAAAGTGGTGGCAGCAAGATTAACGAAAGGTGTTGATATCTCTGTATATGATATCTCTATTTCTGCTCAGTACAGGAACCATGTTTAAATCAGACACCAATCAGGAAGTAATTCCTCCTGCCTTGCTGGGCAGAATATGGCCCACCAGCACAGAACGCTACGGCAGCTAAAAAGTAGAGCTGGGGGGCTACAGACGAGAAGGCATGGAAGCAGCAGGAGGCACTCTTGGCAGTGAGTGAGGGCAGGAGCAAAGCCTCTGAGGAAACACGGGCAATAAAGACCTGCTGTCTGTAGGACCTGAGAACAACCTGCACAACACCAGAAGAATCCTGAATCAGACATAATGTCCATGGAGCTCTGTGGGGTTAAGAAGAAATATTGCAGTATTGGGGCACAGAAAGAAGACAAGGACAGAGGGCAGTTTTTAGCAACAACTGACTGAAGACTCGCCAATTCTTGCATAAGGAATGAATCAGAAATTAATATCTAAGTGCCACTGTATGGCATTTCTGTTTTATTCTCTATAATTACATTAAGGTTACATAAAATTTTTAAAGATTTCTAAAGGATCAGGAGTGCATACTTAATTCTTGATAAAGTTCTGAGGAAAAAAGTGTTCCTCCATGGATTATCGTAGATGCCTACATTGGGCGGCATGCTAAGAATCTTGCACTCAGAGTTTGTAAGATGTGAGTCAGATCTTCAGGGGAAAAATCAGGCTAGAGAGATACAGGGAATAATTATCAGTATGGATAGGGTGGAGAAAAGATGAGAGACGATGAGCTCACCAATGAGAGCTTGAAGCAAGAAAAGAACATTGGGCTATGGGGATGCAGGGGTAACACCAACTTTTAAGATAGGAGTTCTTTTTTTATGCAATTTTATTGACATATAGTCACATACTGGATACGCATCCAAAGTGTACAATCACTGGTTCATAGTATTATCATATAGTTGTGTATTCATCACCACAATCAATTTTTGAACATTTTCATTGCTCCAAAAAAATAAAAATAAGAATAAAAATAAAATATAAAAAGAACACCCAAAACAATCCCATACCCCATTCCCTCCTAATTTTTATTTATTTTTTGTCTCTGTTTTCTTACTCATCTGTCCATACACTGGATAAAGGGAGTGTCAGACATAAGGTTTTTGCAATCACAGGGTCACACCTTAAGAGCTATATAGCTATAAGATCATCTTCGAGAATCAAGGCTACTGGATTACTGTTCAACAGATTCACAGATTTCCTTTTAGATATTCCAATACACTAAAAATTACAAAAGGATATCTATCTAATGCTTAAGAATAACCTCCAGAATGACCTCTTATCTCTATTTTAAATCTCTCAGCCACTGAAACTCTATTTTGTTTCATTTTTCTACTCACTTTTGGTCCAAGAAGGCTTCCTTAATCCCATGATTGAGGAGTCTGGGAGATGCCCAGTAGTCATCAACATCCAAGCCCCTTCCTTTCTGAGCATGTAAACTACATTTCCCAGCTTTCCCTACTTCTAGGTGGGATCATGTTACTGAGCATGGCCAACGGAATGAGGGTGGGAGTGGTAGGCATCTTTCACCTTCTCTGTGGTTCCATCTGTGCAGCTGGAAGACAGAGACCGAGACGGCTGGATCCCTGAATTACCCCTGGAGGAGGGCTGCCCAGGAGAACGTCTGCCCTGGGTTTTGCACGATCAAGAAATTAACCTCAGTTGTGTCACTGCATTAAGATTTGGGGGTTGCTTGTCATCGCTGGTAGTGTTACATATCTTGTCTACACCTTTTTTTTTTTTTTTCCTGGGAAGAAAGGGCTATATCTTTGCTAGACTCTTAAAGGGGTCTGCATTCCCAAGAGATTAATAGGATCAGGGAGAGATGAAAGAGCCCACAGAAGAATTCAAGAAGGAGCAAAGAGGCATAATGGGAAACAAGAGAGGATCATGTCAGAGAAGCCCAGGAATTAGAGAGTCCAAGGACCAAATGGTGTACAGTGTGGAAAACGGCAGCGACTTCCAGGAAGATAAGGACAGAAAAGTGTCTGTTAGATTTGAAAAATAGTAGGTGACTGGTGATCTTGTAACAGTGGCTTAAAGCAAAAATGGGAAGTACTGAAGTAGAGAAAATATAGGCAATGGTTATAAAAGCTTGTTTGAGAAAGGAAGAAGAGAGAGGGAATAGCTAGGGGAAAGCAGAATCAAGGGAGCGCCAATTTCAAGGATGGGACAGACTTAAGTTTATGAACTGAGCGGAATGAGGTAATAAAGGTGGAAATTAAAAGGACAGAACACAGAAGGGATAATTTGGGGGACTGAGTGGGATCAAAGGCTTAGGCATAAAGGGGGAGGACTCCTCCCCTCTGAGACTGTGTGTGCGGTGGGGAGGGGGTGGGGAGGGGAATTAGAAATTGGGGCAGTTCATACTTTTGTTGAAAATGAGAGAAGACTGGTGAAAAATTAGAGCTGGGCTTTGCCTCTACCTTGATGGTCAACATTTGGTAATGTTCAACATTACCTCATATACCTGGATTCCCCAGCTAAAAGTCAAGATGATAACACCTCATTGTGAAGTGTATCAACTGTGACACAAGAAATAGTGATTGGAAAAGAACCAACCTGTTTAAATGCTGTATGCTGGCTTGACACATGTATGCGCATCTCTTTATCCTCTGCCTTTGGCACTGTAAATATGCTTTGAGTCTCCATATAAAAATGCTCCTGCCCTCCAAAACGCACCTCCCCTGTCAAACACAGCAAGCAAATGAAGTCTTATTTTTAGAGATATTTACTTTAAAAATATTCAATACAGAATGTAATAAAGTGTTTAACTAAATATTGATATTATTTTCTTCCAGGTCATGGAGATGACATTGGTTTCCTGTCTTGATTTCAAGGAATCATTATTATTTGGCAAAGTTCCCACAGGCAGCTATTATCATATGTGTGGCGGTGTCCTGAGGTAGCACTTGGAGCTGGTATGGACACTGGCCCTGACACCACCAGCTATCTGACCCCAGGCAATTTACTGAAACTCTAAGTTTGTGTCCTCAGTTTATAATACAGATAACCATGCCAAACTGAGAGAATTCTTAGCTGCTTTGAATCTATTTTGGAACAAAGCTTAGGACAAATAAAGGACCTAAGGTTGTCAGGAGGACTACCTGTGGTCATGTATCTAAAGGCACATGGGAAATAGCACCAGGGACTAGTAGTTGCCACTGCAAGAATCTCAGGCACTGTGATCAGACTGCCTCATTGCGTGCATGCAGTCTTTTTTCTTCACTGCCTTTGTCTCCTGGAACATCCTGAGCAGTTGTCACATTAACCACACCAGGCCACGCCAAGGCCTCAGAAACATCAGTAGAACTGGCAAGGAAACAGAACCAGGAAGGTACACAGGATAACACGGCCCCTCTGATATGTGGATGCCTAAGTCCCAAGAGTCCCACTGTAACTCATGAGCACCCCCAGACAAGTATCCCAGAGGCAGTGTGTTAAAACCATGGTAATGCACTGGGGAGTGGAAGATACTGGTTTCACTGGATGCAGAGGATGACAGGAAAAGGGGAATCCTCAGGAGAGCATTTTGTCATTCTCACCTTTCATGGAAAGTGTACCCTTGTGGTTTCGTCAACTAATCCTCAGTCGGTGGTACTTTTAGGAAATCAGGCTCCACTGAAGATAGACATTCAGAAAAAACGGTTGAGAGAATTACAGCTCTTTGGGGCTCTCATAAGCCAAGGAAGTTGTTTCACCCCTTTAAATTCTCAGTTAATAGCATCCAGCTCTTCAGAAACCAACACTCTAGACTCAACAGGTTGTTACTCTTTTGTCTACTCCCAAACCCATGGCTTTCTTTCTTCTTTTTCAATTTATTTTATCAAGATATATGCTTGGATTGCTTTTTAGTGAAATATTTCAATGTGTTGAAGTGGATAGATCCTTAGATAACCATTCACTTAAATTAGACCAACATTGCTCTAATTAACTTGCACAATTTTAGCATGTAGCCTATGGTTACCACAGCCAGAAAGAGTTCTTCTAAGGCAGGCAGCTTCCCCTGTGACATGTTTAATACCCAACTGATGCATGATGGGGGTCTTGGGGGGCTGTTGGGGATCTACGCACTATGTTTAACAAAACAAAGCACAAGGCAAAGTGACCAAGTGGGAGTATTTATGAGATAGAAACATCCACGTAGAAACTGGTAGATCTTTCCCTGCTCTGTGTGAGACCAGCCTTTTCAGGCTAGTCTGTGTTTAACTTAAAGTGGGTTTTTCTTTTTCCTCATTGCTTAATGAAGATAAAGAGGGTGGGTGCAATGAAGATGAATGGTCACTGATTTTGTGACAGCTAGCATATGAGAAACTCTATGCTTCCGAGAAAACAAAAATGTTAAAATTATTTTACTGGAAGTCCACTGGAGGAGAAATGCTCATGGCAAGTGAGCATTTGGCAAGTGCTCACTTGGCAAAGTGAAAGTTCATGTGCTCTGGTTAACACCATGTTAAAACGCTGGGAGCTGTGTGGCCAGCCCACACTTTTGGCCAGGTGGCAGTGCTGACAGAACAAGCATCAGACCAGAGACTGGGAGACATGGGCTCTAGTCCTAGTTCTGCTGCAGGTTCTTTTGAGCTAGAGTATTTATTTGTTTGTTTGTTTGTTTTAAGCTCTCTGGGCTTCAATTTATGAACCTTCCAAATACAAATGCGAGATTAGATCCATGGTTTTCAGCTAAGAAAACATTTTGAACTTGCAAACTAAGACAAGAGAATTTTCTACTTATGGAGTCTATGAATTTGGAGGTGGGCTGGAGATAAGTTTTCTCTCCCCCCATTTAGGCAATGGGACAATATGTAAAAGAAAATCTTTAAGGGTTGTCAGTTTTATATTCTGTGATGCAGCGAATATGCCTGTTTCCTGCAGGTGTCTTCCAGTGATCCTGGGAATGAGCACCAGGCAGTTCTCCAAGTACTGGGTTCTTTTCTGCCATCTGGTAAACCCTAGTTGGACCAACAGCCAACCCAGCCACGGCACATGAATCAACACCAGTGGGGGAAACAGGCTCTCTGATCTGGGAAATGAATTTGGACATTGCTCTGTTCTGTGTCCCCTGGTGGGCCTGGCTGTATAGTGGTGATGGCCTGGGATCCTGGTGGTTATGAGCCTATGACCAGTCTGTCCCTCTCCTTCCAGAAAAGGACTTGGCTGCAAAATCCTTTTCTCCCCACATTTCCCTCAGGCTTCCAGCTACCCTTCTGATACTGTTTTGTCCCTCAAGTCTGACTTTAATGTTCATTATTATGAGATTTCATCTGCATCAAAACAAAACTGAGATCTATAAATGGCCAAGACACATATACCTAAAGGTATAAATAGGTGTAACTTCACAAATAATTAAAGTAATGCAATTAGAAAGAATCAAAACATTTTTCTCTAAATTGTCAAGGATCAGAAAGATGTAATACCCAATGTTGGTAAAGGTGTGATGAAATGGGTTTACTCATACCTATTTGCTGAGAGTGTAAATTTGGGCAATCTTTCTGAAGGTCACAAGTATTAAGAGCCTAAAAAGTGGACAGAAACTCCACTTCTAGGAATCTATGCTAAGGACATAACTGTCCTTAGACCAAAACAGTAATTTGAAATTAAAAACCAAAGCCACACTTAAACACAGTTATAGCCCTGCTGTTCCTTCAGAAAATGTACTGATCTCGAATGACTGTTTCCCTTGAGTTTTGGTCAAAGGAAAGTCTTCTAGGACACACAGGCATTTCTTGGAGATATCAGGATATCCACTGGTGTCCTGGAATAAAGATGCTTTTATTATTGTAATGAAAACTGTTAATTAGGAAGACATTTGATTGATATAAAAACATAAATTTCAGAAATCTACATTTCTGCATGATCTTCAGACTTTAATTGTCATACTTTGGGAAATCTATATGAATCCAAAGAGCAATTTGGGTTTCACCCCATAAAGAACCTCAGAAAATAACTGAAACTGACTTGTGGTCAGGACTAAAACCACCAACACACTGTGCCCCATTCAGCTTCTCAGCCTGAGAGAAAGCACCTGGAACAACCCTCTTCCCCAGGGCATTCTAAAGACAAACTCATCCTTACCCTCATCATTAACTCTGGCAAAACATCTAAGTAGAATTTGAAGAGGAAACTGATCATGCAAGTCATCTGCTATTCCTCCATTCCACCAGGGGAAGAGCACAGAAGGGTAATTTTATCTAGAACCAGTCAGTAAGCGTCATTTAACATGTCTGCATCCCAGCACCTAGAGACAAATTAGAAATCCAACCAATTTAATACAGTAAAGTATACTCACTCACAATACACATACGGTTTTAGCGGAACCATTTGAGTTAGTCATACACATCATAACACTTCATCCCTAAATGTTTCTGTATGTAACTCCTAAAATACAAGGGTTTTCTCCTATATAACCACAATACCACTATCATAATCATTAGATTTAATGTTGATACAATACTATTATTTGATAAACAGTTTAAATTCAAATTTCTCCAATTGTACAAAACATGTCTCTTAGTGTGTCCCTCATCCCTGACCTCCATCCTCCATCCAGGACCCAATGAAGAATCACACTTTGCATTTAGGAAAAATCTTCATGGTTCTCTAGTTTTCATGGCACTGACATTTTTGGAGAGCCATAGACTAGTTGTTTTGCAGACCATCCCTAAATGTGGATTTATCTGGTTATTTCTTCATGAATTGATTCAGGTTAAACTTGAAATCCTCATATGCTAACAGTATTTTAGCACAATGAGAACTCATTTGGTTCCTTGACCATTTCTCTGTGTTCTTGTTAATGCAAAGAAAATGTTAATATTGGACAGTAAGGTCAAATAAAAACTTTTGTAAATTGTTCTTTATTCTACTGAACTTCTTTGAGGCTGATGGTGGGTTTTGGTCCTGATTCTGTCACTGTGAGGCTTCACTGTGAAACTTTGCTGAAATTATTAAACTTCCTTGGTCCTCAATCTCCTCACCTATAAGATAAGGTTACTGGTCTCTTTTATTATATGACTTGTGTTCCAAGAATCCTAAGGTTTTAGACCTAAAAAAAAAAAAAGATATGAAAGTAAAATGATGCCCTGAATGTCTCTACTTAAGCAGATAGATCTCTAATCTGTTGTTGTTTGCACCTGAGTATGTATAAAATATTTGCCACAAATTTAATTGTTTTATTATGACTAATTTAATCCAAGATAAAAATAAAGCAACTAAAATCAAACAAGAATATGAACATCATAAATTTAATAACCTCATACCTTTCATTGTATTGGCAAATGAAATACAAATGACAGCAGTAACATCAATTAATTAAACACAGCTATAAAGTCACATGGTTATTTTAAACAAAGACCCTAAAACATATACATGCAAATAAACTTTGTCCCCTTCAAGTAGTCACCTTGGGAAATTATCCATTTTCCCAATAGTATTGACTTCCTCAAGACATTTTTGGGAATGTTCTTTCAGAGCCAGTAGTCTCTGTGGTGATAAATCTTTATCCTTTGAAGGTGGCTTTGATTTGTGGAAAGAGGTAAAAGATATTCATAAGCCACTCGATGGATGAGGAAGTGGATCAAATTGGCTAATACACTTTTAGTCAAAAGTCAAGTGTAAAAGAGACTGATTTTCCTTGTGTCATTTGTAGCAAAGAAGCATTCTGTTTTATCTTCAGTTTCACCACCTAAGCTTCATTCCCCAGGCCAGTCCTGATGGAACTTTCCTTCTGAGTAAATTTATTACACAAGGTCAATATGAAATTAGATGTTTGTATTCTATTGGTCCCTGAAACCATGAAAGATGTCTTGTGACCATCATACAGCCTCTTTTGGGGATTCCACCATGGCTTATAAATTTCCCATAAAATGTAACAAAATGCACTTAAAGGGGAGTATTGTGGGAACATAGCAGAAAAGGAAGCTCCAAGAATCAGTCTCTCAACTAGAACAGTTATTAAACAGGCAGGAACTGTCTGAAACAACTATTTCAAAACGCTGGAATTCAGCAGATCACTGTGTAGCATCCAGGGAAGAATGGGAGGAAGAGGCTCATAAATTGTGGTAAATACCCCTGAATTGCACTGTCCATGCAGGGGCTACTGTTGCCCATCTCCCAGCCTTGCAGCAGGTAGCAGTAAGGTACTGGTGGAGTTTGCTGGTGCCAGAGTAGGACATAAAAACCCAGTTCCCCCAAATCGGGAGGTATACAGTCCGTGCGAGCGCTGATCACTGCATTAAATTAGCTACATAAGATCGCTGGGGGCCTGGCTGAGGATGGCCATTATTCCAACCCATTTCAGACAAAACTGGTAGAGGAGACTTGAAGACAGCACACTTCCTCATGACTGCAGAGGACAGTGGAAGGGCTGCATTTGCCTGGCAGGGACTGAGACAAGAAAACCATGGGGAACTATAGGAGAAGCTTCTGCTGCCCTTCCTGGCTCCTCCCTGTTCTCCTCCCCAGGGCAATCTGGAGTCAACTGATGCTGCCTTTGTGGTTCCCTGGCCTTGTTTCTGCCAGAAAAGACTGACATGGGAAACTCCTCTTTGGTATGTCCCCCCACACCCTCCAGAATTTGCCCTCCAGACAGAAGCAGCTTGAGACATTGAAAGCAAAGTTAGCAACAATTGAGTCAGGTGGCCTGGGACAAAAGCTTACCTGCTTTAAGTCCTGCAGAGGAACACCCGGGAGAAAGAGAAGGTCTGTTTCTGGGGGAGTAGAAGAGGCATTCAAATTGCTGTAAACAGGGAAAGTCCTAAAGCCACTAACAAGCTCAAGACCAGGAAAAGATATAAGCTTAGAAGAGACAGGGAGGACACTGCACTTTGCATTTGCCTTGGGCTGACCTTCCTGACAGGAGGGCTGAACTCTGAAGCAGAGCACCAGCCAACACAAGGCCAATCTGCAGACTGTGAAAGATGTTACTTTGCTTAGGTTTGCTTTGTTTTGTTAGCTCCTGACACTCAAGAAGATTGTTGTCATATTGCTAGCTGGATACAAATTCAAGAAACAGACATCTCAGTGAATAAATCCCAGGGATAAACATTTTAAAATATTAAAATGTACAGTATGCAACAAAAGAAAGTACATTACAAGATAAAGAAACTGGAAATGATGGCCCATCCAAAGGAAGAGGCTAAAAATCCATAAAACATCAACAAATAAGAGCAGGACCATGGACATAACAAGACATTAAAAATATGATCTTCCTATGCTCAAGAAGATAAAGGAAAATACAGAAACAGAACTAAAGGACATCAAGAAAACAATAAGCGAACAATATGAAAATCTTCATAATAAAGAGATAGAAAAAAGAACCAAAAGACCCACTGAAGTTGAAGGCCACAATAACCAAAATAAAAAATCCCCAGGAAGGTTTCAACAGCAGATCAGAGCTGGGCAGAAGAAAGAATCGGCGAACTCAAAGACAAGACAATTGAAATGAGTCAGGTTGAGGAACAGAAAGAAGAAAGAATTATAAAAAGGGAAAAATAGCCGAAGAGGCCTATGGGACATCATCAAGTGTACCAATATATGCATTATGGATAGTCCCAGAAGAAAGAAAGAGAGAAAGGGGCAAAAGGAATATTCAATGAAATAATGACAGAAAACTTCCCCAAATTAGCAAAAGATGTAAATACTTCCAAGAAGCCCAGAGACCACCAAGCAGGATAAACCTGAAGAGAAACACCCCCCACCATATACTGAACGAACTGTTTGAATGCAAAGGGCAAGGAGAGAGTTTCTGAAAGCTGCAAGGAGAACAGCAATGTGTTATATACAAGGGAGTGTCAATTAGATTAAGTGTCACTTGAGACTGGACCACGGTGACAGTCTAACAATTCTTTCATACAGAGGGTCTGAGAGTCAAAGGATAACTCTGCTGTATGTTATCCATAGTTAATAATTATTTAAATGTATATTATATTTTATAGTTAATATTTTATAGCTATATATTATAGTTGTTATAATATATAATTATCCTAAAAGGATGCATATTTATTACTAGTCAGTTATTCTCAATTAACGCATTAACCTTTACAAGGTAACAAGTTGAAGATCCCCTTTGGGAGCTGTTAAAGAGACAATTTTGGACTGGATAGATCCTCAGCGGGTAATTGCAGTGGATAATTCGGGGGTCAGGGGTGGGTGGACCCAGAAGGTAGCAGCTCCCCTTAAAGCCTGGTCACTGACATGTTTTATGCCACAAGGATCCAAATTAGGCAATCCTTCTGACTCGGCTATGTGAAAAACACAGTAGAGACGTGGATGATAAAACCATTCCTCTCTAAAGTGCCCATGCCTAGATTGTAGGTGAAGAGAGCATATGGCCACATTCCTGATCTGTTGTCCAGCCTGGGTTCTCAGATGTTTTAAGAGAGCATGGTATGTCTGCATCTTCTCCTCTGGGAACTTCAGGATGGCATTAGCCAGGATGTCCTTCACTTGGTCCAGGCTGAGGCCGACACCAATGGTCAGCCCTGAAAGCCAGATGCCTTTATTCATATTCTGCAGGCTGGACAAGATGGTGAGTAGGAAAAGGAGGCTATCATGGGGGAAGAAGGTCACCTTTCTTTTTCATAAAGTCTCCTTTATCTGATTATTGAAGTAGTACAACACATTGTACTATGCAAAACTATGGAAACCATTAGAATTGTTCATTGCACTCTGCTCTTAGGACAAAGACAACACCCCCTCACCAGGGGCCTTGTGGTCTTGCCTCTACTCACCTCACCTAATGGCTTCTCCTCTCACTCTCTGCTCCAGCAACAGGAGCTAGTTTTGTTCCCTTGCACTTTGCACATGCTGTTCCCACCCTCTTTACCTGGCTTCTCCTTTGATTTCAGCTAGGAGAAGCCTTCTCTAACTTCCCAATGAGGTGGGTCACTTCATTATCTGCTTTTCTAACATCATGTACCTCTCCTTTGTAGCACGTGTCAAACTTGGGATTTTCATTTTATATGTGTGGTTATCTGTCTGACATTATTCTAGTTTGCTAGTGCTGCCAGAATGCAAAACACCAGAAATGGATTGGCTTTTGTAAAAAGGGGGTTTATTTGGTTACACAGTTACAGTCTGAAGGCCATAAAGTGTCCAAGGCAATGCAACAATCGGATGCCTTCACTGGAGGATGGCCAATGCCATCTGGAAAATCTCCATTAGCTGGGAAGGCACGTGGCCAGTGTCTGCTCCAAGTTCTGGTTTCAAAGTGGCTTTCTCCCAGAATGTTACTCTCTAGGCTTCAACTCCTTAAAAATGTCACTCTTAGTTGCTCTTGGGGCGCTTGTCCTCTCTTAGCTTCTCCGGAGCAACAGTCTGCTTTCAAAGGCCGTCTCCAAAATGTCTCTGTAAGCTGAAGCTCCTCTCTCAGTTCCAGTGTGTTCTTCAAAGTGTCCCTCTTGGCTGTAGCTCCTCTTCAAAATGTCATCCTCAGCTGCACTGAGTTCCTTCTGTTTGTCAGCTCATTTATATGGCTCCAGTGATTTAATTTAGACCCACCCTGAATGGGTGGGGTAACACCTCCATGGAAATTATCCAATTAGAGTCATCACCCACAGTTGGGTGGGGTGCATTTCCATGCGAACAACCTAATCCAAACATTCCAACTTAATCCCCACTAACATGTCTGCCCCACAAAATTGTATCAAAGAATATGGCCTTTTCTGGGGAACATAATACATTCAAACCAGCACAGACATCTATCTTCACCATCAGACTATAAGCTTCATGTATCCAGATCCACATGTTTGATGCTGAATTATTCTCCAATTGAATCATAATTCTAAGTGACAGTGTTAGTTTGGATATATTATACCCCCCACCAAAGCCATGTTCTTTTAATCCAGTCTTGTGGGATAGTTGGATTAGGTTGTTTCCATGGAGATGTGACTCACCCAACTGTAGGTGAGACATTTGATTATTTCCATGGAGATGTGACCTCGCCCATTCTGGGTGGGTCTTGATTGGTTCACTAGAGTACTTAAGAGATGCTAAGAGCCAATACAGATGCTGATGCTTGGAGATGCTTGGAGATGCAGACAGAAGGTCTTCTGGAGATGCTAAGCTAAGGGATGAAGCCCAGAGTTCACACCAGAGAAGCTAAGAGAGGATCCCCAGAGGCTTAGAGAGAAATGCCCTGGGAGAAAGAAGCAAGGACACACAGGAGCTGAGAGAGTTGCTGGAACACATCCTGGGACCAGCAGATGCCAGCCATGTGCCTTCCTATCTGACAGAGGTGTTCTGGATGCCACTGGCCTTTCTTCAGCATCTCCCTTTCTTTGGCATCTCTTGTTGATGCCTTAGTTCGTACACTTTTATGACTTTTGAACTGTAAATCTGTAATCACATAAACCCCCTCTATAAAAGCCAATCCATTTCTGGTATTTTGCATAATGGCAGCTCCAGCAAACCAGAATAGTGGCCCTATAACTAAATGCTGACCTGCCTGCCTGCCTTCCTTCCTTCCTCCATCCATTAAAACAAATATTTCTGAACACCTACTGTGTGTCATGCACAGTTCTTGGGGCTGAGAGCACAGACAAAGTTTCCTCAGTCAGGAAATCAATATTTTACTAGGAAAATACAACCATTATGGGACAGATTAATTAATTAGTGATGTAATTTTGGATGTAATAAATCCTGTGAAGAACTGAAGGTGGTTAAAAGGGTAGGCATGAGAGCAGGGGCTTGTAAGCACCTGTGGTAATGAATCTCCACCTTTTCTTTACCTTTCTGTTCCTCTCCATATCATAGTCATGAATTTAAAACAGAAAATATTTTTTATAATTCATAATTGCTTACGTTTCTAAGAACATAATGGCATAATAGGCAATGCAAAAATGTTTCAGATTCTGTTTCACCACATCAACATATATTAATTTACTCAGCGGAGGGAGCTCATGCATAACTTTTGGGAAGTTGGACAAAAAGCTAAGCTTTTAGAAAAAGAAATTGAAACAAGCTATGTGGCTCTTATTTAGGTTTCCTTTCAATACTTCTTGGAGCTGAGACTATTTGATTTTCATCTGCGTAAATATATGTGACTGAAGAATTAATTTGGGGGAAGAATTTTCCTCAATAAGGCTCTGTTTGCCCTACCAAATATGCTAACTTAGAACAGGTATCTGAGTTCATCAGTCTAAGGATTCCTCTAGAAAGAAGACAACTGCCTACATGTCATATTCTGTGACTCTTTATATTACACTGTAAACTCAGGATGTTGAAATCATTTGCCCTGTTTTAACATGGCTACAGGTTGACATTGGACACTTGTAAATAGAGGCCCCTGCCCTTTGAGATTATAAAACAGATGTTTATTTAAACTTCAAAGGATGTTTACTGCAAGCTGATGCAAGTTCAAAGGTAAAGTAAATAAAAGCTTAGAGAATGAATTAATTTCTCAAATAAAGAGTCAGAACCATGAAGTTGACTCAGCAGTATTCAAACCATAGGTGAAATCAGCAACACCAACAAATGGGGTTGTGTGTGTGTGTGTGAGTGTGTGTGTATAAAAATTACAATTTTTCAATTTTACAACTGTGAATTATCCAATTATCCAAATGTGTGAAACTGTGATGATGACAGAAAAACATGATGTTGAGATCAATGTTTTTCTACCATCACGCATGCTGTTGTCATAAATAACTGATTAGAACATTTCTAAAAAACAGAAAGCAACAGTTTTTTAAAAAAACTACTTTTTTCTTATTATCAAAGTCAAACAGATTTGTTCATAGGGGATAAAAACAGGAAAAGTGTTAAGAAGGGCATAAAAAACAGAAGATATTTTACTTAGCGCTTGCAGCTTTTCATTCAGTTTTAAAATTAATGTCTGCAGCGTTTTAGAAGGATATTTATTTTTGTCTTTTCCTCTTAAAAATCTCAAATGCTCCTTAATTAAATTTTAAAAATCATTATAACTGGGATAATCCAAAAATAGTACAATTGTGAAAAGTAGTCATAGATTGTGCAGGAAGGTTCCATTGATGGTAAAGGAGAAGATTGAATGTCAAATATCACATTTATCACATTGCTCTACAATTAACCTTCTATAGGTCTACCTTCCCCACAAGGCCATGAGTTCCTAGAGAGAGCAATTGTGTTTCAGGAGGCTTGATTTACCGGCACCCAGCTAGGTGCCTGACACATGGTAAATGCTTAATACCTATAGAATTAATAAATGAATAAGCATTTAAAAAGGATTTTATTCCAACTGTGCTTTGCACAGAGGAATGTTGATCTAAAGAATTGAGTCCTGAATTGTGAAAAAAAAAAAAATCTATGGCCTCCCATTTTTCATACCTTTGGGACAGTCACTGGAAGTGGTTCTGCTGAGTTGGAGAAGGGAAAACTAAGGGACCCTGGCACTGTGCTCCGGCCTGTGAAGAAACTGAGGGCCATTTACAGAGAAGGTAGTTGCTGTCCTCATCTGGTGCTGGAGGGGAAATGGGCTTAAGTACTCTTCAAATAATGGAGATTGTTAGAAGTTTGAACGAGTTTTTGAGTCATACAAAAAAAATTTTTGAGCTCCAGCTATTTGCAGAAAATTGAGTCTCAAGAGAGGATGTACAGTTTTTACTAGGGATTTCTGAATGTAGGAGATATTCATTTCAAAAGATCACATGTGGTTTAGTATTATGGTGGAAGAAAGGGAAATATTTCCTCCAGTCCATGATCCTGTGATTTGTTAGTGTCAAATGACTTAGCTTCCTTTATCACAATCACCTAGAACATAAGGTCCTTGCTATAATAAATGAGAACACACCTTTTGTGTAACTCACTATAAATAATTCCAAAATCCTTGAGGGAGAGATAATAACTGGTTGGAAAATTTATTTGAACTTTTTTTCAGGCCCTAGGAAGTAGAAGAATTATCATGAGTGGGAAAGGAGCCAGCTATATTTCTTTCTGCAAATAATACTATGATTTACAAGAGGTTATTACAGGCCTAATAAGCAAAGTGAAATAAAACTATGGCAAATGAGGCTTTTCTCCTCAGTAATTTCCACCATATTTTAATGGAGCCTGACTCAAGCAGTAAACCCATCAACAGATTCTTTATTCTAGAACCTAATGAGAGAAACATGATTTACTCTTTACTAAGAATGGAAATTTTAACCTCAAAAAAAATCAATAGCATTCTAGAGTTGGAATGAGAGGCCAAATTTTTCTTTATGAGCAAGAAATATTAATTGTATAATTAACTGGCTATTTGCTGGGCAAAGGGGGTACGTTTGAATCACCAGGTACGTATTTTGATTTTTGAGTGGATGCCACAACTCACATCTTCTTTCACTAATTTTGATTTTCAACACAAGAAATGGGAACTGTAGCTTCTTCATTACCCACTGACAGAAGTGTTCCCCCTCACAAGAGGGGCTTTGAAGTACTTCCTTTTCAGTCTCAGAAGGTCATTTAGGGTTCCTGGGGCAACCCAGACAGTCCTTTTCCCATGGAGAGTCAGAACTTTCTTTTTGGACTTTTCTACCTTTCTCTGCAGTAGAAGAAAATGCAGACTTAATGTCGAAGACAGTGACAAAACACATAGACTTTACTACAGCTCACAAACTGAACAAGAATGAATGGCACATACCACAGATAACAAAACAGATTAAACATTCATGGAACACTGCCCTAATCAATTAATAATTATATTCACTGTTTGCATATTTATTTTTCCATCTGTTCAGCTTAAAAAAATCAATTGGATTTTAATTAAATTTTAACTTATAAACACACAAGAATCCTATGTACCAGGGATGAGATTTCTAATGTCAAATTCCCAGTGAAGAAACAATTGTATATTAAACTACAAATGACAATAGAACATCGACTGAAAATTAAGTATTTGTGCACTGGGGTGTGTGTGATATTTATTATCAGGCAAGCCTGTAGAGTGCAAAAACGCTGAGCACACCAGGAGACAGGAAACTCAGGTTCTAATCCCAGCCTCTAAGTAGCTGGGCAAATTTAGGAACCCCCCAGAATCTCTATAGAACTTGCTTTGCTTTATCTGCAAATTAGGGATGGAACTAGATGATGTAAGAAGCTCTTTGGGCTCTCTGTGGGAGTAATGGTGGTTTTACTGAACAGCAAAAATGTGATAAAATCATAAAATGTTAGAGATTTTAAAGTCTGTGGGGACCTTCCTATGGCAGACCACAGCAAGATTGAGGAAATTCACATCTACAGCTGAAAACTGGACTTTTTTCCATTAGCAGTAGTGGTCAATGAAAAGAATAACTTTAACATGATCCACCCATCTATTTCTCTAAAACCAATGGCACTGCAAGTGATTGCTGACAAGAAGACAAAATAAACAAGTAGAAAACAAGTATTTATGAGGATAATTTGCAAATAGTTGACCCTGCTTAATTAGGAAGACTTTCTGTTTTTTTTTTTTTTTTTAAATTTTATTTTGAAATACATTCAAACTTACAGGAACAGTTGCAAAAACAATACAAACCCCATCACAGAACTCCAGCATACTCCGACCCCCCTCCCCTGATACCCCGATCCACCAACTTTAACATCCTGTCACACCACCATTTCTTTCTTTCCCTCCCTCCCTATCATCCATCATCTATTGCTCTATCTTCTGAACATATGAGAGCAGGCTACACACATCCTTGAACAAACAATATAATTCACATATACATTTCCCATGAACAAGAGCATTCTTTCACACATTTCCTTTAGGTGCAGCTAAGAAGTTCAAGAAATTGAACATCGATATAAAGCTTACATTCTATATTTCCTTTTTTTTTTTTTATTATGTCCCAACTGTGTACCTTTGAGCCTCCTCTCCTCCATCCTTATATCCCATCTAGGATCATCCTTGGCATTTAATTGTCATTATCTATTTAGACTGTTTTTTTTTTTTTCACTTGTGGAAACATATTTACAGCCTAAATCTTCCCATTCCAACCCTTCCCTAGCATTCCATTAGTGGGATTAATCACATTTAGAATGTTGCAATACTATCACTTTCCCACCATCCATTACTAGAAATTTCCCTTCACCCCAAACAGAAGCCCTACACTCATTTCTTAACTCCCCATTGCCCCTTCCCCCACTTCTCATAACGCATACTCTACTTTTCATCTCTATGGTCATATTCTCTGATACTTTCTTTGTGTTTACCATGGGGCTTAAATTTTACCTCCTAAGTCTATAACAATCTTGTTTTTCTTTGATACCAACTTAACTTCAATAGGACACATAAACTATGTTCCTATACTCCCCCATTCCCCCACCTTTATGTAGTTCTTGTCAAAAATTGCATATTTTACATTGAGTCCAAAACCACTAATTTATCATTACAGTTTATGTATTTTAGATCCTGTAGGAAGTAAATAGTGGAGTTACAAATAAAAAATACAATAGTATTGGTATTTATATTTACCATGTGATCTTTACTGGAAATCTTTATTTCTTCATGTGGTTTCAGGCAATTGTTTAGTGTCCGTTCCTTTCAGCCTGCTCAATTCCCTTTAGCATTTCTTATAGGACTGATCTACTGGTGATGAAGTCCCTCAGCTTTTGATTATTCGGGAATATTTTCATCTTCCCCTCATTTTTACCCTCCAGGTTTTTGTGAATTTTCTAAGTCTCTGGTGGTTATTGACTTCTATTTGTATTCCATTGTGGTCAGAGAATGTGCTTTGAATAAATTCAATTTTTTTTTAAATTTATTGAGGCTTGTTTTATGTCCCAGCATATGGTCTATTCTGGAGAAAGATCCATGATTACTAGAGAAGAATGTGTGTCCTGGTGATTTGGGATGTAATGTTCTATACATGTCTGTTAAATTTCTCTGTATCTCTCTCTCCTTTCTTTGTTTCTCTGTTGGTAGGGCTCCCTTTAGTATCTGAAATAGGGCAGGTCTTTTATTAGCAAAATCTCTCAGCATTTGTTTGTCTGTAAAAAATTTAAGCTCTCCCTCAAATTTGAAGGAGAGCTTTGCTGGATAAAGTATTCTTGGTTGGAAATTTTTCTCTCTCAGAATTTTAAATATGTCATGCCACTGCCTACTTGCCTCCACAGTGGCCCCTGAGTAGTCAGTGCTTAGTCTTATGTTGTTTCCCTTGTATGTGGTGAATTGCTTTTCTCTTGCTGCTTTCAGAACTTGCTCCTTCTCTTCAGTATTTGACAGTCTGATCACAACATGTCTTGGAGTGGGTTTATTTGGATTTATTCTATTTGGAGTTCGCTGGGCATTTATGCTTTGTGTATTTATATTGTGTAGAAGGTTTGGGAAGTTCTCCCCAACAATTTCTTTGAACACTCTTTCTAAATCTTTACCCTTTTCTTCCCCTTCTGGGACACCAATGAGTCTTTAATTTGGATGTTTTATTTTATCTATCGTATCCCTGAGATCCATTTTGATTTTTTCATTTTTTTTCCCCATTCTTTCTTTTGTTCTTTCATTTTCCAGTCTATGGTCCTCGAGGATGCTGAGTCATTGTTCAACTTCCTCTAATCTTGTATTATGAGTATCCAGTGTCTTTTTAATTTGGCCAACAGTTTCTTTTATTTCCATAAGATCTTCTATTTTTTCATTTACTCTTGTGACCCCCTCCAAATTTTTCTCCATACAATAATCAGGGTGATTATTCAAAATTACAAGTATGGTTATGAGTCTTCCCTGCTTAAAATCCTTTAATGGCTCCCCATGGTCCCTGCAAAAAATGTACACCCTTTAGGTCTGTATTAAAAGCCCATCAGGATCTGGCCTCCACTTTCTTTTCCAGCTTCATACTTTGGAATGGAGGTGGGGGCTACAATGAAACCCACAATAACTGAGGCTTTCCTGAGAGCAGGCCTGTGCACATGATGCTTACTTTGCCTAAAACTCCCTCTCCCCTTTCTCGCTTCCAGATAATTTCTATTAATAATTTAAGATAGAGCTCAAGCTTGACTCTTTGGAGAAGCCTTTCTGAATGTCCACCCTTCCCCATCTATTGCTCTCTGCTCTACTCCCAGAACCTGGTTAACAGGCCTCAGTTACCGCTCCGCTCTCTTCACGTTCTGTTTTTAATTTTTATTGTCTGTCATTTGTGAGCACCGTAGGGGCAGGTGGTTTGTCATTTCTGTATTCCAAGTGCCTGACATTTGGGAAACTCTCAATAAAATGCAAGTGAGTCCAAGGAATGCCTGAAGGAGCAATTAAAAGAAAAGAAAAGGAAAGGATATAGTTAAATGCTTCAAACCTGTCCCAAGCTGTTGGGTAAATACAGGTTTGTGAACTTGTAATTTCCCTCATCTTTTTATAGTCTGTACTCTGGACCTTCCTTGGATTTAAATAAAGAAACTTGTGTGCCAGAATGGATTCTGCAGGTGTTTACCTGCCCTAGATGCAGAGGGGAAGGAGTTCTGTGAGAGGAGCTTTCATGGGCAGAGCAGCCCAGGGGCAAGACTTGGGAGGAAAAATACCTTTCACAGGTTTCTAAGGGTAACAGGAGTGCAAAGGTACCCATGGGGGCAGATGGCAGTGGAGATGCAGCTGGAGGTGAGCTGATGGAACTTTTTATTCCCTCACAGTTGGAAAAAAAATCAAATAAATCAGGAGAAAAGAATATACCATTAGTTCAGCTGGAAATACAAGGTCCTGGATTGGGTCCAAGGGTCAGAATTCTTTTCCAATGTAGTGCAAACCTAAGACAAAGAGTCAAAGGAAGGGTCATGATCATTGATGTCCATGTATGAAGCTTCTTCCCATTTGAAAGGCCCTGGCCTAGGGATACAAGTGGTTGAGTTACAGACCAGCCCTTCGTTGCTAGTATGACTGGAGAAGGCTGGGGGGGCTGGGGGGCTGCAGAAGGTAACCGGCAGCTATTAAGCAGCCGTGTGCAGGCACTGGGACCAACTGATGAAAGATGAATCAGAATTAGGGGTAGCAGAAACTAAATGTCATAAGAGTGGTACAAACAGCAAGCTTCCAAGAGCTCAGGGAAGCAAGTGGTTGTAGAGGCTTCCTGGAGGAGGGAGAGAAGAGGGAATGGAGCCAGCACAGATTCAGAAAGGAGGCTATTCACAGGGTTTTAGAAAGAAATCAACTAGAACTTCTTGACTAGAGGGGAGAGGTTAGTAGGAAATTGGGGTGAGGGGCAGGTCAGACCAGATTGGAAAGTCTTCAACATCTGGGTTCAGATTTAAGGCAGTGTTCTGGGGCTGGTGGGAGCCACTCAGACTTGGACCCAGTATTTCTGCAAGATCACTCTGATCATAGTATGAGGGGGTCCTAATTTCAGGCCAGCAGACTGCTGGATTGTTCACTTGGAAACTTCATAAAAATGCAGAGCTATTCCTGGGTCATATCATAGGAGGTTCTAATTCAACTAAACTGAGGGCAGTCCCCAGGCAAAATAACATTTTTAAAAAGCTTCCTAAGCAAATCTGGAAATTTTGGGAAACTCTTCCCAAGAGTTGGGGTGCAAGGAAGGCAGCCAGGTAAGAAATCTGTTGCAACAATTTTGGGGTAAATGAAGATGGTCTGTATTGGGGATTGAATCATGTCCACCACATCCCTGGTCCTGTTTGTATGAACCCATTTGTAAATGGGAGCTTTGAAGATGTTATTAGTTAAGATGTGTCCAAACTGAATGAGGATGGGCCTTAATTCAAATGGCTGAAGTCCTTATAAGCAAAGAAAACTGGACACAGAAAGGGAACCAACAGGGAGTAGCCAGAAGCTGCAAGTCAATGGAACCTGCAAAAGAAAGAAGACACCATCATGTGCATTGCAATGAGATGAAAAATCAAGGAACCCCAAAGATTGTCAACTAGCCGGAAAATATAGATGCTGGGAGGAAGCAAGCCTTCTAGCCTCTGAAACTGTGAGTCAATAAATTGCTATTGTTAAGCCAACCCGTTGCATGCTATTTGTTTTAGCAGCTTGGAAACTAAAACACCTAGCATCTGAAAAGCAGCAGTTGCTAGGAAAAAACTAGAGTTTACTAAGCAACTGCTTTGTGCTAGTAACTGTGCTCAGAGCCTTATGTATGTCATTTATGTGTATCATTTAATCTCCCCTAAAACATCCTTGAAGTATTATCCAATTATACCAAGGAGGAAGTTAAAGTTGAACTGGACAGTGACAGGGCTGAACTTGAGCTAGATCTTCTCTTGCTAAAATTAGTGTCATTGTGCTGGTGCGTTTTGAATAGTTATTATTTCCTGACAGGCCCAGCAAGGGGATCCCTTTCTCCTAGAAGGGTTTGGGTTTGCAGTGTTGTGGGTCAATGGAGGGAATGATATATGAGGGCTGGAAGAGGGATGATTGTTTTTAGAAATTTGGCAAGCCCTTTTCACCATCTCCCTCTAAGCCCTTGTTAGTCAGGTTCATCATAATAGATCAGTGGTATGCACTGAAGCCAAATATGAAAAGCTGCAGATGGAAAGGGAGAGGAAAAGACTTACACAAGCTTTTGTTCTCAGGCTTGTTTTCTTTTTGATCCAAGCCGCATTTCTTTCTCCCATTCATTTGGCAGCAAGACGAACTCTAAAGGAGGAAATAAGGATGGCAAAATCAGAAAATCCTAGAGTTTTAAAATACCACAAGAGGTAATAATAATAATGATCACAATGATAATATTATTGCTGTTGTTAAGCCAACCCACTGGATGGTGGTGGTGGGATTAGTAGTAGTAGTAGCTTAGTATTGTAGCAGGAGGTTTGTAGAGTACTTAGTGTGTGCTCAGCCTGATGGTTTCTACTTTACAGATGTAACATCATTTAATGCTTGTAGACAGAGGCTTAGAAAAGTTAAGTAACTTATCCAAATTATACAGCTAGAGAGTAGCAGAATCAGATTTTGAAGCTATGCATTCTGCTAATGGAGTACATGCTGGTCAAACAGCTTTATAGTCCCTCTATTAATAATAATTACAATTTTCTGATCATCTAACAATTCCAGGTATTGTTCACAGAGCTTCACATACATTAAGGTGTTTCATTCTCAAAACGGTTGCTCTGGAGAGAGGAGTGGGGAGCAGGCTGCTCAAAGGAGGCCTGGAGCCCCAAGAGCCTCCTAAGTTAGAGCAATACCCATCTGGTTGCCATCAAGGTCTGGGGATTGGGTTCCCCTGAGGAATTCTTCCTTCTGCTGAATCTATGGCTCCTCCATCTATTTCACTCAGGGAATCTGGCACAGGAATCTTCTCTGTGCTTATTTGTTCCAGTGCTCCAGCTAATTAAATTGATTCATTAAATAATCTCTGAATCCACAAGGAAAATGAAAATGAGATACAAGAGACAATGGAAGGTATCTAGACTCTCAAATACATAATTTCAAATAAATAAATAATAAATGAATGAATTGAAGAATGAATGAACAAATAAATGAATAGATTTTATTACAATTTGTCTTGCATCTCCAATCCACGTAGATAGTAATGCTAATATTTATAACTGCTAGGCACCATAATAAGTGTTTTACATGAATTCTTTGTGTCAATTTTGCTTACATAGCTCTCTAGTCTTTAATCTTTCCTTTAAGCATATTTCCTTACATGTCCGTTTTTGGAATCACCTTAACTCTTTCTCACTTTCCCACATTTTTTAATTATATTTGCATATTCAAATATCTCTGTATATATAATTTCAGCAGCTTATAAGGCATATCTTCACTGAAAAAAGATTATATGTTTTTAAATTAATGGTGCCCTATAGTCTTTCTTAGCTGTTTACCACTTTTTCTTTTCGGGGGTGTATGTGCAGGAAGTGGGAAGAGAAGGGTCTGAAACAAATGCTTTACAGAAGTTGCAAGTTGCTAGTGGATATTCATTACACACAACATGAAAGATGAATATGGTTTCTCCTCTCTTCCCCATATACCATTAGGACTAATGAAAGATGGAATCACATTCAGAGAGGGCATGGACATTTCTTTCAGAAAAATGTTTCAACTGTGGCTATTACTCCAACAAAATGCTGGAATGACAGTGGGGGAAATAAACTCTCCCATGCTTTTTACTATCACAAAACTAGATGTTAGGAAGATGGCCTAATCCATTTTCACTTATATATGATATTTTATAACCTTCACCTTCAAAAAAGCCATTAAGATTCAACCTGTTTGCATTTCCGAGAAAAATGTCTAGTTACCCTCACTGAGATGGGCAAAATGGTAAACTTTGGAGTCTCTGATGCACAATATTGTGCTTTCCTTGCAATTCATTTCCATTCAATGGTTGTAATACTTAGTTATTTAATCCGGGATAAGTGCTGGCTCAGCAGCTATCATGTTTTTCATACTCACAGGACTAAAACTTTTCCCACTATCCAAGATGAGTCTATACCCAGTACAGCAGTATAAATTACCTGGATAGAAGGAAATAAAACAACGTTTCAACCCAAAGGCCACTTCTCTGCCCTTGGCACATCTTCCTCATTCACAGCCAGGACTCTCTCTCCCAAAAAAAAGTTATATAAATTGAACTATTGTTACTGGAAGACAGTTGGGATGCTTTCTGGGAATGCATTCTGGGGAAGAATGCAGGGCAGGAAAGCAGTGAACAGAAGGGATAAAGGGCTGAGGAAATCCCTACAAGAGGTATAAATCACATGCCAAAAATGTACACATCTTGTGAGCAAAGGCACTGACTGCCTGTGGTGGCTTGGAGCTATGTACCCCAGAAAAACAAGTTCTTAAACCTAATCCATTCTTGTGGGTACAAACCTTTCTAAATAGGATCTTTTGATGAGGTTACTTCAGTTAAGGTGTGGCCCAACTGAATCAGGATGGGTCTTAATCCTATTACTGAAGGCTTTGTAGAGAAGGCCGTACAATATAGAGAAAGCCAGAGGGGAGCAGCAGTAGCTGAAAGCCAACAGAATCTGGAAGAGAAGGGAGAAGCCAGAGAAGCTTCCATATGTATTGCAATGTGACAGATAAGCCAAGGACTAAAGATTTCAGGTAACCAGCCCCAGAATGCCACAGTCTTCTGGGAGAAAGCATGCCTTGATGACACCATGATTCTGGACTTCTCCTAGCCTCAAAACTGTGAGCCAATAAATTCTCATTGTTTAAGCCAACCCGTTGCATGGTATTTGCTTTAGGAGCTGGGAAACTAAAACACTGCCTATGGTCCAGAATATCTTTAAAAGAATGTTTAGTGAATAGCCTTGAAAGGTAGAGACAGTGCCTCTCTTCAGAAGAATGGCAAGAATGCTTACTGTTTAATATAATAAAAAAAATGTCACCTTCTGGGAGGCTTATTGCCCTTTATAAAAAATTTGAGTTCTCTGAGTTGATTCCTCTCTTGTAATGCAACCAATTGCATGTGTAGGCATCAGCTGGCCTTCTTTGCCCTGCCCTGTGTGAATTAGGGCTAGAGGTAACTGGCACAAATGCTGATAGTCTAGCTATTGCTATTGCTGTGAATAAAGAGTCTTTTGCCTCTGATCCAAGAGTCTCATGTCTTCTTGCAGCAGCCATCAAACTGTGGCAGGCTAACTTGTCAGTTTGTAAGTAGAGCAAAATCTCAGACCCTTCACAGTTCTTGACAGTCACTAGATGATAGTAAAAATATTATGATTTTGGAAGGACTGACCCTGACACAGAGGAAGTGTCTATCACAAAGATTGGAGAAAGCATGTGTGTAATCAGAATGTTACTGTGAGCAGCCACCTTCCGGATTTGGCCTAGTAGACAAGCTGCAGCCTGCCCTTGAGTTCCCCCCGCCCATCGAGTGGTGCCAAGATGGCGCCCACATCCTGCTTCCGGCTTCTGATGTATGTAACCACCCGCTGTATTCACCAATCATGCTTGTGTGCGTGGCGTTAGCCCATTGGATACACGCAAGGTTTATAAGAAAGTTCCCGGGCAAAGCTCGGGGAGACAGCCCACAAGGAGCCGTACCTGACGGCCGCATCGAGGTTGTTCTCCCCCGAGGTGTCTCGCCCCGGGTGGAACCTGTAAAGATGATGATTGCCTAGTCCCATTAAAAGTTTATCTGCTTTACCACCGCGAGTCCTGAGTGATCACAAGTGCTCCGGGTACGTTGTCCGCACCCTCTCTCCCCTTATCTCTCTGGTCCCCATCGCCGGCCGACCGAGGACTCGAGGCGGGGCGGAGAAGCGCCGGACAAGTGGTGGCCCGTACGGGGCACTTCGAACCCGCAACCTCATTTGCGTTCCCCTCGCCCCGACGGAGACGTGCTCCCGGGATCCGTGGTTTGACCTCCGCGACTGATCACCGCGAGAAGGTAAGCACCCCCTTTCCATACGAGGACTAGGGCCCGTGGGCGTTCAGGTAGCCCCGGGGACTCGGAAGAGCTCTCCGAGTGATTACAAGACAGTGCCGGCTGCAAGCATGGGGCAGTCCGGGAGTTCACCCCTACTAACCCCCTTAAAGACCCTTTTGAAACAGTGGGGTATCTCAGTTAAGAGAAGCTCTCTCCAGCGATTTTTTGATGATGTGGCCACTTTTGCCCCCTGGTTTCCTTGTTCTGGCAGCCTTTATCTGCCCTCTTGGATGAAACTTGGTCGTGATATAGACCGAGCGCGCCAAACGGGTGTCTGTTTGGACCCGATTCTAGTCCTTATATGGGAGACTGTTCGTGCAGTACTTGAGTTAGAATCAGCCACAGGCCTAACTACGCCTACCGCCTTGTTGCAGGCGCGACATGCACTCCAAGAGGCTCAGTCTGTTTCATCTGCGGAGGGCTCCCATAAGGGCAAGCCGCCGGAGTCGAGTGCTAGTTCTGATAATTCTGACTCAGAATCTGAAAGTGAGGCAGATGAAGGGCCGGAAGCGCCTCCGCTGATTGACCTAGAGGGGCCTCCTGTCTCACCCACGCGGCCCTCCGCCCCACCAGCAACGGCTGCTGCGCCTCAGAGGATGCACCTGCATCCGATGGATGGTTTCAGCGGTTCCGTAAAGGGCCCTTATAGAGGGCTCCCTCTGGCGGACATGCCGAGTACATACCCTAACCTTCCCGCGCAATGCCCAGAATCCCCACCCGACTACGCGGACCCTCCGCACCCTTCACCCAATAGGAGGCATTTTTGGAGGTGGAGCCCTTTTACCACATTCAGACCTTTTGGCGTTCTTGGCGGCTACCGACCGCTGCTCAATGAACCCGAACCAGCCTCCGAGATGTTCCCAGTCATTATCAATCAGCAAGCTCGTAATCATGAACCCTATGATTACAAGCTCTTGAAGGAGCTGAGGCAAGCCGTCCATCAGTACGGCCCTAACGCCCCTTACACCCTGAATATGGTTGAAAACCTCTCCGCCCTAAATCATACACCTGCAGATATCCTTCAGCTGGCTCGCTCTTGCTTGCCTCCTGGCAGGTTTATCGATTGGAAGGCGTGGTTTGAGGAGTTAGCTGAGGAACAAGCCGCAAGAAACGCTGTGGCAAGGCACGGCGGGTGGAATGCGGATATGCTTTTAGGGAAAGGTGCTCACGCCCAGAATCAGACAGGATACCCCCAGGAGGTTTATGCCCAAATTTTTCGCTGTTTCATAGGGGCTTGGAAAAAATTGACAGGGGAAGGAGAGGCGCAGGCTTCGCTTAGCGGCATACACCAGGGTCCCACAGAACCTTTTGTAGATTTTGTAGCGAAAATGCAGACTGCGGCTGAGAGGATTTTCTCAGATCCAATGGTTGCAGAAACTGTGGTTAAGCAGATGATTTTTGAGCAATGCAATAAGGAGTGCAAGGTTATCCTGGCACAGAATAAGGGAAAGAGCTTGACAGAGTGGGTTCGGCTTTGCAGGGACGCTGGCAGCCCGTTAACTAATGCGGGGCTGGCTGCTATGTTAGCCAGCTCCTTACAAGTAAACACAAAGGACCCCAGAGCTTTAGAGGTAAAGCCAAAAAGATGCTATGGCTGTGGCCAGTCTGGGCATTTTAAGAGAGACTGCCCCAATAAAGATCAACCGCCTGCCGTTCAGCACCTCCGCGGGCCACGTGCAGTCACTAGGCTGTGTGGCCGCTGCCACAAGGGGCCTCACCGCGCCGAGGACTGTAAGTCAGTCTTCAATGCGCAAGGAGTACGCCTTTCTGGTCGTCCTGAGCAAGATTCAAAAAACGGGCAGGGGGGGTCCACCCTTGCGGTGGGCCCCCAAACACACCAACGGACGATGCGGCCCCCATCCAGACCCGCGCATCTCCCGGATCAGCAGGATTGGACCTCCGTGCCACCTCCGGGCTCGTGCTAACCCCAGCTATGGGAGTCCAATTGGTGGGGACCTCTTTCAGGGGGCCCCTTCCAGTAGGAACCGTGGGGCTTATATTAGGGAGAGCATCCATAGCGTTAAGAGGATTAACAATTGTGCCAGGTGTTGTAGACTCAGATTTCACGGGTAATGTCCAGGTTATGGTGCAGTCTCTGCAGGGCACTCTGGTCATTGCAGAGGGCGATAGGTTGGCACAGCTTCTGCTCTTGCCCAGCCTGCATTCAGTCTTTCCAAGCAAGCCAGGACAGAGGGGGAATAAAAGATTTGGGTCCTCCGGAGAAGTTTTTGAGGGTCTTCAGATGTCCCTAGAGTCTCGACCCATGCTGACTCTTAAAGTACAAGGCCGAGCCTTCCTAGGTCTGTTAGATACTGGAGCCGATAGGTCGATTATAAGACAGCAAGATTGGCCCCCCGCTTGGCCAACGAACCAAGCGGAAGACACCATCAGAGGGATCGGCCAAATCTCAGCGCCCATGGTGAGCGCCATTACTCTCCATTGGGAGGATGAGGAAGGGCATCAAGGCAGTTTTCAGCCTTATGTGCTGGCCCTGCCTGTTTCGTTATGGGGAAGAGATATTCTAGCTCAAATGGACGTGACTTTAACCACTGGTTACTCTCCAACTTCTAAACAGTTGCTGAATAGAATGGGATATGTCCCGGGCAGGGGGCTGGGAGCCTCCTTGCAAGGGCGCGTGAAGCCCATTCAGGCTGACTCTAACCCCGGTAGACAAGGCCTGGGTTTTTCCTAGGGGCCACTGAGGGTGCATACCCGCCTACACCTATAAAGTTAACATGGAAAGTTAAGGCTCCAGTCTGGGTACCTCAGTGGCCCTTACCTCAGGAAAAACTTTCAGCATTGCATGCTTTGGTGTCAGATCAGTTGGAGAGGGGGCACATCGTCCCTTCCACGTCACCCTGGAACACCCCTATCTTCGTCATCAAAAAGAAATCAGGTGCGTGGAGGCTTTTACATGATTTGAGGGCCATAAATAGTTGCATGGAGCCTCTAGGACCTGTCCAGATGGGGTTGCCCCTTCTCTCAACTCTGCCGGAGCGGTGGCCTGTTGTTGTCATAGACATTAGAGATTGCTTCTTTTCTATCCCACTTCACCCTGAGGATGCCTCAAAATTTGCTTTAAGACAGACAACGGCCCGGCTTACGTTAGCAAAGCTTTTCAAAAGTTTTGTGATGTTATGGAAGTTAACCTAAAACACGGCATCCCATACAACCCTCAGGGGCAGGGTGTCATCGAGAGAGCGCATAGGACCATTAAAGAACTATTGCAAAAGCAAAAGGAGGGAATAGGTCATGGTCTGTCCCCCAGGGCCCAGTTGTCTGCCGCCCTATTTACATACAATTATTTAAATGAAAACGCATCAACCATGACGCCTGCCCTACAACATACCACCCCAGGTCCTCCGCATAGAGGCCTGGTCCGTTGGAGGGATGTTCTGTCGGGGCAATGGAAAGGTCCTGACCCAGTGCTCAGCTGGGCCAGAGGCTCTGTTTGTGTCTTTCCCCAGGAACCAGGACGCCAACCAGTGTGGGTACCGGAGAGATTGGTGAGAACCGTGCAGTCGCCTGAGAACACCAAAGAACTGCAGCCTGACGGGTCGTTAAACCCCCAACGTGACCTGTTGGATCCAGTCCTCAACTCGCGTGATGAGCGGTCAAATGATGTCGACGGTGTCGACCACTCCCCAGCAGACCGGGAAGAGGGCCAGGAATATTGACCTTTTTTCCCTCCTGGTTCTCTTGGCCTAATCTGACCAACTGGGTTCTTCTTGCTGTGGGGTTATTAGTAGGTTTGATCATTGTTAAGAGTTTGCTGGAGCGTTTGTTTCAAAGACAACAGCAATTACGTGTTACCGCCATGATGGCCATGTTCTCTGCCTGTAACCCTCCTGATAACTATAGTCCCTCTGCCCAGCACCCATCCCAACCACTCGAAGCTGGGCATTCGGGGGTAAGGTTCGCAGCTAAGTATATGAAAAAATCTCGTATATAAACATTCGGTACCAGTGGCCCTAATTTTTGTCTCAGGTGGACCTCTTACGCAGAGTCCTAGTTGTGGCCAGACGGGACCCTTGGCGTTTGCACAGAGGCTCCTAGTGACGCCCTCGGCACTGGCTACCTTCTCCTAATCCTCCTGTCCCCCAGTTGCGAGACTGAGTACTGCAAGGAGGGCCACGTGGTTTCCGGCTCACGGGTTCTCCGGTCTCTATATGAAGTGAGCATTCTGGTCGGTGCCAGAGGTCCCACCTTGGTATGGCCGGGACCTAGTCCAGACTCCCCAAAGCACCAAAAAATACGTTGTGGGCCATCTTGGTCCACGGGAGCACATTCATCACTGGAGACACTGGGGCATAAAAAACAAAAAAGGGGGAGATGTGAGCAGCCACCTTCCGGATTTGGCCTAGTAGACAAGCTGCAGCCTGCCCTTGAGCTCCCCCCGCCCATCGAGTGGTGCCAAGATGGCGCCCACATCCTGCTTCCGGCTTCTGATGTATGTAACCACCCGCTGTATTCACCAATCATGCTTGTGTGCGTGGCGTTAGCCCATTGGATACACGCAAGGTTTATAAGAAAGTTCCCGGGCAAAGCTCGGGGAGACAGCCCACAAGGAGCCGTACCTGACGGCCGCATCGAGGTTGTTCTCCCCCGAGGTGTCTCGCCCCGGGTGGAACCTGTAAAGATGATGATTGCCTAGTCCCATTAAAAGTTTATCTGCTTTACCACCGCGAGTCCTGAGTGATCACAAGTGCTCCGGGTACGTTGTCCACACCCTCTCTCCCCTTATCTCTCTGGTCCCCATCGCCGGCCGACCGAGGACTCGAGGCGGGGCGGAGAAGCGCCGGACATGTTACTATATTATAATTACTTCTGGGTTTCTTTAGACCAGTGGTTCTCACCTTTCTGGGATGGAGTCATAGATTCTTTGAGAATCTGACGACAGCTGTGTTCTGTGAACATATTCTCAAAATTCCGTGATCATATATATATTCTGCACAATATTTTGGGGTTCATGGACCCTTAAAGACATTAACTGGCATGAGTCAAAACCTCTGGTCTGGAATGATTCTCCCTGAGGTTATGGACCATAGGCTACTACTCAGAACTCAGTAGAAACTCAATTAATGCTTATAGAAAGGTGTGTAAAAAATTAGAGAAAGAACTAAAAAAAGACCAGGTGTTTTGTACATAAAAAATCTGGGTTTTCAAAGTCAGCTTTTTTTCTATATATAAAGTATGCTGCTATTATAGATTTAACATTTTCTGTAAAAGGAAAGTCTGTATTTTCTGCCTGTTCAGTACTGTTTAATAGCAGTTTATTCTTGAGTGTACTATATTTTTATGTTTTTTAAACTACTTTCCTTAAAACTGAAGGTATTGACAAATGAATATGATTAGCCTTTCTAAATAAAAGAGTTGCTTTCTTAAGGAAAACAAGACCTTTTAAAGTAAAAAAAAAAAAAAATTAGAGAAAGAAAGAAGTAAATTAGAAGTCTAAAAACATACATTCACAATATACTAAAACACGATACCAAAGAGGACACCAGTTATGCTGGGCAGAAAAGAATAATAAAAGAGGAGGACCTGGTGAATCTCCAGCAAAAATAACAAGGAAGAGGTCTCAGGAAAAAGAACAGATTTAGATGAGGTGGTTAAGAACATGGATTCTGTAACCAGATTGATCTGAGTTCAAATCCTACCACTTGCTAGCTATGGGACCTTGAGCATATTACTGAACCACTCTGTACTTTGGTTTCCTTGTCTGCACAATACACACTGATGATACTTATCTTAATGCCTATAGCATCTGCCATAGAACAATGCCTGGTACATAGAAAGTACTCAGTAAAAGCTGGCTGATATGGTGGTGTCTAGCTATCAACCACAGTCAGTGACAAGGAAGGAGTACTTGCAATTTTGGTGCAATGCGGCTCATGCTGTGTAATAAGAACCAGCAAAAACCTAGAGGAATGAGACCCAATAATGGAATCTGATAGCATTAAAAAAAAAAATTACACAGAGGAGGCAGTAAACCATATGACAATGAGTAAAAATCCAGGAACCTACCTCATGAGAAGGAAGAAGGCAGAGAACATTTGGGTGATAGCACACAGAAAAATAAAAAAATAAAATAATAATAAAAGAAAATGTGCCTAAGGCTCTCTCATGCATTACATCATGGGCCACAATGCTTGCTGTAGGTAATTGTCCAGATCTTTCCTAACTGACTCTTTTTTTTTTTTTTTTAATTTTAAACCTGACTCTGATCTTTGGCTTTTCTTGGCATTTTATATCTGCCTCTGGCCCATCAGTTTTGGCAATAGGCTGAGACATCTACTTGTGGCTTACTGACTGCAGTTCACTGTTTGACTTTTGGCTCTGGCTGAGCCCCCTGACTTCAGCATTCTCTGCAGCCTTTACTGTAGGATCCCTTCCACCTCTGGCCCCATCGTACCAGTTGAACCAACATCCATCTTGCAGGGAGGTATGAATAGCACAGGCCACAAGGTTCAACAAAAGGTATGGATGGGGCTTCCCTAAGGCAGATTGTAAAATGGGGGCAGAGGGAGGATAGCCCTGGGAAGAGATTCTTTAAGTGTAAGGTTTGAGAAGGTCTATTGCTACTAAAAGAGGAGGGCTGAGAAATTCTTGCATGCTCAAAAGTGAGAGGAATCAATTGCCCTCAAGATAACCACAAAGCCTGTGATATGAAAGTGACAGAATGTTGGGTTCAAAACAAGAAGAAAGGAGTGTGGAGCATGTTTCTCCAGGGCCATAGGCTTGCAGAAAGCCCGTTTCCGAAAGTAAAGGGCAATGATGAACCCCCTCCCACCGGCCAGAAACTGTAAAAAGGAAAGATAGCACAAAAGTCATAGGAAGCTCTAAGAAATTAAATTTGAAGAATATAATTTCAAATGTGCCAGTGACAGAGAAATAAGGAGTCAAGGGTTGGGTGGGGATTGGGGATGGCACTGTAACCAGATTGCTTTTGATCAGTTTATCAAATGTTTATCAAATTTTCAGGAAACAGAATTAAGATCTAAGAAGTATCTTGACAGGATAGAATTCAAATATGAAATTTAATAAAGATAAGTGTCAACAAAGAGAAAAAAGAGAAATGCCATTTTAAAAGTCTTAAGGCATTTCAACTGAACAGCAGTTTATGAGTCGTAAGTGATTTTTCCCTAATTCCTAACAGTCTATGATTTTATAAGTATTAACAATATTTAAATAAAAACTGTAGCAACAACAGCCAGAACAACAAATAAAAACAGAACCAAAAGGTCACTGCTTCTCTTGGCTAGTTCTTAATTTTTGTCCTGAGCTTTGAGGGAACCTGGTGTTTCATTCACTTTAGGACATTTTTAGTAATGAACCTTAAGTACATGAGTTTAAATTCCTATACAAACTCAACCCTGTGACTAATATATTTAACTGGCGAGTGTCTGATGGCACAAGGGGGCCACCTGAGGCCAAAAGAATACGCAGGTGGTGACACTCCTTCCTCTTGCTTTGGTTCTGTGGCCTGCCGATAAGTTGTACAGAACACCACCCATTCCTTGTGGTCAGTAAAGTCTAGACAGTTGCTAACTTTACCAGAGTGTAAGCGCCACGAGGGCAGGTAGCTTTCTCTGGTTCATCCTTCTATTCTCACAGGACAGTGGTAGCTCAATAGATATTGGTTGAATAAAGAACCAGGACAATTGAGAACTTCTCTCAAATGCTCAGATGACCGAATGCATGTGAAATAAACTGCATCTCTCAAGAGGAAACTGAAAGAAGCTGAGTGTGGTCCTGAACTTTGTGTTCTGACTTCAGGAGGGTTATTAGGAAGGCTGGGCAGCAAGCTTTCAGACCTCTGCTGGGGATCTGTATAATAGAGAGCATCTAGACTTTACTGACTGGTGGGCCTGGGTCTTAACCTCTAAAACTCACTAGCTCTATGGCTTTTGTTAAATTACAAATTCCCTTGGAGCCTTACTTTCCCATATTTTAAAAAAAGTGGATATTAAGAACTACTGCCAGGTTTATTAGGAGAATAAAATGTAATCCTGTTCGTAAGCACACTAATTTCCCTGCTTTACACCTTGGACACCTGACCACTAGAGTTCAAACATGCACAGAAAATCTCTCCTGAATTAGTTGGATTCTAAAGATCCAATTTTTTTTTAATTAAATTCAGTTTTATTGAAATACATTCACACACCATACAATCATCCATGGTATACAATCCACTGTCCACAGTATGATAACATAGTTATGCGTTCATCACCACAATCTATAAAGATCCAATTTTAAAACAATTGTAAATGTACTATGGCTAGTATTGGTATGTTTTATTCCTTGTATTCATGGGACTCTTTCCTCCAAATGTCAACATAAAAGTTGTTTGTGTGTCAGCTCATGAAAGCAGGTTGCTCAGCTTCCTGGGTTAAAGGGATGTGGGTCATGGTAAGCCAGGAATAAAAAAAGCCTGTAGGAAATCAACTGGGTGTCACATGGTCTAGTCTTGGAAGAAGGACATGGAACCTTCTTAGAGACGGACTCACATCTTGAGATCATCACCATGTAGGCACCACAGTCCCCTCCTCCACAGCCACACCTGGTCCCTAGGAGTTGGACTACAAGGTCATGGTCAAAGAAAACAAGAGGAGCTTGAAATTCCTCAGTCTTTATCCTTAAATTTTGGCACACGGGGAGAATGACTTCACTTTTAGGATAGCTACAGCCTTCTTGAGGTTCCTTGCTTGCCATACAAGTGGCTGCCATTCAGTGTACATCAGTTAGAATGTGGCATCTCACAAGAAACCATCCCACTAACCTAATGACAAATGAGTGGCAGCCATTTGCCCAGGGGGGAGATCAACAGCAACAAACTCCAAACTGGGGATGGAGACCTCTTTGTAGCATGAATTCCTGGTAATTTCTGGTTTATATAGCTTTGACTTCAGTTCATACTATATCTTTTATTTTAATTGACACAAAATCAGGAAAGAGAGGTGTTTAAAAGACATACAAATCATTGAGAACAGAAATTTGCAATCTAAAAGGAGCCTTCTGTCTGTGAATTCCTTTATACCACCTCTTTTAAACAAGAAACATAGAATGATTGGAAAAGAATATAATACAACTTTGGATATTTGGCCTAAAAAAGAAAAAAAAATCTATAGCCATTTGACACTTTCAGTTCCTTCATAAACTGGCGATGGGGCGGGCAGAAGGGCTCTAGTGAATCAGAGCTGTCTGTCTGCTGCGGCACACTTATCCCGTCCTATGATTGTGAAAATGTCAAAGTGAACACAATGTACACAAACTGGGTACTGCTCATTTAGCTTCTAAGAGCAGGTCTGAAGCATTTGGGGTGGTGGTGGTACTAGAATAAACACGTAGCAAACAAAAATCAGTGTCTTCTTCCCTGGATGCTGGCTCTCATTTCTTGCCTGGATCCAGGTGTAGACGTGTTTTCTGGTCTCTAAACCTGTGCCTGGGAACAGCCTACAGGGCACTTCTGTCTTAACCTTGTCGTTGGCATTTGGGAATTAATCAGAACAACCTCCAGGCAGCAGACCAGTTACCCACACTAGTGTGGTCGTCCACACTAGGGGCTCAACTCCAGTTACCTTGGGCTGACCCGGCTGCCACAGCTCTCCTAGGTCAGCGCTCAGTTCCACGGAGTAGCCGAGCGGGTAATGAGCACTTGCGGCAGCTGGCCCCGGAGACCGAGGCAGGGACCTCAGTTACGTGTGATGCTGACAAAGAGCCTGAGGGTCCCCAGACACCAGCATTTCTCAGAGTGAATCAGGGCTCAAAATACCCACATTTTAAACAAGACCCCCAAGTGATCATTATCCTTGCTTAAATTCGGAACCACTGTCACATCCCATTCCATTTGTGAGGCAAGTCACTTAATTTATTTCCTTCATTCCAACACACAATCAAAATGTTTTTAATGAAGCATGATAACAGAAAAATAATTTATAAATGCAAGGGAAATTGCAAAATTTCTAGAGTTTCTTACTTGTTTTGCTTTCCAAAACACACAAAAGGATACAGTTGTTTCTCAGGGAGAGCAATAAATTTACTTCAGGGCCTGAACTCCTCTCGAGCACCTGCACAGGTCACGATTATACAGACAGAGGCAGGTTTCTATCGTCTGTTAATCCTGAATAATAAGAATCATTTAGAATATGTTTACTGATTTTGTTTGCCTGACTTGAGTAAACACCAGTCTTTGCGATTACACAATTATACAATTACATAACACTATATTGTGTTCGTCTTTATTTCTGCGGGACAAATGTTTGGCTTTGTTTCAGAGGGTAACCAACAACAATTTACATCCTAAAACTGTTTTCAGGGAAATAATACACAGTTACAAAATTCTGAACGGTTGTAAACTTTTTAAATCAAATTCTGTCCTGGCTCTCACCCCTCTTAATTTCCCTATTTTTCTCCACTACTCCCACTTTTATTCTCCCTTAAGCCAATTTGGAACTTCAGTGTGAATTTCTTTCTTACACAATGCACACTTCTTCCAGTCCTCAGGGCGACCCGCTGGAATTAAATTTCTTCTAACATCCACCAACAAGAACGTACGTTGGTCAGTGAAATAGAACTGAATCATGCAGATATACTGCAGTCAAAGCACATGGCTTTCTAGGTGTCAAATGTATTTGTTTATTCACTTGTTTTTGAATTATAAAACTAAAGCTTCTTTTAGAAAAAAATCAAACAATACAAAAGTGTATAAAGCAAAAAGTGAAAGTCCTCTGTCCCAATTTTTAGTTTTTCAGAGTTAACTATTACCAGATTCTCTATATCCATACAGAATTTTCCCATGCACAAATGAACATATCTATGCATATATGCATGGTATTTGTTAGTTTCTAAAAGGTGAAATAGAACTATTCATACTGTTTCAAAATTTGATTTTTTTTCCCCAAACTTTGGCTTTCTGGGCCTCAGCTACCTCACTTGTGAAATGGAGAAAATAATATCTTCCTCTGGGTTTTTGTGAGGATTAAATTAGCTAATACATGTAAAATGCTTAGAACAGTGTTCTGGTTTGCTAATGCTGCTGGTAAGCAAAATACCAGATATGGATTGGCTTTTATAAAGGGGATTTATTTGCTTACAAAGTTACATTCTGAAGGCCATCAAGTGTCCAAGGTAAGGCATCAACAATCAGGTACCTTCACTGAAGGATGGCCATTGGCGTCTGGAAAACCTCTGTTAGCTCGGAAGGCATGTGGCTGGCATCTGCTTGCTCCCAGGTTGTGTTTCAAAATGGCAAGCTCCAAAATGTTGCTCTTGGGGCATTTTGTCCTCTCTCAGCTGCAGCTCCTCTTCAAAATGTCACCCTCAGTTGGTCTCCAAAACATCACTCTTAGCTGCTCTGAGCTCCTTCTGTCTGTGAATTCCTTTATATGACTAGTGATCCAATTAACACCCACTCTGAAGGGTGGGGTAACACTTCCATGGAAATTATCCAATCAAAGGTCTCACCCACAGTTGACTGAATCACATCTGCATGGAAACCGTCAAATGATTACAATCTAATTAACACTAATCCATCTGCCCCCACAAGATTGCATCAAAGAATATGGCTTTTGGTGGGACATAATATATCCCAAGTAGCACAAACAGTGCCTGGCAGGTAGTAAGCTCTCAATAGGTGTGAACTACAGTATTTTGATCACTGTTATTAAACAGTCCTCTATTGATTCACATTTAAGTTATTTTCAGTTTTTTTCCACTATTACAAATAATGCTGCAATGAAAACCCTTGGGCTTTATCTTTGCACATTTGAGAAAGTATTTCTGTTGGATAAATTCCCAGAACTGGAATTCCTGAGTTGAAGAGTATGCACACTGCTAGGTTCAACTAAATTGCTTTCCAAAGTGTGTGCATTAATACAACTAATTATGGATGAGAGAGTATCTGTTTCCCCATCACCTTCATCAACAAGGAATATTAGCAATACTTTTATTTTTCCAGTAAGTGGGGAGATGACAGTTCATTGCTTGTTCCTCTTGTAATTGTGAGGCTATACTTCTTGCTATACATTTAGCTAATATTTGAATTTTTCTTCTTCTCTTCTTTAGCTATTTTTACCCTATAAGACTTCTGATTTTCTTATTGATTTGAAGAATTTCATTATATGCAGTGGATATTAAAAATGATCTTCTGTATACTTCCCATGAATCTATAATTATTTAAAAATAAAAAGTTAAAAAAAAACAAACAGGCAGGGCACAGTTTGCCAACTCCTGCCATAGTATGCTAAGCTAGCCAATGAGTTCATTACAGCTGCAGGATTTAATAATATTTTAATATTAATAGTAATTAATTAATAATCTGTGTAAGCATATAGCACAGTTGTTGGCCCTCTTACAGGAGCTGACGTTTGCTGGTTTGTAGCAGAAAATACAATAGGTTCTCAGGAAGGTCATACAACGGACATTATATTTGAGCCTGGTCTCCTGTGGGGCAAAGTCTGCAGTTGGACAAAGGAAGAGTCTTAGAAACAGGGAGTGGAGCCAGAGGGAAATTTCAGTAAGAGGAAGCTGAACCTGCTTGGAAATGGCACATTATGTTCTAGAACTATTCAGAATTTATTGAGTGGGCCAGCAGGTATTGCAGCTTAAGGGTTTGGCAGGGGCTGTTATTCTGAAAGACCTTCTAATTCTGGTTAAGGTGTTTAGATTGTATTTGGTAGATGATAGGAAACCAGTGGGGGAAAAATCTGCCAAAGACGTTGACGTATTTTCTGCTGATTTATTAATTGTTGATTGGGACACAGCACCATGTAGAGGCCTTCAATTTCAAGTATATCCTGCATCTTGGATGAATGAGCCCCATTCTCATATAGATAGCCTCCTAGTTGGCATTTCAGTTGTGCTTTCAACAGGCCATTCCATTGTTCTATCTGATCAGCTGCTCCTGGATGGTACAGTGTGTGATGGAACCACTGGATCCCACAGTCATAAACTTACTCCCTCTCTGCTAAAAAGTGGATCCTTCTACATGGCTATAAATTGGTTTGATATGATGTAACAAGGCACCACATGACAATAGATTTAATACTCTGTAAGCTCTTAGACAGTAGTGATTGCTAAGGTCCCAGAAGCAAGAAAGACAAATCTTTACCCCAAATATATACCTATTTCTGTTGAAATGAATCACTGCTCCTTCCAGGAGGAAGGGGTTCCATGTAGTCCAGCTTGTCACCAGCTGACTATTTAGCCTCCAGGGGGAATGATGCCAAATTGGGGGGACTCAGCTTTGGTCTGTGTTGAGGGCAGGTTGGACATCCAGCTGCAGCAGTAGGTACATCAGCCGTGGTAAGTGACAGTCCGTGCTCTTGGGTATCTCCCTGCCATTGTGATTCTCCCCACATCCACTATGCCAGCACTAAGGAGAAAATAACAGAGGCTGGCTAAACTCATGTTGTCTACTTGATTGTTTTGCATTTCTTTCATTGTGGAAACTTTCTGGTGAGTGTTAACATGGAGTAACAGGTCTTCACACATTGTGTCCACTCTCATACACTCACTTGTGATAGTCTGGAGGTGTATGTACCCTAGAAAAACATTTCTTAAACCTAAACTACTCCTGTGGGTGTGAACCTGTTGTAAGTAGGACCTTTGGATGAAGTTTCTTCAGTTATGGTATCGCCCACCTAAATCAGGCTGGGTCTTAATCCTATTGCTGGAGTCCTTTATAACTGAAATAAAATCCAGACACAGAGAGAGAACCCACAGAGGGAGCAGACAGAAGCTGAGTCAATGGAACCAGAAGAGAAGGGAGAGGCCAGAGAGGCTGCCATGTGCCTCGCCATGTGACAAGCTAAGGACCAAGGATCATGGGCAGCCAGCCCCAGAACACAGTCGCTGGGAAGAAAGCTTCACCTTGATGATGCCTTGATTTGGAGTCTTTCCCAGCCTTACACTGTGAGTGAATAAATTCCCATTGTTTAAGCAGACTCATTGCATGGTATTTGCTTTGGCAGCCAAGGGAAACTAAAACACCACTCACACTTTTTTTTTTTGTCCCCAGTCTTTCCATCTTTCTCCTTCCAGGCCCTGACCAGCTGACCAAATTGTTCACTATAACCCATGAGTCTATGTATATTTTAATCTTGGGCCACTTTTGTTTCCACATAAAGTGGAGAACCAGGTATGTACAATACCCCAAGTGCTGCCTGTTTCTCCTCACCACTGTCTGAGTAGGGCTATAGTGCAGGCACTGTGCATATCTGACTTGTACCCAGATACTAAGCCAACATATGGGCAACCCAAGCTCAGGCTTTTTCCTTCTTCATCAGCTGATCATAAGGCACCCCCACACTCAACCATGTAACCATTGTGTGAACTGAGGGAGAGATGATGATGCAACAGTAGTGGTAACTGGGCCTGGGTTGCCCTCATGCAGCTTGCTTGTGCATCCACTCCAGCTTGTGCTTGATTCTGGATGTACCAATTCCCTCTTACAAATTGCTTCTGGGCTTGCTTGACCTTATGATTTGCATTTTAACAAGATCCTACATAGTAGCAGTCAGATATTCATGTATAAGTTTTTGTGTGAACATATGTTTCTGATTCTCTTGGGTACATACCTAGGAGTGGAATTACTGGGTCACATGGTAACTCTATAGTTAGCTTTTCTGAGGAATGGCCAAATTGTCTTCCACAGTGGATGCACCATTTTACAATTCCACCAGCATGAATGACAGTTCCTATTCCTCCACATCCCTTCCAATACTTGTAATCTTCAGTTTTTTTTTTTTTTAATCATAGCCATTGTAGTGGATGTCAGTGGTATCTCATTGTGGTTTCTGAACACTTGTTTGATTCTATTGGTCCATATGTGTATCCTTGTGCCAGTACCATGCTGTTTTGATGATGGTAGCTTTGTAATATGCTTTAGAGGCAGGATGTTTAGGTCCTCCAACTTTCTTCTTTTTCAAGATGGTTTTGGCTATTAGGGACCCCTTACCCTTCCAAATAAATTTGAAAATTGGTTTCTCCATTTCTGCAAAGTACACTGTTGGAATCTTGATTGGGATTGTGTTGAATCTGTAAATCATTTTGTGTAGAACTGACATCAGAACAATATTAAGTCTTCCAATCCATAAACATAGAATATCCCTACATTTATTTAGGTTTTCTTTGATATCTTTTAGCAAAGTTTTATAAGTTTTCCATATATAAGTCCTTTACATCCTTGGCTAAATTTATTCATAGATACTTGATTATTTTAGTTGCTATTGTAAACATTTTTTTTCTTTATTTTCTCCTCACATTGCTCATTACTAGTGTACAGAATCATTACTGATTTTCGCATTTTGAGTTATGCCACTTTGCTGAATTGGTTTATTAGCTCTAGTAGCTTTGTTAAAGATTTCTTGGGACTTTCTCTATATAGGATTGTGTCATCTACAAATAGTCAAAGTTATACTTCCTCCCTTCCAGTTTGGATGGTGTTTATTTCTTTTTCTTGCCCCACTGCTCTGGCTAGAACTTCCAGTGCTGTCTTGAATAGCAGTGGTGACAGTGGACATCCTTGTCTTGTTTCTGATCTTAGAGGGAAAGCTTTCAGTCTTTCACCATTATGATGTTACTATGGGTATTCATATATTCCCTTTACCATGTTGAGGAAGTTTATTTCTATTCCCAGTTTTCTAAGTGTTTTTATCAAGAAAGGATGCTGGATTTGTCAAATGCCCTTTTTTGAGATCATTGAACCAACTGAGATAATCATGTGGTTTATTTCCCTTAACTTTGTTAATATGGTGTGCTACATTAATTGATTTTGTTCTGTTGTACCACTCTTGTGTACCTGGGATAAAACCCACTTGATTACGGTATACAATTCTTTTAAATATGCAGTTTGGATTTGATTTGCACATATTTTGTTGAGGGTTTTTGCATCTATATTCATAAGAGAAATTGGTTTGCAAGTTCCTTTTCTTACAGTATCTTTATCTGGCTTTAGTATTAGGATGCTGTTGGCCTCACAGAATGAGTTAGATAATGTTCCCTCCTGTTCAATTGTTTTGGAAAAGTTTGAGCAGGCTTGGTATTAATTCTTCCTGGAATGTTTGGTAGAATTCACCTGTGAAGCCATCTGGTCCTGGGCTTTTCTTTTTTTGGGAGATTTTTGATGACTGAATCTCTTTACTTGTAATTGGTCTATTTCCTCTAGATTGCTTGTGGGTTTCTAAGAATTTGTCCATTTCATCCAGGTTCTCTAATTTATTAGCATACAATTGTTCATAGTATCCTCTTATGTTACCATTTATTTTTGTGGGGTCAGTAGTAATGTTCCCCTCTCATTTCTGATTTTATTTATTTGCATCTCTCTTTTCTCTGTCAGTCGAGATAAGGATTTGTCAATTTTATTGCTCTTTTCAAAGAACCAACTTTTTCTTTTGTTAATGTGCTGTATTGTTTTTTTTTTTAATTCTCAATTTCATTTATTTCTGCTCTAATCTTTGTTATTTCTTTCCTTCTGCTTGCTTTGAGTTTAGTTTTCTGTTCTTTTTCTCATCCTTCCAGGTGTGCAGTTAGGTCTTGGGTTTTAGGTCTTTCTTCTTTTGTAATGTAAGCATTTAGGGCTATAAATTTCCCTCTCAGCACAGCCTTCCCTACATTCCATAAGTTTTGATATGTTGTGTTCTCATTTTCATTCATCTCAAGAAATTTACTGATTTCCCTTGTAATTTTTTCTTTGACTCACTGATTCTTTAAGAGTGTCTTATTTAACTTCCATATATTTGTGGATTTTTCAATTCTTTGACTATTATTGATTTCCAGCTTCATTCCATAATGGTCATAGAAGATGCTTTGTAGTATTTCAATCTTTTAAAATTTATTGAGACTTCTTTTGTGACCCAATATGTGGTTATCTGGACAATGATCCATGTGAATTTGAGAATAATGTATATCCTGTTATTTTGGGGTACAATGTTCTATATATGTCTGTTAGGGTTAGTTCATTTATTATGTTATTCATGTTCTCTCTTTCCTTATTTATCTTCTGACTACATGTTCTACCTATTGATGAAAGTAGTGTAGTGAAGTTCCAACTATTTTTGTAGAGGTGCCTATTTCTTCCTTCAGTTTTTCCAATGTTTGCCTCATGTATTTTGGAGCACAATGGTTAGGTGCATAAATATTTATGTTTGTTATTTCTTCTCAGAGGATTACTCCTTTTATTAATATAAAGTGTTCTTTGTTTCTTGTAAAAGCTTTTGATTTAAAGTCTAATTTGTCAAATATTAACGTAGCTACCTTAGCTCTTTGGTTTCTATTTGCATGGAATATATTTTTCCATATTTTCAATTTCAACCTATTAGTGTTTTGGGGTCAAAGGTGAGTCTTCTGTAAACAACATAAAGTTGGATTATCCTTTTTTTAAAAATCCATTCTGCCAATATGTGTCTTTGACTGGAGAATTTAATCCATTGACATTCAATGTTATTACTATAAAGGCAATACTTGCATCAGCCATTTTGTTCTTTGCTTTTTATATATCTTTTTCTTTTCCATCTCTCTTTACCTTTATTGCAACCCCTTTTTCTGTATAGTTGTTCTTTTATCGTATTTCTGACTGATTTCTTTCTAATTTCTGTTTCTGTATATATTTGTAAAACATTTTATTTGTTGTTACCCTGGGGTTTGAATCACACAACCTACATCTTCAAGTGACGAATTTGAAAAGATACCAACTTAGCTTCAATAGCATACATGTTCTCTGCTCCCATATCCCTCTATTTCCCTCTTTATGTTGTTTGTGTCCCACATTACCTGTTTACATTTTGTGTGTCCATTATCAGGAAACATGCCTTTTCGTGTTCAATTGTATTCTGACTCTTGAAGGAGTTAAAGAGTAGAGTTGTATATTGAGGGTATAGTACTCTTGGGTTTTGCATTGACCCTTTTAGTTACCTTTCCTGAAGATCCTCATTTCTTCACCCTACTCCAAGCCACTCTCTACTGTCCTTTCCTTTCAACCTGCCGAACTCCCTTTAATAATTCTTGAAGGAAAGGTCTTTTGCTGATGAACTCTCTGTTTCTGTTTATCTGTGAATATTTTAAATTCTCCCTCATTTTTGAAGGACAAAGAATTTTTTGCTGGATAAAGAATCATACCACTGTCTTCTTACCTCCATGGTTTCTGATGAGAAATTCAAACTTAGTCTTATTGATAATCCCTTGTATGTGACAAATTGCTTTTCTCTTGCTGCTTTCAGAATTCTCTCTTTATATCTGACATTTGACATTCTGATTAGCATGTGTCTCAGAGTAGGTCCATTAGGGTTTATTCTCTTTGGAGTATGTTGTGCTTCTTGGACATGTATATTTATGTTTTTCATACTGGAAAATTGGGGGCTATTATTTCCTCAAATATTCCTTCTGTCTCTCTCTTCCCTCCTCTTCTCCTTCTGGGACATCCATGATGCATATGTTTGGACATTTCATGCTGTCACTCAAATCCCTGAGACACTGCTCAATCTTTTCTATTCCTTTTTCTATCTGTTCTTTTGACTGTAGGATTTTGATTGTCCTGTCTTCTAGTTCACTGATCCTTTCTTCTGCCTGTTCAAATCTTCTGTTTGCCTCAAGTGTATTTTAATAGATATTGTAGTGCTTTTCACCCCCATAATTTGTTATGTTTCTTTTTAAACTTTCAGATTCTTCTTTATTCTCACACATTGTCTTCTTAATATCCTTTTATATCTATATTTTCCTTCATCTCTTTGAATTGATTTAAGATATTCTTTGTGTGTGTGTGTGTGTGTGTGTGTGTGTGTGTGTCTTATTCGTTTAGGATATTATTTTTGAACTTCTTTGATTAGTTGTTCCAAATTCTGTGTCTCCTCTGAAGTTTTATTTTCTTCCTTTGACTGAGCCATATCTTTCTGTTTCTTAGTATTGTTTGCAATTTTTTGCTGATGTCTGGGCATCTAATGATTTTGATGTGTTAACTCTGAGGGTCAGTTTCTCTGTCTTGTCTAGTCTTTTATTGCTGATTGGCTTTGTGTTAAAGCTCTTCTTTGGAAATTGGCCCAGCTTATTCTGAACCTTTATAGTAGCCCATGTTTAACTGTTTAGATTTTCTTAGCTCTTCTTCATCTGTTTCTTGCCCTGGATATGTGGTACAATTTTTAAAGACTGCACATTTTTGTGCAATTGTTTCACCTCCAGAAGAAAGCTTCCTTTCCTCTATTTGTTCTCTGGAAATCTTAACCTGTTCTGTTTGTTTTTGTGCAGAATTTTCTCCCCAATTCCTATGATTTAAATTCTCTCCCTATTCAGTGCCCCCTTTTCCTTATACTTTTCAGTTCGAGGATTGGTCCTCACTTACAGCAGCTCAGCCTCCTCCCCATCCCTGCCTTTTTTTTTCTGAGATTTTTCTGCCTCTGGCTTCTTCCTCATTAGGGTATCCTGCTCCGGGGAACCAGATGCAGTCAATCAAGAAGGGTGGGTCAATCCAGAAAGGTCTGGTTTGCATTTAGGTGGTCCAGCAAACAGAGATTGGATTGAGTGTGCTCATCTCTTGACAGCAGTCCTGCCACTTTCTCTCTCCCTCTTTTTTTCCCCCTGGGAGCCCCTTTCTATGTGGCACTTCTCAGTGGATGGTGTTTTGCCCTGGGTCTCTGTGGACTTGTGTTTTTGTGCATGGATACACACAGGGTTGTAATTTGCTGCTGTGAGTTGCTCTATAGCCTGCATCTGCAGCAGGAGGACTTGGGCAGTGCTGCCTCTGTGAGACTCCCAAGCTGTGCAGGGACCGAGTGAGGAGGAAGGGTCCAGACTGGTGAATCCACAAGGGAAATCTCCCACCTGAAATGGAGACTATTTTTTTTTCTTCAATTCACTTTTGTGGGGTGCTTCTCTGGTCTCTATCACCCTCCAGAGTTCTAATCAAGTGGGATTTGTAATTTTATTTGTCAATTCTGAGGGGAGAATTTTCCAGGGGATGCTGTGTTGATGATGTCTGTCTTTCATTTTCTTGATAGTGTCCTTTGAAGCATAAAAGTTTTAATTTTGATGAAACTGAATTTATCTATTTTTTTGGGGGGGGGATTCCACAAACTCCTTACATAGTGTCTGAATCCATTCTGACAAAGAAAAAGAGGATGATATCAGGTGGGGAAAAGAAATAAATGACAGCTTTACAGCCCATATAGATAGTAAAATGATTTATAAAATTGCCTTTCACTAGTCAGTATACCTGTCAGTATAATTTTTATTGGTAGATATAAGCCACATGTGAGTAACATACAGGTTATCATCTTCCATTTCATTCAATTGGATGGATGTGAGAGAAAAAGCAATGGAGACTATCATTCTACAGGAAATCAGTTAGTATTTATACAATTTAAAGAACGAATTCTAAATTGCTTAAGCATATCTATTAAAATCTAAATGGAACATATCAAATCAGCTTCATGTGAAAGCAACACTGTACAATGATTTCTGGACTGTCAAAATCTATCTTTCACATCTAGCATCTTAGAGTATAGAGATTGGATAGACGGCTGTCAGTGGAGCCACCTCATTTTCTCCAGGAGTTTGTATTTGATTTATATGAGTATATTCCAAGGAATATAGGATCCAGGTTCATCTCTTGGGATCTAGAACAGAAGAACAAATTTAGATATTTGCAACTTGGAAAGTGTTTGTGACTTAGGTGAAAAATAGAAGAAAATAAAATAGCCTAAAAACAACCAGGATGATGCAACATTCAGGAACAGCAGCATGTGAAGGATGGAGGAATCCAGGAGAGGACTTAGGGGTGGGGTAACGGAACTATGAGACTTATCTCATGCTTGAAGAGGGACACGTGGAAAAGTCGACTCTGCGTTTTTCCAGAGTGGAAGAGGTGATAAATGAGGTTTAGGGATAACTATAAAGGGTACCACAGAGCCAGCTTTCCTCTCAATTGAAGGAATAATTTATAGTCAGAGGGATAAATGAACAGAACTTCCTCCCATAATAAAAAATCTTGCCACTAAAAATATCTAAGGAGAGTAGAGATGTTGGCTTGGCAGGCAGGGGTGTTTTTGAAGAAGGGATTCCTGCTTTTGTGTCTGGGCCAAAAAGGGCCCTTCCAACCCTATGATTCAAATCAGGAATTATGCACACTTTCTGAGTGCCTGTTTGGGGTGGGGTGGAGGATAGACTGTTGGAGTGGCCCATATCCTTGGCCTGGGTGACCTAGATTCAGCTCACAGGTCCTAAGCTTCTATTCCTGACCTGCCCTGGATGTTCTGGGAAGGGCACAAACAGGAGGACCATATGACTGATGGAAATAAACCTCATTTTCAAGTGGTAGAGAACTGAGGCCACTGTGAGCTGGGCGGGAACAGGCTGATGAAAATCGCACACCAAGGGGCACAAGTTCAAGCATTACTCTGCTCTTCCACTCAAATGCCCTCGGTGTACCTGTCACCTTTTCTTCACAGAAAACCACTGTGGTGAGTTAACAAAACTTGACCACAAGAATAGGGGCCAAAAAAATCCAAATTCTTGTTGTTTTCGACTGGACAGGACATACCATTTTTGTGAACTTGTCTTCACAGGCCATTCTGATCTTCTCTGGGGTCAGAGGACTATTGAGCTTCAACGGACCAAAAAGGCCTCTCTCCTGCCGTGCTGCCCTCACTGCGTTGTGGATTGCAAAAAATACAGAGCAACCCAGGAACACCCCAGACTCTCCCAGACCCTTGAAAGGGAAAAAATCAATTAGATTGTGACATTAAATATGTATATTAAATATGTATTATATATGTAACATCTTCATTTAAGAAAAGTAATTTTAATCTTTTGAACCAGTATTCCCATCCTTAGGATTCCAGTTTAAGGAAATTATTCCAAAGGGAGAAAACATACAGGCCTGAACATGATGATTGTAAGATGAAAAATCAGAGTCAATGTGATGGCAATAGTAGTTCATGCTAGGCTGTGATATTTGGTGTCTTGTTTTCATTTATAATTTTATAATTATAATGTTTAATAGAACAACCAAGAGATAAGTGTAGCCCTTCCCCACATAGATGTCATTTAAAAATGGATTTATTCATAGAACATGACTTACCTTAGACGAATATAGGGTATTTGGTTTTTGAGACAGAGGCAACAAAGAAACATGCAACTCTGTGGGAACGTCACAAATGGCCGGGATTTTATATTGGTTTGGACCACGAGTGTACAGGACACCCTGAGGAGAATAATTCAGTTCCTCTGTCGTATAAAGTCCCATGCCTTGAATAAATGCACCTTCAATCTGAGGCAAAAAATAGAATTTCCACATGTGAGAAAATACAGTCCATGGTAGCATTTCAACTTCATGCTGTCTGGATTTTTAAAATACAGTTTAAAAGTCTCTTCATGGAGCAATGTGAAGAAGAGGCGGGAATGACCCAAAGAATGACCCCCAGAATGGCCAAAGCCCGTGCACTGCTGCATCCCCACGCCCAGCACCTACGTCCCATCCCGGTCGCCACCACGCCCAAGAGAAGAGCTGGAGGGGGCTGCTGAAGGAGATAAAGCCAAGGTAAAGGACAAACCACAGAGAAGATTTGCAAGGTTATCTGCTAAACCTGCTCCTCCTAAGCCAGAAGGCAAGCCTAAAAAGGCCCCTGCAAGGAAGCGAGAAAAGGTACTCAAAGGACAAAAGGGGAAAGCTGATGCTGGCAAGCTGATGCTGGCAAGGACGGGAATAACCCTGCAGAACATGGAGATGCCAAAACAGACCAGGCACAGAAAGCTGCAGGTGCTGGAGATGCCCCGTGATGTGTGTGCATTTTTGATAACTGTGTACTTCTGGTGGCTGTACAGCTTGATATATTTTCTTATTAAGTTTCATAAAAATGCAGAATTTTATTTTATACTTTTTTTTCAAGTTATCTTGTTAGCACACAGAACATCTTGTTCTCTTTTGGGGAAGGGGAAAATGTCACTAACTGAATGTCTCTGAAGCCAGTTTGATGTGGGAGAAAACACCTTTCCCCTCTAATTTTGAGACTTCCTTTTTACCACCAGGAAAAGGGATTCCCTGATGATGACAAACATTGGCCACTTTGGCACAAATGCCTTGTGCTATGGAGACACTAAAATTCATTTTTATGCCCTCATGTCCTCTTCTCAGCCTTCAGCACAGACTTGATTCTCTGAAACCCAGAGACCTCTTGGGGTTTCACCAAAAAAAATTGGGTTACCAGAATGTCAGGTCATCTGGACTTTCCAGTGATATCACTGAGACAGCATCCTTCAAAAGAGCAGAGAGTACTTTTTTACATTGTGGATCTTCAAACTGATAATTCTGCCATTGTCACTTCATTTCCTGAAGGTCAGGGCTCAGCTCGTGAAAAGCTGTTAAACAATATGCTAGATGTAAAATGTCAACCCTCACTCTAATCTTTCCCTGTTTAGAACATCACATGAAGACTTTATTGGGTTTTATAGTGGCTTTCTGATTTTTGTGGTCCATCAAAGAAGGGAGTGTGAAAATTGTTGTACACTGTTTATAATTGTCTGCCCATGTCCTGCCTGAAATACCATGATTGTTTATATCTTTGATAAAGTTGGCTACAGTTTGGCTTAGAAAAAAAGAAAAAAGAGGCTCTTCAGTGTGTCTTTGGGTACGTCTTTGAAAGTTTACCTAAAAGCCTTTCTAAACAACTTATTCATCACTAAGTCTGAAGTCAAAGGACTGTGGTTCTAATCTTGGTTTCACCACTATAATTATAGCTCCAAAGAGGTCTCAGGGAGCCTGTGGCCCAAATTCCCTCATTTTTATGCCTGTGAAGCAGATGGAACCCAATGTGGTTGGCTGATTTGTTCATAGTCACCAGCACACTAATTGTCCCAAACTTAGTCTTAAGAATCCCCATCATTTCACCCCACCGTCCTCACTCATAAACTGGCTGACCAGAGATCTCTGGACTCAGTTTCCTCCTTTGTAGCATAAAAGTTTGAAATGTGTGCTCTCTAAGCTTCTTTACAGCTTTAAAATGCTCCAGTTCTTAGTTTCATGTTGGCACATTAACAAAATTGATTTCCATACATCTTTGTGATTTCTGGGGTCTCTACCTAGTTTACTTCCTGCTTGTGACCATACTTTCTCCACCTTATTTTCCAACTGCACTTCCATCTATTAGCTGGGGTCTCTGTTAGCTGTCTGTTCGTGTATCTGATGCTATGATACTTGCTAGATGAATCTTCCTAAAACTCCAATTGACATCTCAGGTCTGCTAAGGTTAGGTGCTTGTCTTTGGATGGCCAATGTAACTCTCTATTTTCTAGCTCTAGCCTCAAGTCCCACTTTCTAGTCCCTCCTCTGACATAGGCCCCTACCACGGTCATTAGCCCTCTCCTCAACAGCAGCCACGGACACAATGTTTACTGAATTTCAGCTCTACATCTTTCTGTAGGTTGATTTCCTCCATTCTCCTCCCACCCAAAATGCCCTTTCCCATTGACAAAATTATATAGAGAAAGCCCTAGAGACCCCTCAGAGACCAAAACAAATGAACAACAACAACAAATAAACAAAAAACCCATGCCCTACTTCTTATCTAAACTTCCTCTTGAGTTTCTTCTTGATATCTTTTGAAATCTCAAATCCCCACCCAAGGCAGCAGACTCAGATAGTCGATGAAGCCCCTAGTTTATTACGTTTGAGCCTATACAAAATAAAGCCCACCTGCCCTAAACTCACCCCTTAACATGGACAAATCCTCGTCCACTCAATAGGAGTCAAGTTCACTTCCTTTTTATGTCTATAAAAGTCATTTGTCTTCCTTAGAAGCCCAAAGTTACTTCTGTTTTTGCAAGTCATCTGACTTCCTTGTTGCAGCAAAATTTTGGTCTTCCTAATAAAATGCTGTAATCTGCACAGTCAACTCAGATTAGTCTTTTGACTCTCTTCTTTCCTTGGCAACCGCGTCTACATCTACTTCCTCCCTGAAGACTCCTCTACCCAAGGGGGTAGTCGGGACAGAAGTGTGGGTGGCCTGGGCCCCAAACTTGCAACTGGTGCCTGAATGACAGTCATGTAGATGATTCCTTTTACCCTGTGGAGTCTGGTTTTACTACAAGGAGAGTTAGAATTGAATTGCATGGCAAGCACTTCAGTATCTGCAAATGTTGTAGAAGTTTTTGATATCCCTTATAGTTTTCTTCCTCTTTTTAAAAAATAAGAGATTTGACTTGACAGGTGAACTAGCTGCCCTCCCCTCTACGTGGGACCCGACTCCCAGGGGTGTAAATCTCCCGGGCAATGCAGAATATGACTCCCGGGGATGAATGTGGACCCGGCACCATGTGGGACTGAGAGTATCTTCTTGACCAAAAGGGGGATGCAAAATGAGAAGAAATAGTTTCAGTGGCTGAGAGATTTCAAATGGAGTAGAGAGATCACTCTGGTGGACATTCTTATGCACTATATAGATAACACCTCTTAGGCTTTAATGTATTGGAATAGCTAGAAGTAAATACCTGAAACTACCAAACTCCAACCCAGCAGTCTGGACTCCTGAAGACAATTATATAATAATGTAGATTACAAGGGGTGACAGTGTGATTGTGAAGACCTTGTGGATCACATCCCGTTTATCTAGTGTATGGATGAGTAGAAAAATGGGGATAAAAACTAAAGGACAAATGGGGTGGGATGGGGGGATGATTTGGGTGTTCTTTTTTCACTTTTATTTTTTATTCTTGTTCTGGTTCTTTCTGATGTAAGGAAAACGTTCAGAGATAGATTGTGGTGATGAACGTATAACTATGTTATCATACTGTGGACAGTGGATTGTATATCATGGATGATTGTATAGTGTGTGAATGTATTTCAATAAAACTGAATTTAATAAAAAAAAAATAGAGATTTGAGCTTTGGAGCAGGCAGAAGTAGAAAACTTTTGACTCAAGGGGGAGAAAAATAAGATGAGACATAAGGAGGATGGAAAGTTTTCCCTGCAAAGCTCCAGAGCAGTTTTGGCATCTACAAATAGGAAGTGAAGCAAATTAGTTACACATACCTGGCCAATGTCAACGGCTGGATTTATACTGCAGCCAATATCCATGACAATGTCTGTTCTGATGTTCTAGCAATAAAAAAAGAAGTTTTAATATTTACTTGAATGAAAACAACTTAGGAAAAAGAAGCTGAGAAAAAGGCTGGCATTTGGGGGGGCAGGGGGAGCCATGTTCCTTCAGGAGAAAGAAGCAACGAAGATTTTTTATCTGAAAAGAAGAGCTTTCAAACTTATACAAATACTCTTAACCAGCTTAAGCACCATTTCTTACCCCTTGGAAACAATAAGAGGGAAAATATTGACTTGACTTTGATTCAAACTGATTGATGCAACAGATTGAGTTTACTCCAACAGATACAACATATGACAGCAAACAGAAATTGTCTGAAGCTCTCGTGAACATAGTTACAAAACAACCCAACATCAGCAGTCCAGCTGGCCATATTTGTAATTTAGGGTTCTATAATCATAAAGGATATTGGTCTATAATTCTCTTTTCTTGTGATATTTTTACCTGGCTTTCATATTAGGATGACTTTAACCTCATAGAATGAGTTAGGAAGTATTCCCTCCTCTTCCAATTTTTGGAAGAGTTTCAACAGGATAGGTGTTAATTCTTACTGGAATGTTTGGTAAAATTCATCAGTTAAACTATCTGGTCCTGGGTTTTCTTTGTTGGGAGGTTTTTCATTACTGATTCATTCCCTTTCCTTGTTATTGTTATGTTGAGATCTTCTAATTCTTCTAGAGTCAGTGTAGGTAGTTGTGCATTTCTAAGAATTTGTCTGTCTCATCTAAGTTACATAATTTGTTACATAAATTGTTATATAAATTGTTACATAAATTTGTTACATAAATTGTTCCTAGCATCCTCTTGTAACCTTTTTTGTTTCTCTTCCTTTAATGCTGACTTGCATATTTATTTGATATTTTGTATTGCACATATTAATGCCCTCCCTTTCATTTCTGATTTTAGTTGTTTCCTCTCTTTTTTTCATCAATCTAGCTAAATGTTTGTTAATTTTATGGATCTTTTCAAACCAACTTTTGGTTTTGTTTTTCTCTCTATTGTTTTTTGTTCTCTATTTCATTTACCTCCACTCTAATCTTTGTTATTCCTTTATGATCACTTTGGGTTTAGTTTGCTCTTCTTTTTCTAGGTCCTCCAGTTGTGAGGTTAAGTCTCTGATTTGGGATCTTTCTTCCTTTTTAATGTAAGCATTTAGAGCTATACATTTTCCTTAAGCACTGCTTTTGTGGCATCCTGTAAGTTTTGGTATATTGTGTTTTCATTTTCATTTGCCTCAATATCTTTCCTAATTTCCCCTGTGATTTCTTCTTGGACCTATTTGTTTCTTAATAGCACATTGCTAAATTTCTACATATTTGTGAATTTTCCATTTCTCCTTCTATTATTGATTTCTAGCTTAATTCCATTGTGGTTGGAAAGGATACATTGTACTATTTCAGTATCTTCGAATTTATTGAGACTTGTTTTGTGACCGAATATATTGTCTATCCCGGAGATTGACCCTTGTGTACTAGAGAAGAATGTTATTCTGTTGCTGTTGGGTGAAGTGTTTACATATGTCCATCAGGTCTAGTTGGTTTATAGCATAATTTGCAGTATTGTTTATAGTATGGTTGGTTTATAGTATTTCCTTATTGGCCTACTATCTAGCTGTTCTATCCATTATTGAAAGTGGTATACTGAATTCTCCTACTGTTAATGTATAACCATCTATTTCTCCCTTGAAATCTGTCAGTATTTGCTTCATATATTTTGGAGCTCTGCTATTAGGTACATATCTATTGTAGCTGTTATGGCTTCTTGTTGAATTGACCCCTTTATCAGAACATAGTGACCTTCATTGTCCCTTGTAACAGTATTTGACTTAAGTCTATTTACCACGATATTAGAATAGCTATCCCAGGTCTTTTTTGGTTACTATTTGCATGTATATATTTTTCCATCCTTTCAGTTTCAATCTACTTGTGTCTTTGAATTTAAGGTGAGTCTCTTAAAAACAGCATATAAGTTGGGACATTCTTTTTAATCCAGAAGTAACTGTTGAAATTGAAGGCCTTCTGCCATTTTGATATTTATCTTTGTAAGTCTCATACCATTTTTATCTTCAATTCTTCCTTTAATGCTGACTTACATATTTATTTGATATTTTGTACTGTACCATTTTGGGCCCCTTCTCATTTCTTGCTGTATATATTTTTCATATATTTTCTTTATAATTACCATGGGTCTTGAATTAAACAACCTAAATCTGTAACAATGATCTTTGGTTTGATGCCAACTTAAGATCAACAGTATACACTTACATGGTTTCTAAACCTCCTATCCACCACATTTTTTGTTGTACTTGTTACAAATTATATCTTTATTCATTGTATCTCTAAAACCATAGATTTATCATTACTTTTTTATGCATTTGCATTTTAGCAAGAAGTGGAGTTACATACTAAAAATACAATATCATAGTATTGGCATTTATAATTAACCATATGGTTACCTTTACTGGATGTCTTTGTTTCTTTATGCTGCTTTAATCCACTGTCTAATGTCCTTTTGTTTCAGTCTGAAGAACTTCCATTAGCACTGCTTATAGGTCAGGCCTAGTGGTGATGAATTTCCTCAGCTTTTATCTGGGAGTGTATTAATCTCTCCCTCATTTTTGAAAGACATTCTCATTGGATATAAAATTCTTGTTTGGCAATTGTTTTCTTTCAGCACTTTAAGTATTTCATCCTACTGCGTTCTTGCCTCCGTGGTTTCTGATGAGAAATCAGCACTTGATATTTTTGGGACTCCCTTGTACATAACACAATGCCTTTCTCTTGCAGCTTTCAGAACCCTCTCCTTGTCCTTGGCATTGGACAGTTTGATTACTATGCATCAGGCCACGGCTGTTTCTGAGTTTATCCTGTTTTGGATTCATTGGGCTTCTTGAATGTGCATAGTCATGTCTTTTGTTAACTGTGTCATTATTTCTTTTAATATAGTTCTGCCCCTTTCTCTCTTTCTCTTCCTTCTGAGTCTCCAATAATGCACATATTGGCATGCTTGATGGTGTTTCATAGGTCTCTTAGGCTCTGTTTGATCTTTTTAATTCTTTTTTCTTCCTGCTCCTCAGTCTGCATCATTTCAATTGTCTTGTCTTCAAGCCACTTATTTTGCCAGCTCCAAATTACTGTTGAAACCCTTTCAGGAATTCTTCATTTCAGTTACTGTGTCTTCCACTCCAGGAGATCTGTTTGGTTTCTTTTTAAATTTTTCTGACTCTTTATTGAGATTTTCATATTTTTTATTCATTGTTTTTCTGATATCCTTTAGTACTTTCTTTGTGTTTTCATCTCCTTGAGCTTGAGGATATCAGGTATCCTTTTTTTAAAGTCCTTGTCTGATATGTACGAACCCTGGTCTTCTTCACTGATTGTTTCTGGATTTTTATCTTGTTCCTTTGGATGGGTCATCATTTCCTGTTTCTTTCTTTGTCTTGTAATCTTGTTGCACACTGTACATTTAATATTTTAAAGTGTTACCTCTGGGATTTAGTTTCAGAGCTACCTATTCCTTAAGTTTGTTATCTAGTTAGTGATATGACAGAGATATCCTTGAGTACCAGGAGCTAACAAAAACAAGCAAACAAATACAAAAACTGTGTTTCATCATCTTTGCAATCTGGCTGTGCATTGGCTGGTGCTCCCCTTTAGAATTTAGCCCTCCTATCCAGAAGATCTCCCGAAGGCGAATATGACGTGCATCGCCCTCCCTGTCTTTTCTGAGCCTGTATCTCATCATGGTCTTGTGCTTGCTGGTGGCCTTAGGAATTCCCACATTTACAGGAATTTGAATGCTCTCTCTACTCCCTATGAAATAGTCTCTCTCCCCCTTTCAGGTGCTTTATTGTATGACTCAAAAGAGGTTAACCTTTGCACTAGGCTGCTTTGTCTTAATCATTTTTTATACTGCTTTAGGTGTCTGTAAGCTGCTTCTTCCTGCAGGGCAAGTTTTGGGAGTGTGAGCCACAGTAGAGTTTCCTGGTTCAGACTTTCAGGCTGCCCAACTGATGGCTTAGCACTGACATACAGGCACTGCAGTAAGCACACAGGGGCTACTCCACTCCCTCTGGAACAGTGACAGGTACCCACAATGGGAGTGAAGGCTGGCTCCATTCTGTACCACGGAGAGGGTGGGGGAGGGGCAGCAAGGGCTCTATAAGCTTCTCCTAGTGTTTTTTAAGCAGCATTTTCTTGATTTGGCACTCACCCAGTTACTGCAACACTTAAATTGTTTTCTAGAGTTCTGAGGAAGATGGCTCTGCCAGTTTTTGTTAATGGTTCAAAGCTTTTGTGGGTGGACAGCATGCTGGAGCATGTTAAGTCTCCATCTTAGTCGAATGGATGCCTTATTTGATTCAGCCACTTTCTTTTGATAGGGCTGGAGAGGGTGGTTTTAAATTGTGGTTGCCTGCCTCCAAAACGGCTCTGAGTGATCTCCCCCACATGGTATTCATGCCCTTATGTAGCCCCCTCCCATATCCTACCAGGGTTAGTTTGTGAAATCAGTAGCACACAGCAGAAGAAATAATATGTTGCTTCCTATATTAGATTTTGAAAGCTGTGGCTTGTGTCTTGAGTGCTCTCTTGCTTGCTTGCTCTATCTCTTTCTCTCAGACCACTGCCATGACCTTATATAAAGGTCTGCATAGCAAGGAACTAAGACTTCCTGCCAACGACCATGTGATAGAACTTAGAAGAGGATTCTCCAGCCTCCAGTGAGCCTTGAGATATGAGCAGCCTGAGCTGAAAGCTTGACTGCAACCTCATGAGAGATCTTAAGCTGAAACCACCCACATTAACCACTCCCAGATTCTGGACCCTCAGAAACTGGATGAGCTAATAAGTGTTTGTTGCTTTTAACTGCTAAGTTTTGGGGTAATTTGTTCTTCAGTAATAGATAACTAATACATAGATGCAGGTTCAAAGAGAGGGAAATTTTGGAGGAATAAGGACAATTCTATCAACATGAGGAGAATGGCTAATAAAGAGGCCCCTGAGGAAGGTTCTTGGTGGGATGTGACATTATAGCTTTTTGCCTGGGGATGATACCTACCTTGGCTACAGATCTAGCTTTATGAAGGCATGTGATGAGACCATTTAGCTTTCTCTTAAGATTGTTCTAATAAGTTGCACGATCACACCTTAAACTTTCATACCAAGGCTAATTATAACCTTGTTGTTGGATCTTAATAAGACCAAGATATAAAGGATAAAAAATAAAATCCACATGATTAAAAGTGATGTTTTCATCAACTGTTTCTTTGAGGGAGAAAGGCTGTAGTAATCAATTATAAGGGAGATTTCTATTGACTTCCATAACAGAGGACAGTTATTCTAGCTTATAAACCATGCTGAGAGTGGTAACTATTTCACCCCCATCCAAGGCTCCCCAGAGGTAATCTGGTCTAAGTTAGTTGGCACTGCTAGAATCCAGACCAGGCAGATACTAGAACAGGCAGGTATAGTAAAGATATATATAATTTCAAAGATTAGGCTGACTATAGTTAACAAAAATACTTACTGGGAACATAATAAATGAAATGAAAACACATCGGGGCAAAATCTAAGAATGTAGCCATGAGGGACATTTGAATATATTAAGAACTAGAGCTTGCTTCTTTGGTAGGTTTTGGGACAGACTATTAGCTTGGGCACATGACAGTTATGAGGGTATCACAGTCCCATTAAATGCATTTCTGATTATTTATTATTATGACAACAGCTGTGTTTCTCCCCAAAGGCTCTGCTACAAGAGGAGAAACTGTGTAATTCCGTGAAGTGCGAGTGTGTATGTGTGACTATATGTGAGTATCTCCTTAAAGCACCCATTAAAATAATTCGAATTTGCTTCAACTGTCTAAAAAGCAGGACCTGGCTGGGAAAAAGATACCAGAAGATCTCTGCCCTGTGCTGGCCCTCGGCACCAGTTAGTGGATAATGGATAACTATGAAATCCTTCAAAAACATCACACGATTACATTCCACATGAACGGTCAGGATGGGCAACAGTCTCCCTGGAAGCCCCTTACAGGCTGCATTTCTTCCCCAGGTGGCTTTCTTCCTGATTCCATTAAAAAGAGCCGAGAATTTAAGAGGAGTGGCCACCAGATGTTTCCGAGGATGCCACCACACCAGCAGGGTGATTGCTAAGCCTCTACTTCCTCCTGCTAATACAGGGAAATTATCCTGAGGTCAAGTACATGGTGCGGTTACACACTGGACTCTCCTCAGGTTGAGGGAATATGTGGACTTGAGATGTATTTTCTGTGTAACCTGAAGACCTTTCAAGTCGGTACTGACCTTATGATCACCTGTCAGGCAGTCTATTTCAACCTCGGAACAGGCAGCTCCAAAAACAAAGTATTCGAAGGGATGACCTTCGCCCTTCTCCCAGTCCATGTTAGCCTCATAACCCCTGGAGGAAACAGAGTTCTTGAGGAGTGTGTTAAATGACCAAGTCCCCTAATTACAGACAATGACAACGAAACAGCCCCAAACAGCTGTGCTCACTTTGTACGCACAGCAAACCAGAGGGATGCACCTTACGATGATGGCCCAGCACATAATGTGTGCTCAATAAATATGTTGAATAAATAAATATTTACTTCTTTCTTATGAAACTTGCCTTGTCTTATCTAAAAAAAACCACCCAGTCACTTCTTACCTCAGGAGGTTAGCTGCTGACTTAGGATTATCCCTCCTGTTGTTTTTGACTCACATCGGATCACGCAATCCTACAGTCATCAGACTTGGGGAATTCAACCTTCATTTTACACCAAACACTATTACAAAGATTCACACTTGCCTGCTTTCTCTAGCTTCCTGGCTCCATGATTAAGCCTTCTGCATCAGGGATCGGGCTCCCCAGTGCTCGTTCTTCACCACTACTCTGGTCTCTCACAGTCACAAACCCCATGACTCACTCTGTCCCACCACTTCTCTAAGGACACCAAAGAGTGTCAAGGACACAAGAGAAGTATGGCTAGCAGCATGCCAGAATTCTCTACCCCTCTCTCCTCTGCTTCTCCCAGTCTGGAGGGGGACATTAAAAATGCTTTACAATGATTGTTTCTCTTAACCAGTCAGTGTCCTGGGACTCCCATGACAACTGGGGACTCCCAAGACAACTGGGCAAATCACAAAAACCAGGCAAATCTCTGTATATCCCCTGCTCTCTGATGGCTTAAACTCTTCATTAAAATAAACTGAAACAATTGTTTTCTAAAGTAGTTGAGTTCCAGTTCCGCATCTTGACATCAATAGTTACTGTCAAAATTTCTGATTTTTTGCCAATCTGTAAGGTAAGGAATGTTGTCTATCTTATCACAAGTTTAATTTTCATTCCCTTACCTTTTAACAAAGGTAACTTAAGGGATAGACTGTGTTTTCAAGAAAGTCAAACACTGCTGTGGGTTCCAAGCACTAAGCCCTCTAATGCCACTCAATGTGATTTGAATTATCAATTCAGCTGAATTTTATTTGTGTGCCAATTTTTCCCAAAAATCTTTTTCTGGACATTTGGATTAACTAGCAGGTAAGGTAATGTTCTTTCTAACAGTGGGCTACATGAAAGTACGAAATCAATTTTTGCCAAAATTGCTAACAGAACTGTAACTCTTCCACAAGATACTGCTACTACCTTCCATAGCATAAGACTGAAAGGACAATTTACCTGAAGTATCCAGTAGCTGAAAGGCTAATGCTTTCCGCAAAAGCAGCCTCTGCCTGCAAAGGAAGAGTATAATGATGCATTGAGGATATTTAAATAAAATCACGTGAGACTTCAATTTTAATTTTATTATATATTACATAAAGCTATCATTAGTAAAAATTGGGAAGGACCAAAATTAATTTATGCATTTCAGCATTCTCCATCTCCACAGGCCTTCATGGTATACTACTTGTAGTGACAGCATTTAGTCAATCAATGCACATGGTTGCAGTAAATAATTGCCATGGTACATTACATTTATAGACTGGACTACAGTCGGCAACGCAGTTTCTGCTTATCAACAACTTCACTCAGTCATCTGTAGAGACTCAGCCTATTAACATGGAACATTTCAAGAAACAGTGGTTGGTTGGGTGTTGAGTTTTAATATCATGTAGCCAAAACCATTTTAGGAGAGGGGAATAATTTTGCTAAACTCTACCATTTAACCCTAAAAGGTCTCCTGACTCTGAAATGCACATAGTTGACCACTATACAGCAAAACAGGGGTGAAGTCCAAGACCAAGTCTGAGAGTGATAACCACAGCCCAGGAGAAAAGAAACAGGGCTGAATGGCAGAGGACTGGCCCTCCCACCTGCATCTCTCTCTAGCTCTCTGCAGTCTAGCTCTCTCTGCGGTTTTGAGCTCAGGCAGCACAGGGCAGAGGGCAGAAAGCAGAAATAAATACGCCCAGAGAGGACTGAGATCTCCCCTAAACATGAATTATAGAATGAGTCCCAACTCTATGGAATAGCAGGGACCATTCCTAAGTAGGACTGCCTAAGTGTTCTTTTCTTCAGGCCAGTGCTTTTAATGTTGTAAAGCCCGGAACAGTCAGCACAACACAGACCCCTGGCCTTTGCTGATGTCCTTTCAATACCATCCGGCACTTTACAACCTACTACTTTGAAAACTTTGGTAGTTGACTTTAGAATTTGTATCTTTTCTTCTAGCTAGACTGTAAGTAGAACAAAAGAACTAAAAGAATATTTTTCCATTTCATTTAGTGCCTAGTGGAAGGTTGAATATATACTCAATGGCTTGGCTATCTATTTCTAAATGCTTGTGTGATTTTCACTTTTTTAAGAATGACTCTAGTGTTGTTCCTCCATTTTAGGAAGAGTAGATTCACAAAGAAGGAGAACAAACAGGAGTTCTGGACAGAAAAGCCATCTCTTTCTCTAATAGCTGAAGAATTTGTGGAATTTTTCCAGACGTAAAAGTTCCTCCACCATATTATGACAGCATTTCCACATGCTGAGAGGAAATCACTATACGACTGTTGCACCTTTTAAAATGCATATTCTGCAGATTATTTACACATATCTCTCTCATTTCCTTCCCTTTTATTTTTAACATACAATGCAGAGTAACACATTCTCACCCAATCCTTCCAAGTGCCCCGAGGATTCTTGCTGATGATGGGTTCAAGGCGTTTTAGAAGAGTTTGACAAGCATCCTAGGAATTATTTTTTTAATTAAAATTATCATCATAAAACGGCAAAGAAAACATACAGATCAGCATTACATTTATTAAATATATCAAGGCCTGTGTAATTTTACTGAGGGGCTAGGATAAACAGTGGTCAAAATTCAGAGTATATAAAAGATATATTACGTAAAACGGAACTTTGGTTTTCAAGGTATGACCTAAAGCTGGGTCAAACATTATATATAGGTTTTGGTGGTGGCCAAGAAATAAACAAGCTAAAGGATGCAGAACAGAATGAGCCTTCCCCAAGGGAAGAAAAACAGAAGACAATGATAGAACGTTGTTATCAAGCAAACTACTGTAATTTTGACATTTACCAAAAGGAATAATCCAAATCAGACTGTACAGAGCAGCCTCTTATTCGAGTTGTCTATGTGGGTTTTGTTTATTTGATTGTTTAACAGAGACATGGAGGAATAACTGAAGTGACAAGAAAGATTAACAAGAAAAAGTTTTATAAGACAATCGCAGGCCAAAGATTAGAAGAAGCGAATGAAGAATGGCCATTCACTCTTCCATGGGAGAAATCATTTTTAAAACAAAAACTGTTTCTTATTCTTTTGTTTCCTTTTTCTCACCTCTATAAAATGGAGAAGCTCTTATCTCCGATTCATTCTATTTTTCTTTAAAGTATTTGAAGTCAGCAGTTCAAACTTAGCCTTAATGCTTTTAAAGTTAACATCTTGGAAACACTACTTTGGAGGATCTTTAACAAAAGGTCCCATAGTGACAGTGAAGGATCATGTGGTCCAGCCCTTTCCAGGGCAGGGTCATTTGATAGTTGTACATTCATTTCTGGGATTCTTTGATACTGGGGAAGCTGAGCAAGGAGTCAGAATGGCTGGGTCAGGGGTAGACACTTCCTAAGGGAGCTCCAGCAGCTGCAACAATGTACAAAACTCCCCACCAACTCCTGATCCTGCCCCCATGAGTGACCTACGCTAAAAGATGCTTGACTCCTGCAGTCATGAGAACGGGAGAGAGGGGTTTGGGAGTGGAAACGGAATTCATTCTGGAGCAATCAACAAATTCACAATGAAAACCACTAGACTAAGTACTCCTTGGGGGAAGAAATGAGTCAGACTGAACCTTGTATGTCCAGCTCCTAGCAGAGTTCCTGGCATAGAGGAGAGGCTTCATAAACATTTGTTAAATAAATGAATTTTGTATTTGAGTCAAAGCAGTTCATCAGCAGGAGTGAGAAAATCAGAACCAAACCTGGGATATTAGAAGGGACATTGTCTGGTAAAGATCTATATGGGCTCATCCAGCAGCATAGGGTAGAAGTTATTTCCCTTAAAACAGGCATAGCCAACTTGAAGTAAGCAGTCTAGGCGGGGGCTACACATCCCAGAGAGAGGCCCAAGGGAAGATCAAGTGCTGGTAGAGCTACCAAGGGGATCTGCCCACCGGTGCCTTCACATTTCTCCAAAATAAGCTACCTGCTCCGCCAGCTTGTCCCAATGCTCCTGCACACACTCTTTATATCGTTACACTGTATTAAGGCACCACGAAAGTGGAAAGACATAACAGACATTTTTGAGGAAAAGTGAAAGGACTTGCTCCCTGGTTAGATGTTAGGAGTGCAGGAGAAACGAGTGATGGCGTTTCCAGTACGGGAACTGGCTGGATTGGGAGAAGGAGCAGCTTTCACTGAGAGGATGGGAGAAAGACACAGGAGGTAGATTTACATCTGATCCCACCCATAGATTTGGCCCTGACAGGTTTAGTGATTTGGGTGCCAGAGCAACGACTTTTACCTTCACTGCCATTCCGTTGCCATCTGCCACCACTGAAGCTCCAGAGACATTTGCATTAGGGACAGTTTCTGTGCTGGTCCCACGCAGGTGAACATTTGACATCGGCATCCTTAACTCACGGCTGACCACCTAGAGTTTAGAAGAACAAACAGAGAACTTTGGTTAGTCATAGAGCCATAGCACATGACACGTGGGAGAAGCCCTCATGGCCATGGCGGGGGATAAGGGCAGAACCCTGAATTCCTCTTGGAGGCAGCCACAGAAAGGTTTGTCTTCCTACAAACCCTGTAGGAGAGGTTGCATATTCCTGATGGCAGAATATTCATATAAGCATATTCATGAAGTCAGAAACTAGATACAGGTTACCAGGCACCAAGTAGGGAAGGGGAATGGGCAGTTAACATTTAATTGGTATGGAGTTTCTGTTTGGGGTGATGGTAAGTTTTGGCAATGAATAATGGGGATGGAGGCACAACTTTGTGCATGTTGTTAACACCACTGAATGGTATATTTGAAAAGGGAAGAAAAGGGAAACTTTAGGTTGTATATAAGTTACCATACATACACATAAACAAAATTCACAGAATTGTACAGAACAATGTAAATGCAGTAAAGTTAATAACATAATTATAATAATAGTTCCATGAATTATAAGAAAGGTACCACAGGAATGCAAAATGTTAATAATAGGGAAAACTGTGGGTGTGAGAGGGGGGTATAGGGGACTTCTGTACTTCCTGCATGATGCTTCTGCAAACTTACAACTGAAAAAAACAAAACAAAACAAGAAACAAAAACCCTGCTGTGAGTTGGACCCCAAGCCCTGAGCACACTTTCTTTGATTTCTCAGGTGCAATAGCATCAGCAAGAGGAGGAAAGGGCCCAGGTCCAGCAGGAAGAATCACTCTACATCTTTACAATCATAAGATTATCAAGGGAGAACTTGGGGCCTGTCCTACCACCACACACGGTGGCATTCTAGCAGGGTGTGCCTTATCCCTGACAGGAGACACATTTGTTATGAGCAGAACAGCACAGCTCTTGTGAGTGAGAACAATGACCTTGGGAAAGTAGTTCCATGAGCATCACATGCACCATGGAGAGAGAAGGGGTTGGTGCCTACGCCGAGCCAACGGCTTAACTAGATGCTTCATTCTTTCATTCTTAGTGCTAGGGAGCAAAATCATATTGCTTACTTGAACTGATACAAAATACTCGTCTCTCCTGCTAGCAGTAGGGCTTAATAGAGTTCACCCACAACTGCTACAAGGACATTAGCATATAAAGTCCTTTCACAACGCTTGGTTTTCAGAAGATTGTCTACACAGAGTGTCCTGGCTTAGAACATAAAGGTCTCTGCTGGCTCAATAAGGAAAGTACTGACATTTCACCAAAAAACGGGAAGAGTAGGAGCAGACAATTCCAAAGTGACTGATAACGGGAAGGAAAATATAATAGTCAACATCACTACAATCAGAAAAATGCAAATTAAAGGAATAATGAGATACTACCACTCACCTATCAAATAATCTATGATTAAAAAAAATCTATAATAGTCAATGTAATGAGATGGGTACTTTCTGGAAAAGAATTTGGTAATATGTGTTATGAGAGAGAAGTTATTTAACCCCCTTTGACCCCATAATTCCACTTCTGGAATCTATTTTAAGAAAATTATTACTGATATGTTCTTAGGTTTATGCACAAAAATGTTCACTGATGTGTTTAACAATCAGGGATGGTTAAGTAAATTACACATACACCCACATGCATTCATTAAAAATCATTATTGCTAAGTATTCTTAATGACAGGAAGAATAGGGATAGGTGAAAAAAATAGGATATGAAATTATACAAGTAGTATTTTAGTGATCTTTTGGAAAAGAAAAAAAAAAGACAAGAAGGAAAAAACCCCAACCCAGTGATTATTACTAGATGGTAAAATTGTGTGTGGCCTTTTTTGTCTTTGAAATTTTCCAAAATTTTTATAATCTATAATACCAATATCATAATTAGAAAACAACAGAAAGAGAGAAGATGAAATCGAAACTAAAGTAAGTAAGCCAAAGAATACTGGTAAAGTTTGGTTAGAAATCTCAAATGTGGTTTATATTATCAATTGTACAGAGTACTTAATATAAAAATGGCAAAAAATAATGCAATACATGAAAATTTATACACCTTTTTATTGCCCTGCAAAGTTCAAAAAATGAAAATTCATTTGTTAATATCTACAACGGAAAGCAGTAAATAGATACACAATTTCCTCAAGCAGTAAAACAACCTGAAGCTCTTATGTCACATTGTTAGATTCAGTTACAAAATTGTCTTGTTTACTCTGTTCAGGCTATAGTTCAATAGCTTCAGCTATCGAAGCGAAAGACTCCTATCTTTTACTTTTTCTTTTGGAACAGAAAACAAACATTCATGGTTTCTCTCACACACATACCTACAAGTGTACACCCAACTTAATCGAATTCTTTGCATTCTTACCTGAATCATTTTAGTGTGGACCCCCTGCCCCATTTCAATTCCACCATGAGTCACCAGCACAGAACCATCTAGATAAATATGAACTAGGGCAGCAGCCTAAGCAGAAAAGATAAAAAACCAATTCCATGATCTTTTTAATATAACACATTTTCCTTGGAAATAATCCCCTCCTTTCCATCCCCCCTGCCCCCAGTCCCCACCAAAACCACACATGGACATGAACAGGGCCAGGGCACTGCCTGGTAAGTGCTGCCTCGTGGTCTCCCCGACGTTCCTTAAGCTACTATTTCCTAATCAGGACATGTGAGCACATTGGGACCTCCAAGGGTCCCTCTCTGGGGGAGCAACATTCTAGGTTTCCTTTGGAGGACATGAGAGCAATTTTAAAATGCACAGATAAATGGAGATAGGTTGGGAGAGAGGGAGGATAAGTCTTTGTGTTTAGACATATTCCCATAGTTGTAGGTATTTTGCAGAGAAGTAAAAATAAAAATCCAAATAGGCATGGGAGAGATTGACCTTCAGCAAGATGGTTATTGTTTGCTGTAAAATGAACTAAACCCATCCTAAGTCTTCTAGATAAGGAATCACAGAGCTTCAGAGTCAGAAGGGAATGCAGAGGAAACTTTGCAACTGTAGCTCCCCCCCAAGGACCCTGAAGATACCAAATGCCAACAGAGAATCAAAGTCTCCTGGTGGTGAGAAACACCCCAACTCTAAGCAAAACGTTTTACAATTAACAAGGATGTACCTTCTTGCAAGTCTGCCTGTGTTATACTAGGGGGTATGGAAATGTTCCAGGGGACTAAAGAAAACAAGGATGACTTCTTCATGTTGACTTGCCAGTGGGAGGGTAATATCAACACCATAAGGTCCTACAGAATATGCTTCTAGAAGTTCCACTGTGATCCAGGAAGCCCTGCGAGGCACACCTTTGCAGCTGCGCAGATGGGAAGTGCCAACCTCCCAGATGTGGTCTAGCTTAGTCAGCGGTCACTGGAAGCTAACCCTCTGCCACCTAGTTTTCCCAACATCTAAATTTCTCTGTAAAGTGGCATACAGTCTTGGATTTACAAAAGCAGAAATTTCTGGTAATAAGCTAATTCCATTTAACGAACATAAAATTTTAATAAGCCTTAATAACTCAGATTACTTGCAAGCAACACTGGACAGAAGTGAAAGTCAATGGAACTGCACACTCATCACCAGATGAACCCAAGGAAAGGGCTGCATTCCTACATCAAGTGTCTGCCCACCCGCAGGCCCTTCACAGCCACTGTGGGCCATGGACCACACCTGGAGAATTGCCTTCATTGCTGTCCAAACATTCATATTACCCAGTGAATGCCAAGCAGAACTTCTATTTTTCCAAGTAAGACACTTTGACAATGAAAGTGGGGGGCTCTATTTGCCTGGTCAGCAGATGAAAACTACGGATGTATCTGGCAAATCGGGACCTATGGGTGCTCTCTCCCTGAAGACAAAGGCACACACATTCACCATGCATGGAAGGACCATGGAATCTTGAAGAAGACATGATCATAGGGAACATGCCTTGGGAAGATGTAGCAGTGGACGTGTTATTGTCTTTTCATATATATCACCCCTAGAAACATTACCTTGTGCTCCTGGCCATTTATTCTCAAAACAATAAAGACAAGGAGTGGCATCCTCCAAAGAGCACCCAGAGGAGCTGGCTGCCCTGGGAGCACTCTGTCAGATGCCATGTGGTGCCAGCAACAACGGCAGCTCCTGGGCTCTGCTCGGTGGCACTTCACTGGACTCTACTCGAATGCGAGCCCCCTGAAGGGAAGGACCACACCTTAAGGCATCTCTTGGAATGCAACATAGTGACTCACATTGTTGAAGTGACATTTATCAAGTGTTTGATAAATGAATTTGCGACAGCATAGCCTTTTGATCTGTTTCTTGAGCTCTTAGACTCTATTTGGCCTCCTTGGCTCTGTGAGCAGAGTGTGGGTGTAACTCTTAGTTGGACTTGGCACATGTGACTGAGCCACAGCTACAGAGGATTGTGAATTCCCTACCCTGCAACCCTGCTGGCACAGCGCCCTGCCTGCATGTCCAAGGCAGTGTTTCTTTTAGAGACTGCTGAGTAATCTGTTACATATGGTGCTGTAATCTCCTACTGGCAATTTAAAATGACAAATTTGGTTAAGCGCCACCGCCTGGTGGTTTACTGTCAATGCCTCAAAAGATAATTGTGCAATATAAATAGCGTACTTAGTCTGTAATATTTAAATCTTTAACAATGACTGCTGTTATGGGTGAGAAGTTTGCTTTAATCCCACAGATTCCGTAAATGTCTCAGCCATTCAAATATTTGAGTCCCTACTCTGTGCCAGACACCATGCTAAGCCCTGGGAGTATGACGGTTAGTTAGATACTCTCTACACCCTTCAGTGTTCCCAGTCTAGGAACTAAATACAAAGTAGGTGAGGTACGAGGCAGTGTGAGATGATGAAGACATGTGGGCTCCACAGACAGACAGCTCCAAGGTCAACTCCTTGTCTGCCACTCATGAGTTACATGTCCTTGGGCAAGACAGCGAGAATCTCTGTAGGCTTCATTTTCCCTTCCATTAAACAGAGGGAATCACACCTACTCAAAAGGGATGAGATAGGGTTAACCCAAGTGGGAGATTTAGATCACCCAGCGCAGTGCCTCACACCTGGAAAGCGCAAATATAATTTCTAGATCCCTAGTCTATTTGCTTTGCTTCAGGATACATCTTCCAGCCCATGTCTTCCAGGAAGCAACTTAATTGTTCTCAAACTTCCGAGTCAGGCCTAAAGCAAATATTTTTTGTTGTTGTTATAGAAGCTGCTATTCTTTACATGATAAATCACTTATTCTTTAAATTGAAATAAATCTAAATCTAAATAAATTTTGAGAATTTATTTATTCTCCAAATAAATCATTTATTCTCTAATGAGTACAAGGAATGTAAAGATTTGAGCACCAATCCTGCTAAAATATAAAAGATATCCCTAAAGAGGAGCACACTCCTTATAAATAGTCCATCATTATCATCATTTTATTAACTTTATTTATTCATACTCCATAACCATGAAACACACACACCTCCTTCCCCCTAATTCCATTCTCTGGTGTCCTGTAATATACTTTTCTGTCTCTGCAGATTGGCTATTTCTAGGGATCTCTTATAATTTACATCATGCAATATTTGTCCTTATGTGTCTTGCTTATTTCACTGAGTCTAAGCAAATATTTTAAGCACAGAAGAGTTTCCCAAGCAGGGACGTCCCAATAGCCTTTGAGAGAATTTGTATTGCTGGCTGTTGTCTGTTTTCCCAGCTGAACTGAATCCCACCTCCAGGTCCCATCAATGGCATTTTGGGAAGTAGCTTGATGCACTAGAGAAACCACAGGTTCAGGAGCTAGTCAGATGAGTTCCAGCCCTGGCCCTGCCTCTTGCCAGCTGTGGGAATTCAGGCATATTCTTTAAGGTCCCTGTGCCTCAATTTTCTTATTGCTAAAATGAGGATACAATTCTTACAGGCTGCCCTGAGGGTTTAAAGAGATGAAATCCCAAAGGGCTTATATCTTAGTAGGTGCTCAGTAGTTACGAGGGAAATGGGACAGACCTGGTGTATGGTGGAGGCCAGCTATTAGGTAACAGGAGCCATTAAACAGAAGCAGCCTGCCATGGCTGCCCCACAGTCCAACACTCAAGGATTTCAAGAGGACCGTAAACAACAGAAACTACTTTCCCCAATGATCCTGGCCAGTCCACTCAAGGACAGATGGCCCAGACTGACTTCTTTGTTAACTGCCAGTGAATAAATTTAAACCTCAACATTCACCATTCAAAACTCTGAATTGGCTTGGCTGGTTAATGCCAAGGCAAGAAGTAGACCCCAGGTTTCCCATTTCCCAGCCAGGTGCTGTTTCCCAGCCCTGGGAATGTGCACAGAGGAGCTCTTTTCTCCTCTGCAGTAAAGCCAACCTGTCAATGCACAACTTTGGTGAAGCTTAAGAATTGGAGCATCACAACCCTTTGTCGAATCCAACTGCATGGGAAGGTTCCTCTGCACCTTTTGTTTGGCCTGGGCTGCTTCTGGGCAGCATTCCCACAGGTGTTTGGAGAACTGACCTGGCTAAGAGGAACTGTGCCAAGGCCGACAGGATATTTCAGTGGGACTATGGCCAGCCCTTTCTTTTTCCAGTAATTTTCCGCATTGAATTTTTCCACAGCCTCTTTCCTCAGGGAATAGGAAGACATGGCCAAACATTCTCTCCAACACTGGATCAGGCTCTTGGTATTAATCTCTTGTTTGTAGGGTGTTTGATCAATTTCCTTGTACATGTTTATGGTTCGGACCTTTAAAAGAAGAGATTGAAAGGGGAAAATGAATCAGCAGACAGTTTCTTCCACCCACTGTCCTATTCACATGCTGCTCATCCTGTAAGGCCCATACTGAGTCTTCCTTACTCCTCGGTGAAGCCTCTCCCAATGCCCACCACATAACATCCTTCTCCTCCGCTTCTACCCCAGAGTCTATAAATGTGGTAGCACTAACTCATAGGCTCTCTACGCTGCTGTTGTATACACGCGACAGAAGGAATCCTTTTCTTGTATTTCTTATATAACTCTTAATGCAGTGCAAACAGATTGGGGACTCTTAATTCTATTTACATTTCTGAGTATCTGTTGAAAGGCAATCCTAAATTTAATTACCAGGCTATACGACTTGGCTTACTGAGATGCTGTAGAAAGACAAGACCACTCACTTCCAAAATGGAACATATGAAAGGCTGTTTAAGTATAACCAATATCCAGGATGAAGAACAAATGGAGAGATTCCATACCAGGATGTCTGAAACACTGAGTGGAATATTTCCTGCATGGCCAGAATTGGACACTAAGGTCCACAGCTGAGAACAAAAGGCAGCAAGGACCTCCCACTCTTCAGCTGAACAAATGCTCAGCAGTTTCAGCCAAACACCTCCCCCAGGTTGCTGGCAGGGGCCATTAAAAACAGACACTTTCTTTAACCCCCTAAAAAAATTCTCATACCAATATTAGAGGAAGACTGGGAATTAGTGACCTATAGCCATTTTGGGGAAGACCATGTCTTCTAACCTCTCCCCTAACATCTCTGGATATGAAGGGCGGTCTTCATGTGATTCTCCTCCCAAGTGCTTCCAAATGTGGAGGAACGTCAGGGAGAGAGGCTGCGGCAGGATGACCAGGAAGGGAAGGGCAAGGACTCCCTCTGCTCCTCAAGTTCAAGACAGGAAAAGAAGATGGCTCCTAGCTATAGCCAGAGACTCTAATGTTGGGAGAAGAGCAGGTAGCTAAGCTGGGGGCCGGGGCTTGCTAAGGAGTGCTGAGGCATGGGCATCGGAGGAATGCTGCAAATGCCAGCCGAGGGTCAGCTGGAGATTTCACTCATTCTCACGGCGGACTGTGTGCTTCTGGGAGAGCTGGCAGAAGTGGGGCTCACAGACAACACACTCGTGCCACGAGCCCACTGGGAGGAGTCACACAGGGAGATGCTGACTGTTCTCCCCAGTCCTCCTCCTCTTCCTCCCTGCCCCAACACCACAGCAGAAGGCACAGGGGAAGACGAGGGGGTGTGAGAGAGCACACCATGTCTCCCCACCCCAACTCCACTCCAGGGTCCTGGGGGGAAGGGGGGAAGGGGAGAGAAAAGAGAAAAGAGGAGAGCTTATTCATGAATGAAGCTGGGACTGAGAATGAGAGAACTGAAAGGAGACCAGACTAGTAACTGAAATGACTAAAACTTTATGACAGTGAACTGAGATTTGCTAAGGAAGCCCATTACTCAGGGGAATGAGGGGTCTGATAGAACTTGTTGGTCACACTTATAACCCCAACCAATGGAGACTTCTCACTAAACAGGGCAGAGTCCAGGATTTTGGAGGAGTCTGAGTAAGATCAGGGTCACTGAACTTGGGAAAATCATGTAGGCTCTCTGGATCTCAGATTCCTTGGCCTGAGTGACTCACAAGGGCCCTCAGACCTGAAATTCAGTGTCTTTGTATGTCAGTCTAATTTAGTGTTACCTTTTCAGGGGACAAACCACATTTGGCTGCAACTTCTGTGATACAGGATTCGGTGATCAGTCCGGCCTGAGGAAAGCCAAACCCACGAAAAGCCGTGTTGGATGGAAGGTTGGTTCTGCACGCCCGGGCCCAGCAGCGCAGGTTGGGAAACTTGTAAGCATTATCCATTTTCAGAACTCCCATTTCTAACACCTGGAGAAATCCAGAGACCTCAGTCCAAAACCAGGCCATAAATGGAAGCCCTACTCTACATCACATCAACCATGCTAAAATACACCCATGGCCCAAATTAAATGTATTTTTAATAAAATAATGTTTAAAGATTTGAACTATTTTTCCTTTGAAATCATTATCTATTTTCATTTCCATATTTTAGAGTTAATACATTTTATTCAGGTTTCAAATATTTCCAAAGCCTTCTTTGGAAAAAGTTCATAGCCCTAAGCATTGGGTGTTTAGAATGTAATGAATGAAATGTCCAAATGTTTTGGTCTAATGCAGTGGTTCTCAATATGGATGATTTTGTCCCCTCTCCTCCACACCCCACCCGGGGACATCTGGCAATGTCTGGAGACATTTTTGGTTGTTAAAACTATGGGGGTACCGGTGCTACTGGCATCTATTGGGTAGAGGCCAAAGATGCTGCTAAATACCCAACAATGCACAGGGCAGTTCCTCCCACCCCCAACAAAGAATTATCCAGTCCAGAATGTCAACAGGGCTCAGGCTGAGGAGCCTGGTCTCATGCACGCATATGGGAAAAGTGCTCTACGTATGGGACGTGTGGAGAGAAAACACACAGAGGCCGATTTGGCCAAGATCTCCAGGCTCACTCTGTGGGCACCAATAAGTGACACGGGGCTATCCCTACAATGATGGTCCCTTATGTTTTTAGAATTAAATATTATTCAACTATTAAACATTCTTCAATTAAATCATTTTACGCAATACCCTTTCTCGAATGTGAACTTGTTCCTTCAAACAATTACCAGCACTGACTCGTCCAGGGTGGAGCCACCATTGCTATATTGCTCCATATCCAGGGCCAGGACTCTGCCGTCGTTCATGAATCCAACCTGGGGGAGGAGAGGCGGACTTTGATAATGGCACCGGAGGCTGTCATGTGTGAGCCTTCCACAGGTTACCCCTGATCTCAATCCAAGAAAGCCCACGTTAAAAGTAGAACATGTGATTTATGCTGCATCCAATCTCTCTAGCACCACTGTCTCCTTCCAAACATTGACAGCTTCCCTTCCCTTTAAAAAAGAAAGGAAAGAAAAGGTATGAAAGTAAAACAAATCAACAAAAACACTCCTATTTAATTCATCACTGCTATTAAATCAATTTTATCCTCTCCTAAAGCAAATCAACTGCATCATTTTGTGACCTCTCATTCTTGCCATAACTCCTTGAATTCTGGCTTCCATCTTCACATTTCTACCAAAACCTCCTCTCCTAAAGCCACTGTCATCTCCTAATCTCCAAATCTGGTGACCTGCTCCTGATGCACTCTGCAGGCTTTACTTAGACAGCCAATTCAATCAGAACTCTCAGTGGCATTTGGTGTTGCTGGAGGTCTTTGAAGTAAATTGCATCCCTGCTTTCAAAATGTACCCAATATCTCTGTTTATTTTCTGCACTCTGCTTCTGGATGTCTTCTGTAATAATCTGGAGTACTGGTCCAAGGCACAGCCTCTGAAGTCCAATTAACTAGCCCCTTAACTAGCTCGTGTAGGAAAGCTAAGCTCTTTGACCATCTATAAAATGGAAATAAATAAGATAATGCATGGAAAGTTATACACAAGTGACTGAAACATAGTGAGTAATCTAAATATAAATTAATATTACAATGATAAATATTAATATCATTTCTTGTCTTTACATACTCTCTCTCCATCAGAAAATAATACATTTTCACAGGATTAATTGCCTCCATGCTGATGGCTTCTATGACTATAACCCAGCTCTTTCAAGAAGTCCCAAATTGGTGAAGGACATTTCTACTTAAATGTCCTGTCATCACTTCTGCCCCACAATACTTACACAAACAAGCTCATCCTTGTCCCTCCCATTGGTTATTCCCTCCAACTTGTCGCTCTGCTAGAAAATTGCAGGTCATGTTTGTGTATTTTATTCTCCATTGTATGATACAAAGATACAATGATACAAAGATACAAAAGATACAAAAGATTTCCAGTTTATCACCAAATCTTATTTTACTCCATAATGGCTCTTGGACTCATTCTTTCTACTACATCTCACTATCTTGGCCCAGACCCCAACCCCAGCTACTTCATGTCTGAATGCAGGGGCTGCCTCCTGGTGGTCTTGTGCCTCCAGGCCCTCTCCTCCACAGGCCACCCTGCCCAGTGCTGCCACACTACCCTCCCCAAAGCACGCCTGTTTAGTTGTGACACTTACTGTTCAAGGATCGATTCAGTCTCACACCTTATAAGATCAAGTTTAAACTCCCCATCTGGAACCCTAGGCCTACTTCAGTCTGGCAGGACCTAACCCAACCAATTTTACTTTTCACTACTCTTCTAGGCACTCTGTGTTCTAATTCCCCCTCCTCTCCCATCCTGTCCCTATCAAATATGCCACATTCATTCCACCTCTGCACATTCGCTCTTACAATTCCCACCACTTGAACAGAAGGCTGAATGATGCCCCTAAAGCTATTAGGTCCGAATCTCTGGACCTATAAATGTTCCCTTATAGGCAAAACTTTACCTATGAGGAAGCTCAATAAGACTATGTGTGGATCTCTCAGCAGAAACCATGGAGGCAAGAAGGAAGTGGTGTGATATATTTAAGACACTGAAAGAGAAAAACCTCCAACCAAGAATCCTATATCCAGCAAGGCTGTCCTTCAAATAAGAGGGAGAGCTCAAAATATTTTCTGACAGACAGTGAGAGACTTTGTGAACAAGACACCTGCCCTACAGGAATTACTAAAGGGAGCACTGCAGAGTGACAAGAGAAGGGAGTGTGTGGTTCAGAATACAATTTTGGGAGATGGCAGCACAACAATGTAAGTACACTGAACAAAGATAGCTATGTATACGGTTGAGAGAGGAAGGTTGGGAGCATGTGAGACACCAGAAGAAAGGAGGAAAGATAAAGAATGGGACTGTGTAACTTGGTGAAATCTAGAGTGTTCAGCAGTTGTGATAAAATGTACAAATATGTTCTTTTACGAGGGCAACAAGAAAATGTCAACCTTGCAAGGTGTTAAAAATGGGGAGGCATTGAGGGAGGGATGCAATCAATGTAAACTAGAGATTGCAACATACAGAATCATTGTATTATGCTTCCTTTAATGTAACAAAGGCAATATACCAAGGTAAATGCAGATAAGAAGGGGGGATATGGGAGGCATGATAGACACTTGACATTGGTGTTGTCTGACTCTGTACTCTACTTTAAGATTACTTTTCCTTTTGCTACTTCCTAGCTGTCATTTTTTTCCTCTTTCTTTTCCCTCTCTACCTTCTTTGATGCTCCCTCTTGCCTTGTGGAAGAAATGTAGATGTCCTTATATAGATAGTGGTGAAGGTGGTGAACACATAAATATGTGATCATACAGAGAACCATCGATTATTTACTTAGGATGGAATGTATGGAGTGTGAACAAAATAATCTTTAAAAAAAATGGACTGATGTCAAAACCTCGAGGGCAATATACTCAGTGAAATAAGTCAGACACATATGGACAAATATTGCAGGGTCTCACTGATAAGAACTAATTATAATATGTAAACTCATAGATATGAAATATAAGGTACCAAGATATAGGATGAGGCTTAAGAATGGGGAGTGGTTGCTTAGTATGAGAAGAATGTTCAACTAGGATGAACTTAAATGTTTGGAAATGAACAGACATGTCAGTAGCAAGATGTGAGAATAACAGCGCTGAATGGCATGTGAATGAGGTGGAAATGGGAAGCTCAGAGTCATATATGTCACCAGAAGGAAAGTTGGAGGTCAAAAGATGGGAATGTATAAAACTGAATCCTAAGGTGGGCAATATCCATGATTAACTGTACAAATATTAGAAAACTCTTCCATGAACCAGAACAAATATATGACAATACAACTAGAAGTTAACAATAGAGGGACATATAGGGAAGAAATATATACATATTGTAAACTATATACTACAGTTTGTAGTATTTCAACATTCTTTCATAAACAGTAACAAATGTACTATACCAACACTACGAGTCAGTAATTGAGGGGGGTTGGTTAGGGACACAGGAGGATTTGAGTTTCCTTTTCCTCCCCCCCCCCCCATCTTTCACTTTATTTCTTGCCTGGAGTAATGAAAAGGTTCTAAAAATTGAACAAAAATTAAGTGTGGTGATGGATGCACAGCTGTAAGAAGGTACCAGGGGCAACTCATTGTACACTTTGGATCTTTGGATAATTGTATGGTATCTGAACAATCCCAATAAAAATTAAAAAAAAACAAACAACAACAAAAAACTTTACCTATGTCATTAAGTTAAAGATCTTGAGATGGGGAAGATTATCCTGGATTATCCAGGTGGGCCCTAAATGCAATCTCAAGTATCTTTATAAAAGGGAGGCGGAGAAACATTCGACTACAGACACGAGGAGAAGGCAAGATGACCACAGAGGCAAAGATTGGAGTGAGATGGCCACAAACTAAAGAAAGCCAGCAGCCATCAGGAGCTGGAAGAAGCAAGGAATGGATTCTCCCCTAGAGCCTCCAGAACCGAGAGAGAATAAATTTCTGTTGTTTTAAGCCACCAAATTTGAGGCAATTTGTTACAGCAGCCACAGGATACTAAAACAGCCTGGTATGCCTTCTTTCTGCCCACCCATTCTTGAAGGCCCATTTATGTTTCACCTTCTCTAAGAAGTTTCCTGTACATAATCCAACTCACACCCTCTCTCTCCACAGAGCTTTACTATGTATGTCTCACCTTTTGACTTGAGATAAGTATGTTTGCATTGTTTTTTTAATGACTTCATATGTGAAAATCTTATTTACCCAATAGAATTCTAAATTCCTTCTCAGCAAAATTTGCTTTAAAGATCTTTGTTGATCTAAATCAAACTTAAAACATAGCTTAGGGTGAATGTGATTTAAAATAGATACATCCATTATCTTCTAAAAATATGTATTTCGGTGTACCGGTTGTAGCAAGGATAATGCTATGCATTCAACAAACCCTGTTGTATTTCAGCCGGGCACAAAGGAAGACTGTATTTCCCAGCCTTCCTTGTAGTTAGGTGGCAGAGCTCTGGCCAGTGAAGTGTGGGTAGAAGTGAGGTCCAGCACTTTCAGGTCTGGTGCCTAAAACATCTCCCACCAGGGCCTCCATATTCTCTCTCTTACTGTGTCTCCTGCCCTCTGCACAAGATCCAGTGGAGGATTCAGAGGTCCTAAGGTAGTGCTGTCCGATAAAACTTCTATGGAAATGGGAATGTTCCATCCAACATGACAGCCACTAGCCACTAGCAATTAAAATACAGCTGACATAACTGAGGAACTGATTTTAAGGTTTATTTAATGTATTTAATTTAAAATTAAATAGCCATATGTGTCAAGTGTCTACCGTGTCAGACGGTGCAGTCCGAGCAGATGGTAGCACCACTAGATGGAGAAAGCTTGAGTCCCCGGATGATCTCGTGGAGCAGCGTCCTCCACTCTTCCTCCCCACTGACTACACTGGGCAGTTACTTGAGCAAGAAACAGCACAATAAGGGTTTAAGTCCCTGAGAGTTTGGGGTTGTTTGTTAGAGCAGTTAGCCCCACCCTGACAAACAAACTAGTAAAATAATTTCTTATAAAGCAAAAGAATAATTACTTTCTACTATGGAAATTTTTCTAGGAATTTCTGGTACATGGTCTTACAAAAGTACACCCTTGATATACTGAAAAATGAGGAATTGCAATTCCTGTTATTGGAGTTATGAATCTTATATTTAACTTGTTTCTATGTGGAAATAAGTAGATTATCAGAACTACTTTCATGGATGTATATACTCACATGTTTTCCAGTTATACACAAACTGACTTCTTTGAGCAAAGCAGAAATGCTGCACTGAACCAGTGCAAACAATCAGCACCAGAAATAGAAGTACAGCGTGTTGATTGGCTAATTGCTATTCCCCACTAGAGAAGAGCCGAAACATTTTGCTGTGCTGTACTGTGCATCTACAGATTGTTATATTAACAGTGAAAATCCTTTTTTTCTTCTTCTACTCACTTTGTACTTTCCAAGGTAAGGGTGGCGGCCTGCAGTTATTAAAATGTCTTCTCCTCGTTCCAGAATGCAGCGGACTGCACGGCCCTGTCTAAATGGAAAAAAGTAAGAGAGGTAAACTCTACCAGTAGGTAATATCTGGGTTGACATGTCTTAGTGAAGCGTGAGACCCATCTGCACACGCTACACAACGGAGTGGCTCCCGCCCCCAGGCTGTGTGATCTCAGCCTACGGGGGAGCCTCCCCTCCTTTGGGTCAGGGCACCTCATCTGGCACTTCCTGCATGTGGGAAGGAGGCTCTTGGGTGCCAGAGGCCCCAGCTACTGCTTTGGGCTCTTTTCCACTGTGATAGCGACCCCTGTTTTAGGCAAACGTCAGAGTTCACGTTATAGATTGGTTCAGAATGGAGGAACTCAGGTATTGTATGATTGCCAAGTGCTCCCTGATAGGACAGGCCCGGAGTCACGAACTTTTTGCTTCCTGGAAAAGAAAAACTGGTCTATATTACTCAGCAAAAAATTAAGCCTGCTCAAAGACAGTTTCCTATGGAATATTTTGAGATCCTTGGAGGAAAATGGCAATATAAATAAATAATGCTTCAAAAAGCAAAAGCTCCATTTAAATCAGGAAACATACGTATATGCATTTGTATATATATTTACACTCATATATGTATTTAAAAGGTCAGTTCAGCAGGTGCTAAAAACAAGTAACACCCCACTCATTCAGATATTATTTCTTTGAACTCTGCAGGCACCAAATATTTTTACTGTGGTTTTCATTCTTTTCAGTAATTGATTCGTTTAAAAAAAATTTTTTTTTAGAAATTGATTCTTATTTTGGTTCTTATAGTAGGTAGCCCATCAATATAAGACAAAGAAGTTCTAATAAGCTGGCAGCTTGTTTGTGTATTTGTATATTACATGTGATTTCAAATAACTTTGACCGAGAGTCTTCCTAACATAGAGAATTTTCAGTGTCCATTCATTTCCTTTTTAGTGTATCTAGCAGTTTTCTCCACTTACTTGTGAGCGGCAAATGCAGTGACGGCTGCCATGATGCTGGTTTTGCTGATCTTCCCCCCAAAGGCCCCACCGACTCGCCTCACGTGGCACATGATCTTGTTAGCCGGGATCTTCAAGGTCAAGGCAACTGCTTGCTGTGAATGTTAACCGTTCTCATTAATCTGACCCACCTTTGCAAGGACTTAATTGTGACTGTCAATCACATCCACAGCCTTAAGCAAAAGAAACTGTCCCCTGAAACAGGAGTGGGATGGCCATTACACATTCTGATTCCACAATGTTGTGCATGATACACAAACTGTGTGGTTATGCAAATGACAGGAACCTCCGCCTGCATCCCCTGCTGATCTCAGTGGTATTTGGTTATAATGACATCACCACAACTAGTAGGTATGCCTTCTAATACCAACGAGATAGTTATACTACTAATTTTCTTTCTTTTTTTCCCATGAACCACAGCTAAAGTATCCTTTTCACACGAATCCCTAGGGATAGGGTTCCTGAAGCGGAGAGATTCTGTGGCCTTTTCAAGTTTCTCTCAGACTGGGGCTTTTTCCTTCATCCCTACTGTTTCCACTGGAAAATAAGCACTGTCCTTGCACCTCCCAGTTGGATTAATGCTAACATGGGCCACTTGGTCTTTCCTGGATGCAGGGCTCTCTCTTCCTGGTCTTAGAGGCCCACCTAGTCTTAACAACTCATCTTTACAGTCGGAAGCATAAGAGGAAGTGACAGGCCAAGGTCACATAGAGGACCAGGAGCAGCACAGGACCAGAATGGAGTTCGTTTAACCCTTCTAAATGTTCCACCTTCTAAGGGGCGCTGCTCTCTACATTCCCACATTCTCACTTGCTCTGGTAATAATACTGGATCCTTATGACCTCCTGAATCAAGACCCTGCTGCCTTGGTCCCCTCACGTTCCCCCTGATGATTAAACCTCCCCTAAATGCACCCTCCACTCCAGCTTAGGCAGTCTTCATTATTTATTACATGCATGCTTTATTACATGCATGCTACCTGGTATGCAGGACACAGGAAATAAGTGTTTGCAGAAGGCACTCACACAAATGAAAGAATGAATGACGGCCTTGATCGTGCTGGGGCATTGCCTGGAAATGGCCCCTCTTCTCCTTGCTACCTAGGCAAACCTCACTTTGACAATAAATTCCAACTTCAGGCTTTTTCTTCCTGGGACTTCCTGGATAATTCTAGCCCTCAGCAAATGCTCTTTTCTCTTAATTCCTCCATCTGTGTAGATTCTAATTTAGATGACTTTACATCTCCCTGCACCCTATCCACTACTACTTCCTAACAGCTTCAGGTGCATTAGGCACTGTAAGCTTTGGAGGGTAAGACTCCCTCTTTTTCCCTTGGTATCCCTAATAGTGCCAAGAACAGAGCAAAACAGAACTGTTGCTTCTATAATAGGTTTTAAAGTTACAGATCCACAAACAAAAGGCCCCTATTTTAAAAATACTCTCTTAAAAGCTTTGAATAGGTATGGCTCTTATAGTCAAATGGGTATGGCTATTAGGACCCCATACTCTTTCAGTTTCCAGAATGATATTCTGTCTCTAATTGCTCTCAGTGTATTTTGCTGGCAGACATCATCCAGCCTCTCACAATGGCCCCAAGTTACCTGTATGAGTTTAGGAAACTGCGAGGACACGTAGAGATCCATTTCTTGATCCTCTCCTTTGGGAACTGCAAGCATGCTTTGGGTTTCCATATAAAAGTGTTCTTGACCTCCCACATGTATCTCCCCTGTTAAAGCAAAATTCACCAGAGTCAAGGAGGCAAACAGATGGAACAGGTAGCACCCTGCGGCTTTTCTCCCACTGTACAGGAATTCCACCGATAGTGCTTCTGCTGGGGCAGCAGGCTGCACAGTGAAGGGCCATGATCAGCAATGTTTATCCTTCGCTAGACCGCAGATTTGAAGTGACTTCTGTTGGGAATCTGCTGAGTGCTACACAGAGGGCCATGGAGCCCGAGGGAAAGGTACGCTTCTTTCTAGTGTGAAAATAGTATGGCAAGGGGACTTCCACTTCCAGGACGAGATGGAATTGATGCACTTCCCCCTACTCCTCCTACTCAATACAGATAAAAACCTGGACATTATATACACAGCAAACATAAGAGTACTCTTCAGGGGGAGAGAGGGCAGATTGGCTAAGGACCTTTGGACCCGAGGAAAGACACAGCAGTGAGTTCACTGTGTTCTTGTTTCTGTTTCACATATCCCATACCTGGTGCTGGAGAAGCTGGCAACCCAAAAACAGCAACAGACACAGACAAAAAAAAAAAAAAAGTCCTAAGACAAGCTTTCTCTCTCTAGCTAAAGGACCAACAAAGGAGAAGTCCAACAAGACAGAAAACTTTTAGACGATAACTGCTCTACTTGAGTCAAACCACAGAAAGAAACTGTAGCCCTAATCGTACCCAAACCAGCAAAGGTCAAGTGGGGAGCCTAGACTTCCACACTCACCAGACGGCAACATGGCACCCCCAACACTCCTCCAGGGTGGTGTCAGTGGGGACCATGTGGGGCGCTGGACTTCCATCCCCAGTCTGTGGAACAAGGTGCCCTTTTTCCTCCCCACTGGGGAGCCTGGACTTCATCCCCACCTGGAAGTAACAAGGTAGAACCCCGCTTTTCCTTACCAGCACAGTGTGAGAGGAGGCCTGGTAAAAACAGAGTAAATAAGATCCATATTTACAATACCCAAAATGTCTAGAGTCCAATTGGAAATCATTCATTATACCAAGAACCAGGAAAATCTCAACTTGAATGAGAAAAGACAATCAACATATGAGATGACACACTGAGATGACACAGATGTCACAATTATCTGAGAAGGAATTTAAAGGAACCATCATAAAAATACTTCAAAGAGCAATTACACGTACACTTGAAGCAGATGAAAAGAGTCTCATAAAGAAAAAGAAGATATTAAAAAAAGTGAAATAAAAATTTTATAACAGAAATATACAATAACAAAAATTTATAAACTCAACAGACAGACTCAATAACAGAATGGAGAGGACAGAGAAAAGAATCAGGGAACAATAAAGAAGACAGAACAATGGAAAACAGACTCAGTCTAGGAGCCTGTGAAACTGTAAATAAAAGATCTAACACTGTGTCATCAGAGTCGTAGAAGAGGAAGAAAGAGGGTTGAAAAAGTATTAGAAGAAATGCTGGCTAAAAATTCCCCCAATTTGGCAAAAGACATAAATAAAATAGAATCCAAACAGCTGAGTAAGCCCTAACCAAAGAAAACTATGCCAATACACATCAGAGTCAAATTATGGAAAACTAAAATCAAAGAAAATAAATTGAAAACACTGAGAAAGAAACACCATTTTATCTATAAGGGAAAAGCAATTCGAATTACAGTAGATTTCTCATCAGAAACCATGGAAACCAGAAGGAAGTGCTGAAATAGAAAAACTATCAACTCAGAATTCTATATCCAGTGAAAATATCCTTCACGAATGAAAGAGAAATCATAACATTTTCAGACGAAAGAGAGCTAAGAAAATTTGTCTTCAGCAGATCTACCTGAAAAGAATGGCTGGAGGAAGTTCTTGAAACAGAAAGGAAATGGTAAAAGAAGTAATCTTGTTTCAAGTGTGTATGTTAAAACATTTTGATGATAGGGAGGAAGACAGGATGAAAAAAATAAAAATATGAGTAAATACAACAGATATTCCTTTTCTTGGGTATTCTAAATTGTATTTGATGGTGGAAACAAAAATTATAACATTGCATCCTATTGCTCTCTCCGTATGTAGAGGAAATATTTCAGATAATTTTATAATAGGCGTGGGAGAGTAAAGGGACATAAAAAAGAGGTAAGTTTTCTACACTTCACTGGAACTGGTAAAACATTGACACCAGACTGTTAAGTTACATATGTATTTGTATGTATATGTATATGTGTGTATATACATACACACACACATAGTGTATATAATATATAATGCAATACCTAGAGCTACCACCAAAAAATCTATACAAAGAGATAACCTTAAAAACACTATAGATAGACTCCTAGTCACATGTTTGAATAATCAGGAATCTCTTTCAACATGGCCCAGAACAACTCTGCAAACAAGATGATCACTACACATCGAAAGGGCAGTTGTACCAAATTCACAGCAGATCAGTTGAAAATTCTCATTGACACTTTCAGTCGAAAACCTTACCCAGCTTATGTTACCAAACAAAAACTTGCTTTAGAAATTAACACTGAAAGGTCTAGAATCCAGATTTGGTTTCAGAATCGAAGAGCTTGATATTCCTTCCAGAGAACAGAACCCAAGCAGCCCTTAGAATCAACCCAAGTCCACAGGCAAGATGTCCCTGCAGAAATTCAAGATAAAGAAGCCAGACGGTGCCGTCCCTCCCACACCTGTTTTCAACAGTGCAATCTCATCAAGGCATTCAAGAACAACCCTTACCCTGGGATTGATTCCAGAGAAAAACTTGCTAAAGAAACTGGGTTTTCACAGTCAAGAGTGCAAATTTGGTTGTTATTTTTTTTTTTTTTGAGATTTTAGTAGCATTTTTATTGAGGTATAATTTAAATACAACAGTATGCAGAGATTTTAAATGTTCAGTTCCATGAGTTTTGACAAATGTGTACATTCATATAACCACCACACCAACCAAAATGTAGAACATTTCATAACCCCCAAAAATCCTTTTGTGCGATTCTTTCTCATCAATCCCATCCTGCAAGAAGGGACCACTGATCCGATTTCTATCCCCATAGATCACTTGTGCACGCTTCTAAACTTCACGTGAATGGAATCATTCAGTATATACTCTTTTTTGTTTGCTTTCTTCGCTCAACATGGTGTTTTAGAGATTCACGTATAGTGCTGTGAGAAATAGGTAGCTGGTTTCTTTCTATTGCTGAGTAGTATTCCAGTTTAAAAATAAATCAAAATTGTTTATCCATGGACTTTGGGGCTGATAACAGTTTTTGTCTCTGATAAATAAAGCAGATGTGAATATTCTTTTGTACAAATCTTTCTGAAGACATTTGTTTTTTTTTTGTTTTTTTTTTTCCTTTTTAATTTTTATTGGGATTGTTCAGATACCATACAATTATCCATAGATCCAAAGTGTACAATCACTTGCCCCCAGGTACCCTCATACAGCTGTGCATCCATCACCACACTTAATTTGTGTTCAATTTTTAGAAACTTTTCATTACTCTGGACAAGAAATAGAGTGAAAGATGAAAAAAGAAAAAAAGAAAAGGAAACTCTAATTATCCCCTATCCCTAACCAACCCCCCTCAATTGTTGACTCATAGTGTTGGTATAGTACATTTGTTACTGTTTATGAAAAAATGTTGAAATACTACTAACTGTAGTATATAGTTTGCAATAGGTATATATTTCTCCCTATATGCCCCTCTATTATTAACTTCTAATGGTATTGTCATACATTTGTTCTGGTTCATGGAAGCGATTTCTAGTATTTGTACAGTTGATCATGGACATTACCCACCATAGGATTCAGTTTTATACATTCCCATCTTTTGATCTCCAACTTTCCTTCTGGTGACATATATGACTCTGAGCTTCCCCTTTCCACCTCATTCACACACCATTGGGCACTGTTAGTTATTCTCACATCTTGCTACTGACATGTCTGTTCATTTCTAAACATTTAAGTTCATTCTAGTTGAACATTCTGCTCATACTAAGCAACTGCTCCCCATTCTTAAGCCTCGTCCTGTATCTTGGTATCTTATATTTCATGTCTATGAGTTTACATATTATAATCAGTTCCTATCAGTGAGACCCTGCAATAATTGTCCTTATGTGTCTGGCTTATTTCACTCAGTATATTGCCCTTGAGGTTTTGTCATCAACCCATTTTGTTTTTATTTGGTTTTGTTCACTCACCATACATTCCATCCTAAGTAAATAATCGATGGTTCTCTGTATGGTCATATATTTATGTGTTCACCACCTTCACCACTATCTATATAAGGGCATCTACATTTCTTCCACAAGGCAGGAGGGAGAGTCAAAGAAGGTAGAGAGGCAAAAGAAAGAGGAAAAAAAATGACAGCTAGGGAGCAGAAAAAGGAAAAATAACCTTAAATCAAAGTAGAGTAAAGAATCAGACAATACCACCAATGTCAATTGTCTAACATGCCTCCCCATGCCCCCTCTTATCTGCATTTACCTTGGTATATCACTTTTGTTACATTAAAGGAAGCATAATATAATGCTTCTATTAGTTACAGTCTCTAGTTTATGTTGATTGCATCCCTCCCCCAATGCCTCCCCATTTTTAATACCTTGCAAGTTTAACATTTGCTTGTTCTCCCTCGTAAAAGAACATATTTGTATATTTTATCACAATTGTTGAACACTCTAGATTTCACCAAGTCACACAGTCCCAGTCTTTATCTTTCCTCCTTTCTTCTGGTGTCTCACATGCTCCCAACCTTCCTCTCTCAACCGTATTCATAGCTATCGTTGTTCAGTGTACTTATATTGTTGTGCTACCATCTCCCAAAACTGTGTTTCAAACCATGCACTCCTGTCTTCTATCACTCTGTAGCGCTCCCTTTAGTATTTCCTATAGGGCGGGTGTCTTGTGCACAAAGTCTCTCATTGTGTGTTTGTTGGAAAATATTTTGAGCTCTCCCTCATATTTGAAGGACAGCTTTGCTGGATATAGGATTCTTGGTTGGTGGTTTTTCTCTTTCAGTATCTTAAATATATCACACCACTTCCTTTTTGCCTCCATGGTTTCTGCTGAGAGATCCACACATAGTCTTATTAAGCTTCCTTTGTATGTAATGTATCGCTTTTCTCTTGCTGCTTTCAGGATTCTCTGTTTGTCTTTGACATCTGATAATCTGATTATTAAGTGTCTTGGTGTAGGCCTATTCAGATCTCTTCCGTTTGGAGTACGCTGCACTTCTTGGATCTGTAATTTTATGTCTTTCATAAAAGATGGGAAATTTTCACTAATTATTTCCTTTATTATTGCTTCTGCCCATTTTCCCTTCTCTTCTCCTTCTGGGACACCAATGATACGTACATTATTGTACTTTGTTTCATCCTTAAGTTCCTGGAGACGTTGCTCATATTTTTTCATTCTTTTCTCCATCTGCTCCTTTGCATATAGGCTTTCAGATGTTTTGTTCTCCAATTTCTGAGTGTTTTCTTCTGCCTCTTGAGATCTGCTGTTGTATGTTTCCCTTGTGTCTTTCATCTCTTGTGTTGTGCCTTTCATTTGCATAGATTCTACTAGTTGTTTTTTTGAACTTCTGATTTCTGCCTTATGTAAGCCAAGTGATTTCTTTACAGCCTCTATCACTTTTGCAATATCTTCTCTAAACTTTTTGAATTGATTTAGCATTAGTTGTTTAAATTCCTGTATCTCAGTTGAAGTGTACGTTTGTTCCTTTGACTGGGCCATAACTTTGTTTTTCTTAGTGTAGGTTGTAATTTTCTGTTGTCTAGGCATGGTTTCCTTGGTTATCCAAATCAGGTTTTCCCAGACCAGAACAGGCTCAGGTCCCAGAGGGAAGAAATATTCAGTATCTGGTTTCCCTGAGGGTATGTCTTAGGAAATTCCTCCAACCTGTGATGCCTCAGGTCACTGTGCTTTTCTACCCAGCAGGTGATACCTGTTAGCCTGTAATTCTTGACTTGTGTGAGGAGGTATGGCCATGTTCCCCCAGGCTCTGGGGTCTGGCTCTGAATGGAAAGGGCCCCACCCCTTTCCTCTTAGAGAAGATAGACCCCCTAGGGGGAGGTCATTAGCATTTCAATGGTCTCATTCTGTTTGTGCTGTCTCCACCCTTCTCTGAGTCACAGCCCTGGAAACTGAAAATGACTGGGGCTTTCTCCACTGAGCTGAAAAAGAAACAGATAGTCCCCTTCAGACCTAGTCCAAGGCAACCCTCTGGCTCTCCAAGGTCAGTCATCACGCAAAACCTCTGTCTGTTTTTTGGGGATTCGTACCTGTAGTGAGCAGTTCACACTCGCTACTTAAAACCCCAGTTGGAGCTCAGCTGAGCTATATTCGCTTGCTGGGAGAGAGCTTCTCTCTGGCACCACGAGGCTTTGCAGCTCGGGCTATGAGGGAGGGGGTCTCGTGACTTCGATCTGCAGGTTTTACTTACAGATTTTATGCTGTGATCTTGGGCATTCCTCCCAATTCAAGTTGGTGTATGATGAGCGGACAGTCTTGTTTGTCCCCCCGCAGTTATTCTGGATTATTTACTAGTTGTTTCTGTTTTTTTTTTTAGTTGTTCCAGGGGGACTACTTAGCTTCCACTCTTCTCTATGCTGCCATCTTGCCCAAGCCTCCCAAATTTGGTTTTAAAACTGAAGATCTAGATTCCTTGTCCAGAGGAAAAGAGAACCTGATGAGATCTTAGAACAGATATAAGACAAGGGATAAAATCTCTGAGATGAGAGAGTTCAAGGCATAGAAGTGACACAAATTATCACCAACCTCACTAGCAACTGTTTTATTTCTCTGGAACCAGAATGAGGGGGCACAGAAACTAGTTCAGTGTATCTGATATTATCATCCTGAGCCCCAAATCTTTCTCACCCTTTCTGGGAATGCACCCTTCCTCTGAGGCTGCAAGGTGAGCCTTCTGGAAATGGTAAGCAAGTCTTCAGGAGGCAGAGATGAGTCCAAGAGATACTCCACAGTGCTCCTGACCCAGCCTGGATCTAGAGTTCAGCAGAGCTGAGGACAGTGAAGATAAACTGAATATATATCATTTTGTAATCATCACAGCAATAATTGATTCAGGCAAAAAACATCAATGTATGCAAAAATCTCAAAGTGAATGTTTTATGAAGAACAAGATAAATATTGTCTCAAAGAATCTACCCATGCATTATGTATTAATTACAAAAGGAAAACTGATAAATTTGCAATGGTGAAACCTGACAGATTCCAGCTTAACCAAGTGCTTGAAACAATGCAGACTGACATGAGGTGTCTCCTGATATGAAGCATCTAAGAAAGACAAGATATCCCTTCTGTGGTATTACTGCAAAAAGTGCTCATGCCTAATTTAATCATAAGGAAGCACCAGACAACCAAAACTGAGTGACATTCTACAAAGTAACAGACCTTTACACTTCAACAATGGACTGAATAACTGCAGTAAGGATGGAGAGAAAGTATGCTAACTCAGGAAGTCTCCATATGTAGCATGTGCTACCATTTATAAGGGGAAAGGACACAAAAACAGAGACCTGTTTATGTCTAAAATTTCTCTCCAAAGATGCTGAAGATACTGGTAACATTAGTTATCCCCTGGGAGGAGAGGTGGAAAATTGAGATGGGAAATAGAAGAGTTTTTTTTACTTTAATATATATTTTTTTACCTATAGTCAATGCAACTCAGAATTTCTCATTTTAACCACTTACAAGTATACAGTTCATTGGTATTCATTCTATTCGCAGTAATCACATCCAGTGCCTCAACTTTTTCATCACCTTAAACAGAAAGTCTGCACTCATAAAGGAATAACTCCCCCTTACCCACACTCTCCACTCCCCCAACCCTTCTCGCCACAATGGCTGCTGGTAACCTGTAATCTAGTATCTGTACCTATGAAATTTGCTTATAAGTATTTCATAGAAATGAGATCATACAATCATAACAAAAAACCCAACAAAAACACTATAGATAGATAAATCAAAACAGAATTCTAAAAACGTTCAAGTAACTCACAGGAAGGCAGAGGAAAAAATGAAAAAACAATATAATTATAGCCAACCATCCTGTTAGGAGGAAGGCATAACTTTTAGAAATTAAAAATGTACCAGAAAAAGGAAATCTGAGAATTGTTTGAGGGAGATTTCCAAGGAAATCTCTTGGATTGGAGTCTGAATTCCCTATCTTGTCCAAAACCTGAGTAAAGAAAGCATTCAGAAAAATGAACAGATTCTTCTTTATTTATGAAATATAGACATTAAAATTTCAAAAACTCAGGTTTAGATTCCAATTTATGCTTTTATCAAAGACTGTAATAGTTGTCACGGGGCTCAAATTCATGGCTTGTCGTATTAGTGATTCCATCTACTCATTCAGCATTTATACTGTTAAATGTCCATTTCACTGAAAACAAACAGAGCTAAAAAATAGATTTAGACAGTGTTATTCCTGCTTAAACCTTTAAGGTAAGCAAAGTTTTAGAATCTTGTGACTTTGTGCAGCAACCCCCACACACAACCAACCCCTGCCACATGGTACCCCTTTGTGCTGGTTTGAATGTATTATGTCCCCCAGAAAAAGCCATATTCTTTGACGCAATCTTGTGGGGCAGAGATATTAGTGGGGATTAAGTTGCAACATTTGGATTAGGTTCTTTGCATGGAAATGCGCCCCACCCAGCTGTAGGTGGTAACTATGATGAGATAATTTCCATGGAGTCGTGGCCCCACCCATTCAGGGTGGGCCATATAAATGAGCGGACAAACAGAAACAACTCAGTGTGCAGCTGTGAGTGACATTTTGAAGAGGAGCTACATCCAAGAGGGACACTTTCAAGAAAGCACAGGAACTGAAGATGAGACACAGTTTGAAGACGGCCATTGAAAGCAGACTCTTAGGTTTTCCAGACACCACTGGCCATCCTCCCGTGAAGGAACTCGATTGCTGATGTGTTACCTTGGACACTTTACGGCCTTAAGACTGTAACTGGGTAACCAAATAAACCCTCTTTTATAAAAACCAATCCATTTCTGGTGTTTTGCATTCTGGCAGCATTAGCAAACTAGAACACCTCCTGATATGATATACCAAGAAGGGCACAATATCACTTTAGTGGTATTTCTGCAAAATGCAAAATTGAATCAAATCATGAGAAAACATTAGACAAACCCAAATTGATGGATATTCTACAAAACAACCAACTGCACTCTTCAAAAAAGTCAAGGTCATGAAAAATAAAGGCAGACTGAGGAACAGTTCCAGATTAAAGGAGACTAAAACAACATGACAACTAAATGTAAGGTGTGATCCTGGATTGGATCTCGGACAATGATAAATAATTTTTGTTACAAGGACATTATTAATACAATTGGCAAAATTTGAATAACCGTCTGCAGATGAAATAATAGCACTGTGTTGATGTTCTGATTTCAATAACTGCATATTTATATAAGACAATGTCCTTGTTCTTAGGAAGTAAACACTGAAGCATTTAGAGGTAAAGAGGCATAATGTCTGCAACTTACTCTCAAATGGCTCAGAAAAAAAAATAGAGAAAGAATGATAAAGCAAGTGTATTAAAATGTTAATGACTGGGGATCTGGGTGAAGGGTACTTGGCAGTTATTGTGCTGTTTCTACAACTTTTCTGTAAGTGTAAAATTATGTGAAATAAAAAGTAAACATTTTATTGGAAAACTATACTCAACTATTTCTAAGAGGCACATTTAATTTTGATTACAGACATATATACTTAAAGGAAGTCTGGAAAGAAGGGAGGATCGAAGGAGGGAATGAAGAGAGGGAGGGAGATAAGGAGGGGCCAGAGAGAGAAAGGGAAAGAAACATGGGCTTTGAAAATCCTAAAAAGGCTGTCAATTTGACAACAAGCTGTGCCAGTAGCTCTTGTCTGACCATGGCCATGCTCCTTAACCTCTCTGAGTCTCAGTTTCCCAATCTGCCACATTGGGGTCATGACACCCCCTTGTAGGGTGCTGTGAGCACTAAAGAAGAGGATGCCTATAATAAGCAGGGTCTGGCTGGGGGCAGGTGGTCAGGGTGTGGGGGCTCCCTGAGGAAGGCCTCAACGTCCCCCTTGGCCTCCTGGTTCTCCTCACCCACACCAGAAATGAAACAGTGACTTTTTAAATATAATCTTAAAACTGTAAGCAAGAAGGGAATTGTAAAGTAGCCTTAAAATGTAACCTCCAAAGCTGGAAGCAGGCAATAATGGAAGTTCCTTATTCTCTCAAAGGAGCAATATGGGAAATGTAAAAGTCTGAAGCAGTCTACACCCAGATTTGAACAAGCATTCATCTATGGTCTCCAGTCCTCCCAGACACGAGTAAAGCCTTTTCATCTATCTCCCTGGACCCACGAGGGTACCTTTCACAGGTGTCACCTAGTTCCTAAAGGAAATGGGAAATGGTTAGATTGCTGGGGTTCTCCAAACCTCTGTTATATGTTAACTAAAATGGTTAACTCTCTTTGTCACTAACGGGTTTAGCCAATTAAAGAATCACTTTGGGGAGAATGCCCCAAACCTCCCAGATATAGATAAGCTTTTCATCTATCACTCTTGTTGAAAGTTAATTAAATGATTAACTCTGTTTGTCTTTGGGTACAAAAACCAATTGAAGAAACACTTCAGGGAGGCTGATTTCGGAAAGTGTTCCCCCTGTCCTCCCACCGGTGTAAATAAACCCTCTTTTCCTTTTGCCAGGTTCAGTGTGATTTCTATTGGCTGCACCAAGTGATGAACCCATGTTTCAGAAGTACCCCTTCTACAGAAACAGAGAGAAACATGTCTGCAAATGAGGTGCCTGTTCCCAAGAAGCAACACCACCTAGGCTGCCAAGTGATTTCTAAAAGGTAAAACAAGATACGCTTAGAAGGCTTACAGGACTCCTTCCCCACCCAGCCTCACTTCAGACAGTTTTACCTTCAAGGATTTGATCAACCTCTTTAAATGCTTCATCCACATTTCCATATTCTAGTTTCTTTACTGGCTCGAAGAAGGAGTTGTGCTGTATAGCGTCCTAGAAGGAGAACAGAGATGTGAGGTACTGGGGCCAGAGAGCCAACTCTGGACGGCAACCCACCCATGGTGCATCTCCTGAGTCTGGGCAGTGCTTCTCCTTCCACTTGGAACCTATGCACTTCCAAAGTGACCCTGCAAGCTGAGCTCAGACCCAGGCTTCAGAGAGACTCCTCAAGCAGCAAATGCAAATGTGCCCATGTGAGTCCACAGGAACATGGAAAAAAACCTGGTATCCGGCTGGTCACAGAGAAGAACTAATTTTTCCCAGGCAGATTTTTCTCTTTATTCCACAATTCCTCATTTCATGCAGGCGAGGCCACATAGCACGGGGATTCCGAGCTGGGGCTCTAGACCCAGAGTTAGGTCCATTTTCTCCATTCACGAGCTGTTTGACCATGAGCCTATGACTTCATCTCTCTGTGTCTGTTTCTCATCTAAGTGGAGGTAACAGTGCATACAGCTCCAACAGGGTTGTGAAGAGGATAAAATGAAATGAGGCATGTAAAGTGCTTGAAAGCTTACAGTTATCGCTCAGTAAATGTTAGCAGGAGACACTCTAGCAATAGGGATCCTGGTGGTGCTGCTGCCAGCCCCACACTTCCCCTTCACAGAGAATGAGCATAGACCTTGCACAGGGCAGCAGAACACCTGGCTCCTCCAGCCCTGGGAGTAAGGCTGCATTACAAGCCCATCTGGGTATTACCAATACACTTTACACTGCTCCTATCAGCTTCCCTGGGTGTCCAGTGAATGGCACAGTGGTGGGGACACAGAATCAGGAGTGGAGCTACAATAATCTAGGTGGGATGCAGGGTTCTCTTACCCATCCCCGTCAAGTTCTCTTCCTGGAATCCTCATACCCACTCACAAATGTGACACACTAGCTCTGCCAGCATTAATCTACCATGGATTGTCATCCATCCATGAAATTCCAGCCTGCTGGCCACCAGAAGGCATCTAGACCTATCAACATATCTTACAGGGATGATCCATTACAATCCTGCCATTTCCTATAATCAAAAAGTGGGTTTGTTTGTTTTTACTGGGGTGGGGCCCAGGTTCTGTAACAGAGTGTTTGTTGATTGCTTCTATTACTGACAAGCTGTGTGACCTTGGGCAACCCTGTTTTTCAGTTTCCTCATCAGAATGGGGATAATAATATTACTTATAGTGTTGTTGTGAGCATTTAGTGAGACAATGTAGGAACTTGCCCAGAAAAGTGTTAAAAACATTGTGTACTCTGCATAATTGTTAGCAATGGTCATGTTGTCCTTGAGATTAATGAGCAATTCTGGTAGGAAACATATTTTTCTCACCATGGTCATCAGACTCACTCACCCCTTGACCCAAGAGTTTTGATAGAGCTTCCCCATTTCAACTATTGAAAACTCTAAAAAGGAGAAGCCAGGTGAAAACTGAGTGATGGTGACAGAGATACATTTGTTTTTATTATATTTTTATTGATACCTGTTGAAAATAGAAACTAAAATCCCTCTTTTATAAAATTTAATCTTTTTAAACTTCACATGTTGCTTCCTGTTGCAGTAGTAACTTTGAGCCAATTTCCTGCATATTTCTTGGTCAGGAAAGCGATAAAAGGCCTGGCAGCTGGACCTACTTTGCCACTACAAATTCTGATTAAATCCACACTATGATCCAGTTGGTTGAGAATTTAAATTCTGATGAAAATGTGAGATCATCATTTCCACAGTTTGGTATTTGATGTTGGTATCACTCTCTGGCAGACAATTATAAATCTGCTGGCTTGGGTGAGGGAGGGTAGACAGAAAGTGGTGTCTATTTGTTTCTTGGAATTTTATTTGAACAAAGGGTGAATATTAGCCACTGCTATTGGATAAAAATATGATATAATCTTATGTAAATAATTTCTTATTAAGAGGAAATCTTTACTCTAAAAAGAAAATTTGCTGAAGGAATACACAAAGCAAGCAAGAGTTGCAGGCAACATATGAATGAACAGGGTCTGAGAAGGGAAGTGAATGTTGGAATTTGAGACTGGTCAGGAAAATTAGGAAGCCCTAATCACTCTTTAACTGCAAATAAACTTTCTATATTTTTGTCCTCCTGACATGATTTTATTTAAATTTTAAAATCCTGAAACAAACCCTATGTTCTAGGCATTAAGTAGCATGATAGGAAACACACTCAAGACGAAGTTCTTCTGGAGATACTAATCTTGGATAACTAATGTCTTCATTTTCTCCCTCACAGTATGCTAAGCCAACTAGAAAACAACATATTCATTACGTTGTGAAGATAATATTATAGTCTCAGAGTACATGGAGTCTCTACTTTCTGGATCTAATCTGTTCATGCTGCTTTACCAACTTTCAGTCTTTTATTACTTAGTAAATAATAGGAAACAATGACCTTCGTGGAGAAGAATACTCTGCCATTTCATGGAAATGACTCTGATAACCTTTGTAACTTTCTAACTCCTTTCTATAAAACAGGAGAGAAAATCCAATTTTCCGATTTCTTTAGGTTGCCAAAATACCTGTAGGCATCATCTGATCTCTCACACACATTTAAGATATGCATTGAAGAATCTAAAAATAGTGTCTACAATATTTGCTTCATAGAGGGTGGGAAGCAGGTGAATACAGAGAGCTATAGGACGTGTCGGTCTGTCCTGGACATTATTGGCTGTCTATCCTATATTCTTCTCATTTCCTCCCTTCCAAACAATGTATAGGTTGAGATTCTCATCTACCATCCCATACGGCCCATGTGCTTCAACATATCTGACCCACATGCAGTAACCAACAGCCCTTGCATTCCTCTGTCCAGTCATTCATCCAGAGGTGGGCATGTGGCCCAGTTAGGATGAATTGAACCTCAGGGCTCCTGCTTGGAGTACTGGGACAGCAGTGTTCTTGCTTGCTCATGGACATGAACGGGGAAGTTGGTAGCCCAGACTGATCCTGGCTGCCTTCCCATGACCATAAAGAAACCAACTGGGACAACATCTGTATCACAGGCAGCAGAGAGGAGAGGCAGAAAGAAATGTTTCCAACACTGACTCAGTTAGAGGCCAATAAAGCCCCTGCTTCTGGAAGTCCTTAAAGTTGGATTCCCCTATTACTGTAGCCAAAGCGTTTGAATGGATATACCAGTGATAATCTGCTCTTCTTGCCCACATATTGGCACCACCATCAAACTCATTACCTCGATTGTTAGGATCAGTGGTTCCAAATCCTGGTAGACAATCTTCACTCTCTTAGCAGCTCTCCTTGCCTGGACCTCAGACTCTGCAATCACGGCACAGACAAGGTGACCCACACAAAGTACCTACAACACAGAGATACACTTGTTCTCAAGAAGGCCAGGCCCCTGGTCATCATCTTTCCTTCATTTTCTTCCTCTTCCCTCCTAGCACAGAAGGAGATAATACAGTAACTGACCCACTCACATCAGTAATGACTATTACCACAGCAGCCACGGTTAACAAAGGCCTCAGTGGGGAAGGTACACTGGTCAGAGCTGGCCTGCTGACCCAGGCACTGCGGGAAGTTCAGGGCTCTGGAGGTGTCATAGGCAGTGATGGCTGAGGAGGGGCAGGAGGGACACTGCTTCAAGCACAGCCGCCTCAGGCTCCAGGCTGAGCTGATAGAGCTGCTCGAGGGCCAGCTGTCCTAGGAGAGCCAGGCACATGGCTTGAACTGTGACTACCACACCACTGACAAGGATTTCTGAGAAAGGCAACACTTGGTGCTCCCGTCACACCCAAGGAGGGCTAGGAAGTCACAGCTCATCTCAACTAGAGAGAAGGAGGGGCGAGAGGGCACGGACTGGGGAGGGCAGTTCTGGGATAACACAACATTTCTAGGGGTCAAGTGTCTGAGCATAGGCTTTTTGTGAAAAGACGTGAGCTATAGTAGCCAAGACACAACCATGCGTGGAGCAGCCCCTTTCCTGGAGGAAGAGGGGTGCAGCCAGCATCATTTCACCTGCAGGTGGGGTGACAGCCTCAGGAGTGCACACAGGGATCAGAAGGTTAGATGAAAAAAAAGAACCAAGGCTACAGAAAGATAAAATAGTCTAGCCTGGAGGAAGGCACCTTGGCCATTTAGTTCTCTATCTCATCTTATACCTTGATCATAATCAAACTGCTTCACTTAAGTTTAAGTCTTCTTTATACTATTATGTACTTTTCACAATGAGCATATAGTAGTTTTATTGTCAGAAAAACACGGTATTAAGCTCAATGGGGAGTTATTACATAATGGGTACAGAGCATTCATTGGGGGATATGAAAAAGTTTTGGTAATAGACGGTGGAAGTGGTGGCACAACACCATAAATGTAATTAATGCCACTGAATTACACATTCAAAAATGGTTAAAATGGCAAATTTTATGCTATATATATGTAAACCTGTGCTGGTTTGAATGTATTATGTCCCCCAAACGCCATTATCTTTGGTGTAATCTTGTGTGGGCAGACCTACCAGTGTTAATTAGATTCTAATTCTTTGAGTGTTTCCATGGAATGCACCCCACCCAACTGTGGGTGATAACTCTGATGAGATAATTTCCATGGAGGTGTGGCCCCACCCATTCAGGGTGGGCCTTGATCAATGGATCCATGTAAATGAGCTGACAAACAGAAGGAACTCAGTGCAGCTGTGAGTGTCATTTTACAGAGGAGCTATAGCCAAGAGGGACACTGAAGAAAGCACAGAAGCTACAGATGAGAGACAGTTTGAAGACGGCTGTAGAAAGCAGACTGTTGCTCCGGAGAAGCTGAGAGGACAAATATCCCAAGTGCAACTAAGAGTGACATTTTTGAGGAACTGCAGCCTAGAGAGGAACATCCTGGGAGAAAGCCTTTTTGAAACCAGAACTTTGGAGCAGACGCCAGCCACGTGCCTTCCCAGCTAACAGAGGTTTTCCGGACACCATTGGCCATCCTCCAGTGAAGGTACCCAATTGCTGATGTGTTACCTTGGACACTTTATGGCCTTAAGACTAACTGTGTAACCAAATAAACCCCCTTTATAAAAGCCAGTCCATTTCTGGTGTTTTGCATTCCAGCAGCATTACCAAACTAGAACAAAACCTAATAAAAAAATTTGAAAAGTTAAATACAGAAGAAAAATGTGTTTGTTGGATGTGGAGAGGCAGTGTAGGGAGAGATAAAAGAAATAACATGGCAAAATACTGATAACTGTTGAATCTGGGTAATGGATCTGTGGAGGTTTATTGTTCTATTCTCTCTATTTTTGTCTATGTTTAAAATTTCCACAATGAAATGCTTTTTAAAAGGCATAAAATTCTATACACAAAAGTTAAAAAAAGAAAGAAAAGAAAAAAGAATTAAACCAACAAAAGCAATCATTCACAACAGCTCTCTTCTCAGCTCTCCACAGACGTCTAGTTTGCCACTGTGACTCAGCCCCTGAGGCTCACAGTCCATGTAAACACACCTCAGAAAGCAAATACTATATTATGTGTCCAGAACAGCTTTGTTTGTTTAATTATCATTCATAGGGAGAACATAATTCCTATTGTCCTCTGCCAGGGCTGCGCAGCCTGGTTAAGGGGAGGTTGAACCTGGCCTTCTAAGTCTTGATCATTAAGCTGTCATTAAGCTTTCATTTTTATTATCTAAGTTGGCCAAAGAGAGCCAGTGGCAGCAACTTTTTCAAATTAGGAAGTTCTTTTGGCTAAACTCTGAACTAAAAAACCTGACTTATGTAGAAAACCTGCTGAACACTACCCTTGATGCATTTTATGATAACCTAAGATACAGTAGCCAAAGTTTAAATAATCAGAAACTTTCAAATGGCAACAATGCAATCACTGTTCCTCTACTCATTTTCCCTACAATATTGGGAAGCAGCATGTAGAATATTCAGATGAATCACACACAGACCCTCACTCAAGGAATTTTACTAGGTAGGGAAAATATATAAGACATAGACATAAAAGATAGAAACACTATAGAAAGTACAAAGTGCACCAAGCACACTAAAGAGTCCACTTTGTCTTCTTCACTGGCATGTAAGCTCCATGAGTGAAGGGGCCATACCTATCTTGTTCAGTTAAGTGGCCAGCCATAGTAGGTGCTCATTTAAAAACGGTAGCATGAATGAATGAATCATAGTGAGCTCAGAAGAGGGAAGGAGAAGTTCTGGATTAAAGGAAAGGGAAAGGCTTCATGGTGGAGATACTGCTTGATTTGGACTTGAATTTTGGACACAAAGATTGGGACTTTGGTGAGCAATTCTGGGGTGGGGGGGTGAGGGGATTAGCAAATAAAAGTTATCATTATTCTCTCTTCAGTTACTCTTCCATACTTACTAACAGCATACTATCTTACTACTGGAAATTATAAAACACCAAAGTATCTTTTATATAAGTCAATTTCTGTGGAAAATGAATATTTTTGTATTAATTTAAGATTAGAATATATTGTTTTATAATAAGCATTCAAAAATATTGGAATTCTTCATGATGTGTTGAAAGCAGATGCCATCTTTAGAAAATACAAGCGCCATTAGCTGAGGAAATTATTTTTTAAACAGAAAGCAAAAATACAGTACCTCATCTGTCGCAAGAAGTGTCTCAGTTTCACCTACATAGTTTAAGACGGTTATGCCATCAAGTTCTTTCCCAGTTATAATGTCCACTACGCCTGACACGCTGAGTGCTTCTGACAGATCAATAGACCTGGGTGAGAACACATGACAGAGATCCTTAGAGCAGCCCATGCATCCCCAAGACCATCAAAATTGCGGTTATTTGGAGATAAGATATGACAGAGATATAAGATACACCAAGAAACTGCTCCAACAGCTCTCTGCCAGACAACTGGGAAAAATTTCCTAGGACAATGGAGTTGTCATATGGAGGGACAGATGGTAGTAAATCCTACGTTTAGATCAATCATCTCCAGTCTGCACTGGATTTCTCCAACCTTCTTCATAACATTACTTTCCACTAGTGGGGAAACAAGATGTGGTTACCTTTTGCTAACAGTGTGGGTTAGGAGTTAGATGCAAGGCAATTATTAAGGCCTATTGGGTAAGAACTTGATCACTTACACAATCTTAGCATGAGCTCTTGAACTTGTTACAAAAGTCAAGAAGAGCTCCTGGTCCACGGCAGGCATGTCATCACAGTAGATGGATTCACCTGTGGCATGGTTAATACCAGACAGATGCATGATGGGGTGGCCAACTGGATCTTTAGGAAGCTGCCTCGGGTCTGCATCCTATTTAATAAACAATCAACATATACTTCTTACATTTCTATACAGAAAACAGAAATAATCCTATTATGCACATCTCCCATGAGAGGGTAACTGTATAATTATATCCAAACCAGAACACTTTTGAGAACGAAAACATCCACTATTAATAATAACATCAGGAAAATAAGCTTAAACCGAGATCCCATGAATGCTAGGATGCCTAGCCACCCCGTATGTGTTGCTGCTGCTGTTTCCACTTTTTTTTTGAATATAGACCACAGACATCTCTAATGGAAAATCCATTTGTGGAAATAAATGAATATAAACCTCTTCATGACAAAGTAAAATTATGTTCTCTTGCTAATGCTTATATATTTTTTAAAAATTTTTATCAAAATTGTTTGTATCTAGGCATGGTACATATATTAAAATATTTTGCAGAGGAGTATGATGCTATAACTATGCTTATAGACAATAATGACAGTATGCCTTCAACCAGAATAGTTTTGTCTTTTTTTCTCTATTTCGAGTGAGGACTCTAAGAGGTAATAGGTAAAATTCATCATTAGGACAATCCCAGTAAAGAGTGAAGACAAAGGGAGCTGCAATTTGAGGAATGACTCACTAATTTTACTCTTTCTTAGAAAAACATGGAATAAAACGTCTTGCTTCTGGTTCTGTATGTACCATATATATGTTCTATTACCCGAAGTGGAGACTAAGAAACATAAAGTCTCCCCTGTATTTCAAATATGAGAGTTGTTGGCTCTTCTCTAGTTGGGTGGGTGATGGGAGAAGAAGAGTGGGAGTTATGAAGAGAGAAGAAGCTGAGACATGATACAGGTAAAGCTCAGAGACCAGGGTGAAGGCTTTGCTGCCACGGGGGCTTGTGCTGGGAATCTGGGAGGGGGAAACTTTAAGGAAACTGCCAGCCCATAGGTGTCACGGCTACTTTCTAAAAGAAGATGGGCAGCCCTGGGCCTGGATCTCCGACAATGGGGCTGACTGCAGGGCTGCCTGGAGCTCTGACTGTCTGGATCAGCACTGTGTTTGGTGCTAGGGCTGAGGCTAGGCTACCAGGGGCTTTCTCTGGAATTGTGGGGAGGGACATCCATCAGGTCAGCCAGGGTAAGGTCTGGGGACAGCTATGGAAGCCTCCCCTTTCTACCCCATTTGCTACTCCCCACTGCAATTCATGGGGTCAGCCCCCAAAGCCCTGAGTTAGGCAGGGATTCCTTCCTTGAGATGAACCTTATCAGACCAGGTTACATCATATAGCATGAGGCAAGAAGATACAAGCCACCAACAGAACATATACTAGGGAATAAAAAAAGAAATTGAAGCTTATCTATTTCCAACTCAGTATAATTTAAGGTATCTGACCAACGAAAAGCTAAATATTTTTTGTGTTTGAATACCAGAATGTGCCATTTTAAAAGCATATTCTGTACATATTGACAACAAATGAGACATCCCAATCAACCTAAAATGGTATTCATTTTAATCATTGCTGTAGATTTTCCAGTTTCAAAGTATTCCTTGGTCTAATGAACTGCACAGGAATGAAAGAGAATAATTGTAGCTATCTAGGATCCCCTGATCAAATAGCACATTTTCTTTTCATGCAGATATTTTGCTTTCTTTTCCCGTCTGAACATTTGGAGTTAATCTAACAAATACATAAACAGAAGACAGCCATGACTATAATGGAAAACTTTATGTAAAACTAACTGAAAAATACAGTTCTCTGATGCCCTCTGCTGCTCAAGGAAATCAAGAACAGTGGGCCTCATCCATTGCCAACCTACTTGAGGAAGTTAAAAAAGAATAAAGCTTCATCTTGAGCTACGTCTACAATTCTCCAGGGAGGGGGTAGGCCTGGAATATTAGGGGGAAGGGGAGAGTGGCATGTGTAAATTGAAAACATGTTCCGCATCATTGCTGACTATTCGGAAAACGAAAACAAACAAACAAACAAATAAAAAACTATTGTTTTCATAATGCAAATGGCAAGAAGTAAAATGTCAAGCAACTATAGAATAAAGATTATACGCAGGAAATAGAGTGACTTCTACAACTAACTTGGCTTAAGGAGCATGCGTAAGATGCACTGAACTAATTCCTATTGCATATAAACAAGCATTTATTGTTTCAATGTTCATATTTGTTTTAGTTAAATATAAACTTCAATTTTATGATTATTACAATATGCATAAAATGGAGTAATAAGTCCCCCACCCCTTCCTTGTCTTTCTGGTTGTTGAGTTCATCCTGACTCCATAAGCTAGAAATAAGTTACAATTTGGCCCAGGCACCATTAAAGGTGGACTAAAGGCTACAATTGTAGGGGAATAGGGAAAATGAGAGAAAATTCTGTATACTGGGATTGAGGCATGAGCAAGGATCTGAAGCAGCCCAACACACACCAGCAAAACTGAGCATGGTTGACTGCTCTGTGCTCTGACCAAATGCTCTCAGCAGTTCTCTTTTCTCTCTCCTTTGAGGAGCTGAGAGGCTAATCAAAAGAAAAACACTTCTATAAGGGTTCTATCAGGTATGGCTTTCCATTTGTTACCAATGGTAGGGATCAATTTTCTCTGTATCATATCCCCCAAAGTGCTCGGCTATGATGCTGGGCTGGCTTCTCAACTTGCACAATACTTGAGTGAGAAACACATCATTTTCTAAAGCCCTAAGAGGGCTTTTTCCTTCCTGAAAATAAAATTCTGTATAATGCATAAGTGTGGACATTAAGGAAAACTATTTGTAGGCCTCTGTAAAAGCTGTGGAAGTTTCCTATGTATACCATAATAGTTTTCTGTGTAAATAATGAAAAACTCCCTAACACGAAAAAGAATCTTGTGAAACCTTAGTGTGTGAGGCCTGCCAAAAGATTGAAAAGAAATTCCAAAATATATTTTTGTTCTCTTCTACAGTCAAATGCAAAAGTATTTTAGCTGAATATACAACACGTTTTGCAGTCCGTTGTGATGAATCTACTGGTGAAAAAGGAATGGTACTTGATCACTTGCTTATACTTAGTATGTGCTAAAGACACTACGGAAGAAAGAATGTGTCTTCTCAAACTGGTCATATCTTGATGCTGAATCAAAATGTTTCAAAGCAAACGGACTGAGTTGGGGGGAGATATATTATCATCAGTGCTGATGTTGCTCTAGCAAGGAGGATTGTGTGTGTGTGAAAAGCCACAAGGAAAAACAAAAAGTGAAATTCATGTGAGGGAGATACACTGTTTCTAAAACATTGCCTTGCAATTGATAACAATAACCTCACTTTCAAGATAGACAACTATGTGAAAAATGCTGAGTTAACTAGATTATCAGTTTGTTATGTGATAATTTGAATGACCATTGAAATTGTGCCTTTCCAAAGTTTATTCATTGTCAGAGAAATATTCACTTGGTTGATATTTTTGAGCAGAAGTTTGCAGCTGCCATTTTTTGGAGAACATTAGGGAAAAGGGCAGCTGTTCTTAACTTTCAAAATGATCATTTTCTAAGGAGTGTGGCAAATTTGAGTTCATGAACATAATGAACCTAAAACCTCCAGGGGTATACACCAACTTCAATGTTAGTTACGACATACTGTAAGCTTTTATAATAATCCAACAACAGATTCAATGAACTGATGCTTTAAGAAGTGTCTTCTTGCTCTCAGTTTGATAAAACTCTCCCAGACAAGTTTCTCAATAATGATCTCAAGGAAGAGCACACTGAATCTTACCCAGTTTATCAAAAGGATGACTTCAGACGATATTTTTATGATTTTGTGGCAGAAAATTCCATTCGAATATTATGAGGAATTCTGGTCTCTCGAATATTCAGCCTTCATTTAGAGAGCTCAAAAATAGCTCTTGGAACCAATGTTTGATTCAACTCTAAAATGTCATTCATAGAAAACCACTTGGAGAATAACAGTTGGGGGCAAAATAGCTCCACATTCAAACAAAACAAATCAGCAGCCTTTTCAAAAAAGCACAGTATTGCATTATCATCAACCTTCAGGGGCTGTTTAGTCTGCTCCTCTGAAAATGAATTCAAAGCAGCCCCACAGCTCTGCCAAGGGCAGAAAGCACGTGGCCAGCTAGCTAGTTCATTTGTGTTGGTGATACTAGGTCACGGTACAACGCACACGACCTTCAAGAGCAAAACAGATATTTTTCTTTAAAATTACCAGTCCTTTGATTTATTTTTAGTTGTAATTCTTCATTGATCTGAAAACTTTAATTAACACTAAAGGAGGCTGTGAGGTCACCAGAAGGGGAGCTTGTGTTTATAAAGCATGAGAATCACTGAGACACAGGTGGGACTACAGATCCACAGGTAAAGGAGCTACTGACCAAGTCCCTGGAATTAAAAAACAAAAAAAAAAAGCCACCAACCTGGTACTTCAATATACTCCAGTGATGCTTGGAATGGATATCTTCTAAAACACTTTCATACTTGTCTGCAAGGCTAGGATAGTGAACAGGGTCCTGAAAAGTTGAGCAGTTGTAGATATTTAAAATGTGCCAGAATGGCTTTGGGAGGGAGGCTAAGGCAATTCTTAGCAAACATGCCGCTGTGTTCAGAAGCCTGGGGCTACAGGCAGCTCTCTGATCTCAAGGATGTGAACTCTGAAAGGTACAGACCTACTACAACATGTCAGGAAAAGCCAAATGAATATAGCATGCAACTGGCCTACAACATGTCTATGTTTCTGGTGACTATCTCACATACTTTCCTAAATGATTTGAGGACTTATGAAGTAATAAAACAGGAACATAGAACTTAGTAAATTAAAGAGAACAGAAGAGAATACTTAAACCAGGAAGAAATCAGAGCAAAAGGACATCATTGCGAATGAGCCTCAAACTTTGCTCTGTACCACCTGGCAAACTGCATAGAAAGGAAAATGCGGAAGGCTGCATCCCTGCTATTCCTGGTCCTTGGGAAAAACACTTCTTAGACCTGAGGGAAAGTGGTCATTTTGATCTTTATATGAAACTTTGAACAATAAACCCAACAATTATTTTTATAATTAAAAAAAATTAATAAAAAGTAAAGCCAACAAAGGATTTTTAAAGAAAGGGAGTTGACTTAAAGGTATAAAACTCCAAGGCAGACACTTTAAATTATATCACTTGATTTACCAAGAAATTGTATTAGTTTGCTATAAATTAGACGAGGCTACAATTGACTGTAATTTATCTCTTTTGATTACATGGTGACATATATACTTACAGATGTTTTCAAGCTTCCATTCTAAAAACAATTTGATACAACTCTTTCGATTCTTAGTTGGTCCCGTCTATAATGAGAAGATACTTGCAAAACCAATAAGAGAATTTTGTGTCTCTTGTTTAAAGTGATCACACTAATCTCTATACCACATGAAGGGTGTTCTTGGCTTCTAGTCTACTTTGGTCAGCTGATTGTAGCACAGGTTAGCAAGGTAAATATTGTTTAATTTCCCTTTGGGGCTAGTAAATTATTCAGAGAAATTCTGTTAGTAGTGTAACCTCCCTAGCCAACAATCTTTTAACTCTAATCATTTGTTATAAAGACAAAAGAATACCTGGACTATAATTGCTACTATTGGGACTGCTAAGAAGTTTTCATTACATCCCTCTGAAGGGATCATATTAAGCCCCGTTCCTATAATGACCCATTTCACGACAAGCATGTGGAGTGGCTGCCATCTTCATACTAAAGGTGAGAGGAATAGAGAAATGAAGTTGAACCCAGAGAGGAGAGTCACAAGTGTGATGGTAAACCTCAACAAGGTAAGGAAATGCTTTACTGGGGAAAATGAATTCTGCACACCGTCTAGGAAAACAACAGACCAGAAACAAAACTGAATGGTATAAAACAAAATCCTGCACAAGTCTGAGCTCTATTTGCAATTCTTTCCCAAACTCACAACCCAGCAACAAACATTCTGATGTTTGCCCAGCACACTTGTAAATATTCGATCTATGTTCTAAGCTATTTGGCAGGGCTTGTTTTCTCTATTTTGGCTGTCACTATAGCCCCCAGCACTGGGAAAACTAATACACTGTCAGTTCTGTTTACCATCCTCTTCAAAATCTGTGACACTTCCAGGTAGAACTTGAAGAGGAAGCTGACGATGAGAGTCCTCTTGAATTCCACCCTCCCACCTGGAGCCGAGCCTGGGAGGGAGACTTCGTCCAGAACCAGCCTGCAGGCTACATCCAGCATCTTTTCATTCCAGGGCCTGGGTGAGTCAACAGAGAAGACTTGCAGCCTGACAGAACTCATTACCTCCCAGGTTCCACCAACATGTAAGACAAACAGTGATGGTCTCATGCAGGAAATAAGAGTACAAGCTACAGGATCAGGCAACCTGACTTCAAGTCATGGCTCCATCACCCACAAGGTGTCTGAAAGGGCCTGGCCACTTCCTCATCTGCAAAAGGGGAATAGTAGTAGCACCCACCTCACAGGAAATAAATGACAACCTGTGGCAGCCCAGTGGTAACTGACCCTACATCACTAAAGTGCTTACTGAATGCTGGGCTCTGCTTTAAGCACTTTGTGTGTGTACTCACTCATTTAACCCTCTCAACTGCTTTATGAGGAAGGCATGATGAGCTCCCTTTGACAGATGAGGGAACTGAGGTACCATGGGGCTAAGTAAGCTGACTGAAATCACTTAGTTACAAGAGGTCAAGCTGAGATTTGGACCCAAGTGGCCTGACTGATTCAAATTCATGTTCTTCCACTGCTCAGTATCTCCTGAATGGTACCTGATACCTAGTAAATGCTCAAGAAACATTAGCTATTAGTATTACCTATAGAAATAAAAAGTGAGTCGAGCAAATGCATTTAGCAATTTCTTGTAGAACAAACTCACATAATCTATTTTTCATCACGGGAATTTATTTTCCACAATAAAGAATACACAGTTTACTCATGTTGCTTACTCTGTCTGGGCACTATACATAATTGGGAGATAAGCTGTTTCCCTCTCTCTCTCCTTTCCTTCCACATATGTGCGCGTGCGCGCACACACACACACACACACACACACACACACACAGTCTATATAATAACCAGTGCAGGATTCACCAAAATCAAGACATATGGAAAATATAATCACACACAATCATGAAATCTTACTGGAATTGCATGCCATTAAACAGAAAGGTTCCAAGCATTTTTCTTCTGGTAATTACATCTCACTGCAAAAAGACCTGCTTATTTATTCGGTGTTTAAGGCCATACCTTCCGATGAGTTTCTGGCAGGAATTTTTTGCATAGATGGTGGTTGGACCAACACCTCCATAGTAGATGGATAACTCTCTAATGATGCCTTCCCCTTCTCCAAAGAAGACTCTCATTCCAGAATTGACTATCGCTAGTGCATTCTGTTGCCGCTGGGCTTGTCGGAAGGCTGACACAAATTCCCACTGAAAGCAAAAGTTGAGTAGTACATGTAGACACACACTGAGTGCCATCTATGTGCTAGGCAGATTATGTCTGCTGCTTCATTTGATCCTCCTCAAACCCTCCAAGGCAGGCTCCATTTTACGGATGAAGAACCAAAGGCTCTTAGCGACCCAGCAAGTAGCTCAGGGTCAGATTGAAATCAGGATTCAAACCCAACTCTGTCTGATTCCAAAGTCCTTATTCTTTCCACTAAGTTCTACTGAAAATGAGGTGGGTTTTTAGCCTTTTTCCAAATTCCAAGATATAAGTAGAAGTATATTGTTTAAGTTTTATTTAGGATTAGGAGTTATGGGACAAAGACATTTTTAAAAATCTGTTAGATATATACATATGATGGAATATTACTCAGCCATAAAAAGGAATGAAGTTCTGATACATGCTACAACATGCATGAACCTTTAAGACACTGTGCTGAGTGAAATAAGCCAGACACAAAAGGACAAATATCGTTTGATTTCACTTATGTGAAATACCTAGAATAGTGACCTATTCTAAAGACAGAAAGTGGATTAGAGGCTACCAGAGATTGGGGAGAGGGGAGAGTTGGGAGTTATTGCTTAATAGGTACAGAGGTGATGAAAAATTACGGAGATGGATGGTGGTAGTGGTTGTACAGCATTGTGAATATAATTAATGCCTCTGAATTGTTCACTTAAAAAGCTAAAAATGGTAAATTGAAGTTATGTATATTTTACCACAGTTAAAAAATAAAAAATAAATTTATTAGTAACTTTAGAGTTTCAGAGAGAGAGAGAGAAAGGTAGAAATAAAGGTCTCCTAATTCCAGAAACTATAGGGGAGTACTTAACACAAGTAAAAGGTAACTATTCACAATTCCCCTTAAGATAATGACCTCAAACTGCTTCCTGAAATTGGGCTTTATCTCTCCAGTAAACATGCAATCCTTTCTAAACCCACTATGTTTTGGAATAGACAAGCTGTAGGCTCACAGGTAAAACCAGGACACTGGAAGGACATTCTCACCTTCCTCGAGTAGGGGATGTTCACTGAGATCAGGATTTCTTCAGGCTTAAGGTCTGCTTTGGGGCTCTTTCTGAGAAACTGCTCATTTAAAGGAACCTGCCGTTCTCCTTCTGTGGAAAGAAATCACACTTTCCTGGGAATCTATTCTGTTTATCAAACAATCAAAAGACCAAAACTTGGGAAATAATTCTTCCAAAAACCCAAAGAAACTGGTTGTTTTGGGGAGGAAGTGGTCTTCCTGTGCTTAACGAATCTTTTGTCCTATAAAGCATCTTCTAATGTTCCTTCCAGTATAGGAAACACCTTTTTTTTGGCCTTGCTTGCTGGCGTATAAATATAACTATCCAGCAGAGTAGCCCAGGTTTTCAATTAGAACAGGACCTTAGTAATCATCTTCCTGAACAGCACAGTTTACTTTGAGCTTTATAAGTAGGGAGTAGATATTAATATTCCTTTTAGTATACTGGTCAAGTCATTCAACAAATGCTTATTGCTTATAGCAAGTAACTCTGCTAGGTACCAGACATACAAAGGCAACTAAACAACTCACCTTTAATGAGTTTATAGACCAGTGAATTTCTGTCTTATTTATTTACCCTTTTTTCCCCAGCATCCAAAGAACTTTTATTCATAGATTCTCAATATAAAATCAATATATTGGGGGAGGAACCATTTAAAGCTATAATAAAATATAATTTGGGCATAAAGCCTAAGAAGTTTTGATGTCTATATTCATATCACAAAACCTGTTTCTCATTGTATGACTTTTAAAGACATGTTACTTAAATTGAAAACTCTGAATGCAAACCTTCCCCCCCAAGATGACACATGATCACAAAAAGGAGATGAAGATACTGAGGTCATGTGGAATTAGGATCAGACTGACCAACTTTGCCAGCACAGAGAGGCAGAGAGTCACTTGCAAAATAGGACTTCCTGCCACCACAGAAAGAAGAAAGGACAGAAGAGCAGGTTTAGTCATCTCCAAGTAGGAGATGCCACTTACCTTTGGAAAGCAAGTTGAGGGTACAATTGCCCACAGCCAGGAGAGGGTTCAGGTCTGAATCTAGGTGTCTGCTCATGATGTGGCCCCCTAAAGACTTTTTAAAAATTATGAGTTATTTTCTCCCCAGGAGTATAATTCCCCCCCCAAAAAAGTGTAAAATAAATGTTAAGCAAGGGATTGGAGAAGAATTCTTTTTGCCTATTCCAAAAGAGTGGCAATGTCATGATTCATAAGGAACAGTCACCCAGGGGACACACACCAGGGAGTTCACTGTCATCAAATACGTACAGCCATGCTTCTGATCTGTGACCCGGCCAGAGTTCCCAAATGCTTCAAGAGAGCACGGTGTGTCTGTGTCTTCTCTTCTGGGAGCTTCAGGATCACATCAGCCAGGATGTCCTTCACTTGAGCCAGGCTGAGGCCGGCACCTATGGTCAGCCCTGAAAGGAAGGCATTTGAAAATAATGCAATGTGATCACCACTGACCTCGAGATGTCCATTACATTAAAGTTACAAAGATGGGATCTTTATACTGGGTACCATGCTACCCAGTTTATTGGTTGTGGTAGAGAAGGCAATGGAGGTGATGGAGATGATAGAGGCTAAATTCTTTGAACAGTCACTGTGTCAAACACTACGCTGAATTAATAGAAACTCCTTGAATCTTAGCAAACCTATTTCACAGATGAAGAGACTGAGATTCAGCTAAGTTACTTGCCTGGGTTCTTATAGCTAATATATGTCATAGTCAAGAACTAGACTCCAGAGCTTACACTCCAAAATCACATTTATACTGTCTGTCATTGCCATTAAATCAATTCTCTTTATAGGAATGGAGAAGTCAGTCTGTAAGCTGTTTATTACACAGACTTGCTTTGCTTACTACTGGGCTTCTGGAAAGCAAAGACGACATTCTATTCATCTTTATCTTCTAGCCAGCACCTAACACAATACCTTTCAGGGAGTGTCTGATACATTGCTCTGACGCTGAAGCCAGAAGAAGTTCTTCAGTAAAAATCTGACAATTCAAACACTTAGAATCTACTGTAGAGAATTCCACCCCCCTCCAAATATCTCTCCTGAATATTATCATCCTTATAAAAAGATAATCTCCTTGTATTTAATAAATTAGGAATAATCATTTTTTGGCTTGTCTCCTAGGCAAGGGAAATAGGTATTTTAACTAAAAAAACAGGGACCTTGAAAACTCACCATTACATGTATGGTTCACAACACAAAGTTCTTCAATTCTATCAGGAGAAATAATAACTGGGTGAAAGACACCTTTAAATTTCACTTCAGGTCCTAAAGGATAGAAAAAGAGAAAAAAGACTAGGATGAAGGGGACAAATGACCTTTATAATTCTGGAACTGTGATTAAAATTGATGTCTTTAAATATATAAAAGCTTCATCTCTTTCAACTGGTCTGGGTATTGCCAAGTCACACACACAGTGAATGACTGGATGGTTTGCATTAAACTTGGAGGAGTCTCTGGAATTGTCATCCTTAAAACTTGGCTGTGTGGCATCTGCAAAAGCCTCTTTGGGAGGACTCTGGGGCTCCTCAGAGGGACAGGCAGTCAAACAGAGCCTACACTGGGTACAACAAAAATCCTGTTTGTACAGTTTAAGAAAAACATACACCAGCTACTGAGGCACCACCAAGAGAGGAATCAAAGAGCAATTTCAAATACAAGCCCCAGATCAAGCCCTAATGGAAAGGCAGGAGAGCTGTCACTGGAAACTCTGCTGCTGATTTGCTTTTTACAGAGTAAGCCTCTTGGAGGCAACTCTGTGCACTGCTCCCATGAGGGACAACAGGGATTTGTCTATTTAAAGGTAGTTAGATGGTCTCTTGAGCAATGCTGGGGAAGTTGAGTCTAAATGACTAAAAACACTATTTCAGGCTGCTTTTCCAGAGAACATACAATATGTGAGGTTTTCTCCCAAAGCCATTTTCCTCAGTTTCCCCCATAAAAAGGCCCTGGGGTTCTACTTACCCACAGAGGTGTTCCCCATGACAAGAGGAGCCTGGGGATACTTGACTTTAGCTTCTAGAAGTTCCTTCAGGCTCACTGGAGAAATCCACTTCATTCTGTCTCCACCAAAAACCCTGATCCTCTGTGGTTGTTTCTCAGCCATCACCTATTTCAAAAGTAATAGGGATTCAAGATCACCTTGTGCCAACATTTCCACTTGTTTCTGCTCTATCTTTGCGGGAATACAGAAAGGAAATACAGATCTTTTCAAAAAAGTGGTGGGGGGGACATACAAGTAGAGTTTGACTAGGAATCAGAGTTCAGTATGAAAGTGTGACAAGATTTTACTCCTTCTGGGACCATACACATATATCTTCTCTTCATTGATGTGATATCTCAAAGGAATTCATTTTAATGTTTAAAAATATTTTAACGGGCTTCATTTTGTCAAATTTTACTATGGAAGAACAGTAGAAATAGAAAACACTCTATATCTACAAATGTTGGTATGTCATTTCATGACTTTTTTAATAGATCCTATCTTCTGCTTCTTACAGTCAACTCAACTGTCCCTCGTGGTGACTCCACCCTCATCCCCCCACCTCTGCCTGGGTCCCATTCTCTTTCAACCTTGGGCTGACAGTGACAGATGAGTATTACTTATTTGCCAACCAGCTCTTGAGGAGATCCATAAGCAAAAACCCTTCCCGACATTTCACCCTGAATTCCCCTAGGATAGCCCAACACTGCCTTGCTTACCATTAGCTCTGGAGGAAATATCAATTCCTGGGTTGGGTCCAATGGCAGAAACTCGTCTTCTGAGAAGAGTTTTGCACTTGTCTGAAAAAGAGAAAGTACCAAAGTTATTGTCATCAGGTAACTACTTTAAATTCTTTGTAGAATGAGGTAGGAGGAGGACAGACATGCAGTCAGAGCAAGCAGACAGACAAGCAAGCAGATGACCAGTCACAATCCCCGGGCTCTGGTCATGTCACGTGCTCTGACACACTCCTGGTCTGTGTATAGCAGCTCAGTGCAGATGTCAGTGGGCCTCCCTGCACATCCTCTGTGCCGGCTGGGGACACTAGAGGAGGCAGGCTGCGGCACCCAGCACAGCCGAGAACAAGAACATTTCCTGAAATGCTACCTATCCTCTCACTACTCCCTCTGCCTGCTCTTCCACTTCCCTGACATCTCCACTTAGAATTCTGGCACTTGAAAAGCGACTTCAACAGGCTTGTTTAAACAAAGGCACACTAAGATCAGAGTGTTTGCTCTCCCATAGACAGCTGTATTTGAACAGGAGTAATAACTGCAATGAGGGACAAGGATAGAAACTTTTTTTGTAGAGGTGAAGTGAGACTGAGAGAGGGGACATGTGGACATACCTCAAATTAACCAACTTGGGCAATCATTTCTTCTTCCTAAGAGTACAGGTTTACTGAGAAACTTAACAAAAATTTATATTTCACTGACCTTATCTTCTTCCTCAAATCCTGGTAATCCATTTATTCCTTGATCCAAACAGCAAATCCCATTTTCTTTACTTTGACAGCAGCCAGTAGTCTAGGGAGTGAAAAAAGTAAAAAACAAAAACAAAAATTTACTGCTGATTCTGGGAAGTATTAAACAAAGTGAGTGACTGCCAGTTGAAACATAATACGAATCAATATTGTCAGATGTCATGAAAGAGCCATTTGTACTAATACCCAAACTAACTTCTAATAAAAAATATGAGCTTATAAGAATTTTGAATAGTAGTGATCATTAAATAAGTTAAACTACAATAGATCTTATAACAGAGCCTGACATTGCTATATGTATCAACAGCTACTAACTGTTAACATTTACTATTTCAGATATTAAATATTTTAAATAAATATTAACAAGTATTATCATTATTATCACCCTTTTCTACTCCATAATGTGATGAGTTCATAGTTGAACTTCCAAAGGGCAAGCTTATGTCCCTCATTTTCAAAGTTGTTTGTTCATTCATTCAACAAATATTTATTGGGTGGCCACTCAACAAAGCATGGTGACCAGCCCTGGAGATACATAGCCTCTGCTGTAGAGATGCCCGTAGTCCAATAAAGAGACAGAAGAGCAATCAGGCAACTACGTATGCCACAGCCTGACCAACACTGTGAAGGGGCATGCACAGAGGCTCCAGGGACCCAGCACAGACGAACAGGTCAGGAGAGACCCCTTGGACTCAGTGACCTGGAGCCAATGTCAAAGTGCTTTGGTGCTCATGATGTAACTATGGGCAAACTCAATGGATGAGGGTAAGTACCCTACCCAAGACCAAATAACAAACAGCAATTATAGACTCTGAGGTAAGAAGCAGCCCTGGATTAGTAACCATGGTCGTTCCCTCACATCTGACAACTCTTACTCAAGAATGTGTTCTTTCTACTTACTTTACAGAAAGTCTTACACGCATCTATTATGGGCCTGTATCCAGTGCAACGACACAGGTTACCTGAAGGAGAAAAACCCAGCTCTGTTAATCAAGTAACCTAGGTAGAGGCACAGTCTGCCAAAAGCATATTGGAAATAAGACCCCATCCTAGAAGGAAACCCCATTTGATATTTTGGTCTACCTAATCTACAAATTCAGATTTTTCCATCTCTGATTTAGGAGATTTGGTTTTGAGTTTCACACAGCTCTTGGTACTTCCTGTCAACAGTTTTTATATCCTCTGCTTGTGAAAGATACTCAAAGAACACAATGATTTCAAGCCCAAAACTCTTTGCCTATAATCCTATTCAAGAGCAAAGCTTAAAGTTGATAGAAGAAAGATATTGTACAGCAACAACAATATTTATTACACTTTGGAAGCAACTGGGCTCACTGCTTCACAATAAATCATTAAGCCACTGTTTTTCTCACAGTGGTCCATGCCCTGTTCCATGCCCCAAGCCCAACCTCCACACTGGAATCATCTGGGGTCTTATTTTATAAAAACAGATCCACTGAGTCAAGATCTCTGGAAGTTAGTTCCAGGAATGTGAATTCTTTACAAACTCCCCACGTATGCCTTAAGCACACTAAAATTTGAGAATCCCTTGCCAATTATTCACATCCTAAATAGCCACAAAATCGAATGATATGATGACATCTAAAGGAAATCAGGCAGAAGACAGTTTATGCAGTGTTTCTCTCCTTTCACTTCCATTTGTTCAGATTCTCCCTGGAACACTTTTGTTGAGGAACCACCCATATGAGCTTTATGCTCCTGTTCTTTCAGCAGGAAAAAAGAGGCCCTCAGGGGGAAGAGACAAAGACAAGTAGAGCCATGGAGAATTTTGCAGGAAACAGAATTTGGGGAGGCCATTATTTTTTAAAATTGTTTAGAATCCTTTTAATGAAGCCCCACCCACCAACCCACTGAGCTCTTGAACTTGGTAAATAGCTCTAGAGTAGATAAAGACAGTTCTTTGAAGTAAGTATCACCAGACGCTCTAAATCTCTTTGCCTTCATGCTCTATTCATCAAGTAGCCTTCTGATATTTAATATGGTGGGGCAGCCTGCAGAGATAACTGGACTCTTTCCAAGGGCAAATGGATAAACTGACTTTCGATTGATTATAAAAATAAGCAAACAATAAAAAAAGGAGGGGGACTCTTTTAAATTAAGATATACTTAAGAGATACATCAGCTCATAGCAATGTGTCCTTTGAATCCAAATGTGAACAAATCAACTCCTCCACTTACTGTTGGCATATCAATGAGTAAATTACTCTCTCAAACTTCAGTTTCCCCATCTGTAAAATGGGTGTAATAGCAATGCCTATCTTATAAAATTATTTTGAGGATTAAATGAGATAATCTGCATTCAATATTTAACACAGTAGGTGGCACATGGTAGGTGCCCCAAATTACCTATCATTTTCATTATTACTCAAAAATACAAGTACCCACACATAGAACCTACCACCAAGGGCATCAGTTAACTGATCCAGAGAGGGCTCCGGGTGGTTCCTCAGCAGTGCGTAGATGGACATCACCATCCCGGGGGTGCAGAATCCACACTGGGTGCCGTGACACTTGGCAATCCTCTCCTGGAAGCACAGAAAGGTTAAAAATGCAGAATCTTGGGCTCCATCCCAGAACTACTTAATCAAAATCTGCATTTTAACAATCTCCCTAAGTGATTCCTATTGGGCCTCACCGACTTTTGTGTTTCCTTAAGGCAGTGGTTCTCAGCATTACCTGGGAAGCTTTAAAATTTCTAAGACCCAAGCCACATCTCAGAGGGGTTGGGTTTGGGGGTGGGGGAGAAGCCACATAGTTTTTATAGACCCCAGGTGTTTCCAATGTGCCTTCCAGGTTGGGAATTGCTGCAATAAAGGTTACTCCCTGGAAGTCCTTCAGAGAAATGAACAGATTACATTCAAGTTGAGAAACAGAAAAAAAATTAATCTCAAAGTATTTCTTGAGTACCTTTTATCTGCCCACTTTGCACTTTAGTACCTAGGGGTTTACAGAGTGCCATTGTCAATCCAGAGACCATCAAGAAGAACCCATTGCCTTTTATTTCTCTTTACCATTTTTTCCCTGAGAATTTTCTCTTGTCTAATTTATAATGTATACCCCCATTTTGGGAGCTGTCTTCTGGCTGCATTGTAACAACAGGAGCACTGCCTCAGTTACTAAATGACAGGAAGGGTGTTTGTAGGCCTGTGTGTGGCCAAGGCTCACGACAGCATCCAGGAAGAATTCTCTCCTCCAAGTAATGAGGTTTCACAGCAAATAAAGAGAATGCAGGATTCCTTCAAATCTAGAGAATTTAAAGTTTCACCAATTTCTCTGTTGCTCCCAACTCTTCCTTCTTCCACTCTCTCCTCATAAGTGACCTTCATTAACTTAAATTAAAACCAAGTAGCAACAGCATTGTTTTGAGTATTGTATAAATAATTTAAAGGCTGGAGGTACCCTTTCACTTGAGGCAAAAGCTCTAACAAGGTGCTCCCTTAGGGGAAGAGCCCCAAAATTCATGGACAACTCCTATTCTCTGTCTTCTGACCAAGCCGTAAATTTAACAAATCTTTTTGGTAGCTGATTTTTTTTTTAAATTCAGCTTTAAATCATCTTATTTCCCACTTTAAGAAACAACAACAAAATTAAATGCCTCAATGCACATGAGTCCCATTTCTTTGTGAGTTTGGAAGACGTAAGATGGACAGGTACCATCTAAAAGGAACATACAGAACAAACCCAATAATATCAGGGTTTTCCTAAAAAAGGAAAAACTCCAGTCTCTTAAGAGTACCTTTCTAAGAATCAGTCACAAAACCCCACAGGCCCCAGGTTTCACTCCTGGTCCCCAGCTCCGTTTCATCTGTTGGCGGTCTCCAAGCAGTCGGGCCCAGCAGCTCTACTCTATTAGTCATTAGTCAGAGGTTTCTTCTATGATTAGTGGTTTCAAAGCACAGAAATCCTAGCAGAAGTGGCAGCCCTCACCTGAACAGGATGAATCCTGGTGTGGGTGCTCCCTATGCCTTCGACTGTGGTGACGGCAGCACCGTACAGAGAGCAGATGGGGAGCAGGCAGGCGTTGGCTGGATAATGTCTTCAGGGTGCAAAAGAGAAGCAGAAGTCACCTTCTATCTTGTGGGAGAGGGGACTGAGCATTCACTGAGCACCTACCATGTGGCAGGTGCTCATAGCATCTCCAGGCTTTGCACATACATTTCGTCCTTAGCCTGTGCCCATTCTACAGATGTACAAACTGAGGAACAGAGGGATTTGCCAAGGTGACAGCTATGACAGTGGCAGAGACGGGATTCAAATGCATCATCCTAATTCTAATTCCAAAACACTTGTCGCATACTTTCACTGTTTTATCCTTGAATGAGGCTGGCATTCCCTAGTCACAAAGTGACCTCCCACCCACTTAGGAAGATTATTCTAGCCTCCAGGCAGAAGTGGGCTGCAGTGAATATGATTTTGTGCTTCTGAAGAAGTGGTCACTGGGATACAAAACTCCTTAATCCCATAAACCCACTGCTAGAAAATATCCAACTCAAAATGACTCCTAAAATGTTCTCATTCACCAGACAGGACTACAAATGACCAATAAATACATGAAACAAATGTTCACCCTCACAAATAATCAAGAGAGATACAATTTAAGCAACGAAAAACATCGTTGTTACCAAAGAAAATGGCAAAGGTTTTTTAAAAATTTTAATATCCATCATTAGCAAAGGGTGGGAAAATGAGACTTAGGTACTGCTGGCAAGAATATAGGTGGCAGAGCTCTTCTGGGAGACATCTCATTGGAAGCAACAAAAACCTTTAAAATGCACAGTCTTTTTATCCTGCAATGCTCCCTCTATGGGTTTATCATAAGAAAATAGTCATAAACACAGATCTAATTATAAGAATGTTCATGGATGCATTGCTTATAATAATGAAAAATGAAAAATGGTGTAAGTGACCACTATTTAGGGATTGGTTTGGATCCACCCAAACAATGGAACATACACAATCATTAAAGTTATATTTAATTAGAAAAGATACGAGAAACTAACCAAAATTTGTAGCATTCTAAACTGTACGTACAATATGATTCCAAATGTATATGAACAAAAGAAACATTATAAAGACAGTATTCATTTATAAATAAATATAAATATTATTGAGTGTCTGTTACGTGTCAGGCAAGTTTCCATCAGTGAACAAGACAGATGAAATCCCTCCCCTTGGAGGGTATATATTCTAGTAGAGGGAAGAATGACAATACATATATAAATACATATGGAAGTTGAAATGGTGAGAACTGCTATGAATGAATTAATATAGGCTTAAGGAATAATGTTTCTTAGGTAAGCTGGGCACTGCTATTTAGTAGGTAATCAGGGAAGGCTGAGAATGTAAGATTTTACTGAAACCTGAAGATTTGAAGGAGCCAGCAATGAAAAGTTATGGGGCAAAAACATTTCAGGCAGAGGGAGGAATCTCCCAGAGTTCACATGTCAGGGGGCTTGGCTGTGGAATACAGGCAGATCTCTGAAACACTGCTAGTGCTCAGATATTTAGCCCTCATCTGAGATTCCTGGAATAATATAAAATGGTTTAACATATACATAACTGGAGTCTCAGAAGAAGAGGGGAGAAAGAGAGTGGCACATAAATATTTGAAGAGATAATGGCTTGAGAAGTGTCCAGAGCTAATAAGCCATCAACCTACAGATCTAAGAAGCTTGGCAAACCTGAAGGATGAATGCCAAGGATAAAGAAAAGATCTTCAATGGAATGGGAAACCATTGGTGATTTTAAAGTAGGAGAGTGGTACGATCTTATTGATACTCGAAACAGATCTCTCTGGCTAATTTCTGGAGAATGCACTATTTGTAGGCAAGGGTGGGGGCAAGTTAGTAAGCTGAAAAGAGCATGATGATAGTGTTTTCCTTCACTGTCTTTCCTTCCCAGACAACACAGAGAGTCATGAAAATTTGACAGGTAACTTTTGACCGTAAGTGACCCCTATTGACAGAACATTTTTTCTAACCCACTCATATTCCTGGGACCAAATCCATCCTGTTCATCATTGTACCTCAGTGTCTAGCACATTTCCTGCTATGTAACAGGTGCTCAATAGATATTTACCAGATAAAGGAATAAAGTTCAAAACAATGAAAATTCAGCTGTATCTAGACTTCTGCAAGGTACCTTATCTTCTTGGTGATGGGGTTATATTGTGATATCATCACTGTACAGGCACCACAGCCTCCTCCTCCACAGCCATACTTAGTTCCTGTGAGTCGGACTGAAATAAGCAAAGTTAAAGACAGCGTGTTTTACATGATTCTCTTTCTGGAATAGCCCTGAGCTCAGGAAACAGCACCAACCCAGGCTCTTAAATGTATGGTTTCACTTCAATACATATTAATCAAATGATGCATATATATCTTGGCTTCTACTATTTTGAATATTACAAATTCTTGATTTCCATTTGTGTGTTAAATCTAGCTCTTCCATTTCAAAAGAATAGGACTTCACTTTGCCAAAAGGCCAAACTTAAAAAAAACAGAAGACATATAAGGGCTTGAGTATTTGAAGGTCTGAGTACATTGTACATTTGTTTTCAGCTTTATGTATGTGTTTGATGACATACAAAGTCAAAGTCATATTAGAAATTATTCTTGGAATATTTGTGTCATATTAGCCATATTTCTCTGCCTTTTTGTGGCAGAAAGTGCTATTTGTTGTGCAATATCTATTCTCTCATTCTTTCTTAGCAAATGGAACTCCAATTATTAGCCCCACACATGGCTGCCCAGAATTAAAAAAATACATTTTCCAGCCCATTCTGCTCGGATAATTAATAACTCTCGCCAATGAGATGCAAGTATAAGTCTCATGTATGTCTTCCAGAAGGGAAGTGTCTTAAAAATAGAGTGGTGCCCACTTCATTCCTTCTTCTAACCTGCAGGAATTCAGATATGATGGCTGGAAATCAAGCAGCCATCTCTGACCATGAAGAGAAAACTACATGCTGAGGAGGGTGAAGTAGCAAGACTTAGGAGCTTGGTTCCCTGATCACTCTGTGATACTAATTCACCAGCCCGGTCTACTCCCTTCAGGCTTCCTCTATGACAGTATGACAGCCATGAGAAAGTGCCTCGCAGATCTCCTACTACAGGGAGGGTAACTGACCGAGGGACCCAGCTGCTGTGCTTTAAAATCTATTGCCCAGGTTACATTAAGGACACACCTCCCGTGGTCTGCTTCCTGCCCAGTGCTGTGGAGAGACATGGGACTCCTTGTGGACCACCCTCAACGGCTTTGCTGAACCCTCCTTAGACTGCACTCCACCTTCTCTCCCTCTCTCCTTCACTCGGGGTCGGGCTTCCCCTGCGGTCAGCTCCCTAAGCCTCCTCCAACTCATACCCTATTTCCTTTCACACAGGCATTCTCCTAGTAAAACCCCTGCACGTTTAATCTCCTAATGTCTATCTTGTTTATTGTTATTTGGGGTTTTCTGTCACTCATGAGTAATCAGGAAGCCAGAATTTCTTGTTTTTACATCCAAAGATCTTGAATAACTTTCAGCAATAAACTCATGTGTCTGACAAGTACTAATGCTTTTTTTGTTTTTTTTTGCTTCGTATTTTTTAAAATATTTATTTTATTGAGATATATTCACATACCACGCAGTCATACAAAATAAATCATACATTCGATTGTTCACAGTACCATTACATAGTTGTACATTCATCACCAAAATCAATCCCTGACACCTTCATTACCACACAAACAAAAATAACAAGAATAATAATTAAAGTCAAAAAGAGCTATTAAAGTAAAAAAGAACACTGGGTGTCTATGTCTGTTTGTTTCCTTCCCCCATTTTTCTACTCATCCATCCATAAACTAGACAAAGGGGAGTGTGGTCCTTATGGCTTTCCCAATCCCACTGTCACCCTTCATAAGCTACATTTTTATACAATCATCTTCAAGATTCATGGGTTCTGGGTTGTAGTGTGATAGTTTCAGGTATCTACCACCAGCTACCCCAATTCATTAGAACCTAAAAAGGGTTGTCTCTATTGTGCGTAAGAGTGCCCACCAGAGTGACCTCTCGGCTCCTTTTGGAATCTCTCTGCCACTGAAGCTTGTTTCATTTCTTTTCATTTCCCCCTTTTGATCAAGAAGATGTTCTCCATCCCACGATCCTGTGTCTACATTCCTCCCCGTGAGCCATACTCCACATTGCCAGGGAGATTCACTACCCTGGGTGTCTGATCCCACGTAAGGGGGAGGGCAGTGATTTCACCTGCCAAGTTGGCTTAGTTAGAGAGAGAGGGCCACATCTGAGCAACAAAGAGGCATTCGAGAGGAGGCTCTTAGGCACAATTATAGGGAAGCCTAGCCTCTCCTTTGCAGCAACAGTCTTTCCAAGGGCAAATCCTGTGGTAGAGGGCTCAACCCATCAAACCACCAGTCCCCTATGTCTGTGAGCACGTTAGCAACCATCGAAGGGGGGCAGGCCAATACCCCTGCATTCTCCACCAGTCCTCAAGGGGGCTCTGCATATCTTTTTCTTTGTTTTTGTTTTTTGTTTTTTTGTTTTTTTAATTAACTTTTTTTAAATCAACTGTATAAAAAATAAAATTTTAAAAATTTAAAAAAACATACAATAAAAGAACATTTCAAACAGACCATAACAAGGGAGTAAGAAAAAGACAACTAACCTAAGATAACTGCTTTACTTTCAACATGTTCCTACTCTACCCCAAGAAAGTAACCTAACATAGCAACATTTCTATGAACTTGTTCCTACTATGCCCATAAGAAATTAACAGACCATAGTCATTCCTGGGCATTCCCAGAATGTTAAATTTACCCACAATAGCTTATCTGTTCTTATTGGATTATGGTTCCCCCTTCCTTAATTGCTCTCTATCGCTAGTTCCCCTACATTCTACAATAGAAACCATTTGTTTTACATTTTTCAATGTTCACATTAGTGGTAGCATATAATATTTCTCTTTTTGTTCCTGGCTTATTTTGCTCAGCATTATGTCTTCAAGGTTCATCCATATTGTCATATGTTTCAGGATATCATTCCTTCTTATTGCCGCATAGTATTCCATTGTGTGTATATACCACATTTTATTTATCTACTCATCTGTTGAAGGACATTTGGGTTGTTTCCATCTCTTGGCAATTGTGAATAATGCTGCTATGAACACTGGCGTGCAGATATCTGTTCGTGTCACTGCTTTCTGATCTTCCGGGTATATACTGAGAAGTGCAATCGCTGGATCGAATGGTAACTCTATATGTAGTTTTCTAGGAACTGCCAGACTGACTTCCAGACTGGCTGAACCATTATATAGTCCCACTAGCAATGAATAAGAGTTCCAATTTCTCCACATCCCCTCCAGCATTTGTAAGTTTCCTGTTTGTTTAATGGCAGCCATTCTAATTGGTGGGACATGGTATCTCATAGTGGTCTTAATCTGCATCTCTCTAATAGCTAGTGAAGCCAAACATTTTTTCATGAGTTTCTTGGCCATTTGTATTTCCTCTTCAGAAAACTGTCTTTTCATATCTTTTGCCCATTTCATAATTGGGCTGTCTGTACTATCGTCATTGAGTTGTAGGATTCCTTTATATATGCAAGATACCAGTCTTTTGTCAGATACATGGTTTCCAAAAATTTTTTCCCATTGAATTGGCTGCCTCTTTACCTTTTTGACAAATTCCTTTGAGGTGCAGAAACTTCTAAGCTTGAGGAGTTCCTGTTTATCTATTTTTCCTTTTGTTGCTTGTGCTTTCGGTATAAAGTCTAGGAAGTCGTCGCCTAATACAAGGTCTTGAAGATGTTTCCCTACATTATCTTCTAGGAGTTTTATGGTACTTTCTTTTGTCTTGAGATCTTTGATCCATTTTGAGTTTATTTTTGTGTAGGGGGTGAGGTAGGGGTCCTCTTTCATTCTTTTGGATATGTATATCCAACTCTCCCAGCCCCATTTGTTGAAAAGACCATTATGACCCAGTTCAGTGACCTTGGGGGCCTTATTAAAGATCAGTCGGTCATAGATCTGGGGGTCTATCTCTGAATTCTCAATTCAATTCCATTAATCAATATGTCTATCTTTGTGCCAGTACCATGCTGTTTTGACAACTGTGGCTTTATAATAAGCTTCAAAGTAAGGGAGTGTAAGTTCTCCCAGTTCGTTTTTCTTTTTTAGAGTGTCTTTAGCAATTCGAGGCATCTTCCCTTCCCAAATAAATTTGATTACTTGCTTTTCCAAGTCTGCAAAGTAGTTTGTTGGAATTTTGATTGGGTTTGCACTGAATCTGTAGATGAGTTTGGCTAGAACTGACATCTTAATGACATTTAGCCTTCCTATCCATGAACATGGAATATTTTTTCCATCTTTTAAGGTCCCCTTCTATTTCTTTTAGTAGAGTTATGTAGTTTTCTTTGTATAGGTCTTTTACATCTTTGGTTAAGTTCATTCCTAGGTATTTGATTTTTTTAGTTGATACTGAAAATGGTATCTTTTACTTGAGTTTCTCTTCACTTCGTTCATTTCTAGCATTAGAAATATTACTGACTTATGTGCATTAATCTTGTATCCCGCTACTTTGCTAAATTTGTTTATGAGCTCTAATAGCTGTATTGTCGATTTCTCAGGGTTTTCCAGATATAAGATCATATCATCTGCAAACAATGACAGTTTTACTTCTTCCTTTCCAATTTGGATGCCTTTTATTTCTTTGTCTTGCCGGATTTCCCAGGCTAGCACTTCCAGCACAATGCTGAATAACAGTGGTGATAGTGGGCATCCCTGTCTTGTTCCTGATCTTAGAGGGAAGGCTTTCAGTCTCTCACCATTGAGTACTATGCTGGCTGTGGGTTTTTCATATATGCTCTTTATCATATTGAGGAAGTTTCCTTCAATTCCTATCTTCTGAAGTGTTTTTATCAAAAAGGGATGTTGGATTTTGTCGAATGCTTTTTCAGCATCTATTGAGATGATCATTTGATTTTTCCCTTTTAATTTGTTAATGTGTTGTAATACATTGATTGATTTTCTTATGTTGATCCATCCTTGCATGCCTGGAATGAACCCCACTTGGTCATGGTGTATGATTTTTTTAATGTGTCTTTGGATTCAATTTGCAAGTATTTTGTTGAGGATTTTTGCATCTATATTCATTAGGGAGATTGGCCAGTAGTTTTCCATTTTTGTAGCATCTTTGCTGGTTTTGGTATTAGATTGATGTTAGCTTCATAAAATGAGTTAGGTAGTGTGTCATTTTCTTCAATGTTTTAAAAGAGTTTAAGTAAGATTGGTGTCAGTTCTTTTTGGAAAGTTTGGTAGAATTCCCCTATGAAGCCATCTGGCCCTGGGCATTTATTTGTGGGAAGCTTTTTGATGACTAATTGGATCTCTTTGCTTGAGATTGGTTGGTTGAGGTCTTCTGTTTCTTCTCTGGTCAGTCTAGGTTGTTCATATGTTTCCAAGAAGTTGTCCATTTCCTCTACATTATCCAGTTTGTTACCACACAGTTGTTCATAGTATCCTCTTATAATTTTTTTAATTTCTTCAGGATCCGCAGTAATGTCACCTTTCTCATTCATTATTTTGTTTCTCTGGGCCTTCTCTCTTTTTGATTTTGTCAGTCTAGCTAGGGGCTTTTCAATCTTGTTGATCTTCTCAAAGAAACAACTTTTGGTGTTATTTATCCTCCCTATTGTTTTTTGTTCTCTATGTCATTTATTTCTGCTTTAATCCTTGTTATTTCTTTTCTTCTACTTGGTTTAGGATTGGTTTGCTATTCATTTTCTAGCTTCTTCAGCTGATCCATTAGTTATTTGATTTTGGCTCTTTATTCCTTTGTAATATATGCATTTAGTGCTATAAATTTCCCACTCAGTACTGCTTTTGCTGCAACCCATAGGTTTTGGTATGTTGTCTTCTCATTTTCATTCGTCTCTACATATTTAGCAATTTTCTCTTGCTATTTCTTCTTTAACCCACTGATTGTTTGGGAGTGTGTTGTTTAACTTCCAGGTATTTGTGAATTTTCTAAGTCTCTGATGGTTATTGGCTTCTAATTGTATTCCATTGTGGTCAGAGAATGTGCTTTGAATAATTTCAATCTTTTTTAATTTATTGAGCCTTGTTTTATGTCCCAGCATATGACCTATTCTGGAGAAAGTTCCATGAGCACTAGAGAAGAATGTGTATCCCGGTGATTTGGGATGTAATGTTCTATATGTGTCTATTAAATCCCATTCATTTCTCAGATTGTTTAGGTTCTCAGTTTCCTTATTGGTCTTCTGTCTGGTTGATCTATCTATAGGAGAGAGTGATGTGTTGATGTCTCCCACAATTATTGTGGAAACATCAATTGCTTCCTTTAGTTTTGCCAGTGTTTCTCTCATGTATTTTGTGGCACCTTGATTGGGTGCGTATACATTTATGATTGTTATTTCTTCTTGTTGAATTGCCCCTTTTATTAGTATGTAGTGGCCTTCTTTGTCTCAAGAAACATCCCTGCATTTAAAGTCTATTTTATCTGAGATTAAAATTGCTACACCTGCTTTCTTTTGGCTGTAGCTTGCATGAAATACTTTTTTCCATCCTTTCACTTTGAATTTCTTTGTGTCCCTGTGTCTAAAATGAGTCTCTTGTATGCAATATATTGATGGTTCATTTTTTTTTATCCATTCTGTGAATCTGTATCTTTTAACTGGGGAGTTTAACCCATTTACATTCAAAGTTATAACTGTGAAGGCATTTCTTGAATCAGCCATCTTATCCTTTGGTTTATGATTGTCATATATATTTTTTCCTCTCTCTATTAATATCCTTTAATGTACGCATACTGAATCTCTTTAGTACTGAACCTTTCTCCATGTCTCTCTCTCCTTTCTTTGTTTCTCTGTTTGTACGGCTCCCTTTAGTATCTCCAGTACGGCGGGTCTCTTGTTAGCAAATTCTCTCAGCATTTCTTTGTCTCTGAATAATTTAAGCTCTCCCTCAAATTTGAAGGAGAGCTTTGCTAGATAAAGTATTCTTGGTTGGAAATTTTTCTCTCTCGGAATTTTAAATATGTCATGCCACTGCCTTCTCACCTCCATGATGGCTGCTGAGTAGTCACTACTTAGTCTTATGCTGTTTCCTTTGTATGTGGTGAATTGCTTTTCTCGTGCTGCTTTCAGAACTTGCTCCTTCTCTTCCGTATTTGACAGTGTGATCAGAATATGTCTCAGAGTGGGTTTATTTGGATTTATTCTATTTGGAGTTCGCTGGGCATTTATGATTTGTGTATTTATGGTGTTTAGAAGATTTGGGAAGTTTTCCCCAACAATTTCTTTGAATACTCTTCCTAGACCTTTACCCTTCTCTTCCCTTCTGGAACACCAATGAATCTTATATTTGGACATTTTATATCCCTGAGGTCCATTTTGATGTTTTTGATTTTTTGATTTTTTCCCCATTCTTTCTTTTGTGCTTTCATTTTCCATTGTGTCATCTTCCAGGTCACTGATTCATTGTCCAACTTCCTCTAGTCTTGTACTATGAGTATCCAGAATCCTTTTAATTTGGTCAACAGTTTCTTTAATTTCCATAAAATCATCTATTTTTTTATTTAGTCTTGCAATGTCTTCCTTATGCTCTTCTAGGGTCTTCTTGATGTCCTTTATATCCTGTGCCATGCTCTTCTTCATGTCCTTTATATCCCATGCCATAGTCTCATCGTTCATCTTTAGTTGTTTGATTAATTGCTCCAGGTACTGTGTCTCCTCTGATCTTTTGATTTGGATGCTTGGGCTTGGGTTATCCATATCGTCTGTTTTTTCCATATGCTTTAAAATTTTCTTTTGTTTTGGGGCTCTTGGAATTTGCTTAACTTGACAGGGTTCTTTTAGGATTTGTAGACTGATTGAAATCCTTATCTCTAATTTTTGAGATCTACAGCTTCGTGGAGTATACTTTCTCTAACTAACCAGCAGGTGGCATCCACGAGACACCTGTTCCCCTCAAGCCAGTTCTCCCCCACTTTGTCTTTGTGGTGAGTGGGGGAGTGACTCTTGTGGGGTCCAATTGGTGTACCAAGCTTGCGTGTGTAGTTGGTGTTGGCCTCCCTGTATATGGGGCGTGTGTCTGGGTAGTCGGGAGGGGGGGTGGTGCAGCTCTAACAATCAAATATCCCTGGTGTTCCTGGAGTTTTAAAGCTGTTGCAATAGTCTAATCCTTCAGTTCAGTCCTGCCACAGGTTGTCTCTACCACTGACCCACAAGTCCTTGGTATTGGCATATGGCCCCTGAGACTTGAGAGTGGGTCCCTCTTCCAGGCCATGCACCCCCTGGTCCTCTGTTGAGGGATGACTGTACTATGTCACAGGTGAGTGCCGTCCCCCCAGGGCAGTTCTGGGCTGCAGGGCTGTGTAGGGAGGCTCCCAGTCTGATGAAATGATGGCTGAATGGGGCATGTTAATTCACACTGCTCTGCCTTCCCAACTCTGGGACAACCAGCTGAGGGTGCAGGGAAAGCTAATGTCCACGCCCAATTTTCTGGAGTGCGTGTGTTATTTTAAGCACTTCTGTCACACTGGGTTGTCTGGGGCAGCTCTGGGCTATGGGGCTGGCGATGGGCAGGAGTGTTTCCTGTCCAACAGGATGATGGCTGTGAGAGGATGCCCCCTTTTCTTGGGAAGTTGTGGTGTTTAGTGAATTTTATCAGACACTGAATTATTGCCTTTTGTCTCAGAGCTCTCTTAGTTCTGCTCTTGTCTTGACCTGCCCAAATTGAAAATCATTGAGGCTTTCTGTATCGGGCTTTTTAGAGTAATTGTTTTAGAAAAAGAAAAAAAGATTAAAAAAAAAGGCCCTCCTCGCAGATCTAATGGGTTATTGAAATGCTAAGAGACAAAGCAGAGGGCCATTAAGGAAAGGTCCAGAGGGCAGAGAGATTGGTTTTTCTTCAGGATTTGCACATGAGCCTCAGGGCCTGAGCTCTGCCCTTCCCCTTTCTATGTTCACCAGAACTCCAAAAAGCCGCCGCTTTTATTTTTGGGTTTTTCTTGCTGTTTTTGCTATCCCTATCTCCTCTCTGCCGGGCTGGCTGCTCCCAAATTCTCTGGTGTCTGGTCTCAGTCTATCTATGATTGGAGTTTGGATGAGTAAAATGAGTTTCCAATAAGAGCTGCCACTGCAGTTCTCCCTTCTTCCCAGCGCTGACGGCCCCTCCTCCCACGGGACTGAGCCTGGCAGGGAGGGGCGCGGGGCCCCTGGCTGCAAAAACTTACAGATTTCGCTGATCTCAGCAGTTCCACGTTTTCATGAGTGTTGTATGAAGTATGCCCAAAGTCATATTGCTCTGCGGCATCCAGTCCACGCACTTCCTGGCTTTCTACCTACTTCCCTGGAGGAGTAACTAAAACATACACCTCACCAATCCACCATCTTGCCCTGCCTCTCACTAATGTTTTTTGAGTTATGTACTCTTTTGGAAATTTCATTCTCCCCAGGAAAAAAAAAAGCACAGACTCCCATTATCACAAAATTTTGCATATAATTTAATAGGGTCTAAAGACCTCTGGAAGCCCACTGGAGTTCCTGCACAGCAGGTTAGGAATCCATTCCATAGATGACTCTTATTTAGAAAGTTTTTTTTAGGGAGCAATTTCAAGGTTAGTTTCTCCATTTTTCTTTTACTTTCATTTCAAGAGATTTCTCTGCCCAATTTTTCTCATGGGCTTGCAGAGTAGTGCTTAAAGTGAGTGTAAATATTATGACTCTTAGTTCTAAAAGATGCTTAATTAAGCTCTTTTAACATTCATTGCTTTAATTCTCATCGCTAGTTTCCCCATTTGATACCATCTGTTTAGTGCCAAAACAGAAGAGTTTAAAGAACTTGGTTCTTCTGACAGCCACAATTGTGCATTGCCTACACTAAACTTCAGTACTTTCTCAAAGAACATATGCCTATAATAGTATATATTACAGGAAATACGTCTCTGTATGGTTCCAAAAAGATATTTGAAATATCATCTCTAAAAAATGACACATCAGATATATACACACACAGACACACACATTCAGTGCAAAGAAAAGGATACGCTTTTTCCTCAGATATGGTAACAGCATCACTTCAGGATCGGCGTTCTTCTCTATCACCTTCGCCAGAGGGAAAAATAAAGAGTTATGCAGACAAATTGAGAGAGCTAGTGTGATTTTCATATTGGTAGTCTCATGTTGTTTTGAGGAAAATGCACATGGATTAATACTTCTACTCGTATTTCAACCTAATTTAACATTTATGGAATATCTATGTTACACAAATCACCTTTCTTAAGTGCAAAGTCTAGATCGTGAGCCCCACCGCCTCTGTGCCGCTGTCCTTGGTCTGGTAATCACTGTTCTTCAAGCCAGCAGTTGTTTCTACTAACAGGGACACTGGTGACTCCTGTCCAGCTTCTCCTAAGCAATGCTAAAGCAGGTGAGGGAAAAGACATAAGTAGGAAAGAAGGGAGGAGAAAGAGAGAGAGAAGCTGATGGACTGGAATAGCCTCTGAGAAATTGAAACAGCTTAAAAAAAAAAACACATTTATCATGTTCAAATAAGATAGTAATCAACTATGGTCCCCAAATCAAAGAAATGAAGGATGCCAAATGATGCAAAGCTGTGCAAGCAAGGACCCTCCAGAGCAATTCTGCATGGGCAGCCTAGCAGTACAGCCATAGGACAGCAGCGCCTGAGAGATGGCACGGAGGAAATTTCATGCTTGGTTATGTTTTCCAAAGTCATCATGTTTTCTCTCTCTCTTTACCTAGAATTTTGCTGTTTCTTCTACACCATAGAACAAACAGAAGTATGATTTGCTTCACAATTTCAGAAGCCAAATGCATCTTTCATCATGTTATGCTTATTCTATGGCTGGTTCCTCCTCAATTCTAAGTGGCCATCTGCCCAGCAATGTGAGGGATATGCCAATTACCAAGGTCTGAGCTTTGCCTACAGGACACTGCAATCTACTGAGATGTGATTGTGTGTGTGTGTCCATGTGTATGCTGCAATATAGGGAAAAATGTGGAGCACCGACACCAAACACCTCCAAACTCAACTGACTCTCAAATGAAACTCTTGATTTTATTTCCCAGACTTACTCCTTCCCTTCTTTCTCCTAACTGGTTGAGTAGCCTCACCAACTACTAGGTCATCTAAGCTTCAAAGCCTGAGCTATTTTCAACGTTTTCTTTCTTTCAGTCTACCACAATCAGTGTCACCAAGTTTTGCCATTTACACTTCCAAAATGATTCTCTAAACACCCTTCATTCTTACGGACACTACCCAGAATTAAACCTTATCATCTCTGGCCAGAACTAGTACAATAGCTGCCAAACAGGTCTCCCTGTCTCCACTCTCAGCACCCTCCATCCCACCTCTTACACCACTGCTGGAGTAACTGCTCTGAAATCCAAGTCTGCTCATCCCCAGTGCCTGCCTAAAAATCTGACTGCTGAACTGTCATCCTGGGAATTCCTGAATTATGTGGGTTCTTCTTAAACTGAAACCCTAATGAATCAGATTTTCTGGCAGAGGAAACCAGGAATTTTGCATCTTTAAATGAATCTTATGAAAATTAGTAGCCAAGAATCCCTGGAGTACCCAGAAGAAGTTCAACTCCTTGGCATAGACTACAAGCCCTCTTTGATAAACTGCCCTGATCATCCTGGGCCACCCCATCCATGTATCTTTCACTCCAGCCACATGGGCAAATGGTCAGGTCCCAGCAGCACAAGGCTTTTTACCTTTCAGTGCATCTGCACATGGGTTCCTTCTGCCTGGAAAGCCTCCCTCTCTTGTCCATGTGGTACCCTGCTCTAATGTGCTCTCCTATGGGGAGAGCCTCTTCCTAAGATACCCTTCTCCACTCCATGCCCTATTCCAAGTAGCCATACTTCTCTATGTTCCCACAACCATTGTCCATACCTCTTTTATAGCACATCTAATTATGGTATCATAATTACTTGTGTATGTATCAGCCTCTCCTGATTCTGAGAAACACCACTGTTGTTGAGATACCACCTTCTGTTGTTCTTCTTTCTGTCAAACATTAAGCTAAGTGCTGGGAATATATTATAGGGACATAACAAATGTGAATTAAATGAATGACTTCAACACAAAATGTACAATTTGCTATGAGAACAAAGAGGGAGGGATGATTTCTCATGACTGGGACTCACATCTAAATAGGAGTAAAAAACAGAGAAGTCTTCAGTTGCAGATGCTGCTGGTTGTGTATCCCAGCATGTATTCTCCCTCTCTTCCTTCCTGCTGCCATGAATAGGGATGTAATAGTTAGAGCTTCGGCAACCATCTTAGGCCATGAGGCAACACATTAATGGTAGCAGAGGAGAAAACTGGGTCACAGATGATATCATGAAGTGTTTACACCAACCCCAGAATGTTAATGCCCAGATATTCTGTATGTAAAAGAAAAAATGGCTTTTATCTTTTTTGAACCACTGTTAGTTGGGATTTTATACCATCTGCAGCTGAAACTGATCCTAATTAATATTCATGGTGACAAATCCACAGAAGCCCAACTTTAATGGAGAGTGAGGATCTGGGAAGCTTAGATAGCAAAGAATAACATTTTCGGCTTGAGGGATATTTACGTATTTGAGAAAGGAATAAACAGAAGGAAGCAAACCTTGCTTGTTTGGTTATTTGTTCCAGAAGGTGCTTCAAGAGGTTGGAGTCTCGCTCAAACTGTCATTAGCTTGAAATGTGTTTATTTTTCTTGACTTGGTGGGTGACATAGTCAGAGGAGGGTACTGGGAGCAGCAATCTAGCATGCACCCTGTACTGGAAGCTCTTGGAGTGACACAGGGAGGTCAGTATGAAGATGGTGGCTGGGGCACAAGGTGGGGAGTAGGGAATAGAGTTATTCTCACTGACTCTGGTTTGGGGAGATGATGCCAATTCTTGGGTCAGGCCCTTGCATGTACTTGTTTCAGTACAGCTCTGGGTGTTCAAGGCAGAGTCTACACCTTTGCATATCCCTGGGCTGCTTTGGGAAATTTCAAGTTCACATTGCACAAGGTTTAGAAACCACTTTCCTCTGGGCAGGGCTGGTGAATAGGGCCTGGAGGTGGGAATGGGGGCTCGGCTCTGCCAGACGTAATGCAGAGATGGAAAGAAAAAAGATAATGAGGAGGCAAAAGGGGGTGAAAGGAAGGACATTAAAGAAGGGAGAGAGGAAAGTGTAAAAGAATGAAGCTGGGAGGCAGAGGGAAAGAGACAAAAGATGTGCATTCCACAGTAAATGGCCAGTAGAGAAGAACAATCCACAGTGGCCTCAGGGTAGAGAAGGAGCCAGAGAGGAGAGCTGGTGAGTTGACCTCCTTCAGGTGACTTTAAATTCATTTTGATTTTTGTTTCTTCCTGCCTAAGCTGTGTCCACCTCTGTCACTTTTCTCTGAATCATTCCAGCCCTTCTAGTCGTCCAGAAATTTCCTCTCACCACTGCAAACTAAGGACCCCAGGAAACAATAAGCCAATGGACAGCTCCTTCCAGATTCCTGCACTAATACCAAGATCCTAATGTTTGTTAAGCAAATAATGCGTGATGATTACTTCATGACACCTTGAACCCCTGGTCAGGTTCTGGCCTTACACATGTAGCAGATTATTTTTCAGCCCAGGTGCTAACCATCTTCTCCACATACGAAGCCCTTACTGTATACCAAGCATCTCCCTCAGCCCTCTTCATGGAATTTCATCTTCACCCCAATGCCATGGGATAAGGTATTACTATTAGCCCATTTTGCAGAGGGGAAAACTGAGGCCTGGAGGTATTATGCAACTTGCTGAAGGCCCCAGAGCTGCTGAGTGGCAGAGCAGATAGGGCAGGATTCAAACCTATGCCTGTCTGCCTCCAAAGCCCACACTCTTAATCTCTATGCCTCACCGCCTCATGGAATGACATGCTCCTTTCAGTCCCTTTGTTGAGGTTAGAGACTGGAATCTGTGCTGTACTTTATTTATGGGCTCCTTCTCCATCAACTCCATGCTAAATGAGTCCTCTGTTTTTCTAGGGTCCCTGGTGGAGCAAATGGCTTTTGAAATCTCTCTGCAACTTGGTCCCTGGTCAAGTGGCAGTGACCTTCCCTCCAATGGCCTTAGTTCCTGCCTGATGACCCCTTTCAGTGACCTAAGGGGATCTGCACAGACCAGAAGTGCCATGTCAGCTAGTCTCCCAAATGACTTCTAAGTTTCCTTTTCAAAAGCAAATTTTTATTCCCAGTGGTCATGTTTTGACCTCAAGGCCCCCCTTCACAGATGGTTTCTCCCTCTCAATTTTCTGAACAGTCTCTCATCTTCTGAACCAGAAACTTTACTTTAATCCAAACATGTAGCCATAAGGCTCTCTTTGCAGCATTGAAGCACATACCTAACAGAATTTAGAATGGAGGGGAAGAGAAAGAATGAGAGTATTTCTTTCAATCAGGTAATTGCAAAACTGAATCAACATCTCCAGAGTGTACTTGACAAAAGAGCCATCAATAAACCAGGACCACAGACAAGAACTTGCATATCTATATTTACATGATGTACTTTAAAAAACAACAGAGTAAAAACACTAGACATTATTTCCAAAATCTGTGGTTCACTTGTGAGCAGTAGAGGGAGGAGGGGAGAGTGGGAGACGTTAGACTCCTGTTACCCATTTAAGCAAAACCCTTACCATGGCATACAAAGCCCTAGTACACTCAGGCCCCTGGCTCATCTCAAGCCCCTCACTCCCTGTGCTCCAGCCCCACCCACTTCTTTGCTATCCTCTAAGCAACATTCCCTCTGCCTGGGACATTCTTCTTCCAGATAATTGCATCCCTGCTTTCTCACTTCATCCTGGTCACCACTCAAATGTCATCCTTGCAGAGAGGCCTTGCCTGAACTTATTCATCTCATCTAAAGTAGCAGCCTTCTCCTCTCTCCCGCCACTCTGCTTTATTTTTTATTCTAGCACTTATCACTACCTAATATTATGCATTTGCACACTTATTGACACATTTATTGCCTGTTCTGTGCTCTTGATTATCTTCTGTGCTTGGTACATTGCCTGGCATGGAGAAGGCCCTCAACAAAGAAAGAGATTGCATGCTCATAACCACTCTATAAAGGAAGTCTTATCAGAGGAACTGAGCCACTGAGAAGTCAGTTTGTTCCAATAAAAGTTAGAACTGGATTTGAATCCTTGTTTGTCTAAAAATAATCAGCCGGTGGGCCTTGGAAGAAGATGAAAAGGGAACATCAGGAAGGTGAGGGTCCAAAGATCTAAAGCAGTCCCTGAAAACACATCCTTTACCTGCCCTCGGGGGTGGAGGTGGGAATGCAAAGGCAAACCTGCTTCCAAACCAAAAAGCCCAGCTGTGTGAATTAGTGCCACAGGCACCACAAGATGAAGGAGAAGGGCCCCTCCTCCCGGCGGCCCCGCGGGCGCGCTCACCTTGTGGCCGTTCACGTAGAAGAGCAGCTCCGTCGCGGCGTGCACTGCCTCAGCCATGCTGGAGCGGGTCTGCGCGGGTCAGACTGCGGGGCTCGGGGAGACCGAGAAGTCCCCTGAGAGGAGGCGGCGCTTCCCAGAAGTCGCCAAAGGGCGCCGAGCAGGCGAGTAGGGAGGGGATTGCGGGAGCCTCAAGTGCAGCCAACAACCCCGATGAAGAAAGACCTGGTTATGATCCAACGTTCAGTGAGCTTGTTTGCAGGAAAAACTCTACTTGGGCGGACGCCTCTAGAACACTCTCTCTGGACTGAAATCATTCGGTGAAGACCCCTTCATTTCCCCTGCTGAGGCACTCAGCATCTGTGACAGTCTCTCCTGCTTCTTACTCATATACGGTCCAGTGGTGTCTCTGGCCGTCTTATGTAATCGAGGTGGCTTCCCAGTTAGATTTTAAGTCTGGGAAGGTTGGAAACAGCTTTTACCTCCCCTAGGACTAGGCGTGCTGCATTCCAGTGCTTAGTAAACACATTGCAAGGGCCCACAGAAAGAACTTAAGGACAACAGATGGTTTTAGAATTTACAGCTTTAGAAGTAATTATTCAAACCTTTTAAAATCAAGAAGGAACTTGTAGAGATAAACTTTAAAAACAAGTCTCATCACTTCACAGTTTACCCAGATATCAAGAAAGTTTACCCAGTAAATATCAACAGATTAAATGTAGACTATCTTGGAAAACTTTTATATAAATAAAATTTGCAAAAGACCAAAAGTGTGGAACTGAAAATTATTTGCAAGCCCACACTTCAGAATTTACCACTAACTTTTCGGGTGTGTCTTTCCATCAAAAAAATCTGCACTCTTAACATCTTTTAAAAACTCAAATGGGATCAAACTTATTTTTGTAGACCTTTTTTCACTTAACACATCTAAAACACTTTCCCTTGTCATTCTATGTAAACACAAAAATTTCATTGTGAAAATCTCCAATACTGGTACATAAAAGTGAAGAGCACAACTATAGCCCATCCTCCTCGCTGAGCTTTAATAACTATCAACAAACTTTTTTGATCCATTCTGCCGATCTATACCTTTTAATTGGGGATTTTAATCCTTTAACATTCAATGTTATTACTGTGAAGGCATTTCTTGAATCAGCCATCCTATCCTTTGGTTTATGTTTGTCAGATATATATTTTCCCTCTCTCTCAGTGTCCTTTAATGCACCAATATTGAATCTCTTTAGTACTGAACCTTTCTCCATCTCTCTCTCTCTCCTTTCTTTGTTTCTCTGTCAGCAGGGCTCCCTTTAGTATCTGAAGTAGCGCAGGTCTTTTATTAGCAAAATCTCTCAGCATTTGTTTGTCTCTGAAAAATTTAAGCTCTCTCTCAAATTTGAAGGAGCACTTTCCTGGATAAAGTATTCTTGGTTGGGAATTTTTCTCTCTCAGAATTTTAAATATGTCATGCCACTGCCTTCTTGCCTCCATGGTGGCTTCTGAGTAGTCACTACTTAGTCTTATGTTGTTTCCTTTGTATGTGGTGAGTTGCTTTTCTCTTCCTGCTTTCAGGACTTGGTCCTTCTCTGATCAGGATATGTGTTGGAGTGGGTTTATTTGGATTTATTCTATTTGGACTTCACTGGGTATTTATGCTTTGTGTATTTATATTGTGTAGAAGGTTTGGGAAGTTTTCCCCAGCAATTTCTTTGAATACGTTTCTAGACCTTTACCCTTCCCTTCCCCTTCTGGGACACCAGTGAGTCTTATACTTGGATGTTTTATCATATCCCTGAGGTGCATTTCAATGTTTTCAATTTTTTTCCCCATTCTTTCTTTTCTTCTTTCATTTTCCATTCCGTGGTCCTCAGGGTCACTGATTCATTGTTCAGCTTCTTCTAGTCTTGTACTATGAGTATCCAGAATCTTTTAAATTTGGTCACCAATTTCTTTTATTCCATAAGATCATCTATTTTTTTATTTACTCTTGCAATTTCTTATTTCTCTTCTAGGGTCTTCTTCATGTCCTTTATATCCTGTGCCATGCTCTTGTTGTTTGTCTTTAGTTCTTTGATTAATTGCTCCAAGTACTGTGTCTCCTCTCATCTTTTGATTTGGTTGTTTGGGTTTGGGTTATCCATATTGTCTGTTTTTTTCATACACTTTAAAAGTTTCTGTTTTTTGTTTTTTTTCTTTGTTTGGCCTCTTGGCATTTGCATTACTTGATAGGGTTCTTTTCAGATATGTAGGATTTTTCAAAGTCTAATCTCTAATTTGTCAGATCTACAGCTTGGTGGCGTGTACTTTCTCTAACTAACCAGCAGATGGCATCCGCAAGCCACCTATTCCCCACAAGTCAGTTCTCCCCAACTTTGTCTGTGAGGTGTGTGGGGGTCTGATTCTTGTGGTCCAGTTGGTGCACCAATTTTGGGTGTGTTGTTGGTGCTTTCCACCCTGAATGTGGGGTGTGTGTCTGAGCAGTTAGGGAAGGAGGGCAGCTTTAATAATCCAACCTCCCAGGTGTTCCTGGAGATTTAAGGCTGTTGCAAGAGTCTAAACCTTCATTTCATTCTCGCCACAGATTGTCTCTGCTGCTGACCCACAAGTCCTTGGTATTGGCGTATGGTCCCTGGGATTTCCGAGTGGGTTCCTCTTCCAAGCCCTGCCCTTCTAAGGCCTCTGCTAAGGGAAGGCTGAGCTACATCCCAAGTGCGCGCCTCCCCTAAGGGAAGTTCTGGGCTGCCAGGACGCGTAGGTGTGTTCCCAGCTTGCTATGAGGATGGCTGTATTGGGCATGTTAATTTCCCCCTTTTCGCACAGCTCCACCTTCCCAGCTCCCAGACAATTAGCTGTGGGTGTGTGAAAGGCTATTTTCCATACCCGATATTTTGGCATGTGTGTGTGTTGCTGGAAAAACTTCCTGTCACACTGGGTATTTTGGCACGGCTCTGGGCTGTGGTGTTGGCATTGGGCAGGAACATTCCCAGCCTGCTGGGAAGATGGCTGCAAAGGGTCTGGTTATTTTCTGGTTTTGACTTACCTCTGCCTTCCTCGCTTCGAGACAATTAGCAGCGCGTGAGTGAAAGGCTATCTTTCATGCCAGATATTGAGGCGTTCCCACAGCCCATTCCTGCCAGGCTTCACTGTGCAGTTCTCACTGCCATATCTGCAGCTGCTTTTGGGTTTTTTAAAAAAGAACTAGTCCATTTCCAAACACCAACCCACAGTTGCCCCACACCGCACCGTGGCTGCCAGATATTCAGCAGGCTTACTCACTCCTTTCAGAATGCAGACTCCTGGTTTCACCAAGTGCACAGTCCCTGTGGATTTAGCAGACCTTGTCCAGCTGGTGCATCACTGGAACTGGTGTTCTGGGTCACTTTCTGGATTTTATCTAATATTTTTCATGGAGGTGCTTTTTTGCCCTATCTCTCCTAGCCACCATCTTAGATTCTCTTGGATATCATTTACTTCCTCTTACAAATAAATTCAGCTGTCCCTGATCTGTAAAACACCAAATAAAGTCAAACAACAGATGGGAACTTCCAGGGAAGATGGCAGAGTAGGGAGCTCTAGAACTCAGTCCTTCCTCCAACAGAGCTAGTAAACAGACAAAAACTGCTGTTCTGTACCTATTTCTTTACCAGAATGCTGCTTTATTAAATCATCAGTTAATTGGCTGCAGCTGTGACTGATTATATCAAGGAAGAGTGTGTCTTCTACAATGAGAGAATGCAATCAGTTGGATTTAATCCAATCAGTTGAAGACTTTTAAGCGAGACAGATAGAGGACCTTCACTTCTTCTTTGGCTAACCAGTGAAGCATTTCCTGAGGAGTTCATCAAAGTCACCAGTTCGTTCCTGAGGAGTTCATCGAACACGTTCATCAAAGTTGCAAGTTCACTGCCTGAGGAGTTCATTGAACATCTTCACTGGAGTTCCCAGTTTGCTGCCTGCCCTATGGAATTTGGACTCGTGCATACCCAGTTGCGTGAGACACCTTTATAAAATCTTATATTATAGATATCCCTTGTTGATTCTGTTTCCCTAGAGAACCCTAACTAATACAACTACAAATTTGCTTTTGTTTACAACCAACATTTGTTCACCACTTTGCAATTAGCAAAGAACTTTCTAGTACATTACTTGATTAATCTTCAAAACAACTCCATGATTGAGGTATTATTATTGTTGTTCCCATTTAGAATGAGGAGTTAGGGAAGGAGGCTAAGGCTCAGAGAGGTTAAATAACCTGATCAAAGTTACAATTATTAAGTGGTGGAGCGAAGACTCAAAAACATAGTTTTTGACTCTAAATTCCACACTCTTTTTATGATACCACAATAATTCCAGGTTTTGAACGAAGTGGGGAATAAACCATCCCAAATAGCAAATCATCATTCAATTTATCCACAATATACCAAGGCATAATTAGGATAAGTTACAGAAGAATTGTGTATAATGGATTTCCATTTGTGGTAGGATATCCTCAGATAGAAAGCCACCAACATTTTATTCCTATTTCTTCTGGCAACAGACTCCAATACTTGAAAACCTCCTAGAAGTCACCTTGCAGCCGTGGCTTCCAACAAGAGGGCGTGCAGGTCTGGGTCTGAGGGAAGGAGGCTGCTGGCAAGTCACTGTCTTAATGAAAATTTGGAACTTAACCCAAAGTTCTAATAGTTCAAATCAGTTCAGCACCCATGTGCTGAGCACAGGCATTGCCTCCCAGGCCACAGAGTCCACTAGGACATCGCTCATCGTCAGAAGGGGAGACGGACCGTAGTCCACTGTAGCAGAGCAGTTCCGAACGTATGCTCTGGATGTCTCAGGCCTGCGTGTGTCAATTGGCCATGTGCTAGCTGTGTGACCTTGGGATAATGACTTACACTCTCTAAATCTTCATTTCTTCCTCTGTGGAAACACAGTGATGAGCTGGGGCTGAAGCTTCAGGACCACTAGACTCTAGGATGAGAAACCAGCAAAGGCTGCCTGGAGTTAAACTGTCTGAGGGACATGGGGACTGAAAGTCACCCTTGTCATGGTGGGAAAACAGAACTTTGTTCACTGTGAGAAACTGAGGCTGAGGCAGAGCTTCCTGTTCATGATCGAGTCTGAGAGAAACTGCAGTCACTTCCCAGAAATTAGAAAATGGTCCAAGCCAGGAACAATATCCCCATGGACCAAGGGCCCAGACCTGCTTACAAAGGCCTGGTTCTAAAGCAAGGAACTTGGGGGCCAGACCAGGGTAACCACAAAACCACCAGGGTTGAGATAAATAAATAAATGAAAGATGAATAAAAATAAAATAAATGCCATTCAAGATGTACTTGCAAACAAAAATTTTAAAGCACACAAAAGAAGACTAGTGCCATGAGACAAAACGAAAGGGATAATTTATTAACAAAGGATGGATATAATCAAGCAAATTGACGTTACTTTAATACAAGAATGTTTAAGATCATTGTGGTGGTTTGAAGCTGCTATGTACCCCAGAAAATGCCATGTTCTTTTAATCCATTCCTGTGGGTGCAGACCCATTGTAGGTGGGATTTTTGATTAGGTTATTTCAATTGAGAAGTTGCACCAAGGTGGGTCTTAATTCTTTTACTGGAGTCCTTTATAAGAGATGAAATTAACAGATGCTCATAGAGAAAAACCCCAAAGGAGCAAAGAGAGGACCCACAGAAGCTCATAGAGGGAGGCCACTGGAACCAGAAGCTGAAAGCAATGAAACCCAGGAGCAAGGGACCAGCAAACACCAGCCATGTGCCTTTCCCTGTGACAGAGGTGTCCCGCATGCCAGCAGCCTGTCTTCAGAGTACAGGTGTCATCCTACTGATGCCCTGAGTTGGACACTTTCATGGCCTTAGAGCAGTAAATTGTATGTTAATAAATTCCCATTGTAAAAGCCAACCCATTTCTGATATATTTCATTCTGGCAGCTTTAGCAAATCAAAACAATCTTCAAAGAAATACACCTATTTTAAAAGAATGGGAGAATGTGAAAAAAGCCAGGAATCAGGAATAAGAACATATGAAAAGATCCAATAAAGTAACCTGAGAATGAAAAATATAGTTGTTGAACTTACAAACTTTAGACTAAACCCAGTCAAAAAGAGGATTAGTGAATTAAATAATCATATTTGGGGAACACTGAGAATATAGCCCTGAGAAATACAGAATAAAAATATGAAAGCGTAATGAGAGAAATGAAGAACAAATTGAAATATCCTTGCATATATCTAATAGGATTTTTAGAAGTATAAAATATGGGGAATAGCAGAGAGATGGTAACTGAGCATTTTCTAGAATTTAAAGTGATCTAGGTCCTCAATAAAAGTGTACACCAAGTGCTGAGTAAAATAAATCCACATCTAGATATATTATGTTAATACATACATATAAAGAGAAGATATTAAAAAGTTACCAAGAAAAAAAGATAACTTATAAAAGAATAACACCTGGCTTCTCTTCAGCAACACAAACAGCAGAAAACAATGGAGCAATATCTTCACAAGCCAGATTTCCATAACCTTTCTGACAGATACTAAAAGGGTTTCTTAGCCACAAACCTCAGAAAAAAAAACATCAAATAAGCCAGAAGGAAGGAATGAGATATAAGAAGCAACTCTGTGGGAAGGAAGGTATACAATGAAAAGTATCTTATGTGAGTGTATGTGTAAATTCAACGCAAATGCTATATATAAATGGGCCAGCAATGTGTCTTACACATAGGAAGTATTCAATAAATGGCACCTATTCATCAGTTCTGAGGAGAAAGACAACCCCTGACATTTTCAGATATCTCTAGGGCACTTCTAAAACTCTTCCATAATATTCTTACTTTAAAATAATAGTACTGGGTGTTTTTGTGGTATATTTACTTCCAGTAAATAAATCTAGATGGTATGTATTTTTTTTACCTGGTTTTACACATTAATTTACATATTCATCTCATTTGTGTATATAATTTCAGAGTCTGGTTTTTTAAACTTGATATGCTGCTATAATACCCATTTGCCCATTTATTACCTAAACTCCATAACCATTGCTTTAAATGACTATATAATATTAAGTCCCACTTAGGTAAATTTGCAACTTCAATTTTATAGAGAGATGGACTAGTATGAGGTATTTACAAACTTCTAAAATTCTGTTAGATTCTGTATCAATAATTCCATAATCAATACTTAACCAATAACTCCTAATGGTATTCATTTCCAGAAATCCATTTTAACTGACAATATTTGGTATTTTGCAAGACCTTACCAGGAGTGGAACTTTCTGTGATGTTTTTTAAGCCCAGAAAACTTTACCAGGACTGGAACTTTTCTGTCATGTTTTTTAAGCCCAGAAAAAAGAAAATATTCTTGTTGCTTATAAAATGAAGCATGGAACCACACTTTTGTTTTTAATTTTCTACAGAACGTTAGAACTTGACATTGTTATGGATGCTTCTTTAATATAAATCCCACTGTGGACATAGGACAGGTATGTGGACACCTTATTCTATGGCATCAGTGAGTAAGTATGTGAATGTTCCATATCACATAATGCGTAAACAGGTTGAGATAAACAACTCTCTTTCTTCTGTTTTCTGGTTGTCCCTAAATAGTGTGTTCTAGAATCTAAAATTATTTTCTTATCTTTCCTTTTTTTGCCCTTTATAGTGTTGAAAGAGAATTCTTGAATTCCATTTATTCATTCAACAAACATTTATGTATTGCAAAGCTGTAGGCTCTACTCCAGATCCACCAATCAAGTGGGGTCCATGAGTCTGAATTTTTAACATGTTTTCCAGGAGTGGTAGTGCCCACTGGTAGATTGTGACTAACTTCCTAAAGGCAAGAAGATTAGCTACAAACTTTTACAGACAGGCAAGTGATGGCAGAGGCATAAATGCGGCAGTAGAAGTAGGAATGAGAAAGAGGAGACAGATGTTCAGGAATACTTAGGAGGTAAAACTGTCAATTGGCCAGCATTGGTAGGGGGCAGACAGAAGTTGAGAGGAGAAATGGACAGAGAGTGGATCACAAATTTTTGGCACGGAGATCCATGTGTGTGGTTGTCCCAGGGACTGAAATTTCAGGTAAAGAAGGAGGTGCACACTTAAAAGAGGGAACTATGAGTTCAGCTTGGCTCTGTTGACTTTGAGATGCCTGTAGGAGATCCAGGAGGAGGCGTGTCAAGAAGAAAACTGGATATCCAAGTCCCACGTTCAGGGCTTGGGTGGGAGATTTAGATTTGGCAGTGATCCACAGAGAAATGGTATTTGAAGCCACATGAGAATCCAAGATCAAGAAGAGAGTGAGGAAGAAGAGGCAGAATGTATAGATGGACCAAAGGTGAAAGTTTGGGACCTTAACTCCACAGTGAAGAATCTCAACAATTCAATTTTTAATATAAGCTGAATTTTTAGCATATCACAATATGAACAAATAAAATGTTTGAAAGATTATTTTGGCATAACATGCACAATTCCTAGCATTAATTCTTCTTAAACCTAAGATTTGGAGGACTAAATTATATTTAAACATCTGTTAAATTAAAAATCTTATCAGATTATGTTAGAATTTAAGTCCTTGGAATGAGGGAAAGAAGAGGAATGATGCTGGGATATGAACCCACTGCCAAATAAACTGGCTTGGGCATTCTCCCCTGAGACAGAACAAATCCAAGACCTTGGTTGCCAACCTTAGACTTTAGAATCCTGGTAACTGGAGAGAGGGTTGAAGACTATTCAAATGACTCTGAGATACATGAATTTTGTTCCAGAAGTTGGACCAGAGAATTGGATCTAAGATCATTAGTGTGCAAATGATTTATCTCAAAGCACTGCAGATTACCATTGTTTTTAAAAGTAAATCCAGACAGTTTTCTAAAATCCCCCCAAGAGTATCAGAAAGGCATTACTTGCATCTGCAAGTAGAACATAGCGAGCTGGAGAGATCTAGACTCTAGAGGGCGTCAATTACTTAAACAAACTACATCTTTAGATGACACTTGAAAATACATAGTACACCATGCAAAAGTGAGGTTCAGTTCTTTCTGTGTTTCATATTGAAGGTACATTTATTCAAGGCCATAGACTTTTTATCCTATTGGAGCTGAAATATTCTCCTGAAGGAGTCATATACACCCATGATCCAAAGCATTATTGCTGTTGTTAAGCCAACCCATTGTATGGTGGTGGTGGGATTAGTAGTACTAATAGCTGTAGTACTGCAGCAGGGGTTTGTAGAGTATTTAGTACGTGCTCAGCCTGATGTTTTGTACCTTACAGATACAACATCATTTAATGCTTGGAGACAGAGGCTTAGAAAAGTTAAGTAACTTATCCAAATTATATAGCTACAGAGTAGCAGAATCAGATGTCGAAGCTATGCATTCTGCTAATGGAGTACATGCTGGTCAAACAGCTTTATATTCACTCTATTAATAATAATTATAATCACAATTTCCTGATCATCTAACATTTCCAGCTATTGTTCACAGAGCTTCACATACATTAAGGTGTTTTATTCTCAAAACTGTCACTCTGGAGAGAGGAGTGTGGGGAGCAGGCTGCTCAAAGGAGGCCTGGAGCTCCTAAATTAGAGCAATACCCATCTGGTTGCCATCAAGGTCTGGGGATTGGGTTCCACTGAGGAATTCTTCCTTCTGCTCAATCTATGGCCCCTCCATCTATTTCACTCAGGGAATCTGGCACAGGCATCTTCTCTGTGCTTATTTGTTCCAGTGCTCCAGCTAATTAAATTGATTCATTAAATAATCTTTGAATCCACAAGGAAACTGAAAATGAGATACAAGAGACAATGGAAGGTATCTAGATTCTCTAATACATAATTTCAAATAAATAAATAATAAATGAATGAATTGAATGAATGAACAAATAAATGAAAAGATATATTACCATTTGTCTTGCATCTCCAATCCAGATAGATAGTAATACTAATATTTATAACTCCTAGGCACCATAATAAGTGTTTTACATGAATTATTTGTGTCAATTTTGTTTACATTTACATGTCACTTTTTGGCATTACCTTAACTCTCACTTTCCCACAATTATTTTAATTATATTTGCATATCCAAATATCTCTGCATATATAATTTCAGCAGCTTATAAGGCATATCTTTGCAGGGAAAAGATTATTTTTTTTAAATTAATGGTGCCGTATAGACTTTCTTAGCTGTTCACTGTTTTTTCTTTTTGCGGGTATATGTGGAGGAAGTGGGAAGAGGAGGGTCTGAACCAAATGCTCCATAGAAGTTGCAAGTTGCCAGTGGATATTCATTACACACAACATGAAGGATGAATATGGTTTCTCCTCTCTTCCCCATATACCATTAGGACTAATCAAAGATGGAATCACATTCAGAGAGGGCATGGACATTTCTTTCACGAAAATGTTTCAACTGTGGCTATTACTCCAACAAAATGCTGGAATGACAGTGGGGGAAATAAACTCTGCCATGTTTTTTACTATCACAAAACTAGATGTTAGGAAGATGTCCTAATCCATTTTCACTTATATATGATATTTTATAACCTTCACCTTCAAAAAAGCCATTAAGATTCAACCTGTCTGCATTTCTGAGAAAAATTTCTAGTTACCCTCACTGAGATGGGCAAAATGGTAAACTCTGGAGTTCTAATGCACAATATCGTGCTTTCCTTGCAATCCAATTCCATGCAATGGTTGTAATACTTTGCTATTTAATCCAGGAGAAGTGCTGGCTCAGCAGCTATCATGTTTTTCATACTCACAGGACTAAAACTTTTCCCACTATCCAAGATGAGTCTATACCCAGTACAGCAGTATAAATTACCTGGATAGAAGGAAATAAACAATGTTTCAACCCAAAGGCCACTTCTCTGCCCTTGGCACATCTTCCTCATTCATAGCCAGGATCCTCCCTGCTAAAAAAAAAATTATATAAATTGAACAGCTGTTATTGGAAGACATTCAGGATGCTTCCTGGGAGTGCATTCTGGGGAAGAATGCAGAGCAGGAAAGCAGTGAACAGAAAGGATAAAGGGCTGAGGAAATCCCTACAAGAGGTATAAATCACATGCCAAAAATGTACACATCTTGTGAGCAAAGGCACTGACTGCCTGTGGTGGCTTGGAGCTATGTACCCAAGAAAAACAAGTTCTTAAACTTAATCCATTCCTGTGGGTACAAACCTTTCTAAATAGGATCTTTTGATGAGATTACTTCAGTTAAGGTGTGGCCCAACTGAATCAGGATGGGTCTTAATCCTATTACTGAAGGCTTTGTAGAGAAGGTCATATAATATAGAGAAAGCCAGAGGGGAGCAGCAGTAGCTTAAAGCCAACAGAACCTGGAAGAGAAGGGAGAAACCAGGAGAAGCTTCCATATGTATTGCAATGTGACAGATAAGCCAAGGACTAAGGATCTCAGGTAACCAGCCCCAAATGACACAGTCTTCTGGGAGAAAGCATCGCCTTGATGACACCATTATTCTAGACTTCTCCTAGCCTCAAAACTGTGAGCCAATAAATTCTCATTGCTTAAGCCAACCCATTGCATGGTATTTGCTTTAGGAGCCGGGAAACTAAAACACTGCCTATGGTCCAGAATATCTTTACAAGAATGTTTAGTGAACAGCCTTGAAAGATAGAGACATGCCTCTCTTCAGAAGAATGGCAAGAATGCTTACTGTTTAGTATAATAAATATAATGTCACCTTCTGGGAGGCTTATTGCCCTTTATAAAAAATTTGAGTTCTCTGAGCTCACGTTTCCTCTCTTGTAATGCAACCAATTGCATGTGTAGGCATCAGCTGGCCTTCTTTGGACTGCCCTGTGTGAATTGGGGCTAGAGGTAACTGGCACAAATGCTGATAGTCTAGCTATTGCTATTGCTGTGAATAACAACAAGTCTTTTGTCTCTGATCCAAGAGTCTCATGTCTTCTTGCAGCAGCCATCAAACTGGCAGGCTAACTCGTCAGTTTGTAAGTAGAGCAAAATCTCAGACCTTTCACAGTTCTTGACAGTCACTAGATGATAGTAAAAATAATTTGATTTTCGAAGGACTGACTCTAACACAGAGGGAGTGTCTATCATGAAGATTGGAGAAAGCATGTGTGTGGGAGGCTCCTAGATACAATCAGAATGTCACTATATTATAATTACTTCTGGATTTCTTTAGACCAGTGGTTCTCACCTTTCTGGGATGGAGTCATAGATTCGTTGAGACAGCTGTGTTCTATTAATGTACTCTCAAAATTCACATGTGACCATATATACGTTTTGCCCAATATTTTTGGGATTCATGGACCCTTAAAGACAGTAATTGGCATGAGTCAAAACCCCTGTTCTGGAATGATTCTCTCTGAGATTACGGACCATAGGCTACTACTCAGAACATAGCAGAAACTCAATTAATGCTTCTAGAAAGGTGTATAAAAAAATTAGAGAAAGAAATTAAAAAACCCAGGTGTTTCATGTATAAAAAATCTGGGTTTTCACAGCCAGCTTTTTTTCTATATATAAATTATGCTGCTATTATAGATTTAACATTTTCTGTAAAAGGAAAGACTACATTTTCTGCCTGTTCAGTACTGTTTAATAGCAGTTTATTCTTGCGTGTATTTCTATTTTTGTTTTTTAAACCATTTTCCCTAAAACTGAAAGTATTGACAAATGAATATGATTAGCCTTTCTAAATAAAAGAGTTGCTTTCTTAAGGAAAACAAGACCTTTTAAAGTAAAAAAAAAAATTAGAGAAAGAAAGAAGTAAATTAGAAATCTAAAAACATAACATTCACAATATACTAAAACACGATACCAAAGAGGACACCAGTTATCCCGGACAGAAAAGAATAATAACAGAGGAGGTCCTGGTGAATCTCCAGCAAAATAACCAGGAAGAGGCCTCAGGAAAAAGAATAGACTTAGATGAGGTGGATTCCATAACCAGATTGATCTGAGTTCAAATCCTACCACTTGCTAGCTGTGGGACCTTGAGCATGTTCTGAACCACTCTGTACTTTGGTTTCCTTGTGTGTACAATGCACAATGATGATACTTATCTTAATGCCTACAGCATCTGCCATAGAACAACGCCTGGTACATAGAAAGTACTCAGTAAAAGCTGGCTGATATAGTGGTGTCCAGCTATCAACCACAGTCAGTGACAAGGGAGGAGTACTTGCAATTTTGGTGCAATGAGGCTCATGCTGTGTAATATGAGCCAGCAAAAACCTAGAGGAATGAGACCCAATAATGGAATCTGATAGCATTAAAAAAAAATTAAACAGAGGAAACAGTAAACCATATGACAATGTGCAAAAATCCAGGAACCTACCTCATGAGAAGGAGGAGGACAGAAAACATTTGGGTATTTGGATGATAGCACACAAAATAATAATCATAATAATAATAATAAAAGAAAATGTCCTAAGGCTCTCTCATGCATTACGTCATGGGCCACAATGCTTGCTGAAGGTAATTGTCCAGATCTTTCCTAACTTACCCTTTTTTTTTTTTTTTTTTTTTTTTTTTAATTTTAAACCTGACTCTCTGATCTTTGGCTTTTCTTGGCATTTTATATCTGCCTCTGGCCCATCAGTTTTGGCAACAGGCTGAGACTTCTACCTGTGGTTTACTGACCCCAGCTCACTGTTTGATTTATGGCTCTGGCTGAGCCCCCTGACTTCAGCATTCCCTGCAGCCTTTACTGTAGGATCCCTTCCACCACCGGCCCCATCCTACCAGTTGAACCAACATCGATCTCGCAGGGAGGTATGGATAGCACAGGCTACAAAGTCCAACAAAATGTATGGATAGGGCCTCCCTAAGGCAGATTACAAAATGGGGGCAGAGGGAGGATAGCTCTGGGAAGAGATTCTTTAAATGCGAGGTTTGAGAAGGTCCATCACAACCGGAAGAAGAGGGCTGAGAAATTCTTGCATGCTCAAAAGTGAGAGGAATCAATTTCTGTCAAGATAACCACAAAGCCTGTGATATGAAAGTGATAGAATGTTGGGTTCAAAACAAGAAGAGAGGAGTGCAGAGAATGTTTCTCCAGGGCCATAGGCTTACAAAACGCCAATTTCAGAAAGTAAAGGGCAATGATGAACCCTCTCCCACTGGCCAGAAACTGTAAAAATGAAAGATAGTGCAAAAGGCATAGGAAGCTCTAAGAAATTAAATTTGAGGAATATAATTTCAAATGCGCCAGTGACGAAGATATAAGGAGTCAAGGGTTGGTTGGGGATTGGGGATGGCACTATAACCAGATTGCTTCTGATCAGTTTATCAAATGTTCATCAAATTTTCAGGAAACAGAATTAAGATCTAAGAAGTACCTTGGCAGGATAGAATTCAAATATGAAATTTAATAAAGATAAGAGTCAACAAAGAGAAAAAAAGAGAAATTCCATTTTAAATTCTTAAGGCATTTCAACTGAATAGCAGTTTATGAGTCATATGTGATCTTTCCCTAATTCCTAAGAGTCTATGATTTCATAAGTATTAATAATATTTAAATAAAAACTGTAGCAGCAACAGCCAGAACAACAAATAAAAACAGAACCAAAAGGTCAGTGCTTCTCTTGGCTAGTTCTAAGTATGTAAATAAAAGATTTAAAGTCCTAATATTTCCAAACACCATTCCAATAACATTGTAATTGCCTCAGACACCCACACAAAGACTGCTTCAATGAGCATATGCTACGCAAGTATATGTTACTCTAAAAGTTATCAGAAATGTTTGATACAGTGCCAACAATAAAATAGATACGGAAAATTCACTTTACTTTCTGGCTAGCTGCCTCAGTTTTCCCTCCTGCTAAATAGAGATGGATAATACTTGCCAATACAAGTCAAGTAGCTGTGTGACCCAAGGTGTGGATTGTAAAGAGCAATAACTAAATCTTTCTCAAACCCTTTTGCCCAATTCCTTGGAGAAATATGTTCTAGCCTCCCTTCTCCTCTTGTTAAGGACAACGCTGAAGTTGGTATTAAGTTTACATTTTCTTTACTTCTTCTACAATCTAAGAAGTTAGCTACTTACCACCTGAGGTTTCCATGTCCTGTGCAGGGCTCAGGGAGGTTCTTCAGGACAGTGCAGATGCTCATGGCCGCTCCTGGAGAGCAGACCCCACACTCGTTGTCGTGGCCTTCGGCAATCCTCTCCTAAGAGCAAAGAACACGGAGGGTCTGGCCTGAAAGCTGAGGGGCTTTGGAGTAGGAAGCTCTCGGGAATGAAATGCAGGCTTTCGGTTGGCACAGCTAAAGGCAGGCTCAAGGCCTATCATGTATCAACTGGTGGTAGATTGTTCACGTTTCACACGCTGAGGGAAGCTTGCTGGGAAGAGATGCCATTGAGAAGGCAAGAGCGGAGGTCCTTGAGGTCAATGCAGTGAAGTACTTCAAGGGTACGGTTTGGATTCAACAGGAGCCACAGAAATGGGCATTACCTACTTTTCTTTTGTTCTCTCCCTCACTTTGCTATCACTTGGGATTTTAAAAATAAAGAGTTTGAATTGGAGAGATTTATTATAAAGTCTTCTGTACATCAAGAGAGTCACCTTTCTACTTATTTTTTGTACTCACCTTTGGGGGAACCTGGTGTTTCATTCACTTTTGGACATTTTTATTAATCAAATTTTAGTACATGAGTTTAAAAATTCCTATACAAACTCAACACTGTGACTAATATATTTAACTGGCGAGTGTCTGATGGCACAAGGGGGCCACCTGAGGGCAGAAGAATAAGCAGGTGGTGACACTCCTTCCTCTGGCTTTGGTTCTGTGGCCTGCTGACAACTTGTACAGAACACCACCCATTCCTTGTGGTGTGGGAAGATATTTTTAAAAGGAGATGCAATCCTTGCCCCCAAAGAGTTTATGACTTAGTTTGGGAGATACCTAACATATTTGGGCCAAAAAGCAAACAAACACAAAAAAAACATACACACACACAACATACAAAAACAAAACTTGATTGAAGACTATTCCATAGCAGCAAATACCAGGTCTAAAAATAGATTTTTCTGGCTAGAATCAGCAACATGGTTATTTACAAAGACAAAATATAGAATATGCATCCTTGTTCTTCTCATTTTATTATACGAACCAAGATAAATGAGAATTGTCCCCTTTCCATGTCTTTTTTGCTTGTGACCCAAAGCATTCCTGGGGGGAGAGTCTCCGCCAAGGCAATGAGAATGTCTGAAATGATTCACATCGTGTCGCTGCCTCCTCACCACCCCCTCCCCACTTGTCACCTTCTGCCGCCCCATTTCTATGGAAGTATAATAAGCTTCAAATAGTAATAAAGAAAGATGCAGATGGAAAATGCTAACTTAAAAAGGGTCACATTTCCTGTTGTAATAGGGACAGGGAACTTTATATGTCATCTTTGTCCTATAAAATCATCATAAGCCATGGCCAGGACAACTAAAGAAGCCACCTAAACCCATGTTTACTATGAACCTGTTAAAACATGCTTTTACCTGCCTGGGGTGAATCCTGGTTTTGGTGCTTCCTACACGGTCCACAGTGGTGACAGCAGCTCCAGAGAGGGAGAGGTTGGGCACCAGGCAGGAGGGGATGGAAAAGTCACATCAGAGTTTACACAATGAAAGTAGAACTGACACACTGGCAGCAGCAGTTTCCTAAAAGGAAAAAGAAAAATATATTTAGATGATTATTACAGAATTTACTCTGACATGAATATAATTAATTGAGTGCATGTTAAAGCTGGGCTGTTGCATAAATGATTTTGAATTTACTTATGGCTCCCTAGAAATAAGTATTCTGTCACCTGAATTAAGAAAACCATTTTCCCTTCAAATTATCTTGTTAAAAAATATCTGAAAAGTTGAAATGGTCTCAATTTCTATGCCCTTTTCAGTTTGTCAGGTATGATGGTTGGTTAAATAATTAGCTCATTATCTTCAACAATCTCTCAGTTATTCGTGATCTTATAAAGAGCCAAGAAAATGTAGGGAAGAAGTGAAATGGAAACCACCAATAAGGCAAGGCAGTTGATAACTTTACCAGAGTGTAAGCTCCACAAAGGCAGGTAGCTTTGTCTGGTTCATCCTTCTATTCCCAGTGCCTAGGACAGTGGTAGCTCAGTAGGTATTGATTGAATAAATAACCAGGAAAATTGGGAACTTCCCTGAAATGCTCAGATGACTGAATGCATGTGAAATTCACTGGACCTCTCAAGAGGAAAATGAGACAAGCTGAGTGTGGTCCTGAACTTTGTGTTCTGACTTCAGGAGGGTTATTAGGAAGGCTGGGCAGCAAGCTTTCAGACCTCTGCTGGGGATCTGTATAACAGGGAGGATCTCGACTTTACTGACTAGTGGGCCTGGGTCTTAACCTCTAAAACTCACTAGCTCTAAGGTTTTAGTTAAAATACAAATTCCCTTGGAGCCTTACTTTCCCATATTTTTAAAATGTGGAGACTAAGAAATACTGTCTGGGTTATTAGGAGGATAAAATGTAATCCTGTTCGTAAGCACACTGATTTCCCTGTTTTACACCTTGGACACCTGACTACCAGAGTTCAAACATGCACAGAAAATCTCTCCTGAATTAGTTGGATTCTAAAGATTCAATTTTAAAACAATTGTAAATGTACTATGGCTAGTATTGGTATGTTCTATTCCTTGTATTCATGGGACTCTTTCCTCCAAATGTCAACATAAAAGTTGTTTGCGTTTCAGCTCATAAAAGCAGGTTACTCAGCTTCTGGGGTTGAAAGGGATGTGGGCCATGGTAAGCCAGGAATAAAAAAAGCCTGTAGGAAATCAACATGGGTGTCACATGGTCTAGTCTTGAAGAAGGACATGGAACCTTCTTAGAGACGGACTCACATCTTGAGATCATCACCATGTAGGCACCACAGTCCCCTCCTCCACAGCCACACCTGGTCCCTGTGAGTTGGACTACAAGGTCATGGTCAAAGAAAACAAGAGGAGCTTGAAATTCCTCAGTATTTATCCTTAAATTTCGGCACATGGGGAGAATGACTTCACTTTTAGGATAGGTACAGTCCTTCTTGAGGTTCCTTGCTTGCCATACAAGTGGTTGCCATTCAGTGTACATCAGTTAGAATGTGGCATCTCACAAGAAACCATCCCACTAACCTAATGACCAATGAGTGGCAGCCATTTGCCCAGGGGGGAGATCAACAGCAAGGAATTCCAAATTGGGGATGGAGACCTCTTTGTAGCGTGAAATCCTGGTAATTACTGGTTTATATAGCTTTGACTTCAGTTCATACTATATCTTTTATTTTAATTGACACAAAATCAGGAAAGAGAGGTGTTTAAAAGACATACAAATCATTGAGAACAGAAAATTTGCAATCTAATAGGAGCCTCCCCATACCATATCTTTTAAACAAAGAAACAGAATGATTGGAAAAGAATATAATCCTACTTTGGATATTTGGCCTAAAAAAGAAAAAAAAATCTATAGCCATTTGACACTTTCAGTTCCTTCATAAACTGGCGATGGGGAGGGCAGAAGGGCTCTAGTGAATCAGAGCTGTCTGTCTGCTGTGGCACACTTATCCCGTCCTATGATTGTGAAAATGTCAAAGTGAACACAATGTACACAAACTGGGTACTGCTCATTCAGTTTCTAAGGGCAGGTCTGAAGCATTTGGGGTGGTGGTGGTACTAGAATAAACACGTAGCAAACAAAAATCAGGGTCTTCTTCCCTGGATGCTGGCTCTCATTTCTTGCCTGGATCCAGGTGTAGACGTGTTTTCTGGTCTCTAAACCTGTGCCTGGGAACAGCCTACAGGGCACTTCTGTCTTAACTTTGTTGTTGGCATTTGGGAATTAATCAGAACAACCTCCGGGAAGCAGACTAGTTACCCACACTAGTGTGGTCGTCCACACTAGAGGCTCAACTCCAGTTACCTTGGGCTGACCAGGCTGCCACAGCTCCCCTAGGTCAGCGCTCAGTTCCACGGAGTAGCCGAGCGGGTAATGAGCACTTGCGGCAGCTGGCCCCGGAGACCGAGGCAGGGACCTCAGTTACGTGTGACACTGACAAAGAGCCTGAGGGTCCCCAGACACCAGCATTTCTCAGAGTGAATCAGGGCTCAAAATACCCACATTTTAAACAAGACCCCCAAGTGATCATTATCCTTGCTTAAATTCGGAACCACTGTCACATCCCATTCCATTTGTGAGGCAAGTCACTTAATTTATTTCCTTCATTCCAACACACAATCAAAATGTTTTTAATGAAGCACGATAAAAGAAAAATAATTTATAAATGCAAGGGAAATTGCAAAATTTCTGGAGTTTCTTACTTGTTTTGCTTTCCAAAACACACAAAAGGATACAGTTGTTTCTCAGGGAGAGCAATAAATTTACTTCAGGGCCTCAACTCCTCTCGAGCACCTGCACAGAGTTCACGATTATACAGACAGAGGCAGGTTTCTATCGGCCATTAATCCTGAATAGTAAGAATCATTTAGAATATGTTTACTGATTTTGTTTGCCTGACTTGAGTAAACACCAGTCTTTGTGATTACACAATTATACAATTACATAACACTATATTGTATTTGTCTTTATTTCTGCAGGACAAATGTTTGGCTTTGTTTCAGAGGGTAACCAACAACAATTTACATCCTAAAACTGGTTTCAGGGAAATAACACACAGTTACAAAATATTGAATGGTTGTAAACTTTTTAAATCAAATTATGTCCTTGCTCTCACCCCTCTTAATTTCTCTATTTCCCTCTACTATTCCCACTTTTATTCTCCCTTAAGCCAATTTAGAACTTCAATGTGAATTTCATTCTTACACAATGCACACTTCTTCCAGTCCTCAGGGCGACCTGCTGGAATTAAATTTCTTCTAACATCCAGCAACAAGAACGTACGTTGGTCAGTGAAATAGAACTGAATCATGCAGATGTACTGCATTCAAAGCACATGGCTTTCTAGGTGTCAAATGTATTTGTTTTTTCACTTGTTTTTGAATTATAAAACTAAAGCTTATTTTAGAAAAAAATCAAACAATACAAAAGTGTATAAAGCAAAAAGTGAAAAGCCTCTGTCTCAATTTTTACTTTTTGACAGTTAACTATTACCAGATTCTCTACATCCATACAGAATTTTCCCATAAACATACGAATATATATGTGCATATATGCATGACTTTTATTAGTTTCCAAAAGGTGAAATAGAACTATTCACACTGTTTCCAGATTTGATTATTTTTTCCAGACTTAGGCTTTCTGGGCCTCAGCTACCTCACTTGTGAAATGGAGAAAATAATAGTATCTCCCTCTGGGTTCTTGTGAGGATTAAATTAGCTAATACATGTGAAGTGCTTAGAACAGTGTTCTGGTTTGCTAATGCTGCTGGTAAGCAAAATACCAGATATGGATTGGCTTTTATAAAGGGGGTTTATTTGGTTACAAAGTTACAGTCTGAAGGCCATCAAGTGTCCAAGGTAAGGCATCAACAATCAGGTACCTTCACTGAAGGATTGCCATTGGTGTGTGGAAAACCTCTGTTAGCTCAGAAGACAAGTGGCTGGCGTCTGCTTGCTCCCAGGTTGCGTTTCAAAATGGCATTCTCCAAAATGTTGCTCTTGAGGCATTTTAGTACTCTCTTAGCTACAGCTCCTCTTCAAAATGTCACTCTCAATTGCTCTCCAAAAGGTAACTCTTAGCTGATCTGAGGTCCTTCTGTCTGTGAATTCCTATATATGACTAGTGATCCAATTAACACTCACTCTGAATGGGCAGGGTAACACCTCCATGGAAATTATCCAATCAAAGTTCTCACCCACAGCTGATTGAATCACATCTCCATGGGAACACTCAAAGGATTCCAATCTAATCAACACTAATACATCTGCCCCCACAAGACTGCATCAAAGAATATGGCTTTCGGTGGGACATAATACATCCAAAGTAGCACAAACAGTGCCTGGCAGGTTGTAAGCACTCAAGAAGTGTGAACTACAGTACTTTGATCACTGCTTTAATTTATTGAACAATCTTCTATTGATTCACATTTAAGTTATTTTTAGTTTTTTTCATTATTACAAATAATGCTGCCATGAAAATCCTTGGGCTTTATCTTTGCACATTTGAGAAAGTATTTCTGTTGGATTAATTCCCAGAACTGGAGTTCCTGAGTTGAAGGGCATGCACACTGCTAGGTTCAACTAAATTGCTTTCCAAAGTGTGTGCATTAATACAACTAATTATGGATGAGAGAGTATCTGTTTCCCCATCACCTTCATCAACAAGGAATATTAGCAATACTTTTATTTTTCCAGTAAGTGGGGAGATGACAGTTCATTGCTAGTTCCTCTTGTAATTGTGAGGATATATCTCTTGCTACACATTTAGCTAATATTTGAATTCTTCTTCTTCTCTTCTTTAGCTATTTTTGTCCTATAAGACTTCTGATTTTCTTATTGATTTGAAGAATTTTATTATATGCAGTGGATATTAAAAATGATCTTCTGTATACTTCCCATGAATCTATAATTATTTCAAAATAAAAAGTTAAAAAAAAGGAAAGTCAGGGCATACTTTGCCAACTCCTGCCATAGTATGCTAAGCTAGCCAATGAGCTCATTACACTTGCAGGATTTAATAGTATTTTATTATTAATATTAATTAATTAATAATCTGTGTAGGAATACAGCACAGTTGCTGGCCCTCTTACAGAAGCTGATGTTTGCTGGTTTGTAGCAGAAAATACAATGGGTTCTCAGGAAGGTCATGCAAGGGACATTATATTTGAGCCTCATCTCCTGTGGGGCAAAGTCTGCAGTTAGAGAAAGGCAAGAGTCTTAGAAACAGAGAGTGGAGCCAGAGGGAAATTTCAGTAAGAGGAAGCTGAATCTGCATAGGAAATGGCACATTATGTTCCAGAACTATTCAGAATTTATTGAGTGGGCCAGCAGGTATTGCAGCTTAAGGGTTTGGCAGGGGCTGTTATCCTGAAAGACCTTCTAATCCTGGTTAAGGTGTTTAGATTGTATTTGGTAGCTGATGGGAAAACAGTAGGGGAAAAAATCTGCCAAAATGTCGAAGTATTTTCTGTCAATTTATTAATTGTCGATTGGGACACAGCACCATGTAAAGGCCTTCAATTCCAAGTATATCCTGCATCTTGGATGACTGAGCCCCATTCTCATACAGTATAGCCTCCTAGCTGGCATTTCAGTTGTGCTTTCAACAGGCCATTCCATTGTTCTATCTGATCAGCTGCTCCTGGATGGTACAGTGTGTGATGGAACCACTGGATTCCACAGTCATAAACTCACTCCCTCTCTGCTGTAAAGTGGCTCCTTCTACATGGCTATAAATTGGTTTAATATGATGTAACAAGGCACCACATGACAATAGATTTAATATTCTGTAAGCTCTTAGACACTAGTGATTGCTAAGGTCCCAGAGGCAAGAAAGACAAATCTTTACCCCAAATATATACCTATTTCTGTTGAAAAGAATCACTGCTCCTTCCAGGAGGAAGGGGTTCCATGTAGTCCAGCTTGTCACCAACTGACTATTCAGCCTCCAGGGGGAATGATGCCAAATTGGGGACTCAGCTTTGGTCTGTGTTGAGGGCAGGTTGGACATCCAGCTGCAGCAGTAGCTACATCAGCCATGGTAACTGGGAGCCCATGCTCTTGGGTATCTCCCTGCCATCGTGATTCTCCCCACATCCACTATGCCAACACTAAGGAGAAGATGAGGGAGGCTGGCTAAACTCATTTTGTCTACTTGATTGTTTAGCATTTCTTTTATTGTGGGAACTTTCTGGTGAGTGTTAACATGGAATAACAGGTCTTCACACATTGTGTCCACTCTCATATACTCACTTGTGATAGTCTGGAGGTGTATGTACCCCAGAAAAACATTTCTTAAACCTAAACTACTCCTGTGGGTGTGAACCCGTTGTAAGTAGGATCTTTTGATGAAGTTTCTAAAGTTAAGGTGTGGCCCACCTAAATCAGGCTGGGTCTTAATCCTCTTGCTGGAGTCCTTTAGAAGTGAAATAAAATCCAGACACAGAGAGATAAGCCACAGAGGGAGCAGCCAGAAGCTGAGTCACTGGAACCAGCAAGAGAAGGGAGAGGCCAGAGAGGCTGCCATGTGCCTCGCCATGTGACAAGCTAAGGACCAAGGATCATGGGCAGCCAGCCCCAGAACACAGTTGCTGGGAAGAGAGCTTCACCTTGATGGTGCCTTGATTAGACTTTTTCCCAGCCTCAAACTGAGTGAATAAATTCCCATTGTTTAAGCAGACTCATTGCTTTGGCAGCCAAGGGAAACTAAAACACCACTCACACTTTTTTTTGTCCCCAGTCTTTCCATCTTTCTCCTTCTAGGCCCTGACCAGCTGACCAAATGTTTCACTATAACCCATGAGTCCATGTATATTTTAATCTTGGGCCACTTTTGTTTCCACATAAAGTGGAGAACCAGGTACAATACCCCAAGTGCTGCCTGTTTCCCCTCACCACTGTCTGAGTGGGGCTATAGTGCAGGCACTGTGCATATCTGACTTGTATACACACACTGAGCCAACTCTTCTGCAACCCAAGCTCAGGCTTTTTCCTTCTTCATCAGCTGATCATAAGGAACCCCCACACTCGACCATGTAACCATTGTGTGAACCGACAGAGAGATGATGATGCAACAGTAGTGGTAACTGGGCCTGGGTTGCCCTCATGCAGCTTGCTTGTGCATCCACTCCAGCTTGTGCTTGATTCTGGATGTACCAATTCCCTCTTACAAATTGCTTCTGGGCTTGCTTGACCTTATGATTTGCATTTTAACAAGATCCTACATGGTAGCAGTCAGATATTCATGTGTAAGTTTTTGTGTCAACGTATGTTTCTGATTCCCTTGGAATCATACCTAGGAGTGGAATTACTGGGTCACATGGTAACTCTATAGTTAGCTTTTCTGAGGAATGGCCAAATTTTCTTCCACAGTGGTTGCACCATTTTACATTTCCACTAGTATGAATGACTGTTCCTATTTCTCCACATCCTCTCTAACACTTGTAATCTTCAAGTTTTTTTTTTAATCATAGCCATTCTAGTGGATGTGAATGGTATCTCATTATAGTTTCTGAACACTCAGTTTGATTCTTTTGGTCCACATGTCTATCCTTGTGCCAGGACCATGCTGTTTTGACTACTGCAGCTTTGTAATAAGCTTTAAAGCCAGGAAGTTTAGGTCCTCCAACTTTATTCTTCTTTTTCAACATGGTTTTGGCTATTGGGGCCCCTTACCCTTCCAAACAAATTTGAATATTGGTTTTGCCATTTCTGCAAAGTACACTCTTGGAATTTTGATTGGGATTGTGTTCAATCTGCAAATTATTTTGGGTAGAACTGACATCATAATAATATCAAGTCTTCGAGGCCATGAGCATGGAACATCCCTACATTTATTTAGGCTTTCTTTGATACCTTTTAGCAAAGTTTTGTAAGTTTTCCATATATAAGTCTTTACATCCTTGGCTAAATTTATTCCTAGATATTTTATTATTGTAGTTGCTATTGCAAATGTTTTTTTTTTTTTTTTCTTGATTTCCTCCTCACATTGCTCATTACTAATGTATAGAAACTTTACTGATTTTTGCATTTTGCATTATGCCACTCTCCTAAGTTGGTTTATCAGCTCTAGTAGTTACACTGTAGATTTTTTGGGACTTTCTCTATATAGGATCGTGTCATCTGCAAATAGTCAAAGTTATACTTCTTCCTTTCTAATTTGGATGCCTTTTATTTCTTTTTCTTGCCAAAGTGCTCTGGCTGGAACTTCCAGTGCTATGTTGAATAGCAGTGGTGACAGTGGACATCCTTGTCTTGTTCCTGATCTTAGAGGGAAAGCTTTCAGTCTTTCACCATTATGATGTTACTATGGGTATTCATATATTCCCTTTATCATGTTGAGGAAGTTTATTTCTATTCCCAGCTTTCTAAGTGTTTTTATCAAGAAAGGATGTTGGATTTTGTCAAATGCCCTTTTTTGAGATAATTGAACCAATTGAGATAATCATGTGGTTTATTTCCCTTAATTTTGTTAATATGGTGTGTTACATTAATTGATTTTCTTGTGTTGTACCACTCTTGTGGACCTGGGATAAAACCCACTTGATTATGGTATACAATTTTTTTTAAATGTGTGGCTGGATTTGATTTCCACAAATTTTGTTGAGGAGTTTTGCATCTATATCCATAAGAGAAATTGGTTTGCAAGTTTCTTTTCTTACAGCATCTTTATCTGGCTTAGGTATTAGGATTCTTGGCTTCACAGAATGAGTTAGATAATGTTCCCTCTAGTTCAATTTTTTGGAAAAGCTTAAGCAGGCTTGGTATTAATTCTTCCTGGAATGCTTGGTAGAATTCACCTGTGAAGCCATGTGGTCCTGGGCTCTTCTTTTTTTGGGAGATTTTTGATGACTGAATCTCTTTACTTGTAATTGGTCTATTTCCTCTAGATTGCTTGTGGGTTTCTAAGAATTTGTCCATTTCATCCAGGTTCTCTAATTTATTAGCATACAATTGTTCATAGTATCCTCTTATGATACATTTTATTTCTGTGGGGTCAGTAGTAATGTTCTCCCTCTCATTTCTGATTTTATTTATTTGTATCTCTTTTTTCTTTGTCAGTCTAGCTAAAGGATTTGTCAATTTTTTTGCTCTTTTCATAGAACCAACTTTTGGTTTTGTTAATGGGCTCTATTGTTTTTTATTTTTAATTTTCAATTTCATTTATTTCTGCTCTAATTTCTATTTCTTTCCTTCTGCTTGCTTTGGGTTTAGTTTTCTGTTCTTTTTCTCATCCTTCCAGGTGTGCAGTTAGGTCTTGGGTTTTACCTCTTTCTTCTTGTGTAATGTAAGCATTTAGGGCTATAAATTTCCCTCTCAGCACAGCCTTCACTACATCCCATAAGTTTTGATAAGTTGTCTTCTCATTTCATTCATCTCAAGAAATTTACTGATTTCCCTTGCAATTTTTTCTTTGACTCACTGATTAAGAGTGTCTTATTTAACTTCCATTTATTTGTGGATTTTTCAATTCTTTGACTGTTATTGATTTCCAGCTTGATTCCATGATGGTCATAGAAGATGCTTTGTAATATTTCAGTCTTTTAAAATTTATTGAGACTTGTTTTGTGACCCAATATGTGGTTTATCTGGACAATGATCCATGTGAATTTGAGAAGAATGTATATCGTGTTGTTCTGCGGTACAATGTTCTATATATATCTGTTAGGGCTAGTTCATTTATTATATTATTCATGTTCTCTCTTTCCTTATTTATCTTCTGTCTGTATGTACCACCTATTGATCAAAGTGGTGTATTGAAGCCCAATTATTTTTGTAGAGACGTCTATTTTTTCCTTCAGTTTTTCCAATGTTTGCCTCATGTATTTTGGAGCACCATGGTTAGGTGCATAAATATTTATGTTTGTTATTTTTTCTTGGAGGATTACTCCCTTTATTAATATAAAGTGTTCTTTGTTTCTTCTAAAAGCTTTTGACTTAAAGTCTAATTTGTCCAATACTAATATAGCTACCTCAGCTCTTTTTTGGTTACTATTTGCATGGAATATATTTTTCCATATTTTCAAAACAATTAGTGTTTTGGGGTCAAAGGTGAGTCTCCTGTAAACAACAAATACTTGTATTATACTTTTTTTAAAAATCCATTCTGCCAATCTGTGTCTTTTGATTGGAGGATTCAATCCATTAACTTTCAGTGTTATTACCTTAAAGGCAATACTTACATAAGCCATTTTGCTTTTTGGTTTTTATATATCTTTTTTTTTTTTTTTTTGTCTCTCTTTACCTTTATTGCAACCCCTTTTTCTGTATAGTTGTTCTTTTATGATGTATGTGACTGATTTCTTTCTCATTTCTGTTTCTGTGTATTTGTAAAACATTTTCTTTGTTGTTACTTGGGGTTTGTATTATACAACCTACATCTTCAAGTGACTAATTTGAAAAAATACCAACTTAGCTTCAATAGCATACATGTTCTCTTCTCCCATATCCCTCTATTTTCCTCTTTATGTTGTTTGCGTCCCACATTACCTGTTTATATTTTGTGTGTCCATTATCAGGAAACATGCCTTTTTCTTGTTCAATTGTATTCTGACTCTTAGAGGAGTTAAAGTAGAGTTGTATATTGAGGGTATATTACTCTTGAGTTTTGCATTTACCCTTTTAGTTGCCTTTCCTGAAGATCCCTATTTCTTCACCCTACTGCAAGCCATTCTCTACTGTTTTTCCTTTCAAGCTGCAAAACTTGCTTTAGTAATTCTTGTAGGAAAGGTCTTTTGCTGATGAACTCTCTGTTTCTGTTTCTGTTTATCTGTGAATATTTTAAATTCTCCCTCATTTTTGAAAGACAAAGAATTTTTGTCTGGATAAAGAATCATACCACTGTCTTCTCACCTCCATGGTTCTGATGAGAAATTCATACTTAGTCTTACTGAGGATCCATGTATGTGACAAATTGCTTTTCTCTTGCTGCTTTCAGAATTCTCTCTTTATATCTGACATTTCACATTCTGATTAGCATGTGTATCAGAGTAGGTCCATTAGGGTTTATTCTGTTTGGAGTATGTTGTGCTTCTTGGACATGTATATTTATGTTTTTCATACTGGAAAATCGGGGGCTATTATTTCCTCAAATATTCTGTCTCTTTTCCCTCCTCTTCTCCTTCTGGGACACCCATGAAGCATATGTTGGACACTTCATGCTGTCACTCAAATACCTGAGACACTGCTCAATCTTTTCTATTCCTTTTTCTATCTGTTCTTTTGACTGTAGGATTTTGATTGTCCTGTCTTCTAGTTCACTGATCCTTTCTTCTGCCTGTTCAAATCTGCTGGTTGCCTCAAGTGTATTTCAATATATATTGTAGTGCTTTTCACCCCCATAATTTCTGTTATGTTTCTCTTTAAACTTTCAGATTATTCTTTATTCTCACACATTGTCTTCTTAATATACTTTTATATTCATATATTCCTTCATCTGTTTGAACTGATTTAGGATATTCTTTGTGTGCGTGTGTGTGTGTGTGTGTGTGTGTGTGTGTGTGTCTTAATGATTTAGGGTATTCTTTTTGAAATTCTTTGATTAGTTGTTCCAAATCCTGTGTCTCCTCTGAACTTTTAATTTCTTCCTCTGACTGAGCCATATCTTTCTGTTTCTTAGTATCATTTGTAATTTTTTGCTGATGTCTGGGCATCTGATGATTTTGATGTGTTGACTCTGAAGGTCAGTTTCTCTGTCTTGTCTAGTCTTTTATTGTTGATTGGCTTTGTGTTAAAGCTCTTCTTTCTAAATTGGCCCAGCCTATTCTGAACCTTTATAGTAGTCCATGTTTTACTGTTTAGATTTTCTTACCTCTTCTTCATCTGTTCCTTGCCCTGGATATGTGGTACAATTTTTAAAGATTGCACATTTTTGTGCAATTGTTTCACCTCCAGGGACCCAGATGGGGTCTGTCCCGGCCCATGGGATGATCAACGGAGGCTCCAAATCCTGTGAGGGAGGAATGGTATGGGACAAGAGACGCGAAGAACGACAGCAAGACAGGTTTCTGATCAAGCTGCAAAACTTTATTGAAGAGGCAGGGTATATATGCCCTGGAGGGAGAGGGGGTGGCTAATAAGGACAGGTAGTGGTCTGGGATTGGTGATTGCTGTTGCTAGGGTGGATGGCAGATGTGGGGTTATCATTTTAGGCGTGAACTAGCACTTTTGGCGCAAACTACTTCCGTAAAGAAGGCTGAGGGTAACTTAAGCTATTGTTGTATCAGCCCTGGCGGCCATGTTGCACATCTCCGGCATAGCTGAAGGTGGACTTCATGCATGCTACCTTAATCGCCCTCTACATCTCCTCCCTTTGTTTTTCAAAAGGATGGAGGGAGAATGCTGATTGAGCATTCTTTTGGCATTAACCTGCTGGGGGAAGTAGAGGCCTCATTCCCCAAGTTGTTTGTGGCTTCTGTTTTTCTGGGGAGGGGAATTTGTGCAGAGCGAACCCCTATGCAAATGAGGCATACTTCTCAAGGAGCTTGAAAATGGCCTTTAATTGTTTTGGCCCTCCTTTGCAGTGCTTTGCCTTGCACGCAGTGGTACCAATCATAGCATAAGCTAGAAGCATATTTTCGAGTTATATGCTGCTCCCGTAGGAGGGGGCTTTCTTACCCGAAAGGGTGGGCAGCAGGTAGGTTTTCTGGATCCACACCTTGGTCAGCGAGGTGAAGCCGGTGATAATGCACTTGAATAGGCTTGCCTAGGGCAGAATCAACTTGGTCCCTTACTAGCTGTATTATTCTTCTTATGGCCCAAGGAGCAAAAGATATTATTAGGATTAGGGTTATCAAGGGGCCTAATATAGGGAGGAGGTAAGGGAGGACTCCATTGAATCCCCAGGAGGGGCCTCCTTGGGCTTCCCGCTCATGTTTGCGGTTTGCAATTCCTTCTCTAAGTTTGGTCATGGAATCTTTAACTATGCCAGAATGGTCAGCGTAAAAGCAACATTCCTCACCTAGTGCAGCACAAAGCCCTCCCTGCTTAAGGAAAAGCAGATCCAAACCTCTTCTGTTTTGGAGAACAACCTCCGATAGAGACGTAAGGGATTTTTCAAGATGGGTGATGGAGGTTTCAATGCGGGCTAAATCTTTGTCTATAGCAGCTCTTAGGTGGGAGAAGCCTTGGTTGTGGAGGATAATAGAGGCGGTTCCAGTGCTTAGGCCAGCAATACCTAAAAGAGAAGCAATAGTGACAGCCGTGATAATTTCTCTTTTGTTTCTTAGCATGGTTGGAGGTTGCGCGGTTAAGTGGTGATAAAGGTCTTCTTCTGCATGGAAGAGGACATGGGGTAGCACAGCCACTAAGAGGCACATTTCCCCTGTTTCAGTGAGGGCTTTTGCTGATACGCAAGGAGTAAGCCCCGTGGAAGAGCACAGCCATTTTGCCTCTATTGGGGGAATATAGAATTTACCTTCTGGAAAGGACGACTGTGCACAGACCTTTTTTAAGGAGGAGGAAATGTTACCAATACAATGCCCAGAGTGAAGAATGGATTGCATAGTAAGGCCGATTTTTCTGTTTGCATTCCAAGGACATTGTGGAGGATTGTCTTTGTTAGAAATATTAAATGAGGTATTAAGGGCTATAGCGTCATAAAAAGGGGGATTGACAGAGAAACATAGCCAACAACTGCGAGTAAGGTTAGGCTGGGAGGAGTTTAGGGAGAGAAAGGTGGCTTGGAGTATTGACCAAAGTGAGTTATAGATTGGCTCTATGAAAGAGCTTGAGGGTGACAATGTTGGGTTGGTAGTGGAGGAATAACTGGCAGTTTTGCGAGGAGGAGATGTTGGGGACGGGGGAGCTAGCACTACATTTGGCCCAATGGCGAATGGTTTTTGCTGTACTGCTTCTTTTTTTATTAGAATAAGGCTTCCTGGGTTGGTTCCTTTCATGTAAATTCTAAAGCCCAAAGTTCGACCGAGTAGCCAAGAGGGATCAGTAGGGAGCTGTACGGTGAGATTTAGATGTGAGCAGCTACCTGTAGGTGCAATGTGGTGATGACTTTCATAGATACCCCAGGTAATGGGTTCTTCAGGTGGTTTGCAGTTCAAGGGGGCCCATTTTAGAGTTAGGTAATAATCAGTGGCGTAAGGCTTCCAATGAGTGGCTAGTGTTTCACACCCCCAGTATGCACAGTAGTATTGGTTGGGAGCATTACAGTATGGTTTCCCAGGGTTTGAGGATGGGCACATGTAATATTGGGCTTGATTTCAACCAGTGGGGCGTACGGAAGGAGTGGGAAATAGATCAGTTGCGTTGACGAGAAAAGAAGGTCGCCCTGCTGTAACATGGGTTTGCACAATTTTAGAATCTTCCCATCGTATTAGGGTCCATCTCCATGGTTTTTGTGGATTTGAATCACGAAAAGTAGCACCCACACTTGATAGGATAAGGTATAAAGGGGCAATTGTAGATGGCAGTAGGGTTAACAAGACCATACTGATAAGGGCTATTTAAGGATAGCAAGCTAACAGAGTGATGCACCCCACGACGCACAAATATGTTATAGCAAGCAGGATTTTTTCTAACAGGTTCCAATCTTTTGGGGCAACGGTTGCTAATCCGGCTGCAAACAGCAAGGCCAAAAAACCAATTAGTAAAAGCCAATAGTAATTCAAGTGGTAATTCATGTGATTAGTGATGGAATAAACCTGTAAGCAGGACTTCTTTCCACTTCTGGTTGTGTGCGGGCTGGTCATCTCCGGATGGGTTATAGCAGGAGTTATTGATGTGCTGGAAGAGAGAAGAAAGATATTTTTCTCAGGGAGAGGCTTCTACCCTGGAAAGGTTATCATTAAGAGGAGGGGAGGGAAGTGTCTCAGGGGTTTGTTTTGGCAATGAGGAATTAATATGTTTTATTAGCCTTTCTGGAAGCCAGCGAGGACCTTCCCTCTTTTGGTCGTATATGCAAGCAGAGCCTCGTCCTCAAATAATCACGGGGTCAGGCCCATTCCATTCTGACGTTAAGGGGTCACGCCACATAACAGTGGCTTGTTGCATCTGTGTTTTGGGATGCCAATGTCTGTCGGCTGCAGATTGCCCTTTATCATCCAGAGTTAGGAAGTTAAGAACAAAAAGAGCATGATGTAAAAGGTCTCGGGGACGTTGTTTTGTGAGGTTGAGAGTGCTTTCGGCTAGGCGACACAAAGCATTTTTTAGGGTGCTATGTGTTCGTTCTACTATTCCCTGGCCCTGGGGGTTATATGGTATTCCCGTAATATGCTTAATTTGTAATTGCTGACAAAAGGTTTGAAAATTTTTGCCAGTATATCCAGGCCCATTGTCTGTTTTAATGAGTTTAGGCTGGCCTAAAATGGTGAAACAATGCAGCAAGTGAGAAATAACATGTTTTGAAGCTTCTCCTGTTTGCAAACTAGCTTGAATGAATCCACTATATGTGTCAACGCAAACATGAATATATTTGAGTTGTCCAAAGCTGGCAAAGTGGGTGACATCCATTTGCCAGATTTCATTTGGGATAAGCCCTTTTGGGTTAACTCCCAAATGAGAGACTGGCAGTTGGGTTACACAGTTTTTGCAGGCTTTAACAATTTCCCTTGCTTGTTCCCTTGTAATATTGAATTTTAGGTGGAGGGTGTTTGCATTTAGGTGGTGTTGGGCATGGGCTTGGGAAGCTAAGATTAGAGAATTAGAAAGATTGGGACATATTAATTGGGTGGCAGCATCTGCTAGCGCATTGCCTTCCGCTAGAGGGCCTGGAAGGTTCTGATGGGCACGGAGGTGTCCTATGAAGAAAGGGAGCTGTCGTTTGAGAATTAATTTTTGTAGCTTTGAGAATAAGGGGACTGCATTGGTGGACGGTTTGATAAATGGAGTTGTTTCTAATAGCGGTATGGACTGAGCTATATATGCACTATCCGTGTATAAATTAAAAGGTTGGTTTTGAAGGTGGGAAAAAACCTGTAAGACTGCATAGAGCTCGACAAGTTGAGCTGAAGTATAGGGAGAGTGCACGGAAAATGCTTGACCCTGGATGACGTATGCTGCAGTCCCATTTGCTGAACCATCAGTAAAGACTAAGGTAGCAGAGTCTATGGGTTTTGCTTTAGTGATTTTTGGGAAGGTGAATTGATGGATTTTGGTGAACTGAATTAATGGATCGCTTGGGTAATGATTATCAGTATCGCCTAGGAATGAAGAGCATGCGATAGGCCATTCGTCGTCGGTTTGAAAAAGCCAATGGATTTGATCTTGGGTGTACGGGACGATAAGGGAATCAGGGTCTTTTCCAAACAATTGGCGACTAGTTTGTCGGCCTTTAGTTATGAGGGCAGCTATAAGAGAAATATACGGTGAGAGCACCTTTGTTGGAGTAGCTGGGAGATGAACCCAGAGTAGTGGGTGGCCTCGCCCGTTTGGTTGTTTTAAATTGGATTGCCAGAATACGCCTGTAGGCGTGTGGGTTGTAGCAAGAATTATAAAAATTAAGGGTTGGTGGTAATTTATTTGATAGCAAGTTTGATTTTGGATAGCTTGGTTTACGATGGTAAGTGCCTGCATTGCCTCTGGAGTTACGCTTCGGGGAGAGGAGGGGTTTGCGTCTCCTTTTAAGATATTATTGAGTGGCAGAAGAGCTTCAGTGGGTAGCTTTAGGTAGGGGCGAAGCCATTGAATGTCCCCTAAAAGTTTTTGGAAGTCATTTAACGTTAGTAGATGGGAGGTTCGCAGTTGAATGCGGGGTGTTAAAACTTGCTGGTGCCAAAGCTCGAACCCTAGATAAGAAAAGGGGTATGAAGTTTGTACTTTGTTAGGGGCTATTTGAAGACCTTTTGCTGTTAAATTTTTAAGAAGGTCTTGAAAACAAGAATGTAGGTTGGACATGTCCTGACTCGCTAACAGGATATCATCCATGTAATGGAGAATGTAGATCTGTGGCCATAGTTGTCTGACAGGGTTAACGGCGTCAGCAACAAATTTTTGGCATAAAGTCGGACTATTGGCCATGCCCTGTGGCAAGACTTTCCATTGAAATCAGGGCATAGGGCCTTGAAAATTGATTTGAGGAACACTAAAGGCAAAATGTTGCCTGTCTTCCGGGTGAAGAGGTATGGAGAAAAAACAATCTTTTAAATCTATGACTATTTTATGAAAATTAATAGGGATAGCAACTGGTGAAGGGAGGCCAGGTTGCAGTGCTCCCATGGGCAACATTGCTTTGTTTACAGCTCGTAAATCTTGCAAAAGTCTCCATTTGCCTGATTTCTTTTTTATAACAAAAATAGGAGTGTTCCAAGGGGACTGAGTAGGTTCAATATGTCCGGCATTAAGTTGTTCCTGTACTAACTCTATAGCCGCTAAGGTTTTTTCCTGAGTTAGGGGCCATTGATCAACCCATACTGGTTCTATGGATTTCCAAGAGATTTTTTCAGCATGGGGTACAGGGATGTCAATGGCCGTCAGGCTAAATTTTGGGAGAGCCCGAGTCCTGTTCTAGCTATATTAGGTGTTATAGAGATGGGCTGTCTTATTTCTTGATTAGCTTTGCCTAGGCCTTTGCCAGGGAGAAAATTCATTTTTAGCATTTGAGCAGTAACTGTATCACTAGGGCTGCACATAAAAACTTTCATTTGAGTTAAGATATCTCTGCCCCATAGATTGACGGGGAGATGGGGGATAACATATGGCATAACTGTACCAGTGTTTCCTTCCTCATCCTCCCATTTAAGGGTTTGTGAACTCTGTAGGGGATTTGTGGTTTCGCCTATTCCTTGTAAGTGGGTGGCAGCGGCTGTGAGAGGCCAGGATTTAGGCCAGTGATTTGAGGATATAATTGTGGCGTCAGCCCCTGTGTCTAAAATTCCTTCAAACGGTTTACCATTTAACTTTAATCGTAAGATGGGCTGATTATGGGATATTGGTTGTGCCCAAAAAATATCGGAGGATCCAGGGGCCTCTGTAGGGCGCTGGAGTTTTTTGAAGTTTGAGTTGATATGCTGAATGGGGAGTATTATAAGTTGGGCTATTCGAGAGCCAGAAGGAATAGGGATAATATTGTTTGAGGTGGCTGCAATTATTTGTATTTCACCTTTAAAGTCATTATCTAGCACACCTGGGGTGATTTGAATCCCGTGAAGGGCGGTACTGGCTCTTCCTAAGATGAGGCCAAAGGTATTTGGGGGCAGTGGTCCATAAACTCCCGTTGGTATGAGGAGAGGACTGTTTTCTGGGGTTAATATTGATTTGGAGGTGGTACAGAGGTCCATCCCTGCGCTTCCTGCTGTTGCTCTCCATAAGTCTGCGACACGGCAGCATGGTTTATGGTGGGGAGAGCTGGTATTGTGACCGAGGATGGTCGAACGAACCGTACTGCCCCTGGGTTCATTCTGGTTGGGGCCTGGGGCCGGCCCCATTGGAAGTTTCCCTGGGGCTTAGGCTTAAGGGGTTGGCCATTTATGTCTGCTCGAGAATGGCATTCAGACGCCCAATGGAACCCCTTTTTACAGCGGGGACAAATAGAGGGCGGCAATGGGGGTTTATTAGTAATGGGTAAAGAGGAACTGGTTTGTGGCACGGGGCAATTTTTTGAAAAATGGCCAGGTTGTTTACAGTTATAGCACATTGGAGGCTTTGCTTGTGCCGTAAAATTTTTATGCTGCGCTGCAAAATTTTGAAGGGCAGCACCAATGGCTATTCCAAGAGTTTGAGTGGGCCCAATGCCAGAACAGAGCTTTATGTAATTATTAAGATTGGTATTACGAAAGGGGCGGATTGCTGCTTGGCAGGCAGCGTTAGCATTTTCATAGGCTAGGTGTTTAATAAAATCACTTTCGTTTTCACTGGCCCCAAATAGGCGCTCAGCCATGTTTTGCAGGCGGCTAAGGAATTTGCTATACGGTTCATTGGGCCCCTGTCTTAATTTAGCAAGAGAGGCAGTGGCGGCACCCTTTTGCAGAAGTTTTTTCCATGCTCTGAGCGTGGCCGTTTGTATTTGCGCTAGGAGACCTGGGGGGAATTGAGCCTGCTTATTATTCTGATGGTAGGGGCTTTGACCTAAAAATTTGTTTAATGTCCAGGTTTTAGAGGTGGCTTTAAGGGCATTACGGGTGGCATACTTTTTACAATGCTCTTCATAATCGGATTTCCACAACAGGAAATCACCGCCGGACAGGGCAGCTCTGGCTAATTGGGACCAATCGTTAGGAGTGAGTTCTTTTTCACTGAGACTCTCTAATAGGGTGAGCGTGAAGGGGGCAGTAGCGCCATAATTACTCACTGCCTTTTTTAATTTTTCTAAATATTTTAAACTGAGTTTTTTATATTTAACTGTTGAGGTAGTGCTAGCTTCTTCCTGCTCTTCTTCGTTAGAACTAGGGGGATTTGATTGTTCATTTTCCTCGCTTTCGCTACTAGAATCACCATTTTGGGAGCTGGCGGCGCCATTTTGGGAGCTGGTGGCGCCATTTTGGGTTTGACTACTGTAACTGGAAAGGCGTAGGTGTGGTGAGCGCAATGGGGACCTGATGAGGGGGCGTTTTCTGGAAGCACAAGGGCTGCAACGCTTTGAGTTGCCGACCGGAGGTCGGCGAGCAAATTGGCGGCTCGCAGCCGCTCTTGATTAAAAGTTTCTCTAAAGTTATCGGCATGTAGCCGGAGGTTTTCTGTGGCCTCTTCCAAAGCGCGAAACTGAGGTAAGGACGTAACTGGATAAAAATGAGAATATGGTTTTGGAAAATCGGGTGCGTAAGGGGGTGGCCGAAACGGAGGAAGGGAGTTGATCTCCAAAGAGGGAGAGATTTTAGCCTCCGGTTCCTCCAAAGGGGGAGAAATTTTAGCCTCTGGTTCGATATTGTGCTGATCGGGCGATAGACTAGCTTGACTGGTTGGGGTATTTGGCCTATCCCTGTTGGGGTTTTTGTTTAGGGGGTTTTCAGGTATGTTAATAATTACTGAGCTGCATGCTGAAGCGGGGCGAGAGTGCTCTCTGAAAGCTTCCTCTCCTTTTTTGCAGAGGTTTTGAATGTCTGGAGCTAAAGAATGGACTCTTAGGATTTCATTAATTAGATTCCAATAAGAAAAGGCAGTAACCGGGACCTTTTCAGGACCAAAGGTCCGGGAATAATCTTTTAAACAGTCGCCAACTCTTAGCCAGCATTGGTGGTCTGTAGTACCTTCTTGAGGGAACCAAGGGCAGGTTTTTAACAAAAACTCAAAAAAGCGCGTGAGATCTTTTTTCTTAACTCTAGTTCCTCGTGCCTTGAGCGATTGTTTGACCTGACTAATATAATTCATGTTGGGAGATTGCTTGTCCCATGTTGGGGATGGGGGCTTACCTTTTGTTGCTTTCTTTTCTTCTTTCCGTTTCTTCCTTTCGCCGGCACTGATCGACTGGTGAACGGATCTGTCTCGCGAGCGCGCTTCCTCGCGGCGATCCCGATCCCGGGTGCGGTGAGTGTGAGAAGCCTCTCTCCTTGAGTGCGGCGTTCCGTCTCTCACAGAACTCTGAGCCCCACGTTGGGCGCCAGTTTGTCCGGCCCGCGGGACGATCAACGGAGGCTCCAAATCCTGTGAGGGAGGAATGGTATGGGACAAGAGACGCGAAGAACGACACAGCAAGACAGGTTTCTGATCAAGCTGCAAAACTTTATTGAAGAGGCAGGGTATATATGCCCTGGAGGGAGAGGGGGTGGCTAATAAGGACAGGTAGCGGTCTGGATTGGATTGGTGATTGCTGTTGCTAGGGTGGCAGATGTGGGGTTATCATTTTAGGCACGAACTAGCACTTTTGGCGCGAACTACTTCCATAAAGAAGGCTGAGGGTAACTTAAGCTATTGTTGTATCAGCCCTGGCGGCCATGTTGCACATCTCCGGCATAGCTGAAGGTGGACTTCATGCATGCTACCTTAATTAATCGCCCTCTACAGGGTCAATACAAAAAGGTCCATTTTGCATTTAGGTGGTCCAGCAAACAGAGATTGGATTGAGTGTGCTCACCTCTTGACAGCAGTTCTGCCACAGTCTCTCTCCCTCTTTTTTTTCCCCCTGGGAGTCCTTTTCTATGGGCACTTCTCAGTGGCTGGTGTTTTGCCTTGGGTCTCTGTGGACTTGTGTCTCTGTGCATGGATACGCATGGGGTTCTAATTTGCTGCTGTGAGTTGCTCTATAGCCTGCATTTGCAGCAGGAGGACTTGGGCGGTGCTGCCTCTGTGAGACTACCAAGCTGTGCCGGGACTGAGTGAGGAGGAAGGGTCCAGACTGGTGAGTCCACAAGGGAAATCTCCCACCTGATCCTGAAGACTACTTTTCTTTTTCTTCAGTTCACTTTTTTGTAGTCCTTCTCTGGTCTCTATCATCCTCCAGAGTTCTAAGCAAGTGGGATTTGTCCTTTTATTTGTCGATTCTGAGGGAGACTTTTCCAGGGGATGTCTTACGTTGCTGTGTTGATGATGTCTGTCTTTCATTTTTTTGATAGCATCCTTTGAAGCACAGAAGTTTTAAATTTTGATGAAACATAATTTATCTATTTTTTTGGGGGGGGGGACTCACAAACTCCTTATGTAGTGTCTGAATCCATTCTGACAAAGAAAAGGAGGATGATATCAGGTGGGGAAAATAAATAAATGACAGCTTTACAGCTCACATAGTGAAATGATTTATAAAATTGACTTTTACTACTCAGTATAATTTTTATTGGTAGATATAAGCCACATGTGAGTCACATACAGGTTATCATCTTCTATTTCACTCAATTGGATGGATATGAGAGAAAAAGTAATGGAGAATATCATTTTAGAGGAAATCAGTTAGTATTTATAAAACTTAAAGAATGATTTGTAAATTGCTTAAGCATATCTATCAAAATCTAAATGGAACATATCAAATCAGCTTCATGTGAAAGCAACACTATAGAATGATTTCTGGACTGTCAAAATCTATCTTTCACATCTAGCATCTTAGAGTATAGGGATTGGATAGATGGCTGTCAGTGGAGCCACCTCATTTTCTCCAGAAGTTTGCAATTGATTTATATGAGTATATTCCAAGGAATATAGGATCCAGGTTCATCTCTTGGGATCTAGAACAAAAGAACAAATTTAGATATTTGCAACTTGGAAAGTGTTTGTGAATTAGGCGAAAAATAGAAGAATAAATAATAGCCTAAAAAAAAAAAACCAGGATGTTGCAAGATTCAGGAAAAGCAGCACGTGAAGGATGGAGGAATCCAGGAGAGGACTTAGGGGTGGGGTAACGGAACTATGAGACTTATCTCACGCTTGAAGAGGGACTCGTGGAAAAGTTGACTCTGTGTTTTTTCAGAGTAGAAGAGATGATAAGTGAGGTTTAGGGATAACTATAAAGGATACCACAGAGCAAGCTTTCCTCTCAATAGAAGGAATAACATAGTCAGAGGGATAACTGAACAGAACTTTCTCCCATAATAAAAAATCTTGCCACTAAAAATATCCAAGGAGAGAAGAGATGTTTGCTTGGCAGGCGGGGGTGTTTTTCAAGAAGGGATTCCTGCTTTTGTGTCTGGGCCAAAAAGGGCCCTTCCAACCCTATGATTCAAATCAGGAATTATGCACACTTTCTGAGTGCCTTTTTGGGGTGGGGTGGAGGATAGACTGTTGGAGTGGCCCATATCCTTGGCCTGGGTGACCTAGATTCAGCTCACAGGTCCTAAGCTTCTATTCCTGACCTGGCCTGGATGTTCTGGGAAGGGCACAAACAGGAGGACCACATGACTGATGGAAATAAACCTCTTTTTCAAGTGGTAGAGAACTGAGGCCACTGTGAGCTGGGCGGGAACAGGCTGATGAAAATCGCAGCCCAAGGGGCACAAGTTCAAGCATCACTCTGCTCTTCCACTCAAATGCCCTCGGTGTACCTGTCACCTTTTCTTCACAGAAAACCACTGTGGTGAGTTAACAAAACTTGCCACAAGGACAGGGACCAAAAAATCCAAATTCTTGTTGTTTTCGACTGGAGAGGACATACCATTTTTGTGAACTTGTCTTCACAGGCCATTCTGATCTTCTCTGGGGTCAGAGGACTATTGAGCTTCAACGGACCAAAAAGGCCTCTCTCCTGCCGTGCTGCCCTCACTGCGTCGTGGATTGCAAAAAATACAGAGCAACCCAGGAACACCCCAGACTCTCCCAGACCCTTGAAAGGGAAAAAATCAATTAGACTGTGACATTAAATATGTATAGTATATATGTCACATCTTCATTTCAGAAAAGTGATTTTAATCTTTTGACCCAGTATTCCCATCCTTAGGATTCTAGTTTAAGAAAATGATTCCCAGTGGAGAAAACATATAGGCCTGAAGATGATTATTGTAAGATGAAAAATCAAGGTCAATGTGACGGCAATATTAGTTCATGCTAGGCTGTGATATTTGGAATATTGTTTTCATTTATACTTTAATAATTATAATGTTTAATAGAATCTTTTTCCTACAATCCTAGTAAAAACCACAAACAACCAAGAGAGACAAGTGTAGCCCTCCGCCACATGCATGTCATTTAAAAATGGATTTATTCTTAGAACTTGACTTACCTTAGACGAATATAGGGTATTTGGTTTTTGAGACGGAGGCAACAAAGTAACATGCAACTCTGTGGGGACGTCACAGATGGCCGGGATTTTATATTGGTTTGGACCACGAGTGTACAGGACACCCTGAGGAGAATAATTCAGTTCCTCTATCGTATAAAGTCCCATGCCTTGAATAAATGCACCTTCAATCTGAGGCAAAAAATAGGATTTCCACATGTGAGAAAATACAGTCCACAGTAGCATTTCTACTTCATGCTGCTTGTTTGAATTTTTAAAATACAGTTTAAGAGGCTCTTCATGGAGCAATGTGAAGAAGAGGTGGGAATGACCCCAAGAATGACCCCCAGAATGGCCAAAGCCCGCGCACTGCTGCATCCCCACGCCCAGCACCTACATCCCATTGCTGTTGCCACCACGCCCAAGAGAAGAGCTGAGGGGGCTGCTAAAGGAGATAAAGCCAAGGTAAAGGACAAACTACAGAGAAGATCTGCAAGGTTATCAGCTAAACCTGCTCCTCCTAAGCAAGAACCCAAGCCTAAAAAGGCCCCTGCAAGGAAGGGAAAAAAGGTACCCAAAGGGCAAAAGGGGAAAGCTGATGCTGGCAAGCACGGGAATAACCCTGCAGATCATGGAGATGCCAAAACAGACCAGGCACAGAAAGCTGCAGGTGCTGGAGATGCCCCGTGATGTGTGTGCATTTTTGATAACTGTGTACTTCTGGTGACTGTACGGCTTGAAATACTTTCTTATTAAGTTTTATAAAAATGCAGAATTTTATTTTATACTTTTTTTCAAGTTATCTTGTTAGCACACAGAACATCTTGTTCTCTTATGGGGAACGGGCAAATGTCACCAACTGAATGACGCTGAAGACAGATTGATGTGGGAGAAAACACCTTTCCCCTCTAATTTTGAAAGACTTCCTTTTTACCACCAGAAGGGATTCCCTGACAACGACATACATTGGCCACTTTGGCACAAATGCCTTGTGCTATGGAGACACTAAAATTCATTTTTATGCCCTCATGTCCTCTTCTCCTCTCAGCCTTCAGCACAGACTTGACTCCCTGAAATCCAAAGACCTTTTGGGGTTTGACCAAAAAAAATTGGTTACCAGAATGTCAGGTCATCTGGACTTTCCAGTGATACCACTGAGACAGCGTCCCTCAAAAGAGCAGCGAGTACTTTTTTACATTGTGGATCTTCAAACTGATAATTCTGCCATTGTCACTTCATTTCCTGAAGGTCCAGAGTTGGCTCATCAAGAGTTGTTAAACAACATGCTAGATGTAAAATGCCAACCCTCACTCTAATCTTTCCGTTTGGAGCATCCCATGAAGACTTCTTTGGGTTTTATAGTGGCTGTCTGATTTCTGTGGTCCATCAAAGAAGGGAGTGTGAAAATTGTTGCATGCTGTTAACAATTGTCTGCCCAAGTCCTGCCTGAAATACCATGATTGTTTATATCTTTAATAAACTTGGATACATTTTGGCTTGGAAAAAAAAAAAACAAACCAGAGTCTTTTCAGTGTGTCTTGGAGTATGTCTTTGAAAGTTTACCTAAAAGCCCTTGTAAACAATTTATTCATCACTAAGTTTGAAGTCAAAGGACTTTGGTTCTAATCTTGGTTTTGCCACTATAATTATAGCTCTAAAGAGGTCTCAGGGAGCCTGTGGCCCAAATTCCTTCATTTTTATGCCTGTGAAGCAGATGGAACCCAATGTGGTTGGCTGATTTGTTCATAGTCACCAGCACACTAATGAGCACATTAATGGTCCCAAACTTAGTCTTAAGAATCCCCATCATTTCACCCCACCATCCTCACTCATAAACTGGCTGACCAGAGATCTCTGGACTCAGTTTTCCCCTTTGTAGCAAAAAGGTTTGAAATGTGTGCTCTCTAAGCTTCTTTACAGCTTTAAAATGCTCCAGTTCTGTTTCATGTTGGCACATTAACAAAATTGATTTCCATACATTTTTGTGCCTCTGGGTTCTCTACGTAGTTTACTTCCTGCCTGTGACCATACCTTCTCCACCCTATTTTCCATCTGCACTTCCATCTGTTAGCTGGGGTCTCTCTTAGCTGTCTGTTTGTGTATTTGGTGCTATGATGCCTGCTAGATGAATCTTCCTAAAATGCCAGTTGACACCCCAGGTCTGCTAAGGTTAGGTGCTTGTCTTTGGAGGGCCTCCACCAATGTAACTCTCTATTTGCTAGCTCTAGTTTCAAGTCCACTTTCTAGTCCCTTCTCTGACATAGGCCCCTACCATTGTCATTAGCCCTCTCCTCAACACCAGCCACGAACACAACATGAACACAGCAACAAACAAAAAACCCATGCCCTACTTTTTTAAACTTCCTCTTGAGTTTCTTCTTGATATCTTTTGAAATTTGAAATCCCCACCCAAGGCAGCAGACCCAGATAGTCGATGAAGCCCCTAGTTTATTATGTTTGAGCCTATACAAAATAAAGCCCACCTGCCCTAAACTCACCCCTGTAAGATGGACAAATCCTCGTCCACTCAATAGGAGTCACGTTTACTTCCTTTTTCTGTCTATAAAAATCATTTGTCTTCCTTAGAAGCCCAAAGTTACTTCTGTTTTTGCAAGTGATCTGACTTCCTTGCTGCAGCAAAACTTTGATTTTCCTAATAAAATGCTGCAATCTGCATAGTTGACTCTGATTAGTCTTTTGACTCTCTCCTTTCCTTGGCAACCTCACCTACATCTACTTCCTCCCTGAAGCCTCCTCTACCTAAGGGGGTAGTCGGGACAGAAGTGTGGGTGGCCTCGGCCCCCAAACTTGCAACTGGTGCCTGAATTACAGTCATGTAGATGATTGCTTTTACCTTGTGGAGTCTGGTTTAACTACAAGGAGAGTTAGAATTGAATTGAATGGCAAATACTGAAGTATCTGCAGTTGCTGTAGAAGTTTTTGATATCCCTTATAGTTTTCTTCCTCTTTTTAAAAAATAAGAGATTTGAGCTTTGGAGCAGGCAGAAGTAGAAAACTTTTGACTCAAGAGGGAGAAAAATACGACGAGACATAAGGAGGATGCAAAGTTTTCCCTGCAAAGCCCCACAGCAGTTTTGGCCTCTGCAAATAGAATGTGAAGCAAACTAGTTACACATACCTGGCCAATGTCAATGGCTGGATTTATACTGCAGCCAATATCCATGACAATGTCTGTTCTGATGTTCTAGTAATAAAAAAAAAGTTTTAATATTTACTTGAATGAAAATGACTTAGTAAAAAGAAGCTGAGGAAAAGGCTGGCATTTGGGGGGGCAGGGGGAGCTATGTTACTTCAGGAGAAAAAGCAGCAAAGATTTTATTATGTGAAAAGAAGAGCTTTCAAAGTTATACGTATACTCTTAACCAGCTTAAACACCACTTCTTCGCCTTGGAAACAATAAGAGGAAGAATATTGACTTGACTTTGATTCAAACTGAGTGATGCCAACAGATTGAGTTTAATATACTCCAACAGACATAGCATATGACGCAGTAAACAGAAATCGTATGTAGCTCTCATGAACATAGTTACAAAACAACCCAATACCTGCAGTCCAACTGGCTATATTCGTAATACAAAGCAACCCAACATCTGCAGTCCAGCTGGCCATATCTGTAATTCAGGGTGCTATAATCGTAAAGGATATTGGTCTGTAATTTTCTTTTCTTGTGATATTTTTACCTGGCTTTAGTATTAGGATGACTTTGACCTTATAGAATGAGTTAGGAAGTATTCCCTCCTCTTTCAATTTTTGGAAGAGTTTCAACAGGATAGGTGTTAATTCTTACTGGAATGTTTGGTAAAATTCAACAGTTAAACCATCTGGTCCTGGGTTTTCTTTGTTGGGAGGTTTTTCATTACTGATTCATTCCCTTTCCTGATTATTGGTATGTTGAGATCTTCTAATTCTTCTAGAGTCAGTGTAGGTAGTTGTGCATTTCTAAGAATTTGTCCGTCTCATCTAAGTTACATGATTTGTTGGTGTACAATTGTTCCTAGCATCCTCTTCTAACCTTTTTTGTTTCTCTTCCTTTAATGCTGACTTGCATATTTATTTGATATTTTGTATTGTACATATTAATGCCCTCCCTTTCATTTCTGATTTTAGTTGTTTCCTCTCTTTTTTTCTTTGTCAATCTAGCTAAATGTTTCTTAATTTTATTGATCTTTTCAAACCAACTTTTGGTTTTGTTTTTCTCTCTATTGTTTTTTGTTCTCTATTTCATTTACCTCCACTCTAATCTTTGTTATTTCTTTATGATCACTTTGGGTTCAGTTTGCTCTTCTTTTTCTAGGTCCTCCAGTTGTGAGGTTAAGTCTCAGATTTGGGATCTTTCTTCCTTTTTAATGTAAGCATTTAGAGCTATACATTTTCCTTAAGCACTGCCTTTATGGCATCCTATAAGTTTTGGTATATTGTGTTTTCATTTTCATTTCCCTCAATATCTTCCCTAATTTCCCCTGTGATTTCTTCTTGGACCCATTTGTTGCTTAATAGTGCACTGCTAAATTTCTATATATTTGTGGTTGGAAAGGATACATTGTATTATTTCAGTATCTTTGAATTTATTGAGACTTATTCTGTGACCTAATAGATTGTCTATCCTGGAGAATGATCCCTGTGTACTAGAGAAGAATGTTATTCTGTTGCTGTTGGGTGAAGTGTTCACATATGTCCGTCAGGTCTAGTTGGGTTATAGCATCATTTGCAGTACTGTTTATAGTATTGTTGGTTTATAGTATTTCCTTATTGGCCTTCTGTCTAGCTGTTCTATCCATTATTGAAAGCGGTATATTGAATTCTCCTACTATTAAAGTAGAACCATCTATTTCTCCCTTGAAATCTGTGAGTATCTGCTTCATGTATTTTGGAGTTCTGCTAGGTACACATCTATTGTAGGTGTTATGGCTTCCTGTTGAATTGACCCCTTTATCAGTACATAGTGACCTTCATTGTCCCTTGAAACAGTATTTGAATTAAGTCTCTTTTCCGTGATGTTACGATAGCTAGCCCAGGTCTTTTTTGGTTACTGTTTGCATGTATATATTTTTTCCATCCTTTCACTTTCAATCTACTTGTGTCTTTGAATTTAAGGTGAGCCTCTTGAAAACAGCATATAGTTGGGACACGCTTTTTAATCCAGAAGTAACTGTTGAAATTGCAGGGCTTCTTCTGCCATTTTGCCATATGTCTTTATAAGTCTCATACTATTTTTCTCCTCAATTCTTCCTTTAATGCCAACTTACACATTTATTTGATATTTTGTATTGTACCATTTTGGGCCCCTTCTCATTTCTTTCTGTATATATTTTTCATTTATTTTCTTTATTATTACCATGGGTCTTAAATTAAACAACGTAAATCTATAACAACCATCTTCGGTTTGATGCCAACTTAAGGTCAACAGTATACAAATACACAGTTTCTATACCTCCTATCTACCACGTTCTTTGTTGCACTTGTTGCAAATTGTATCTTTATTCATTGTATGTCCAAAACCATTGATTGATCATTACTTTTTTATTCATTTGCATTTTAGAACCTGTAAGAAGTGCAGTTACATACTAAAAATACAATATCATAGTATTGGCATTTATAATTACTTATATGGTTACCTGTACTGGATGTCTTTATTTCTTTATGCTGCTTTAATCCACTGTCTAATGTCCTTTTGTTTCAGTCTGAAGAACTTCCATTAGCATTGCTTATAGGTCAGGTCTAGTGGTGATGAATTTCCTCAGCTTTCATCTGGGAGAGTATTAATCTCTCCCTAATTTTTAAAAGACAGTCTCATTGGATATAAAATTCTTGTTTGGCAATTGTTTTCTTTCAGCACTTTAAGTATTTCATCCCACTGCCTTCTTGCCTCCATGGTTGCTGATGAGAAATCAGTGCTTGATATTTTTGGGACTCCCTTGTACATAACACATTCCTTTCCTCTTGAAGCTTTCAGAACTCTCTCCTTGTCTTTGGCATTGGACAATTTGATTACTATGCATCAGGCCATGGCTGTCTTTGAGTTTATCCTGTTTTGGATTCATTGAGCTTCTTGAATGTGCATAGTCATGTCTTTTGTTAAATCTGTCATTACTTCTTTTAATATAGTTCTGCCTCTTTCTCTCTTTCTCTTCCTTCTGGGTCTCCCATAATGCACATATTGGCATGCTTGATGGTGTTTCAGAGGTCTCTTAGGCTCTGGCTGAATTTTTTTAATTCTTTTTTCTTCCTGCTCCTCAGTCTGCATCATTTCAATTGTCCTGTCTTCAAGCCACTTACTTTGTCATCTCCAAATTGCTGTTGAAACCCTTTAAGGAATTCTTCATTTCAGTTACTGTGTCGTCAACTCCAGTAGTTCTGTTTGGTTTCTTTTTAATTTTTTCTGTCTCTTTATTGAGATTCTCATATTTTTTATTCATCTTTTTCTGATATCCTTTAGTACTTTCTTTGTGTTTTTCTTTATCTCCTTGAGCTTATCAGGTATCCTTTTTTAAGTCTTTGTCTGATATGTACAAAGCCTGGTCTTCTTCACTGATTGTTTCTGGATTTTTATCTTGTTACTTTGGATGGGTCATCATTTCCTGTTTCTTTGTTTGTCTTGTAATCTTTTGTTGCACACTGTACATTTTAATATTTTAAAGTTTTAGTGCTGGGATTTAGTTTCTGAGCTACCTGTTCCTTAAGTTTGTTATCTAGTTAGTGATATGACAGATATCCTTGAGTACCAGGAGCTAACAAAAACGAACAAATCAACACAAAAACTGTCTATCATCATCTTTACAAACTGGCTTTGCATTGACTGGTGCTCTCCTTTAGAATTTAGCCCTCCGATCCAGAAGATCTCCCCAAGGCAAATGTGAAGTGCACGGCCCTCCCTGTCTTTTCTGAGCCTGTATCTTGTCATGGTCTTGTGCCTGCTGGTGGCCTTAGGAATTCCCACATTTACAGGAATTTGAATGTTCCCTCTACTCCCTAAGAAATAGACTCTCTCCCCCTTCCAGGTGCTTTATTGTATGACTCAAAACAGGTTAACCAATGCACCAGGCTGCCTTGACTTAATCATTTCTCATACTGCTTTAGGTGTCTGTAAGCTGCTTCCTCCTGCAGGGTAAGTTTTGGGAGTGTGAGCCAGAGTAGGGTTTCCTGGTTCAGACTTTCAGGCTGCCCACCTGATGGCTTAGCACTGACATACAGGCACTGCAGTATGCACACAGGGGCTACTCCACTCCCTCTGGAACAGTGACAGGTACCCACAATAGGAGCGAAGGCTGGCTCCATACTGTATCATGGAGTGGGTGGTGGATGGGCCAGCAAGGGCTCTACACACTTCTCCTAGTGTTTTTTAAGCTGCATTTTCTTGATTTGGCACTCACCCAGTTACTGCAATGCTTTAATTGTTTTCTAGAGTTCTGAGGAAGATGGCTCTGCCAGTTTTTGCTAGTTGTTCAAAGATTTTGTGGGTGGACAGCATGCTGGAGCATGTTAAGCCTTCATCTTAGTCAACTGGATGCCCTATTTAATTCAGCCACTTTCTTTTGATAGGGCTGGAGAGGGTGGTTTTAAATTGTGGTTGCCTGCCTCCAAGATGGCCCTCAGTGATCTCCCCCACATGGTATTCACTCCCTTGTGTAGTCCCCTCCCATACTCTACCAGGGTTGGTTTGTGAAATCAGAAGCCCACAACAGTAGAGAAAATATGTTGCTTCCCATGTTAGATTTTGAAAGCTGTGGCTTGTGTCTTGAGTGCTCTCTTGCTTGCTTGCTCTATCTCTTTCTCTCAGACCACTGCCATGTCCTTATGGAGAGGTCCGCATAGCAAGGAACTGAGACTTCCTGCCAACAACCATGTGATTGAGCTTAGAAGAGGATTCTCCAGCCCCCACTGAGCCTTGAGATATGAGCAGCCTGAGCTGAAAGCTTGACTGCAACCTCATGAGAGTTCTTGAGCCAAAACTACCCACATAAGCCACTCCCAGATTCCAAACCCTTAGAAGCTGTGTGAGCTAATAAGCGTTTGTTGCTTTTAACTGCTAAGTTTTGGGATAATTTGTTTTTCAGTAATAGATAACTAATGTATAGATGCAGGTTCAAAGGGAGGGAAATTTTGGAGGAATAAGGACAATTCTATCAATATGAGGAGAATGACAAAGAGGTCCCTGAGGAAGGTTCTTGGTGGGATGTGACATTATAGCTTTTTGCCTGGGGATGATACCTACCTTGGCTACAGATCTATCTTCATGAAGGCTTTTGATGAGACTGTTTAGCACTTCTCTTAAGACTGTTCGAATAAGTTATACGATCACACTTTAAACTCCCATACCAAGGCTAATTATAACCTTGCTGTTGGATCTTAATAAGACCAAGATGTAAAGGATAAAAAATAAAATCCAAATGATTAAGAGTGATGTTTTCATCAACTTTTTCTTTGAGGGAGAAAGGCTATAGTAATCAATTATAAGGGAGATTTCTACTGACTTCCATAACACAGGACAGTTATTCTAGCTTATAAACCATGCTGAGAGTGATAATTATTTCACCCCCATCCAAGGTTCCCCAGAGGTAATCTGGTGTAAGTTAGCTGGCACTGCTAGAATCCAGACCAGGCAGATACTAGAACAGGCAGGTATAGTAAAGATACACATAATTTCAAAGATTAGGCTGACTATAGTTAACAAAAATACTTACTGGGAACATAATAAATGAAAACACATCAGGTCACAATCTAAGAATGTAGCCATGAGGGATGTTTGAATATATTAAGAACTAGAGCTTGCCTCTTTGGTAGGTTTTGGGACAGACTATTAGCTTGGCCATGTGATAGTTATGAGGGTATCACAGTCCCATTAATCGCATTTCTGATTATTAAATTATTATTGACAACAGCTGTGTTTATCCCCAAAGGCTCTGCTACAAGAGGAGAAACTGTAATTCCATGAAGCATGAGTGTGTGTGTGTGACTATATTTGAATATCTCCTTAAAGCACCCATTAAAATAATTCGGGAGGAGGGGCAAGATGGCGGCATAGAGAAGAGTGGAAGCTAAGTAGTCCCCCTGGAACAACTGCAAAAAAACAGAAACAACTAGTAAATAATCCAGAATAACTGCAGGGGGACAAACGAGACCATCCACTCATCATACACCAACCTGAATTGGGAGGAATGCCCGAGAACACAGCATAAAATCTGTAAGTAAAACCTGCGGAACCAAGTCGTGGGACCCCCTCCCCCATAGCCTGAGCTGCAAAGCCTCGTGGTGCCAGAGAGAAGCTCTCTCCCAGCTAGTGAATATAGCTCAGCTGAGCTCCAACTGGGTTTTTAAGTAGCGAGTGTGAACTGCTCACTACAGGTACGAATCCCCAAAAAACAGACAGAGGCTTTGGGTGACGACTGACCTGGGAGAGCCGGAGGGTCGCCTTGGACTGGGTCTGAAGGGGACTATCTGTTTCATTTTTGGCTCAGTGGAGAAAGCCCCAGTCATTTTCAGTTTCCAGGGCTGTGAAGCGGAGAAGGGTGGAGACAGCACAAGCAGAGAGAGAGACCATTGAAATGCTAATGACCTCCACCTGGGGGCTCTGTCTTCTCTAGGAGGAAAGGGGTGGGGCCCTTTCCATTCAGAACCAGACCCCAGAGCCTGGGGGAACACGGCCATACCTCTTCACACCAGTCAAGAATTACAGGCTAACAGGCGTCACCTGCTGGGCAGAAAAGCACAGCGACCCAAGGCATCAAAGGGTGGAGCAATTTTCTAAGACACACCCTCAGGGAAACCAGATTCTGAGTATCTCTTCCCTCTGGGACCTGAGCCTGTTCTGGTCTGGGAAAACCCGATTTGTATAGCCAAGGAAACCATGCCTAGACAACAGAAAATTACAACCTACACTAAGAAAAACAAAGTTATGGCCCAGTCAAAGGAACAAACGTACCCTTCAACTGAGTTACAGGAATTTAAACAACTAATGCTAAATCAAATCAAAAAGTTTAGAGAAGATATTGCAAAAGAGATAGAGGCTGTAAAGGAAGCACTGGGCATGTATACGGCAGAAATCAAAAGTTCAAAAACACAACTAATAGAATCTATGGAAATGAAAGGCACAACACAAGAGATGGAAGACACAATGGAAACATACAACAGCAGATCTCAAGAGGCAGAAGAAAACACTCAGAAACTGGAGAACAAAACACCTGAAAGCCTACACGCAAAGGAGCAGATGGAGAAAAGAATGAAAAAATATGAGCAACGTCTCCGGAAACTCAAGGATGAAACAAAGTACAATAACGTACGTATCATTGGTGTCCCAGAAGGAGAAGAGAAGGGAAAGGGGGCAGAAGCAATAATAGAGGAAATAATTAATGAAAATTTCCCATCTCTTATGAAAGACATAAAATTACAAATCCAAGAAGTGCAGCGTACTCCAAACAGAAGAGATATGAATAGACCTACGCCAAGACACTTAATAATCAGATTATCAAATGTCAAAGACAAAGAGAGAATCCTGAAAGCAGCAAGAGAAAAGCAATCCATCACATACAAAGGAAGCTTCATAAGACTATGTGCGGATCTCTCAGCAGAAACCATGGAGGCAAGAAGGAAGCGGTGTGATATATTTAAGATACTGAAAGAGAAAAACCGCCAACCAAGAATCCTGTATCCAGCAAAGCTGTCCTTTGAATATGAGGGAGGGCTCAAAATATTTTTTGACAAACAGACAATGAGAGACTTGTGAAAAAGACACCTGTCCTACAGGAAATACTAAAGGGAGCACTACAGGGTGATAGAAGACAGGAGTGCGTGGTTTGGAACACAATTTGGGGAGATGGTAGCACAACAATGTAAGTACAGTGAACAAAGGTAACTATGAATACGGTTGAGAGACGAAGGTGGGGAGCATGTGAGACACCAGAAGAAAGGAGGAAAGATAAAGACTGGGACTGTGTAACTTCATGAAATCTAGAGTATTCAAAAATTTTGATAAAATGTACAAATATGTTCTTTTATGAGGGAGAACCAGCAAATGTCAACCTTGCAAGGTGTTAAAAATGGGGAGGCATTGGGGGAGGGATGCAATCAGCATAAACTAGAGACTGTAACTAATAGAATCATTGTATTATGCTTTCTTTAATGTAACAAAGGTGATATACCAAGGTGAAAGCAGATAAGAGGGGGGGATAGGGGAGGCATGTTAGACACTTGACATTGGTGGTATTGTCTGATTCTTTATTCTACTTTGATTTAAGGTTATTTTTCCTTTTGCTGCTTCCTAGCTGTCTTTTTTTTTTTCCTCTTTCTTTTGCCTCTCTACCTTCTTTAACTCTCCCTCCTGCCTTGTGGAAGAAATGTAGATGCTCTTATATAGATAATGGTGAGGGTGGTGAACACATAAATGTATGACCATGCAGAAAACCATCGATTATTTACTTGGGATGGAATGTATGGTGAGTGAACATAACCATATTAAAAAAAATTGGGTTGATGACAAAACCTCGAGGGCAATATACTGAGTGAAATAAGCCAGACACATTAGGACAATTATTGCAGGGTCTCACTGATAGGAACTAATTATAATATGTAAACTCATAGACATGAAATATAAGGTACCAAGATATAGGATGAGGCTTAAGAATGGGGAGTGGTTGCTTAGTATGAGCAGAATGTTCAATTATGATGAACTTAAATGTTTGGAAATGAACAGGGGTGTTGGTAGAAAGATGTGAGAATAACTAACAGCGCCGAATGGTGTGTGAATGAGGTGGAAAGGGGAAGCTCAGAGTCATATATGTCACCAGAAGGAAAGTTGGAGGTCAAAAGATGGGAATGTATAAAACTGAATCCTATGGTGGGCAATGGCCATGATCAACTGTACAAATACTAGAAAACTCTTCCATGAACCAGAACAAATGTATGACAGTACAATTAGAAGTTAATAATAGAGGGGCATATAGGGAAGAACTATATACCTATTACAGACTATATACTACAGTTAGTAGTATTTCAACATTTTTTCATAAACAGTAACAAATGTACTATATCAATACTACAAGTCAACAATTGAGGGGGGTTGGTTAGGGATGGGGAGGATTAGAGTTTCCTTTTCTTTTCTTTCTTTTTTTCGTCTTTCACTTTATTTCTTGTCTGGAGTAATGAAAAGCTTCTAAAAATTGAACAAAAATTAACTGTGATGGATGCACAGCTGTATGAGGGTACCCAGGGGCAAGTGATTGTACACTTTGGATCTTTGGATAATTGTATGGTATCTGAACAATCCCAATAAAAATAAAAATGAATAAATAAATAAATATATGCAGATAAAAACCCTTTAAAAAAATAATAATAATTCGGAATCTCTTCAAGTATCTAAAAAGCAGGACCTGGCTGGGAAAAAGATACCAAAAGATCTCTGCCCTGTGCTGGCCCTCGGCACCAGTTAGTGGATAATGGATAACTATGAAATCCTTCGAAAACATCACATGATTACATTCCACATGAACGGTCAGGATGGGCAACAGTCTCCCTGGAAGCCCCTTACAGGCTGCATTTCTTCCTCAGGTGGCTTTTTTCCTGATTCCATTTAAAAGAGCCGGAGAATTTAAGAGGAGTGGTCACCAGATGTTTCCGTGGATGCCACCACACCAGCAGGGTGACTGCTAAGCCTCTACTTCCTCCTGCTAATACAGGGAAATTATCCTGAGGTCAAGTACATGGTGCGGTTACACACTTGACTCTCCTCAGGTTGAGGGAATATGTGGACTTGAGATGTATTTTCTGTGTAACCTGAAAACCTTTCAAGTCGGTACTGACCTTATGATCACCTGTCAGGCAGTCTATTTCAACCTCGGAACAGGCAGCTCCAAAAACAAAGTATTCGAAGGGATGACCTTCGCCCTTCTCCCAGTCCATGTTAGCCTCATAACCCCTGGAGGAAACAGAGTTCTTGAGGAGTGTGTTAAATGACCAAGTCCCCTAATTACAGACAATGACGACAAAACAGCCCCAAACTGCTGTGCTCACTTTGTATGCACAGCAAACCAGAGGGATGCACCTTATGATGATGGCCCAGCAGATAATGGGTGCCCAATAAATATGTTGAATAAATAAATATTTACTTCTTTCTTATGAAACTTGCCTTGTCTTATCTAAAAAAAACCACCCAGTCACTTCTTACCTCAGGAGGTTAGCTGCTGACTTAGGATTATCCCTCCTGTTGTTTTTGACTCACGTCGGATCAGGCAATCCTACAGTCATCAGACTTGGGGAATTCAACCTTCATTTTACACCAAACACTATTTCAAAGATTCACACTTGCCTGCTTTCTCTAGCTTCCTGGCTCTGTGATTCAGCCTTCTGCGTCAGGGATCGGGCTCCCTGGTGCTCATTCCTCACCACTACTCTGGTCTCTCACAGTCACAAACCCCATGACTCACTCTGTCCCACCGCTTTTCTAAGGACACCAAACGAGTGTCAAGGACACAAGAAAAGTACGGCTAGCAGCATGCCAGAATTCTCTACCCCTCTCTCCTCTGCTTCTCCCAGTCTGGAGGGGGGCATTAAAAATGCTTTACAATGATTGTTTCTCTTAACCAGTCAGTGCCCTGGGACTCCCATGACAACTGGGGACTCCCAAGACAACTGCCAAATCACAAAAACCAGGTAAATATCTGTATATCATCTGCTCTCTGATGGCTTAAATTATTCATAAAATAATCTGAAAAAAATATTTTCCAAAGTACTTGAGTTCCAGTTCTGCTGATTTAGGATTATCCCTCCTGTTGTTTTTGACTCACGTCGGATCACGCAATCCTACAGTCATCAGACTTGGGGAATTCAACTTTCATTTTACACCAAACACTATTTCAAAGATTCACACTTGCCTGCTTTCTCTAGCTTCCTGGCTCTGTGATTCAGCCTTCTGCGTCAGGGATCGGGCTCCCTGGTGCTCGTTCCTCACCACTACTCTGGTCTCTCACAGTCACAAACCCCATGACCCACTCTGTCCCACCGCTTTTCTAAGGACACCAAATGAGTGTTCCAGTTCTGCAAATTTCTCCAAAATCTTTCAAAATTTCTGATTTTTTGCCAATCTCTAAGGTGTGAAATGTTGTCTATCTTATCACAAGTTTAATTTTCATTCCCTTACCTTTTAACAAAGGTAACTTAAGGGATAGACTGTATTTCGAAGAAAGTCAAACACTGCTGTGGGTTCCAAGCACTAAGCCCTCTAATGCCACTCAATATGAGCTGAATTATCAATACAGGTGAATTTTATTTGTGTGTTAGTTTTTCCCAAAAATGTTTTTCTGGACATTTGGATTAACTAGCAGGTAATGTCCTTACTAACAGTGGGCTACTTGGAAATACAAAATGAAGTTTTGCCAAAATTGCTAACAGAACTCTAACTCTTCCACAAGATACTGCTACTACTTTTCCATAGCATATGACTGAAAGGACAATTTACCTGAAGTATCCAGTAGCTGAAAGGCTAATGCTTTCCGCAAAAGCAGCCTCTGCCTGCAAAGGAAGAGTATAATGATGCACTGAGAATATTTAAATAAAATTATGTGAGACTTCAATTTTAATTTTATTAAATATTACATAAAGCTATCAGTAGTAAAAACTGGGAAGGACCAAGATGAATTTATGCATTTCAGCATTCTCCATCTCCACAGGCCTTCATGGTATACTACTTGTAGCAACAGCATTTGGTCAATCAATGCACATGGCTGCAGGAAATGATTGCCATAGTAGATTACAATTATAGACTGGACTACAGTGGGCAACACAGTTTCTGCTTATCAAGAACTTCACTCAGTCATCTGTAGAGACTTAACCTATTAACATGGAACATTTCAGGAAACAGTGGTTGGTTGCATGTTGAGTTTTAACATCATGCAGCCAAAACCATTTTAGGAGAGGGGAATAATTTTGCTAAACTCTACCATTTACCCTAAAAGGTCTCCTGACTCTGAAGTGCACATAGTTGACCACTATACAGCAAAACAGGGGTCAAGTCAAAGTCCCCAAGTCTGAGAGTGATAACCACAGCCCAGGAGAAAAGAAACAGGGCTGAATGGCAGAGGACTGGCCCTCCCACCTGCATCTCTCTCTAGCTCTCTGCAGTCTAGCTCTCTCAGCCGTTTTGAACTTAGGCAGCACAGGGCAGAGGGCAGAAAGCAGAAATAAATACGCCCAGAGAGGACTGAGATCTCCCCTAAACATGAATTATACAATGAGTCCTAACTCTATGGAATAGCAGGAACCATTTCTAAGTAGGACTCCGTAAGTGTTCTTTTCTTCAGGCCAGTGCTTTTAATGTTGTAAAGCCTGGAATAGTCAGCACAACACAGACCCCTGGCCTTTGCTGATATCCTTTCAATACCATCTGGCAAGTGGATCAAAAGAACTAGAAGAATATTTTTCTATTCCATTTAGTGCCTAGTAGAGTGTTGACTATATACTCAATGGCTTGGCTATCTATATCTAAATGCTTGTGTGATTTTAACTTTTTTAAGAATGATTCTAGTGTTCCTCCATTTTAGGAAGAGTAGATTCACAAAGAAGGAGAACAAACAGGAGTTCTAGACAGAAAAGCCATCTCTTTCCCTAACAGCTGAAGAATTTGTGGAATTTTTCCAGATACAAAAGTTCCTCCACTGTATTATGATAGCATTTCCACATGCTGAGAGAAATCACTATACAACCATTGCACCTTTTAAAATGCCCATTCTGCAGATTATTTACACTATCTCTCTCATTTTCTTCCCTTTTATTTTTAACATACAATATAGAGTAACACATTCTTACCCAATCCTTCCAAGTGCCCCGAGGATTCTTGCTGATGATGGGTTCAAGGCGATTTAGAAGAGTTTGACAAGCATCCTAGGAATTATTTTTTTAATTAAAATGATCATCATAAAATGGCAAAGAAAACATATAGATCAGCATTACATTTATTAAATACATCAAGGCCTGTGTAATTTTACTGAGGGGCTAGGATAAACAATGGTCAAAATTCAGAGTATATAAAAGAGAGATATATTTTGTAAAACAGAAACTTGGTTTTCAAGGTAAGACGAAAGCTGGGTTAAACATTATAGGCTTTGGTGGTGGCCAAGAAATAAACAAGCCAAAGGATACAGAACAGAATGAGCCTTCCCCAAGGGAAGAAAAACAGAAGACAAGGATAGAATGTTGTTATCAAGAAAGCTAATGTAATTTTGACATTTACCAAAAGGAATAATCCAAATCAGACTGTACAGACCAGCCTCTCATTGGAGTTGTCTATGTGGGTTTTGTTTGTTCGATTGTTTAACAGAGACATGGAAGAATAACTGAAGTGACAAGAAAGATTAACAAGAAAAAGTTTTATAAGACAATCGCAGGCCAAAGATTAGAAGAAGCCAATGAAGAACGGCCACTCACTCCTCCATGGGAGAAATCATTTTTTAAAAAAACCCTGTTTCTTATTCTTTTGTTTCCTTTTTCTCACCTCTACAAAATGGAGAAGCTCTTATCTCTGATTCATTCTTTTTTTCTTTCAAGTATTTGAAGTCAGCAGTTCAAACTTAGCCTTAATGCTTTTAAAGTTAACATCTTGGAAACACTACTTTGGAGGATCTTTAACAAAAGTTCCCACAGTGACACTGAAGGATCATATGGTCCAGCTCTTTCCAGGGCAGGGTCATTTGTTAATTGTACATTCAGTACTCGGATTCTTTGATACTGGGGGAGCTGAGCAAGGAGTCAGAATGGCTGGTTTAGGGGTAGACACTTCTAAGGGAGCTCCAGCAGCTGCAACAATGTACAAAACTCCCCCCCATGAGTGACATATGCTAAAAGCTGCTTGACTCCTGCAGTCATGAGAATGGGAGAGAGGGGTGTGGGAGTGGAAATGGAATTCATTCTGAAGCAATCAACAAATTCACAACGAAAACCACTAGACTATGCAGTCCTTGGGGGAAGAAATGAGTCAGACTGAACCTTGTATCTCCAGCCCCTAGCAGAGTTCCTGGCATACAGGAGAAGCTTCATAAACATTTGTTAAATAAATGAATTTTGTATTTGAGTCAAAGCAGTTCATCAGCAGGAATGAGAAAATCAGAACCAAACCTGGGATATTAGAAGGGACATTGTCTTGTAAAGATCTATATGGGCTCATCCAGCAGCATAGGGTAGAATTATTTCCCTTAAAACAGGCATAGCCAACTTGAAGTAAGCAGTCTAGGCGGGGGCTACACATCCCAGAGAGAGGCCCAAGGGAAGATCAAGTGCTGGTAGAGCTACCAAGGGGATCTGCCCACCGGTGCCTTCACATTTCTCCAAAATAAGCTACCTGCTCAGCCAGCTTGTCCCACTGCTCCTGTACACACTCTTTGTATCATTACACTGTATTAAGGCACCACGAAAGTGGAAAGACATAACAGACATTTTTGAGGAAAAGTGAAAGGACTTGTTCCCTGGTTAGATGTTAGGAGTGCAGGAGAAAAAAGTGGTGGCATTTCCAGCATGGGAACTGGCTGGATTGGGAGAAGGAGCAGCTTTCACTGAGAGGATGGGAGAAGGACACAGGAGGTGGTTTTACATGTGAGCCTACCCATGGATTTGGCCCCGACAGGGTTAGTGATCTGGGTGCCAGAGCCAACGACTTTTACCTTCACTGCCATCCCGTTGATATCTGCCACCACGGACGCTGCAGAGACATTTGCATTAGGGACGGTTTCTGTGCTGGTCCCACGCAGGTGAACATTTGACATCGGCATCCTTAACTCACGGCTGACCACCTGGAGTTTAGAAGAGCAAGCACAGAACTTTGGTTAGTCATAGAGCCATAGCACATGTCATGCGGGAGAAGCCCTCATGGCCATGGCGGGGTACTAGGACAAAACCTTGAATTCCTCTTGGAGGCAGCCACAGAAAGGTCTCCCTTTCTACAAACCTTGTAGGAGAGGTTGCATATTCATGAAGTCAGAATATTCATATAAGGATATTCATGAAGTCAGAAACTAGATACAGGTTACCAGCACCAAGTAGGGGAGAGGGATGGGAAGTAAATGTTTAATTGGTATGGAGTTTCTGTTTGGGGTGAAGTTTTGGCAATGAATAATGGGGATGGAGGCACAACTTTGTGCATGTTAGTAACATCACCGAAATATATTCAAAAAGGGGAGAGAAGGGAAACTTTAAGTTGCATATAATTTACTATACATACCCATATACAAAACCCACAGAACTGTACAGAACAATGTAAATGCAGTAAAGTTAGTAACATAATTATAATAATATTGTTTCATGAATTATAAGAAAGGTACCACAGGAATGCAAAATGTTAATAATAGGGAGAACTGTGGGTGTGAGAGGGGGTATATGGGAACTCTGTACTTCCTGCATGATGTTTCTGCAACCTTACAACTGAAAAAAACAAAACAAAACAAAAAACAAAAACCCTGCTGTGAGTTGGACCCCAAGCCCTGAGCACACTTTCTTTGATTTCTCAGGTGCAACAGCATCAGCAAGAGGAGGAAAGGGCCCAGGTCCAGCAAGAAGAATCACTCTACATCTTTACAATCATAAGTTTATCAAGGGAGAACTTGGGGCCTGTCCTACCACCACACTCGGTGGCATTCTAGCAGGGTGTGCCTTATCCCTGACAGGAGACACGTTTGTTATGAGCAGAACAGCACAGATCTTGTGAGTGAGAACAATGACCTTGGGAAAGTAGTTCCATGAGCATCACATGAACGATGGAGGGAGAAGGGGTTGGTGCCTACGCCGAGCCAACGGCTTAACTAGATGCTTCATTCTTTCATTCTTAGTGTTGGGGAGCAAAATCATATTGCTTACTTGATCTGATACAAAATACTCCTCTCTCCTGCTAGCAGTAGGGCTTAATAGAGTTCACCCACAACTGCTACAAGGACATCAGCATATAAAGTCCTTCCACAGTGCTTGGTTTTCAGATGATTGTCTACAGAGTGTCCTGGCTTAGAACATAAAGGTTTCTGCTGGCTCAATAAGGAAAGTACTGACATTTCACCAAAAAATGGGAAGAGTAGGAGCAGACAATTCCAAAGTGACTGATGAGGGGAAGGAAAATATAATAGTCAACATCACTATAATCAGAAAAATGCAAATTAAAGGAATAATGAGACACTACCACTCACCTATCAAACCACCTAAGATTAAAAAAATCTATGATATTCAATGTAATGACATGGGTACTTTCTGGAAAACAGTTTGGTAATACGTGTTATGAGACTTAAGTTATTTAACACCCTTTGACCCCATAATTCCACTTTTTGGAGTCTATTTTAAGAAAATAATCACTGATATGTTCTTAGTTTTATGCACAAAAATGTTCATTTAAGTGTTTAACAATCAGGGATGGTTAAATAAATTATACATACACCCACATGCATTCATTAAAAATCATGACTGCTAAGTATTCTTAATGACAGGAAGAATAGGGATAGGTGAAAAAAATAGGATATGAAATTCTACACGCAGTATTCTAGTGATTTTTTGGGAAAGAAAAAAAAGACAAGATGAAAAAACCCCAACCCAGTGATTATTACTAGACGGTAAAATTGCAAGTGGCCTTTTTCCTCTTTGAAATTTTCTGCCTCTTCCAAAATTTTTATAACCTACAATACTATTATCATAATTAAAAAAACAATAGAGAGCAGATAACATCTAATCTAAAGTAAGAAAGCCATAAGAAAACTGGTAAAGTTTGGTTAGAAATCTCAAATGTGGTTTATATTATCAATTGTACAGAGTAAACATAAAAACGGCAAAAAAGAATGCAACACATGAAAATTTATACATCTTTTTATTGCCCAGGAAAGTTCAAAAAATGAAAATTCATTTGTTAATATCTAGAAAGGAAAGCAGTAAATAAATACACAATTTCCTCGAGCAGTAAAACAACCTGAAGCTCTTATGTCACATTGTTAGATTCAGTTACAAAACTGTCTTGTTTACTCCATTTAGGCTATAGTTTAATAGCTTCAGCTGTCAAAGGTAAAGTCTTCTATCTTTTTCTTTTTCTTTTGGAACAGAAAACAAACATTCATGGTTTCTCTCTCACACACATATCTACAAGTGCACACCCAAGTTAATTGAATTCTTTGCATTCTTACCTGAATCATTTTAGTGTGGACCCCCTGCCCCATTTCAATTCCACCATGAGTCACCAGCACAGAACCATCTAGATAAATATGAACCAGGGCAGCAGCCTAAGCAGAAAAGATAAAAAACCATTTCCATGATCTTTTTAATATAACACATTTTCCTTGGAAATGATCCCCTCCTTTCCATACCCCCTGCCCCCAATCCCCACCAAAACCACACATGGGCATGTACAGGGCCAGGACACTGCCTGGTAAGTGCTGCCACGTGGTCTCCCCAATGCTCCTTAAGCTTTTATTTCCTAATCAGGACATGTGAGCACATTGGGACCTCCAAGGGGCCCCCTCTGGTGGAGTAACCTTCTAGGTTTCTTTGGAGGACATGGGAACAATTTTAAAATGTACAGATAAGTGGAGACAGGTTGGGAGAGAGGGAGGATAAGTGTTTGTGTGTACACATATTTCCATAGTTGTAGGTGTTTTGCAGAGAAGTAAAAATAAAAATCCAAACAGGCATGGGAGAGATTGACCTTCAACAAGATGGTTATTTTTTGCTGTAAAATGAACTAAACCCATCCTAAGTCTTCTAGATAAGGAATCACAGAACTTGAGAGTCGGAAGGGAATGCAGAGGAATCTTGTCAACAGTAGCTCCCCCCAAGGATCCTGAAGAAACCAAATGCCAACAGAGAATCAAAGTCTCTCCTGGTAGTGAAAAACACCCCAACTCTAAGCGAAACGTTTTATAATTAACAAGGATGTACCTTCTTACAAGTCTGCCTGTGCTACACTAGGGGGTATGGAAATGTTCCAGGGGACTACAGAAAACAAGGATGGCTTCCTCACGTTGACTCGCCAGTGGGAGGGTAATATCAACACCATAACGTCCTACAGAATATGCTTCTAGAAGTTCCACTGTGATCCAGGAAGCCCTGCGAGGCACACCTTTGCAGCTGCAGAGATGGGAAGTGCCAACCTCCCAGATGTGGTCTACCTTAGTCAGCGGTCACTGGAAGCTAACCCTCTGCCACCTAGTTTTCCTAATACCTAAATTTCTCTGTAAAGTGGCATACAGTCGTGGATTTACAAAAGCAGAAATTTCTGGTAATAAGCTAATTCCATTTAATGAACATAAAATTTTAATAAGCCTTAATAACTCAGATCACTTGTAAGCAACACTGGACAGAAGTGAAAGTCAATGGAACTGCACACTCATCACCAGATGAACCCAAGGAAAGGGCTGCATTCCTACATCAAGTGTCTGCCCACCCGCAGGCCCTTCACAGCCACTGTGGGCCATGGACCACACCTGGAGAATTGCCTTCATTGCTGTCCAAAGATTCATATTACCCAGTGAATGCCAAGCAGAACTTCTATTTTTCCAAGTAGGACACTTTGACATGAAAGTGGGGGGCTCTATTTGCCTGGTCAGCAGATGAAAACTACGGATGTATCTGGCAAATCGGGACCTATGGGTGCTCTCTCCCTGAAGACAAAGGCACACACATTCACCATGCATGGAAGGACTGTGGAATCTTGAAGAAGACATGATCATAGTGAACATGCCTTGGGAAGATGTAGCAGTAGATGTGTTATTGTCTTTTGATATATATCACCCCTAGAAACATCATCTTGTGCTCCTGGCCATTTATTCTCAAAACAATAAAGACAAGGAGTGGCATCCTCCAAAGAGCACCCAGAGGAGCTGGCTTCCCTGGGAGCACTCTGTCAGATGCCATGTGGTGCCAGCAGCAACGGCAGCTCCTGGGCTCTGCTCGGTGGCACTTCACTGGACTCTACTCGAATGCGAGCCCCCTGAAGGGAAGGACCACACCTTAAGGCATCTCTTGGAATGCAACATAGTGACTCACATTGTTGAAGTGACATTTATCAAGTGTTTGATAAATGAAGTTGCTGTAGCATGGCCTTTTGATCTGTTTCTTGAGCTTTTAGACTCTATTTGGGCTCCTTGGCTCTGTGAGCAGAGTGTGGGTGTAACTCTTAGTTGGACTTGGCACATGCGACTGAAATACAGCTACAGAGGATTATGAATTCCCTACCCTGCAACCCTGCTGGCACAGTGCCCTGCCTGCATGTCCAAGGCAGTGTTTCTTTTAGAGACTGCTGAGTAATCTATTCCATATGGTGCTGCAATCTCCTACTGGCAATTTAAAATGACAAATTTGGTTAAGTGCCATCACCTGGTGGTTTACTGTCACTGCCTCAAAAGATAATTGTCCAATATAAATAGCGTACTTAGTCTGTAATATTTAAATCTTTAAGCAATGACTGCTGTTATGGGTGAGAAGCTTGCTTTAATCCCACAGATTCCCTAAATGTCCCAGCCATTCAAATATTTGAGTCCCTACTCTGCCAGGCACCATGCTAAGCCCTGGGAGTATGACGGTTAGTTAGATACTCTCTAAACCCTTCAGTTTTCCCAGTCTAGGAACTAAATACAAAGTAGGTGAGGTATGAGGCCGTGTGAGACGATGAAGACATGTGGGCTCCACAGACAGACAGCTCCAAGGTCAACTCCTTGTCTGCCACTCATGAGTTACATGTCCTTGGGCAAGACAGCGAGAATCTCTGTAGGCTTCAGTTTCCCTTCCATAAAACAGAGGGAATCACACCTACTCAACAGGGATGAGATAGGGTTAAACCAAGTGGGAGATTTAGATCACCCAGCCCAGTGCCTCACACCTGGAAAGCGCAAATACAATTTCTAGTTCCCTAGTCTATTTGGTTTGCTTCAGGATGTGTCTTCCAGCCCATGTCTTCCAGGAAGAAAATTAATTGTTCTGAAACTCCCAAGTTAGGCCTAAAGCAAATATTTTTTGTTGTTGTTATAGAAGCTGCTAATCTTTACATGATAAATCATTTATTCTTTACATTGAAATAAATCTAAATCTAAATAAATTTAGAGAATTTACTTATTCTCCAAATAAATCATTTATTCTCTAATGAGTACAAGGAATGTAAAGATTTGAGCTCCAATCTTGGTAAAATACAAAAGATATCCCTAAAGAAGAGCATACTCCTTATAAATAGTCCATCTTTATTATCATTTTATTAATTTTGTTTATAGACACTCCATATGCATCAAACATACACCCCTCCTTCCCCCTAATTCCATTCTCTGGTGTCCTGTAATATACTTTTCCGTCTGTGCAGATTGGCTATTTCTAGGGATCTCTTATAATTGACATCATGCAATATTTGTCCTTATGTGTCTTGCTTATTTCACTAAGTCTAAGCAAATATTTTAAGCACAGAAGAGTTTCCCAAGCAGGGACGTCCCAATAGCCTTTGAGAGAATTTGTACTGCTGGCTGTTGTCTGTTTTCCCAGCTGAACTGAATCCCACCTCCAGGTCCCATCAATGGCACTTTGGGAGGTAGCTTGATGCACTAGAGAAACCACAGGTTCAGGAGCTAGTCAGATCTGAGTTCCAGCCCTGGACCTGCCTCTTGCCAGCTGTGGACTTCGGGCATGTTCTTTAAGTTCCCTGTGCCTCAATCTTCTCATTGCTAAAATGAGGATACAATTCTCACAGGCTGCCCTGAGGGTTCAAAGAGATGAAATCTCAAAGGGCTTATCTCTCAGTAGGTGCTCAGTAGTTATGAGGGAAATGGGACAGACCTGGTGTACGGTGGAGGCCAGCTATTAGGTAATGGGAGCCATTAAACAGGAGCAGCCTGCCATGGCTGCCCCACAGTCCAACACTCAAGGATTTCAAGAGGACCATAAGCAAAAGAAACTATTTTCCCCAATGCTCCTGGCCAATCCACTCAAGGACAGATGGCCCAGACTGACTTCTTTGTTAACTGCCAGTGAATAAATTTAACCCCCAACATTCACCATTCAAAACTCTGAATTGGCTTGGTTGGTTAATGCCAAGGCCAGAAGTAGACCCCAGGTCTCCCCATTTCCCAGCCAGAGTGCTGTTTCCCAGCCCTGGGAATGTGCACAGAGGAGCTCTTTTCTCCTCTGCAGTAAAGCTAACCCGTTGATGCACAACTTTGGTGAAGCTTAACAATTGGAGCATCACAACCCTTTGTCTAATCCAACTGCATGGGAAGGTTCCTCTGCACCTTTTGTTTGGCCTGGGCTGCTTCTGGGCAGCATTCCCACAAGTGTTTGGAGAACTGACCTGGCTAAGAGGAACTGAGCCAAGGCCAACAGGATATTTCAGCGGGACTATGGCCAGCCCTTTCTTTTTCCAGTAATTTTCTGCATTGAATTTTTCCACAGCCTCTTTCCTCAGGGAATAGGAAGACATGGCCAAACATTCTCTCCAACACTGGATCAGGCTCTTGGGATTAATCTCTTGTTTGTAGGGTGTTTGATCAATTTCCTTGTACATGTTTATGGTTCGGACCTTTAAAAGAAGAGGAGATTGAAAGGGGAAAATGAATCAGCAGACAGTTTCTTCCACCCACTGTCCTCCTATTCACATGCTGCTCATCCTGTAAGGCCTAAACTGAGTTTTCCTCACTCCTTGGTAAAGCCTCTCCCAATGCCCACCACATAACATCCTTCTCCTCCGCTTCTACCCCAGGGACTATAAATATGGTAGCACTAACTCATAGGCTCTCTAAGCTGCTCTTGTATACACTCAGCGGAAGGAATCCTTTCCTTGTATTTCTTATATAATTTTAACGCAGTGCAAACAGATTGGGGACCCTTAATTCTATTTACATTTGTGAGTATCTGTTGAAAGGCAATCCTAAATTTAATTTCCAGGCTACATGACTTGGCTTACTCAGATGTTGTAGAAAGACAAGACCACTCACTTCCAAAATGGAATATATGAAACGCTGTTTAAGTATAACCAATATCCAGGATGAAGAACAAATGGAGAGATTCCATCCCAGGATGTCTGAAACACTGAGTGGAATATTTCCTGCATGGCCAGAACTGGCCACTAAGGTCCACAGCTGAGAACAAAAGGCAGCAAGGGCCTCCCATTCTTCAGTTGAGAAAATGCTCAGCAATTTCGGCCAAACACCTCTCCCAGCTTGCTGACAGGGGCCATTAGAAACATACACTTTCTTCAACTCCCTAAAAAATTTCTCACTTCAATATTAGAAGACGATTGGGAATTAGTGAACTATAGCCATTTTGGGGAAGATCATGTCTTCTGTTCTCTCCCCTAACATCTCTGGGGATGAAGGGTGGTCTTCATGTGATTCTCCTCCCAAGTGCCTCCAAATGTGGAGGAACATCAGGGAGAGAGGCTGCAGCAGGATGACCAGGAAAGGAAGGGCAAGGACTCCCTTGGAAAGGAAGTTCAAGAGGGGAAAAGAAGATGGCTCCTACCTATGGCCACAGACTCTAATGTTGGGAGAAAAGCATGTAGCTAAGCTGGGGGCTGGGGATTGCTAAGGAGTGCTGAGGCATTGGCATCGGAGGAATGCTGCAAATGCCAGCCGAGGGTCAGCTGGAGATTTCACTCATTCTCACGGTGGACTGTGTGTTTCTGGGAGAGCTGGCAGAAGTGGGGCTCACAGACAACACACTCGTGCCACGAGCCCACTAGGAGGAGTCACACAGAGAGATGCTAGCTGGTCTCCCAGGTCCTCCTCCTCTTCCTCCCTGCCCCAACACCACAGCAGAAGGCACAGGGGAAGACGAGGGGGCGCAAAAGACAGCACCCCATGTCTCCCCACCCCAACTCCACTCCAGGGTCCTGGGTGGAAGAGGGGCAGGGGAGAGAAAAGAGGAGAGCTTGTTCATGAATGAAGCTGGGACTGAGAATGAGAGAACTGAAAGGACACCAGGTTAGTAACTGAAATGACTAAAACTTGATGACAGCGAACTGAGATTTGTTAAGAAAGCCCATTACTCAGGGGAATGAGGGGTCTGATAGAACTTGTTGGTTGCACTTATACCCCCAACCAATGGAGACTCTAAGCAGGGCAGAGTCCGGGATTTTCAAGGAGTCTGAGTAAGATAAGGGTCACTGAACTTCAGAGTTCTGGCACTGTATTAACTGGTTAGCTGGGCCCCCTTGGGAAAAACATGTAGGCTCTCTGGATCTCAGATTCCTTGGCCTGAGTGACCCACAGGGTCTCTCAGACCTGAAATTCAATGTCTTTTGTATGTCAGTCTAATTTAATGTTACCTTTTCAGGGGACAAACCACATTTGGCTGCAACTTCTGTGATACAGGATTCGGTGATCAGTCCGGCCTGAGGAAAGCCAAACCCACGAAAAGCCGTGTTGGATGGAAGGTTGGTTCTGCACGCCCGGGCCCGGCAGCGCAGGTTGGGAAACTTGTAAGCATTATCCATTTTCAGAATTCCCACTTCTATCACCTGGAGAAATCCAGAGACCTCTGTCCAAAACCAGGCCATAAATGGAAGCCCTACTCTACATCACATTAACCATGCTAAAATACACCCATGGCCCAAATTAAATGTATTTTTAATAAAATAATGTTTAAAGATTTGAACTATTTTTCCTTTGAAATCATTATCTATTTTCATTTCCATATTTTAGAGTTAATACATTTTATTCAGGTTTCAAATATTTCCAAAGGCCTTCTTTGGAAAGAGTTCATAGGCCCTAAGCATTGGGTGTTTAGAATGTAATGAATAAAATGTCCAAATGTTTTGGTCTAATGCAGTGGTTCTCAATATGGATGATTTTGTCCCCTCTCCTCCAACCCCCACCCAGGGACATCTGGCAATGTCTGGAGACATTTTTGGTTGTTAAAACTATGGGGGTACCGGTGCTACTGGCATCTATTGGGTAGAGGCCAAGGATGCTGCTAAATACCCAACAATGCACAGGACAGTTCCTCCCACCCCCAACAAAGAATTATCCAGTCCAGAATGTCAACAGGGCTCAGGTTGAGGAGCCTGGTCTCATGCACGCATATGGGAAAAGTGCTCTACGTATGGGACGTGTGGAGAGAAAACACACAGAGGCCGATTTGGCCAAGATCTCCAGGCTCACTCTGTGGGCACCAGTAAGTGACATGTGGCTATCCCTGTAATGATGGTCCCTTATGTTTTTATAATTAAATATTATTCAACTATTAAACATTCTTCAATTAAATCATTTTACAAAATACCCTTTCCCGAATGTGAACTTGCTCCTTCAAACAATTACCACCACTGACTCGTCCAGGGAGGAGCCTCCATTGCTATAATGCTCCACATCCAGGGCCAGGACTCTGCCGTCGTTCATGAATCCAACCTGGGGAAGGAGAGGTGGCCTTTGATAATGGCACCGGGGACTGTCATGGGTGAGCCCCCACAGGTTACCCCTGGTCTCAATCCAAGAAAGCCCATGTTAAAAGTAGAACATGTCATTTATGCTGCATCCACTCTCTCTAGCACCACTGTCTCCTTCCAAACATTGACAGCTTCCCCCCACCCTTTAAAAAAGAAAGGAAAGATAAAGGTATAAAAGTAAAACAAACCAACAAAAACACTTCTATCTAATCCATCACTGCTGCTAAATCAATCTTTTCCACCCCTAAAGCAAATCAACTGCATCATCTTGTGACCTCTCATTCTTGCCATAACTCCTTGAACTCTGGCTTCCATCTTCACATTTCTACCAAAACCTCCTCTCCTAAAGCCACAGTCATCTCCCAATCTCCAAATCTGGTGACCTGCTCCTGATGCACTCTGCAGGCTTTACTTAGACAGCCAATTCAGTCAGAACTCTCAGTGGCATTTGGTGTTGCTGGAGGTCTTTGAAGTAAATTGCATCCCTGCTTTCAAAATGTACCCAATATCTCTGTTTCTTTTCTGCACTCTGCTTCTGGATGTCTTCTGCAACAATCTGGAGTACTGGTCAAAGGCACAGCCTCTGAAGTCCAATTAACTAGCCCCTTAACTAGCTCGTGTAGGAAAGTTAAACTCTTTGACCATATAAAATGGAAATAAATAAGATAATGCATGGAAAGTTATACACAAGTGACTGAAACATAGTGAGTAATCTAAATATAAATTAATATTACAATGATAAATATTAATATCATTTCTTGTCTTTACATACTCTCTCTCCATCAAAAAATAATACATTTTCACAGGATTAATTGCCTCCATGCTGATGGCTTCTATGACTATAACCCAGCTCTTTCAAAAAGTCCCAAATTGGTGAAGGACATTTCTGCTTAAATATCCTGTCATCACTTCTTCCCCACAATACTTACACAAACAAGCTCATCTTTGTCCCTCCCATTGGTTACTCCCTCCAACTTGTCACTCTGCTAGAAAATTGCAGGTCATGTTTGTGGCTTTCTTCTCCATTGTATTTTGTCCAGTTTATCACCAGATCTTATTTTACTCCATAATGGCTCTTGGACTCATTCCTTCTACTACATCTCACTATCTTGACCCAGACCCAACCCCAGCTACTTCATGTCTGAATGCAGTGGCTGCCTCCTGGTGGTCTTGTGCCTCCATGCCCTCTCCTCCCCAGGCCACCCTGCCCAGTGCTGCCACACTACCCTCCCCAAAGCATGCCCATTTAGTTGCGACACTTACTGTTCAAGGATCGACTCGGTCTCACACTTTCTTACAAGATCAAGTTTAAACTCCTCATCTGGGACCCTAGGCCTACTTCGGTCTGGCAGGACCTAACCCAACCAATCTTAGTTTTCACTACTCTTGTAGGTACTCTGTGTTCTAATTCCCCCTCCTCTCCCATTCTGTCCCTCTCAAATAGGCCATGTTCATTCTACCTGTGCATATTTGCTCCTACAATTCCCACCACTTGAACAGAAGGCTGAATGATAGCCCTAAAGATATTAGGTCCGAATCTCTGGACCTGTAAATATTCTCTTATAGGCAAAACTTTACCCATGTGATTAAGTTAAAGATCTTGAGATGGGGAAGATTATCCTGGATTATCCAGGTGGGCCCTAAATGCAATCGCAAGTATCTTTATAAAAGGGAGGTGGAGGAACATTCAACTACAGACAGAAGAGGAGAAGCAAGATGATCATGGAGGCAAAGATTGGAGTGAGATGGCCACAAACTAAAGAAAGCCAGCAGCCATCAGGAGCTGGAAGAAGCAAGGAATGGATTCTCCCCTAGAGCCTCCATAACAGAGACAGGATATATTTCTGTTGTTTTAAGCCACCAAATTTGTGGCAATTTGTTACAGCAGCCACAGGATACTAACACAGCCTGGTATGCCTTCTTTCTGCCCATCCATTCTTGAAGGCCCATTTATGTTTCACCTTCTCTAAGAAGTTTCCTGTACATAATCCAACTCACACCCTCTCTCTCCACAGTGCTTTACTATGTATGCCTCACCCTTTAACTTGAGATAAGTATGTTTGCATTGTTTTCTTAGTGACTTCATATGTGAAAATCTTATTTACCCAATAAAATTCTAAATTCCTTCTCAGCAAAATTCGCTTTAAAGACCTTTGTTGATCTAAACCAAATTTAAAACATAGCTTAGGGTGAATGTGATTTAAAATAGATATATGTATTATCTTCTAAAAATATGTATTTAGGTGCACTGGTTGTGGCAAAGATAATGCTATGCATTCAACAAACCCTGTTGTATTTCAGCTGGGCACAAAGGAAGACTGTATTTCCCAGCCTTCCTTGTAGTTAGGTGGCAGAGCTCTGGCCAGTGAAGTGTGGGTAGAAGTGAGGTCCAGCACTTCCAGGTCTGGTGCCTAAAACAGCTCCCACTAGGATCTCCACATTCTCTCTCTTCCTATGTCTCCTGCCCTCTGCAAAAGATCCAGTGGAGGACTCAAGGTCCTAAGGTAGTGCTGTCTGATAAAACTTCTACAGAAATGGTAATGTTCCATCCAACATGACAGCCACTAGCCACTAGCAATGAAAATACAGCTGATATTACTGAGGAACTGATTTTAAGTTTTATTTAATGTATTTAATTTAAATTTAAATAGCCATATGTGTCAAGTGTCTACCATGTCAGACGGTGCAGTCCGAGCAGATGGTAGCACCACTAGATGGAGAAAGCTTGAGTCCCCGGATGATCTCGTGGAGCAGCATCCTCCACTCTTCCTCCCCACTGACTACACTGGGCCGTTACTTGAGCTAACAGCACAGTAAGGGTTTAAGTCCCTGAGAGTTTGGGGTTGTTTGTTAGAGCAGTTAGCCCCACCCTGACAAACATACTAGTAAAATTATTTCTTATAAAGCAAAAGAATAAGTACTTTCTAACATGGAAATTTTTCTAGGAATTTCTGGTACACGGTCTTACAAAAGTACAATTGATACACTGAAAAATGAGGAATTGCAATTCCTGTTATTGGAGTTATGAAACTTATTTTTAACTTGTTTCTATGTGGAAAGAAGTATGGTTATCAGAACTACTTTCATGGATGTATATACTCACATGTTTTCCAGTTACTCACAAACTGACATCTTTGAGCAAAGCAGAAATGCTGCACTGAACTAGTCAATAATCAGTCAGCACCAGAAATACTTAGAAGTACAGTGTGTTGATTGGCTAATGGTCATTCCCCACTAGAGAAGAGCCGAAACATTTTGCTGTGCTGTACTGTGCATTTATGGATTGTTATATTAACAATGAAAATCATTTCTTTCTTCTTCTACTCACTTTGTACTTTCCAAGGTAAGGGTGACGGCCTGCAGTTATTAACATGTCTTCTCCTCGTTCCAGAATGCAGCGGACTGCACGGCCCTGTCTAAATGGAAAAAAATAAGAGAGGTAAACTCTACCAGTAGGTAGTATCCAGGTTGATATGTCCTAGTGAACCATGAGACCCATCTGCACACGCTACAGAACAGAGTGGCTCCCGCCCCCAGGCTGTGCGATCTCAGCCTAAGTGGGAGCCTTCCCTCTCTTTGGGTCACAGCACCTCATCTGGCACTTCCTGCATGTCGGAAGGAGGCCGTTGGGTGCCAGAGGCCCCAGCTACTGCTTTGGGCTCTTTTCCACTGTGATAGCGACCCCTGTTTTAGGCAAACGTCAGAGTTCAAGTTCTGAATTGGTGCTGAATGGAGGAACTCAGGTATTGTCTGATTGCCAAGTGCTCCCTGATAGGACAGGCCCAGGGTCAAGACTTTTTTGCTTCCTGGAAAAGAAAAACTGGTCTATATTACTCAGCAAAAAATTAAGCCTGCTCAAAGACAGTTTCCTATGGAATATTTTGAGATCCTTGGAGGAAAATGGCAATACAAATAAATAATGCATCGAAAAGCAAAAACACCACTTAAATCAGGAAACATATGTATATGCATTTGTATATATATTTATACTCATATATGTATTTAAAACGTCAGTTCAACAGGTGCTAAAGACAAGTAACCCCCCACTCATTCAGGTATTGTTTCTTTGAACTCTCCAGGCATCAAATATTTTTACTGTGGTTTTCATTCTTTTCAGTAATTGATTCTTTTTTTAAAAATTTTCTATTTAGTAATTGATTCTTACTTTGGTTCTTATAGTAGGTAGCCCATCAATATAAGACAAAGAAGTTCTAATAAGCTGGCAGCTTGTTTGTGTATTTGTATATTACATGTGATTTCAAATAACCTTAACTGAGAGTCTTCCTAACATAGAGAATTTTCAGTGTCCATTCATTTCCTTTTTAGTGTATCTAGCAGTTTTCTCCACTTACTTGTGAGCAGCAAATGCAGTGACAGCTGACATGATGCTGGTTTTGCAGACCTTCCCCCCAAAGGCCCCACCGACTCGCCTCACGTGGCACATGACCTTATTAGCTGGGATCTTCAAGGTCAAGGCAACTGTGTCCTGTGAATGTTAACTGTTCTCATTAATCTGACTCACCTTTAGCAAGGACTTAATTGTGACTGTCAGTCACATCCACAGCCTTAACTGAAAGAAACTGTCCTCTGAAACAGGAGTGAGATGGCCATTACACATTCTGATTCCACAATGTTGTGCATGATACACAAACTGTGTGGTTATGCAAATGACAGGATGCTCTCCAAGAACCTCCGCCTGCATCCCCTGCTGATCTCAGTGGTATTTGGTTATAATGACATCACCACAACTAGTAGGTATGCCTTCTAATACCAACGAGATAGTTATACCACTAATTTGCTTTCTTTTTTTCCCATGAATCACACCTAAAGTATCCTTTTCACACAAATCCCTAGGAATAGGGTTCCTGAAGCAGAGAGATTCTGTGGCCTTTTCAAGTTTCCCTCAGACTGGAGCTTTTTCCTTCATTCCCACTGCCTCCATTGGAAAATAAGCACTGTCCTTGCACCTCCCATTTGGATTAATGCTAACGTGGGCCATTTGGTCTTTCCTGGATGCAGGGCTCTCTCTTCCTGGTCTTAGAGGTCCACCTAGTCTTAACAACTCATCTTTACAGTCGGAAGCATAAGAGGAAGTGACAGACCAAGGTCACATAGGGGACCAGGAGCAGCACAGGACCAGAATGGAGTTCGTCTAACCCTTCTAAATGTTCCATCTTCTAAGGGGCCCTGCTCTCTACCTTCCCATGTTCTCACTTGCTCCAGTAATAACACTGGATCCTTATGAATTCCTGAATCAAGACCCTGCTGCCTTGTTCCCCTTACCTTCCCCCTGATGCTTAAACCTCCACTAAATGCACCCTCCACTCGAGCTTAGGCAGTCTTCATGCCGTTGCTGCTTTATTACATGCATGCTGCCTGGTATGCAGGACACAGGCAATAAGTGCTTGCAGAAGGCACTCACACAAATGAAAGAATGAATGATGGCCTTGATCGTGCTGGGGCATTGCCTGGAAATGGCCCCTCTTCTCCTTGCTACCTAGGCAAACCTCACTTTCACAATAAATTCCAACTTCAGGCTTTTTCTTCCTGGGACTTCCTGAATAATTCTGGCCCTCAGAAAACCCTATTTTTTCTTAATTCCTCCATCTGTATAGATTCTAATTTAGACGACTTTGCATCTGCCTCCACCCTATCCACTACTATTTCCTAACAGCTTCAGGTGCATTAGGCACTGTAAGCTTTGGAAGATAAGACTCCCTCTTTTTTCTTTGGTATCCCTAATTGTGCCAAGAACAGAGCAAAAGAGACCTGTTGCTTCTATAAAAAGTTTTAAAGTTACAGATATACAAACAAAAGGCCCCTATTTTAAAAATACTCTCTTAAAAGCTTTGAATAGGTATGGCTATTATAGTCAAAAGGTATGGGTATTAGGACCCCATACTCTTTCAGTTTCCAGAATGATATTCTGTCTCTAATTGCTCTTGGTATATTTTGCTGGCAGACATCATCCAGCCTCTCACAATGGCCCCAAGTTACCTGTATGTATTTAGGAAACTGCGTGGACACGTAGAGATCCATTTCTTGATCCTCTCCTTTGGGAACTGCAAGCATGCTTTGGGTTTCCATATAAAAGTGTTCTTGACCTCCCATATGTATCTCACCTGTTAAAGCAAAATTCACCAGAGTCAAGGAGGCAAACAGATGGAACAGGTAGCACCCTGAGGCTTTTCTCCCACTGTACAGGAATTCCACCGATAGTGCTTCTGCTGGGGCTGCAGGCTGCACAGTGAAGGACCATGATCAGCAATGTTTATCCTTCGCTAGACCGCAGATTTGAAGTGACTTCTGTTGGGAATCTGCTGAGTGCTACACAGAGGGCCATGGAGCCCGAGGGAAAGGTACGCTTCTTTCTAGAGTGAAAATAGTATGGCAAGGGGACTTCCACTTCCAGGACGAGATGGAATTGATGCACTTCCCCCTACTCCTCCTACTCAATACAGATAAAAACCTGGACATTATATACACAGCAAACATAAGAGTACTCTTCAGGGGGAGAGAGGGCAGATTGGCTAAGGACCTTTGGACCTGAGGAAAGACACAGCAGTGAGTTCACTGTGTTTGTTCTTGTTTTTGTTTCATATATCCCATACCTGGCGCTGGAGAAGCTGGCAACCCAAAAACATCAACAGACACAGACAAAAAAAAAAAAAAAAAAAGTCCTAAGAAAAGCTTTCTCTCTCTAGCTGAATGACCAACAAAGGAGAAGCCTAGCAAGACAGAAAACTTTTAGACAATAACTGCTCTACTTGAGTCAAACCACAGAAAGAAATTGTAGCCCTAACTGTACCCAAACCAGCAAAGGTCAAGTGGGGAGCCTAGACTTCCACACTCACCAGACGGCAACATGGCACCCCCAACACTCCTCCAGGGTGGTGTCAGTGGGGACCGTGTGGGGCGCTGGACTTCCATCCCCAGTCTGTGGAACAAGGTGCCCTTTCTCCTCCCCACCATGGAGCCTGGACTTCATCCCCATCTGGAAGTAACAAGGTAGAACCCCACTTTTCCTTACCAGCACAGTGTGAGAGGAGGCCTGGTAAAAATAGATTAAATAAGATCCATACTTTACTTACAATACCCAAAATGTCTAGAGTACAATTGAAAATCATTCATTATACCAAGAACCAGGAAAACTCAACTTGAATGAGAAAAGGCAATCAACAGATAAGATGACACACTGAGATAACACAGATGTCACAATTATCTGACAAGGAATTTAAAGCAGCTATCATAAAAATGCTTCAAGGAGCAATTATACATACACTTGAAGCAGACGAAAAGAGTCTCATAAAGAAACAGAAAATATAAAAAAAAGCCAAATAAAAATTTTATAAATGAAATATACAATAACAAAAATTTAGAAACTCAACAGACAGGTGCAATAGCAGAATGGAGAGGACAGAGAAAAGAATCAGGGAACAATAAAGAAGACAGAACAATGGAAAACAGACTGAAAAAAAAAGTTTTAGGAGCTTGTGCAACTGTAAATAAAAGAGCTAACATTGTGTCATCAGAGTCCTAGAAGGGGAAGAAAGGGGGCTGAAAAAACATTAGAACAAATGCTGGCTAAAATTTCCCCAATTTTGGCAAAAGACATAAAACAGAATCCAAACAGCTGAGTGAGACCCAACCAAAGAAAACTATGTCAAAATACATCAGAGTCAAATTTCAGAAAACTAAAAGCAAAGAAAATAAATTGAAAACAGTGAGAAAGAAACATCATTTTATCTATAAGGGAAAAGCAATTCGAATTTCTCATCAGAAACCATGGTAACCAAAAGTACAACATTTTTCAAGTGTTGAAATAGGAAAACTATCAACTCAGAATTCTATGGCCAGTGAAAACATCCTTCAGGAATGAAAGGGAAATCACAACATTTTCAGATGAAAGAAAACTAAGAAAATTTGTCTTCAGCAGATCTACCTGAAAAAAATGGCTGGAGGAAGTTCCTGAAACAGAAAGGAAATGGTAAAAGAAGTAATCTTGTTTCAAGTTTGTATGTTAAAACATGTTGTTGATAGGTAGGAAGTCAGGATGAAAAGAATAAAAATATGAGTAAATACAACAGATATTGTTTTTCTTGGGTTTTCTAAATTTTATTTGATGGTGGAAACAAAAATTATAACATTGCATCCTATTGCTCTCTCAGTATGTATAGGAAATATTTCAGATAATTTTATATTAAGTGTGGGAGCGTAAAGGGACATAAAAAGAGGTAAGTTTTCTGCACTTCACTGGCACTGGTAAAACGTTGACACCAGACTGTTAAGTTACATATGCATTTGTATGTACATGTATATGTGTGTATATACATATACGCACAAATACATAGTGTATATAATACAAAATGCAATACCTAGAGCTACAACCAAAATATGTATACAAAGAGATAACCTTAAAAACACTATAGATAGACTCCTAGTCACATGTTTGAACAATCAGGAATCTCTTTCAAAATGGCCCAGAACAACTCTGCAAACAAGATGATGGCTACACATCGAAAGCGCAGTCGCACCAAATTCACAGCAGATCAGCTGAAAATTCTCATTGACACTTTCAATCGAAAACCTTACCCAGCTTATGTTACCAAACAAAAACTTGCTTTAGAAATTAACACTGAAAAGTCTAGAATCCAGATTTGGTTTCAGAATCGAAGAGCTCGATACTCCTTCCAGAGAACAGAACCCAAGCAGGCCTTAGAATCAATCGAAGCCCACAGGCAAGATGCCCCTGAAGAAATTCAAGATAGAGAAGCCAGATGGTGCCGTCCTTCCCACACGTCTTTTCAACAGTGCAATCTCATCAAGGCATTCAAGAACAACCTGGGATTAATTCCAGAGAACAACTTGCTAAAGAAACTGGGGTTCCAGAGTCAAGAGTCCAAATTTGGTTTTAAAACCGAAGATCTAGATTCCTTGTCCAGAGGAAAAGAGAACCCAATGAGATCTTAGAACAGATACAGGACAAGGGACAAAATCTCTGAGATGAGAGAGTTGAAGGCATAGAAGTGACAAAATGTCACCAACCTCACTAGCAACTGTTTTATTTCTCTGGAACCAGAATGAGGGGGCACAGAAACTAGTTCAGTGTTTCTGATATTGTCATCCTGAGCCCCAAATCTTTCTCACCCTTTCTGGGAATGCACCCTTCCTCTGAGGCTGCAAGGTGAGCCTTCTGGAAATGGTAAGCAAGACTTCAGGAGGCAGAGACGAGTCCAAGAGATACTCCACAGTGCTCCTAACCTAGCCTGGATCTAGAGTTCAGCAGAGCTGAGGACAGTGAAGATAAACTGAATATATATCATTTCGTAATCATCATAGCAATAATTGATTCAGGCAAAAAACACCAATGTATGTAAAAATCTCAAAGCGAATGTTTTATAAAGAACAAGATATATATTGTCTCAAAGAATCTACTCATGGATTACTTATTAATTACAAAAGGAAAACTGATAAATTTTCAATGGAGAAAACTGACAGATTCCACCTTAACCAAGTGCTTGAAACAATGCAGACTGACATGAGGTGTCTTCTGATATGAAGCAACTAAGGAAGACACGATATCTCTTCTGTGGTATTACTGCAAAAAGTGTCCATGCCTAATTTAATCATAAGGAAGCACCAGACAACCAAAACTGAGTAGTGACATTCTACAAAGTAACAGACCTGTACACTTCAACAATGGACTGAATAACTGCAGTAAGGATGGAGAGAAAGTATGCTAACTCAGGAAGTCTCCATATGTAGCATGTGCTACCATTTATATGGGGAAAGGACACAAAAACAGAGACCTGTTTATGTCTAAAATTTCTCTCCAAAGATGCTCAAGATACTGGTATCATTAGCTATCTCTTGGGAGGAGGGGTGAAAAATTGAGATGGGAAATAGAACAGTTTTTTTACTTTAATATATATTTTTTTACCTATAGTCAACGCAACTCAAAATTTCTCATTTTAACCACTTTCAAGTATACAATTCATTGGTATTCATTCTATTCGTAGTAATAACATCCAGTGCCTCAACTTTTTCATCACCTTAAACAGAAACTCTGCCGCCATAAAGCAATAACTCCCCCTTCCCCACACTCTCCACTCCCCGCCCCTTCCTGCCACAATGGCCGCTGGTAACCTGTAATCTACCATCTGCATCTATGAAATTTCCTGATAGGTATTTCATAGAAATGAGATCATACAATCATAACAAAAACAAAAAACAAAAAACAAAAACACTATAGATAAATCAAAATGGAATTCTAAAAACGTTCAAGTAACTCACACGAAGGCAGAGGAGAAAATGAAAAACAATACAATTATAGCCAACCATCCTGTTAGGAGGAAGGCCTAAATAATAGAAATTAAAAATGTACCAGATGAAAGAAATTTGACAATTGTTTGAGGGAGATTTCCAAGGAAATCTCTTGGATTGGAGCCTGAATTTCCTATCTTGTCCAAAACCTGAGTAAAGAAAGCATACAGAAGAATAAACAGATTCTTCTTTATTTATGTAATATACACATTAAAATTTCAAAAACTCAGATTTAGATTCCCATTTAGGCTTTTATCAAAGACTATAAAAGTTGTCACTGGCCTCAAATTCATCGCTTGTAGTATTAGTGATTCCATCTACTCATTCAGCATTTATATTGTTGAATGTCCATTTCATTTAAAATAAACACAGCTAAAAAATAAATTTAGACAGTGCTATTCCTGCTTAAACCTTTAAGGTAAGCAAAGTTTTAGAATCTTGTGACTTTGTGCAGCAACCCCCCACACAACCAACCCCCGCCACACGGTACCCCTTCTTCACCCTAGGGTGTTGCTATTAGCTTTCTTGGTTCAAAAACTAATTTGATCAACTAATCCCTGAGATAAAATTTTAGCCTCATATAAGTTGAGGAGTGATTCCTTCAGGCATATTTACATTTTAACAAGAGGCCCTTAAAGACAGGAAAGGCTTTAAGATATGAAGGAGTCTATCTGTACCTTGTACAGCAGGACAGGTTGTGGGGAAAATAATCTTAGCTTTAGGGCTTCCTTGGTCTCTTGCAAATGCTGCTATAGAGATTCTCATCTATTGTCCCCAGCGTGAAGCCCATCGCAGCTCAAAGAATTTTAGAAAGATAAATGAGAAGTGACATTATGTAGAGAAGAGAACACTGACTTCAGAGTAGGGCAACTTTGATTTGATCAATCACGTAGCCTCCCTGACCTCAGCTTGCTAATTTGTAAAGGGGAATCTTTACTGTCCCTCTAGTGGATGACACCATGATTATATTAAGTAGGACTGACACAGATCTTCACAGTTGGCAAAAAACCAAACAGCCTGAGTCCCCTACTTCTCAGAAGCAGATACTCACTCAAGAGTATCACTCACTTCAAGATTGCCTTCCAAGATCTGATGTAATGCTCTGCATATTTTATCTTCTGAATTTGTTTTTAAATCTTGGAACACCTATTTTCCTAAGGGGCAGATAAAGGCCTGTATAATGTTACGATCATGACCTCTACCAACCTCTCATTAAAATAGTCAAAAATTATTAATTAAAATGACAACAGAGTAAGAAAAAAATACATAAAACTAGTCAGTAAAGAGGATGAAAATTTAAGTATAATATAAATGTTCCTTTTAAAGGTCCCAGTATCTCTTCTATACTTAACAATGGGGTACATGGGGCAGGTTATATTTAAAAATTCAAGTAAGAGACAGATTGGGCAACTTACCTAACTGGATTGAATAATCCATAGTATTTATAAAGATGCCAAGGAAAACACAATAACTGAATTCTCCCACAAGAACATATTATGGCAAGAACCAAACATGAGCAGATGAATCCCCCAAAATATTGATATTTCCGAGATGTTCATGCCATGGACTCTCTACACTAGAAATGTTCCCCTTTCCTTCTCCTCTCCCATAAATCAAACTTTCCTTTCAAGTGTTTGCCACATTTTACTAATCATAAGAAACACCCAGAGCACTGGTTAAAGCTTGCTAAAACAGATTCCTGGGCTGCCTTGACCTTCCAACTCCAGAATGCCAGGAAAGGAGCACAGAAATTGATAGATTCTATAATCATCTGCAGTGATTCTTATAATAAGAAAGAGTGGGAAACACTGGGTTTAGTAAATGAACACCTGCCAGTGTCTTAGGCCACTAATAGACAACCTTCTTTAGAGAACAACAGCTAAAATGTCTAAACCTAATGATAATAGTTGCTCGCAGTTATCGATCTCCTGCCATGTGTCAGGTTCTGTGCCAATCACGACTTTGTTCTCTCTTATAATCTTCAGAAGAGACCTTTGAGATTGGCATTATTTTATCCACATAATTTTAAAACAAAGGAAACTGAGCTCTGAGAAGTGTCTTGCCAAGGTCACACAGCTAATGAGGCAGAATGTCAAGGAATGCTGGTGGAGTGACGGTGCAAGGGGTCGTTTTTGTAGCTTCCAGATGAACTCAAGTGGTTAGATAGACTGATCATATATTAACCAGCATTGTGATGTGTATTCAGGGGTGGTTTGTCTTAAGACCTTTCCCATGCTTGAGATCAGGATTGGAGACAAGTTAAGGAGATGGTAGTTTCTAAAACGCAATCAAGGCCAACATTCTGGGAATTCTCTTAAAGACAGATGATGCCAAAGACTTTTTCTCTGCCCCAAGAGATGGTGCAGACAGCCCATCCCACCCAGAACATGTCTGGGTCAACCTTAGATCCTACTTTATAGGACAGCTTCTCTGGCCTAGGTGACATGGATGACAGCGTAGCATAGGGGAAAAAACCATGGGCTAAGATTTGCTTGTATCATTAAACATTAATTTAATTGGACTTTTAAAATGTTTAATTTAATATTAATTTCACTGGATTTGTGATGGTGGCTATCCAAATCTATGGATTTGTCGAAACTCATGGAACTGTAAATCAAAAAGAGTGACTTCTACTGAAAGTAAATTCTTTTTAAAGATTTAAAAATCAATTTAAGGAGAATTACAAAAATGAAAAGGGCAAAAACTAGAATGAACTTTGTGACCTTGGGTTCGAATTAAGGTATTGGTATTAATTCCTGGTTTTTAATATGTATAAATAAATAGCTAGATATAGAAATATAGATATGTGTATGTGTTTGTGTATTTCCTAGTTCTGTCCACTAAGAGAGCCTAGAAATAATGACACCTCAAGAACAATGAACACACCTAGTACCCTGATCTTGGTACTAACAGTCATTCTCCACTGAAAGGAACCAGGGCTTTGGGGGGGAAATGGCTGAGTCCAGCATTGGGAGTGAAAAAGTACAAGATGAGTCTGGAACACCTTGTGCCAGAATACAAAGAAATGCTCAAAATATTTCTGCAACTTGTTAAAGGACAAAATAGCCAGTTTGAACGTCAAAATGAATAATGGTATTTAGATTATAACTTGAATACCAGAATCCACAAGTCCATACAGTAATAAACAAGCAAATGGGGGAAGAAGGGAAATCTCTTTCTTACAGTAGAATGCCAACTAATAAATGCAGAAGGAATACTAGAGTCAGAAAATAATCATTTAGCAACCATTGTAGAAATAACTGATTCAGGCTAAAATCATCATTAAATGCTAAAAGTAGTGGACAAGATTTGGATGAGGAACAAGATATTTACAGAGCTTTAAAGTATTTCCCTGGCAAATACTTATTAACTATAAAGGGGAAAATGTAGTTTTACAGTGGAGAAACATGGCAAATACCACTTCAACCAAGTGATCAAAGTTTACATCCCAGCAACGGGGAAATAGTCTGTGCCTCCTGATATGATACACCAAGAACGGCACAATATCACTTTGGTGGTATTTCTGCAAAATGCAAAATTGAATCAAATCATGAGAAAACATTAGACAAACCCAAATTGGGGAATATTCTACAAACCAACCAACTGCACTCTTCAAAAAAGTCAAGGTCATGAAAAATAAAGGCAGCCTGAGGAACAGTTCCAGATTAAAGAAGACTAAAACAACATGACAACTAAATGTAAGGTGTGATCCTGGATTGGATCTCGGACCACAATAAGTAATTTTCGTTATAAAGAACATTATTAAGACAATTGGCAAAATTTGAGTAATGTATGCTGATTAAATAATAGCACTGTGTTGATGTTCTGATTTTAAGAACTGCATATTTATATAAGACAATGTCCTTGTTCTTAGGAAATAAACACTGAAGCATTTAGAGGTAAAGAGGCATTATGTCTGCAACTTACTCTCAAATGGCTCAGAAAAAAAATAGAGAATGATAAAGCAAGTGTAGTAAAATGTTAATGACTGGGAATCTGGGTGAAGGGTACTTGGCAGTTACTGTGCTGTTTCGACAACTTTTCTGTAAGTGTAAAATTATGTCAAATAAAAAGTAAAAATTTTATTGGAAAACTAAACTATTTCTAAGAGGCAAATTTAATTTTGATTACAGACATATATACTCAAAGGAAGTCTAGAAAGAAGGGAGGGTCGAAGGAGGGAATGAAGAGAGGGAGGGAGATAAGGAGGGGTCAGAGAGAGAAAGGGAAAGAAACATGGGCTTTGAAAATCCTAAAAAGGCTGTCAATTTGACAACAAGCTGTGCCAGTAGCTCTTGTCTGACCTTGGCCATGCTCCTTAACCTCTCTGAGTCTCAGTTTCCCAATGTGCCAGATTGGGGTCATGACACCCCCTTGTAGGGTGACTGAGCAGCAAAGGAGAGGACACCTATAATAAGCAGGGTCTGGCTGGGGGCAGGTGGTCAGGGAGTGGGGGCTCCATGGGCAAGGCCTCGACTTCCCCCTTGGCCTCTGGGTTCTCCTCCTCACCCACACCAGAAATGAAACAGTGACTTTTTAAATATAATCTTAAAACTGTGAGCAAGAAGGGAATTGTAAGTAGCCTTAAAATGTAAACTCCAAAGCTGGAAGCAGGCTATAATGGAAGTTCCTGATTCTCTCAAAAGAGCAATATAGAAATGTAAAAGTCTGAAGCAGTCTGCACCCAGATTTGAACAAGCATTCATCTATGGTCCCCAGACCTCCCAGACATGAGTAAAGCCTTTTCATCTATGTCCCTGGACCTACGGGGGCACCTTTCACAGGTGTCACCTAGTTCCTAAAGGAAATGGGAAATGGTTTGATTGCTGGGGTTCTCCAAACCTCTGTTATATGTTAACTAAAAGGGTTAACTCTCTTTGTCTCTAATTTTAGCCAATTAAAGAATCACTTCGGGGAGACTGCCCCAAACCTCCCGTATACAGATAAGCTTTTCATCTATCACTGTTGTTGCATGTTAATTAGATGATTAACTCTCTTTGTCTCTGGGTATAAAAACCAATTGAAGAAACACTTCAGGGAGGCTGATTTGGGAAAGCTTCCCCCTGCTCTCCCACCGGTGTAAATAAACTCTCTTTTCCTTCTCAGCCTGGTTCAGTGTGATTTCTATTGCCTGTGCCAAGCAAGGAACCCATATTTGGGAAGTGCCCCTTCCACAGAAACAGAGGGAAACATGTCTGCAAACAAGGTGCCAAGAGCAACACCAGCTAGGCTGCCAGGTGATTTCTAGAAGGTAAAGCAAGATATGCTTAGAAGGCTGACAGGACTCCTTCTCCACCCAGCCTCACTTCAGACAGTTTTACCTTCAAGGATTTGATCAACCACTTTAAATGCTTCATCCACATTTCCATATTCTAGTTTCCTTTCCGGCTCGAAGAAGGAGTTGTGCTGTATAGCGTCCTAGATGGAGAACAGAGATGTGAGGTACTGGGGCCAGAGCGCCAACTCTGGACGGCAACCCACCCGGTGGTGCATCTCCTGAGTCTGGGCAGTGCTTCTCCTTCCACTTGGAACCTATGCACTTCCAGAGTGACCCTGCAAGCTGAGCTCAGACCCAGGCTTCAGAGAGACTCCCCAAGCAGCAAGTGCAAATGTGCCCATGTGAGTCCACAGGAACACGGAAAAAAACCTGGTATCCGGCTGGTCACAGAGAAGAACTAACTTTTTCCAGGCAGATTTTTCTCTTCATTCCACAATTCCTCATTTTACACAGGCAAGGCCACATAGCACAGGGATTCCGAGCTTGGGCTCTGGACTCAGGGTTGGGTCCATTTTCTCCATTCACGAGCTGTTTGACCATGAGCCTACGATTTCATCTGTCTGTGTCTGTTTCTCATCTAAGTGGAGGTAACAGTGCATACAGCTCCAATAGGGTTGTGAAGAGGATAAAATGAAATGAGGCATGTAAAGTGCTTGAAAGCTTATAGTAATCGCTCAGTAAATGTTAGCAGGAGACACTCTAGCAATAGGGATCCTGGTGGTGCTGCTGCCAGCCCCACTCTTTGCATTCACAGGGGATGAGCATAGACCTTGCACAGGGCAGCAGAACACCTGGCTCCTCCAGCCCTGGGAGTAAGGCTGCATTACAAGCCCATCTGGGTATTACCAATACACTTTACACTGCTCCTATCAGCTTCCCTGGGTGTCCAGTGAATGGCACAGTGGTGGGGACACAGAATCAGGAGTGGAGCTACAATAATCTAGGTGGGATGCAGGGTTCTCTTACCCATCCCCGTCAAGTTCTCTTCCTGGAATCCTCATGCCCACTGACAAATGTGACACACTAGCTCTGCCAGCATTAATCTACCATGGATTGTCATCTATCCATGAAATTCCAGGCTGCTGGCCACCAGAAGGCATCTAGACCTATCAACATATCTTATAGGGATGATCTATTATGATCCTGCCATTTCCTACAATCAAAAAGTGGGTTTGTACTCTGGTGGACATTCTTATGCACTATATAGATAACACCTCTTAGGCTTTAATGTATTGGAATAGCTGGAAGTAAATACCTGAAACTATCAAACTCCAATCCAGCAGTCTGGACTCCTGAAGACAATTATATAATAATGTAGATTACAAGGGGTGACAGTGTGATTGTGAAGACCTTGTGGATCACACCCCCTTTATCTAGTGTATGGATGAGTGGAGGAATGGGGATAAAAACTAAAGGACAAATGGGGTGGGATGGGGGGATGATTTGGGTGTTCTTTTTTCACCTTTATTTTTTATTCTTGTTCTGGTTCTTTCTGATGTAAGGAAAATGTTCAGAGATAGATTGTGGTGATGAATGCATAACTATGTTATCATACTGTGGACAGTGGATTGTATACCATGGATGATTGTATGGTGTGTGAATGTATTTCAATAAAACTGAATTTAATAAAAAAAAAAAAAAAAAGTGGGTTTGTTTGTTTTTACTGGGATGGGGCCCAGGTTCTGTAACAGAGTGTTTGTTGATTGCTTCTATTACTGACAAGCTGTGTGACCTTGGGCAAACCTGTTTTTCAGTTTCCTCATCAGAATGTGGATAATAATATTACTTATAGTGTTGTGTGAGCATTTAGTGAGATATGTAGGAAACTTGTCCAGAAGAATGTTAAAAAGCACTATGCATTCTGCATAATTGTTAGCAATGGTCATGTTGTCATTGATGATTAATGAGTGATTCTGGCAGGAAACATATTTTCTCACCATGGTCATCAGCCTCACTCACCCCTTGACCCAAGAGTTTTGACAGAGCTTCCCCATTTCAACTACTGAAAACTCTAAAAAAGAGAAGCCAGGTGAAAACTGAGTGATGGTGAGAGAGATACATTTGTTTTTATTATATTTTTATTGATACCTGTTGAAAATAGAAGCTAATTTTGTAAATTCCTCTTTTTTAAACTTTAATCTTGTTAAACTTCACGTATTTCTTGCTCTTGGAGCAGTAACTTTGAGCCAATTTCCTGAATATTTCTTGGTCAGGAAAGTGATAAAAGGCCTGTAAATGTGTAGGCAGCTGGGTCCACTTTGCCACTACAAATTCTGATTAAATCCACGCTATGATCAAGTAGGTTGAGAATTTAAACTCTGATGAAAATGTGAGAACATCATTTCCACAGTTTGTTATTTAATGCTGGTATCATTCTCTGGCACACAATTGTAGATCTGCTGTCTTGGGTGAGGGAGGGTAGACAGAAAGTGGTGTCTATTTGTTTCTTGGAATTTTATTTGAACAAAGTGTGAATATTTAGCCACTGCTATCTTCCTATTACTGTAGCCAAAGCATTTTAATGGATATATCAGTGATAATTTGCTCTTCTTGCCTGCATATTGGCACCACCATCAAACTCATTACCTCGATTGTGAGGATCAGTGGTTCCAAATCCTGGTAGACAATCTTCACTCTCTTAGCAGCTCTCTTTGCCTGAACCTCAGACTCTGCAATCACGGCACAGACAAGGTGACCCACACAAAGTACCTACAACACAGAGATACACTTGTTCTCAAGAAGGCCAGGCCCCTGGTCATCATCTTTCCTTCATTTTCTTCCTCTTCCCTCCTAGCACAGAAGGAGATAATACAGTAACTAACCCACTCACATCAGTAATGACTATTACCACAGCAGCTACGGTTAACAAAGGCCTCAGTGGGGAAGGTACACTGGTCAGAGCTGGCCTGCTGACCCAGGCACTGCGGGAAGTTCAGGGCTCTGGAGGTGTCATGGGCAGTGATGGCTGAGGAGGGGCAGGAGGGACGCTGCTTCAAGCGCAGCTGACTCAAGCTCCAGGCTGAGCTGATAGAGCTGCTCGAGGGCCAGCTGTCCTAGGAGAGCCAGGCACATGGCTTGAACTGTGACTACTGCACCACTGACAAGGATGTCTGAGAAAGGCAACACTTGGTGCTCCCTTCACACCCAAGGAGGGCTAGGAAGTCACAGCTCATCTCAACTAGAGAGGAGGAGCGGCGAGAGGGCACAGACTGGGAAGGGCAGTTCTGTGATAACACAACATTTTTAGGTGGCAATTGTCAGAGCACAGGCTTTTTGTGAAAAGACATGGGACTATAGTAGCCAAGACACAACCATGCGTGGAGCAGCCCCTTTCCTGGGGGATGAGGGGGTGCAGCCAGCATCATTTCACTTGCACGTGGGGTGACAGCCTCAGGAGTTCACACAGGGACCAGAAAGTTAGATGGAAAAAAAGAACCAAGGCTACAGAAAGATAAAATAGTCCAGACAGGAAGAAGGCACCTTGGCCATTTAGTTCTCTATCTCATCTTATACCTTGATGATAATCAAACTGCTTCACTTAAGTTTAAATCTTCTTTATACTATTATGTACTTTTTACAATGAGCATATAGTAGTTTTATTGTCAGAAAAACATGGTATTAAATCCAATGGGGAGTTATTGCTTAATGGGTATAGAGCATTCATTGGGGTAAATGAAAAAGTTTTGGTGATAGATGGTGGTAGTGGTAGCAGAACATCATAAATGTAATCAATGCCACTGAATTGCACACTTAAAAATGATTAAAATGGCAAGTTTTATGATATATATATGTAAACCTAATAAAAATTTTTGAAAAGTTAAATACAGAAGAAAAATGTGTTTGGTGGATGTGGGAAGGCAGTGTAGGGAGAGATAAAAGAAATAACATGGCAAAATACTAATAATTGTTGAATCTGGGTAATGGATCTATGGAGGTTCGTTGTTCTATTTTTGTCTATGTTTAAAATTTCCACAGTGAAATGCTTTTTAAAAGGCATCAAATTCTATACACAGAAATTTAAAAAAAGAAAGAAAAGAAAAAAGAATTAAACCAACAAAAGCAATCACTCACAACAGCTCTCTTCTCAGCTCTCCACGGACGTCGAGTTTGCCGCTGGGACTCAGCCCCTGAGGCTCACAGTCCATGTAAACACACCTCAGAAAGCAAGTACTATACTGTGTGTCCAGAACAGCTTTGTTTGTTTAATTATCATTCATAGGAAGAACATAATTCCTATTGTCTTCTGCCAGTGCTGTGCAGCCTGGTTAAGGGGAGGCTGAACCTGGCGTTCAAACTCTTGATCATTAAGCTATCATTAAGCTTTCATTTTTATTATCTAAGTTGGCCAGTGAGAGCCAGTGGCAGCAACTGTTTCAAATTAGGAAGTTCTTTTGGCTAAAGCCTGAACTACAAAACCTGACTTATGTAAAAACCTGCTGAACACTGCCCTTGCTGCATTTTCTGATAACCTAAGATACAGTAGCCAAAGTTTAAATAATCAGAAACTTTCAAATGGCAACAATGCAATCACTGTTCCTCTACTCATTTTCCCTACAATATTGGGAAGCAGCGTGTGGAATATTCAGATGAATCACACACAGACCCTCACTCAAGGAATATTACTAGGTAGGGAAAATATATAAGACATAGACATAAAAGACAGAAACACAATAGAAAGTAGAAAGTGCATCAAGTGCACTAAAGAATCCACTTTGTCTTCTCCACTGGAATGTAAGCTCCATGAGTGAAGGGGCCATACCTATCTTGTTCAGCTAAGGGCCAGTCACAGAAGGTGCTCATTTAAAAATGGTAGTATGAACGAATGAATCATAGTGAGTTCAGAAGAGGGAAGGAGAACTTCTGGATTAAAGAAAAGGAAAAGGCTTCATGGTGGAGATACTGCTTGAATTTGGACTTGAATTTTGGACAGAGACTGGGACTTTGGTGAGCAATTCTAGGGTGGGGCAGTGAGGGGATTAGCAAATAAAAGTTATCATTATTCTGTCTTCAGTTACTCTTCCATACTTACTAACCGCACACTATCTTACTACTAGAAATTACAAAACACCAAGGTATCTTTTATATAAATCAACTTCTTCTGTGGAAAATGATTATTTTTTTCTTAATTGAAGATTAGAATATATTGTTTTATAATAAGCATTCAAAAATATTGGAATTCTTCATGATGTGTTGAAATTAGATGCTATCTTTAAGAAAATACAAGTGCCATTAGCTGAGGAAATTATTTTTTAAACAGAAAGCAAAAATGCAGTACCTCATCTGTTGCAAGAAGTGTCTCAGGATCGCCTACAAAGTTTAAGACGGTTATGCCACCAAGTTGTTCCCCAGTTATGATGTCCACTACACCCGACACACTGAGTGCTTCTGATAGATCAATAGACCTGGGTGAGAACACACGGCAAAGATCCTCAGAGCAGCCCATGCATCCCCAAGACCATCAAAATTGTGGTTATTTGGAGATAAGATATGACAGAGATATAAGATACACCAAGGAACTGCTCCAACAGCTCTCTGCCAGACAACTGGGAAAAAATTCCCAGGACAATGGAGTTGTCATATGGAGGGACAAATGGTAGTAAATCCTACATTTGGATCAATCATCTCCATTCGGCATTGGATTTCTCCAACCCTCTTCATAACATTACGTTTCACTAGCGGGGAAACAAGAAGTGGGTACCTTTTGCTAATAGTGTGGCTTAGGAGTTAGATGCAAGGCAATTATTCAGGCCTATTGAGTAAGAACTTGATCACTTACACAATCTTAGCATGAGCTCTTGAACTTGTTACAAAAGTCAAGAAGAGCTCCTGGTCCACGGCAGGCATGTCATCACAGTAGATGGATTCACCTGTGGCATGGTTAATACCAGACAGATGCATGATGGGGTGGCCAACTGGATCTTGAGGAAGCTGCCTCGGGTCTGCATCCTATTTAATAAACAATCAACATAAAATTTTTACATTTCTATACAGAAAACAGAAATAATCCTATTATGCACATCTCCCATGAGAGGGTAACTATATAATTATATCCAAAACCAGAACAATTTTGAGAATGAAAAAGCCACTATTAATAACATCAGGAAAATAAGCTTAAACTGAGATCCCATGCAAGCTAGGATGTCTAGCCACCCCATACGTGTTGCTGCTGCTGTTTCCACTTTTTTCTGAATATAGACCACAGACATCTCTAACGGAAAAATCATTTGTGGGAATAAATGAATATAAACCTCTTTGCGACAAAGGAAAATTATGTTGTCTTGCTAATGCTCATATATTTTTAAGAATTTGTATCAAAATTGTTTGTATCTAGGCATGGTTTATATATAGAAATATTTTACAGAGAAGTATGATGCTATAACTATGCTTATAGACAATAATGAGGGTATGCCTTCAACCAGAATAGTTGCTTTTTTTTCTCTATTTCGAATGAGGACTCTAAGAGATAATAGGTAAAATTTGTCATTTGGACAATCCTGGTAAAGAGTGAAGACAAAGGGAGCTGCAAGTTGAGGAATGACTCAGTAATGTTACTCTTTCTTAGAAACACATGGAGTAAAATGTCTTGCTACTGGTTCTGTATGTACCATATATATGTTCTATTACCCAAAGTGGAGACTAAGAAACATAAAGTCTCCCCTGTATTTCAAATATGAGAGTTGTCGGCTCTTCTCTAGTTGGGTGGGTGATGGGAGAAGAAGAGCGGGAGTTATGAAGAGAGAAGAAGCTGAGACATGATACAGGTAAAGCTCAGAGACCAGGGTGAAGGCTTTGCTGCCATGGGGACTGGTGTTGGGAATCTGGGAGGTGGAAACTTCAGGGAAACTGCCAGCCCATAGGTGTCATAGATACTTTTTAAAAGAAGATGGGCAGCTCTGGGCCTGGATCTCTGACAATGGGGCTGACTGCAGGGCTGCCTGGAGCTCTGACTGTCTGGATCAGCACAGCGTTTGGTGCTAGGGCTGAGGCCAGGCTACCAGGGGCTTTCTCTGGAATTGTGGGGAGAGACATCCATCAGGTCAGCCAGGGTAAGGTCTGGGGACAGCAATGGAAGCCTCCCCTTTCTACCCCATTGGCTACTCCCCACTGCAGTTCACGGGGTCAGCCCCCAAAGCCCTGAGTTAGGCAGGGATTCCTTCCTTGAGATGAACCTCATCGGACCAGGCTACATCATATAGCATGAGGCAAGAAGATACAAGCCACCAACAGAACATATACTAGGGCATAAAAAAAAAGCAATTGAAGCTTATCTATTTCCAACTCAGTATAATTTAAGGTATCTGACCAACAAAAAGCTAAATATTTCTGTATTTGAATACCAGAATGTGCCATTTTAAAAGCATATTCAGTACATATTGACAACTAATGACACATCCCAATCAACCTAAAATGTTATTCATTTTAATCATTGCTGTAGATTTTCCACTTTCAAAGTAAGTCATGGTCTAATGAACCACATAGGAATGAAAGGGAATAACTGTAGCTGTCTAGGATCCCCTGATCAAATAGCACATTTTCTTTTCATGCAGATATTTTGCTTTCTTTTCTCTTTGAACATTTGGGTTAATTTAACAAATACATAAACAGAAGTGAGCCATGGCTATAATGGAAAACTTTATGTAAAACTAACTGAAAAATACAGTTCTCTGATGCCTTCTGCTGCTCAAGGAAATCAAGAACAGTGGGCCTCATTCATTGCCAACCTACTCGAGGAAGTTAAAAAAGAATAAAACTTCATCTTGAGCTACGTCTACAATTCTCCAGGGAGGGGGTAGGCCTGGAATATGAGGGGGAAGGGGAGAGTGGCATGTGTAAATTGAAAACATGTTCAGCATTATTGCTGACTATTTGGAAAATTAAAAAAAAAAAAACAAAACCATTGTTTTCCTAATACAAATGGCAAGAAGCAAAATGTCAAGCAACTATAGAATAAAGATTATACGTAGGAAATAGTGATTTCTACAACTAACTTGGCATAAGGAGTATGTGCAAGATGCACTGAACTAATTCCTATTGCATATAAACAAGCCTTTATTGTTTCAATGTTTATATTACTTTTACTTAAATATAAACTTCAATTTTATGGTTATTACAATATGCATAAAATGGCATAATAAGTCCCCTACTCCTTCCTTGTCTTTCTGGTTGTTGAGTTCATCTTGACTTTATAAGCTAGAAATAAGTTACAACTTGGCCCAGGCACCATTAAATAAAGGTGGACTTAAGGCTACAAATGTAGGGGAATAGGGAAAATGAGAAAAAATTCTAAATACTGGGATTTAGGCATGAGCAAGGATCTGAAGCAGCCCAACACACACCAGCAAAACTGAGCATGGTTGACTGCTCTGTGCTCTGACCAAATGCTCTCAGCAGTTCGCTTTTCTCTCTCCTTTGAAGAGCTGAGAGGCTAATCAAAAGAAAAACACTTCTATAAGGGTTCTATTAAGTATGGTTTTCCATTTATTACCAATGGTAGGGATCAATTTTCTCTGTATTATATCCCCCAAAGTGCTCGGCTATGATGCTGGGCTGGCTTCTCAACTTGCACAATACTTGAGTGACAAACACATCTCTTTCTAAAGCCCTAAGAGGTTTTTTCCCTTCCTGTAAAATAAAATTCTGTATAATGCATAAGTGTAGACATTAAGGAAAGCTATTTGCAGGCCTCTGTAAAAGCTGTGGAAGTTTTCTATGTACACCATAATACTTTTATCTGTAAATAATGAAAAACTTCCTAACATGAAAAAGAATCCTGTGAAACCTTAGTGTGCGAGGCCTGCCAAAAATTGAAAAGAAATTCCAAACTATATTTTTGTTCTCTTCTACATGTAAATACAAAAGCATTTTAGCTGAAGATACAACACACTTTGCAGTCCGTTGTGATGAATCTATTGGTGAAAGGAACGGTACTTGATCACTTGCTTATGCTTAGTATGTGCTAAAGACACTACGGAAGAAAGAATGTGTCCCCTCAAACTGGTCATATGTTGATGCTGTATCAAAATGTTTCAAAGCAAATGGACTGAGGTGGGGGAAAATGTATTATCATGAGCGTTGCTCTAGCAAGGTGGATTGTGTATATATGAAAAGCCACAAGGAAAACAAAAAGTGAAATTCATGTGGATGAGATATACTGTTTCTAAAATGTTGTCTTGCAATTTATAACAAGCTCACTTTCAAGATAGCTATCTGAAAAATGCTGACTTAAGCACTAGATTATCAGTTTGTTATGTGATAATTTGAATGACCACTGAAATTGTGCCTTTCCGAAGTTTATTCATTGCCAGAGAAATATTCACTTGGTTGGATATTTTTGAGCAGAAGTTTGCAGCTGCCATTTTTTTGGAGAACATTAGGGAAAAGGGCAGCTGTTCTTAACTTTCAAAATGATCATTTTCTATGGAGTTTGGCAAATTTGAGTTTATGAACATAATGAACCTAAAACCTCCAGGAGTATACACCAACTTCAATGTTAGTTATGGCATACTGTAAGCTTTTATAATAATCCAACAACAGATTCAATGAACTGATGCTTTAAGAAGTGTCTTCTTGCTCTCAGTTTGATAAAACTCTCCCAGACAAGTTTCTCAATAATGATCTCAAGGAAGAGCACACTGAATCTTACCCAGTTTATCAAAAGGATGACTTCAGACGATATTTTTATGATGCTGTGGCAGAAAATTCCATTTGAATATTATGAGGAATTCTGGTCTCTTGAATATTCAGCCTTCATTTAGAGAGCTCAAAAATAGCTCTTGGAACTAATGTTTGATTCAACTCTAAAATGTCATTCATAGAAAACCACTTGGAGAATAACGGTTGGGGGCAAAATAGCTCCACATTCAAACGAAACAAATCAGCAGCTTTTTCAAAAAAGCACAGTATTGCATTATCATCAACCTTCAGGGGCTGTTTAGTCTGCTCCTCTGAAAATGAAATCAAAGCAGCCCCACAGCTCTGACGGAATGTCACCTTGGTGATACTCCGACTTCCAGAATGCCAAGGGCAGAAAGCACGTGGCCAGCTAGCTAGTTCATTTGTGTTGGTGATACTAGGTCGCAGTACAACGCACATGACCTTCAAGAGCAAAACAGATATTTTTCTTTAAAATTACCAGCCCTTTGATTTGTTTTTAGTTGCAATTCTTCGTTGATCTCAAAACTTTAATTAACACTAAAGGAGGCTGTGAGGTCACCAGAAGGGGAGCTTGTGTTTATAAAGCATGAGAATCACTGAGACACAGGCGGGACTACAGATCCACAGGTGAAGAAGCTACTGACCAAGTGCCTGGAATATATATATATATATATTAAAAAAAAAGGCACTAACCTGGTACTTCAATATACTCCAGTGATGCTTGGAATGGATATCTTCTAAAGCACTTTCACACTTGTCTGCAAGGCTAGGATAGTGAACAAGGTCCTGAAAAGTTGAGCAGTTGTAGATATTTAAAATGTGCCAGAATGGCTTTGGGAGGGAGGCTAAGGCAATTCTTAGCAAACATCTTGCTGTGTTCAGAAGCCTGGGGCTACAGGCAGCTCTCTGATCTCAAGGATGTGAACTCTGAAAGGTACAGACCTACTACTACATGTCAGGAAAAGCCAAATGAATATAGCATGCAACTGGCCTACAACATGTCTATGTTTCTGATGACTATCTCACATACTTTGCTAAATGATTTGAGGACTTATGAACTAATAAAATAGGAACATAGAAGTTAGTAAATTAAACAGAACAGAAGAGAATACTTAAACCAGGAAGAAATCAGAGCAAAAGAACATCATTGCGAATGAGCCTCAAACTTTGCTCTGCACCACCTGGCAAACTGCATAGAAAGGAAAATGCGGAAGGCTGCATCCCTGCTATTCCCGGTCCCTGGGAAAAACACTTCTTAGACCTGAGGGAAAGTGGTCATTTTGATCTTTATATGAAACTTGGAACAATATACACAACAATTATTTTTATAATTAAAAAATTTAATAAAAAGGAAAGCCAATAAAGGATTTTTAAAGAGAGGGAGTTGACTTAAAGGTATAAAACTCCAAGGCAGACACTTTAAATTATATCACTTGATTTGCCAAGAAATTGTATTAGTTTGCTATAAATTAGACAAGGTTACAATTGACTATATTTTATCTCTTTTGATTACCTGGTGACATATGTACGTATATATGTTTTCAAGCTTCCACTCTAAAAAAAATTTGATACAACTCTTGGTTCTTAGTTGGTCTATAATGAGAAGATACTCGCAAAAGCAATAAGACAATTTTGTGTCTCTTATTTAAAGTGATCACACTAATATCTATACCACATGAAGAGTGTTCTTGGCTTCTAGTCTACTTTGGTCAGCTGATTGTAGCATGGGTAAGCAAGGTCAATATTGTTTAATATCCCTTTCGTCTAGCAAATTATTCAGAGAAATTCTGTTAGTAGTGTAACCACCCAGCCAACAATCTTATAACTCTAATCATCTGTTATAAAGACAAAAGAATACCTGGACTATAATTACTACTATTAGGACTGCTAAGAAGTTTTCATTACGTCCCTCTGAAGAGATCATATTAAGCCCCTTTCCTATAATGACCCATTTCACAAAAAGCATGTGGAGTGACTGCCATCTTCATACTAAAAGTGAGAGGAATGAAGCTGAACCCAGAGAGGAGAGTCAAAAGCGTGAAGGTAAACCTCAACAAGGTAAGGAAATGCTTTACTAGGGAAAATGTATTCAAATAACTAAGAATTTTTCTGCACACCATCTAGAAAAACAACAGGTCAGAAACAAAACTGAATGGTATAAAACAAAATCCTGCACAAGTCTGAGCTCTATACGCAATTCTTTCCCAAACTCACACCCCATCAACAAACATTCTGATGTTTGCCCAGCACGCCTGTAAATATTCTACCTACATTCTAGGCTACTTGGCAGGGCTTGTTTTCTGTACTTTGGCTGTCACTATAGCCCCCAGCACTGGGAAAGCTAATACATTGTCAGTTCTGTTTACCATCTTCTTCAAAATCTGTGACACTTCCAGGTAGAACTTGAAGAGGAAGCTGACGATGAGAGTCCTCTTGAATTCCACCCTCCCACCTGGGGCCGAGCCTGGGAGGGAGACTTCGTCCAGAACCAGCCTGCAGGCTGCATCCAGCATTTCTTCATTCCAGGGCCTGGGTGAGTCAACAGAGAAGACTTGCAGCCTGACAGAACTCATTACCTCCCAGGTTCCACCAACATGTAAGACAAACAATGATGGTCTCATGCAGGAAATAAGAGTACAAGCTACAGGATCAGCCAACACAACTTCAAGTCACAGCTCCACCACCCACAAGGTGTCTGAAAGGGCCTGGCCACTTCCTCATCTGCAAAAGGGGATCAGTAGTAGCACCCACCTCACAGGAAATAAATGACAACCTGTGGCAGCCCAGTGGTAACTGACCCTACATCACTAAAGTGCTTACTGAATGCTGGGCTCTGCTTTAAGCACCTTGTGTGTGTGCTCACTCATTTAACCCTCTCAACTGCTTTATGAGGAAGGTATGAGCTCCCTTTGACAGATGAGGAAACTTGAGGTACTGTGAGGGTAAGTAAGCTGACTGAGATCACTTAGTTACAAGAGGTCAAGCTGAGATTTGGACCCAGGTGGCCTGACTGACTCAAATTCATGTTCTTCCATTGCTCAGTATTACTTCTGAATGGTACCTGATATTTAGTAAATGCTCAAGAAACATTAGCTATTAGTATTACCTATAGAAATAAAAAGTGAGTCAAGCAAATGCATTTAGCAATTTCTTACAGAACAAACTCACATAATCTATTTTTCATCATGGGAATTTACTTTCCACAATAAAGAAAACACATTTTACTCATGTTGCTTACTCTGTCTGGGCACTATATCAGACTCTCTCTCCTTTGTTTCCACATATGTGCGCACACACATACACACACTATAATAACCACTGCGGGATTCACTAAAATCAAGACACATGGAAATATAATGACACAGAATCATGAAATCTTACTGGAACTGCATGCCATTAAATAGAAAGGTTCTAAGCATTTTTCTTCTGATAATTACATCTCACCGCAAAAAGACCTGCTTGTTTATTTGGTGTTTAAGGCCATACCTTCCGATGAGTTTCTGGCAGGAATTTATTGCACAGATGGTGGTTGGACCAACACCTCCATAGTAGATGGATAACTCTCTAATGATGCCTTCCCCGTCTCCAAAGAAGACTCTCATTCCAGAATTGACTATCGCTAGTGCATTCTGTTGCCGCTGGGCTTGTCGGAAGGCTGACACAAATTCCCACTGAAAGCAAAAGTTAAGTAGTACATGTAGACACACACTGAGTGCCATCTATGTGCTAGGCAGATTATGTCTGCTGCTTCTTTTGATCCTCCTCAAACCCTCCAAGGCCGGCTTGATTATTCCCATTTTACGGATGAAGAACCTAAGGCTCTGAGCAACCCAGCAAGTAGCTCAGGGTCAGGATTGAAATCAGGATTCAAATCCAACTCTGTCTGATTCCTAAATCCCTATTCGTTCCACTAAGTTCTACTGAAAATGTAGTGGGTTTTTAGCCTTTTTCCAAATTCCAAGACATAAGTAGAAGTATATTGTTTAAGTTTTATTTAGGAAAAAAGAGTTATGGGACAAAGACATTTTTAAAAATCTGTTAGATATATACATATGATGGAATATTACTCAGCCATAAGAAGGAATGAAGTTCTGATACATGATACAACATGCATGAACATATAAGACACTGTGCGGAGTGAAATAACCCAGACACAAACGACAAATATCATTTGATGTCACTTATGTGAAATACCTAGAATAGGTCAATTCATGAAGACAGAAAGTGGATTAGAGGCTACCAGAGATTGGGGAGAGGGGGGACTTGGGAGTTATTGTTTAATAGGTACAGAGGTGATGAAAAATTATGGAAATGGATAGTGGTAGTGGTTGTACAGCATTGTGAATATAATTAATGCCTCTGAATTGTTCACTTAAAAAGCTTAAAATGGCAAATTTTAAGTTATGTATATTTTACAACAGTTAAAGAATTAAAAATAAATTTATTAGTAACTTTAGAGTTTCAGAGAGGGAAAGAGAGAGAGACAGAGAAAGAGAGAGAGAGAGAGAGGGAAAGGTAGAAATAAAGGTCTCCTAATTCTAGAAACTATAGGGGAGTACTTAACACAAGAAAAAGGTAACTATTCACAATTCCTCTTAAGATAATGACTTCAAACTACTTCCTGAAATTGGGATTTATCTTCCCAGTAAACATGCAATCCTTTCTAAACCCACTATGTTTTGGAACAGACAAGCTGTAGGCTCACAGGTAAAACCAGGACACTGGAAGGACATTCTCACCTTCCTCGAGTAGGGGATGTTTACTGAGATCACGATTTCTTCAGGCTTAAGGTCTGCTTTGGGGCTCTTTCTGAGAAACTGCTCATTTAAAGGAATCTGCCGTTCTCCTTCTGTGAAAAGAAATCACACTTTCCTGGGAATCTGTTCTGTTTATCAAACAATCAAAAGACCAAAACTTGGGAAATAATTCTTCCAAAAACCCAAGGAAACTGCTTGCTTCGGGGAGGAAGTGGTCTTCCTGTGCTTAACAAATCTTTTGTCCTTTAAAGCATCTTCTAATGTACCTTCCAGTCTAGGGAACACTTTTCTTTTTTTTTTTTTTTGGCTTTGCTTGCTGGCTTATAAATAAAATTATCCAGCAGTGTAGGCTAGATTTTCAAATAGAACAGGACCTTAGTAATCATCTTCCTGAACAGCACAGTTTACTTTGAGCCTTATAAATAGGGAGTAGATATTAATATTCCTTTCAATATACTGGTCAAGTCATTCAACAAATGTTTATTGCTTAGAGCAAGGAACTATGCTAGGTACCAGACATACAAAGGCAACTAAACAAATGACCTTTAGTGAGTTTATAGACCAGTGAATTTCTGTCTTATTTATTTACCCTTTTTTTCCAGCATCCAAAGAACTTTTATACATAGATACTCAACATAGAATCAACGTATTGGGGGAGGAACCATTTAAAGCTATAACAAAGTATAATTTGGGCATAAAGGCGAAGAAGCTTTTGATGTCTATACTCATATCACAAAACCTGTTTCTCATTGTATGACTTTTAAAGACATGTTACTTAAATTGAAAACTCGGAATGCAAACCTTCCCCCTCAAGATGACACATGATCACAAAAAGAAAGAGATGAAGATACTGAGGTCATGTGGTATTAGGATCAGACTGACCAACTTTGCCAGCACAGAGAGGCAGAGAGTCACTTGCAAAATAAGACTTCCTGCCACCACAGAAAGAAGAAAGGACAGAAGAGCAGGTTTAGTCATCTCCAAGTAGGAGCTTCCACTTACCTTTGGAAAGCAAGTTGAGGGTACAATTGCTCACAGCCAGAAGAGGGTTCAAGTCTGAATCTAGGTGTCTGCTCATGATATGGCCACCTAAAGACTTTTTAAAAATTATGAGTTATTTTCTCCCCAGGAGTATAATTACCAAAAACAAAAAGTGTAAAATAAATGTTAAGCAAGGGATTGGAGAAGAATTCTTTTTGCCTATTCCAAAAGAGTGGCAATGTCATGATTCATAAGGAACAGTCACCCAGGGGACACACACCAGGGAGTTCACTGTCATCAAATACGCACAGCCATGCTTCTGATCTGTGACCCGGCCAGAGTTCCCAGATGCTTCAAGAGAGCACGGTGTGTCTGTGTCTTCTCTTCTGGGAGCTTCAGGATCACATCAGCCAGGATGTCCTTCACCTGAGCCAGGCTGAGGCCAGCACCTATGGTCAGCCCTGAAAGGAAGTCATTTGAAAATAATGCAATGTGATCACCACTGACCTCAAGATGTCTATTACATTAGAGCTACAAACAGGGGATCTTTATACTGAAATGAAAACTCACCATTATATGTATGGTTCACAAGACAAAGTTCTTCAATTCTATCAGGAGAAATAATAACTGGGTGAAAGACACCTTTAAATTTCACTTCAGGTCCTAAAGGATTTAGAAAGGAAAAAAAAAGACTAGGACTAAGGGGACAAATGACCTTTATAATTTTGAAATTGTGATTAAAATTGATGTCTTTAAATATATAAAAGCTTCATCTCTTTCAACTGGTCTGGGTATTGCCAAGTCACACACATAGTGAATACTGGATGGTTTGCATTAAACTTGGAGGAGTCTCTGGAATTGTCAGCCTTAAAACTTGGCTGTGTGGCATCTGCAAAAGTCTCTTCGGGAGGACTCTCAGGCTCCTCAGAGAGAGAGAGGCAGTCAAACAGAGCCTACACTGGGTACAACAAAAATCCTGTTCATACAGTTTAAGAAAAACATACACCAGCTACTGAGGCACCACCAAGAGAGGAATCAAAGAGCAATTTCAAATACAAGCCCCAGATCAAGCCCTAATGGAAAGGCAGGAGAGCTGTCACTGGAACCCCTGCTGCTGATTTGCTATGGAGTAAGCCTCTCAGACGAACTCTGTGCACTGCTCCCATGAGGGACAATAGGGATTTGTCTATTTAAAGGTAGTTAGATGGTCTCTTGAGCAATGCTGGGGAAGTTGAGTCTAAATGACTAAAAAAACTATTTCAGGCTGCTTTTCCAGAGAACATACAATATGTGAGGTTTTCCCCCAAAGCCATTTTCCTCAGTTTCCCCCATAAGAAGACCCTGGGTTCTACTTACCCACAGAGGTATTCCCCATGACAATAGGAGCCTGGGGATACTTGACTTTAGCTTCTAGAAGTTCCTTCAGGCTCACTGGAGAAATCCACTTCATTCTATCTCCACCAAAAACCCTGGTCCTCTGTGGTTGTTTCTCAGCCATCATCTATTTCAAAAGTAATAGGGATTCAAGATCACCTGTGCCAACATTTCCACCTGCTTCTGCTCTATCTTTGTGGGAATACAGAAAGGAAATACAGATCTTTTCAAAAAAGTGGTGGGGGGACATAAAAGTAGAGTTTGACTAGGAATCAGAGTTCAGTATGAAAGTGTGACAAGATTTTACTCCTTCTGGGACCATACCCATATATCTTCTCTTCATTGATGTGATATCTCAAAGGAATTCATTTTAATGTTTAAAAATATTTTAACAGGTTTCATTTTGTCAAATCGTTCTATGGAAGAACAGTAGAAATAGAAAACAGTCTACATCTACAAATGTTGGTATGTCATTTCATGACATTTTTAATAGATCCTATCTTCTGCTTCTTACAGTCAACTCAACTGTCCCTCGTGGTGACTCCCCCTTCATCCCCCCACCTCTGCCTGGGTCCCATTCTCTTTCAACCTTGGGCTAACAATGACAGATGAGTATTACTTATTTGCCAATCAGCTCTTGAGGGGATCCATAAGCAAAAACCTTTCCCGACATTTCACCCTGAATTCCTCTAGGATAGCCCAACACTGCCTTAATTACCATTAGCTCTGGAGGAAATATCAATTCCTGGGTTGGGTCCAATGGCAGAAACTCCTCTTCTGAGAAGAGTTTTGCACTTGTCTGAAAAAGAGAAAGTACCAAAGTTATTGTCATCAGGTAACTACTTTAAATTCCTTGTAGAATGAGGTAGGAGGAGGACAGACATGCAGTCAGAGCAAGCAGACAGACAAGCAAGCAGATGACCAGTCACAATCCCCGGGCTCTGGTCATGTCACGTGCTCTGACACACTCCTGGTCTGTGTATAGCAGCTCAGTGCAGATGTCAGTGGGCCTCCCTGCACATCCTCTGTGCCGGCTGGGGACACTAGAGGAGGCAGGCTGTGGCACCCAGCACAGCCGAGAACAAGAACATTTCCTGAAATGCTACCTATCCTCTCACTACTCCCTCTGCCTGCTCTTCCACTTCCCTGACATCTCCACTTCAAATTCTGGCACTTGAAAAAGGACTTCAACAGGCTTGTTTAAACAAAGGCACTCTAAGAGATCAGAGTGTTTGCTCTCCCATAGACAGCTGTATTTGAACAGGAGTAATAACTGCAATGAGGGACATGTTGCTAGGATAGAAACTTTTTTGGTAGAGGTGAAGTGAGACTGAGAGAGGGGACATGTTGACATACCTCAAATTAACCAACTTGGGCAATCATTTCTTCTTTCTAAGAGTACAGGTTTACCGAGAAACTTAACAAAAATTTATATTTCACTGACCTTATCTTCTTCCTCAAATCCTGGTAATCCATTTATTCCTTGATCCAAACAGCAAATCCCATTTTCTTTACTTTGACAGCAGCCAGTAGTCTAGGGAGTGAAAGAAGTAAAAAACAAAAACGAAAATTTACTGCTGATTCTGGGAAGTATTAAACAAAGTGTGTGACTGCCAGTTGAAACATAATACAAATCAATATTGTCAGATGTCATGAAAGAAAGCCATTTGTACTAATACCCAAACTAACTTCTAATAAAAAATATGAGCTTATAAGAAATTTTGAATACTAGTGATCATTAAATAAGTTAAACTACAAAAAGATCTTAAAACAGAGCCTGACACTGCTATACATATCAACAGTTACTAATTGTTAACATTTACTATTTCAGATATTAAATATTTTAAATAAATATTAACAAGTATTATTATTACCACCCTTTTCTGCTCCATAATGTGATGAGTTCATAGTTGAACTACCAAAGGGCAAGCTTATGTCCCTCATTTTTAAAGTTGTTTGTTCATTCATTCATCAACAAATATTTATTGGGTGGCCACTCAACAAAGCATGGTGACCAGCCCTGGAGAAACATGGCCTCTGCTGTAGAGATGCCCATAGTCCAATAAAGAGACAGAAGAGCAATCAAGCAACTACATATGCCACACCCTGACCAACACTGTGAAGGGGCACGCACAGAGGCTCCAGGCACACTAGGGAAGGGGACCCAACCCAGATGAACGGGTCAGGAGAGACCCCTTGGACTCAGTGACCTGGAGCTGATGTCAAAGTGCTTTGGTGCTCATGATGTAACTATGGGCAAACTCAATGCATGAGGGTAAGTACCCTAGCCAAGACCAAATAACAAACAGCAATTACAGACTTTGAGATAAGAAGCAGCCCTGTATTAGTAACCATGCTCATTCCCTCACATCTGACAACTCCTACTCAAGAACGTGTTGATTTCTACTTACTTTACAGAAAGTCTTACACGCATCTATTATGGGCCTGTATCCAGTGCAACGACACAGGTTACCTGAAAGGGAAAATCCCAGCTCTGTTAATCAAGTAACCTAGGTAGAGGCACAATCTGCCAAATGCATATTGGAAATAGGACCCCATCCTAGAAGGAAACTCAATTTGATATTTTGGTCTACCTAATATACAAATCCAGATTTTTCCATCTGTGATTTAGGAGATTTGGTTGTGAGTCTGAGATAGCTCTCGGTACTTTGTCAACAGTTTTTGTATCCTCTGCTTGTGACAGGTGCTCAAAGAACACACTGATTTCAAGCCCAAAACTCTTCGCCTATAATCATATTCAAGAGCTAAACTTGAAGTTGATAGAACAAAGATATTGCAGAGCAACAATGATATTTATTACACTTTGGAAGCAACTGGGCTCACTGCTTCACAATAAATCACTAAGCCAGTGTTTTTCTCACAATGGTCCATGCCCTGTTCCATGCCCCACCCCCCAACCTCCACAATGGAATCATCTGGGGTCTTATTTCATAAAAACAGATCCACTGAGTCAAGATCTCTGGAAGTTAGTTCCAGGAATCTGAATTCTTTACAAATTCCCCACATATGTCTTAAGCACACTAAAATTTGAGAATCCCTTGCCAATTTTTCACATTATAAATAGCCACAAAATCGAATGATATGATGACATCTAAAGGAAATCAGGCAGAAGACAGTTTATGCAGTGTTTCTCTCCTTTCACTTCCATTTGTTCAGATTCTCCCTGGAACGCTTTTGTAGAGGAACCACCCATATGAGCTTTATCCTCCTGTTCTTTCAGCAGGAAAAAAGGGGTCCTCAGGGGGAGGAGACAAAGACAAGTAGAGCCATGGAGAATTTTGCAGGAAACAGAAATTGGGGAGGCCATTATTTTTTAAAATTGTTTAGACTCCTTTTAATGAAGATCCCAGCCTCCCACCCACTGAGCTCTTGAACTTGGTGAATAGCTCTAGAGTAGATAAAAACACTTCTTTGAAGTAAGTATCGCCAGACGCTCTAAATCTCTTTGCCTTTATGCTCTATTCATCAAGTAGCCTTCTGATATTTAACAAGGTGGGCCAGCCTGCAGAGATAACTGGACTCTTTCCAAGGTTAAATGAATAAACAGACTTTTGACTGATCATAAAAACAAGCAAACAATAAAAAAGGGAGGGAGACTCTTTTAAATTAAGATATACTTAAGAGATATATCAGCTTATTGCAATGTGTCCTTTGAATCCTGATTTGAACAAATCAACTCCTCCACTTACTGATGGCATAACAATTAGTAAATTACTCTCTCAAACTTCAGTTTCCCCATCTGTAAAATGGGTGTAATAGCAATGCCTATCTTATAAAATTATTCTGAGGATTAAATGAGATAATCTGCATTCAGTATTTAACACAGTAGGTGGCACATGGTAGGTGCCCCAAATTACCTATCATTTTCATTATTACTCAAAAATACAAGTACCCACACATAGAACCTACCACCAAGGGCATCAGTTAACTGATCCAGAGAGGGCTCCGGGTGGTTCCTCAGCAGTGTGTAGATGGACATCACCATCCCAGGGCTGCAGAATCCACACTGGGTTCCGTGACACTTGGCAATCCTCTCCTGGAAGCACAGAAAGGTTAAAAATGCAGAATCTTGGGCTCCATCCCAGAACTACTTAATCAGAATCTGCATTTTAACAAGATCCCTAAGTGATTCCTTAGGAGAAGAGCCCCAAAATTCATGGGCAACTCCTATTCTCTGTCTTCTGACCAAGCCGTAAATTTAACAAATCTTTTTGGTAGCTGATATATTTTTTTAAATTCAGGTTTAAAATCATCTTTTTTCCCACTTTAAAAAACAACAACAAAACTAAATGCCTGAATGCACATGAGTCCCATTTCTTTGTGAGTTTAGAAGGCATAAGATGGACAGGTACCATCTAAAAGGAACATACAGAACAAACCCGATAATATCAGGGTTTTCCTAAAAAAGGAAAAATTCCAGTCTCTTAAGAATATCTTTCCAAGAAGCAGTCACAAAACCCCACAGGCCCCAGGTTTCACTCCTAGTCCCCAGCTCCGTTTCATCTGTTGGCGGTCTCCAAGCAGTCGGGCCCAGCAGCTCTACTCTATTAGTCATTAGTCAGAGGCTCCTTCTATGATTAGTGGTTTCAAAGCACAGAAATCCTAGCAGAAGTGGCAGCCCTCACCTGAACAGGATGAATCCTGGTGCGGGTGCTCCCTATGCCTTCGACTGTGGTGACGGCAGCACCGTACAGAGAACAGATGGGGAGCAGGCAGGCGTTGGCTGGATAATGTCTTCAGGGTGCAAAAGAGAAGCAAAAGTCACCGTCTATCCTGTGGGAGAGGGGACTGAGCATTTACTGAGCACCTACCATGTGGCAGGTGCTCATAATGTCTCCAGGCTTTGCACATACATTTCGTCCTTAGCCTGTGCCCATTCTACAGATATGGAAACTGAGGAGAAGAGTGATTTGCCAAGGTGACAGCTACGACAGTGGCAGAGACGGGATTCAAATGAATCATCCTAATTCTAATTCCAGAACAGTTTCCACATACTTTCACTGTTTTATCCCTTGAATGAGGCTGGCATTCCCTACTCACATAGTGACCTCCCACACACCTATGAAGCTTATTCTAGCCTCCGGGTAGAAGTGGGCTGCAGTGAATTTGATTTTGTGCTTCTGAAGAAGTGGTCACTGGGATACAAAACTCCTTAATCCCATAACCCACTGCTAGAAAATATCCAACTCAAAATGACTCCTAAAATGTTCTCATTCACTAGACAGGACTACAAATGACCAATAAATGCATGAAACAAATGTTCACCCTCACAAATAATCAAGAGAGATATAATTTAAGCAACGAAAAACATCGTTCCTACCAAAGAAAATGGCAAAGGTTTTTTTAAAAATTTTAATATCCATCATTAGCAAAGGGTGGGAAAATGAGACTTAGGTACTGCTGGCAAGAATATAGGGTGGTAGAGCTCTTCTGGGAGATATCTCATTAGAAGCAACAAAAACCTTTAAAATGCATACAGTCTTTTTACCCTGCAATGCTCTCTCTATGGGTATATCATAAGAAAAGAGTCATAAACACAGATCTATTTATAAGAATGTTCATGGATGCATTGCTTATAATAATGAAAAATGAAAAATTGTGTAAGATACCACTATTTGGGGATTGGTTTGGATACACCCAAACAATGGAAAAGACACAATCATTAAAGTTATATTCAATACTTAGAAAAGATATGAGAAACTAAGCAAAATTTGTAGCATTCTAAACAGTACGTACAATATGATTCCATATGTATATGAACAAGAGAAACATTATAAAGATAGTATTTATTTATAAACAAATATAAATATTATTGTCTATTATGTGCCAGGCAAAGTTCCAGGGGCTAGGATCCATTGGTGAACAAGACAGATAAAATCCCTCCCCTTAGAGGGTGTATATTTTCGTAGAGGGAAGAATGACATATATAAATACATATATAAATACATATGTAAGTTGAAATGGTGAGAACTGCTATGAATGAATTAATATAGGCTTAAGGAATAATGTTTCTTAGGTAAGCTGGGCACTGTTGTTTAGCAGGTAATCAGGGAAGGCTAAGAATGTGAGATTTTACTGAAATCTGAAGATTTGAAGGAGCCAGCAATGAAAAGTTATGGGGGCATAAACATTTCAAGCAGAGGGAGGGATCTCTCAGAGTTCACATATCAGGGGGCTTGGCTGTGGAATACAGGCAGATCTCTGAAACACTGCTAGTGCTCAGATATTTAGCCCTCATCTGAGATCAGTGGAATGATATAAAATGGTTTAATATATACATAACTGGAATCTCAGAAGAAGAGGGGAGAAAGAGAGTGGCACATAAATATTTGAAGAGATAATGGCTTGAGAAGTGTCCAGCGCTAATAAGCCATCAACCCACAGATCTAAGAAGCTTGGCAAACCTGAAGAAGGATGAATGCCAAGGATAAGGAAAAGATCTTCAATGGAATGGGAAAGCATCGGTGATTTTAAAGCAGGAGAGTGGTACGATCTGATTGATACTCGAAACAGATCTCTCTGGCTAATTTCTGGAGAATGCACTATTTGTAGGCAAGGGTGGGAGCAAGGAGATCAGTTAGTAAGCTGATAAGAGCATGATGATAGCATTCTCCTTCACTGTCTTTCCTCCCCAGACAGCACAGAAAGTCATGCAACCTTTGACAGGTAATTTTTGACCATAAGTGACCCCTATTGACAGAACATTTTTTTCTAACCCATTTATATTCCTGGGACCAAATCTGTCTTGTTCATCATTGTACTTCAGTGTCTAGTACATTTCCTGCTATGTAATAGGTGCTCAAAAGATATTTACCAGATAAAGGAACAAAGGTCAAAGCAATGAAAATTCAACTAAATCTGACTTTGCTGCAAGGTACCTTATCTTCTTGGTGACGGGGTTATATCGTGATATCATCACTGTACAGGCACCACAGCCGCCTCCTCCACAGCCATACTTAGTTCCTGTGAGTCGGACTGAAATAAGCAAAGTTAAAGAGAATGTGTTTTCCATGATTCTCATTCTGGAATAGCCCTGAGCTTAGGAAACAGCACCAACCCAGGCTGTTAAATGTATGGTTTCAGTTCAATACATATTAATCAAATGATGCATATATGTCATAGCTTCAATTATTTTGAATATTACAAATTAGTCATTTCCATTTGTGTGTTAAATCTAGCTCTTCTGTTTCAAAACAACTGGACTTCAGTTTGCCAAAAGGCCAAACTTAAAAAAAAAACAGAGAAGGGCCTAAATGTATAAGGGCTTGAGTATTTGAAGGTCTGAGTACATTGTACATTTGTTTTCAGCTTTATGTATGTGTTTGATGACATACAAAGTCAAAGTCAAATTATAAATAATTCTTGGAATATTTGTGTCATATTAGCCATATTTCTCTGCCTTTTTATGGCAGAAACTGCTATTTGTTCCCCAATATCTTTTCTCTCATTCTTTCTTAGTAATAGGAACTCCAATTTTTAGCCCCACACATGGCTACCCAGAATTTGAAAAATTCATTTTCCAGCTTACTTTGCTGGGATAATTAATAATTCTGACCAATGAGATGCAAGTGTAAGTGTCATGTATGTCTTCCAGAAGGGAAGTGTCTGTTAAAAGTAGGGCAGTGCCCACTTCTTCATCCCTTCTTGCAACCTGCAGGAATTCAGATATGATGGCTGGAAATCAAGCAGCCATCTTTGACCATGAGGAGAAAACTACATGCTGAAGACGGTGAAGTAACAAGACGTAAGGAGCTTGGTTCCCTGATCACTCTGTGATACTAATTCACCAGCCCCGGTCTACCCCCTTCAGGCTTCCTCTATGACAGTATGACAGCCGTGAGAAAATGCCTCGCAGATCTCCTACTACAGGGAGGGTAACTGACTGAGGGACTCAGCTGCTGTGCTTTGAAATCTACTGCCCAGGTTACATTAAGGACACACCTCCCGTGGTCTGCTTCCTGCCCAGTGCTGTGGAGAGACTTGGGACTCCTTGTGGACCACCCTCAATGGCTTTGCTGAACCCTCCTTAGACTGTACTCCACCTTCTCTCCCTCTCTCCTTCACTTGGGGTCGGGCTTGCCCTGCGGTCAGCTCCCTAAGCCTCCTCCGACTCATACCCTATTTCCTTTCACACAGACATTTCTCCTAATAAAACCCTTGCACATTTAATCTTCTAATGTCTATCTTGTTTATTGTTATTTGAGGTTTTCTGTCACTCATGAGTAATAAGGAAGCCAGAGTTCCTTGTTTTTACATCCAAAGATCTTGAATAACTTTCAGCAATAAACTCACATGTCTGACAAGTACTGATGCTTTTTGAGTTATGTACTCTTTTGGAAATTTTATTCTCCCCAGGAAAAAAAAACCACAAACGCCAATTATCACAAAATTTTACAGATAATTTAATAGGGCTTAAAGACCTCTGGAAGCCTACTGGAGTTCCAGCACAGCAGGTTAGGAATCTGTTCCATTGATGACTTGTATTTAGAAAGTTTTTTCAGGGAGCAATTTCAAGGTTATTTTCTCCATTTTTCTTTCACTTTCATGTCAAGAGATTTCTCTGCCCTTTTTTTCTCATGGGCTTGACGATTAGTCCTTAGAATGAGTGTAAATATAGTGACTCTTAGTTCTAAAAGATGCTTAATTAATCTCTTTTAACATCCATTGCTTTAATTCTCATCACTACTTTCTCCATTTTATACCATCTATTTAGTGCCAAAACAGAAGAGTTTAAAGAATTTCTTTCTTCTGACAGCCACAATTGTGCATTGCCTACACTAAACTTCAGTACTTTCTCAAAGAACATATGACTATAATAGTATATATTACAGGAAATATGTCTCTGTATGGTTCCAAAAAGATATTTGAAAATATCATCTCTACAAAATGACACATCAGATATATACACACACAGACACACACATTCAGTGCAAAGAAAAGGATACGCTTTTTCCTCAGATATGGTAACAGCATCACTTCAGGATCGGCGTTCTTCTCTATCACCTTCGCCAGAGGGAAAAATAAAGAGTTATGCAGACAAATTGAGAGAGCTAGTGTGACATTCATATTGGTAGTCTCATGTTATTTTGAGGAAAATGCACATGAATTAATACTTCTACTCATATTTCAACCTAATTTAACATTTATGGAATATCTATGTTACACAAATCACCTTTCTTAAGTTCAAAGTCTAGATCATGAGCCCCACCGCCTCTGTGCCGCTGTCCTTGGTCTGGTAATCACTGTTCTTCAAGGAAGCAATTGTCTCTGCTAAAAGGAAAACTGGTGACTCCTGTCCAGCTTCTCCTAAGCAATGCTAAAGCAGGTGAGGGAAAAGACATAAGTAGGAAAGAATGGAGGAGAAAGAGAGAGAGAAGCTGATGGACTGGAATAGCCTCCGAGAAATTGAAACAGCTTAAAAAAAAATACCTTTATCATGTTCAAATAAGATAGTAATCAACTATGGTCCCCAAATCAAAGAACTGAAGGATGCCAAATGATGCAAAGCTGTGCAAGCAAGGACCCTCCAGAGCAATTCTGCGTGGGCAGCCTAGCAGTACAGCCATAGGACAGCAGCGCCTGAGAGATGGCACGGAGGAAATTTCATGCTTGGTTATGTTTTCCAAAGTCATCATGTTTATTTAAAATTTTGCTGTTTCTTCTACACCATAAAACAAATAGAAGTATGATTTGCTTCACAATTTCAGAAGCCAAATGCATCTTTCATCATGTTATGCTTATTGTATGCCTGGCTCCTCCTCAATTCTAAGTGGCCATCTGCCCGGCAATGTGAGGGACATGCCAATTACCAAAGTCTGAGCTTTGCCTAGAGGATGCTGCAATCTACTGAGATGTGATTGTGTGTGTGTGTCCATGTGTGTGCTGCAATATAAGGAAAAATGTGGAGCACCCCACACCAAACAACCCCAAACTCAACTACCCTCAAATGAAACTCTTGATTTTATTCCCCAGACTTATTCCTTCCCTTCTTTCTCCTAACTGGTTGAGTAGCCTCACCAACTACTACGTCATGTAAGCTTCAAAGCCTGAGCTATTTTCAACTTTTTCTTTCTTTCAGTCTACCACGATCAATGTCACCAAGTTTTGCCATTTACACTTCCAAAATGATTCTCTAAACACCCTTCATTCTTACGGACACTACCCAGAATTAAACCTTATCATCTCTTGCTGAAACTATTACAATAGCTGCCAAACAAGTCTCCCTGTCTCCACTCTCAGCACCCTCCATCTCACCTCTTACACCACTGCTGGAGTAACTGCTCTCAAATCCAAGTCTGCTCATCCCCAGTGCCTGCCTAAAAATCTGACTGCTGAACTGTCATTCTGGGAATTCCTGAATTACCTGGGGTGCTTCTTAAACTGAAGCCCTAATGAATCAGATTTTCTGGCAAAGGAAACCAGGAATTTTGCATCTTTAAATAAATCTTATGAAAATTAGTAGCCAAGAATCCCTGGAGTACCCAGAAGAAGTTCAACTCCTTGGCATAGACTACAAGCCCTCTTTGATAAACTGCCCTGATCATCCTGGGCCACCCCATCCATGTATCTTTCACTCCAGCCACATGGGCGAATGGTCAGGTCCCAGCAGCACAAGGCCTTTTACCTTTCAGTGCATATGCACGTGGGTTCCTTCTGCCTGAAAGGCCTCCCTCTCTTGTCCATGTGGTACCCTGCTCTAATGTGCTCTCCTATGGGGAGACCCTCTTCCTAAGATACCCTTCTCCACTCCATGCCCTATTCCAAGTAGCCATACTTCTCTATGTTCCCACAACCATTGTCCACACCTCTCTGATAGCACCTCTAATTATAGCATCGTAATTATTTGGGTATGTATCAGCCTCTCCTGATTCTGAGAAATACCACTGTTGTTGAGACACCACTTTCTGTTGTTCTTCTTTGTGTCAAACATTAAGCTAAGTGCTGGGAATATATTACAGGGACACAACAAATGTGAATTAAATGAATGCCATCAACACGAAATGTACAATTTCCTATGAGAACAAAGAGGAAGGGATGATTTCTAATGACTGGGACTGACATCTAAATAGAAGTAAAAAACAGAGAAATCTTCAGTGACAGATGCTGTTGGTTGTCTATTCCCTCATGTATTCTCCCTTTCTTCCTTCCTGCTACCAGGAATGGGGACGTAATGGTTAGAGCTTCAGCAACCATCTTAGGCCATAAGGCAACACTTTAATGGTAGCAGAGGAGAACACTGGGTCACAGATGATATCATGAAGCTTTTACATCAACCCCACAATGTCAATGCCCAGATACTCTGTACATAAAAGAAAAAATGGCTTGTATCTTTTTTGAACCACTGTTAGTTGGGATTTTATACCATTTGCAGCTGAAATTATTCCTAATTGATATTCATGATGACAAATCCCAGAAGCCCGACTTTAATGGAGAGTCAGGATCTGGGTAGCCGAGATAGTGAAGAATAACATTTTCGGCTTGAGGAATATTTATGTATTTGGGAAAGGAATAAACAGAAGGAAGCAAACCTTGCTTGTTTGGTTATTTGTTCCAGAAGGTGCTTCAAGAGATTGGAGTCTGGCTCAAACTGCAAGTAGCTTGAAATGTGTTTATTTTTCTTGACTTGGTGGGTGACATAGTTGGAGGAGGGTACTGGGAGCAGCGATCTAGCATGCAACCTGTATTGGAAGCTTTTGGAGGGACACAGGGAGGTCAGTATGAAGATGGTGGCTGGGGGACAAGGTGGGGAGTAGGGAACAGAGTTATTCTCACTGACTCTGGTTTGGGGAGATGATGCCAATTCTTGGGTCAGGCCCTTGCATGTACTTGTTTCAGTACAGCTCTGGGTGTTCAAGGCACAGTCTACACCTTTGCATATCCCTGGGCTGCTTTGGGAAATTTCAAGTTCATATTGCACAAGGTTGAGAAACCACTTTCCTCTGGGCAGGGCTGGTGAATAGGGCCTGAAGGTGGGGATGGGGGCTCCGCTCTGCCAGACCTAATGCAGAGATGGAAAGAAGAAAGATAGGGAAGAGGGAAAAGGGGGTGAAAGGAAGGACGTTAAGGAAGGGAGAGAGGAAAGTGTAAAAGAATGAAGCTGGGAGGCAGAGGGAGAGAGACAAAAGATGTGCATTCCACGGAAAATGGCCGGTAGAGACGAACAATCCACAGTGGCCTCAGGGTGGAGGAGCCAGAGAGGAGAGTTGGTGAGTTGACCTCCTTCAGGTGACTTTAAAATTCATTTTGATTTTTGGTTCTTCCTGCCTAAGCTGTGTCCACCTCTGTCATTTTTCTTTGAATCATTCCAGCCCTTCTAGCCGTCCAGAAATTTCCTCTCACCACTGCAAACCAAGGACCCCAGGAAACAATAAGCCAATGGACAGCTCCTTCCAGATTCCTGCACTAATACCAAGATCCTAATGTTTATTAAGCAAATAATGTGTGATGATTACTTCATGACACCTTGAACCCCTCCTGTCAGGTTCTGGCCCTACGCATGTAACAGATTATTTTTCAGCCCAGGTGCTAACCATCATCTCCACACATGAAGCACTTACCGTGTACCAAGCATCTCCCTCAGCCCTCTTCATGGAATTTCGTCTTCACCCCAATGCCATGGGAGAAGGTATTACTATTAGCCCCATTTTGCAGAGGGGAAAACTGAGGCCTGGAGGTATTATGCAACTTGCCAAAAGCCGCAGAGCTGCTGAGTGGCAGAGCAGACAGGGCAGGATTGAAACCCATGCCTGTCCGCCTCCAAAGCCCACACTCTTAATCTCTATGCCTCACTGCCTCCTGCCTCATGGAATGACATGCTTCATTCAGTCCCTGTGTTGAGGTTAGAGAGTAGGAGTCTGTGCTGTACTTTATTTATGGGCGCCTTCTCCATCAACTCCATGCTAAATGAGTCCTCTGTTTTTCTCGGGTCCCTCATGGAACAAATGACTCTCAAAATCTCTCTGCAACCTGGTCCCTGGCCAAGTGGCAGTGACCTTCCTTCCGATGGTCTTAGTTCCTGCCTGATGATCCCTTTCAGTGACCTAAGGGGATTTTGCACAGACCAGAAGTGCCATGTCAGCTAGAGTCTCCCAAATGACTTCTAAGTTTCCTTTTCAAAAGCAAATTTTTATTCCCAGAGGTCATGTTTTGTCCTCAAGACCGTACTTCACAGATGGTTTCTCCCTCCCAATTTTCTGAACAGTCTCTCACCCTCTGAACCAGAAACTTTACTTTAATCCAAACATGTAGCCATAAGGCTCTTTTTGCAGCATTGAAGCATACACCTAACAGAATTTAGAAAGGAGGGGAAGAGAAAGAATGACAGGATTTCTTTTAACCAGGTAACTGCAAAACTGAATCAACATCTCCCGAGTGTACTTTATAAAAGAGCCATCAAAAAATCAGGACCACAGACAAGAACTTGCAAATCTATTTTTACATGATGTATTTTAAAAATCAACAGAGAAAAAACACTAGCCATTATTTCCAAAATCTGTGGTTCACTTGTGAGCAGTAGAGGGAGGAGGGGAGAGTGGGAGACTTTAGACCCCTGTTACCCATTTAAGCAAAACCCTTACCATGGCATACAAAGCCCTAGTACACTCAGGCCCCTGGCTCATCTCAAGCCCCTCACTCCCTGTGCTCTAGCCCCACCCACTTTCTTGCTATCCTCTAAGCAACATTCCCTTTGCCTGGGACATTCTTCTTCCAGATAATTGCATCCCTGCTTTCTCACTTCATCCTGGTCACCACTCAAATGTCATCCTCGCAGAGAGCCCTTGCCTGAACTTATTCACCTCATCTAAAGTAGGAGCCTTCTCCTCTCTCCGGCCACTCTGCTTTATCTTTTATTCTAGCACTTATCACTACCTGACATTAGGCATGTGCACATTTATTGACATGTTTATTGCCTGTTCTGTGCTCTTGATTATCTTCTGTGCTTGGTACATTGCCTGGCATGGAGAAGGCCCTCAACAAAGAAAGAGATTGCATGCTCATAACCACTCTATAAAGGAAGTCTTATCAGAGGAACTGAGCCACTGAGAAGTCAGTTTGTTCCAATAAAAGTTAGAACTGGATTTGAATCCTTGTTTGTCTAAAAATAATCAGCCGGTGGGCCTTGGAAGAAGACGAAAAGGGAACATCAGGAAGGTGAGGGTCCAAAGATCTAAAGAAGTCCCTGAAAACACATCCTTTACCTGCCCTCGGGGGTGGAGGTGGGAATGCAAAGGCAAACCTGCTTCCAAACCAAAAAGCCCAGCTGTGTGAATTAGTGCCACAGGCACCACAAGATGAAGGAGAAGGGCCCCTCCTCCCGGCGGCCCCGCGGGCGCGCTCACCTTGTGGCCGTTCACGTAGAAGAGCAGCTCCGTCGCGGCGTGCACTGCCTCAGCCATGCTGGAGCGGGTCTGCGCGGGTCAGACTGCGGGGCTCGGGGAGACCGAGAAGTCCCCTGAGAGGAGGCGGCGCTTCCCAGAAGTCGCCGCGCGGCGCCTAAAGGGCGAGTAGGTCGGGGATTGCGAGAGCCTCAAGTGCAGCCAACAACCCCGATGAAGAAAGACGTGGTTATGATCTAACGTTCAGTGAACTTGTTTGCAGGAAAAACTCTACTTACGCGGACGCCTCTAGAACGCTCTCTGGACTGAAATCATTCGGCGAAGACCCCTTCATTTCCCCTTCTGAGGCACTCAGCATCTGTTCACACTCGCTTGGTTCTTAGTCCTATAAGGTCCAGTGGTGTCTCTGGCCGTCTTATATAATCGAGGTGGCTTCCCCGTTAGATTTTAAGTCTCGGAGGGTTGGGAACAGCTTGTACCTCCCCTAGGACTAGGCGTGCTGCATTCCAGTGCTCAGCAAACACACTGCAACGGCCCGCAGAAGAACGTAAGGACAGCAAATGGTTTTAGAACTTTATCTTACAGCTTTAGAAGTAATTATTCAAGTTTCCTTTTAAAATCAAGAAGGAACTCTTAGAGATAAACTTTAAAAACAAGTCTTATCACTTCACAGTTTACCCAGATATCAAGAAAGTTTATCCAGTAAATATCAACAGATATGTAGACTATCTTGGAAAACTTTTATATAAATAAAATTTGGAAAAGACCGAAAAATGTGGAAATGAAAATTAGCCGTAAGCCCACACTTTAGAATTTACCACTAACTTTTCGGGTGTGTCTTTCCTTCAAAAAAATCTGCACTCTTAACGTCTTATAAAAACTCAAATGGGATTAAACTTATTTTTGTAGACCTTTTTTCACTTACACCTAAAACACTTTCCCTTGTCATTCTATGTAAAGACAAAAATTTTATTCTGAAAATCTCCAGTATTGGTGCATAAAAGCGAAGAACACAACTAGTAGCCCATCCTCCTCGCTGAGCTTTAATAATGATCAACATACTTGCCATACTCTTACTTTTTAGAGTATTTTAAAGCCAATCCCAGATACATTATTTTACCCCTAAATATTTTAGTATAAATTTTTTGAATTCATATCTATTGAGATATATTCACATATCATGCAGTCATACAAAACAAAGCTTACATTCAATTGTTTACAATATCGTTATATAGTGCATTCATCACGAAAATTAATTTTTGACATTTTCATTACCACACACACAAAAATAATAAGAATAAAAATTAAAGTGAAAAGGAACAATTAAAGTAAAAAAGAACACTGGGTCCTCCCCCTTTTTTTTCCTTCCCCCATTTTTCTAATCATCCATCCATAAATGAGACAAAGGGGAGTATAGTCCATATAGCTTTCCCAATCACATTGTCACCCCTCTTAAGCTACATTTTTATACAATCGTCTTCAAGATTCATGGGTTCTGGGTTGTAGTTTGATAGTTTCAGGTATTTACTGCTAGCTATTCCAATTCATTAGAACCTAAAAAGGGTTGTCTATATTGTGCCTAAGAGTGCCCCCAAAGTGACCTCTAGGCTCCTTTTGGAATCTCTCTGCCACTGAAGCTTATTTCATTTCCTTTCACACCCCCCTTTATGTCACGAAGATGTTCTCCATCTCATGATGCTGGGTCTAGATTCCTCCCCACGAGTCATACTCCATGTTGCCAGGGGATTCACTCCCCTGGGTGTCAGATCCCATGTAGGGGGAAGGCAGTGATTTCACCTGCCAAGTTGGTTTAGCTAGAGATAGAGGGCCACATGTGAGCAACAAAGAGGCATTCGGGAGGAGGCTCTTAGCCACAGTTATAGGCAGGCCTAGCCTCTCCTTTGCAGTAACAGTCTTCCCAAGGGCAAGTCCTGTGATTGAGCACTCAGCCCATCAAACCACCAGTCCCCTATGTCTGTGTGCATGTCAGCAACCATCGAGGTGGGGGAGCGCAACACCCCTGCATTCTCCACCAGCTTCTCAAGGGGGTTCTGCATATTTTTTTCATTTTTTTTTTAATTAACACTTTTTTTAAAAATCAACTATATAAAAAAAAAATTTTAAAAGATACAATTAGAAAAAAATTTCAAACAAACCATAACAAGGGAGTCCAACATGTTCCTACTCTACCCCAAGAAAATTACCTAATAAAGCAACATTTCTGTGAACTTGTTCTTACCATACCCATCAGAAATTAACAAACCATAGTCATTCCTAGGCATTCCCAGAACGTTAAATTTACCCACGATAGCTTACCTGTTCTTATTGGGTTATCGTTCCCCCTTCATTAATTGCTCTCTATCACTACTTCCCCTACATTCTACATTATAAACCATTTATTTTAGGAGTGTGTTGTTTAACCTCCATGTTTGTGAATTTTCTAAATCTCTGATGCTTATTGAGTTCTAATTGTATTCCATTGTGGTCAGAGAATGTGCTTTGAATAATTTCAATTTTTTTAAATTTATTGAGGCTTGTTTTATGTCCCAGCATATAGTCTATTCTGGAGAAAGTTCCGTGATCACTAGAGAAGAATGTGTATCCTGGTGATTTGGGAAGTAATGTTCTATATATGCCTGTTAAATCAAATTCATTTATCTGATTGTTTAGGTTTTCAATTTCCTTATTGGACTTCTGTTTGGTTGATCTCTCTATAGGGTTGATCTATCGATAGGAGGGAGTGATGTGTTGAAGTCTCCCCAGTTATTGTGGAAACATCAATTGCTTCCTTTAGTTTTGCCAGTGTTTCTCTCATGTATTTTATGGCACCATGTTTGGGTGCATAAACATTTATGATTGTTATTTCTTCTTGTTGAATTGCCCCTTTTATTAGCATGTAGTGGCCTTCTTTGTCTCTCATAACGTCCTTACATTTAAAGTATGTTTTATCTGAGATTAATATTGCTACTCCTGCTTTCTTTTGGCTATAGCTTGCATGAAATATTTCTTACATCCCTTCACTTTCAATTTCTTTGTGTCCCTGTGTCTAAGAGGAGTCTCTTATATGCAACATATTGATGGTTCATATTTTTTGATCCATTCTGCAAATCTATATCTTTTAATTGGGGAGTTTAATCCATTTACATTCCAACGTTATTACTTGAATTGGCCATCGTATCCTTTGGTTTATGTTTGTCAGATACATTTTTTTCCTCTCTCTCTTATTGTCCTTTAATGAACCAATATTGAATCTCTTTAGCACTGAAACTTTCTTCATCTCTCTCCCTCCTTTCTTTGCTTCTCTGTCAGTAGGGCTTCCTTTAGTATCTAAAGCAGGGCAGGTCTTTAATTAGCAAAATCTCTCAGCCTTTGTTTGTCTGTGAAAAATTTCAGCTCTCCCTCAAATTTGAAGGAGAGCTTTGCTGGATAAAGTATTCTTGGTTGGAAATTTTTCTCTCTCAGAATTTTAAATATGTCAGGCCACTGCCTTCTTGCCTCCATGGTGGCCGCTGAGTAGTCACTACTTAGTCTTGTTTCCTTTGTATGTGGTGAATTGCTTTTCTCTTGCTGCTTTCAGAACTTGCTCCTTCTCTTCAGTATTTGACAGTCTGATCAGAATATGTCCTGGAGTGGGTTTATTTGGATTTATTCTACTTGGAGTTCACTGCACATTTATGCTTTGTGTATTTATGTTGTGTAGAAGGTTTGGGAAGTTTTCCTCAACTATTCCTTTGAATACTCTCCCTAGACCTTTACCCTTCTCTTCCATTTCTTGGACACCAATGAGTCTTATACTTGGATGTTTCTTTTTATCTATCATATCCCTGAGGTCTATTTCAATTTTTTTCATTTTTTTCCCCATTTTTTCTTTTGTTCTTTCATTTTCCATTCTGTGGCCCTCAAGGTTGCTGATTTGTTGTTCAGCTTCCTGTAGTCTTGTAGTATGAGTATCCAGAATGTTTTTAATTTGGTCAAAAGTTTCTTTTATTTCCGTTAGATCATCTATTTTTTTATTTACTCTTCCAATTTCTTCTTTATGTTCTTCTAGGGTCTTCTTCATGTCCTTTATATCCTGTGCCATACTCTCATTGTTTATCTTTAGTTCTTTGATTAATTGCTGAAAGTACTGTGTCTCCTCTGATCTTCTGACTTGGATGTTTGTGTTTGGGTTTTCATATCATCTGTTTTTTTCATATGCTTTAAAATTTTCTATTGATTTGGCCTCTTGGCATTTGCATTACTTGATAGGGTTCTTTTAGGATATGTAGGATTCTTCAAAGACTAATCTCTAATTTGTCAGATGTACACCTTGGTGGCATACACTTTCTCAAACTAGCCAACAGATGGTGTCCATGAGTCACCTATTTCCCTCAAGTCAGTTCTCCCCAACTTTGTCTTTGTGGTGTGGGGGTCTGATCCTTGTGGGGTCCAATTCGTGCACCAAGTTTGGGTGTGTTGTTGGTGCTGTCCGTTCTGAACGTGGGGCGTGTGTCTGAGCAGTTAGGGAGGGAGGGCAGCTTTAATAATCCAACCTCCCAGGTGTTCCTGGAGATTTAAGGCTGTTGCAAGAGTCTAAACCTTCATTTCAGTCTCACCACAGATTGTCTCTGCCACTGACCCACAAGTCCTTGGTATTGGCGTAGGGTCCCTGGGATTTCCAGGTGGGTCCCTGTTCCAAGCCCTGCCCTTCTAGGGCCTCTGCTGAGGGAAGGTTGAGGTACGTCACAAGTGTATGCCATCCCTCAAGGGAAGTTGTGGGCTGCTGGGCTGCATAGGTATGTTCCCAGCCTGCTGTAATGATAGCTGTATGGAGCATGTTAATTTCCCCCTTTTTGCACAGCTCCGCATTCCCAGCTCCAGGGCAATTAGCTGCGGGTGTGTGAAAGGCTATTGTACACGCCTGATATTGTGGCCTCTGTGCTTGTTGCTGGAAACACTTCCTGTCACACTGGGTATTTTGGCGCAGCTCTGGGCTGTGGTGCTGCTGCCAGGCAGGAGCATTCCCAGCCCTCCAGGAAGATGGCTGCAAGGGGTGAGGTTATTTTCCCCTTTTGGCTCACGTCTGCCTTCCCTACTCTGAGACAATTAGCAGCGGGTGCGTGAAAGGCTATTTTCCTCGGCAGATATTGAGGTGTTTGCACAGCCCGTTCCTGCGGCGCTTCACAGTGCAGTTCTCACTGCCATATCTGCAGCCGCTTTTGCGTTTTTGAAACAGAAGCAGTCTGCCTCGAAATGCCAACCCACAGTTTCCCCACACCGCAGCGTGGCTGCCGGATATTCAGCACGCTTACTCATTTCAGAACACAGACTCCCATTTTCACCAAGTGCACGGTCCCTGTGGATTTAGCTGACCTTGTCCAGCTATCGCATCACTGGAACTGGTTTCTGGATCACTTTCTGGCTTTTATCTAGTATTTTTCACAGGCGTGTTTTTTTGCCCTTACTCTCCTAGCTGCCATCTTAGGTTCTCCTGGATCTCATTTACTGCCTCTTACAAATATATTCAACTGTTCCTGATCTGTTAAACAACAAATAAAGTCAAACAACAGATGGGAACTTCCAGGGAAAATGGCAGAGTGGGAGCTCCAAAATTCAGTCCTTCCTCCAATAGAGCTAGTAAACAGACAGAAACTGGCTGAAACAAATGTTCTGGGGCTCCAGAGGCTGGAATAATACACTATATCATCTAGGGGAGAATAGGAGGAAGAGGCTGATGAGCTACTATAAAGAGCTATGAGAATCTGTCTCTTTGCAGCAGCTTCTGGTGCCTATCCCACACTCTTGTGGCAAGCAACCTTGGGATCCAGCCCCTGCTGGCTGCTTCTGACAGTAAGGGATATAAAAGTCCTCTTCCCCAAGGACAGGAGGAGGCACAGCCAAGCATTGATCAGAGCTATTGATTTGTGAATTCAGATCCCCAGGTCCTGGCTCTGACCTAGTGTTTCAACCGGCACCAGAGAAAGGTGGCAGCAGCCATTGTTTCAACCCCCTCCCCAATAGGGGCAGAGTCAGGGGAGATTTAAAGACACAGTTTGCTGAAGGACACCATCTGCCAGGCAGGCCAGGAAGACACAGCTTTGGGGAGCCATCAGAGAGGTACCTGACATCCATCCTGATCCCCTCCCAATGGCACTTTGCCCCTTCATGGGTCCCTGACCCTGTTTTGTTTGGGTAATACTGACTTGCAAAAGTCCTCTCCAGCATGACCCTCCTCCTAGACTTTGTCCTCCATGCAAAAGCAGCTACAGACAATGAAAGGAGTATAAAAAAACTATAGAGGCAAATCAAAAAGAAAACAAACAGAATAGAACAAGATTCCCAGAGAAGAAACAGAGGAAAGGAAGCTTTCTTCTGGGGGTGAAACAATTGCACAAAAAGTGCAATCTTAAAAATTGCACCACATATTGAGATGAAGAAGAGCTGAAAAATTGTGATCAGTTAAACACGGCTATTCTAAAGGTCTTAACACAAAGCCAATCAAAAATAAAACTCTATGCAAGAGAGAGAAACTGACCTTCAGAGTAAACTCACGAATATAATCAAATAATTAAACATCAGCAAAAAGTTACAGCCATACTACAAAACAGAAGATATGGCCCAGTCTAGGGAACAATTAAAACTTCAAAGGAGACACAGAATTTGGAACAATAATCAAAGTATTCAAATAAATCTCCTGAATCAATTCAAGGAGATGAAGGGAAATATGGCTAAAGAGATAAAGGATATTAAGAAGATACTGTGATAGCATAAAGAAAGATTTGAAAGTATAAAAAGAAACAGAAATTGTGGGAAAGAAAGATACAATAGAAGAGATTAAAAATACACTAGAGGCATATAGAAGCAGATTCAAACAGGCAGAAGGAAGAATCAGTGAACTAGAAGACAAGGCAATAGAGAAAAGAATGGAAAAAAATGAGCAGGGTCTCAGAGATTTGAGTGTCAACAGGAAGCATCCAAATATATGCATCATAGGTGTTCCAGAAGAAGAGATGGGAAAAGGGGCCAAAAAAAACACCTGAGGAAATACTGGCCGAAAATTTTCAACTCCTATGAAAGACAGAAATATACATGCCCACGAAGCACAATGTACTCCAAACAAAATAAACCCTAATCAACCTACTCCAAGGCACAGACTAATCAGAGTATAAAATGCTAAAGACAAATAGAGAATCCTGAAAGCAGAAAGAGAAAGGTTATTCATCAAATACAAGGGATCCACAATAAGACTAAATTCCTATACCCATCAGAAAACACGGAGGTGAGAAGGCAGTGGTGTGATATCTTTGAGGTACTGAAAGAGAAAAACTGCTGGTCAAAAATTCTTTATCTGGCAAAACTATCCTTCAAAAATGAGAAAGAGTTTAAAATATTCACAGATAAACAGAAACTCAGAGACTTCATCAACAAGAGATCTGCCCTACAAGAAACACTAAAGGGAGTTATGTAGGCTGAAAGGAAAAGTCAGGACAGAAAGGCTTGGAGTAGAGTGAAGAAATGAAGATTTGCAGTAAGGGTAGCTGAAACGGTAAAAAGAGAGACCAAATATATATATATATAATGTATAAAACCAAAGGATAAAATTGCTGAAGTACTACATTTACAGTATAACACTGAATGTTAATAGATTAAACTCCCAATCAAAAGACAAAGATTAGCAGAATTGATAAAAATGTATGATCCAAGTATATGCTGTTTACAAGACACTCAACTTACTCCCAAAGACACAAATAGTTGAAAGTGAAAGGCTGGAAAAAGGTATTCCACACAAACAGTAACCAAAAAAGAGCTGGGGTAGCTATATTAATACCAGACAAAATAGATTTTAAGTGCAAAACTATTATAGGAAACAAAGAAGGAGACTATATATTAATAAAAGGGGCAATCCACCAAGAAGATATAACAATCATAAATATATATATGCCTATCCACGGTGCTCCAAAATACATGAGGCAAACATTGGAAAAAACTGAAGGGAGAAATAGACACTGCTACAGTAACAGTTGGAGACTTCAATACACCACTCTCATCAATAGATAGAACATCTAGACAAAGGCTAAATAAGGAAACAGAGAACTTGAATAATATGATAAGTGAACTAGACCTAACAGACACATACAGAATATTTTACCCAAAAAAGAAAATTGCAGACCACTTTCTCTTATGAATATAGATGCAAAAATCCTCAATGAAATACTTGCAAAACAAATCCAACGGGACATTAAAAGAATTCTACACCATGATCAAGTGTTTTTTATCCCAGGTATGCAAGTGTGGTTCAACGCAAGATCATTCATGCAATACACCACATTAATGAATTGAAGGGGGAAAACCATATGATCATCTCAATTGAGGCAGAAGAGGCATTTGACGAAATCCAGCATCCTTTCTTGTAAAACACTTAGAAAACTAGGTATGGAAACTTCCTCACAGCTAACATTTATTTTATCTCATTTCTTGGCTCTCATCTTTTCATCTTTTTTAATGATTTGATCACTCTATTGTATTTGTGTCTAGCATCTTTTCTGCAAATAGGCTCATTTGAGGCTCATTTGAAAACTACAGAAGTGAAATTAAATTAAATATATATACATATATATATCTGTGACACAAATCTTCCTTGAATTAAGTTTCTCAGTTGTGTTACTGCAACAACCCTTGCCATGCCTGAAGAAGACTATTATTAAGTCAGTTTTTATTCTCCTCTTCTTAAGAATAATTGATTGTAAAAATTTTAACTCTTTCTTTATGTTCTGAAACAATCCCAAATTTATAGAAAGTTGCAAGTGTGATGAAAAGAACTTTATTTTCCCTGAATTGTTTTAGAGTAAATTGCTGAGCTGATGCCTTATCACCCCTGAACACATTAGTGTTTGGTCCTACATAACTGTAATACAACCCAATCAAAATCTGGAAATTAACCATAAAACATTGCTACTATCTCATCCTCAGACCCCCTTCAATATTTGCCAGTTGTTCCAGTCATGTCTTTTATAGCAAAAAGATCCAGCTCAGAATCTCGCTTAGCATTTTGTGGTCCTGTCTCTGTGGTGTCCTTCAGTCTGAAGTCCTCCATCTATCCTAGACATCCGTTACCTTGGCACTTATGAACATTATGGCCAGATACTTTGTGAAATGTCTCTAATTCTGAGTCAGGCTGATGTGTCCTCATGGTGTGCATCTGTGCTGGGGTGTTACAGAACTGATTCTGTGTCCCTTGCATCCTAACATCTGGTTTATGATTCCAGCGTTTCCCACTTGACTAAGATAGTGTCTGTTGGGCTTCTCCCTGGTGAAGTTAGTTTTTCCCCTTTGTAATCAGCAAGTATTCTGTGAGGATATTTTGAAACCACGTAAATATATTGCTCTTTATAAAACTTTCTTGTTGCTTACTTATTTATAACAATATGGCCTCAGAGTTTCCTATTTCATTAAGTGGGTGATCATTTGTTACTCTCATTACTTATTTAGTATTATTTATTATCATTAATTATTTTGATGCTTGATTTATTCCAATGATTAATTTCAGAGGAAAAGGGAAAAAAAAATGAGCCTGATTTATCTAATTTTGCCAGAAAGCAAGATGGGGCTCAAAGACTGATGGGACATGACGAAAGGACACAGAAGGGGATTGATGGGGCTCTCAATGGTTGAATCTGGTCACAAGTTGTACTCTTCATTTCTAAGACCAGTTTTCCTACCAGGCAATCATTTTTATTGCTCTTCTTTAAGCACTATTTTATTTTGCTATATTTGGCTAAACTTTAAAAAAAAAAAACAAAAACCTTCTAGGAGTCTCAAGATACTATCAGTAGTACAGTTGCTTCCTGATCTTTGTTTTTGATAGTCCTCTGATGAACTCAAAAAATTCTATTTCTTGAATTTACTCTACTCAATTGTTGGCCAGCAGGCCATTTTGCTTTCTTCCTGAAAGTAAACTTAGTTGTGAAGCCAAAATATCAACAGAAAGTCCTACTCTCTTTTTGCTCTCCCAAGTTAGAAACAAAAACATAAAAACTATAAAAGGAATAGACTCTCCAGAATCTACCTGACCATGACATTATCTCCGTCCTTAGGGAGGTCTACACAGGAAGCCAGATGATAACGAGAAGTTTCCTCATGAGCACAGAATCAGAAGGGAGATTGGTGGACTGACTCTTTAATGCAATTAAGCCAGCCAGCCTTACACGTTCATCTCAGTGTCAGCGGAGTACGGGAATATCTGAGCTCTCGTGGTATTTCCTGCCCACTGCCAGGATATACCTCTGTTCTTTCTTTTCTCCAAATTCACAAGCTTCCCAAACCCTTTTTCTGATTAATACATTAATATAGGCACTTCTTGGAAGATATTCCTAAAAAGTACTATGCAAATTTTAAAATGTATATGACAAACTCAATTTCTCTGCAGGATAAATGGTAAAAGAGGGATTACCACACCTAGAAAATATTATAAACTGGATTATCCAAACATTTGTTTATAAAACGCTAACATTAACAGATTAATGATCAATTGGTGGAAAAGGAGTCAGGATGTTTGCAGAAAGAAGAAAGAGAATGATGCATTTATAGAAGAAAGATGAGAGTCCCCCTATTAGAGGACCAAGTTGGAAACGATGGGTTGGCTCCCCAATAACAGCATCAATGATTTAGTATGAACAACTTTATTTGGGTAGATCTGCATATATCAGGTAAATCACAGGTAATTCAACAACAAAGTTGCAAAGTAAACTCTGCAGTGTGGTTCATCATCCAAGTCCATGGCAAAATAGTGGGTAGAGAAGGGGTGCTCTAAGCTACCACCCTCCTGGAACTTGTTCTCTGACAAGTCAGACAAGATTGCAGATACTCCCATTTCAGTTTGTGTTGCCATAGGACCTGACGGCTTCCCATGATGGTGGCTGTTGCATATTACAGCCAAACTATTCCAAACTCTGTTGACTGCATGCTAGAGAAAACGTAAATAAATGGTACATGCAATTCCAAATATGCCTGAGGTAAATGCAGGCAAAAGAAGAATATCTACACCCCTTTCCAACAAGAACAATTTAGGGTGGTGCTGATACCTACCCTTTCTTTGCCTATCACATTGCTGAATATTTAATAAATAATTTTTGGGTTAGCAAGTTTGAAGAAAAATCAGTGCCTTCCTACAGTGTAGGCCCTGATTTATTTTAAGTGTTTTAACTTCTCGTAAAAAAATATGAAATTATTTTACAGTGTTGATACAATTTGAGTCAGTAATACTACTACCAGGCATTTTTCCTAACTTAACATGAGGGGGTGGTGGGTGGGTTGGGGGTAAAAGGTGGTCAGGGAGGACATGACCTCAAAGAAGTATCTTACAGAATATATAGCCTCGAAGTGTCAGGAAAAGGCAGAGGATGCGGCAGAGGGGGTGTGCTATGCAGAGAAAACAGCAAAACCAGCAGGCTGGGGCTGGGGAATACAAGTAATACAGTTCAGAAGAGGAAGAGCAGGGAATTCCAGGAGATGAGGTGGGAAGTTAGTCAGGAAACATGGATGCCCTGTTCCAGCCCGTTGACACACTTGGAATGGATCTTGCAGAGGTGAGGATGCAGTCAAGGACTTTCTGCAGAAGAAAGGCACAGGCAAGCTTGAGATTTATATAGATCTATCTAGTGACTGTGTAGAAGGTGGATTTGAAGAAAAGGCAGGACTTTGACAGCAGACCACTTGGGAGGCTGCTGCAATAATGAAAGCATCAGGGGATGAGGTCCTGAGCTGGAGGAGTAGTCATGGGGATGGAAATGAGGGGATAGATTCAAGACTTATTTCAGATGGAAATTAGAGGCACTTGATGATGAAATGGTAAGGAAGTATCTATGGTCTTTTCCTAGCTTGGGTGATTGGAGCCATGTCTCCCTCGTTCTATTTTTCCAGAGCCTGGCCAATGCCTGGCACAGAATAGGTGCTGAATCAATGATTTCATAGATTAATTTGTAGTGCTATTAATATTATATTATTTTAATAATTGTATACCATTGTGATGGTTGGGTTCATGTGCCAACTTGGCAGAGTGATGGTACCCAGGTGTCTGGTCAAGCAAGCACTGGCCTAACCGTTACTACAGGGACATTTATGGCTGGTTAATAAACCAGAAAAGGCTGCTTTATTAAATCATCAGTCAATTGGCTAAGTATATCAATGAAGGGCATGTCTTCCACAATAAGAGAATGCAATCAGCTGGATTTCCAATCAGTTGAAGACTTTTAAGCGAGACAGATAGAGGACCTTCAATTCTTCTTTGGCTAACCAGCGAAGCATTTCCTAAGTTCATCAAAGTTGCCAGTTCACTGCCTGAGGAGTTCATTGAACATCTTCATTGGAGTTGCCAGTTTGCTGCCTGCCCTATGGAATTTGGACTCGTGCATACCCACAGTTGTGTGAGACACTTTTATAAAATCTTATATTTATAGATAACTCTTGTTGATTCTGTTTCCCTAGAGAACCCTAACTAATAAAACCATAAATTTGCTTTTGTTTACCCCCAGTTGTTTACCACTTTGCAATTAGCAAAGACCTTTCCAGTACATTACCTCATTAAGCTTCAAAACAACTCCATGATCGAGGTATTATTATTGTTGTTCCCATTTAGAATGAGGAGTTAGGGAAGGAGGCTAAAGCTCAGAGAGGTTAAATAACCTGATCAAAGTTACAATTAGTAAGTGGTGGAGCCAAGATCCAAAAACATAGTTTTTGACTCTAAATTCCACACTCTTTATTATACAACAATTCCAGGTTTTGAACAAAATGGGGAAGAAACCATCCCAAATGGAAAATCATCATTCAGTTTATCCACAATATACCAAGGCATAATTAGGATAAGTTACAGAAGAATTGTGTATAATGGATTTCCATTTGTGGTAGGATATCCTCATCATTCTATCTTCTAGGCAGATAGAAAGCCACCAACATTTTATTCCTATTTCTTCTGGCAACAAATTCTAATACTTGAAAACCTCCTAGAAGCTCCTTGCAGCTGTGGCTCCCAACAAGAGGGCATGCAGGTCTGGGTCTGAGGGAAGGAGGCTGCTGGCAAGTCACTGTCTTAATGAAAATTTGGAAGTTCTAGTAGTTCAAATCAGTTCAGCACCCATGTGCTGAGCACAGGCATTGCCTCCCAGGCCACAGAGTCCACTAGGACATCGCTCATCGTCAGAAGGGGAGAGGGACCGTAGCCCACTGTAGCAGAGCAGTTATGAACGTATGCTCTGGATGCCTCAGACAGGCCTGCGTGTGTCAATCGGCCATGTGCTAGCTGTGTGACCTCGGGATAGTGACTTGTACTCTCTAAATCTTCATTTCTTCCTCTGTGGAAACACAGTGATGAGTTGGGGCTGAAGCCTCAGGACCACTAGACTCCAGGATGAGAAACCAGCAAAGGCTGCCTGGAGTTAAATTGTTTGAGGGAGATGGGGAAGGAAAGTCACCCTCACCATGGTGGGAGAACAGAACTTTGTTCACTGTGAGAAACTGAGGCTGAGGCAGAGCTTCCTGTTCATGACCAAGTCTGAGAGAAACTGCAGTCACTGCCCAGAAATTAGAAAATGGTCCAAGCCGGGTATGATATCCCGATGGACCAAAGGCCCAGAGCTGCTTAAAAAGGCCTGGTTCTAAACCAAGGAACTTGGGGGCCAGACCAGGGTACCCACAAAACCACCAGGGTTGAGATAAATAAATAAATGAAAGATGAATAAAAATAAAAGAAATGCCACTCAAGATGTACTTGCAAACTAAAATGTTAAAGCACACAAGAGAAGACTAGTGCCATGAGATAAAAAAAAAAGGGATAATTTATTAGCAAAGGATGGATATAATCAAGCAAATTGATGTGACTTTAATACAAGAATATTTAATATCATTGTGGTGGTTTGAAACTGTTATGTACCCCAGAAAATGCCATGTTCTTTTTAATCCATTCCTGTGGGTGCAGACCCATTGTAGGTGGGACTTTTGATTAGGTTATTTCAATTGAGAAGTTGCACCAAGGTGGGTCTTAATTCTTTTACTGGAGTCCTTTATAAGAGATGAAATTAACAGATGCTCATAGAGAAAAACCCCAAAGGAGCAAAGAGAGGACGCACAGAAGCTCATAGAGGGAGGCCACTGGAACCAGAAGCTGAAAGCAATGAAACCCAGGAGCAAGGAACCAGCAAACACCAGCCATGTGCCTTTCCCTGTGACAGAGGTGTCCCGGATGCCAGCAGCCTGTCTTCAGAGTCCAGGTGTCATCCTACTGATGCCCTGAGTTGGACATTTTCATGGCCATAGAACAGTAAATTGTATGTTAATAAATTACCATTGTAAAAGCCAACCCATTTCTGATATATTGCATTTTGGCAGCTTTAGCAAATCAAAACAATCTTCAAAGAAATACACCTATTTTAAAAGAATGGGAGAATGTGAAAAAAGCTAGGAATCAGGAATAAGAACATATGAAAAGATCCAATAAAGTAACCTGAGAATGGAAAATATAGTTGTTGAACTTACAAACTTTAGACTAGGCCCAGTCAAAAAGAGGATTAGTGAATCAAACAATCATATTTGGGGAACACTGAGAATAGAGCCCTGAGAAATACAGAATAAAAATGTGAAAGAGTAATGAGAGAAATGAAGAACAAATTGAAATATCCTTGCATATATCTAATAGGATTTTTAGAAGCATAAAATATGGGGAATAGAAGAGAGATGGTAACTGAGCATTTTCTAGAATTTAAAGTGATCTAGGTCCTCAATAAAAGTGTACACCAAGTGCTGAGCAAAATAAATACACATCTAGACATATTACGGTAATACATAAAGATAAAGAGAAGATATTAAAAAGTTACCAAGGAAAAAAGGTTACTTATAAAAGAATGACACCAGGCTTCTCTTCAGCAACACAAACAGAAAACTACGGAGCAATATCTTCACAAGCCAGATTTCCATAAACTTTCTGACAGATGCTAAAAAGGTTTCTTAACCACAAACCTCAGAAAAAAAACAGCAAATAAGCCAGAAGGAAGGAATGAGATATAAGAAGCAACTCTGTGGGAAGGAAGGTATACAATGAAAAGTATCTTATGTGAGTGTATGTGTAAATTCAACGCAAATGCTATATATAAATGGGCCAGCAATGTGTCTTACACATAGGAAGTATTCAATAAATGGCACCTATTCATCAGTTCTGAGGAGAAAGACAACCTCTGCACTTTGGGATATCTCTAGGCCACTTGTAAAACTCCTCCATAACATTCTTACTTTAAAATAATAGTACTGGGTATTTTGGTGGTATATTTACTTCCAGGAAATAAATCTAGATGGTATGTATTTTTTTTACCTGGTTTTACATATTAATTTACATATTCACCGCATTTGTGTATACAATTTCAGAGTCTGGTTTTTTAAACTTCATATGCTGCTATAATACACATTTGCCCATTTATTACCTAATCTCAATAACCATTACGTTAAATGACTATATAATATTAAGTCCCATTTAGGTAAATTTGCAACTTCAATTTTATAGAGAGATGCACTAGTATGAGACATCTACAAACTTCTAAAATTGTATTAGATTCTGCATCAGTAATTCCATAATCAATACTTAACCAGTAACTCCTAATTTCATTCATTTCCAGAAATAAATTTAAACTGACAAAATTTGGCATTTTCTAAGAACTTTACCAGGTGTGGAACTTTTCTGTGATGTTTCCTGGTGACGTTTTTAAGCCCAGAAAAAAGAAATTATTCCTGTTGCTTATATAATGAGGTATGGAACCACACATTTGTTTTTAATTTTCTAGAGAACATTCGAACTGACATTGTTATGGATGCTTCTTTAATATTAATCCCACTGTGGACATAGGACAGGTATGTGGACACCTTATTCTATGGCATCAGTGAGTAAGTATGTGAATGGTTCCGTATCACATAATACTTAAACAGGTTGAGATAAACAACTCCTCTCTTTCTTCTGTTTTCTGGTTGTCACTAAATAGTGTGTTCTAGTATCTAAAATTATTTTCTTATCTCTCCTTTTTTACCCTTTATAGTATGGAAGGAGAATTATTGAATTCCATTTATTCATTCAACAAACATTTATGGATTGCATACCTGTAAGCTCTACTCCAGACACACCAATCAAGTGGGGTCCATGAGTCTGAATTCTTAACACATTTTCCAGGAGTGGAAGTGCCCACTAGTAGATTGTGACTAACTTCCTAAAGACAAGGAGATTAGCTACAAACTTGTTACAGACAGGCAAGCGATGGCAGAGGCATAAATGAGGCAGTAGAAGTAGGAATGAGAAAGAGGAGACAGATGTTCAGGAATACTTAGGAGGTAAAACTGTCAATTGGCCAGCATTGGTAGGGGGCAGACAGAAATTGAGAGGAGAAATGGACAGAGAGTGGATCACAAATTTTTGGCACGGAGATCCATGTGCGTGGTGGTCCCAGGGACGGAAATTTCAGGTAAAGAAGGAGGTGCACACTTAAAAGAGGGAACTATGAGTTCAGCTTGGCTCTGTTGACTTTGAGGTGCCTGTAGGAGATCCAGGAGGAGGCGTGTCAAGAAGAAAACTGGATATCCAAGTCCCACGTTCAGGGCTCGGGTGGGAGATGTAGATTTGGCAGTGATCCACAGAGAAATGGTATTTGAAGCCACATGAGAATCCAAGATCAAGAAGAGAGTGAGGAAGAAGAGGCAGAATGTATAGATGGACCAAAGGTGAAAGTTTGGGACCTTAACTCCACAGTGAAGAATCTCAACAATTCAATTTTTAATATAAGCTGAATTTTTAGCATATCACAAATATGAACAAATAAAATGTTTAAAAGATTATTTTGGCACAACATGCACAATTCCTAACATTAATTCTTCTTAAACCTAAGATTTGAGGACTAAATTATATTTAAACATCTGCTAAATTAAAAATCTTATCAGATTATGTTAGAATTTAAGTCCTTGGAATGAGGGAAAGAAGGGGAATGATGCTGGGATATGAACCCACTGCCAAATAAACTGGCTTGGGCATTCTCCCCTGAGAGAGAACAAATCCAAGACCTTGGTTGCCAACCTTAGACTTTAGAACCCTGGTAACTGGAGAGAGGGTTGAAGACTATTCAAATGACTCTGAGATACATGAATTTTGTTCCAGAATTTGGACCAGAGAATTGGATCAGTTTCTAAGATCATTACTGTGCAAATGATTTATCTCAAAGCACTGCAGATTACCATTGTTTTTAAAAGTGAGTCCAGGCATTTTTCTAAAATCCACCCAAGAATATCAGAAAGGTATTACTTGCATCTGCAAGTAGTACCTAGTGAACTAGAGAGATCTAGACTCTAGAGGGAGTCAGTCACTTGAACGAACTACATCTTTAGATGACACTTGGAAATACTTATTGCAGCATGCAAAAGTGAGGTTCAGTTATTTCTGTGTTTCATATTGAAGGGACATTTACTCAAGGCCTTAGACTTTTTACCCTATAGGAGCTGAAATATTCTCCTGAAGGAGTCGTATACATCCATGGTCCAAAGGATTATTGCTGTTGTTAAGCCAACCCATTAGATGGTGGTAGTGGGATTAATAGTAGTAGTAGCTGTAGTACTGTAGCAGGAGGTTTGTAGAGTACTTAGTATGTGCTCAGCCTGATGTTTTCTACTATATAGATATGAAATCATTTAATGCTTGGAGACAGAGGCTTAGAAAAGTTAAGTAACTTATCCAAATTATATAGCTAGAGAGTAGCAGAATCAGATTTGAAGCTATGCATTCTGCTAATCGAGTACATGCTGGTCAAATAGCTTTATATTTACTCTATTAATAATTTTTACAATTTCCTGATCATCTAACATTTCCAGGAATTGTTCACAGAGCTTCACATACATTAAGGCGTTTTATTCTCAAAATGGTCACTCTGGAGAGAGGAGTGGGGAGCAGGCTGCTGAAAGGAGGCCTGGAGCTCCAAGAGCCTCCTAAATTAGAGCCATCAAGGTCTGGGTATTGGGTTCCACTGAGGAATTCTTCCTTCTGCTCAATCTATGGCCCCTCCATCTATTTCACTCAGGGAATCTGGCACAGGCGTCTTCTCTGTGCTTATTTGTTCCAGTGCTCCAGCTAATTAAATTGATTCATTAAATAATCTTTGAATCCACAAGGAAACTGAAAATGAGATACAAAGCCTTGTGGTACCAGAGAGAAGCTCTCTCCCAGCAAGCGAATATAGCTCAGCTGAGCTCCAACTGGGGTTTTAAGCAGCGAGTGTGAACTGCTCACTACAGGTACGAATCCCCAAAAAACAGACAGAGGCTTTGGGTGACGGCTGACCTTGGAGAGCCGGAGGGTCGCCTGGACTAGGTCTGAAGGGGACTATCTGTTTCTTTTTTGGCTCAGTGGAGAAAGCTCCAGTCATTTTTAGTTTCCAGGGCTGTGACTCAGAGAAGGGTGGAGACAGCACAAGCGGAGAAAGAGACCATTGAAATGCTAATGACCTCCCCCTAGGGGGTCTCCCTTCTCTAAGAGGAAAGGGGTGGGGCCCTTTCCATTCAGAACCAGACCCCAGAGCCTGGAGTAACACGGCCATACTTCCTCACACTAGTCAAGAATTATAGGCTAACAGGAATCACCTGCTGGGCAGAAAAGCACAGTGACCTGAGGCATCACAGGGTGGAGCAATTTTCTAAGACACACCCTCAGGGAAACCAGATACTGAATATTTCTTCCCTCTGGGACCTGAGCCTGTTCTGGTCTGGGAAAACCCGATTTGGATAACCAAGGAAACCATGCCTAGACAACAGAAAATTAAAACCCACATTAAGAAAAACAAAGTTATGGCCCAGTCAAAGGAACAAACGTACACTTCAACTGAGATACAGGAATTTAAACAACTAAAGCTAAATCAATTCAAAAAATTTAGAGAAGATATTGCAAAAGAGATAGAGGCTGTAAAGGAAAAACTGGGCATATATAAGGCAGAAATTCAAAGTTCAAAAAAACAACTAGTAGAATCTATGCAAATGAAAGGCACAACACAAGAGATGAAAGACACAATGGAAACATACAACAGCAGATCTCAAGAGACAGAAGAAAACACTCAGGAACTGGAGAACAAAACACCTGAAAGCCTACACGCAAAGGAGCAGATGGAGAAAAGAAGGAAAAAATATGAGCAACGTCTCTGGGAACTGAAGGATGAAACAAAGTACAATCATGTACGTATCATTGGTGTCCCAGAAGGAGAAGAGAAGGGAAAAGGGGAAGAAGCAATAATAGAGAAAATAATTCATGAAAATTTCCCATCTCTTATGAAAGACATAAAATTACGGATCCAAGAAGCGCAGAATACTCCAAACAGAAGAGATCTGAATAGGCCTACGGCAAGACACTTAATAATCAGATTATCAAATGTCAAAGACAAAGAGAGAATCCTGAAAGCAGCAAGAGAAAAGCGATCCATCACATACAAAGGAAGCTTAATAAGAATATGTGCGGATCTCTCAGCAGAAACCATGGAGGCAAGAAGGAAGTGGTGTGATATATTTAAGTTACTGAAAGAGAAAAACCACCAACCAAGAATCCTATATCCAGCAAAGCTGTCCTTCAAATATGAGGGAGAGCTCAAAATATTTTCTGACAAACAGACAATGAGAGACTTTGTGAACAAGACACCTGTCCTACAGGAAATACTAAAGGGAGCACTACAGAGCGATAGAAGACAGGAGTGCATGGTTTGGAACACAATTTTGGGAGATGGTAGCACAAGAATGTAAGTACACTGAACAAAGATAACTATGAATACAGTTGAGAGAGGAAGGTGGGGAGCATGTGAGACACCAGAAGAAAGGAAGAAAGATAAAGACTGGGACTGTGTAACTTGGTGAAATCTAGAGTATTCAACAATTGTGATAAAATGTACAAATATGTTCTTTTATGAGGGAGAACAAGCAAATGTCAACCTTGCAAGGTGTTAAAAATGGGGAGGCATTGGGGGAGGGATGCAATCAACATAAATTAGAGACTGTAACTAATAGAAAAAAAAAGAGACAATGGAAGGTATCTAGATTCTCTAATACATATTTTCAAATAAATAAATAATAAATGAATGAATTGAAGAACGAATGAACAAATAAATGGATATGATAATTTGTCTTGGATCTCCAATCCAGGTAGATAGTAATACTAATATTTATAACTGCTAGGCACCATAATAAGTGTTTTACATGAATTCTTTGTGTCAATTTTGTTTACATAGCTCTCTAGTCTTTAATCTTTCCTTTAAACCTATTTTCTTACATGTCTCTTTCTGGCATCACCTTAATTCTTTCTCACTTTCCCACATTCATTAATTATATTTGCATATGCAAATATCTCTGCATATATAATTTCAGCAGCTTATAAGGCATATCTTCACTGAAAAAAGATTATATGTTTTTAAATTAACGGCGCCCTATAGTCTTTCTTAGCTGTTTACCATTTTTTCTTTTGGGGGGTGTATGTGTAGGAAGTGGGAAGAGAAGGGTCTGAAACAAATGCTCTACAGAAGTTGCAAGTTGCTAGTGGATAGTCATTACACACAGCATGAAAGATGAATATGGTTTCTCCTCTCTTCCCCATATACCATTAGGACTAATCAAAGATGGAATCACATGGACATTTCTTTCACAAAAATGTTTCAACTTTGGCTATTACTCCAACATAATGCTAGAATGATAGTGTGGGAAATAAACTCTGCCATGTTTTTTACTATCACAAAGCTAGATGTTAGGGAGATGGCCTAATCCATTTTCACTTATATATGATATTTTATAACCTTCACCTTCAAAAAAGCCATTAAGACTCAACCTGTCTGCATTTCTGAGAAAAATTTCTAGTTACCCTCACTGACATGGGCAAAATGGTAAACTTCGGAGTCTCTAATGCACAATATTGTGCTTTCCTTGCAATCCAATTCCATGCAATGGTTGTAATACTTTGCTATTTAATCCAGGAGAAGTGCTGGCTCAGCAGCTATCATGTTTTTCATACTCACAGGACTAAAATTTTTCCCACTATCCAAGATGAGTCTATACCCAGTACAGCAGTATAAATTACCTGGATAGAAGGAAATAAACAATGTTTCAACCCAAAGGCCACTTCTCTGCCCTTGGCACATCTTCCTCATTCATAGCCAGGATCCTCCCTGCTAAAAAAAAAATTATATAAATTGAACAGTTGTTATTGGAAGACATTCTGGATGCTTTTTGGGAGTGCATTCTTGGGAAAAATGCAGAGCAGGAAAGCAGTGAACAAAAGGGATAAAGGGCTGAGGAAATCCCTACAAGAGGTATAAATTACATGCAAAAAATGCACACATCTTGTGAGCAAAGGCACTGACTGCCTGTGGTGGCTTGGAGCTACGTACCCCAGAAAAACAAGTTCTTAAACCTAATCCATTCCTGTGGGTACAAACCTTTCTAAATAGGATCTTTTGATGAGGTTACTCCAGTTAAGGTGTGGCCCAACTGAATCAGGATGGGTCTTAATCCTATTACTGAAGGCTTTGTAGAGAAGGCCATATAATATAGAGACAGCCAGAGGGGAGCAGCAGTAGCTGAAAGCCAACAGAACCTGGAAGAGAAGGGAGAAACCAGAAGCTTCCATATGTATTGCAATGTGACAGATAAGCCAGGACTAAGGATCTCAAGTAACCAGCCCCAAATGACACAGTCTTCTGGGAGAAAGCATGCCTTGATGACACCACAATTCTGGACTTCTCCTAGCCTCAAAACTGTGAGCCAATAAATTCTCATTGTTTAAGCCAACCCGTTGCATGGTATTTGCTTTAGGAGCTGGGAAACTAAAACACTGCCTGTGTTCCAGAATATCTTTAAAAGAATGTTTAGTGAATAGCCTTGAAAGATAGAGACAGTGCCTCTCTTCAGAAAAATGGCAAGAATGCTTACTGTTTAGTATAATAAATATAATGTCACCTTCTGGGAGGCTTATTGCCCTTGATAAAAAACTTGAGTTCTCTGAGCTCAGGATTCCTCTCTTGTAATCAACCAATTGCATGTGAGGCATCAGCTGGCTTTCTTTGCACTGCCCTGTGTGAACTGGGGCTAGAGGTAACTGGCACAAATGCTGATAGTCTAGCTATTGCTATTGCTGTGAATAGAAAGTCTTTTGCCTCTGATCCAAGAGCCTCATCTCTTCTTGCAGCATCCATCAAACTGTAGTAGGCTAACTTGTCAGTTTAGAAGTAGAGCAAAATCTCAGACCTTTCACAGTTCTTGACAGTCACTAGATGATAGTAAAAATATTATGATTTTGGAAGGACTGACCCTGAAACAGAGGGAGCGTCTAGCATGAAGACTGGAGAAAGCATGTATGTGGGAGGCTCCTAGATGTAATCAGAATGTCACTGTATTATAATTACTTCTGGGTTTCTTTACACCAGTGGGTCTCACCTTCCTGGGATGGAGTCATAGATTCACTGAGAATCTGATGACAGCTGTGTTCTGTGAACGTACTCTCAAAATTCACATGTGACCATATATGCATTTTGCACAATATTTTGGGGGTTCATGGACCCTTAAAGACAGTAATTGAAATGAGTCAAAACCCCTGGTCTGGAATAATTCTCTCTGAGGTTATGGATCATAGGCTACTACTCAGAACATAGCAGAAATTCAATTAATGCTTCTAGAAAGGTGTGTAAAAAAATTAGAGAAAGAAATTAAAAAACCCAGGTGTTTCGTGTATAAAAAATCTGGGTTTTCAAAGCCAGCTTTTTTTTCTATATATAAATTATGCTGCTATTATAGATTTAACATTTTCCATAAAAGGAAAGTCTACGTTTTCTGCCTGTTCAGTAGTGTTTAATAGCAGTTTATTCTTGAGTGTATTAATATTTTTATGTTTTTTAAACTATTTTCCTTAAAACTGAAAATATTCACAAATGAATATGATTAGCCTTTCTAAATAAAAGAGCTGCTTTCTTAAGGGAAACAAGACCTTTTAAAGTAAAAAAAAAAAAATTAGAGAAAGAAAGAAGTAAATTAGAAGTCTAAAAACATACATTTACAATATAATAAAACACGATACCAAAGAGGACACTAGTTATGCCAGGCAGAAAAGAATAATAACAGAGGAGGTCCTGGTGAATCTCCAGCAAAGTAACCAGGAAGAGGTCTCAGGAAAAAGAATAGATTTAGATGAGGTGGTTAGGAACATGGATTCTGTAACCAGACTGATCTGAGTTCAAATCCTACCACTTGCTAACTATGGGACCTTGAGCATATTACTGAACCACTCTGTACTTTGGTTTCCTTGTCTGTACAATGCACAATGATTATACTTATCTTAATGCCTACAGCATCTGCCATAGAACAATACAGGTATACAGAAAATACTCAATAAAAGATGGCTGATATGGTGGTGTCTAGCTATCAACCACAGTCAGTGACAAGGAAGGAGTACTTGCAATTTTGGTGCAATGAGGCTTATGCTGTGTAGCAAGAACCAGCAAAAACCTAGAGGAATGAGACCCAATAATGGAATCTGATAGCATTAAAAAAAAAAAATTACACAAAGGAGGCAGTAAACCATATGACAATAAGTAAAAATCCAGGAACCTACCTCATGAGAAGGAAGAGGGCAGAGAACATTTGGGTGATAGCACACAAAAAAATAAAAATAGTAATAATAATAAAAAAAGAAAATGTGCCTAAGGCTCTCTCATGCATTACATCATGGGCCACAATGCTTGCTGAAGGTAATTGTATAGATCTTTCCTAACTTACCCTTTTTGTTTCTTTGTTTGTTTTTTAATTTTAAACATGACTCTGATTTTTGGCTTTTCTTGGCATTTTATATCTGCCTCTGGTCCACCAGTTTTGGCAATAGGCTGAGACGGTCTACTTGTGGCTTACTGAATCCAGCTCACTGTTTGACTTTTGGCTCTGGCTGAGCCGCCTGACTTCAGCATTCTCTGCATCCTTTACTGTAGGATCCCTTCCACCCCCGCCCCATCCTACCAGTTGAACCAACATCTATCTCCCATGGATAGCACAGGCCACAAGGTCCAACAAAAGGTATGGATGGGGCTTCCCTAAGGCAGATTACAAAATGGGGGCAGAGGGAGGATAGCTCTGGGAAGAGATTCTTTAAATGCAAGGTTTGAGAAGGTCTATCACTACTAAAAGAAGAGGGCTGAGAAATTCTTGCATGCTCAAAAGTGAGAGGAATCAATTGCCCTCAAGATAACCACAAAGCCTGTGATATGAAAGTGACAGAATGTTGGGTTCAAAACAAGAAGAGAGGAGTGCAGAGCATGTTTCTCCAGGGCCACAGGCTTAAAAAACCCAGTTTCAGAAAGTAAAGGGCAATGATGAACCCTCTACCACCAGCCAGAAACTGTAAAAATGAAAGATAGCACAAAAGGCATAGGAAGCTCTAAGAAATTAAATTTGAAGAATATAATTTCAAATGTGCCCAGTGATGAAGAAATAAGGAGTCAAGGGTTGGGTGGGGATTGGGGATAGCACTGTAACCAGATTGATTTTGATCAGTTTATCAAATGTTCATCAAATTTTCAGGAAACAGAATTAAGATCTAAGAAGTATCTTGAAAGGACAGAATTCAAATATGAAATTTAATAAAGATAAGTGTGAAGAAAGAGAAAAAAGAGAAATGCCATTTTAAAGGCATTTCAGCTGAACAGCAGTTTATGAGTCATAAGTGATTTTTCCCTAATACTAAGAGTCTATGATTTTACAAGTATTAACAATATTTAAATAAAACTGTAGCAGCAACAGCCAGAACAAGAAACAAAAACAGAACCAAAAGGTCACTGCTTCTCTTGGCTGGTTCTAAGAATGTAAATAAAAGATTTTAAAGTCCTAATATTTCCAAACACCACTCCAGTAACATTGTAATTGCCTCAGACATCCATACACAGACTGCTTCAATAAGAACATGCTATGCAAATATATGTTACTCTAAAAGTCATCAGAAATGTTTGATACAGTGCCAAGAATATAATAGACATATGGAAAATTCACTTTACTTTCTGGCTGGCTGCCTCAGTTTTCCCTCCTGCTAAATAGAGATGGATAATACTTACCAATACAAGTCAAGTAGCCATGTGACTCAAGGTGTGGATTGTAAAGAGCAATAATTAAATCTTTCTCAAACCCTTTTGCCCAATTCCTTGGAGGAAAATGTTCTAGCCTCCCTTCTCCTCTTGTTAAGGACAACGCTGAAGTTGGTATTAAGTTTACATTTTCTTTACTTCTTCTACAATCTAAGAAGTTAGCTACTTACCACCTAAGGTTTCCACATCCTGTGCAGGGCTCAGGGAGGTTCTTCAGGACAGTGCAGATGCTCATGGCCGCTCCTGGAGAGCAGACCCCACACTTGGTGTTGTGGCCTTCAGCAATCCTTTCCTAAGAGCAAAGAACACAGAGGGTCTGGCCTGAAAGCCGAGGGGCTTAGGAGTAGGAAGCTCTCGGGAATGAAATGCAGGCTTTCGGTTGGCACAGCTAAAGGCAGGCTCAAGGCCTATCATGTATCAACTGGTGGTAGATTGTTCATGTTTCACATGCTGAGGGAAGCTTTCTGGGAAGAGATGCCATTGAGAAGGCAAGAGCGGAGGTCCTCGAGGTCAACCCAGTGAATTACTTCAAGGGTACGGTTTGGATTCAACAGAGGCCACAGAAATGGGCATTACCTACTTTTCTTTTGCTCTCTCCCTCACTTTGCTATCACCTGGGATTTTAAAAATAAAGAGTTTGAATTGGAGAGATTTATTATAAAGTTTTCTGTATATCAAGAGAGTCACCTTTCTACTTATTTTTTGTACTCACCTTTGAGGGAACCTGGTGTTTCATTCACTTTGGACATTTTTATTAATCAAATTTTAGTACATGAGTTTAAAAATTCCTGTACAAACTCAACCCCGTGACTAATATATTTAACTGGCAAGTGTCTGATGGCACAGGGGGGCCACCTGAGGGCAGAAGAATAAACACTCCTTCCTCTGGCTTTGGTTCTGTGGCCTGCCGACAAATTATACAGAAACCAACCATTCCTTGAGGTGTGGGAAGATATTTTTCAAAGGAAGCCTAATCTTTGCCCCCAAAGAGTTTATAACTTAGTTTGGGGAAACTTGGGCCCAAAACAAAACAAAACAAACAAAAAACAAAAACAAAACACACAAAAACAAAACTTGATTGAAGCTGTTTACATAGCAGCAAATGACAGGTCTGAAAATTGATTTTTCTGCCTAGAATTAGCAGAAATTATAGCAAAATATAGAATATGCATCCTTGTTCTTCTCATTTCATTATAAGGAACAAGATAAACAAGAATTGTTCCCTTTCCATGTCCTTTTTTTTTAAAATCATTTTATTGAGATATATTCACATACCATGCAGTCATACAAAACAAATCGTAGATTCGATTGTTCACAGTACCATTACATAGATGTGCATTCATCACCAAAATCAATCCCTGACACCTTCCTTACCACACACACAAAAATAACAAGAATAATAATTAAAGTGAAAAAAGAGCAATAAAAGTAAAAAAGAGCACTGGGTGCCTTTGTTTGTTTGTTTGTTGTTTTTTAACTTCTCCCATTTTCCTACTCATTCATCCATAAACTAGACAAAGGGGAGTGTGGTCCTTATGGCTTTCCCAATCTCACTGTCACCCCCTCAGAAGCTACATTTTTATACAATCGTCTTCAAGATTCATGGGTTCTGGGTTGTAGTTTGATAGTTTCAGGTATCTACCACCAGCTACCCCAGTTCTTTAGAACCTAAAAAGGGTTGTCTATATTGTGTGTAAGAGTGCCCACCAGAGTGACCTCTCGGCTCCTTTTGGAATCTCTCTGCCACTGAAGCTTATTTCATTTCCTTTCATTTCTCCCTTTTGGTCAAGAAGATGTTCTCCATCCGATGATGCTGGGTCTAGATTCCACCCTGGGAGTCATATTCCACGTTGCCAGGGAGATTCACTCCCCTGGGTGTCTGATCCCATGTAGGGGGCAGGGCAGTGATTTCACCTGCCAAGTTGGCTTAGCTAGAGAGAGAGGGCCACATCTGAGCAACAAAGAGACATTCGAGAGGAGGCTCTTAGACACAATTATAGGGAGGCCTAGCCTGTCCTTTGCAGCAACAGTCTTTCCAAGGGCAAATCCTGTGGTAGAGGGCTCAACCCATCAAACCACCAGTCCCCTATGTCTGTGAGCACGTTAGCAACCATCGAGGTGGGGCAGGCCAATACCCCTGCATTCTCCACCAGTCCTCAAGGGGGCTCTGCATATTTTTTTCTTTGTTTTTGTTTTTTGTTTTTTGTTTTTTTAATTAACTTTTTTTAAATCAACTGTATAAAAAATAAAATTTTAAAAATTTAAAAAAACATACAATAAAAGAACATTTCAAACAGACCACAACAAGGGAGTAAGAACAAGACAACTAACCTAAGATCACTACTTCCAACATGTTCCTACCCTACCCCAAGAAAGTAACCTAACATAACAACATTTCTGCGAACTTGTTCCTACTATACCCATCAGAAATTAACAGACCATAGTCATTCCTGGGCATTCCCAGAACGTTAAATTTACCCACGATAGCTTATCTGTTCTTATTGCATTATCGTTCCCCCTTCCTTAATTGCTCTCTGTCACTAGTTCCCCTACATTCTACATTAGAAACCATTTGTTCTACATTTTTCAAAGTTCATATTAGTGGTAGCATGCAATATTTCTCTTTTTGTGCCTGGCTATTTCGCTCAGCATTATGTCTTCAAGATTTATCCACGTTGTCATATGTTTCATGAGATCGTTCCTTCTTACTGCTGTGTAGTATTCCATCGTGTGTATATACCACATTTTATTTATCCACTCATCTGTTGAAGGACATTTGGGTTGTTTCCATCTCTTGGCAATTGTGAATAATGCTGCTATGAACATTGGCATGCAGATATTTGTTCGTGTCAGTGCTTTCAGAACTTCTGGGTATATATTGAGAAGTGCAATCACTGGATCGAAGGGTAACTCTATCTCTAGTTTTCTAAGGATCTTCCAGACTGACTTCCAGAGTGGCTGAACCATTATACAGTCCCACCAACAATGAATAAGAGTTCCAATTTCTCCACATCCCCTGCAGCATCTGTAGTTTCCTGTTTGTTTAATGGCAGCCATTCTAATTGGTGTGAGATGGTATCTTATTATGGTCTTAATTTGCATCTCTCTAATAGCTAGTGAAGCTGAACATTTTTTCACCTCTTTCTTGGCCATTTGTATTTCCTCTTCGGAGAACTGTCTTTTCACATCTTTTGCCCATTTTATAATTGGGCTGTCTGTACTATCGTCATTGAGTTGTAGCATTTCTTTATATATGCAAGATATCAGTCTTTTGTCAGATACATGGTTTCTAAAAATTTTTCCCATTGAGTTGGCGGTCTCTTTACCTTTTTGACAAATTCCTTTGAGGTACAGAAACTTCTAAGCTTGAGGAGCTCCCATTTATCTATTTTTTGTTGTTGTTGTTTGTGCTTTGGGTGTAAAGTCTAGGAAGTGGCTGCCTAATACAAGGTCTTGAAGATGTTTCTCAACATTATTTTCTAGGAGTTTTATGGTACTTTCTTTTATATTGAGATCTGTGATCTATTTTGAGTTAATTTTTGTGTAGGGTGTGAGGTAGGGATCCACTTTCATTCTTTTGGATATGGATATTCACCTCTCCCAACCTCATGTGTTGAAAAGACAGTTATGTCCCAGTTTAGTGGCTTTAAGGGCCTTATCAAATATTGGTTGGCTTTAGATCTGGGGGTCTATCTCCTAATTCTCAATTCGATTCCATTGATCAATATGTCTATCTTTGTGCCAGTACCATGCTGTTTTGACAACTGTGGCTTTATAATAAGCTTCAAAGTCAGGGAGTTTAAGTCCTCCCACTTGGTTTTTCTTTTTTAGAGTGTCTTTAGCAATTTGAGGCATCTTCCCTTTCCAAATAAATTTGATTACTAGCTTTTCCAAGTCTGCAAAGTAGGTTGTTGGAATTTTGATTGGGATTGCATTGAATCTGTAGATGAGTTTGGGTAGAATTCACATCGTAATGACATTTAGCCTTCCTATCCATGAACATGGAATATTTTCCCATCTTTTAAGGTCCGCTTCTATTTCTTTTAGTAGCATTATGTAGTTTTCTTTGTATAGGTCTTTTACATCTTTGGTTAAGTTTATTCCTAGGTACTTGATTTTTTTAGTTGCTATTGAAAATGGTATCTTTTTCTTGAGTGTCTCTTCAGTTTGTTCATTTCTAGCATATAGAAACATTACTGACTTATGTGCATTAATCTTGTATCCTGCTACTTTGCTAAATTTGTTTATTAGCTCTAGTAGCTGTATCTCAATTTCTCAGGGTTTTCTAGATACAAGAACATATCATCTGCAAACAATGACAGTTTTACTTCTTCCTTTCTAATTTGGATGCCTTTTATTTCTTTGTCTTGCCGGATTGCCCTGGCTAGCACTTCCAGAACAATGTTGAATAACAGTGGTGATAGTGGGCATCCTTGTCTTGTTCCTGATCTTAGAGGGAAGGCTTTCAGTCTCTCACCATTGAGTACTATGCTGGCTATGGGTTCTTCATATATGCTCTTTATCATATTGAGGAAGTTTCCTTCAATTCCTACCTTTTGAAGTGTTTTTATCAAAATGGGATGTTGGATTTTGTCGAATGCTTTCTCAGCATCTATTGACATGATCATTTGATTTTTCCCTTTTAATTTGTTAATGTGTTGTAATACATTGACTGATTTTCTTATAATGAACCATCCTTGCATGCCTGGAATGAACCCCACTTGGTCATGATGTATGATTTTTTTAATGTGTCTTTGGATTTGATTTGCAAGTATTTTGTTGAGGATTTTTGCATCTATATTCATTAGGGAGATTGGCCAGTAGTTTTCTTTTTTTGTAGCATCTTTGCCTGGTTTTGGTATTAGATTGATGTTAGCTTCATAAAATGAGTTAGGTAGTGTGTCATTTTCTTCAATGTTTTGAAAGAGTTTAAGTAAGATTGGTGTCAGGTCTTTTCAGAAAGTTTGGTAGAATTCCCCTGCGAAGCCATCTGGCCCTGGGCATTTATTTGTGGGAAGATTTTTGATGACAGAGTGGAACTCTTTGCTTGAGATTGGTTGGTTTAGGTCTTCTGTTTCTTCTCTGGTCAGTCTAGGTTGTTCATATGTTTCCAGGAAATTGTCCATTTCCTCTACATTATCCAGTTTGTTGCCATACAGTTGTTCATAGCATCCTCTTATAATTTTTTAAATTTCTTTGGGATCCACAGTATTGTCACCTTTCTCATTCATTATTTTGTTTATATGGGTCTCCTCTCTTTTTGATTTTGTCAGTCTAGCTAGGGGCTTGTCAATCTTGTTGATTTTCTCAAAGAAACAACTTTTGGTGTTATTTATTCTCTCTATTGATTTTTTGTTCTCTATGTCATTTATTTCTGCTTTAATCCTTGTTATTTCTTTTCTTCTACTTGGTTTGGGATTGGTTTGCTGTTCATTTTCTAGCTTCTTCAGTTGATCCATTAGTTCTTTGATTTTGGCTCTTTCTTCCTTTTTAATATATGCATTCAGTGCTATAAATTTCCCCCTCAGTACCGCTTTTGCTGCATACCATAGATTTTGGTATGTTGTGTTCTCATTTTCCTTCATCTCTATATATTTAGCAATTTCTCTTGCTATTTCTTCTTTAACCCACTGCTTGTTTAGGAGCATGTTGTTTAACCTCCAGGTATTTGTAAATTTTCTAAGTCTCTGATGATTATTGACTTCTAATTGCATTCCATTGTGGTCAGAGAATGTGCTTTGAATAATTTCAATCTTTTTAAATTTATTGAGGCTTGTTTGATGTCCCAGCATATGATCTATTCTGGAGAAAGTTCCATGAGCACTAGAGAAGAAAGTGCATCCTGGTGATTTGGGATGTAATGTTCTATATATATCTGTTAAATCCAATTCATTTATCAGATTGCTTAGGCTTTCAATTTCCTTATTGGTCTTTTGTCTGGTTGATCTACCAATAGGAGAGAGTGATGTGCTGAAGTCTCCCACAATTACGGAAACATCATTGCTTCCTTTAGTTTTGCCAGTGTTTCTCTCATGTATTTTGCGGCACCTTGATTGGGTGTATAAACATTCATTATTGTTACTTCTTCTTGTTGAATTGCCCCTTTTATTAGTATATAGTGGCCTTCTTTGTCTCTCATAACATCCTTGGATTTAAAGTCTATTTTTTCTGCGATTAATATTGCAACACCTGCTTTCTTTTGGCTGTAGCTTGCATGAAATATTTTTTCCATCCTTTCACTTTCAATTTCTTTGTGTCCCTGTGTCTAACATGAGTCTCTTCTATGCAACATATTGATGGTTCATTTTTTTTTGATCCATTATGTGAATCTATATCTTTTAATTGGGGAGTTGAATCCATTTGCTTTCAATGTTATAACCGTGAAGGCATTTCTTGAATCAGCTATCTTATCCTTTGGTTTATGTTTGTCATATAAATTTTTTCCATCTCTATTAATATCCTTTAATGTACCCATACCAAATCTCTTTAGTACTGAACCTTTCTCCATGTCTCTCTCTCCTTTCTTTGTTTCTCTGTTTGTAGGGCTCCCTTTAGCATCTCCAGTAGGATAGATCTCTTGTTAGCAAATTCTCTCAGCATTTGTTTGTCTGTGAAAAATTTAAGCTCTCCCTCAAATTTGAAGGAGAGCTTTGCTGGATAAAGTATTCTTGGTTGGAAATTTTTCTCACTTAGAATTTTAAATATGTCATGCCACTGCCTTCTCGCCTCCATGGTGGCTGCTGAGTAGTCACTACTTAGTCTTATGCTGTTTCCTTTGTATGTGGTGAATTGCTTTTCTCTTGCTGCTTTCAGAACTTGTTTCTTCTCTTCAGTATTTGACAGTGTGATCAGAATATGTCTTGGAGTGGTTTTATTTGGGTTTATTCTATTTGGAGTTCGCTGGGCATTTATGATTTATGTATTTATGGTGTTTAGAAGATTTGGGAAGTTTTCCCCAACAATTTCTTTGAATACTCTTCCTAGACCTTTACCCTCTCTTCCACTTCTGAAACACCAATGAGTCTTATATTTGGATGTTTTATATTATCTATCATATCCCTGAGGTCCATTTCGATTTTTTTGATTTTTTCCCCATTCTTTTGTTCTTTCATTTTCCATTCTGTCATCTTCCAGGTCACTGATTTGTTGTTCAACTTCCTCTAGTCTTGTATTATGAGTATCCAGAATCTTTTTAATTTGGTCAACAGTTTCTTTAATTTCCATAAGATCATCTATTTTTTTTTATTTACTCTTGCAATTTCTTCTTTATGCTCTTTTAGGGTCTTCTTGATGTCCTCTATATCTTGTGCCATGCTCTTCTTCATGTCCTTTATATCCTGTGCCATGATCTCATTGTTCATATTTAGTTCTTTGATTATTTGCTCCAGGTACTGTGTCTCCTCTGATCTTTCGATTTGGGTGCTTGGGCTTGAGTTATCCATATTGTCTGGTTTTTTATATGCTTTAAAATTTTTCTGTTGTTTTTGGCCTCTTGGCATTTCCTTAACTTGATAGGGTTCTTTTAGGATTTGTAGACTGATTGAAATCCTTATCTCTAATTTTTCAGATCTACAGCTTCGCAGAGTACACTTTCTCTAACTAACAAGCAGGTGGCGTCCACAAGCCACCTATTCCCCTCAGGCCAGTTGTCCCCCACTTTGTCTTTGTGGTGAGTGGGTGAGTGACTCTTGTGGGGTCCAATTGGTGTACCAAGCTTGCATGTGTAGTTGGTGTTGCCTGCCCTGTATATGGGGCATGTTTCTGGGTGGTCAGGGAGGTGGGGGAGGCTCTAACAATCAAATATCCCTGGAGATTTAAAGCTGTTGCAATAGTCTAATCCTTCAGTTCAGTCCTGCCACAGTTTGTCTCTGCCACTGACCCACAAGTCCTTGGTATTGGTGTATGGCCCCTGAGACTTGCGAGTGGGCCCCTCTTCCAAGCTGTGCACCCCCAGGTCCTCTGTTGAAGGATGACTGTGCTATGTCACAGGTGAATGCCATCCCTCCAGGGTGGTTCTGGGCTGCATGCTGTGTAGGGAGGCTCCCAGTCTGTTGAAAGGATGGCTGAATGGGGTGTGTTAATTCACACTGCTCCACCTTCCCAACTCTAGGACAACCAGCTGAGGATTCAGGGAAGGTTAATAACCACACCTGATTTTGTGGTGTGTGTGTGTGTTATTGGAAGCACTTCCATCACACTGGGTTGTCTGGGGCAACTCTGGGCTATGGGGCCAGCGATGGGCAGGAGTGTTCCCTGTCCACCAGGATGATGGCTGTGAGAGGACTCCCCCCTTTTCTTGGGAAGTTGTGGTGTTTAGCGAATTTTCTCATCTGCTGGACATACTGCCTTTTGTCTCAGAGCTCTCTTAGTTCTGCTCTTGTCTTGACCTGCCCGAATTGCAAGTCTTTGAGGCTTTCTGTATTGGGCTTCTTAGAGTAATTGTTTTAGAAAAAAAGAAAAACATTAAAAAAAAAAAAAAAGGCCCTCCTGGCAGATCTAATGGGTTATTGAAATGCTAAGAGACAAAGCAATTAGGGCCATTAAGGAAAGGTCCAGGGGGCAGAGAAAGAGGTTTTTCTTCTGGATTTGCGTATGAGCCAGACTCTGCCTGAACTCTGCCTTTCCCCTTTCTATGTTCACCAGAACTCCAAAGAAGCCTCCACTTCTATTTTTGGGTTTTTCTTGCTGTTTTTGCTATCCATATCTCCTCTCCGCCAGGCTGGCTGCTCCTGGATTCTCTAGTGTCTGGTCTCAGTCTATCTATGCTTGGAGTTTGGATCAGTAGAATGAGTTTCCGATAAGAGCTGTCACTGCAGTTCTCCCTTTTCCTTCCCAGCGCTGACGGCCCCTCCTCCCACAGGACTGAGCCTGGCAGGGAGGGGCGCAGTCCCCTGGCGCAAAAACTTACAGATTTTGCTGATCTCAGCAGTTCCACATATTCATGAGTGTTGTATGAAGTATTCCTAAAGTCAAATTGCTCTGTGGTGTCTGGTCCATGCAGTTCCTGGGTTTCTACCTACTTCCTTGGAGGAGTAACTAAAATGTACACCTCACCACTCTGCCATCTTGCCCCACCTCCCCCATGTCCTTTTGCATATGACACAAAGTATTCCTGAGGGAAGAGTCCCCTCCAAGGCAATGAGAATGTCTGAAATGACTCACATCGTATCGCTGCCTCCTCACCACCCCCCTGCCCACTTGTCACCTTCTGCCACCCCATTTTTATGGAAGTATAATAAGCTTCAAAAAGTAACAAAGAAAGATGCAGATGGAAAATGCTAATTTAAAAAGGGTAACATTTCCTGTGTAACAGGGACAGGGAACTTTACATGTCATCTTTGCCCTATAAAATCATCATAAGCCATGGCCAGGACAACTAAAGAAGCCACCTAAACCCATGTTTACCATGAACCTGTTAAAACATGCTTTTACCTGCCTGGGGTGAATCCTGGTTTTGGTGCTTCCTACACAGTCCACAGTGGTGACAGCAGCTCCAGAGAGGGAGAGGTTGGGCACTAGGCAGGTGGGGATGGAAAAGTCACATCAGAGTTTACACAATGAAAGTAGAAGAACTGACACACTGGCAGCAGCAGTTTCCTAAAAGGAAAAAGAAAAATGTATTTAGATGATTATTATAGAATTCACTTTCACACGAATATAATTAATTGAGTGCATGTTAAAGCTGGGCCGTTGCATAAATGACTTTGAATTTATGTATGGCTCCCTAGAAATAAGTATTCTGTCACCTGAATTAAGAAAGCCATTTTCCCTCCAAATTATCTTGTTAAAAAAAAATCTCAAAAGTTGAAATGGTCTCAATTTCTATGCCCTTTTCAGTTTGTCAGGAATGATGTCTGGTTAAATAATTAGCTCATGATCTTCAAACAATCCCTAAGTTATTCATGATCTTATAAAGAGCCAAGAAAATGTAGGGAAGAAGTTAAATGGAAACCACCAATAAGGCAAGGCAGTTGATAACTTTACCAGAGTGTAAGCGCCACGAGGGCAGGTAGCTTTGTCTGGTTCATCCTTCTATTCCCAGTGCCTAGGACAGTGGTAGCTCAATAGATATTGGTTGAATAAATATTCAGGACAACCGGAAACTTCCCTCAAATGCTCAGATGACTGAACGCATGTTAAATTCACTGCACCTCTCAAGAAGAAAATGAGAGAAGCTGAGTGGCAGCCATTTGCCCAGGGGGATATCAATAGCAACGAACTCCAAATTAGGGATGGAGACATCTTTGTAGCCTGAACTTTGTGTTCTTACTTCAGGAGGGTTATTAGGAGGGCTGGGCAGCAAGCTTTCAGACCTCTGCTGGGGATCTGTATAACAGGGAGGATCTCGACTTTTTTGACTGGTGGGCCTGGGTCTTAACCTCTAAAACTCACTAGCTCTATGGCTTTAGTTAAATTACAAATTCCCTTGGAGCCTTACTTTCCCATATTTTTAAAAAGTGGATATTAAGAACTACTGCTAGGGTTATTAGGAGGATAAAATGGAATCCGATTTGTAAGCACACTAATTTCCCTGCTTTACACCTTGGATACCTGACTACCAGAGTTCAAATATGCACAGAAAATCTCTCCTGAATTAGTTGGATTCTAAAGATCCAATTTTAAAACAATTGTAAATTTACTATGACTAGTATTGGTATGTTCTAATCCTTGTATTCATGGGACTCTTTCCTCCAACTGTCGACATAAAAGTTGTTTGCGTTTCAGCACACAAAAGCAGGTTACTCAGCTTCTGGGGTTGAAAGGGATGTGGGCCATGGTAAGCCAGGAATAAAAAAAGCCTGTAGGAAATCAACATGGGAGTCACATGGTCTAGTCTTGAAGAAGGACATGGAACCTTCTTAGAGACGGACTCACATCTTGAGATCATCACCGTGTAGGCACCACAGTCCCCTCCTCCACAGCCACACCTGGTCCCTGTGAGTTGGACTACAAGGTCATGGTCAAAGAAAACAAGAGGAGCTTGAAATTCCTCAGTATTTATCCTTAAATTTTCGCACATGGGGAGAATGACTTCACTTTTAGGATAGGTACAGTCCTTCTTGAGATTCCTTGCTTGCCATACAAGTGGCTGCCATTCAGTGTACATCAGTTAGAATGTGGCATCTTACAAGAAACCATCCCACTAACCTAATGACCAATGAGTGGCAGCCATTTGCCCAGGGGGGAAATCAACAGCAACGAACTCCAAATTGGGGATGGAGACCTCTTTGTAGCCTGAATTCCTGATAATTCCTGGTTTACATAACTTTGACTTCAGTTCATACTATATCTTTTGTTTTAATTCACACAAAATCAGGAAAGAGAGGTGTTTAAAAGACATAGAAATCATTGAGGAAAGAAAATTTTCAATCTAATAGGAGCCTCCCCATACCATCTCCTTTAAACAAAGAAACATAGAATGATTGGAAAAGAATATAATACAATTTTGGATATTTGGCCTAAAAAAGAAAAAAAAACTCTAGCCATTTGACACTTTCAGTTCCTTCATAAACTGGCGATGGGGCGGGCAGAAGGGCTCTAGTGAATCAGAGCTGTCTGTCTGCTGCGGCACACTTATCCCGTCCTATGATTGTGAAAATGTCAAAGTGAACACAATGTACACAAACTGGGTACTGCTCATTTAGTTTCTAAGGGCAGGTCTGAAGCATTTGGGGTGGTGGTGGTACTAGAATAAACACGTAGCAAACAAAAATCAGTGTCTTCTTCCCTGGATGCTGGCTCTCATTTCTTGCCTGGATCCAGGTGTAGACGTGTTTTCTGGTCTCTAAACCTGTGCCTGGGAACAGCCTACAGGGCACTTCTGTCTTAACTTTGTCGCTGGCATTTGGGAATTAATCAGAACAACCTCCAGGGAGCAGACCAGTTACCCACACTAGTGTGGTCGTCCACACTAGAGGCTCAACTCCAGTTACCTTGGGCTGACCCGGCTGCCACAGCTCTCCTAGGTCAGCGCTCAGTTCCACGGAGTAGCCGAGCGGGTAATGAGCACTTGCGGGTAATGAGCACTTGCGGCAGCTGGCCCCGGAGACCGAGGCAGGGACCTCAGTTACGTGTGATGCTGACAAAGAGCCTGAGGGTCCCCAGACACCAGCATTTCTCAGAGTGAATCAGGGCTCAAAATACCCACATTTTAAACAAGACCCCCAAGTGATCATTATCCTTCCTTAAATTCGGAACCACTGTCACATCCCATTCCATTTGTGAGGCAAGTCACTTAATTTATTTCCTTCATTCCAACACACAATCAAAATGTTTTTAATGAAGCACGATAAAAGAAAAATAATTTATAAATGCAAGGGAAATTGCAAAATTTCTAGAGTTTCTTACTTGTTTTGCTTTCCAAAACACACAAAAGGATACAGTTGTTTCTCAGGGAGAGCAATAAATTTACTTCAGGGCCTGAATTCCTCTCGAGCACCTGCACGGGTCACGATTATACAGACAGAGGCAGGTTTCTATCGGCCATTAATCCTGAATAGTAAGAATCATTTAGAATATGTTTACTGATTTTGTTTGCCTGACTTGAGTAAACACCAGTCTTTGCGATTACACAATTATACAATTACATAACACTATATTGTGTTTGTCTTTATTTCTGCAGGACAAATGTTTGGCTTTGTTTCAGAGGGTAACCAACAACAATTTACATTCTAAAACTGGTTTCAGGGAAATAACACACAGTTACAAAATATTGAAGGGTTGTAAACTGTTTAAATCAAATTCTGTCCTGGCTCTCACCCCTCTTAATTTCTCTATTTTCCTCTACTACTCCCACTTTTATTCTCCCTTAAGCCAATTTAGAACTTCAATGTGAATTTCTTTCTTACACAATGCACACTTCTTCCAGTCCTCAGGGCGACCTGCTGGAATTAAATTTCTTCTAACATCCAGCAACAAGAACGTACGTTGGTCAGTGAAATAGAACTGAATCATGCAGATGTACTGCATTCAAAGCACATGGCTTTCTAGGTGTCAAATGTATTTGTTTATTCACTTGTTTTTGAATTATAAAACTAAAGCTTCTTTTAGAAAAAAATCAAACAATACAAAAGTGTATAAAGCAAAAAGTGAAAATCCTCTGTCTCAATTTTTACTTTTTGAGAGTTAACTATTACCAGATTCTCTATATCCATACAGAATTTTCCCATAAACATATGAATATATATGTGCATATATGCATGATTTTTGTTAGTTTCCAAAAGGTGAAATAGAACTATTCATACTGTTTCAAAATTTGATTATTTTTTCCCAAACCTAGGCTTTCTGGGCCTCAGCTACCTCACTTGTGAAATGGGGAAAATAGTAGTATCTCATTCTGGGTTCTTGTGAGGATTAAATTAGCTAATACATGTAAAGTGCTTAGAACAGTGTCCTGGTTTGCTAATGCTGCTGGTAAGCAAAATACCAGATATGGATTGGCTTTTATAAAGGGGGTTTATTTGGTTACAAAGTTACAGTCTGAAGGCCATAAAATGTCCAAGGTAAGGTATCAACAATCAGGTACCTTCACTGAAGGAAGGTCATTGGGGTCTGGAAAACCTCTGTTAGCTCGGAAGGCACGTGGCTGGCTTATGCTTGCTTCCAGGTTGCATTTCAAAATGGCATTCTTCAAAATGTTGCTCTTGGGGCATTTTGTCCTCTCTCAGCTACAGCTCCTCTTCAAAATGTCACTCTCAGTGGCTCTCCAAAACGTCACTCTTAGCTGCTCTGAGGTCCTTTTGTCTGTGAATTCTTACATATGACTAGTGATCCAATTAACACCCACTCCAAATGGGCAGGGTAACACCTCCATGGAAATTATCCGATCAAAGATCTCACCCACAGTTGATTGAATCACATCTCCATGGAAACACCCAGAGGATTCCAATCTAATTAACACTAATACATCTGCCCCCACAAGACTGCATCAAAGACTATGGCTTTCGGTGGGACATAATACATCCAAAGTAGCACAAACAGTGCCTGGCAGGTCATAAGCTCTCAAGAACTGTGAACTACAGTATTTTGGTCACTGTTTTAATTTATTAAACAGTCCTCTATTGATTCACATTTAAGTTATTTTCAGTTTTTTTCACTATTACAAATAATGCTGCAATGAAAACCCTTGGGCTTTATCTTTGCACATTTGAGAAAGTATTTCTGTTGGATTAATTCCCAGAACTGGAATTCCTGAGTTAAAGGGCATGCACACTGCTAGGTTCAACTAAATTGCTTTCCAAAGAGTGTGCATTAATACAACTAATTATGGATGAGAGAGTATCTGTTTCCCCATCACCTTCATCAACAAGGAATATTAGCAATACTTTCATTTTTCCAGTAAGTGGGGAGATGACAGTTCATTGCTAGCATTCCTCTTATAATTGTGAGGCTATATTTCTTGCTATCAATTTAGCTAATATTTGAATTCTTCTTCTCTTCTTTTGCTATTGTTAACCTATAAGACTTTTGAATTTCTTATTGCTTTGAAGAATTTCATTATATTCAGTGGATATTAAAAATGGTCTTCTGTATACTTCCCATGAATCTATAATTATTTCAAAATAAAAAGTTAAAAAAAAAAAAAGTCAGGGCATACTTTGTCAACTCCTGCCATAGTATGCTTAGCTAGCCAATGAGCTCAGTACACTTGCAGGATTTAATAATATTTTAATATTAATATTAATTAATTAATAATCTGTGTAGGAATATAGCACAGTTGCTGGCCCTCTTACAGGAGCTGATGTTTGCTGGTTTGTAGCAGAAAATACAATGGGTTCTCAGGAAGGTCATGCAAAGGACATTATATTTGAGCCTTGTCTCCTGTGGGGCAAAGTCTGCAGTTGGACAAAGGCAAGAGTCTTAGAAACAGGGAGTGGAGCCAGAGGGAAATTTCAGTAAGAGGAAGCTGAACCTGCATAGGAAATGGCAAATTATGTTCCAGAACTATTCAGGATTTATTGAGTGGGCCAGCAGGTATTGCAGCTTAAGGGTTTGGCAGGGGCTGTTATCCTGAAAGACCTTGTAATCCTGGTTAAGGTGTTTAGACTGTATTTGGTAGCTGATAGGAAACCAGTGGGGGAAAAGATATGCCAAAAATGTCGAAGTATTTTCTGCCAATTTATAATTGTCGATTGGGACACAGCACCATCTAAAGGCCTTCAATTCCAAGTATATCCTGCATCTTGGATGACTGAGCCCCATTCTCATACAGTATAGTCTCCTAGCTGGCATTTCGGTTGTGCTTTCAGCAGGCCATTCCATTGTTCTATCTGATCAGCTGCTCCTGGATGGTACAGTGTGCGATGGAACCACTGGATCCCACAGTCATAAACTCACTCCCTCTCTGCTGTAAAGTGGATCCTTCTACTTGGTTGTAAATTGGTTTGATATAATGATACAAGGCACCACATAACAATAGATTTAATATTCTGTAAGCTCTTAGACAGTAGTGATTGCTAAGGTCCCAGAGGCAAGAAAGACAAATCTTTACCCCAAATATGTACCTATTTCTGTTGAAATGGAATCTGCTCCTTCCAGGTGGAAGGGGTTCCATGTAATCCAGCTTGTCAAAATCAACTGACTATTCAGCCTCCAGGGGGAATGATGCCAAACTGGGGACTCAGCTTTGGTCTGTGTTGAGGGCAGGTTGGACATCCAGCTACAGCAGTAGCTACTTCAGCCATGGTAAGTGGGAGCCCATGCTCTTGGGTATCTCCCTGCCATCGTGATTCTCCCCACATCCACTATGCCAACACTAAGGAGAACAATGACAGAGGCTGGCTAAACTCATATTGTCTACTTGATGGTTTAGCATTTCTTTCATTGTGGGAACTTTCTGGTGAGTGTTAACATGGAATAACAGGTCTTCACACATTGTGTCCACTCTCATATACTCACTTGTGATAGTCTGGAGGTCTATGTACCCCAGAAAAACATTTCTTAAAGCTAATCTACTCCTGTGGGTGTGAACCCATTGTAAGTAGGATCTTTTGATGAAGTTTCTAAAGTTAAGGTGTGGCCCACCTAAATCAGGCTGGGTCTTAATCCTCTTGCTGGAGTCCTTTAGAAGTGAAATAAAATCCAGACACAGATAGAGAAGCCACAGAGGGAGCAGACAGAAGCTGAGTCAACGGAACTGGGAAGAGAAGGGAGAGGCCAGAGAGGCTGCCATGTGCCTTGCCATGTGCCTCGCCATGTGACAAGCTAAGGACCAAGGATCATGGGAAGCCAGCCCCAGAACATAGTCGCTGGGAAGAAAGCTTCACCTTGATGATGGCTTCATTTAGATTTTTTCCCAGCCTCAAACTGTGAGTGAATAAATTCCCATTGTTTAAGCAGACTCATTGCTTTGGCAGCCAAGGGAAACTAAAACATCACTCACACTTTTTTTTTCCCTCAGTCTTTCCATCTTTCTCCTTCCAGGCCCTGACCAGCTGACCAAATCATTCACTATAACCCATGAGTCTATGTATATTTTAATCTTGGGCCACTTTTGTTTCCACATAAAGTGGAGAACCAGGTACAATACCCCAAGTGCTGCCTGTTTCCCCTCACCACTGTCTGAGTGGGGCTATAGTGCAGGCACTGTGCATATCTGACTTGTATACACACACTGAGCCAACTCTTCTGCAACCCAAGCTCAGGCTTTTTCCTTCTTCATCAGCTGATCATAAGGAACCCCCACACTCGACCATGTAACCATTGTGTGAACCGACAGAGAGATGATGATGCAACAGTAGTGGTAACTGGGCCTGGGTTGCCCTCATGCAGCTTGCTTGTGCATCCACTCCAGCTTGTGCTTGATTCTGGATGTACAATTCCCTCTTACAAATTGCTTCTGGGCTTGCTTGACCTTATGATTTGCATTTTAACAAGATCCTACATGGTAGCAGTCAGATATTCATGTATAAGTTTTTGTGTGAACGTATGTTTCCGATTCCCTTGGGTACATACCTAGGAGTGGAATTACTGGGTCACATGGTAACTCTATAGTTAGCTTTTCTGAGGAATGGCCAAATTGTCTTCCATGGTGGTTGTAGCATTTTACATTTCCGCCAGCATGAATCACTGTTCCTATTTCTCCACATCCTCTCCAACACTTGTAATCTTCAGGTGTTTTTTTTTTTTTTTTTTTTTTTTTTAATCATAGGCATTCTAGTGGATGTGAATGGTATCTCCTTGTAGTTTCTGAACACTCAGTTTGATTCTTTTGGTCAATATGTCTATCCTTGTGCAAGTACCATGCTGCTTTGACAACTGTAGCTTTGTAATACGCTTTAAAGCCAGGAAGTTTAGGTCCTCCAACTTTATTCTTCTTTTTCACAATGGTTTTGGCTATTGGGGGCCCCTTGCCCAACAAATTTGAATATTGGTTTTTCCATTCCTGCAAAGTACACTCTTGGAATTTTGATTGGGATTGTGTTGAATCTGTAAATTATTTTGAGTAGAACTGACATCATAACAATATTAAGTCTTCAATCCATGAGCATGGAACATCCCTACATTTATTTAGGTTTTCTTTGATATCTTTTAGCAAAGTTTTGTAAGTTTTCCATATATAAGTCATTTACATTCTTGGCCAAATTTATTCCTAGATATTTGATTATTTTAGTTGCTATTGTATATGGTTTTTTTTCCTTGATTTCCTCCTCACATTGCTCATTACTAGTTATAGAAACATTACTGATTTTTGCATTTTGAGTTATGCCACTTTGCTGAGTCAGTTTATTAGCTCTAGTAGCTTTGTTGTAGATTTTTTGGGACTTTCTCTATATAGGATTGTGTCATCTGCAAATACTCAAAGTTGTACTTCTTCCTTTCCAATTTGGATGCCTATTTCTTTTTCTTGCTGAAGTGTTCTAGCTAGAACTTCCAGTGCTATGTTGAATAGCAGTGGAGACAGTGGACATCCTTGTCTTCTTCCTGATCTTAGAGGGAAAGCTTTCAGTCTTTCACCATTATGATGTTACTATGGGTATTCATATATCCCTTTATCATGTTGAGGAAGCTTATTTCTATTCCTAGCTTTCTCAGGGTTTTTATCAAGAAAGGATGCTGGATTTTGTTAAATGCCCTTTTTCGAGATAGTTGAACCAACTGAGATAATCATGTGGTTTATTTCCCTTAATTTTGTTAATATGGTGTGTTACATTAATTGATTTTTTTGTGTTGTACCACTCTTGTGTACCTGGGAGAAAACCCACTTGATTATGGTACACAATTTCTTTAAATGTGTGGTTGGATTTGATTTGCACATATTTTGTTGAGGATTTTTGCATCTATATTCATAAGAGAAATTGGTTTGCAAGTTTCTTTTCTTACAGCATCTTTATATGGCTTTGGTATTAGGATTCTTGGCTTCACAGAATGAGTTAGATAATGTTCCCTCCTGTTCAATTGTTTTGGAAAAGTTTGAGCAGGCTTGGTATTAATTCTTCCTGGAATGTTTGGTAGAATTCACCTGTGAAGCCATCTGGTCCTGGGGTTTTCTTTTGTTGGGAGATTTTTGATGACTGAATCTCTTTACTTGTAATTGGTCTGTTTCCTCCAGACTGTTTGTGGGTTTCTAAGAATTTGTCCATTTCATCCAGGTTCTCTAATTTATTAGCATACACTTTTTCATAATATCCTCTTATGATACTTTTTATTTCTGTGGGGTCAGTAGTAATGTTCTCCCTCTCATTTCTGATTTTACTTATTTGCATCTCTCTTTTCACTGTCAGTCTAGTTAAAGGATTTTTCAATTTTATTGCTCTTTTCAAAGAACCAACTTTTGGTTTTGTTAATGTGCTCTATTTTTTTTTTTTAATTCTCAATTTCATTTATTAGTGCTCTAATCTTTGTTATTTCTTTCCTTCTGCTTGCTTTGGGTTTAGTTTTCTGTTCTTTTTCTCATCCTTCCAGGTGTCCAGTTAGGTCTTGGGTTTTAGCTCTTTCTTCTTTTGTAATGTAAGCATTTAGGGTAAAATTTTCGTCTCAGCACAGACTTCACTACATCCCATAAGTTTTGATATGTTGTGTTCTCATTTTCATTCATCTCAAGAAATTTACTGATTTCTCTTGCAATTTTTTCTTTGACTCACTGTTTAAGAGTGTCTTATTTAACTTCCATGTATTTGTGGATTTTTCAATTCTTTGACTGTTACTGATTTCCAGCTTCAATCCAAAATAGTCATAGAAGATGCTTTGTGATATTTCAATCTTTTAAAATTTATTGAGACTTTGTTTTTGTGGTTTATCTGGACAATGATCCATGTGAATTTGAGAAGAATGCATATCCTTTTGTTTTGCAGTACAATGTTCTATATATGTCTATTAGGGCTAGTTCATATATTATTCATGTTCTCTCTTTCCTCATTTACCTTCTGTCTACATGTACTACCTATTGATGAAAGTGATGTACTGAAGTCCCAACTATTTTTGTAGAGGTGTCAATTTCTTCCTTCAGTTTTTCCAATGTTTGCCTCATGTATTTTGCAGCACCATGGTTAGGTGCATAAATATTTATGTTTGTTATTTCTTCTTGGAGGATTGGTCCTTTTATTAATATAACATATTCTTTGTTTCTTCTAAAAGCTTTTGACTTAAAGTCAAATTTGTCCAATATTAATATAGCTACCTCAGCTCTTTTTTGGTTACTATTTGCATGGAAAATATTTTTCCATATTTTCAATTTCAACATAATAGTGTTTTGGGGTCAAAGGTGAGTCTTCTGTAAACAACATATAGTTGGATTATACTTTTTTTAAAAATCCATTCTGCCAATCTGTGTCTTTTGATTGGAAAATTTAATCCATTAACTTTCAGTGTTATTACTGTAAATGAAATACTTACATAAGCCATTTTGTTTTTTGGTTTTTAAATATTTTTTTTTTGCCTCTTTTTACCTTTATTGCAACCCCTTTTTCTGTATAGTTGTTATTTTATGATGTATCTGACTGATTTCTTTCTCATTACTGTTTCTGTATATTTGTAAAACATTTCCTTTGTTGTTACTCTGGTCTTTGTATTACACAACCTACATCTTCAAGTGACTAATTTTAAAAGATACCAACTTAGCTTCAGTAGCATACATGTTCTCTGCTCCCATATCCCTCTATTTCCCTCTTTATGTTGTTTGTGTCCCACATTATCTGTTCATATTCTGTGTGTCCATTATCAGGAAAATGCCTTTTTCTTGGTCAATCGTATTCTGACTCTTAGAGGAGTTAAAGAGTAGAGTTGTATATTGAGGGTATAGTACTCTTGGGTTTTGCATTTACCCTCTTAGTTACCTTTCCTGAAGATCCTCATTTCTTCACCCTACTCCAAACCACTCTCTACTGCTTTTCCTTTCAAGCTGCAAAACTTCCTTTAGTAATTCTTGTAGGAAAGGTCTTTTGCTGATGAACTCTCTGTTTCTGTTTATCTGTGAATATTTTAAATTCTACCTCATTTTTGAAGGAGAAATTGTTTGTTGGAAAAGAATCATACCACTGTCTTCTCAGCTCCATGGTTTCTGATGAGAAATTCATCCTTAGTCTTTATGAGGATCCCTTGTATGTGACACATTGCTTTTCTCTTGCTGCTTTCAGAATTCTCTCTTTATATTTGACATTTGACATTCTGATTAGCATGTGTCTCAGAGTATGTACATTAGGGTTTATTCTGTTTGGAGTATGTTGTGCTTCTTGGATGTGTACATTCATGTTTTTCATACTGGAAAATTGGGGGCTATTATTCCCTCAAATATTCTTTGTCTCTTTTCCCTCTTCTTCTCCTTCTGGGACACCCATGATGCATATGTTTGGATACTTCATGCTGTCACTCAAATCCCTGAGACACTGCTCAATCTTTTCTATTCCTTTTTCTATCTGTTCTTTTGACTGTAGGACTCTGGTTGTTCTGTCTTCCAGTTCACTGATCCTTTCTTCTGCCTGTTCAAATTTGCTGTTTGCCTCAAGTGTATTTTAATATATATTGTAGTGATTTTCACCCCCAAAATTTCTGTTATGTTCCTTTTTAAACTTTCAGATTCTTCTTTATTCTCACACATTGTGTTCTTAATATCCTTTTATATCCATATTTTCCTTCATCTGCTTGAACTGATTTAGGATATTCTGTGTGTGTGTGTGTGTGTGTGTGTGTGTGTGTGTGTGTGTCAATGATTTAGGATATTCATTTTACTTCTTTGATTAGTTGTTCCAAATCCTGCGTCTCCTCTGAAGTTTTAATTTCTTCCTTTGACTGAGCCATATCTTTCTGTTTCTTAGCATCGTTTGTAATTTTTTGCTGATGTCTGGGCATCTGATGATTTTGATGTGTTGACTCTGAAGGTCAGTTTCTCTGTTTTGTCTAGTCTTTTATTGCTGACTGGCATTGTGTTAAAGCTCATCTTTGAAAATTGGCCCAGCCTATTCTGAACCTTTAGAGTAGCCCATGTGTAACTGTTTAGATCTTCTTAGCTCTTCTTCATCTGTTTCTTGCCCTGGATATGTGGTATAATTTTTAAAGATTGCACATTTTTGTGCAATTGTTTCACCTCCAAGAGAAAGCTGCCTTTCCTCTATTTGTTCTCTGGAAATCTTAACCTCTTCTGTTTGTTTTTCTGCAGAATTTTCTCCCCAACTCCTATGATTTGTTTAAATTCTCTCCCTACTCGGTGCCCCCTTTTCCTTATACTTTTCAGTATGAGGATTGGTCCTGATTTACAGCAGCTCTCCTCCCCACCCCTGCCTTTTTTTTTTTTTTTTTTTCCTGTGAGTTTTTTCTGTCCCTGGCTTCTTCCTCATTAGCGTATCCTGTTCCGGGGACCCAGATCGGGTCAATCCAGAAATGTACGTTTTGCATTTATGTGGTCCAGCAAACAGAGATTGGATTGAGTGTACTCACCTCTTGACAGCAGTTCTGCCACAGTCTCTCTCCCTCTTTTTACCCCCTGGGAGCCCCTTTCTATGTGGCACTTCTCAGTGGCTGGTGTTTTGTCCTGGGTCTCTGTGGACTTGTGTCTTTGTGCGTGGATACGCATGGTGTTCTAATTTCCTACTGTGAGTTGCTTTATAGTCTGCATCTGAAGCAGGAGGATTTGTGCAGTGCTGCCTCTGTGAGGCTCCCAAGCTGTGCAGGGACCGAGTGAGGAGGAAGGGTCCCAACTCATAAGTCCACAAGAGAAATCTCCCATCTGATCTTGGAGATTAATTTTCTTTTCCTTCAGTTCACTTTTTTGTAGTCCTTCTCTGGTCCCTATCATCCTCCAGAGTTCTAAACAAGTGGGATTTGTCCTTTTATTTGTTGATTCTGAGGGGAAACTTTTCCAGGGGATGTCTTACGTTGCTGTGTTGATGATGTCTGTCTTTCATATTCTTGATAGTGTCCTTTGAAGCATAGAAGTTTTATATTTTGATGAAACAATTTATCTATTTTGGGGGGGATCCCACAAACTCCTTATATAGTGTCTGAATCCATTCTGAGAAAGAAAAGGAGGATGATATCAGGTGGGGAAAATTAATAAATGACAGCTTTACGGCTCACACAGATAGTAAAATGATTTATAAAATTGACTTTCACTAGTCAGTATAATTTTTATTGATAGATATAAGCAACATGTGAGTCACATACAGGTTATCATCTTCTATTTCATTCAGTTGGATGGATATGAGAGAAAAAGTAATGGAGAATATCATTGTAGAGGAAATCAGTATTTATAAAATTTAAAGAACGATTTCCAAATTGCTTAAGGATATCTATCAAAAACTAAATGGAACATATCAAATCAGCTTCATATACTTTCTGAGTGCCTGTTTGGGGTGGGGTGGAGGATAGACTGTTGGAGTGGCCCATATCCTTGGCCCGGGTGACCAAGATTCAGCTCACAGGTCCTAAGCTTCTATTCCTGACCTGCCCTGGATGTTCTGGGAAGGGCATAAAACAGGAGGACCATATGACTGATGGAAATAAACCTCTTTTTCAAGTGGTAGAGAACTGAGGCCACTGTGAGCTGGGTGGGAACAGGCTAATGAAAATCGCAGCCCAAGGGGCACAAGTTCAAGCATCACTCTGCTCTTCCACTCAAATGCCCTCAGTGTACCTGTCATCTTTTCTTCCACAGAAACCACTGTCATAAGTTAACAAAACTTGACCATAAGGACAGGGACCAAAAAATCCAAATTCTTGTTGTTTTCGACTGGACAGGACATACCATTTTTGTGAACTTGTCTTCACAGGCCATTCTGATCTTCTCTGGGGTCAGAGGACTATTGAGCTTCAACGGACCAAAAAGGCCTCTCTCCTGCCGTGCTGCCCTCACTGCGTCGTGGATTGCAAAAAATACAGAGCAACCCAGGAACACCCCAGACTCTCCCAGACCCTTAAAAGGGAAAAAATCAATTAGATTGTGACATTAAATATGTATAGTATATATGTAACATCTTCAATTAAGAAAAGTGATTTTAATCTTTTGACCCAGTATTCCCATCCTTAGGATTCCAGTTTAAGGAAATGATTCCTAGTGGAGAAAACATATAGGCCTGAAGATGATTACTGTAAGATGAAAAATCAGAGTCAATGTGATGGGAATAGTAATTCATGCTAGGCTCTGGTATTTGGAGTATTGTTTTCATTTATAATTTTATAATTATAATATTTAATAGAATCTTTTTCCTACAATCCTAGTAAAAACCCCAAACAACCAAGAGATAAGTGTAGCCCTCCCCCACATACATGTCATTTAAAAATGGATTAATTCATAAAATATTACTTACCTTAGACAAATATAGGGCATTTGGGTTTTGAGACGGAGGCAACAAAGAAACATGCAACTCTGTGGGGACGTCACAGATGGCTAGGATTTTATATTGGTTTGGACCACGAGTGTACAGGACACCCTGAGGAGAATAATTCAGTTCCTCTATCGTATAAAGTCCCATGCCTTGAAAAATGCACCTTCAATCTGAGGCAAAAAATAGGATTTCCACATGTGAGAAAATACAGTCCACAGTAGCATTTCAACTTCATGCTGTTTGTTTGAGTTTTTAAAATACAGTTTAAGAGGCTCTTCATGGAGCAATGTGAAGAGGTGGGAATGACCCCAAGAATGACCCCCAGAATGGCCAAACCCCAGGCACTGCTGCATCCCCACGCCCAGCACCTACGTCCCCTTGCCGTCGCCACCACGCCCAAGAGAAAAGCTGAGAGGCCTGCTAAAGGAGATAAAGCCAAGGTGAAAGACAAACCACAGAGAAGATCTGCAAGGTTATCTGCTAAACCTGCTCCTCCTAAGCAAGAACCCAAGCCTAAATAGGCCCCTGCAAGGAAGGGAGAAAAGGTACCCAAAGGGCAAAAGGGGAAAGCTGATGCTGGCAAGCACGGGAATAACCCTGCAGAACATGGAGATGCCAAAACAGACCAGGCACAGAAAGCTGCAGGTGCTGGAGATGCCCCGTGATGTGTGTGCATTTTTGATAATTGTGTACTTTTGGTGACTGTACGGCTTGAAATACTTTCTTATTAATTTTTATAAAAATGCAGAATTTCATTTTATACTTTTTTTCAAGTTATGTTGTTAGCACACAGAACATCTTGTTCTCTTTTGGGGAACGGGCAAATGTCACTAACTGAATGTCTCTGAAGCCAGATTGATGTGGAAGAAAACACCTTTCCTCTCTAATTTTGAGAGACTTCCTTTTTACCATCAGGAGAAGGGAGTCCCTAACGATGACAAACACTGGCCACTTTGGCACAAATGCCTTGTGGATGGAGACACTAAAATTCATTTTTATGCCCTCATGTCCTCTTCTCCTCTCAGCCTTCAGCACAGACTTGACTCCCTGAAACCCAGAGACCTGTTGGGGTTTGACCAAAAAAAGTTGGTTACCAGAATGTCAGGTCATATGGACTTTCCAGTGATACCACCAAGACAACATCCTTCAAAAGAGCAGCGAGTCTTTTTTTACATTGTGGATCTTCAAACCGATAATTCTGCCATTGTCATTTCATTTCCTGAAAGTTGGGGGTTGGCTCGTGAAAAGTTGTTAAACAACAGACTAAATGTAAAATGCCAACTCTTACTCTAATCTTTCCCTGTTTGGAGCATCATATCAAGACTTTATTGGGTTTTATAGCGGCTTTCTGATTTCTGTGGTCAATCGAAAAAGGGAGTGTGAAAATTGTTGTACACTGTTAACAATTGTCTGCGCATGTCCTGCCTGAAATACCACAATTGTTTATGTCTTTAATAAAGTTGGATACAGTTTGGCTTGGGAAAAAAAAAAAGAGAATCTTCAGTGTGTCTTGGGGTATGTCTTTGAAAGTTTACCTAAAAGGCCTTGTAAACAACTTATTCATCACTAAGTTTGAAGTCAAAGGACTTTGGTTCTAATCTTTGTTTTGCCACTATAATTATAGCTCTAAAGAGGTCTCAGGGAGCCTGTGGCCCAAATTCCCTCATTTTTATGCCTGTGAAGCAGAAGGAACCCAATGCCATTGGCTGATTTGTTCATAGTCACCAGCACACTAATGAGCACATTAATGGTCCCAAACATAGTCTTAAGAATCCCCATCATTTCACCCCACCATCCTCACTCATAAACTGGTTGACCAGAGATCTCTGGACTCAGTTTCCTCCTCCATAGCATGAAGGTTTGAAATGTGTGCTCTCTAAGCTTCTTTACAGCTTTAAAATGCTCCAGTTCTTAATTTCATGTTCGCACATTAACAAAATTGATTTCCATACATTTTTGTGATTTCTGGGTGCTCTACCTAGTTTACTTCCTGCCTGTGACCATACTTTCTCTACCCTGTTTTCCATCTGCACTTCCATCTGTTAGCTGGAGTCTCTGTTAGCTGTCTGTTTGCGTATTTGGTGCTATGATGCCTGCTAGACGAATCTTCCTACAACTCCAGTTGACACCCCAGGTCTGCTAAGGTTAGGTGCTTGTCTCTGGAGGGCCTCCACCAATGTAACTCTCTATTTGCTAGCTCTAGCCTCAAGTCCCACTTTCTAGTCCCTCCTCTGACATAGGCCCCTACCACGGTCATTAGCCCTCTCCTCAACAGCAGCCACGAACACAATATGTACTGAATTTCAGCTCTACATCTTTCTGTAGGTTGATTTTCTCCATTCTCCTCCCACCTAGAATGCCCTTTCCCACTGACAAAATTATATAGAGAAAGCCCTAGAGACCCTTCAGAGACCAAAACAAATGAACAACAACAACAAACAAAAAACCCATGACCTACTTCTCCTTTAAACTTCCTCTTGAGTTTCTTCTTGATATCTTTCAAAATTTGAAATCCCCACCCAAGGCAGCAGACCCAGATAGTCAATGAAGCCCCCAGTTTATTACGTTTGAGCCTATACAAAATAAAGCCCACCTGCCCTAAACTCACCCCTTAACATGGACAAATCCTCGTCCACTCAATAGGAGTCAAGTTCGCTTCCTCTTTATGTCTATAAAAATCATTTTTCTTCCTTAGAAGCCCAAAGTTACTTCTGTTTTTGCAAGTCATCTGACTTCCTTGCTGCAGTAAAACTTTGGTCTTCCTAATAAAATGCTGTAATATGTATACTCGATTCTGATTAGTCTTTTGACTCTCTCCTTTCCTTGGCAACCTTGTCTACATCTACTTCTACCCTGAAGCCTCCTCTACCCAAGGAGGTAGTGGGGACAGAAATGTGCGTGGCCTGGGCCCCAAACTTGCAACTGGTGCCTGAATGACAGTCATGTAGATGATTGCGTTTACCCTGTGGAGTCTGGTTTTACTACAAGGAGAGTTAGAATTGAACTGAATGGCAAACACTGCAGCATCTGCAGTTGCTGTAGAAGTTTTTGATATCCCTTATAGTTTTCTTCCTCTTTTTAAAAAATAAGAGATTTGAGCTTTGGAGCAGGCAGAAGTAGAAAACTTTTGACTCAAGAGGGAGAAAAATAGGATGAGACATAGGAGGTTGGAAAGTTTTCCTTGCAAAGCCCCAGAGCAGTTTTGGCCTCTTCAAATAGGAAGTGAAGCAAATTAGTTACACATACCTGGCCAGTGTCAAGGGCTGGATTTATACTGCAGCCAATATCCATGACAATGTCTGTTCTGATGTTCTAGTAATAAAAAAAAGTTTTAATATTTACTTGAATGAAAACAACTTAGCAAAAAGCAGCTGAGAAAAAGGCTGGCATTTGGTGGGGGAAGGCAGAGGGAGCCATATTACTTCAGGAGAAAGAAGCAACAAAGATTTTATTATGTGAAGAGCAGAGCTTTCAAAGTTATACAAATAATCTGAACCAGTTTAAGCACCACTTCTTCCCCTTGGAAACAATAAGAGGAAAAATATTGACTTGACTTTGATTCAAACTGAATGATGCAACAGATTGAGTTTAATCTACTTCAACAGCCATAACATATGATGCAGAAAACAGAAACCATCTGTAGCTCTCATGAACATAGTTACAAAACAACCCAACACCTGCAGTCCAACTGGCTATATTCGTAATTCAGGGTGCTATAATCGTAAAGGATATTGGACTGTAATTTTCTTTTCTTGTGATATTTTTACCTGGCTTTAGTATTAGGATGACTTTGACCTTATAGAATGAGTTAGGAAGTATTCCCTCCTCTTTCAATTTTTGGAAGAGTTTCAACAAGATAGGTGTTAACTCTTACTGGAATGTTTGGTAAAATTCATCAATTACACCATCTGGTCCTGGGTTTTCTTTGTTGGGAGGTTTTTCGTTACTGATTCAATCCCTTTCCTGATTATTGGTATGTTGAGATCTTCTAATTCTCCTAGAGTCAGTGTAGGTAGTTGTGCATTTCTAAGAATTTGTCCATCTTATCTAAGTTACCTAATTTGTTGGTGTACAATTGTTCCTAGCACCTTCTTCTAATCTTTTTTGTTTCTCTTCCTTTAATGCTGACTTGCATATTTATTTGATATTTTGTATTGTACATATTAATGCCCTAACTTTCATTTCTAATTTTAGTTGTTTTCTCTTTTTTCTTTGTCAATCTAGCTAAATGTTTGTTAATTTTATGGATCTTTTCAAACCAACTTTTGGTTTTGTTTTTCTCTCTATTGTTTTTTGTTCTCTATTTCATTTACCTCCACTCTAATCTTTGTTATTCCTTTATGATCACTTTGGGTTTAGTTTGCTCTTCTTTTTCTAGGTCCTCCAGTTGTGAGGTTAAGTCTCTGATTTGGTATCTTTCTTTCTTTTTAATGTAAGCATTTAGAGCTATACATTTTCCTTAAGCACTGCCTTTGTGGCATCCCACAAGTTTTGGTATATTGTGTTTTCATTTTCATTTCCCTCAATATCTTTCCTAATTTCCCCTGTGATTTTTTTCTTGGACCCATTTGTTGCTTAATAGTGCATTGCTAAATTTCTACACATTTGTGAATTTTCCATTTCTCCTTCTGTTATTGATTTCTAGCTTAATTCCATTGTGGATGGAAAGGATTCATTGTATTATACCAATATCTTTGATTTTATTGAGACTTGCTTTGTGACCTAATATATTGTCTATCCTGGAGAATGATCCTTGTGTACTAGAGAAGAATGTTATTCTGTTGCTGTTGGGTGAAGTGTTACATGTGTAACACTTCACCCAACAGTCTAGTTGGTTTATAGTATCATTTGCATTATTGTTTATAGTATGGTTGGTTTATAGTATTTCCATATTGGCCTTCTGTCTAGCTTTTCTATCCATTATTGAAAGTGGTCTATTGAATTCTCCTACTATTAATGTAGAACCATCTATTTCTCCCTTGAAATCTGTCAGTATTTGCTTCATATATTTTGGAGCTCTGCTATTAGGTACATATATACTGCAGCTGTTATGGCTTCTTGTTGAATTGACCCCTTTATCAGTACATAGTGACCTTCATTGTCCCTTGAAACAGTATTTGAATTAAGTCTCTTTTCCATGATGTTAGGATAGCTAGCCCAGGTCTTTTTTGGTTACTATTTGAATGTATATATTTTTTCCATCCTTTCAGTTTCAGTCTACTTGTGTCTTTGAATTTAAGGTGAGTCTCTTGAAAACAGCATATAGTTGAGACATGCTTTTTAATCCAGAAGTAACTGTCGAAAATGCAGGACTTCTTCTGCCATTTTGATATTTGTCTCTGTAAGTTTCCTCAATTCTTCCTTTAATGCTGACTTACACATTTATTTGATATTTTGTATTGTACCATTTTGGGCCCCTTCTCATTTCTTTCTGTATATATTTTTCATATATTTTCTTTATAATTACCATGGGTCTTGAATTAAGCAACCTAAATCTATAACAACCATCTTTGGTTGGATGCCAACTTAAGACCAACAGTGTACACATACACAGTTTCTATACCTCCTATCCACCATGTTCTTTCTTGTACTTATTACAAATTATATCTTTATTCATTGTATGTCCAAAACCATAGATCGATCATTACTTTTTTATGCATTTGCATTTTAGCACCTGTAAGAAGTGAAGTTACATACTAAAAATACAGTATCATCGTAATGGCATTTATAATTACCCATAAGGTTACCTTTACAGGATGTCTTTATTTCTTTATGCTGCTTTAATCCACTGTCTAATGTCCTTTTGTTTCAGTCTGAAGAACTTCCATTAGCATTGCTTATAGGTCAGGACTAGTGGTGATGAATTTCCTCAGCTTTTATCTGGGAGTGTATTAATCTCTCCCTCATTTTTAAAAGACAGTCTCATTGGATATAAAATTCTTGTTTGGCAATTGTTTTCTTTCAGCACTTTAAGTATTTCATCCCACTGCCTTCTTGCCTCCATAGTTGCTGATGAGAAATCAGTGCTTGATATTTTTGGGACTCCCTTGTACATAAAATATTGCTTTTCTCTTGCAGCTTTCAGAACTCTCTCCTTGTCCTTGGCATTGGACAATTTGATTGCTATGCATCAGGCCACGGCTGTTTCTGAGTTTATCCTGTTTTGGATTCATTGGGCTTCTTGAATGTGCATAGTCATGTCTTTTGTTAAATTTGTCATTATTTCTTTTAATATAGTTCTGCCCCTTTCTCTCTTTCTCTTCCTTCTGAGTCTCCCATAATGCACACATTGGCATGCCTGATGGTGTTTCATAGGTCTCTTAGGCTCTGTTTGAATTTTTTAAATCTTTTTTCTTCCTGCTCCTTAGTCTGCATCATTTCAATTGTCTTGTCTTCAAGGCACTTATTTTGCCACCTCCAAATTGCTGTTGAAACCCTTTAAGGAATTCTTCATTTCAGTTACTGTGTCTTCAACTCCAGTAGTTCTGTTTGGTTTCTTTTTAAATTTTTCTGTCTCTTTATTGAGATTCGCATATTTTTTTATTCATCGTTTTTCCGATATCCTTTAGTACTTTCTTTGTGTTTTCCTTTATCTCCTTGAGCTTATCAGGTATTCTTTTTTAAGTCCTTGTCTGATATGTACAAAGCCTCATCTTCTCCAATGATTGTTTCTGGATTTTTATCTTGTTCCTTTGGATGGGTCATCATTTCCTGTTTCTTTGTTTGTCTTGTAATCTTTTGTTGCACACTGTACATTTTAATATTTTAAAGTTTTAACTCTGGGATTTAGTTTCTGAGGTACCTATTCCTTAAGTTTGTTATCTAGTAAGTGATTTGATAGAGATACCCTTGAGTACCAGGAGCTAACAAAAACAAACAAACCAAAGCAAAAACTGTTTTTCATCGTCTTTACTAACTGGCTCTGCATTAGCTGGTGCTCTCCTTTAGAATTTAGCCCTCCTATCCAGAAGATCTCCCCAAGGCAAATGTGAAGTACATGGCCCTCCCTGCCTTTTCTGAGCCTGCATCTTGTCATGGTCTGGTGCTTGCTGGTGGCCTTAGGAATTCCCACATTTACAGGAATTTGAATGTTCCCTCTACTCCCGATGAAACAGACTCTCTCCCCCTTCCAGGTGCTTTATTGTGTGACTCAAAACAGGCTAACCTATGCACCAGGCTGCTTTGACTTAATCATTTCTTATACTGCTTTAGGTGTCTGTAAGCTGCTTCTTCCTGCAGGGCAAGTTTTGGGAGTGTGAGCCAGAGGAGAGTTACCTGGTTCAGACTTTCAGGCTGCCCATCTGATGGCTTAGCACTGATATACAGGCACTGTAGTATGCACACAGGGGATACTCCACTCCCTCTGGAACAGAGCCAGGTATCCACAATGGGAGCAAAGGCTGGCTCCATTCTTCACCACGGAGAGGGTGGGGGAGGGGCCAGTAAGGGCTCTACACACTTCTCCTAGTGTTTTTTATGCTGAGCCAAAACTACCCACATAAGCCACTCCCAGATTCCAAACCCTTAGAAACTGTGTGAGCTAATAAGCATTTGTTGCTTTTAACTGCTAAATTTTGGTGTAATTTGTTATTCAGTAATAGGTAACTAATATAAACATGCAGGTTCAAAGTGAGCAAAATTTTGGAGAATAAGGAAAATTCTATCAATATGAGGAGAATGACAAAAAGGTCCCTGAGGAAGGTTCTTGGTGGGAGGAGACATTATAGCTTTTTGCCTGGGGATGATACCTACCTTGGCTACAAATCTAGCTTTATGAAGGCATCTGATGAGACTGTTTAGCAGTTCTCTTAAGATTGTTCCAAGAAGTTACACGATCACACTTTAAACTTTCATACCAGGGCTAATTATAACCTGGTTGTTGGATGTTAATAAGACCAAGATGTAAAGAATAAAAAATAAAATCCAAATGATTAAGAGTGATGTTTTCATCAACTTTTTCTTTGAGGGAAAAAGGCTATAGTAATCAATTATAAGGGAGATTTCTACTGACTTCCATAACACAGGACAGTTATTCTAGCTTATAAACCATGCTGAGAGTGATAATTATTTCACCCCCATCCAAGGCTCCTCAGATGTAATCTAGTCTAAGTTAGTTGGCACTGCTAGAATCCAGACCAGGCAGATACTAGAACAGGCAGGTATAGTAAAGATATATATAATTTCAAAGATTAGGCTGACTATAGTTAACAAAAATACTTACTGGGAATATAATAAATGAAAACACATTGGGTCACAATCTAAGAACGTAGCCATGAGGGATGTTTGAATATATTAAGAACTAGAGGTTGCCTCTTCGGTAGGTTTTGGGACAGACTATTAGCTTGGGCACATGACAGTTATGAGGGTATCACAGTCCCATTAAATGCATTTCTGATTATTTATTATTATGACAACAGCTGTGTTTCTCCCCAAAGGCTCTGCTACAAGAGGAGAAACTGTGTAATTCCGTGAAGTGCGAGTGTGTATGTGTGACTATATGTGAGTATCTCCTTAAAGCACCCATTAAAATAATTCGAATTTGCTTCAACTGTCTAAAAAGCAGGACCTGGCTGGGAAAAAGATACCAGAAGATCTCTGCCCTGTGCTGGCCCTCGGCACCAGTTAGTGGATAATGGATAACTATGAAATCCTTCAAGAACATCACATGATTACATTCCACATGAAAGGTCAGGATGGGCAACAGTCTCCCTGGAAGCCCCTTACAGGCTGCGTTTCTTCCTCAGGTGGCTTTTTTCCTGATTCCATTTAAAAGAGCCGGAGAATTTAAGAGGAGTGGCCACCAGATGTTTCCGTGGATGCCACCACACCAGCAGGGTGATTGCTAAGCCTCTACTTCCTCCTGCTAATACAGGGAAATTATCCTGAGGTCAAGTACATGGTGCGGTTACACACTGGACTCTCCTCAGGTTGAGGGAATATGTGGACTTGAGATGTATTTTCTGGGTAACCTGAAAACCTTTCAAGTCGGTACTGACCTTATGATCACCTGTCAGGCAGTCTATTTCAACCTCGGAACAGGCAGCTCCAAAAACAAAGTATTCGAAGGGATGACCTTCGCCCTTCTCCCAGTCCATGTTAGCCTCATAACCCCTGGAGGAAACAGAGTTCTTGAGGAGTGTGTTAAATGACCAAGTCCCCTAATTACAGACAATGACGACAAAACAGCCCCAAACAGCTGTGCTCACTTTGTACGGACAGCAAACCAGAGGGATGCACCTTATGATGATGGCCCAGCACATAATGTGTGCTCAATAAATATGTTGAATAAATAAATATTTACTTCTTTCTTATGAAACTGGCCTTGTCTTATCTAAAAAAAACCACCCAGTCACTTCTTACCTCAGGAGATTAGCTGCTGATTTAGGATTATCCATCCTGTTGTTTTTGACTCACATTGGATCCCGCAATCCTACAGTCATCAGACTTGGGGAATTCAACCTTCATTTTATACCAAACACTATTTCAAAGATTCACACTTGCCTGCTTTCTCTAGCTTCCTGGCTCCATGATTAAGCCTTCTGCATCAGGGATCGGGCTCCCTGGTGCTCTTTCTTCACCACTACTCTGGTCTCTCACAGTCACAAACCCCATGACTCACTCTGTCCCAACTCTTCTCTAAGGACACCAAAGAGTGTCAAGGGTACAAGAAAAGTATGGCTAGCAACATGCCAGCATTCTCTACCCCTCTCTCCTCTGCTTCTCCCTGTCTGGAGTGGGACATTAAAAATGCTTTACAATGATTGTTTCCGTTAACCAGTCAGTGCCCTGGGACTCCCATGACAACTGGGGACTCCCAAGACAACTGGGCAAATCACAAAAACCAGGTAAATCTCTGTATATCACCTGCTCTCTGATGGCTTAAACTCTTCATAAAATAATCTGAAAAGAACGTTTTCCAAAGTACTTGAGTTCCAGTTCCACATCTTGACAACGATAGTTACTGTCAAAATTTCTGATATTTTGCCAATCTGTAAGTTGAGAAATGTTGTCTATCTTCCCAAAAGTTTAATTTTCATTCCCTTACCTTTTAACAAAGGTAACTTAAGGGATAGACTGTGTTTTCAAGAAAGTCAAACACTGCTGCGGGTTCCTAACACTAAGCCCTCTAATGCCACTCAATATGATTTGAATTATCAATTCAGCTGAATTTTATTTGCATGTCAATTTTTCCCAAAAATGTTTTTCTGGATATTTGGATTAACTAGCAGGTAATGTTCTTTCTAACAGTGGGCTACTTGAAAGTACAAAATCAAGTTTTGCCAAAACTGCTAATAGAACTGTAACTCTTCCACAAGATACTGCTACTACTTTCCATAGTATATGATTGAAAGGACAATTTACCTGAAGTATCCAGTAGCTGACAGACTAATACTTTCTGTAAAAGCAGCCTCTGCCTGCAAAGGAAGAGTATAATGATACAATGAGGATATTTAAATAAAATCATGTGAGAGTTCAATTTTAATTTTATTATATATTACATAAAGCTATCAGTAGTAAAAACTGGGAAGGACTGAGATTAATTTATGCATTTCAACATTCTCCATCTCCACAGGCCTTCATGGTATACTACTTATAGTGACAGCATTTGGTCAATCAATGAACATGGCTGCAGGAAATGATTGCCATGGTACATTACATTTATAGACCAGACTACAGTGGTCAATGCAGTTTCTGCTTATCAAGAACTTCACTCAGTCATCTGTAGAAACTTAGCCTATTAACATGGAACATTTCAGGAAACAGTGGTTGGTTGGGTGTTGAATTTTAATATCATGTAGCCAAAACCATTTTAGGAGAGGGGAATAATTTTGCTAAACTCTACCATTTACCCTAAAAGGTCTCCTGACTCTGAAGTGCACATAGTTGACCACTATACAGCAAAACAAGGGTCAAGTCCAAGTCCAAGTCTGAGAGTGATAACCACAGCCCAGGAGAAAAGAAACAGGGCTGAATGGCAGAGGACTGGCCCTCCCACCTGCATCTCCCTCTAGCTCTCTGCAGTCTAGCTCTCTCAGGGGTTTTGAGCTCAGGCAGCACATGGCAGAGGGCAGAAAGCAGAAATAAATACGCCCAGAGAGGACTGAGATCTCCCCTAAACATGAATTGTAGAATGAGTCCTAACTCTATGGAATAGCAAGAACCATTTCTAAGTAGGACTCCGTAAGTGTTCTTTTCTTCAGGCCGGTGCTTTTAATGTTGTAAAGCCCGGAACAGTCAGCACAACACAGACCCCTGGCCTTTGCTGATGTCCTTTCAATACCATCCGGCACTTTACAACCTACTACTTTGAAAACTTTGGTAGTTGACTTTAGAATGTGTGTCTTTTCTTCTAACTAGACTGTAAGTAGATCAAAAGAACTAGATGAATATTTTTCCATTCCATTTAGTGCCTAGTAGAGGGTTGAATATATACTCAATGGCTTGGCTATCTATATCTAAATGCTTGTGCGATTTTTACTTTTTTTAGAATGATTCTAGTGTTGTTCCTCCATTTTAGGAAGAGTAGATTCACAAAGAAGGAGAACAAACAGGAGTTCTGGACAGAAAAGCCATCTCTTTCTCTAATAGCTGAAGAATTTGTGGAATTTTTCCAGATGCAAAAATTCCTCCACCGTATTATGATAGCATTTCTACATGCTGAGAGAAATCACTATATGACCATTGCACCTTTTAAATGCCCCTTCTGCAGATAATTTACACATATCTCTCTCATTTCCTTCCCTTTTATTTTTAACATACAACACAGAGTAACACATTCTCATCCAAACCTTCCAAGTGCCTTGAGGATTCTTGCTGATGATGGGTTCAAGGCATTTTAGAAGAGTTTGACAAGCATCCTAGGAATTATTTTTTTAATTAAAATTATCATCATAAAATGGCAAAGAAAACATATAGATCAGCATTACATTTATTAAATATATCAAGGCCTGTGTAATTTTACTGAGGGGCTAGGATAAACAATGGTCAAATTCAGAGTATATAAAAGGGAGATATATTTTGTAAAACGGAAATTTGGTTTTCAAGGTATGACTAAAGCTGGGTCAAACATTATAGGTTTTGGTGGTGGCCATGAAATAAACAAGCTAAAGGATGCAGAACAGAATGAGCCTTCCCCAAGGGAAGAAAAACAGAATACAATGATAGAATGTTATCAAGCAAGCTAATGTAATTTTAACATTTACCAAAAGGAATAATCCAAATCGGACTGTACAGAGCAGCCTCTTATTCGAGTTGTCTATGTGGGTTTTGTTTGTTTGGTTGTTTAACAGAGACATGGAAGAATAACTGAAGTGAAAAGAAAGATTACCGAGAAAAAGTTTTATAAGACAGTCACAGGCCAAATATTAGAAGAAGCCAATGAAGAACGGCCATTCACTCCTCCATGGAAGAAATCATTTTTAAAACAAAACCTGTTTCCTATTTTTTGTTTCCTTTTTCTCACCTCTATAAAATAGAGAAGCTCTTATCTCCAATTCATTTTTTTTTTTTTTTCAAGTATTTGAAGTCAGCAGTTCAAACTTAGCCTTAATGCTTTCAGAGTTAACATCTTGGAAACACTACTTTGCAGGATCTTTAACAAAAGGTCTCACAGTGACAGTGAAAGATCATGTGGTCCAGCCCTTTCCAGGGCAGGGTCATTTGTAAATTGTGCATTCAGTTCTGGGATTCTTTGATTCTGGGGAATCTGAGGAATGAGTCAGAATGGTTGGCTCAGGGGTAGACACTTCCTAAGGGAGCTCCAGCAGCTGAGACAATGTATGAAAGTCCCTAGCAACTCCGGATCCTGCCCCCATGAGTGACATATGCTAAAAGATGCTTGACTCCTGCAGTCATGAGAACGGGAGAGAGGGGTTTGGGAGTGGAAATGGAATTCATTCTGGAGCAATCAACAAATCCACAATGAAAACCACTAGACTATGCACTCCTTGGTGGAAGAAATGAGTCAGACTGAACCTTGTATGTCCAGCCCCTAGCAGAGTTCCTGGCATAGAGGAGAGGCTTCATAAACATTTGTTAAATAAATGAATTTTCTATTTGAGTCAAAGCAGTTCATCAGCAGGAGTGAGAAAATTAGAGCCAAACCTGGGATATAAGAAGGGACATTGTCTGGTAAAGATCTATATGGGCTCGTGCAGCAGTGTATGGTAGAAGTTATTTCCCTTAAAACAGGCATAGCCAACTTGAAGTGGGTAGGATAGTGGGGCTACACATCCCAGAGAGAGGCCCAAGGGAAGATCAAGTGCTGGTAGAGCTACCAAGGGGATCTGCCCACCAGTGCCCTCACATTTCTCCAAAATAAGCTACCTGCTCAGCCAGCTTGTCCCACTGCTCCTGCACAGACGTTTATATCTTTACACTGTATTAAGGCAGCACAAAAGTGGAAAGACCCAAGAGACATTTTTGAGGAAAAGTGAAAGGACTTGCTCCCTGGTTAGATGTTAGTAGTGCAGGAGAAACGAGTGATGGTGTTTCCAGTACAGGAACTGGCTGGATTGGGAGAAGGAGCAGCTTTCACTGAGAGGATGGGAGAAGGACACAGGAGGTGGTTTTAAATCTGAGCCTACCCATGGATTTGGCCCTGACAGGGTTAGTGATCTGGGTGCCAGAGCAATGACTTTTTTTTTTTTAATTTTTAAAAAATTTTTATTGTGGTAACATGTATACAGCATAATATTTCCCATTTTAGTCACTTTCAAGTATTTAATTTAGTGGTATTAATTACATTCACAGTGTTGTGCTAACATCACTACCATCCATTATAGGTTTTTGTTGTTTTTTATTTTATTTTATTTTATTTTGAAATAAATTCAAAGTTATAGGAACATTTGCAAAAACAATACTAACCCTATACACGGAATTCCATCATACCCTGACCCCCCTCCCCTGATACCTCAATCCACCAACTTTAACATGCTGTGACATCGCTATTTCTTTCCCTCCCTCTCTATCATCCATCATCTATTGGTCTGTCTTCTGAACATATGAGAGTTAGCTGCACACATCTTTGAACATACACTATAATTCACATATACACTTCCCATGAATAAGAACATTCTTTTATGCAATCCCATTAAGCGTAGCTAAGAAGTACAAGACATTCAACAATGATACAAAGCTTACATTCTATATTTCCTTTTCCTTATGTCTCAACTGTGTCCCTTTGAGCCACCTGTCCTCTATCCTCCAATCCCATCCAAGTTCATCCTTAGCATTCAATTGTCATCTATTTAGACTTTTTTTTTTCTTTTTTTCCAGTGTGGAAACATATATACAGCCTAAGTCTTCCCATTCCACCCCCTCCCTAGCCTTCCATTAGTGGGTTTAGTCACATTTAGAATGTTGTAATGCTCTTTCCCTCTATCCATTACTAGAAATTTCCCTTCACCTCAAACAGCAACCCTACACTCACTTCTTAACTCCCCATTGCCCTTTCCCCCATTTCTCTTAACCCAAACTACTTTTCATCTCTATGGTTATATTCTCTAATAATTTCTTTGTGTTTACTGTGGGGCTTAAAATTAACCTCTTAAATCCATATCAATCTTGTTTTTCTTTGATACCACCTTCACTTCAATAGGACACATAAACTATGTTCCTATACTCCTTCATCCCCCCACCTTTATATAGTTGCCTAAAATTACATCTTTTACATTCAGTTCAAAACCACTGATTTGTCATTAGAGTTTGTGTATTTTATATCATGTAGGAAGTAAATAGTGGAGTTACAGTTCAAAAATTATTGACTTCTATTTGTATTCCATTGTGGTTGGAGAATGTGCTTTGAGTGTATTCAATTTTTTTTTTTTTTTAATTTCTTGAGGCTTGTTTTATGTCCCAGCTTATGGTCCCTTCTGGAGAAAGATCTGTGATCACTAGAGAAAAATGAGTGTCCTGGTGATTTGGGATGTAAGGTATTATATATGTCTGTTAAAATTCTTTATATCTCTTTCTCCTTTCTTTGTTTCTCTGTTGGTAGGGCTCCCTTTAGAATCTGAAGTAGGGCAGGTCTTTTATTGGCAATGTCTCTCAGCATTTATTTGTCTGTGAAAAATTTAAGCTCTCCCTCAAATTTGAAGGAAAGTTTTGCTGGATAAAGTATTCTTGGTTGGAAATTTTTCTCTCTCAGAATTTTAAATATGTCATGCCACTGCCTTCTAGCCTCCATGGTGGCCGCTGAGTAGTCACTACTTAATCTTATGTTGTTTCCTTTGTATGTGGTGAATTGCTTTTCTCTTGCTACTTTCAGAACTTGCTCCTTCTCTTCAGTATTTGAGAGTCTGATCAGAATATGTCTCGGAGTGGTTTTATTTGGATTTATTCTATTTGGAGTTCGCTGGGCATATATGCTTTGTGTATTTATATTGTGTAGAAGGTTGGGGAAGTTTTCCCCAACAATTTCTTTGAATACTCTTTCTAGACCTTTATCCTTCTCTTCACTTTCTGGGACACCAATGAGTCTTAAGCTTGGATGTTTTATTTTATCTATCATATCCCTGAGATCCATTTTGATTTTTTCAATTTTTTTCTCCATTCTTTCTTTTGTTCTTTCATCTTTTGTTCTGTGGACTTCTAAGACACTGATATCTTGTTCATCTTCCTCTAGTCTTGTATTGTGAATATACAGAGTCTTTTTAATTTAGCCAACAGTTTCTTTTATTTCCATAAAATGTTCTATTTTTTTTTTACTCTTGCAATGTCTTCTTTATGCTCTTCTAGGGTCTTCTTTATGTCACTTATATCCTGGGCCATGGTCTTCTTGATGTCCTTTAAATCCTTTGCCATGTTTTTGTTCCTCAATTGTAGTTCTTTGATTAATTTTGCGAGGTACAGTGTGTCTTCTGATATCTTGATTTGGGTGTTTGGAGTTGGATTCCCCATATCGTCTGGTTTAATCATATGCATTAAGGTTTTCTGTTGTTTTTGGCCTCTTGGCATTTGTTTTGCTTCATAGGGTTCTTTCAAGTTGTAAAAAAAAAAAAAGGATATCCATCTAATTTTTCAGAAACACAGTTTGGTGATGTACACTTTCTCTAACTAACCAGCAGATGGCATCTGTGAGCCACCTATATCCTTTAAGTCAATTCTCAACCCTGTTCCCGCAGTGTGTGGGGAAATGTTTCTTGTGGGGTTCAGTTGGAGAACTCAGTTTGGTTGTGTTGCTGGCGCCGTCCGCCCTGAATGTGGGGCGTGTGTACGGGTGGCCAAGGAGGAAGGGCAGCTTTAATATTCAAATCCCCCAGGTTCCCAGAGATTCAAGGCTGCCGCAAGAGTCTAAGCCTTCATTTCAGTTCAGCCCCAGACCCTCTCTCTCACTGACCCACAAACCACCGGACTTGGTGTAGCGTCCCTGGGTTCTCTGAGCGAGTCCCCCCTCCCAGCTGCGATCCTCCAGGAGCTCAGCTGAGTGAATGCCGTGCTACATCACCAATGCGCACCGTCCCTCAAGGGAAGCCCCGGGCTGCTGGGCCGTGCAGTGGCGCGCCCTCAGCCTGAAGCAAAAATGGCCGAACGGGGCATCTCAACCCTCTCCTCCTCACACAGTTCCTCCTACCCAGCTCCGGGACAACTGGCAGGGCTCTGGGCTGTGGGCATGGCCCCAGGCAGGAGTTTATCCAGCCCTCCGGGGGGCCAGCTGCTAGCCACAGGGTTTCTTTCTGCTTCTGGCTCTCCCCTCCGTTCCCCCAGACCCAAGGTTATCTGCAGCGGGCTATCTTCCCAGCCAGACACCGAGAGGCTGGCCCAGCTCCCTGTTGCTATTTTACTGCATGGTTCCCACAGTCGCAGCTGCAGCAGCTCCTGGGTTTTTCCCTTTTTTTAAAAGAGCCAGCCAGTCTCCAAACGCTGAACCCTGGCTTACCCAGACTGCCGCGCGGCTGCAGGTCTTCCAGCCAGCTTACTGACTTGTTTCAGAATGCCAACTCCTGGTTTCACCAAGTATATGGCCCCTCTGGAGCTAGGAGCCCTCGTCCAGCTGGCGCATCACTGTAACTGGTATTCTGGGTCACTTTCTGGTTTTTAGCTAGTGTTTTTCACGGAGGCGTTTTTTTGCCCTGTCTCACCTAGCCACCATCTTAGTTTCTGCCAGAGCAATGACTTTTACCTTCACTGCCATCCCGCTGATATCTGCCACCACCAACGCTCCACAGGCATTTGCATGAGGGACTGTTTCTGTGCTGGTCCCACGCAGGTAAACATTTGACATTGGCATCCTTAACTCATGGCTGACCACCTGGAGTTTAGAAGAGCAAGTACAGAACTTTGGTTAGTCATAGACCCATAGCACATGTCATGTGGTAGGGATAAGGGCAGAACCCTGAATTCCTTTTGGAGGCAGTCACAGAAAGGTCTCCCTTTCTACAAACCCTGTAGGAGAGGTTGCATATTCCTGATGTCAGAATATTCATATAAGCATATTCATGAAGTCAGAAACTAGATACAGGTTACCAGGCACCAAGTAGGGAAGGGGAATGGGAAGTTAATGTTTAATTGGTATGGAGTTGCTGTTTGGGGTGAGGGTAAAGTTTTGCCAATGAATAATGGGGATGGAGGCACAACTTTGCGCATGTTAGTAACATCACCGAATGGTATATTCGAAAAGGGAAGAAAAGGGAAACTTTAGGTTGTATATAAGTTACCATACATACACACACTCAAAACCCACAGATCTTGTACAGAACAATGTAAATGCAGTAACTTAACAACATAATTATAACAATGTTGTTTCATGAATTATAAGAAAGGTACCACAGGAATGCAAAATGTTAATAATAGGGAGAACTGTGGATGTGAGAGGGAGGTATATGGGAATGCTGTACTTCCTGCATGATGTTTCTGCAAACTTACAACTGAAAAAAACAAAACAAAACAAAAAACAAAAACCCTGCTACTAGTCTGGACCCCAAGCCCTGAGCACACTTTCTTTGATTTCTCAGGTGCAATAGCATTAGCAAGAGGAGGAAAGGGCCCAGGTCCAGCAGGAAGAATCACTCTACATCTTTACAATCATAAGATTATCAAGGGAGAACTTGGGGCCTGTCCTACCACCACACTTGATGGCATTCTAGCAGGGTGTGCCTTATCCCTGACAGGAGACACGTTTGTTATGAGCAGAACAGCACAGATCTTGTGAGTGAGAACAATGACCTTGGGAAAGTAGTTCCATGAGCATCACATGAACGATGGAGGGAGAAGGGGTTGGTGCCTACGCCGAGCCAACGGCTTAACTAGATGCTTCATTCTTTCATTCTTAGTGCTGGGAAGCAAAATCATATTGCTTACTTGATCTGATACAAAATACTCCTCTCTCCTGCTAGCAGTAGGGCTTAATAGAGTTCACCCACAACTGCTACAAGGACATTAGCATAGAAAGTCCTTCCACAGTGCTTGGTTTTTAGATGATTGTCTACACAGAATGTCCTGGCTTAGAATATAAAGGTTTCTGCTGGCTCAATAATGAAAGCACTGACATTTCACCAAAAAACGGGGAGCATAGGAGCAGAAAATTCCAAAGTGACTGATGAGGGGAAGGAAAATATAATAGTCAACATCACTATAATCAGAAAAATGCAAATTAAAGGAACAATGAGATACTACCACTCATCTATCAAATCATCTAAGATTTAAAAAATCTATGATATTCAATGTAATGAGGTGGGTACTTTCTGGAAAACAATTTGGTAATATGTGTTATGAGAGTTAAGTTATTTAACACCCTTTGACCCCGTAATTCCACTTCTTGGAATCTATTTTAAGAAAATAATCACTGATATGTTCTTAGGTTTATGCTCAAAAATGTTCACTGTAGTTTTTAACAATCACGGGATAGTTAAGTAAATTATACATATACCCACATGCATTCATTAAAAATCATGATTGCTAAGTATTCTTAATGACAGGAAGAATAGGGATAGGTGAAAAAAATAGGATATGAAATTATACAAGCAGTATTTTAGTGATTTTTTGGAAAAGAAAAAAAAAAGACAAGATGAAAAAACCCCATCCCAGTGATTATTACTAGGTGGTAAAATTGTTATGTAGCCTTTTTCCTCTTTGAAATTTTCTGCCTCTTCTAAAATTTTTATAATCTATAATACTATAATCATAATTAGAAAAAATAGAGAGCAGATAAAATCTAATCTCAAGTAAGTAAGCCAAAAGAAAACTGGTAAAGTTTGGTTAGAAATCTCAAATGTGGTTTATATTATCAATTGTACAGAGTACTTAATATAAAAATGGCAAAAAAGAATGCAACACATGAAAATTTATACATCTTTTCATTGCCCAGTAAAGATTCAAAAAAATGAAAATTCATTTGTTAGTATCTACAATGGAAAGCAGCAAATAAATACACAATTTCCTTGAGCAATAAAACAACCTGAAGCTCTTATGTCACATTGTTAGATTCAATTACAAAACTGTATTATTTACTCTATTTAGGCTACACTTTAATAGCTTAAGCTGTCAAAGGTAAAGTCTCCTATCTTTTTCTTTTTCTCTTGGAACAGAAAACATTCATGGTTTCTCTCTCACACACATATCTACAAGCATACACCCAAGTTAATCAAATTCTTTGCATTCTTACCTGAATCATTTTAGTGTAATTTCAATTCCACCATGAGCCACCAGCACAGAACCATCTAGATAAATATGAACCAGGGCAGCAGCCTAAGCAGAAAAGATAGAAAACCATTTCCATGATCTTTTTAATATAACACATTTTCCTTGGAAATGATCCCCTCCTTTCCATCCCCCCTGCCCCCAATCCCCACCAAAACCACCCATGGACATGAACAGGGCCAGGGCACTGCCTGGTAAGTGCTGCCTCATGGTCTCCCTGATGTTCCTTAAGCTACTATTTCCTAATCAGGACATGTGAGCACATTGGGACCTCCAAGGGGCCCCCTCTGGTGGAGTAACCTTCTAGGTTTCCTTTGGAGGACATGGGAGCAATTTTAAAAGGCACAGATAAGTAGAGACAGGTTGGGAGAGAGGGAGGATAAGTGTTTGTGTGTAGACATATTCCCATAGTTGTAGGTGTTTTGCAGAGAAGTAAAAATAAAAATCCAAACAGGCAGGGGAGAGATTGGCCTTCAACAAGATGGTTATTTTTTGCTGTAAAATGAACTAAACCCATCCTAAGTCCTCTAGATAAGGAATTACAGAACTTGAGAGTTGGAAGGGAATGCAGAGGAATCTTCTCAACTGTAGCTCCCCCCAAGGACCCTGAAGATACCAAATGCCAACAGAGAATCAAAGTCTCTCCTGGTGGTGAGAAACACCCCAACTCTAAGCTAAACGTTTAACAATTAACAAGGATGTACCTTCTTGCAAGTCTGCCTGTGCTACACTAGGGGGTATGGAAATGTTCCAGGGGACTACAGAAAACAAGGATGGCTTCTTCACGTTGACTCGCCAGTGGGAGGGTAATATCAACACCATAAGGTCCTACAGAATATGCTTCTAGAAGTTCCACTGTGATCCAGGAAGCCCTGCAAGGTACACCTTTGCAGCTGCGCAGATGGGAAGTGCCAACCTCCCAGATGTGGTCTACCTTAGTCAGCGGTCACTGGAAGCTAATCATCTGCCACCTAGTTTTCCCAACATCTAAATTTCTCTGTAAAGTGGCATACAGTCTTGGATTTACAAAAGCAGAAATTTCTGGTAATAAGCTAATTCCATTTAATGAACATAAAATTTTAATAAGCCTTAATAACTCAGATCACTTGTAAGCAACACTGGACAGAAGTGAAAGTCAATTGAACTGCACACTCATCACCAGATGAACCCAAGGAAAGGGCTGCATTCCTACATCAAGTGTCTGCCCACCCGCAGGCCCTTCACAGCCACCTGTGGGCCATGGACCACACCTGGAGAATTGCCTTCATGCTATCCAAAGATTCATATTACCCAGTGAATGCCAAGCAGAACTTCTATTTTTCCAAGTAGGACACTTTGACATGAAGGTGGGGGGCTCTATTTGCCTGGTCAGCAGATGAAAACTACGGATGTATCTGGCAAATCGGGACCTATGGGCACTCTCTCCCTGAAGACAAAGGCACACACATTCACCATGCATGGAAGTACCATGGAATCTTGAAGAAGACATGATCATAGGGAACATGCCTTGGGAAGATATAGCAGTGGATGTGTTATTGTCTTTTGACATATATCACGCTTAGAAACATCATCTTGTGCTCCTGGCCATTTATTCTCAAAACAATAAAGATAAGGAGTGGCATCCTCCAAAGAGCACCCAGAGGAGCTGGCTGCCCTGGGAGCACTCTGTCAGATGACATGTGGTGCCAGCAACAACGGCAGCTCCTGGGCTCTGCTCGGTGGCACTTCACTGGACTCTACTCGAATGCGAGCCCCCTGAAGGGAAGGACCACACCCTAAGGCATCTCTTGGAATGCAACATAGTGACTCACATTGTTGAAGTGACATTTATCAAGTGTTTGATAAATGAAGTTGCTGTAGCATGGCCTTTTGATCTGTTTCTTGAGCTCATAGACTCTATTTGGGCTCCTTGGCTCTGTGAGCAGAGTGCGGGTGAAACTCTTAGCAGCCACAGCTACAGAGGGTTGTGAATTCCCTACCCTGCAACCCTGCTGGCACAGTGCCCTGCCTGCATGTCCAAGGCAGTGTTTCTTTTAGAGACTGCTGAGTAATCTATTCCATATGGTGCTGCAATCTCCTACTGGCAATTTAAAATGACAAATTTGGTTAAGTGCCATCACCTGGTGGTTTACTGTCACTGCCTCAAAAGATAATTCTCCAATATAAATAGTGTACTTAGTCTGTAATATTTAAATCTTTAAGCAATGACTGCTGTTATGGGTGAGAAGTTTGTTTTAATCCCACAGATTCCCTAAACGTCTCAGCCATTCAAATATTTGAGTTCCTACTCTCTGCCAGGCACCATGCTAAGCCCTGGGAGTATGACGGTTAGTTAGATACTCTCTAAACCCTTCAGTGTTCCCAGTCTAGGAACTAAATACAAAGTAGGTGAGGTATGAGGCAGTGTGAGATGATGAAGACACGTGGGCTCCACATACAGACAGCTCCAAGATCAACTCCTTGTCTGCCACTCATGAGTTACATGTCCTGGGGCAAGACAGTGAGAATCTCTGTAGGCTTCAGTTTCCCTTCCATAAAACAGAGGGAATCCCACCTACTCAACAGGGATGAGAATAGGGTTAAACCAAGTGGGAGATTTAGATCACCCAGTCCAGCGCCTCACACCTAGAAAGCTCAAATATAATTTCTAATTCCCTAGTCTATTTGCTTTGCTTCAGGATGTGTCTTCCAGCCCATGTCTTCCAGGAAGCAACTTAATTGTTCTTAAACTCCTGAGTCAGGCCTAAAGCAAATATTTTTTGTTGTTGTTATAGAAGCTGCTATTCTTTACATGATAAACCATTTATTCTTTAAATTGAAATAAATCTAAATCTGAATAAATTTAGAGAATTTATTTATTCTTCAAATAAATTATTTATTCTCTAATGAGTACAAGGAATGCAAAGATTTGAGCTCCAATCTTGCTAAAATACAAAAGATATCCCTAAAGAAGAGCACACTCCTTATAAATAGTCCATCATTATTACTGCTTTATTAATTTTATTTATAGACACTCCATATCCATCAAACATACACCCCTCCTTAAAGAGATGAAATACCTAAGGGCTTATATCTTAGTAGGTTCTTAGTAGTTATGAGGGAAATGGGACAGACCTGGTGTATGCTGGAGGCCAGCTATTAGTTAATGGGAGCCATTAAACAGAAGCAGCCTGCCATGGCTGCCCCACAGTCCAACACTCAAGGATTTCAAGAGGACCATAAACAACAGAAACTAAAACTATCTTGCCCAATGATCCTGGCCAGTCCACTCAAGGACAGATGGCCCACACTAACTTTTTTGTTAGTTGCCAGTGAATAAATTTACCCCCCAATATTCACCATTCAAAACTCTGAATTGGCTTGGTTGGTTAATGCCAAGGCCAGAAGTAGACCCCAGGTCTCCCTATTTCCCAGCCAGAGCACTGTTTCCCAGCCCTGGTAATGTGCACAGAGGAGCTCTTTTCTCCTCTGCAGTAAAGCTAACCTGTCAATGCACAACTTTGGTGAAACTTAACAACTGGAACATCACAACCCTTTGTCTAATCCAACTGAATGGGAAGGTTCCTCTGCACGTTTTGTTTGGCCTGGGCTGCTTCTGGGCAGCATTCCCACATGTGTTTGGAAAACTGACCTGGCTAGAAGGAACTGAGCCAAGGCCCACAGGATATTTCAGGGGGACTATGGCCAGCCCTTTCTTTTTCCAGTAATTTTCTGCATTGAATTTTTCCACAGCCTCTTTCCTCAGGGAATAGGAAGACATGGCCAAACATTCTCTCCAACACTGGATCAGGCTCTTGTTATTAATCTCTTGTTTGTAGGGTGTTTGATCAATTTCGTTGAACATGTTTATGGTTCAGACCTTTAAAAGAAGAGGAGATTGAAAGGGGAAAATGAATCAGCAGACAGTTTCTTCCATCCACCGTCCTCTTATTCACATGCTGCTCATCCTGTTAGACCCAAACTGAGTTTTCCTTACTCCTTGGTGAAGCCTCTCCCAATTCCCACCACATAACATCCTTCTCCTCCACTTCTACCCCAGAGACTATAAATATGGTAGCACTAACTCATAGGCTCTCTACACTGCTCTTGTATACACTTGACGGAAGGAATCCTTTCCTTATATTTCTTACATAATTTTAATGCACTGCAAACAGATTGGGAACTCTTAATTCTATTTACATTTGTGAGTATCTGTGGAAAGGCAATCCTAAATTTAATTACCAGGCTATACGACTTGGCTTACTTAGATGCTGTAGAAAGACAAGACCACTCACTTCCAAAATGGAACATATGAAAGGCTGTTTAAGTATAACCAATATCCAGGATGAAGAACAAATGGAGAGATTCCATCCCAGGATGTCTGAAACACTGAGTGGAATATTTCCTGCATGGCCAGAATTGGACACTAAGGTCCACAGCTGAGAACAAAAGGCAGCAAGGGCCTCCCATTCTTCAGCTTTGCAAATGCTCAGCAGTTTCAGCCAGGCACCTCTCCCAGCTTGCTGACAGGGGCCATTAAAAACATACACTTTCTTTAACCCCCTAAAAAATTCTCACATCAATATTAGAAGACTGGGAATTAGTGACCTATAGCCATTTGGGGGAAGACCATGTCTTCTATTCTCTCCCCTAACATCTCTGGGGATGAAGGGTGGTCTTCATGTGATTCTCCTCCCAAGTGCTTCCAAATGTGGAGGAACGTCAGGGAGAGAGGCTGCGGCAGGATGAGCAGGAAGGGAAGGGCAAGGACTCCCTCTGCTCCTCAAGTTCAAGAGGGGAAAAGAAGATGGCTCCTACCTATAGCCACAGACTCTAATGTTGGGAGAAAAGCATGTAGCTAAGCTGGGGGCCGGGGATTGCTAAGGAGTGCTGAGGCATGGGCATCGGAGGAATGCTGCAAATGCCAGCCGAGGGTCAGCTGGAGAGTTCACTGATTCTCACGGGGAACTTTCGGCTTTTGGGAGAGCTGGCAGAAATGCAGCTCACAGACATCACACTTGAAAAGCTGCTACAGCTAACCAAGAAGTGGGCCAGGAGCCCACTGGGAGGAGTCACACAGAGAGATGCTAACTGGTCTCCCAAGTCCTCCTCCTCTTCCTCTCTGCCCCAATACCACAGTAGAAGGCACAGGGGAAGACGAGGAGTGCGAGAGAGCACACCACTTCTCCCCACCCCAACTCCACTCCAGGGTCCTGGGTGGAAGAGGGGAAGGGGAGAGAAAAGAGGAGAGCTTATTCATGAATGAAGATGGGACTGAGAATGAGAGAACTGAAAAAAGACCAGGCTAATAACAGAAATGACTAAAACTTTATGACAGTGAACTGAGATTTGCTAAGGAAACCCATTACTCAGGGGAATGAGGGGTCTGATAGAACTTGTTGGTTGCACTTATACCCTCAACTAATGGAGACTTCTCACTAAGCAGGGCAGAGTCCAGGATTTTGGAGGAGTCTGAGTAAGATAAGAGTCACTGAACTTCAGATTTCTGGCTCTGTATTAACTGGTTAGCTGGGTCCCCTTGGGAAAATCATGTAGGCTCTCTGGATCTCAGATTCCTTGGCCCGAGTGACCCATAAGGGCCCTCAGATCTGAAATTCAATGTCTTTTGTATGTCAGTCTAATTTAGTGTTACCTTTTCAGGGGACAAACCACATTTGGCTGCAACTTCTGTGATACAGGATTCGGTGATCAGTCCGGCCTGAGGAAAGCCAAACCCACGAAAACCCGTGTTGGATGGAAGGTTGGTTCTGCACACCCGGGCCCAGCAGTGCAGGTTGGGAAACTTGTGAGCATTATTTGTTTTCAGAACTCCCATTTCTAACACCTTCAGAAATCCAGAGACCTCAGTCCAAAACCAGGCCATAAATGGAAGCCCTACTCTACATCACATCAATCATGCTAAAATACACCCATGGCCCAAATTAAATGTATTTTTAATAAAATAATGTTTAAAGGTTTGAACTATTTTTCCTTTGAAATCATTATCTATTTTCATTTCCATATTTTAGAGTTAATACATTTTATTCAGGTTTCAAATATTTCCAAAGCCTTCTTTGGAAAAAGTTCATAGCCCTAAGCATTGTGTGTTTAGAATGTAATGAATAAAATGTCCAAATGTTTTGGTCCAATGCAGTAGTTCTCAACATAGGTGATTTTGTCCCCTCTCCCCCACCCCTCAACCCGGAGACATCTGGCAATGTCTGCAGACATTTTTGGTTGTTAAAACTATGGGGGTACCGGTGCTACTGGCATCTACTGGGTAGAGGACAAGGATGCTGCTAAATACCCAACAATGCACAGGACAGTTCCTCCCACCCCCAACAAAGAATTATCCAGTCCAGAATGTCAACAGGGCTCAGGTTGAGGAGCCTGGTCTCATACACGTATATGGGAAAAGTGCTCTACGTATGAGACGTGTGGAGAGAAAACACACAGTGGCCGACTTGGCCAAGATCTCCAGGCTCACTCTGTGGGCACCAGTAAGTGACACAGGGCTATCGCTGCAATGATGGTCCCTTATGTTTTTATAATTAAATATTATTCAACTATTAAACATTCTTCAATTAAATCATTTTACACAATACCCTTTCCCGAATGTGAACTTGTTCCTTCAAACAATTACCAGCACTGACTCATCCAGGGAGGAGCTTCCATTGCTATAATGCTCCACATCCAGGGCCAGGACTTTGCCATCGTTCATGAATCCAACCTGGGGGAGGAGAGGCAGACTTTGATAATGGCACCAGAGGCTGTCATGTGTGAGCCCCCCAGAGGTTACCCCTGGTCTCAATCCAAGAAGGCCCATGTTAAAAGTAGAACATGTCATTTATGCTGCATCCACTCTCTCTAGCACCACTGTCTCCTTCCAAACATCAGGAGCGTCCCTTCCCTTTAAAAAAGAAAGGAAAGAAAAAGGTATAAAAGTAAAACAAACCAACAAAAACACTTCTATTTAATCCATCACTGCTGTTAAATCAATCTTTTCCTCTCCTAAAGCAAATCAACTGCATCATTTTGTGACCTCTCATTCTTGCCGTAAGTCCTTGAATTCTGGCTTTCATCTTCACATTTTCTATCAAAACCTCCTCTCCTAAAGCCACTGTCATCTCCCAATCTCCAAATCTGGTGACCTGCTCCTGATGCACTCTGCAGGCTTTACTTAGACAGCCAATTCAGTCAGAACTCTCAGTGGCATTTGGTGTTGCTGGAGGTCTTTGAAGTAAATTGCATCCCTGCTTTCAAAATGTACCCAATATCTCTGTTTCTTTTCTGCACTCTGCTTCTGGATGTCTTCTGCAACAATCTGGAGTACTGGTCAAAGGCACAGCCTCTGAAGTCCAATTAACTAGCCCCTTAACTAGCTCGTGTAGGAGAGTTAAACTCTTTGACCATATTAAATGGAAATAAATAAGATAATGCATGGAAAGTTATACACAATTGACTGAAACATAGTGAGTAATCTAAATATAAATTAATACTACAATGATAAATATTAATATCATTTCTTCTCTTTACATACTCTCTCTACAAAAGAAAACAATACATTTTCACAGGATTAATTGCCTCCATGCTGATGGCTTCTACGACTATAACCCAGCTCTTTCAAAAAGTCCCAAATTTGTGAAGGACATTTCTATTTAAACGTCCTGTCACCACTTCTTCCCCACAATACTTACACAAACAAGCTCATCCTTGTCCCTCCCATTGGTTACTCCCTCCAACTTGTCGCTCTGCTAGAAAATTGCAAGTCATGTTTGTGGCTTTATTCTCCACTGTATTTTGTCTAGTTTATCACCAGAACTTATTTTACTCCATAATGGCTCTTGGACTCATTCCTTCTACTACATCTCACTATCTTGGCCCAGACCACAATCCCAGCTACTACATGTCTGAATGCAGTGGCTGCCTCCTGGTGGTCTTGTGCCTCCATGCCCTCTCCTCCCCAGGCCACCCTGCCCAGTGCTGCCACACTACCCTCCCCAAAGCATGTCCATTTAGTTGTGACACTTACTGTTCAAGGATCGACTCAGTCTCACACCTTCTTATAAGATCAAGTTTAAACTCCCCATCTGGGACGCTAGGCCTACTTCAGTCTGGCAGGATCTTGCCCACCCAATCTTTTCACACTCTCGTAGGCACTCTGTGTTCTAATTCCCCCTCCTCTCCCATTCTGTCCCTATCAAATATGCCATGTTCATTCCACCTCTGCATATTTGCTCTTACAGTTCCCACCACCTGAACAGAAGGCTGAATGATGCCCCTAAAGATATTAGGTCCAAATCTCTGGACCTGTAATGTTCCCTTATAGGCAAAACTTTACCTATGTCATTAAGTTAAAGATCTTGAGATGGGGAAGATTATCCTGGATTATCCAGGTGGGCCCTAAATGCAATCACAAGTATCTTTATAAAAGGGAGGCGGAGGAACATTCGACTACAGACAGAAGAAGAGAAAGCAAGATGACCGCAGAGGCAAACATTGGAGTGAGATGGCCACAAACTAAAGAAAGCCAGCAGCCATCAGGAGCTGGAAGAAGGAAGGAACGGATTCTCCCCTAAGCCTCAGAACTGAGAGAAAATAAATTTCTGTTGTTTTAAGCCACCAAATTTGTGGCAATTTGTTACAGCAGCCACAGGATACTAAAGCATCCTGGTATGCCTTCTTTCTGCCCATCCATTCTTGAAGACCCATTTATGTTTCACCTTCTCTAAGTCTCCTTTACATAATCCAGCTCACACCCTCTCTCTCCACAGTGCTTTACTATGTATGCCTCACCTTTTAACTTGAGATAAGTATGTTTGCATTGTTTTCTTAATGACTTCATATGTGAAAATCTTATTTACCCAATAAAATTCTAAATTCCTTCTTGGCAAAAATCGCTTTAGAGATCTTTGTTCATCTAAACCAAATTTAAAACATAGCTTAGGGTGAATGTGATTTAAAATAGATATATCCATTATCTTCTAAAAATATGTATTTAGTTGCACTGGTTTTGGCAAAGATAATGCTATGCATTCAACAAACCCTGTTGCATTTCAGCCGGGCACACAGGAAGGCTATATTTCCCAGCCTTCCTTGTAGTTAGGTGGCAGAGCTCTGGCCAGTGAAGTGTGGGTAGAAGTGAGGAACAGCACTTCCACGTCTGGTGCCTAAAACATCTCCCACCAGGGCCTCCATGTTCTCTCTCTTCCTGTGTCTCCTGCCCCCTGCAGAAGATCCAGTGGAGGATTCAGAGGTCCTAAGGTCGTGCTGTCCGATAAAACTTCTATGGAAATGGGAATGTTCCATCCAATATGATAGCCACTAGCCACTAGCAATTAAAATACAGCTGATATAACTGAGGAACTGATTTTAAGTTTTATTTAATGTATTTAATTTAAACTTAAATAGCCATATGTGTCAAGTGTCTACCGTGTCAGACGGTGCAATCCAAGCAGATGGTAGCACCACTAGATGGAGAAAGCTTGAGTCCCCAGATGATCTCGTGGAGCATCGTCCTGCACTCTTCCTCCCCACTGACTACACTGGGCCGTTACTTGAGCAAGAAACAGCACAGTAAGGGTTTATGTCCCTGAGAGTTTGGGGTTGTTTGTTAGAGCAGTTAGCTCCACCCTGACAAACATACTAGTAAAATTATTTCTTATAAAGCAAAAGAATAATTACTTTCTACCATTGAAATTTTTCTAGGAATTTCTGGTACACAGTCTTACAAAAGTACCCTTGATACACTGAAAACTGAGGAATTGCAATTCCTGTTATTGGAGTTATGCAACTTATTTTTAACTTGTTTCTATGTGGAAATAAGTATGGTTATCAGAACTACTTTCATGGATGTATATACTCACATGTTTTCCAGTTACTCACAAACTGACATCTTTGAGCAAAGCAGAAATGCTGCACTGAACCAGTCAATAATCAAACAATCAGCACCAGAAATAGAAGTACAGCGTGTTGATTTGCTAATTGTTATTCCCCACTAGAGAAGAGCCGAAACATTTTGCTGTGCTGTACTGTGCATTTATGGATTGTTATATTAACAAGGAAAATTCTTTTTTTCTTCTTCTACTCACTTTGTACTTTCCAAGGTAAGGGTGGTTGCCTGCAGTTATTAACATGTCTTCTCCTCGTTCCAGAATGCAGCAGACTGCATGGCCCTGTCTAAATGGAAAAAAGAAAGAGAGGTAAACTACCAGTAGGTAGTATCCGGGTTGATATGTCCTAGTAAAGCATGAGACCCATCTGCACACGCTACAGAACAGAGCGGGTCCTGCCCCCAGGCTGTGCGATCTCAGCCTACGGGGGAGCCTCCCCTCCTTTGGGTCAGGGCACCTCATCTGGCACTTCCTGCATGTCGGAAGGAGGCTCTTGGGTGCCAGAGGCCCCCGCTACTGCTTTGGGCTCTTTTCCACTGTGATAGTGACCCCTGTTTTAGGCAAACATCAGAGTTCACGTTATAGATTGGTTCAGAATGGAGGAACTCAGGTATTGTCTGATTGCCAAGTGCTCCCTGACAGGACAGGCCCGGGGTCAAGACCTTTTTGCTTCCTGGAAAAGAAAAACTGGTCTATACTACTCAGCAAAAAATTAAGCCTGCTCAAAGACAGTTTCCTGGAGGCGGGGCAAGATGGCAGAGTGGTGAGGAGCAGAATTTCGTCTCTCCCCTAGATCAGCTGGCAATTACCCAAGAACTACATGAAACAGTGTTTTCAGGGTCTCCAGTAACCAGTCACACATTGGACACAAGTTTGGAATTGGAGGAAAAGCTGAGATCGCAGCGAACATTGTAAGTTCCCCGGACCAGGGGTCTGGCGCCCCTCCCCACCCAGACCTCACAGACTGTCTTGCTGCCGGCTCCCTGAAAGGGGGGAAAAAAAACAAAAAATAGCAATCTGCTGAGGGCAAGAAGGGAGGCTCAACCCAGCCTCAACTGCAGAATTAATTAACAAATTGATTAACTAACTTTGGGAGCTGGGGTGCTAAAGAAGGGCTGGGCTCCGAGAAGTGGGGGCACATAAAAGCGGGCACCCATTCCCAGACTCCAAAAAAGCCATTTTTTTCCCCCTACATTTTGTCCCTTCTGGCTTCTCACTGATCCCTTATCTTTTTGCATTTCAATAGCCCCTGGCAGGGGTGGAACTGAAGGGGTTGGAGAGTAATTATCAAACAATAGCCCAAAGCATATCTTTAAATGCTCTATTCTGACACTGACAAAACTTCCAGGCTGGGGAAAGACTTTTTTAAAAGAGACTCTTTTTTTTTTTTTTTTTTTTCCTTTTTTCTTTTTCTTGATTTCTTTTCTATTTTTTTTTTTTTAATCTAAAAGTAATATATGTGGTTATTTTCTATCAGAAAGCCCAGGTTGAGGGACTAGGCTGGGCTTGGGGGAGACAGAGTACCCACAGTGTCTTTGAATTCCGTATTCACTACTGAAGGCCTCCACCCCCATCTTTAATTGGCATCTCAGGCTGACCAAGGAATCTACCTGGAGAGGCCCCAAAGAGGAGAGGGGAGAAGGGAATAGTGCCCCTGAGAGACAATTGGAGTTCTGAGGATTGGGAGAGTGGAGGGAGGTCTATCTCAACTGGCAGTCCTCCTTCTGGGAATTCAGACCCCAGGGGCTGGAATTCAGATTCTGGCTTCAGTCAGCCATGCCCCCGACAGGATCAGAGTTACCAGGAGAACTAAAGTCTCCACACCTCCTTACACTGGTGGGGGAGCTGCGGGCTGGCCAGCGCCACCTGCTGGACAGGAGAGGAAAAGCACCAATTCTAAAGGCCTCATAGAAGGGTCTCATTCTCAGGAAAACTCCATACCCTCCCAATGAGACCTGGGCCTCACTAGACTGGGAAAATCTGACTAGGGTCAACCATATCTGAGGAGACCCACTCACAAAAAGGTTACATAGAGGCAGAGCAAGAAACAGAAAAAACAAGAGGGGAAAAATTCTGATCAACTAAATAGAACCTAAGTTAGAGGTCTCGAATAAGTTGAACTGAATAACAGAGGCCAGAGAACAAAGCCAACCAACAAGAAAACCACTAGGTAAAAGACAGAAAACAAGCTCCAAAATAAACTAATCAAGAAAATCAGATGCCTAGACAACTTAAGATAACAAGCCATACCAGGAAACACGAAAACATGGACCAGCCAAAGGAACAAACTAATAGCTCAGCTGAGACACAGGAGTGGAGGCAACTAAGGCTAAATAAATTTGATGAAATGAAGGAAGATATAGCAAAAGAGCTGAAGGATATAAAGAAGACACTGGCTGACCATAAAGAAGAATTCATAAACTTAAAAAAACAAATGGCAGAACTCATGGGAATGAAGGCCACAATGGAGGAAATGAAAAACACAATGGAGGGACACAACAGTAGATTTGAACAGGCAGAAGAAAGGATCAGTGAACTGGAAGACAGGTCATTCGAATTCATACACACAAAAGAACAGATGGTGAAAAAAATGGAAAAATATGAGCAGGGTCTTAGGGAGCTGAGTGACAACATGAAATGCACAAATATACGTGTTATGGGTATCCCAGAAGGAGAAGAGAGGGGAAAAGGGGCAGAAAGAGTAATAGAAGACATATTCACTGAAAATTTCCCAACTCTTATAAAAGACAGAAAATTAGAGATTCAAGAAGTACAACGTACCCCAAATAGAATAGATCCCAATAGACCTACTCCAAGACACTTACTGGTCAGATTGTCCAATGTCAAAGACAAAGAGAGGATTCTGAAAGCAGCAAGAGAAAAGCAATCTATCACATACAAGGGAAGGTCAATGAGACTATGTACAGATTTCTCTGCAGAAACCACGGAGGCAAGAAGACAGTGGCATGATATATTTAAGATACTGAAAGAGAAAAACTGCCAACCAAGAATTCTATATCCAGCAAAACTTCCCTTCAAAAATGAGGGAGAGATTAAAACATTTTCAGACAAACAGATACTGAGAGAGTTTGTGAATAAGAGACTGGCACTACAAGAAATACTAAAGGGAGTGCTGCAGGCTGATAGGAAAAGACAGGAGAGAGAGAGTTGGAGAAGAGTGCAGAAATGAAGATTATCAGGAAAGGTAAAAGGAGAGGAAAAAATAAGATATGACATATAAATTCCAAAAAACAAAATGGTAGTAGAAAGTATTGCCCTTACAGTAATAACACTAAATGTAAATGGATTAAACTCCCCAATAAAAAGACACAGACTGGCAGAATGGATTAAAAAACAGGACCCATCTATATGCTGTCTACAAGAAACTCACTTTAGACACAAGGACAAATATAGACTGAAAGTGAAAGGTTGGAAAAAGATATTTCATACAAACAACAACCAGAAAAAAGCAGGAATAGCTATATTAATATCAGACAAGTTAGACTTCAAAAGCAAAACAATTAAAAGAGACAAAGAAGGACACTATATATTAATAAAATGGTCAATTCATCAAGAAAACATAACAGTCATAAATATTTATGCACCAAGCCAGAATGCCCCAAAATTCATGAGGCAAACACTGCGATCACTGAAAGGAGAATTAGATACCTCTACAATAATAGTTGGAGACTTCAATACACCACTCTCATCAATGGATAGAACATCTAGACAGAGGATCACTAAAGAAACAGAGATGTTGAATTGTATGATAAATGAACTAGACTTGACAGACATTTATAGAACACTACATCCAACAACAGCAGGATACACTTTTTTCTCAAGTGCTCATGGAACATTCTCTAGGATAGACCACATGTTGGGCCACAAAGCAAGTCTCAACAAATTTAAAAATATTGATATTATACAAAACACTTTCTCAGACCACAATGGAATGAAGTTGGAAATAAATAAAAGGCAGAAGGTCATAAAATTCACAAACATATGGAGGCTAAACAACACCCTCTTAGAAAACCAGTGGGTAAAGGAAGAAATTACAAGAGAAATTAGTAAATACCTCAAGGCAAATGACAATGAAAACACAACTTATCAAAACTTATGGGATGCAGCAAAGGCGGTGCTGAGAGGGAAATTTATTGCCCTAAATGCCTATATTAAAAGAGAAGAGAGAGCAAAAATTGAAGAGTTAACTGCTCACCTGGAGGAATTAGAGAAAGAAAAGCAAACTAACCCCAAAGCAAGCAGAAGGGAAGAAATAACAAAGATTAGAGCAGAAATAAATGCAATTGAGAACAGGAAAACAATAGAGAGAATCAACAAAACCAGAAGTTGGTTCTTTGAGAAAATCAATACAATCGATGGACCACTGGCTAGGCTAACAAAAAAAAAAGAGAGAACAGATGCAAATAAATGCAATCAGAAATGGGAAAGGAAACATAACAACCGACCCTGCAGAAATTAAGGAGATAATGAGAAGATACTATGAGCAACTATATGCTAATAAACTAGACAACTTAGATGAAATGGACAACTTCCTAGAAAAGCATAAACAACCAACATTAACTCAAGAAGAAATAGATGACCTCAACAAACCAATCACAAGTAAAGAGATTGAGTCAGTCATCAAAAAGCTCCCAAAAAGGAAAAGCCCAGGACCAGATGGTTTCACATGTGAATTCTACCAAGCATTCAAGAATGAATTAGTACCAATCCTGCTCAATCTCTTCAAAAAAATTGAAGAAGAGGGAAAGCTACCTAACTCTTTCTATGAAGCCATCATCACCCTAATACAAAAACCAGGCAAAGATACTACAAAAAAAGAAAATTATAGACCAATTTCTTTAATGAATATAGACGCAAAAATCCTCAACAAAATACTCGCAAATCGAATCCAGCAGCACATTAAAAGAATTATACACCACGACCAGATGGGATTTATTCCAGGTATGCAAGGCTGGTTCAACACAAGAAAATCAATTAATGTAATACACCACATCAATAAATCAAAGCAGAAGAACCACATGATCATCTCGATTGATGCAGAAAAGGCATTTGACAAAATTCAACATCCTTTCCTGATGAAAACACTTCAAAGGAAAGGAATAGAAGGGAACTTTTTCAATATGATAAAGGCAATATATGAAAAACCCACAGCTAACATCACACTCAATGCGGAGAGACCGAAAGCTTTTCCTCTAAGATCAGGAACAAGACAGGGATGCCCACTATCATCACTGTTATTCAACATTGTGCTGGAAGTTCTAGCTGGAGCAATTAGGCAAGAAAAAGAAATAAAAGGCATCCAAATTGGAGAGGAAGAAGTAAAACTTTCACTGTTTGCAGATGACATGATTCTATATGTAGGAAATCCAGAAAAATCTACAGCAAAGCTACTAGAACTAGTCAATGAATACAGCAAAGTAGCAGGCTACAAGATCAACACGCAAAAATCTGTAGTGTTCCTATACACAAGTAATGTGCAACAAGAGGAGGAAATCAAGAAAAAAAATCCCATTTACAATAGCAACCGAAAGAATCAAGTATTTAGGAATAAACTTAACCAAGGACACAAAAGAACTTTACATAGAAAACTATAAGAAACTGCTAAAAGAAATTGAACAAGACCTGAAAAAATGGAAGAACATACCATGTTCATGGATTGGAAGACTAAATATAGTTAAGATGGCAATTTTACCTAACTGATTTATAGATTCAATGCAATACCAATTCAAATCCCAACAACTTACTTTACAGAAATAGAAAAACCAATAACTAAATTTATTTGGAAGGGTAAGGTGCCCTGAATAGCCAAAAATGTCTTGAGAAAGAGGAATGAAGTGGGAGGTCTCACACTATCTGACTTTGAAGCATATTACAAAGCTACAGTGCTCAAAACAGCATGGTACTGGCATAAGGACAGATATACTGATCAATGGAATCGAATTCAGTGTTCAGAAGTAGACCCTTACATCTATGGACAACTGATCTTTGATAAGGCAGTGAAGCCGAAGCAACTGGGAAAGAGCAGCCTGTTCAATAAATGGTGTTTGGAGAACTGGATATCCATTTCCAAAAGAATGAAAGAGGATGTCCATCTCACACTTTATACCAAAATTAACTCAAAGTGGATCAAAGACCTAAACATTAGCACCAAGACCATAAAACTCTTAGAAGAAAATGTAGGGCAATATCTTAAAGATCTTGTGAAAGGAGGTGGTTTCTTAGACCTCACACCCAAGGCATGAGCAACCAAAGAACAAATAGACAAATGGGATCTCCTCAAAATTAAACACTTTTTTACATCAAAGGACTTTGTCAGAAAAGTCAAAAGGCAACCTACACAATGGGAGATGATATTTGGAAACCACATATCAGATAAGGGTTTAATATCCCGAATATATAAAGGAATCCTGCATCTCAATAACAGAAAGACAAACAATCCAATTAAAAAATGGGCAAAAGACATGAACAGACATTTTTCTGAAGAGGAAATACAAATGGCTCAAAAGCATATGAAAAAATGCTCAACTTCACTGGCTATTAAGGAAATGCAAATCAAAATCACAATGAGATATCATCTCACAACTACCAGAATGGCCATTATCCAAAAAACAGAAAATGACAAGTGCTGGAGAGGATGTGGAGAAAGAGGCACACTTATTCATTGTTGGTGGGAATGTAGAATGGTGCAACCACTCTGGAAGACAGTATAGAGGTTCCTCAGGAAGCTAAATATAGATTTGCCATATGACCCAGCTATTCCATTGCTGGGTATTTACTCAGAGGAACTGAAACTTAAGACACAGACATTTGTAAACCAATGTTTCTTGCAGCATTATTCACAATTGCCAAGAGATGGAAACAGCCCAAATGCCCATCAAAGGACGAGTGGATAAACAAACTGTGGTATATACACATGATGGAATATTATGCAGCTGTAAGACAGAACAAAGACATGGATCATGTAATAATGTGGATGAACCTTGAGGACATTATGTTGAGTGAAGTTAGCCAGAAACAAAAGGACAGATTCTGTATGGTCTCACTAATATGAACAGACATTAATGAACAAACTTTGGGAGTTAAAAGCTGACAACACAGGCGACCAGGAGATAGAAAGAGGGCAGAGATCAGCCATTTGATGCTGAAGGACTACAGAATGCTTAGGATTGATTGCATAGATCCAGAAATAGATAGTATAATATTGTGATGGTAGCACGGTATTGTAAGTACACTGAACAAAGATGTCTGTGAGTAAAGCTGAAAGAGGTGGGATAGGAGAATGTATGACACCAGAGGTAAAGATAGATGATAAAGACTGGGACTGTATAACGTGGCAAAAACTGGAGTGGCCAATGACTGTTACTAAATATACAAATATAAAAATGTTTTGCATGTGGGAAAGCAAATGAATGTCAACCATGTAGAAATTTGAAAAAGGGATGGTATTCAGGAAAAAACATAATCAAAGCAAACTGGAGTCTATGGTCAACAGTAACATTGTAATATACCTCCATTAAATGTAACAAAGGCAATATGCCAATGCTAAATGTATATGAGAGGGGGATATAGGGGAGCAATATGGGATTCTTGGTAGTGGTGTTATTTGCTGTCCTTAGTAGTATATTGTATTGTATGACATGTTATTTTTCTTTTTATCATTTTTTCTTATTGCTAAAAAAAAAAACAACAATTTTTCTTGTAGTAATCAGTATGTTCAAGTGCTGATTGTGGTGATAAATGTACAACTGTATGATGATACCATGAACAACTGATTGTACACTGTGGATAAATGTATGGTATGTGAACATAACTCTATAAAATTGTAGGAAAATATATATATAGGAGTAAAAGTGTTGGAGAAAACATGGTGAGAGGGATGATGCCTCACCAATATGGACTAACTACAATGTGTAAACTCAGAATTGAATCTTAGAACATAGCCTAACGTGGACACAATAATTGTAATAGTCCCTAGATTGTAAGCTCTTACAGCAGTTAACTCTATCCCTAAATTGTAAGGCCTATTTCTAAACTTTGAGATGCTGATCCCCTAGCGTATAACCTGATTGGTCTCTGGAACAATGCATATCTCTGAGACACCTGAAACTCAGAGCTAGAGCTCGGCAGATATGAATGTCAGTATTAGTGCATACAGCCACAGTCAAAAAACAAAAAAAACAAAAAGCTGAAAAAGAGCCCAGACTTCAATTAGTGATATGAATGAAGCAGGTCTGGTTAAGACCAGGGCAAGCCAGGCCAAAGGGTAAAGGTTGAAACTGATTGTGTTTTAAAACTTCAACTTTCATATGAGACCAAGGGAATAGATATGTATTTGGTACAGGATCTATATTTTCTAAACGGTACAACTCTACAGTCGATTTGTTCAAACACCACAATTTCATGGAACTTTGAATAGGAAGTGAGATACGGTAGGTTAGTATAGGCTGGAGTGAAATAGTGACACATCCTAGAGTAATTTGGGCAGATAATAAAAAATATATTTACAGCCTCCCCCTCCCCAGCCCCGAGGATCTGGGGGAAGGTGCGGATGTGTTGGACATCCTCACCTGGACTGGTGTTCATGTTGTCACAAACATTGGGACTGGGGGTTTGATGTGCTGAGCCCTCGAGCATGGGACTTGCCCTTATGAAGCTCATTACCACAAAGGAGAGTCTAAATTTGTATGTAATGGTGCCTAAGAGTCTCCCCCTGAGTACCTCTTTGTTGCTCAGATGTGGCCCTCTCTCTCTCTAACTGAGCCATCTCGACAGGTGAACTTGCTGCCCTCCCCCCTACGTGGGACCCGACTCCCAGGGGTGTAAATCTCCCTGGCAACACAGAGTATGACTCCCAGGGATGAATGTGGACCCGGCATCGTGGGACTGAGAGTATCTTCTTGACCAAAAGGGGGATGCAAAATGAGATGAAATAGTTTCAGTGGCTGAGAGATTCCAAATGGAGTCGAGAGGTCACTCTGGTGGACATTCTTATGCACTATATAGATAACACCTCTTAGTTTTTAATGTATTGGAATAGCTAGAAGTAAATACCTGAAACTACCAAACTCCAGCCCAGCAGTCTGGACTCCTGAAGACAATTATATAATAATGTAGATTACAAGGGGTGACAGTGTGATTGTGAAGACCTTGTGGATCACACCCCCTTTACCTAGTGTATGGATGAGTGGAGGAATGGGGATAAAAACTAAAGGACAAATGGGGTGGGATGGGGGGATGATTTGGGTGTTCTTTTTTCACTTTTATTTTTTATTCTTGTTCTGGTTCTTTCTGATGTAAGGAAAATGTTCAGAGATAGATTGTGGTGATGAACGCATAACTATATTATCATACTGTGGACAGTGGATTGTATATCATGGATGATTGTATGGTGTGTGAATGTATTTCAATAAAACTGAATTTAATTAAAAAAAAAAAAAAAGACAGTTTCCTGTGGAATATTTTGAGATCCTTGGAGGAAAATGGCAATATAAATAAATAATGCATCAAAAAGCAAAAACACCATTTAAATCAGGAAACATGTATTTGCATTTGTATGTATATTTATACTCATATATGTATTTAAAAGGTCAGTTCAACAGGTGCTAAAGACAATAACCCCCCACTCATTCAGGTATTATTTCTTTGAACTCTCCCGGCATCAAATATTTTTACTGTGGTTTTCATTCTTTTCAGTAATTGATTCTTTTTTTTAATTTTATTTTTGGTAATTGATTCTTATTTTAGTTCTTATAGTAGGTAGCCCATCAATATAAGACAAAGAAGTTCTAATAAGCTGGCAGCTTGTTTGTGTATTTGTATATTACATGTGATTTCAAATAACTTTGACCGAGAGTCTTCCTAACAGAGAATTTTCAGTGTCCATTCATTTCCTTTTTAGTGTATCCAGCAGTTTTCTCCACTTACTTGTGAGCAGCAAATGCAGTGACAGCTGCCATGATGCCGGTTATGGTGACCTTCCCCCCAAAGGCCCCACCGATTCGCCTCATGTGGCACATGATCTTGTTAGCCGGGATCTTCAAGGTCAAGGCAGCTACTTGCTGTGAATGGTAACTGTTCTCATTAATCTAACCCACCTTTAGCAAGGACTTAATTGTGACTGTCAATCACATCCACAGCCTAACAAAAAGAAACTGTCCCCTGAAACAGGAGTGGGATGGCCATTACACATTCTGATTCCATAATGTTGTGCATGATACACAAACTGTGTGGTTATGCAAATGACAGGGACCTCCGCCTGCATCCCCTGCTGATCTCAGTGGTATTTGGTTATAATGACATCACCACAACTAGTAGATATGCCTTCTAATACCAACGAGACAGTTATACTACTAATTTTCTTTCTTTTTTCCCCATGAACCACACCTAAAGTATCCTTTTCACATGAATCCCTAGGGATACGGTTCCTGAAGCAGAGAGATTCTGTGGCCTTTTCAAGTTTCTCTCAGACTGGGGCTTTTTCCTTCATTGCCACTGTCTCCATTGGAAAATAAGCACTGCCCTTGTACCTCCCAGTTGGATTAATGCTAACATGGGCCATTTGGTCTTCTCTGGATGCAGCGCTCTATCTTCCTGGTCTTAGAGGTCCACCTAGTCTTAACAACTCATCTTTATAGTTGGAAGCATAAGAGGAAGTGACAGGCCAAGGTCACATAGGGGACCAGGAGCAGCACAGGACCAGAATGGAGTTCGTCTAACCCTTCTAAATGTTCCATATTCTAAGGGGCCCTGCTCTCTACATTCCCACATTCTTACTTGCTCTGGTAATAATACTGGATCCTTATGACCTCCTGAATCAAGACCCCACTGCTTTGTTCCCCTTACCTTCCCCCTGATGCTTAAACTTCCCCTAAATGCACCCTCCACTCCAGCTTAGGCAGTCTTCACGCCGTTCCTGCTTTCTTACATGCATGCTGCCTGGTATGCAGGACACAGGCAATAAGTATTTGCAGAAGGCATTAACATTCACGAATGAAAGAATGAATGATGGCCTTGATCGTGCTGGGGCATTGTCTGGAAATGGCTCCTCTTCTCCTTGCTACCTAGGCAAATGTCACTTTCACAATAAATCCCAACTTCAGGCTTTTTCTTCCTGGGACGTCCTGGATAATTCTAGCCCTCAGCAAACCCTCTTTTCTCTTAATTCCTCTGTCCATGTAGATTCTAATTTAGATGACTTTGCATCTGCCTGTACCCTATCCACTACTATTTCCCAACAGCTTCAGGTGCATTAGGCACTGTAAGCTTTGGAGGGTAAGACTCCCTCTTTTTTCTTTGGTATCCCTAAAAGTGCCAAGAACAGAGCAAAAGAGACCTGTGGGTTGTATAATAGGTTTTAAAGTTACAGATCCACAAACAAAAGGCCCCTATTTTAAAAATACTCTCTTAAAAGCTTTGAATAGGTATGGCTATTAGGACCCCATACGCCTTTAGTTCCCAGAATGATACTCTGTCTCTAATTGCTCTTGGTATATTTTGCTGGCAGACATCATCCAGCCTCTCACAATGGCCCCAAGTTACCTGTATGTATTTAGGAAACTATGTGGACACGTAGAGATCCATTTCTTGATCTTCTCCTTTGGGAACTGCAAGCATGCTTTGGGTTTCCATATAAAAGTGTTCTTGACCTCCCATATGTATCTCACCTGTTAAAGCAAAATTCACCAGAGTCAAGGAGGCAAACAGATGGAACAGGTAGCACCCTGAGGCTTTTCTCCCACTGTACAGGAATTCCACCGATAGTGGTTCTGCTGGGGCAGCAGGCTGCACAGTGAAGGGCCATGATCAGTGATGTTTATCCTTCACTAGACCCGCAGATTTGAAGTAACTTCTGCTGGGAATCTGCTGAGTGCTACACAGAGGGCCATGGAGCCCGAGGGAAAGGTACGCTTCTTTCTAGAGTGAAAATAGTATGGCAAGGGGACTTCCACTTCCAGGACGAGATGGAATCGATGCACTTCCCCCTACTCCTCCTACTCAATACAGATAAAAACCTGGACATTATATACACAGCAAACATAAGAGTACTCTTCAGGGGGAGAGAGGGCAGATTGGCTAAGGACCTTTGGACCTGAGGAAAGACACAGCAGTGAGTTCACTGTTTTTGTTCTTGTTTTTGTTTCACATATCCCATACCTGGTGCTGGAGAAGCTGGCAACCCAAAAACAGCAACAGACACAGACAAAAAAAAAAAGTCCTAAGAAAAGCTTTCTCTCTCTAGCTGAAGGACCAAAAAAGGAGAAGCCCAGCAAGACAGAAAACTTTTAGACAATAACTGCTCTACTTGAGTCAAACCACAGAAAGAAATTGTAGCCCTAACTGTACCCAAACCAGCAAAGGTCAAGTGGGGAGCCTAGACTTCCACACTCACCAGACGGCAACATGGCACCCCCAACACTCCTCCAGGGTGGTGTCAGTGGGGACCGTGTGGGGCGCTGGACTTCCATCCCCAGTCTGTGGAACAAGGTGCCCTTTCTCCTCCCCACCATGGAGCCTGGACTTCATCCCCATCTGGAAGTAACAAGGTAGAACCCTACTTTTCCTTACCAGCACAGTGTGAGAGGAGGCCTGGTAAAAACAGAGTAAATAAGATCCATATTTACAATACCCAAAATGTCTAGAGTACAATTGAAAATCATTCATTATACCAAGAACCAGGAAAACTCAACTTGAATGAGAAAAGACAATCAACAGATGAGATGACACACTGAGATAAAACAGATGTCACAATTATCTCACAAGGAATTTAAAGCAGCTATCATAAAAATGCTTCAAGGAGCAATTATACATACACTTGAAGCAGACGAAAAGAGTCTCATAAAGAAACAGAAAATATAAAAAAAAGCCAAATAAAAATTTTATAAATGAAATATACAATAACAAAAATTTAGAAACTCAACAGACAGGTGCAATAGCAGAATGGAGAGGACAGAGAAAAGAATCAGGGAACAATAAAGAAGACAGAACAATGGAAAACAGACTGAAAAAAAAAGTTTTAGGAGCTTGTGCAACTGTAAATAAAAGAGCTAACATTGTGTCATCAGAGTCCTAGAAGGGGAAGAAAGAGGGTTGAAAAAACATTAGAAGAGATGCTGGCTAAAATTTCCCCAAATTTGACAAAAGACATAAAACAGAATCCAAACAGCTGAGTGAGACCCAATCAAAGAAAACTATGTCAAAATACACCAGAGTCAAATTTCAGAAAACTAAAAGCAAAGAAAATAAATTGAAAACAGTGAGAAAGAAACATCATTTTATCTATAAGGGAAAAGCAATTCAAATTACAGTAGATTTCTCATCAGAAACCATGGTAACCAGAAGTACAACATTTTTCAAGTGCTGAAATAGAAAAACTATCAACTCAGAATTCTATGGCCAGTGAAAACATCCTTCAGGAATGAAAGGGAAATCATAACATTTTCAGATGAAAGAAAACTAAGAAAATTTGTCTTCAGCAGATCTACCTGAAAAAAATGGCTGGAGGAAGTTCTTGAAACAGAAAGGAAATGGTAAAAGAAGTAATCTTGTTTCAAGTGTGTATGTTAAAACATTTTGTTGATAGGGAGGAAGTCAGGATGAACAGAATAAAAATATGAATAAATACAACAGATATTGCTTTTCTTGGGTTTTCTAAATTGTATTTGATGGTGGAAACAAAAATTATAACATTGTATCCTATTGTTCTCTCAGTATGTAGAGAAAATAATTCACATAATTCTATAATAAGTGTGGGAGCGTAAAGGGACATAAAAAGAGGTTAAGTTTTCTACACTAAACTGAAACTCGTAAAACGTTGACACCAGACTGTTAAGTTACATATGTATTTGTATGTATATGTATATGTGTGTATATACATACACATACACATACATAGTGTATATAATACATAATGCAATACCAAGAGCTACCACCAAAAAATCTATACAAAGAGATAACCTTAAAAACACTATAGATAGACTCCTAGTCACATGTTTGAATAATCAGGAATCTCTTTCAACATGGCCCAGAACAACTCTGCAAACAAGATGATAGCTACACATTGAAAGTGCAGTCGCACCAAATTCACAGCAGATCAGTTGAAAATTCTCATTGACACTTTTCAACCGAAAACCTTACCCAGCTTATGTTACCAAACAAAAACTTGCTTTAGAAATTAACACTGAAAAGTCTAGAATCCAGATTTGGTTTCAGAATCAAAGAGCTCGATACTCCTTCCAGGGAACAGAACCCAAGCAGGCCTTAGAATCAATCCAAGCCCACAGGCAAGATGCCCCTGAAGAAATTCAAGACAGAGAAGACAGATGGTGCCGTCCCACCCACACCTGTTTTCAATTATGCAATCTCATCAAGGCATTCAAGAACAACCCTTACCCTGGGATTGATTGCAGAGAACAACTTGCTAAAGAAACTGGGGTTCCAGAGTCAAGAGTCCAAATTTGGTTTTAAAACCAAAGATCTAGATTCCCTGTCCAGAGGAAAAGAGAACCCAATGAGATCTTAGAACAGATACAAGACAAGGGACAACATCTCTGAGATGACAGAATTCAAGGCATAGAAGTGACACAAAATATCACCAACCTCACTAGCAACTGTTTTATTTCTCTGGAACCAGAATGAGGGGGCACAGAAACTAGTTCAGTGTATCTGATATTATCATCCTGAGCCCCAAATCTTTCTCGCCCTTTCTGAGAATGCACCCTTCCTCTGAGGCTGCAAGGTGAACCTTCTGGAAATGGTAAGCAAGACTTCAGGAGGCAGAGATGAGTCCAAGAGACACTCCACAGTGCTCCTGACCCAGCCTGGATCTAGAGTTCAGCAGAGCTGAGGACAGTGAAGATAAACTGAATATATATTGTTTCGTTATCATCACAGCAATAATTGATTCAGGCAAAAACACCAATGTATGTAAAAATCTCAAAGTGAATGTTTTATGAAGAACAAGATATATATTGTCTCAAAGAATCTACCCATGGATTACTTACTAATTACAAAAGGAAAACTGATAAATTTGCAATGGAGAAACCTGACAGATTCCACCTTAACCAAGTGCTTGAAACAATGCAGACTGACATGAGGTGTCTCCTGATATGAAGCAACTAAGAAAGACAATATCCCTTCTGTGGTATTACTGCAAAAAGCGGTCATTCCTAATTTAATCATAAGGAAGCACCAGACAACCAAAATTGAGTGACATTCTACAAAGTAGAACCATGGGCTAATGTGTGCTTGTATCATTAAAGATTAATTTAACTGGACTTTAAAAATTTTTAATTTAATATTAATTTAACTGGATTTGTGATGGTGGCTATCCAAATCTATGGATTTGTCGAAACTCATGGAACTGTAAATCAAAAAGAGTGAATTTTACTGCATGTAAATTGTTTTTTTTTTTTTTTTTTTTTTTGTAGGAATACTATCACATTTATTTGCTTATACACCAACTTCTTTCAAAAATAATCTGAAGTGGCATTATACAAAACTATTTGTATACTCAAAAGTTTGGCTCCTCCTCTGTTCTTTCAATTAATTTAAGATTTTATTTAGAACCACAACCTCTATCTAAGGCTAAACCTTTCAATTACTGTCTTCCATAGCTACATGTTTTCCAAGATTAGACAGGTGTTACATGAACAGTTTCATTTTTTGTTTGTTTGACGAAAGTCATATCCACATCTTCTTCTCAAATAAATGGCCTTTCTCTAGGGTGCAGCATTTAAATGTGAGGCTACACACTACTTATTTTTGTCACGAAATACTCTTAAATGTAGCACTGCTATTGGCCATCCTGGCTTGTTATGGTGGGAGAAAAGATATTAAAATACAATGCAAAGGTGATTCAGGATTCGTTTCCACTGTGGTTGATACTTGAAAAATAATTCCAAATTTAAATTTAACCATACAGAAAACAAAACTAAGCAAATAAGCTATTTTTTAAAATAAGTTCTTCAATGGTTTATCGTATTTGATAGCAGCTTTTTTTTTTATTGGTTACAAAACCTAAGCCCATATACAAAATTAGGAACACATTTAGATGCCTCTTTTGAAAGAACGTTTTAGTCTTTTTTTTTTAACTGAGTTTAAAAAAAAATAAAAACAATGCAATTTTTAAACACTGTTTTGAAAACTTAAAAGTGCAGCAATACAGTTTCTTTTATCTACGAAATGGTGCAATTCCAATTCAAAACTGATAAGGTCACGACAAACCGAATCAAGCAAATGCACACACGGGTCTGCCCCACTTGATGCTGATGTTCACTTAAAAACGTCCATTTGCACTGAGAACGCAGGAGGAAAGATGAACGTCACAATGGAGGCCAATTTGATCTCAATGTGTGCAAAATTTTAAAGGTGACCATCAGTAAACACGGAGAGTCCAGAAGAAACTAAACCAGAAGGGGTACAATTCACAATATCAAGAAGATTTGGACTTTAAGGGTTTCACCGAAGTTTGTGACCTTAATTAGTTTTGACTTCGTTATTCCTACTTTTAGTGAAAACCACACACTTTCAAAAATTTAGACTATAGTGTCTGAATAGGATGCAGTTACCATATGAAGCTTTAACTCAAAATCTGGATAAAGAAAAAAGGCACAATGAACTTCAACTCAATTTTATGTGCACAAGAGTTGAAAAATCTGAGCCACCTTAAAGAGAAATTGATTCCAAAATTTATAAAACCTATAAATAATCAGAGGCCAAACCACTATATTAAAACAGATTCTCTAGCAAGTAAAAATCTTGCAGTTTAAACATACGCTTGTATCTACTTTAGATACAAGACAAAACTCACTCTTTAAAGTGGCTCCACCTTGGCAGATACATATATTTTTAATGAATGCACACCTGCTATGTTTTGTTTATCAGTGAAAAAACCCCAGCTGATTCACAAAGCTCTGACGGCATCTGTCTCATCTTCATCACAGGAAATACACCCCCCATCTGATAACTAGTTTAGATTTTCTATCTCTTCACACCAATGCATTGGGAAATTATACCCAGTAAACGACAGCAACAAAACCATTTTTGTGACAGCATAAATTGTTCAGTTTTAAAATGTTCAAATCCATATTCTTTCATTAATAACTGGGTCAGACAATCTACCAAAAAGCAATGACTTTACATAGTAATATCAGATTTTGCAGAATTATTTAAAGATCACTGCAAATCAGATTTATGTTAAAGAACTGCAGATTATTCCTCTACAAAGATCCTTGCTGGAATATTTTTAAACGTGAATATGCTTTTAGAGTAGGATTTGAATGAACTTTTCCAATACTCAAATGAATTTTCATGACACTTCTAAAGAGTTGCTGGTTTGTTGCCAACCACATTATCAAAAGCACTGGTTACTAAGTAAAAAATATTTTAAGACTAAATTACAGTAAACATGAAAGCTCCACAGTTTAAACCCAATAGAAATCAACCATATCCAATTATCGATTTAAAACGAAAAATATTAACTCCTGAAAGCTGAAAGCAAGATTATTTTTTTCACATCGTCAATGGGTATTTTAGACCATTGTGTTTTTTTTTCCTTTAGAGTCAGGGACTCTTGCTTTCAACTTAAACAGAAGTTCAAGTCCGTAACAGGTTGCAGCTCAGGTAAAATACCATGCACAGCATTTGATTACTTCAACAGCAGGAACACACAGGCTGGAGTGAGTGGTCAAACAAGGCTTGCTGCTCTCAAAAATTAGGTATAATGGCGAAAGCATTACCATCCGTATCTAAAGTTCTTCCTCCAACCCTGGCTTCTGAGGCAGATAATAACCACATCAATTACTGGTAGATGAAGGACAGTTGTTTTTTTTTTTTTTAAACTTATCTGTTTAATCAATAACCGAGTTTCTTTTCATTAAGTTACTTTTTTGTGTGTCAGTCCCACCAATGAAAGTCATTTGGCTTGTACTTTAAAACCTATTCTTCCACATAGAGAGTATGAAAATATGTTTGTGGAGGACAGTGATGAGGCTCAGACCAGACCGCACCTCTCTGAAGTCTTCCGACGTGTGGATGTGTCACACCACTGTGTCCTGATCCACTGTGCACCGCTTTCCTAAGGAGCGTCAGCGGGCACGACATGCGACCGCTGTGGACACTCTCAGCTGGCGACTGCAGTTGTCAGCACGTGGCACCAGGGACAGGGAGAGAGGGGGTAGTTGGGATTGTTAAGGGAGATTCTAAAACAGTTTAGGAAATCATGCAGATGCATTTACAGTCCATGTGAGAGTGACTTTTGGCAACTGCAAAGTGACTGAGACATGGCTTGCTTTAGAAGCATCGAAACGAAGAGGCATGTGTGTTTTGGAGCCTTTTGTTGTTGCGGTTGTTCTTGTCATTTGGTAGCCATCTGGTGGTGCTTCATATAGAATGTGGGAAAGACGCTGCACTCAAATGAACTTAAAAATTAAATTCCTTTGTTTGAAGGTTGGCCGTTGGGTCAAAATTGTAAGTACCTCCTTGTGTTGCTTCAGGAATGAGGCTAGGATCTTCATCGATATCATCACCAGAGAAATACTGATCTATGATTTCAAATGCTAATTTATATATGTCTTCATTTTCATGCTGCTGTAAAACTTCAATTTTTTCCAAACCTCCACACTCTTCTATTATTTCAGCTATTGTGCTTGCTTCATCACCAGCCATTATCAGAATGTTTTTCAGACCATCTAGAACCACCTGAACAACTTGAGAATCTTTTACTGAGAGTAAATTACAGAATGGTGGTATTACATTCTGCTGTACAAGGTACTCAACCTGATCTTTTCTGCCACTTATTGTTAAGTTGCTAATTGCCCAAGCAGCTTCTTTCTGTGTTCCAAAGTCCCCCTTAGCAAGCTGATGAATAATCATAGGGATTAATCCAGCATCAATTACAGCTTGAACTTGTTGCTGGTTGCCTGCTGTTATGTTAGAAAGGAACCAGACTGCTTCCTTATTTATCTTCTCTTTTGGGTGTGACAGGAGATTTGGGAAGTGGGACAGGACATCGCAGTTGAGAACGGCCTGGGTCTGCTCATCCGTGCCGGTCACTATGTTGCCAACTGCCCTGAGTGCTGCTGTTTGAACTTTCACTTCCTGGTGGCTCAGAAGGGGCACAAGAAACGGCACAACCCCTGAATCAATCACCATCTGAATCTGCTCATTACCTCCATCTGTCAGATACGACAGAGCCCAAACAGTGTCTACAAGGATATTTATGTCTGTATGGTATATGAGGACACATAATGCTGGCAAAATCTCCTGAACTGTCTCCATAGGCGGTGGGGGGTCCTTATTCCTGCAGAGATTGACAATGACCCATGTGACGTTCCGAAGGAAGGTGATGGGAATGGAAGGATTGATGAAGGACAGAAGAGGTTTGACAACTCCCAGTGATATGACATAATCTCTACATTGAGGACCATCACCTATGATGTTTCCCAAAGCCCATACTGCTTGTTCACAAACATTCTGATGTGGTGAATGGAGAAGTCTCAGAAAAAGAGGTACTGCATTAGACTGTACAACAGCTTGTGTCTGTGCAGAAGTTCCTGATGCTATATTAGTTAGCGCCCAAGCAGCTTCAAACTGTAATGAAGGATTATCATCCCTTTCTAGACATTTGACTAGAATTGGTAAAATCCCAGATTTTATTAGGTCATCAATTGGTGGGTTTCTGTCACTGGATAATAGTTTTCTTGCGGCCTGGACAGCACTCAACTGGACCACTGGGTTATCGCTTGTAGCATTCTGCAATATAGCTTCTAGTGTTACATTTTGTGCTTTAAAGTCAGCATCAACATCTGAATCTTCTAAACTTTCTTCTTGGGGAACATTTCTCTTTTTCAGTAAGTGCTCATCTCGTTTGTTCTTTCGCAGTTCAACTGTCACTTCATTTCTGTGTCTTCGCATTGTCTCCACATCGCGGCCCTTGTTCTTGAAGCTCTTGATGCGGTGGTTCTCCAAGCCGGGGTTCTCGGCCATGGCTGCGCGCAGCTCCGGCAGCGGCTCCTCCTGCGGCGGCGGCGGCGGCGAGTCTCGTAAATTGTTTTTAAAGATTTGAAAATCAATTTAAAAGGAGTTACAGAAATGAAAAGGGCAAAAACTAGAATGAACTTTGTGACTTTGGGTTGGAATTAGAGGTATTGGTATGAATTTCTGGTTTTTAATATGTATAAATAAATAGCTAGATATAGAAATATAGATAAGTGTATGTGTTTGTGTATTTCCTAGTTCTGTCCACCAAGAGAGCCTAGAAATAATGACACTTGAGGAACAATGAACACACCTAGTACCCTGATCTTGGTACTAATGGTCATTCTCCACAAAAAGGAACCAGGGCTTTGTTGGGGAAATGGCTGAGTCCAGCGTTGGGAGTGAAAAAGTACAAGATAAGTCTGGAACATCTTGTACTTCCACAAAGCAAGGAAATGCTCAAAATATGTCTGGAACTTGTTCAAGGACACAATAGCCAGTTTGAACGTCAAAATGATTAATGGTATTTATGAATAACAGAATCCACAAGTCCATACAGTGATAAACAAGCAAATGGGGGAAGAAGAGAAATCTCTTTCTTACAGTAGAATGCCAACTAATAAATGCAGAAGGAATAGTAGAGTCAGAAAATAACCATTTAGCAACCATTGTAGAAATAACTGATTCAGGCTAAAATCATCACTAAATGCAACTAGAGGACAAGTTTTGGACAAGGAACAAGATATTTACATAGTTTTAAAGTATCCCCTGGCAAATACTTATTAACTATAAAGGGGAAAATGTAGTTTTATAGTGGAGTCTGTATGTTCTGGATCTAATCTGTTCATGCTGCTTTACCAACTCTCAATATTTTATTACTTAGTGAGTAACAGGAAACTATGACCTTCATGCAGAAGAATACTCTGCCATTTCATGGAAATGAGTCTGATAACCTTTGTAACTTTCTAACTCCTTTCTATAAAACAGGATAGAAAACCCAATTTGCCAATTTGTTTAGGTTGCCAAAATAACTGTAGGCATCATCTGATCTCTCACACACATTTAAGATACGTATTGAAGAATCTAAAAATAGTGAACACAATATTTGCTTCACAGAGAGTAGGAAGCGGGTGAATACAGAGAGCTATAGGACGTGTTGCTCTGTCCTGGACATTGTTGGCTGTCTATCCTATATTCCTCTCATTTCCCTGCTTCCAAACAATGTCTAGATTGAGATTCTCATCTACCATCCCATACGGCCCATGTGCTTCAACATATCTGACCCACCTGCAGTAACCAACAGGCCTTGCATTCCTCCAGCCAGTCACTCATCCAGAGGTGGGCATGTGGCCCACTTAGGCTGAATTGAACCTCAGGGCTCCTGCTTGCAGTACTGGGACAGCAGTGTTCTTGCTTGCTCATGGACATGAACAGGGAAGCTGGTAGCCCAGATTGCTCCCGGCTGCCATCCCACGACCATAAAGAAACCAACTGGGACAACATCTGTAACATGGGCAGCAGAGAGGAGAGGCAGAAAAGAAATGTTTCCAACACTGACTCAGTTAGAGGCCAATAAAGCCCCTGCTTCTGGAAGTCCTTAAAGTTGGATTTTCCTATTACTGTAGCCAAAGCATTTTAATGGATATACCAGTGATAATCTGCTCTTCTTGCCCACATATTGGCACCACCATCAAACTCATTACCTCGATTGTTAGGATCAGTGGTTCCAAATCCTGGTAGACAATCTTCACTCTCTTAGCAGCTCTCTTTGCCTGAACCTCAGACTCTGCAATCACGGCACAGACAAGGTGACCCACACAAAACATCTACAACACAGAAAGACATTTGTTCTCAAGAAGGCCAGGCCCCTGGTCATCATCTTTCCTTCATTTTCTTCCTCCTTCCCCCCTAGCACAGAAGGAGATAATACAGTAAGTGACCCACTCACATCAGTAATGACTATTACCACAGCACCTACGGTTAACAATGGCCTCAGTGGGGAAGGTACACTGGTCAGAGCTGGCCTGCTGACCCAGGCACAGCAGGAAGTTCAGGGCTCTGGAGGTGTCATGGACAGTGATGGCTGAGGAGGGGCAGGAGGGACACTGCTTCAAGCATAGCCGACTCAGGCTCCAGGCTGAGCTGATAGAGCTGCTCGAGGGCCAGCTGTCCTAGGAGAGCCAGGCACATGGCTTGAACTGTGACTACCGCACCACTGACAAGGATGTCTGAGAAAGGCAACACTTGGTGCTCCCGTCACATCCAAGGAGGGCTAGGAAGTCACAGCTCATCTCAACTAGAGAGAAGGAGGGGCAAGAGGGCATGGACTGGGGAGGGCAGTTCTGGGATAACACAACATTTCTGGGGGGGAAGGTGTCAGAGCACAGGTTTTTTGTGAAAAGACGTGAGACTATAGTAGCCAAGACACAACCATGTGTGGAGCAGCCCCTTTCCTGGAGGATGAGGGGGTGCAGCCAGCATCATTTCACCTGTAGGTGAGGTGACAGCCTCAGGAGTTTACATAGGGACCAGAAAGTTAGATGGAAAAAAAAGAACCAAGGCTACAGAAAGATAAAATAGTCCAGACTGGAAGAATGCACCTTGGCCATTTAGTTTTCTCTCGTATCTTATACCTTGATGATAATCAAACTGCTTCACTAAATTTTTAATCTTCTTTGTACTATTATGTACTTTTCACAATGAGCATATGGTTGTTTTATTGTCAGAGAAACATGGTATTAAATCCAATGGGGAGTTATTGCTTAATGGGTATACTCATTGGGGGGACTGAAAAAGTTTTGGTGATAGATGGTGGTAGTGGTAGCACATCATCATAAATGTAATTAATGCCACTGAACTGCACACTTAAAAATGGTTAAAATGGCAAATTTTATGCTATATATACGTAAACCTAATGAAAATTTTTGTAAAGTTAAATACAGAAGAAAAATTTGTTTGGTGGATGTGGGGAGGCAGTGTAAGGAGAGATAAAAGAAATAACATGGCAAAATACTGGTAATTGTTGAATCTAGGTAAGGGATCTATGGAGATTCATTGTTCTGTTCTCTCTATTTTTGTCTATGTTTAAAATTTCCACAATGAAATGCTTTTTAAAAGGCATAAAATTCTATACACAAAAGTTAAAAAAAGAAAGAAAAGAAAAAAGAATTAAACCGACAAAAGCAATCATTCACAACAGCTCTCTTCTCAGCTCTCCACAGATGTCTAGTTTGCCACTGTGACTCAGCCCCTGAGGCTCACAGTCCATGTAAACACACCTCAGAAAGCAAGTACTATATTATGTGTCCCAGAACAGCTTTGTTTGTTTAATTATCATTCATAGGAAGAACATAATTCCTATTGTCTTCTGCCAGTGCTGTGCAGCCCAGTTAAGGGGCAGTTCAACCTGGTGTTCAAACTCTTGATCATTAAGCTATCATTAAGCTTTCATTTTTATTATCTAAGTTGGCCAGTGAGAGCCAGTGGCAGCAACTGTTTCAAATTAGGAAGTTCTTTTGGCTAAAGCCTGAACTACAAAACCTGACTTATGTAGAAAACCTGCTGAACACTGCCCTTGCTGCATTTTCTGATAACCTAAGATACAGTAGCCAAAGTTTAAATAATCAGAAACTTTCAAATGGCAATAATGCAATCACTGTTCCTTTACTCATTTTCCCTACAATATTGGGAAGCAGCATGTGAAATATTCAGATGAATCACACACAGACCCTCACTCAAGGAATTTTACTAGGTAGGGAAAATATATGACGCAAATAAAAGAAACACAATAGAAAGTAGAAAGTGCATCAAGTGCACTAAAGAGCTCACTTTGTCTTCTCCACTGGAATGTAAGCTCCATGAGTGAAGGGGCCATACCTATCTTGTTCAGTTAAGTGGCCAGTCACAGAAGGTGCTCATTTAAAAATGGTAGTATGAACGAATGAATCATAGTGAGCTCAGAAGAGGGAAGGAGAACTTCTGGATTAAAGGAAGGGGAAAGGCTTCATGGCGGAGATACTGCTTGAATTTGGACTTGAATTTTGGACACAAAGACTGGGACTTTGGTGAGCAATTCTGGGGTGGGGGGCAGTGACGGGATTAGCAAATAAAAGTTATCATTATCTCTCTTCAGTTACTCTTCCATACTTACTAAGAGCATATTATCTTACTACTAGAAATTATAAAACATCAAAGTATCTTTTATATAAGTCAACTTCTTCTGTGAAAAATGAATATTTTTGTCTTAATTTAAGATTAGAATATATTGTTTTATAATAAGCATTCAAAATATTGGAATTCTTCATGATGTGTTGAAAGTAGAACTTTCAACTATCTTTAAGAAAATACAAGTGCTATTAGCTGAGGAAATTATTTTTTAAACAGAAAGCAAAAATGCAGTACCTCATCTGTCGCAAGAAGTGTCTCAGGTTCGCCTATATAGCTTAAGACGGTTATGCCATCAAGTTGTTCCCCGGTTTTAATGTCCACTACACCCGGCAGGCTGAGCGCTTCTGACAGATCAATAGACCTGGGTGAGAACACACAGCAGAGATCCTCAGAGCAGCCCATGCATCCCCAAGACCATCAAAATTGTAGTGATTTGGAGATAAGATATGACAGAGATATAAGATGCACCAAGGAACTGCCCCAACAGCTCTCTGCCAGACAACTGGGAAAAAATTCCCAGGATAATGGAGTTGTCATGTGGAGGGACAAATGGTAGTAAATTCTACATTTAGATCAATCATCTCCAATCTGCATTGGATTTCTCCAACCCTCTTCATAACAATACGTTTCACTAGCGGGGAAACAAGAAGTGGGTACCTTTTGCTAATAGTGTGGCTTACAAGTTACATGCAAGGCAATCATTAAGGCCTATTGGGTAAGAACTTGATCACTTACACAATCTGAGCATGAGCTCTTGAATTTGTTATAAAAATCAAGAAGAGCTCCTGGTCCACGGCAGGCATGTCATCACAGTAGATGGATTCACCTGTGGCATGGTTAATACCAGACAGATGCATGATGGGGTGGCCAACTGGATCTTGAGGAAGCTGCCTGGGGTCTGCATCCTATTTAATAAACAATCAACATATACTTCTTACATTTCTATACAGAAAATAGAAATAATCCTATTACACACATCTCCCATGAGAGGGTAACTATATAATTATATCCAAACCAGAACAATTTTGAGAATGAAAACAGCCATATTAATAATAACATAAGGAAAATAAGCTTAAACTGAGATCCCATGCAAGCTAGGATGTCTAGCCACCCCATACGTGTTGCTGCTGCTGTTTCCACTTTTTTCTGAATATAAACCACAGACATCTCTAACGGAAAAATCATTTGTGGAAATAAATGAATACAAATCTCTTCATGACAAAGTAAATTTATGTTTTCTTGCTAATGCTCATATATTTTTAAGAATTTGTATCAAAATTGTTTGTATCTAGGTATGGTTTATATATAGAAATATTTTACAGAGAAGTATGATGCTATAACTATGCTTATAGACAATAATGAGGGTATGCCTTCAACCAGAATAGTTGCTTTTCTTTCTCTATTTCGAATGAGGACTCTAAGAGATAATAGGTAAAATTTGTCATTTGGACAATCCTGGTAAAGAGTGAAGGCAAAGGGAGCTGCAAGTTGAGGAATGACTCAGTAATGTTACTCTTTCTTAGAAACACATGGAGTAAAATGTCTTGCTACTGGTTCTGTATGTACCATATATATGTTCTATTACCCAAAGTGGAGACTAAGAAACATAAAGTCTCCCCTGTATTTCAAATATGAGAGTTGTCGGCTCTTCTCTAGTTGGGTGGGTGATGGGAGAAGAAGAGGTGGAGTTATGAAGAAAGAAGAAGAGGCTGAGACATGATACCGGTAAAGCTCAGAGACTAGGGTGAAGGCTTTGCTGCCACAGGGGCTGGTGTTGGGAATCTGGGAGCTGGAAACTTCAGGGAAATTGCCAGCCCATAGGTGTCACGGCTACTTTCTAAAAGAAGATGGGCAGCTCTGGGCCTGGATCTCTTGACAATGGGCCTGACTGCAGGGCTGCCTGGAGCTCTGACTGTCTGGATCAGCACTGTGTTTGGTGCTAGGGCTGACCAGGGGCTTTCTCTGGAATTGTGGGGAGGGACATCCATCAGGTCAGCCAGGGTAAGGTCTGGGGACAGCAATGGAAGCCTTCCCTTTCTACCCCATTTGCTACTCCCCACTGCAGTTCACGGGGTCAGCCCCCAAAGCCCTGAGTTAGGCAGGGATTCCTTCCTTGAGATGAACCTCATCAGACCAGGCTACATCATATAGCATGAGGCAAGAAGATACAAGCCACCAACAGAACATATACTAGGGAATAAAAAAAGCAATTGAAGCTTATCTATTTCCAACTCAGTATAATTTAAGGTATCTGACCAATGAAAAGCTAAATATTTTTGTATTTCAGTACCACAATGTGCCATTTTAAAAGCATATTCAGTAACAGTCATTGGCCACTCCAATTTTTGCCACGTTATACAGTCCCAGTCTTTATCATCTATCTTTACCTCTGGTGTCATACATTCTCCTATCCCACTTCTTTCAGCTTTACTCACAGACATCTTTGTTCAGTGTACTTACAATACTGTGCTACCATCACACAGTATTATGCTATCTATTTCTGGATCTATGCAATCAATCCTAAACATTCTGTAGTCCTTCAGCATCAAATGGCTGGTCTCTGCCCTCTTTCTATCTCCTGGTCACCTGTGTTGTCAGCTTTTAACTCCCAAAGTTTATTCATTAATGTCTGTTCATATTAGTGAGACCATACAGAATCTGTCCTTTTGTTTCTGGCTAACTTCACTCAACATAATGTCCTCAAGGTTCATCCACATTATTACATGATCCATGTCTTTGTTCTGTCTTACAGCTGCATAATATTCCATCATGTGTATATACCACAGTTTGTTTATCCACTCGTCCTTTGATAGACATTTGGGCTGTTTCCATCTCTTGGCAATTGTGAATAATGCTGCAATAAATATCGGTTTACAAATGTCAGTTTGTGTCTTAAGTTTCAGTTCCTCTGAGTATATACCTAGCAATGGAATAGCTGGGTCATATGGCAAATCTATATTTAGCTTCCTGAGGAACCTCCACACTGTCTTCCAGAGTGGTTGCACCATTCTACATTCCCACCAACAATGAATAAGTGTGACTCTTTCTCCACATCCTCTCCAGCACAGCCTCCCCCTCCCCAGCCCGAGGTTCTGGGGGAATGTGCGGATGTGTTGGACATCCTCACCTGGACTGGTGTTGATGTTGTCACAAACATCGGGACTGGCGGTTTGATGTGCTGAGCCCTCGATCATGGGACTTGCCCTTATGAAGCTCGTTACCGCAAAGGAGAGTCTAAACTTGCATGTAATGGTGCCTAATAGTCTCCCCCTGAGTACCTCTTTGTTGCTCAGATGTGGCCCTCTCTCTCTCTAACTGAGCCATCTCGACAGGTGAACTTGCTGCCCTCCCCCCCACGTGGGACCCAACTCCCAGTGTTGCAAATCTCCCTGGCAATGCAGAATATGACTCCCGGGGATGAATGTGGACCTGGCATCGTGGGACTGAGAGTATCTTCTTGACCAAAAGGGGGATGCAAAATGAGACGAAATAGTTTCAGTGGCTGAGAGATTTCAAATGGAGTCGAGAGGTCACTCTGGTGGACATTCTTATGCACTATATAGATAACACCTCTTAGGTTTTAATGTATTGGAATAGCTAGAAGTAAATACCTGAAACTACCAAACTCCAACCCAGCAGTCTGGACTCCTGAAGATAATTATATAATAATGTAGATTACAAGGGGTGACAGTGTGATTGTGAAGACCTTGTGGATCACACCCCTTTATCTAGTGTATGGATGAGTAGAAAAATGGGGATAAAAACTAAAGGACAAATGGGGTGGGATGGGGGGATGATTTGGGTGTTCTTTTTTCACTTTTATTTTTTATTCTTGTTCTGGTTCTTTCTGATGTAAGGAAAATGTTCAAGATAGATTGTGGTGATGAACGCATAACTATGTTATCATACTGTGGACAGTGGATTGTATACCACGGATGATTGTATGGTGTGTGTGAATGTATTTCAATAAAACTGAATTTAATTAAAAAAAAAACACACAAAACATATTCAGTACATATTGACAACAAATGAGACATCCCAATAGACCTAAAATGGTATTCATTTTAATCATTGCTGAAGATTTTCCACTTTCAAAGTAAGTCATGGTCTAATGAACCGCATAGGAATGAAAGAAAATGATTGTAGCTGTCTAGGATCCCCTGATCAAATAGCACATTTTCTTTTCATGCAGATATTTTGCTTTCTTTTCCTGTCTGAACATTTGGAGTTAATTTAACAAATACAAAAACAGAAGAGAGCCGTAACTATAATGGGAAACTTGATGTAAAAATAACTGAAAAATACAGTTCTCTGATGCCCTCTGCTGCTCAAGGAAATCAAGAACAGTGGGCCTCATCCATTGCCAACCTACTTGAGGAAGTTAAAAAAAAATAAAGCTTCATCTTGAGCTACGTCTACAATTCCCCAGGGAGGGGGTAGGCCTGGAATATTAGGGGGAAAGGTGAGTGTCATGTGTAAATTGAAAACATTTTCCGCATTATTGCTATTTGGAAAAAAAAAAAAACTATTTTTTTTCATAATATAAATGACAAGAAGTAAAATGTCAAGCAACTTTAGAATAAAGATTAGACAGGAAATTGTGTGATTTCTACAACTAACTTCGCATAAGGAGTATGTGCAAGATGCACTGAACTAATTCCTATTGCATACAAACAAGCATTTATTGTTTCAATGTTCATATTTGTTTTACTTAAATATAAACTTCAATTTTATAGTTATTACAATATACATAAAATGAAGTAGTAAGTCCCCCACCCCTTCCTTGTCTTTCTGGTTGTTGAGTTCATCCTGACTTTATAAGCTAGAAATAAGTTACAACTTGGCCCAGACACCATTAAATAAAGGTGGACTTAAGGCTACAAATGTAGGGGAATAGGAAAAATATCACCTTGGTGATACTCTGACTTCCAGAATGCCTAGGGCAGAAAGCACGTGGCCAGCTAGCTAGTTCATTTGTGTTGGTGATACTAGGTCACGGTACAATGCACACGACCTTCAAGAGCAAAATAGATATTTTTCTTTAAAATTACCAGTCCTTTGATTTATTTTTAGTTGCAATTCTTCATTGATCTGAAAACTTTAACACTAAAGGAGGGTGTGAAGTCACCAGAAGGGGAGCTTGTGTTTATAAAGCGTGAGAATCACTGAGACACAGGTGGGATTACAGAGCCACAGGTGAAGGAGCTACTGAGCAAATCCCTGGAATTAAAAAACAAAAAACAAAAAACAAAACAAAAAAGCCACTAACCTGGTACTTGAATATACTCCAGTAATGCTTGGAATGGATATCTTCTAAAGCACTTTCATAGTTATCTGCAAGGCTAGGATAGTGAAGAGGGTCCTGAAAAGTTGAGCAGTTGTAGATATTTAAAATGTGCCAGAATGGCTTTGGGAGGGAGGCTAAGGCAATTCTTAGCAAACATCTCACTGGGTTCAGAAGCCTGGGGCTACAGGCAGCTCTCTGATCTCAAGGATGTGAACTCTGAAAGGTACAGACCTACTACAACATGTTAGGAAAAGCCAAATGAATATAATATACTACTGGCCTATAACATCTCTATGTTTCTGATGACTATCTCACATACTTTCCTAAAGACTTTGAGGACATACGAACTAATAAAACAGGAACATAGAAGTTAGTAAATTAAAGAGAACAGAAGAGAATACTTAAACCAGGAAGAAATCAGAGCAAAAGGACATCATTGCGAGTGAGCCTCAAACTTTGCTCTGTACCACCTGGCAAACTGCATAGAAAGGAAAATGTGGAAGGCTGCATGCCCGCTATTCCTGGTCCTTGGGAAAAACACTTCTTAGACGTGAGGGAAAGTGGTCATTTTGATCTTTATATGAAACTTGGAACAATATACCCAACAATTATTTTTATAATTAAAAAAATTTAATAAAAAGGAAAGCCAATAAAGGATTTTCAAAGGGAGGGAGTTGACATAAAGGTATTAAACTCCAAGGCAGACATTTTAAATTATATCACTTGATTTACCAAGAAATTGTATTAGTTTGCTATAAATTAGACGAGGCTACAATTGACTATACTTAATCTCTTTTGATTACCTGGTGACATATATACTTACATATGTTTTCAAGCTTCCATTCTAAAAACAATTTGATACAACTCTTTCGGTTCTTAGTGGGTCCCGTCTATAATGAGAAGATACTCTCAAAAGAAATAAGAGAGAATTTTGTGTCTCTTGTTTAAAGTGATCACAATAATCTCTATACCACATGAAGGGTGTTCTTGGCTTCTAGTCTACATTGGTCAGCTGATTGTAGCATGGGTTAGCAAGGTCAATATTGTTTAATTTCCCTTTGGTCTAGCAAATTATTCAGAGAAATTCTGTTCATAGTGTAACCTCCCTAGCCAACAATCTTATAACTCTAATCATTTGTTATAAAGACAAAAGAATACCTGGACTATAATTACTACTATCAGGACTGCTAAGAAGTTTTCATTACGTCCCTCTGAAGGGATCATATTAAGCCCCTTTCCTGTAATGACCCATTTCATGACAAGCATGTGGAGTGGCTGCCATCTTCATACTAAAGGTGAGAGGAATGAATCTGAACCCAGAGAGGAGAGTCAAAAGCGTGAAGGTAAACCTCAACAAGGTAAGGAAATGCTTTACTAGGGAAAATGTATTCAAATAACTAAGAATTTTTCTGCACACCATCTAGAAAAACAACAGGTCAGAAACAAAACTGAGTGGTATAAAACAAAATCCTGCACAACTCTGAGCTGTATTTGCAATTCTTTCCCAAACTCACACCCCATCAACAAACATTCTGATGTTTGCCCAGCAAGCCTGTAAATATTCTATCTATATTCTAGGCTATTTGGCAGGGCTTGTTTTCTGTACTTTGGCTGTCACTATAGCCCCTAGCACTGGGAAAGCTAATACATTGTCAGTTCTGTTTACCATCTTCTTCAAAATCTGTGACACTTCCAGGTAAAACTTGAAGAGGAAGCTGACGATGAGAATCCTCTTGAATTCCACCCTCCCACCTGGAGCCGGGCCTGGGAGGGAGACTTCGTCCAGAACCAGCCTGCAGGCTGCATCCAGCATCTCTTCATTCCAGGGCCTGGGTGAGTCAACAGAGAAGACTTGCAGCCTGACAGAACTCATTACCTCTCAGGTTCCACCAACATGTAAGACAAACAATGATGGTCTCATGCAGGAATTAAGAGTACAAGCTACAGGATCAGGCAACCCGACTTCAAGTCATTGCTCCATCACCCACAAGGTGTCTGAAAGGGCCTGGCCACTTCCACATGTGCAAAAGGGGAACAGTAGTAGCACCCACCTCACAGGAAATAAATGACAATCTGTGGCAGCCCAGTGGTAACTGACCCTACATCACTAAAGTGCTTACTGAATGCTAGGCTCTGCTTTAAGCACTTTGTGTGTGTGCTCATTCATTTAACCTTCTCAACTGCTTTGTGAGGAAGGTATGATGAGCTCCTTTTGACAGATGAGGAAACTGAGGTACCATGAGGCTAAGTAAGCTGACTGAGATCACTTAGTTACAAGAGGTCAAGCTGAGATTTGGACCCAGGTGGCCCGAATGACTCAAATTCATGTTCTTCCACTGCTCAGTATCTCCTGAATGGTACCTGATACCTAGTAAATGCTGAAGAAACATTAGCTATTAGTATTACCTATAGAAATAAAAAGTGAGTCGAGCAAATGCATTTAGCAATTTCTTGTAGAACAAACTCACATAATCTATTTTTCATCATGGGAATTTATTTTCCACAATAAAGAATACACATTTTACTCATGTGGCTTACTCCGTCTGGGTGCTATACATTATTGGGAGTTAAGCTGTTTCCCTCTCTCTCTCCTTTCCTTCCACATATGTGCACACACTCACACACACACAGACATAGTATATATTAACCACTGCGGGATTCACTAAAATCAAGACATATGGAAATATAGTTACACACAATCATGAAATCTTACTGGAATTCCATGCCATTACATAGAAAGGTACTAAGCATTTTTCTTCTGGTAATTACATCTCACCACAAAAAAACCTGCTTCTTTATTTAGTGTTTAAGGGCATACCTTCCGACGAGTTTCTGGCAGGAATTTTTTGCACAGATGATGGTTGGACCAACACCTCCATAGCAGATGGAAAACTCTCTAATGATGCCTTCCCCTTCTCCAAAGAAGACTCTCATTCCAGAATTGACTATTGCTAGTGCATTCTGTTGCCGCTGGGCTTGTCAGAAGGCTGACACAAATTCCCACTGAAAGCAAAAGTTAAGTAGTACATGTAGACACACACTGAGTGCCATCTATGTGCTAGGCAGATTATATCTGCTGCTTCTTTTGATCCTCCTCAAACCCTCCAAGGCAAGCTTGATTATTCCCACTTTACGGATGAAGAACCTAAGGCTCTGAGCGACCCAGCAAGTAGCTCAGGGTCAGATTGAAATCAGGATTCAAACCCAACGCTGTCTGATTCCAAAGTACTTATTCTTTCCACTAAGTTCTATTGAAAAAGTGGTGGGTTTTTAGCCTTTTTTCCCAAATTCCAAGATATAACTAGAAGTATATTGTTTAAGTTTTATTTAGGAAACAGAGTTATGGACAAAGATATTTTAAAAAATCTGTTAGATATATACACACAATGGAATATTACTCAGCCATAAAAAGGAATGAAGTTCTGATACATGCTACAACATGCATGAAACTTTAAGACACTGTGCTGAGTGAAATAAGCCAGACATAAAAGGACAAATATTGTTTGATTTCACTTATGTGAAATACCTAGAAGAGGTCAATTCATAAAGACAGAAAGTGGATTAGAGACTACCAGAGATTGGGGGGGGGGGGTGTTGGCAATTATTGCTTAATAGGTACAGAGGTGATGAAAAATTATGGAAATGGATAGTGGTAGTGGTTGTACAGCATTGTGAATATAATTAATGCCTCTGAATTGTTCACTCAAAAAGCTTAAAATGGCAAATTTTAAGTTATGTATATTTTACCACAGTTAAAAAATGAAAAATACATTTATTAGTAACTTTAGAGTTTAAGAGAGAGAGAGAGAGAAACAGAGAGAGAGAGAAAGGCAAAATAAAGGTCTCCTAATTCTAGAAACTATAGGGGAGTACTTAACACAAGTAAAAGGTAACTATTCACAATTCTTTTTAAGATAATGACCTCAAACTACTTCCTGAAATTGGGCTCTATCTTCCCAGGAAACACACAATGCTTTCTAAACCCACTATGTTTTGGAATAGACAAGCTGTAGGCTCACAGGTAAAACCAGGACACTGGAAGGACATTCTCACCTTCCTCGAGTAGGGGATGTTCACTGAGATCAGGATTTCTTCAGGCTTAAGGTCTGCTTTGGGGCTCTTTCTGAGAAACTGCTCATTTAAAGGAATCTGCCGTTCTCCTTTTGTGGAAAGAAATCACACTTTCCCAGGAATCTATTCTGTTTATTAATCAATCAAAAGACCAAAACTTGGGATATAGTTCTCCCCAAAACCCAAGGTAACTGGTTGTTTTGGGGAGGAAGTGGTCTTCCTGTGCTTAACAAATCTTTTGTCCTATAAAGCATCTTCTAATATTCCTTCCAGTCTAGGAAACACTTTTTTTTTTTTTTTTTTTCTGGCCTTGCTTGCTGGTTTATAAATAAAATTATCCAGCAGAGGAGCCCAAGTTTTCAAGTAGAACAGGACCTTAGTAGTCATCTTCCTGAACAGCACAGTTTACTTTGAGCTTTAGAAGTAGGGAGTAGATCTTAATATTCCTTTTAATATATTGGTCAAGTCATTCAACAAATGTTTATTGATTATAGAAAGGAACTCTGCTAGGTCCCAGACATACAAAGGCAACTAAACAACTGACCTTTCATGATTTTATGGACAGCGAATTTCTGTCTTATTTATTTACCCTGTTATCCAGCATCCAAAGAACTTTAATACATAGATTCTCAATATAGAATCAATATATTGGGGGAGGAACCATTTAAAGCTATAACAAAACATAATTCGGGCAAGAAGGCTAAGAAGCTTTTGATGTCTATACTCATATCACAAAAGCTGTTTCTTGTTGTATGCCTTTTAAAAGAGATGTTACTTAAATTGAAAACTCGGAATGCAAACCTTCCCCAACTAAGATGACACATGATCACAAAAAGAAAGAGATGAAGATACTGAGGTCGTGTGGTATTAGGATCAGACTGACCAACTTTGCCAGCACAGAGAGGCAGAGAGTCACTTGCAAAATAAGACTTCCTGCCACCACAGAAAGAAGAAAGGACAGAAGAGCAGGTTTAGTCATCTCCAAGCAAGAGCTGTCACTTACCTTTGGAAAGCAAGTTGAGGGTACAATTGCCCACAGCCAGGAGAGGGTTCAGGTCTGAATCTAGGTGTCTGCTCATGATGTGGCCACCTAAAGACTTTTTAAAAATTATGAGTTATTTTCTCCCCAGGAGTATAATTACCAAAAACAAAAAGTGCTAAAATAAATGTTAAGCAAGGGATTGGAGAAGAATTCTTTTTGCCTATTCCAAAAGAGTGGCAATGTCATGATTCATAAGGAACAGTCACCCAGGGGACACACACCAGGGAGTTCACTGTCATCAAATACGTACAGCCATGCTTCTGATCTGTGACCCGGCCAGAGTTCCCAGATGCTTCAAGAGAGCACGGTGTGTCTGTGTCTTCTCTTCTGGGAGCTTCAGGATCACATCAGCCAGGATGTCCTTCACCTGAGCCAGGCTGAGGCTGGCACCTATGGTCAGCCCTGAAAGGAAGTCATTTGAAAATAATGCAATGTGATCACCACTGACCTCAAGATGTCTATTACATTAGAGCTACAAACAGGGGATGTTTATACTGAAATGAAAACTCACCATTACATGTATGGTTCACAACACAACGTTCTTCAGTTCTATCAGGAGAAATAATAACTGGGTGAAAGACACCTTTAAATTTCACTTCAGGTCCTAAAGGATTTAGAAAGGAAAAAAAAGACTAGGATGAAGGGGACAAATGACCTTTATAATTTTGAAACTGTGATTAAAATTTATGTCTTTAAATATATAAAATCTTCATCTCTTTCAACTCATCTGGGTATTGCCAAGTCACACATATAGTGAATGGATGGTTTGCATTAAACTTGGTAGAGTCTTTGGAATTGTCAGCCTTAAAACTTTGGCTGTGTGGCATCTGCAAAAGTCTCTTCGGGAGGACTCTGGGGGCTCCTCAGAGAGACAGGCAGTCAAACAGAGCCTACATTGGATACAACAAAAATCCTGTTAGTACAGTTTAAGAAAAACATACAACAGTTATTGAGGACCACCAAGAGAGGAAACAAAGAGCAATTTCAAATACAAGCCCCAAATCAAGCCCTAATGGAAAGGCAGGAGGGCTGTCACTGGAAACCCTGCTGCTGATTAGCTACGGAGCAAGCCTCTTACAGGCAACTCTGTTAGGGACAATGGGGATTTATCTATTTAAAGGTAGTTTGATGGTCTCTTGAGCCATGCTGGGGAAGTTGAGTCTAAATGACTAAAAAAACTATTTCAGGCTGCTTTTCCAGAGAACACACAATACGTGAGTTTTTCCCCCAAAGCCATTTTCCTCAGTTTCTCCATAAGAAGGCCCTGGGGTTCTACATACCCACAGAGGTGTTCCCCAGGACAACAGGAGCCTGGGGATACTTGACTTTAGCTTCTAGAAGTTCCTTCAGGCTCACTGGAGAAATCCATTTCATTCTATCTCCACCAAAAACCCTGGTCCTCTGTGGTTGTTTCCCAGCCATCATCTGTTTCAAAAGTAACGGGGATTCAAGATCACCTTGTGCCAACATTTCCACCTGTTTCTGTTCTATCTTTGTGGGACTAGAGAAAGGAAATACAGATCTTTTTTAAAAAGTGGTGGGGGGACATAAAAGTAGAGTTTCATTAGGAATCAGAATTCAGTATGCAAGTATGACAAGATTTTTCTTCTTCTGGGACCATACATATATATCTTCTCTTCATTGATGTGATATCTCAAAGGAATTCATTTTAATGTTTAAAAATATTTTAACAGGCTTAATTTTGTCAAATTGTTCTATGGAAGAACAGTAGAACTAGAAAACAGTCTACATGTACAAATGTTGGTATGTCATTTCATGACATTTTTAATAGATCCTATCTTCTGCTTCTTACAGTCAACTCAACTGTCCCTCGTGGTGACTCCCCCTTCATCCCCCCACCTCTGCCTGGGTCCCATTCTCTTTCAACCTTGGGCTAACAATGTCAGATGAGTATTACTTATTTGCCAATCAGCTCTTGAGGGGATCCATAAGCAAAAACCCTTCCCGACATTTCACCCTGAATTCCTCTAGGATAGCCCAACACTGCCTTGCTTACCATTAGCTCTGGAGGAAATATCAATTCCTGGGTTGGGTCCAATGGCAGAAACTCCTCTTCTGAGAAGAGTTTTGCACTTGTCTGAAAAAGAGAAAGTACCAAAGTTATTGTCATCAGGTAACTACTTTAAATTCTTTGTAGAATGAGGTAGGAGGAGGACAGACATGCATTCAGAGCAAGCAGACAGACAAGCAAGCAGATGACCAGTTACAATCCCTGGGCTCTGGTCATGTCACGTGCTCTGACACACTCCTGGTCTGTGTATAGCAACTCAGTGCAGATGTCAGTGGGCCTCCCTGCACATCCTCTGTGCCGGCTGGGGACACTAGAGGAGGCAGGCTGCGGCACCCAGCACAGCCGAGAACAAGAACATTTCCTGAAATGCTACCTATCCTCTCACTACTCCCTCTGCCTGCTCTTCCACTTCCCTGACATCTCCACTTCAAATTCTGGCACTTGAAAAAGGACTTCAACAGGCTTGTTTAAACAAAGGCACTCTAAGAGATCAGAGTGTTTGCTCTCCCATAGACAGCTGTATTTGAACAGGAGTAATAACTGCAATGAGGGACATGTTGCTAGGATAGAAACTTTTTTGGTAGAGGTGAAGTGAGACTGAGAGAGGGGACATGTTGACATACCTCAAATTAACCAACTTGGGCCATCATCTATCCTTTCTAAGAGTATAGGTTTACTAAGAAAACTTTACAAAAATTTATATTTCACTGACCTTATCTTCTTCCTCGAATCCTGGTAATCCATTTATTCCTTGATCCAAACAGTAAATCCCATTTTCTTTACTTTGACAGCAGCCAGTAGTCTAGGGAGTGAAAAAAGTAAAAAACAAAAACAAAAATTTACTACTGATTCTGGGAAGTATTAAAAAAAGTGGGTGACTGCCAGTTGAAACATAATATGAATCAATATTGTTAGATGTCATGAAAGAGCCATTTGTACTAATACCCAAACTAACTTCTAATAAAAAATATAAGCTTGTAAGAAATTTTGAATAGTAGTGATCATTAAATAAGTTAAACTACAAAAAGATCTTAAAACAGAGCCTGACATTGCTATATGTATCAACAGCTACTAACTGTTAACATTTACTATTTCAGATATTATTTTAAATAAATATTAACAAGTATTATTATTACCACCCTTTTCTGCTCCATAATGTGATGAGTTCATAGTTGAACTTCCAAAGGGCAAGCTTATGTCCCTCATTTTCAAAGTTGTTTGTTCATTCATTCATCAACAAATATTTATTGGGTGGCCACTCAACAAAGCATGGTGACTAGCCCTGGAGATACACAGCCTCTGCTGTAGAGATGCCCATAGTCCAATAAAGAGACAGAAGAGCAATCAAGCAACTACATATGCCACAGCCTGACCAACACTGTGAAGGGGCATGCACAGAGGCTCCAGGCACACCAGGGAAGAGGACCCAACCCAGACGAACGGGTCAGGAGAGACCCCTTGGACTCAGTGACCTGGAGCCAATGTCAAAGAGCTTTGGTGCTCATGATGTAACTATGGGCAAACTCAATGGATGAGGGTAAGTACCCTACCCAAGACCAAATAAAAACAGCAATTATAGACTTTGAGGTAAGAAGCAGCCTTGTATTAGTAACCATGGTCGTTCCCTCACATCTGACAACTCCTACTCAAGAATGTGTTCTTTCCTACTTTACAGAAAGTCTTACATGCATCTACTATGGGCCTGTATCCAGTGCAATGACACAGGTTACCTGAAGGAGAAAAACCCAGCTCTGTTAATCAAGTAACCTAGGTAGAGGCACAGTCTGCCAAATGTATATTGAAATAAGACCCCATCCAAGAAGGAAACTCCATTTGATATTTTGGTCTACCTAATCTACAAATTCACATTTTTCCATCTGTGATTTAGGAGATTTGGTTGTGAGTCTGAGACATGAAACAGCTCCTGGTACTTCCTGTCAACAGTTTTTATATCCTCTGCTTGTGACAAGTGCTCAAAGAACACAATGATTTCAAGCCCAAAACTCTTCACCTCTAATCATATTCAAGAGCTAAGCTTGCAGTTGATAGAACAAAGATATTGTAGAGCAACAACGATATTTATTACACTTTGGAAGCAACTGGGCTCACTGCTTCACAATAAATCATTAAGCCAGTGTTCAAGCCAGTGTTTTTCTCACAAGCAGCCTTCTGATATTTAATATGGTGGGGCAGCCTGCAGAGATAACTGGACTCTTTCCAAGGGCAAATGAATAAACTGACTTTCAACTGATCATAAAAACAAGCAAACAATAAAAGAGGGAGGGGGACTCTTTTAAATTAAGATATACTTAAGAGATACATCATCTCATTGCAACGTGTCCTTTGAATACTAATTTGAACAAATCAACTCCTCCACTTACTGATGGCATAACAATTAGTAAATTACTCTCTCAAACTTCAGTTTCCCCATCTGTAAAATGGGTGTAATAGCAATGCCTATCTTATAAAATTATTCTGAGGATTAAATGAGATAATCTGCATTCAACATTTAATACAGTAGGTGGCACATGGTAGGTGCCCCAAATTTCCTATCATTATTATTATTACTCAAAAATACAAGTACCCACACATAGAACCTACCACCAAGGGTATCAGTTAACTGATCCAGAGAGGGCTCCGAGTGGTTCCTCAGCAGTGTGTATATGGACATCACCATCCTGGGGGTGCAGAATCCACACTGGGTGCTGTGACACTTGGCAATCCTCTCCTGGAAGCACAGAAAGGTTAAAACTGCAGAATCTTGGGTCCATCCCAGAACGACTTAATCAGAATCTGCATTTTAACAAGATCCCTAAATGCTATTAGGCCTCACCGACTTTTGTGCTTCCTTAAGGCAGTGGTTCTCAGCATTACCTGGGGAGCTTTAAAATTTCTAAGACCCAAGCCACATCTCAGAGGGGTTGGGTTTGGGGGTGGGAGAGAAGCCATATTGTTTTTATAGGCCCCAGGTGGTTCCAATGTGCCCTCCAGGTTGGAAATCGCTGCAATAAGGGTTACTCCCTGGAAATCCTTCAGAGAAATGAACAGATTACATTCAAGTTGAGAAACAGTAAAAAAATTAATCTCAAAGTATTTCTTGAGTACCTTTTATCCTCCCACTACAGTCTTTGCAGTGTGCCATTGTCAATCCAGAGACCATCAAGAAGAATCCATTACCTTTATTTCTCTTTCATACCATTTTTTCCCTGAGAATTTTCTCTTGTCTAATTTATAATGTATACCCCCATTTGGGAGCTGTCTTCCAGCTGTACTGTAACAACAGGAGCACTGCCTCAGTTACTAAATGACAGGAAGGGTGTTTGTAGGCCTGTGTGTGGCCAAGGCTCACGAGAGCATCCAGGCAGAATTCTCTCCTCCAAGTAATGAGGTTTCACAGAAAATAAAGAGAATGCAAGATTCCTTCAAATCTAGAGAATTTAAAGTTTCACCAATTTCTCTGTTGCCCCCATCTCTTCCTTATTCCACCCTCTCCTCATAAGTGACCTTCATTAACTTAAATTAAAACCAAGTAGCAACAGCATTATTTTGAGTATTGTATAAATAATTTAAAGTCTGGAGGTACCCTTTTGCTTGAGGTAAAAGCTCTAACCAGGTGCTGCCTTAGGAGAAGAGCCCCAAAATTCATGGACAACTCCTATTATCTGTCTTCTGAAGAAGCCATAAATTTAACAAATCTTTCTGGTAGCTGATATATATATATATTTTCTTTTTTTTTTTAAATTTTTATTGAGATTGTTCACATACCATACAATTATCCAAAGATTCTAAGTGGACAATCAGTTGCCTCCGGTACCCTCATACAGCTGTGCATCCATCACCACACTTAATTTTTGTTCAATTTTCAGAACCTTTTCATTATTCCAGACAAGAAATAGAGCAAAAGAAGAAAAAAAAGAAAAAAAAAAGAAAAGGAAACTCGAATCCTCCCATATCCCTAACTAACCCCCATCCATTGCTGACTCATAGTATTGGTATAGTACATTTGTTACTATTCATGAATGAATGCTGAAATACAGTTAACTGTAGTATATAGTTTGCAATAGGTATATATTTTTTCCCTATATGCCTCTCTATTATTAACTTCTAGTTATGGTGTCATACATTTGTTCTGGTTCATGAAAGAGATATCTAATATTTGTACAGTTAATCACGGACATTGCCCACCACAGGATTCAGTTTTATACATTCCCACCTTTTGACCTCCAACTTACCTTCTAGTGACATACATGACTCTGAGCTTACCCTTTCCACCAACTTTACACAGCTTTCAGCACTGTTGGTTATCCTTACATCTTGCTACTGACACCTTTGTTCATTTCCAAACATTTAAGTTCATCCTAGTTGAACATTCTGCTCATACTAAGCAACCGCTCCCCATTCCTTAGCCTCGTTCTTTATCTTGGTACTTTATATTTCATGTCTATGAGTTTACATACTATAATTAGTTCCTATCAGTGAGACCCATTTTTTTTTAAGATGGTTTTGTTCACATGCCATACGTTCCAACCTAAGTAAACAATTGATGGTTCCCTGTATAGTCACATATTTATGGGTTCACCACCCTCACCACTATCTATATAAGGGCATCCCCAAGGCAGGAGGGAGAGTCAAAGAAGGTAGAGAGGTAAAAGAAAAAGAAAGAGGAAGAAAAAAAATGACACTAGGAAGCAGCAAAATGAAAGATAACCTTAAATCAAAGTAGAATAAAGAGTCAGACAACACCACCAATATCAAGTGTCTCACACCCCTCCCCTATCCCCACCTCTTATCTGCATTTACCTTGGTATATCACCTTTGTTACATTAAAGGGAGCATAATACAATGATTCTGTTACTTATGGTCTCTAGTTTATGTCGATTGCATTCCTCCCCCAATGACTCCTCATTTTTAACATCTTGCAAGGTTGACATTCACTTGTTTTGCCTCGTAAAAGAACATATTTGTATATTTTATCACAATTGTTGAACACTCTAGATTTCACTGAGTTACACAGTCCCAATCTTTATCTTTCCTCCTTTCTTCTGGTGTCCCATACGCTCCCAACCCTCCTCTCTCAATCATATTCATAGTTATCTTTGTTCAGTGTACATACCTTGTTGTGCCACCATCTCCCCCCAAAAATTGTGTTCCAAACCTCTCACTCCTGTCTTCTATCACTCGGTAGTGCTCCCTTTAGTATTTCCTGTAGGGCGGGTGTCTTGTTCACAAAGTCTCTCGTTGCCTGTTGGAAAATATTTTGAGCTCTCCCTCATATTTGAAGGACAGTTTTGCTGGATATAGGATTCTTGGTTGGAGGTTTTTCTCTTTGAGTATCTTAAATATATCACCCCACTTCCTTATTGCCTCCATGGTTTCTGCTGAGAGATCTGCACATAGTCTTATTAAGCTTCCTTTGTATGTGATGGATTGATTTTCTCTTGCTGCTTTCAGGATTCTCTCTGTGTCTTTGACATTTGATAATCTGATTATTAAGTGTCTAGGCATAGGCCTTTTCAGATCTATTCTGTTTGGAGTATGCTGCACTTCTTGGATCTGTAATTTTATGTCTTTCATAAGAGATGGGAAATTTTCATTGATTATTTCCTCTATTATTGCTTCTGCCCCTTTTCCCTTCTCTTCTCCTTCTGGGACACCAATGATACGTACATTCTTGTATTTCATTTCATCCTTAAGTTCCCGGAGACGTTGGTCTTATTTTTTCATACTTTCTTCATCTGCTTCTTTGTGTGCAGGCTTTCAGGTGTTTTGTTCTCCAGTTCCTGAGTGTTTTCTTATGTCTCTTGAGATCTGCTGTTGTGTGTTTCCACTGTGTTTTTCATCTCTTGTGTTGTGCCTTTCATTTCCATAGATTCTGCTGGTTGTTTTTTTGAGCTTTCAATTTCTGCCTTATATATGCCCAGAGTTTTCTCTACAGCCTTTATCTCTTTTGCCATATCTTCTCTAAACTTTTTGAATTGATTTAGCATTAGTTGTTTAAATTCCTATATCTCAGTTGAAGTGTAAGTTTGTTCCTTTGGGCCATAACTTTGTTTTTCCTAGTGTAGGTTGTAGTTTTTTGTTGTCTAGGCATCTGACTTCCTAGGCCACCCCAATCAGGTTTTCCCAGAGGAGAACAGGCTCAGGTCACAGAAGGAGGAAATATTCACTGTCCAGTTTCCTTAAAGGATTGACATACCCTGTGTTTTTCTGCCCAGCAGGTGTGCCTGTCAGCCTGTCAGGGCTGGTGTAAGGGGGTGTGGCCTGCAGCTCTCCTCCCCCAGGCTTTGGGGTCTGGTTCTGGTAAGGCAGGTAGTAGAGCTGGGCCCCTCCCTTTCCTCTTGGGAAGCTAGGCACCCTCCAGAGGGGTCATTTGCATATAGATAGATTCTTTGTTTCTCTGACTCAGAGTGCTGAGATTTTAAAATGGCTGAAGCTTTCTCTACTGCGAAGAGCTGTGAGTTGAAAACGGCTGACGCTTTCTCCTCTGAGCTGCCCAGGTTGAGAGAGAGAGAAAGGGACAGAAAGCTCCCAGATTCACCCATCGGCCAGAGATAGCACCTGATCCTCTGGGCTCCCCATCCTGAGACAGATATGTCCCCTGACTCTCCCAAGTCAGTCATCACCAAAAGCCTCTGTCTGCTTGTTGGGGATTCACAGTCTGTATTGAGCAGTTAACATTAAAACCCCAGTTGGAGCTGGGCTGAGGTACACTAGCTTGTTCAGAGAATGCTGCTCTCTAGCATCGCAAGGCTTCCATGAGGGAGGGGCTCTTGGCTCTCGGTGCGGGTCCACAGTTTTTACTTACAGATTTTATGCTGCAATGTCAGGCATTCCTCCTAATTCAGGTTGGTGTATGATGAGTGGACAGTCCCGTTTGTCTCCCCGCAGTTATTCCAGGTTATTTACTAGTTTTTCAGTTGTTTATGAATTGTTCCAGGGGGACTAACTGGCTTCCACTCCTCTCTATGCCACCATCTTAGCTCCTCTGGTGATACATTTTTTTAAATTCAGCTTTAAAATCATCTTCTTTCCCACTTTAAAAAACAACAAAATTAAATGCCTCCATAAACATGAGTCCCATTTCTTTGTGAGTTTGGAAGACATAAGGTGGACAGGCACTGTGTAAAAGGAACATACAGAACAAACCCAAAAATATCAGGGTTTTCCTAAAAAAGGAAAAACTCTAGTCTCTTAAGAGTACCTTTCCAAGAATCAGTCACAAAACCCCACAGGCCCCAGGTTTCACTCCTGGTCCCCAGCTCCGTTTCATCTGTTGGCGGTCACCAAGCAGTCGGGTCCAGCAGCTCTACTCTATTAGTCATTAGTCAGAGGCTCCTTCTATGATTAGTGGTTTCAAAGCACAGAAATCCTAGCAGAAGTGAAAGCCCTCACCTGAACAGGACGAATCCTGGTTTGGGTGCTCCCTATGCCTTCGACTGTGGTGACGGCAGCACCGTACAGAGAGCAGATGGGGAGCAGACAGGCATTGGCTGGATAATGTCTTCAGGGTGCAAAAGAGAAGCAAAAGTCACCTTCCATCCTGTGGGAGAGGTGACTGAACATTCACTGAGCACCTACCATATGGCAGGTCCTCATAATGTCTCCAGGCTTTGCACATACATTTCGTCCTTAGCCTGTGCCCATTCTACAGATGTGCAAACTGAGGAGCAGAGTGATTAGCCAAGGTGACAGCTACGACAGCGGCAGAGACGGGATTCAAATGAATCATCCTAATTCTAATTCCAGAACAGTTTCCGCATACTTTCATTGTTTTATCCCTTGAATGAGAGGCTGGCATTCCCTAGTCACACAGTGACCTCCAACCCACCTTGGAAGCATATTTTAGCCTTCAGGCAGAAGTAGGCTGCAGCAAATTTGATTTTGTGCTTCTGAAGAAGTGGTCAGTGGGATACAAAACTCCTTAATCTCATAAACCCACTGCTAGAAAATATCCAACTCAAAATGACTCCTAAAATGTTCTCATTCACCAGACAGGACTACAAATGACCAATAAATACATGAAACAAATATTCACCCTCACAAATAATCAAGAGAGATACAATTTAAGCAACAAAAAACATCATTCTTACCAAAGAAAATGGCAAAGTTTTTTTAAAAATTTTAATATCCATCATTAGCGAAGGGTGGGAAAATGAGACTTAGGTACTGCTGGCAAGAATATATGGCAGTAGAGCTCTTCTGGGAGATATCTCATTGGAAACAACAAAACTTTAAAATGGACACAGTCTTTTTACCCTGCAATACTCCCTCCATGGGTGCATCATAAGAACATAGTCATAAACACAGATCTGTTTTTAAGAATGTTCATGGATGCTTTGCTTATAATAATGAAAAATGAAAAATGGTGTAAGTGACCACTATTTGAGAATTGGTTTGGATATACCCAAACAATGGAACATAACAGTCATTAAAGTTATATTTAATTCTTAGAAAAGATATGAGAAATTAAGCAAAATTTGTAGCATTCTAAACAGTACGTACAATATGATTCCATATGTATGTGAACAAAAGAAACAGTATAAGGATAGTATTCATTTATAAATAAATATAAATATTATTGAGTGCCTATTAAGTGCCAGGCAAGGTTCCAGGGGCTAGGATCCATTGGTGAAAAAAGACAGATGAAATCCCTACCCTTGGAGGGTATATATTTTAGTAGAGAGAAGAATGATGATACATGTATAAATGCATATGTAAGTTGAAATGGTGAGAACTGCTATGAATGAATTAATATAGGCTTAAGGAATAATGTTTCATAGGTAAGCTGGGCACTGCTATGCAGTAGGTAATCAGGGAAGGCTGAGAATGTCAGATTTTACTGAAACCTGAAGATTTGAAGGGGCCACCAATGAAAAGTTATGGGGCAAAAACATTTCAAGCAGAGGGAGGGATCTCTCAGAGTTCACTAATCAGGTGGCTTGGCTGTGGAATACAGGCAGATCTCTGGAAAACTGCTAGTGCTCAGACGTTTAGCCCTCATCTGAGATCAGTGGAATGATATAAAATGGTTTAACATATACATAACTGGAGTCTCAGAAGAAGAGGGGAGAAAGAGAGTGGCACATAAATATTTGAAGAGATAATGGCTTGAGAAGTGTCCAGAGCTAATAAGCCATTAATGCACAGATCTAAGAAGCTTGTCAAACCTGAAGAAGGATGAAGACCAAGGATAAAGACAAGATCCTCAACGGAATGGGAAACCATCGGTGATTTTAAAGTAGGAGAGTGGTACGAACTGATTGATACTTGAAACAGATTTCTCTGGGTAATTTCTGGAGCATGCACTATTTGTAGGCAAGGGTGGGAGCAACAAGATCTGTTAGCAAGCTGATAAGAGCATGATGATAGCATTCTCCTTCACTGTCTTTCCTCCCCAGACAGCACAGAAAGTCACGCAACCTTTGACAGGTAATTTTTGACCATAAGTGACCCCTATTGACAGAACATTTTTTTCTAATCCATTCATATTCCTGGGACCAAATCTGTCTTGTTCATCATTGTACTTCAGTGTCTAGCACATTTCCTGCTATGTAATAGGTGCTCAATAAATATTTATCAGATAAAGGAAAAAAGTTCAAAACAATGAAAATTCAGCTGTATCTAGACTTCTACAAGTATCTTACCTTCTTGGTGATGGGGTTATATCGTGATATCATCACTGTACAGGCACCACAGCCTCCTCATCCACAGCCATACTTAGTTTCTGTGAGTCGGACTGGAATAAGCAAAGTTAAAGACAGTGTGTTTTCCATGATTCTCTTTCTGGATTAGCCCTGAGCTTACGAAACAGCACCAACCCATGCTCTTAAATGTATAGTTTCACTTCAATACATATTAATCAAATGATGCATATATGTCTTAGCTTCTATAATTTTGAATATTACAAATTACTCATTTCCATTTGGGTGTGAAATCTAGCTCTTCCATTTCAAAACAACAGGACTTCAGTTTGCCAAAAGGCTAAACTTAAAAAAAACAGAAGAGCCTATACATATAAGGGTTTGAGTAATTGAAGTTCTGAGTACATTGTACATTTGTTTTCAGCTTTATGTATGTGTTTGATGACATAGGAAGTCAAAGTCAAATTATAAATAATTCTTGGAATATTTGTGTCAGCCATATTTCACTGCCTTTTTGTGGCAGAAACTGCTATTTGTTCCCCAATATCTATTCTCTCATTCTTTCTTAGTAATAGGAACTCCAATTTTTCACCACATATATGGCTGCCCAGAATTTAAAAAATACATTTTCCAGCCTATGCTGCTGGGCCATTAATAATTCTCGCCAATGAGATGCAAGTATAAGTGTCATGTATGTCTTCCAGAAGGGAAGTGTCTGTTAAAAATAGGGTGGTGCCCACTTCTTCATTCCTTCTTGCAACCTGCAGGAATTCAGATATGATGGCTGGAAATCAAGCAGCCATCTCTGACCATGAGGAGAAAACTACGTGCTGAGGATGGTGAAGTAGCAAGATGTAAGGAGCTTGGTTCCCTGATCACTCTGTGATACTACTTTACCAGCCCCTGTCTACTCCCTTCAGGCTTCCTTTATGACAGTATGACAGCTGTGAGAAAGTGCCTCGCAGATCTCCTACTACAGGGAAGGTAACTGACCGAAGGACCCAGCTGCTGTGCTTTGAAATCTACTGCCCAGGTTACATTAAGGACACACCTCCCATGGTCTGCTTCCTGCCCAGTGCTGTGGAGAGACATGGGACTCCTTGTGGACCACCCTCAACGGCTTTGCTGAACACTCCTTAGACTGCACTCCACCTTCTCTCCCTCTCTCCTTCACTTGGGGTCAGACTTGCCCTGTGGTTGGCTCCCTAAGCCTTCACCGACTCATACCCTATTTCCTTTCACACAGGCATTTCTCCTAATAAAACCTTTGCACATTTAATCTCCTAATATCTGTCTTGTTCATTGTTATTTTTTAATTCATTTTTATTGAGATATATTCATATACCATGCAGTCATACAAAAAAAAAGGGTACATTCAATTGTTCACAGTACCGCTATATAGCTGTGCACTCATCACCAAAATTAATTTTTGACATTTTCATTATCACACACACAAAAATAATAAGAATAAAAATTAAAGTGAAAAAGAACAATTAAAGTAAAAAAGAACACTGGGTCCCCCCCCCCCATTTTTCTACCCATCCATCCATACACTGGACAAAGGGGAGTGTGGTCCATATAGCTTTCCCAATCACATTGTCACCCCTCATAAGCTACATTTTTATACAATTGTCTACAAGATTCATGGGTTCTGGGTTGTAGTTTGAAAGTTTCAGGTATTTACTGCTAGCTATTCCAATTCATTAGAACCTAAAAAGGGTTGTCTAAATTATGCGTAAGAGTGCCCACCAGAGTGACCTCTCGGCTCCTTTTGGAATCTCTCTGCCACTGAAGCTTATTTCATTTCCTTTCATTTCCCCCTTTTGGTCAAGAAGATGTTCTCCATCCCATGATGCTGGGTCTAGATTCCTCCCTGGGAATCATATTCCGCGTTGCCAGGGAGATTCACTCCCCTGGGTGTCAGATCCCATGCAGGGGGGAGGGCAGTGATTTCACCTGCCAAGTTGGCTTAGCTAGAGAGAGAGGGCCACGTCTGAGCAACAAAGAGGCATTCGGAAGCAGACTCTTACGCACAATTATAGGGAGGCCTAGCCTCTCCTTTGCAGCAACAGTCTTGCCAAGGGCAAGTCCCATGGTAGAGGCCTCAGCCCATCAAACAACCAGTCCCCTATGTCTGTGAGCACATCAGCCACCATCGAGGTGGGGGAGCCCAATACCCCTGCATTCTTCACCAGCTTCTCAAGGGGTTCTGCATATTTTTTTCTTTTTTTTTTAAATTAACTCTTTTTAATTAACTATATCAAAAAAATTAAAAAAAACACACAATAAAAAAACATTTCAAACAAATCATAACAAGGAAGTAAGAAAAAGACAACTAACCTAAAATAACTACTTTACTTCCAACATGTTCCTACTCTACCCCAAGAAAATAACCTAATATAGCAACATTTCTGTGAACTTGGTCATACCATACCCAACAGAAATTAAGAAACCATAGTCATTCCTGGGCATTCCCGGAATGTTAAATTTACCCACGCTAGCTTATCTGTTCTTATTGGGTTATCGTTCCCCCTTACTTAATTGCTTTCTATCACTAGTTCCCCTACATTCTACATTATAAACCATTTATTTTACATTTTTCAATGTTCATATTAGTGGTAGCATGCAATACTTCTCCTTTTGTCCCTGGCTTATTTCACTCAGCATTATGTCTTCAAGGTTCATCCATGTTGTCATATGTTTCACAACATTGTTCCTTCTTACTGCCGTGTAGTATTCCATCATGTGTATATACATTTTATTTATCCACTCATCTGTTGAAGGACATTTGCGTTGTTTCCATCTCTTGGCAATTGTGAATAATGCCGCTATGAACATTGGTGTGCAGATATCTGTTCGTGTCACTGCCTTCAGATCTTCCGGGTATATACTAAGAAGTGCAATTCTGGATCGAAGGGTAACTCTTTATCTAGTTTTCTAAGGAACTGCTAGACTGACTTCCAGAGTGGCTGTACCATTATATAGTCCCAGCAACGACGAATAAGAGTTCCAATTTCTCCACAACCTCTCCAGAATTTGTAGTTTCCTGTTTGTTTAATGGCAGCCATTCTAATGGGTGAGAGATGGTATCTCATTGTGGTCTTAACTTGTATCTCTATAATAGCTAGTGAAGCTGAACATTTTTTCATGTGTTTCTTGGCCATTTGTATTTCCTCTTCAGAGAACTGTCTTTTCATATCTTTTGCCTATTTTATAATTGGACTGTCTGTACTACTGCACTGAGTTGTAAGATTTCTTTATATGTGCAAGATATCAGTCTTTTGTCAGATACATGGTTTCCAAAAATTTTTTCCCATTGAGTTGGCTGCTTCTCCACCTTTTTGACAAATTTCTTTGAGGTACAGAAACTTCTAAGCTTGACGAGTTCCCAATTATCTATTTTTTCTTTTGTTGCTTATGCTTTGGGTGTAAGGTATAGGAAGTGGCTGCCTAATACAAGGTTTTGAAGATGTTTCCCCACATTATCTTCTAGGAGTTTTATGGTGCTGTCTTTTATATTGAGATCTGTGATCCACTTTGAGTTAATTTTTGTGTAGGGTGTGAGGTAGGGGTCCTCTTTCATTCTTTTGGATATGGATATCCAACTCTCCCAGCCCCATTTGTTGAAAAAACTGTTATGTCCCAGTTCAGTAGCTTTGGGGGCCTTATCAAAGATCAGTCGGCCATGGATCTGGGGGTCTACCTTCAAATTATCAATTTGATTCCATTGATCAATATATCTATCTTTGTGCCAGTACCATGATGTTTTGACAACTGTGGCTTTATAATAAGCTTCAAAGTCAGGGAGTGTAAGTCCTCCCACTTTGCTTATCTTTTTTAGAATGTTTTTAGCAATTTGAGGCATCTTCCGTTTCCAAATAAACTTGATTACTAGCTTTTCCAAGTCTGCAAAGTGGGTTGTTGGAATTTTGATTGAGATTGCATTGAATCTGTAGATGAGTTTGGGTAGAATTGACATCTTAATGACCTTTAACTTTCCCATCCACGAACATGGAATATTTTTCCATCTTTTAAGGTCCCCTTCTATTTCTTTTATTAGAGTTATGTAGTTTTCTTTATATAGGTCTTTTACATATTTGGTTAAATTTATTCCCAGGTACTTGATTTTTTTAGTTGTTATTGAAAACGGTATCTTTTTCTTGAGTGTCTCTTCACTTTGTTCATTTCTAGCTTATAGAAACATTACTGATTTAAGTGCATTAACCTTGTATCCCGCTACTTTGCTAAATTTGTTCATTAGCTCTAGTAGCTGTATCATTGATTTCTCAGGGTTTTCCAGATATAAGATCATATCATCTGCAAATAATGAAAGTTTTACTTCTTCCTTTCTAATTGGCATTTCTTTGTCTTGCTGGATTGCCCTGGCTAGCACTCCTAGCACAATGTTGAATAACAGTGGGCATCTTTGTCTCATTCCTGATCTTAGAAGGAAGGCTTTCAGCCTCTCATCATTGAGTACTATGCTGGCTGTGGGTTTTTCATATACGCTCTTTATCATATTGAGGAATTTTCCTTCAATTCCTACCTTTTGAAGTGTTTTTATCAAAAAGGGATGTTGGTCAAGAAGATGTAGCTTATGAGGGGTGACAATGGGATTGGGAAAGCCATAAGGACCACACTCCACTTTGTCTAGTTTATGGATGGATGAGTAGAAAAATAGGGGAAGGAAACAAACAGACAAAGGTACCCAGTGTTCTTTTTTACTTCAATTGCTCTTTTTCACTCTAATTATTATTCTTGTTATTTTTGTGTGTGTGCTAATGAAGGTGTCAGGGATTGATTTGGGTGATGAATGTACCACTATGTAATGGTACTGTAAACAATCGAAAGTACGATTTGTTTTGTATGACTGCGTGGTATGTGAATATATCTCAATAAAATGAAGATTAAAAAAAATAAAAAAATACAAAAATAAATATGCAAAAAAAAAAAAAAAGGGATGTTGGATTTTGTCGAATGCTTTTTCAGTGTCTACTGAGATGATCATTTTTTTTTCTCTTTTGATTTGTTAATGTGCTGTAATACATTGATCGATTTTCTTATGATGAACCATCCTTGCATGCCTGGAATGAACCCCACTTGTTCATGGTGCATGATTTTTTTGTGTCTTTGGATTTGATTTGCAGTATTTTGTTGAGAATTTTTGCATTTATATTCATTAGGGAGATTGCTCTGTAGTTTTCTTTTTTGTAGCTTCTTTGCCTGGTTTTGGTATTAGATTGATGTTAGCTTTATAAAATGTGTTCAGTAGTGTTCTGTTTTCTTTGATGGTTTGAAAGAGTTTACGTAAGATTTGTGTCAGTTCTTTTTGGAAAGTTTGGTAAAATTCCTCTGTGAAGCCATCTGGTCCTGGGCATTTATTTGTGGAAAGCTTTTTGATGACTGATTGGATCTCTTTGATTGTGATTGGTTGGTTGAGGTCTTCTGTTTCTTCTCTGGTCAGTCTAGGTTGTTCATATGTTTCCAGGAAATTGTCCATTTCCTCTACATTATCCAGTTTGTTGGCATACAGTTGTTCATAGTATACTCATAATTTTTTTAATTTCTTTGGGATCTGCAGTAATGTCACCTTTCTCATTCATTATTTTGTTTACATGGGTCTTCTCTCTTTTTGATTTTGTCAGTCTAGCTAGGGGCTTGTCAATCTTGTTGATCTTCTCAAGCAACCAACTTTTGGTATTATTTATCCTCTCTATTGTTTTTTTGTTCTCTATGTCATTTGTTTCAGCTTTAATCCTTGTTATTTCTTTTTTATTCTACCTGGTTTAGGGTTCGTTTGCTGTTCATTTTCTAGCTTCTTCAGTTGCTCCATTAATTCTTTGATTTTAGCTCTTTCTTCCTTTCTAATGTATGCATTTAGTGCTATAAATTTCCCCCTCAGTACCACTTTTGCTGCTTCCCATAGGTTTTGATATGTTGTGTTCTCATTTTCATTCATTTCTATACATTTAGCAATTTCTCTTACTATTTCTTCTTTAACACACTGATTGTTTAGGAGCGTGTTCTTTAACCTCCAGGTTTTTGTGAATTTTTCATCTCTGATGGTTACTGACATCTAATTGTATTCCATTGTGGTCAGAGAATCCACTTTGAATAATTTCAATTTTTTTTTAATTTACTGAGGCTTGTTTTATGCCCCAGCATATGATCTATTGTGGAGAAAGTTCCATGAGCACTAGAGAAGAAGGTGTATCCTTCTTGATTTGGGATGTGATGTTTTATGTATGTCTGTTAAATAAAATTCATTTATCAGATTGTTTAGGTTTTCAGTTTCCTTATTGGTCTTCTGTATGCTTGATCTATCTATAGGAGAGAATGATGTGTTGAAGTCTCCCACATTTATTTTGGAAACATCAATTACTTCCTTTAGTTTTGCCAGAGTTTGTCTCATGTATTTTGTGGCACCATGTTTGGGTGCATAAACATTTATGATTGTTATTTCTTCTTGTTGAATTGCCCCTTTTATTAGTATGTAGGGGCCTTCTTTGTCTCTCATTACATCCTTGCATTTAAAGTCTATTTTATCTGAGATTAATATTGCTACTCCTGCTTTTTTTTGGCTGTAGCTTGCATGAAATATTTTTTCCCATCCTTTCACTTTCAATTTCTTTGTGTCCCTGTGTCTAACATGAGTCTCTTGTATGCAACATATTGATGGCTCATCTTTTTTTTATCCATTCTGCCAATCTTTAGCTTTTAATTGAGAAGTTTAATCCATTTACATTCAATGTTATTACTGTGATGACATTTCTTGAATCAGCCATCTTATCCTTTGGTTTATGTTTCTCAGATATATTTTTTCCCTTTCTCTCTTAATGTTCTTTAACATACCCATACTGAATCTCTTTAGCACTGAACCTTTCTCCATCTCTCTCTCTCCTTTCTTTGTTTCTCTGTCGGTAGGGCTCCTTTAGTATCTCAGGTAGGGCAGGTATCTTGTTAGCAAATTCTCTCAGCATTTGTTTGTCTGTGAAAAATTTAAGCTCTCTCTCAAATTTGAAGGAGAACTTTGCTGGATAAAGTATTCTTGGTTGGAAATTTTTCTCTCTCAGAATTTTAAATATGTCATGCTGCTGCCTTCTTGCCTCCATGGTGGCTGCTGAGTAGTCACTACTTAGTCTTATGCAGTTTCATTTGTAAGTGGTGAATTGCTTTTCTCTTGCTGTTTTCAGAATTTGCTCCTTCTCTTCAGTATTTGACAATCTGATCAGAATATATCTCGGAATGGGTTTATTTGGATTTATTCTATTTAGAGTTCACTGGGCATTTATGATTTGTGTATTTATGGTGTTTAGAAGATTACAGAAGTTTTCCCCAACAATTTCTTTGAATACTTTTCCTAGACCTTTACCCTTCTCTTCCCCTTCTGGAACACCAATGAGTCTCATATTTGAAAGTTTTATATTATCTATCATATCCCTGAGGTCCATTTTTATTTTTTCGATTTTTTTCCGCATTCTATCTTTTTTCTTTCATTTTCCATTCTGTCGTCCTCGAGGTCACTGATTTGCTGTTCAGCTTCCTTGTACTATGTTGTACTATGTTATCTTGTACTATGAATATCCAAAATCTTTTTAAATTGGTTAACAGTTTCTTTTATTTCCATAAGACCATCTATTTTTTTATTTACTCTTGCAATTTCTTCTTTATGCTCTTCTAAAGTCTTATTCATGTCCTTTATATCCTGTGCCATGCTCTCATTGTTTCTCTTTAGTTCTTTGATTAATTGCTCCAAGTACTGTGTTTCCTCTGATCTTTTGATTTGGGTGTTTGGGTTTGGGTTATCCATATCTTCTGATTTTTTCATATGCTTTAAAATTTTCTGTTGTTTTTGGCCTCTTGGCATTTGCTTAACTTGATAGGGTTCTTTTGGGATATGTATGCTGAGTCAAACACTTATTTCTAATTTGTCAGAACCACAGCTTTGTGGAGTACACTTTCTCTAACTAACCAGCAGGTGGCATCTGCAAGCCACCTATCCCCCTCAAGTCAGATCTCTCCAACTTTGTCTTTGTGGCAAGTGGGGGTGTGAGTCTTGTGGGGTCCAAGTGGTGCATCAAGTTTGCGTGTGTAGTTGGTATTGCCCGCCCTGAATGTGGGGTGTGTGTCTGAGTGGTTAGGGAGGGAGGGCGGCTTTAATAATCAAATCTCCCAGGTGTTCCTGAAGATTTAAAGCTGTTGCAGTAATCTAATCCTTCAGTTCAGTCTCACCACAGTTTGTCTCTGCTGCTGACCCACAAATCATTGGTATTGGCGTATGGTCCCTGGGACTTGCAAGTGGGTCCCTCTTCCAAGCCATGCCTTTCTAGGTCCTCTGCTGAGGGAAGACTGTTCTACGTCACCGCTGAGCACCATCCCCTAAGAGAAGTTCTGGGCTGCAGCACTGTACAGGGGCATTCCCAGTCTGCTGAAAGGATGGCTGAATAGGGAGTGTTAATTTCCCCCTTTTCACACAGCTCCGCTTTCCCAGCTTTGGGACAATTAGCTGAGGGTGCACGAAAGGCTATTGTCCATGCCTGATATTGTGGTATTTGCGTGTATTGTTGGAAGCACTTCCTATCACAATGGTTTGTTTGGGGCAGCTCTGAGCTGTGGCCCTAGCATTGGGCAGGAGTGTTCCCAGACCTCAGGGAAGATGGCTGTAAGGGGATGCCCCCCTTTTCTTGGGAATTTGTGGTGTTTAGTGAATTTTCTCAGCTACTGGACTTAACTGCTTTGTCTCTCAGAGCTATCTTAGCTCTCCTCTTGCCTGGGCCTAAGCTGCAAGTATTTCAGGCTTTCTGTAATGGGCTTAGATTTCACTGCTTTCAGCTGTTCTGTGCATTCGTGCGTGTTTTTTATGAAGTATGCCCTAAGTCAAATTGCTCTGCTGTGTCCAGTCTACGCAATTCCTGTCTTTCTACCTACTGCCCTTGAGGAGTAAATAAAACCTACACCTCACCATGCCACCATCTTGCCCTGCCTCCTGTTTATTGTTATTTGGAGTTTCCTGTGACTCAAAGTAATCAGGAAGCCAGTGTTTCTTTTTTTACATCCAAAGATCTAGAATAACTTTTATCAATAAACTTGTGTGTCTGACAAGTACTAATGCTTTTTGAGTTATGTAGTCTTGGAAATTTCATTCTCCTCAGGGGAAAAAAATGCACAAACTCCCATTATCACAACATTTTACATATAATTTAATAGGATCTAAAGACCTCTGGAAGCCCACTGGAGTTCCTGCACAGCAGATTAGGAATCCGTTCTATAGATGACTCTTACTTAGAAAGTTTTTTTAGGGGGCAATTTCAAGGTTATTTTCTCCATTTTTCTTTTACTTTCACTTCAAGAGATTTCCTTGCCCTCTTTTTCTCATGGGCTTGATGATTAGTCCTTAAAATGAGTGTGAATATTGTGACTCTTAGTTCTAAAAGATGCTTAATTAATCTCTTTTAACATCTATTGCTTTAATTCTCATCTCTAGTTTCCCCATTTTATACCATCTATTTTGTGCTAAAATAAAACAGTGTAAGGAACTTGGTTTCTGACAGCCACAATTGTCCATTGCCTACACTAAACTTCAGTACTTTCTCAAAGAAGAACGTATGAATATAATAGTATATATTATAGAAAATATGTCTCTGTTTGGTTCCAAAAAGATATTTGAAATATCATCTCTACAAAATGATGCATCAGAGCTCTACACACACACAGACACACACATTCAGTGCAAAGGAAAGGATACACTTTTTCCTCAGATATGGTAACAGCATCAGTTCAGGATCAGCATTCCTTTCTATCAACTTCGCCAGAAGGAAAAATAAAGTTGTGCAGACAAATTGAGAGAGCTAGTGTGATATTCATATTGGTAGTCTGATGTCATTTTGAGGAAAATACACACAAATTAATACTTCTACTCATATTTCAACTTGATTTAACATTTATGGAACACCTATATTACACAGATCACCTTTCTTAAGTTCAAAGTCTAGATTGTGAGCCCCACCACCACTGTGCCACTGTCCTTGGTCTGGTAATCACTGTTCTTCAAGGCAGCAGTTGTTTCTACTAACAGGGACACTGATGACTCCTATCCAGCTTCTCCTAAGCAATGCTAAAGCCGATGAGAGAAAAGACATAAGAAGGAAAGAATGGAGGAGAAAGAGAGAGAGAGAAACTGATGGACTGGAATAGCCTCTGAGAAATTGAAACAGCTTAAGAAAAAAAAAAAAGACATTTATCATGTTCAAATAAGATAACAATCAATTATGGTCCCCAAATCAAAGAACTGAAGGATGCCAAATGAAGTAAAGCTGTGCAAGCAAGGACCCTCCTGAGCAAGTCTGCGTGGGCAGCCTAGCAGTACAGCCAAAGGACAGCAGTGCCTGAGGGACGGCAAGGAAAGAATTCCATGGTTGGTTATGTTTTCCAATGTCATCATGCTTTCTCTCTCTCTTTATTTAAAAATTTGCTATTTCTTTCACACCATAGAACAAATAGAAGTATGAGTTGCTTCATAATTTCAGAAGCCAAATGCATCTTTTATCATGTTATGCTTATTCTATGGCTGGTTCCTCCTCAATTCAAAGTGCCCATCTGCCTGGCAATGTGAGGGATATGCCAATTACCAAGGTCTGAACTTTGCCTACAGGACGCTGCAATCTACTGAGATGTGATTGTGTGTGTGTGTCCATGTGTGTGCTGTAATATAAGGTAAAATGTGGAGCACCCCACACCAAACAACCCCAAACTCAACTGACCCTCAAATGAAACTCTTGATTTTATTCCCCAGACTTACTGCTTCCCTTCTTTCTCCTAACTGGTTGAGTAGCCTCACCAACTACTAGGTCATCTAAGCTTCAAAGCCTAAGCTATTTTCAACTTTTTCTTTCTTTCAGTCTACAACGATCAATGTCACCAAGTTTTGCCATTTACACTTCCAAAATGATTCTCTAAATACCCTTCATTCTTACTGACACTACACAGAATTAAACCTTATCATCTTTTGCTGGAACCATTACAATAGCTGCCAAACAGGACTCCCTGTCTCCACTCTCAGCACCCTCCATCCCACCTCTTACACCACTGCTGGAGTAACTGCTCTGAAATCCAAGTCTGCTCATTCCCAGTGCCTGCCTAAAAATCTGACTGCCGAACTGTCATCCTGGGAATTCCTGAATTACCTGGGGTGCTTCTTAAACTAAAGCCCTAATGAATCAGATTTTCTGGCAGAGGAAACCAGGAATTTTGCATCTTTAAAGAAATCTTATGAAAATTAGTAGCCAAGAATCCCCGGAGTACCCAGAAGAAATTCAACTCCTTGGCATAGCCTACAAACCCTCTTTCACAAACTACCCTGATCATCCCGGGCCATCCCATCCATGTGTCTTGCACTCCAGCCACATGGGCGAATGGTCAGGTCCCAGCAGCACAAGGCCTTTTACCTTTCAGTTCATTTGCACGTGGATTCCTTTGGCCTAAAAGGCCTCCTTCTCTTGTCCACATGGCAGCCCTGCTCTAATATGCTCACCTATGTGGAGAACCTCTTCCTAAGATACCCTTCTTCACTCCATGCCCTATTCAAGTAGCCATACTTCTCTATGTTCCCACAACCATTGTCCACACCTCTTTTATAGCACCTCTATAGCATCATAATTATTTGTGTAGGTATCAGCCTCTCGAGATTCTGAGAAACACCACTGTTGTTGAGACACCACCTTCTGTTTTTCTTCTTTGTGTTAAACATTAAGCTAAGTGCTGGGAATATATTATAGGGACACAACAAATGTTAATTAAATGAATGACTTCAACATGAAATGTACAATTTGCCATGAGAACAAAGAGGGAGGGATGATTTCTCATGACTGGGACTGACATCTAAATAGAAGTAAAAAACAGTGGCAGATGCTGCTGGTTGTCTACCCCAGCATGTATTCTCCCTTTCTTCCTTCCTGCTGCCAGGAATGGGGATGTAATGGTTAGAGCTTCAGCAACCAAATTAGGCCACGAGGCAACACATTAATGGTAGCAGAGGAGAAAACTGGATCACAGATGATATCATGAAGCATTCACACCAACCCCACAATGTCAATGCCCAGATATTCTGTATGTAAAAGAAAAAATGGCGTGTATCTTTTTTGAATCACTGTTAGTTGGGATTTTATACCATTTGCAGCTGAAACTAATCCTAATTAATATTCATGGTGACAAATCCACAGAAGCCCAACTTTAATGGAGAGTCAGGATCTGGGTAGCCTAGATAGTGAAGAATAACATTTTAGGCTTGAGGGATATTTATGTATTTGGGAAAGGAATAAACAGAAGGAAGCAAACCTTGCTTGTTTGGTTATTTGTTCCAGAAGGTGCTTCAAGAGGTTGGAGTCTGGTTCAAACTGCCATTAGCTTGAAATGTGTTTATTTTTCTTGACTTGGTGGGTGACATAGTCGGAAGAGGGTACTGGGAGCAGCGATCTAGCATGCACCCTGTACTGGAAGCTCTTGGAGTGACACAGGGAGGTCAGTATGAAGATGGTGGCTGGGGGACAAGGTGGGGAGTAGGGAACAGAGTTATTCTCACTGACTCTGGTTTGGGGAGATGATGCCAATTCTTGGGTCAGACCCTTGCATGTACTTGTTTCAGTACAGCTCTGGGTGTTCAAGGCAGAGTCTACACCTTTGCATATCCCTGGGCTGCTTTGGGAAATTTCAAGCTCACATTGCACAAGGTTGAGAAACCACTTCCCTCTGGGTAGGGCTGGTGAATAGGGCCTGGAGGTGGAGATGGGGGCTTGGCTCTGCCAGACGTAATGCAGAGATGGAAAGAAGAAAGATAGGGAGGAGGGAAAAGGGGGTGAAAGGAAGGACGTTAAGGAAGGGAGAGAGGAAAGTGTTAAAGAATGAAGCTGGGAGGTAGAGAGAGAGAGAGGAAAGATGTGCATTCCACGGAAAATGGCCAGTAGAGAAGAACAATCCACAGCAGCCTCAGGGTAGAGAAGGAGCCAGAGAGGAGAGCTGGTGAGTTGACCTCCTTCAGGTGACTTTAAAATTCATTTTGATTTTTGTTTCTTCCTGCCTAAGCTGTGTCCACCTCTATCACTTTTCTTTGAATCATTCCAGCCCTTCTAGCAGTCCAGAAATTTCCTCTCACCACTGCAAACCAAGGACCCCAGGAAACAATAAGTCAATGGACAGCTCCTTCCAGATGCCTGCACTAATACCAAGATCCTAATGTTCATTAAGCAAATAATGCATGATGATTACTTCATGATACCTTGAACACCTCCTGTCAGGTTCTGGCCCCACACATGTAGCAGATTATTTTTCAGCCCAGCTATCTCCAAACACAAAGCACTTACTGTGTACCAAGCTTCTCGCTCAGCCTTCTTCATGGAATTTCGTCTTCACCCCAATGCCATGGAAGAAGGTATTACTATTAGCCCCATTTTGCAGAGGGGAAAACTGAGGCTTGGAGGTATTATGCAACTTGCCGACAGCCCCAGAGCTGCTGAGTGGCAGAGCAGATAGGGCAGGATTGTAACCCATGCCTCTCTGCCTCCAAAGCCCACATTCTTAATCTCTATGCCTCACTGCCTCATGGAATGACATGCTTCATTCAGTTACTGTGTTGAGGTTAGAGAGTGGATTCTGTGCTGTACTTTATTTATGGGCTCCTTCTCCATCAACTCCATGCTAAATGAGTCCTCTGTTTCTATAGAGTCCCTGGTGGAGCAAATGACTTTTGAAATGTCTCTGCAACTTGGTCCTGGCCAAGTGGCAGTGACCTTCCCTCCAATGGTCTTAGTTCCTGCCTGATGACCCCTTTCAGTGACCTAAGGGGATTTTGCACAGACCAGAAGTGCCATGTCAGCTAGAGTCTCCCACATGACTTCTAAGTTTCCTTTTCAAAAGCAAATTTTTATTCCCAGTGGTCATGTTTTGACCTCAAGGCCCCCCTTCACAGATGGTTTCTCCCTCTCAATTTTCTGAACAGTCTCTCACCCTCTGAACCAGAAACTTTACTTTAATCCAAACATGTAGCCATAAGGCTCTCTTTGCAGCATTGAAGCATACACCTAACAGAATTTAGAAAGGAGGGGAAGAGAAAGAATGACAGGATTTCTTTTAACCAGGCACTTGCAAAACTGAATCAACATCTCCCAAGTGTACTTTACAGAAGAGCCATCGATAAATCAGGACCACAGATAAGAATTTGCATCACCTATTTTTACATGATGTACTTTAAAAATCAACAGAGCAGAAACACTAGCCATTATTTTCAAAATCTGTGGTTCATTTGTGAGCAGTACAGGGAAGAGGGGAGAGTGGGAGACTTTAGACCCCTGTTACCCATTTAAGCAAAACCCTTGCCATGGCATACAAAGCCCTAGTACACTCAGGCCCCTGGCTCATCTCCAGCCCCTCACTCCCTGTGCTCTAGCCCCACCCACTTCCTTGCTATCCTCTAAGCAACATTCCTTCTGCCTGGGCCATTCTTCTTCCAGATGATTGCATTGTTGGTTTCTCACTTCATCCTGGTCACCACTCAAATGTCATCCTCGCAGAGAGGCCTTGCCTGAACTTATTCATCTCGTCTAAAGTAGCAGCCTTTGCCTCTCTCCGGCCACTCTGCTTTAGCTTTTATTCTAGCACTTATCACTACCTGACATTATGCATTTGCACATTTATTGACATGTTTATTGTCTGTTCTGTGCTCTTGATTATCTTCTGTGCTTGGTACATTGCCTGGCATGGAGAAGGCCCTCAACAAAGAAACAGATTGCGTCCTCATAACCACTCTATAAAGGAAGTCTTACCAGAGGAACTGAACCACTGAGAAGTCAGTTTGTCCAATAAAAGTTAGAACTGGATTTGAATCCTTGTTTGTCTAAAAGTAATCAACCGGTGGGCCTTGGAAGAAGAGGAAAAGGGAACATCAGGAAGGTGAGTGTCCAAAGATCTAAAGCAGTCCCTGAAAACACATCCTTTACCTGCCCTCGGGGGTGGAGGTGGGAATGCAAAGGCAAACCTGCTTCCAAACCAAGGAACGTGTTCGACAAACTCCTCAGGAAATGCTTCGCTGGTCAGCCAAAGAGAAAGTGAAGGTCCTCTATCTGTCTTGCTTAAAAGTCTTCAACTGATTGATTGGATTAAATCCAGCTAGCTGCATTTTCTCATTGTGGAAGACACACCCTTTGGTGAGTCATCAGTCACAGCTGTAGCCAATTGATTGATGAATTAATAAACCAGCCTGTTGGTTTATTAAACAGCCACAAACATCCTCACAGCAATTGTTGGGCCAGTGCTTGCTGGGTACTATCACCTGACCAAGTTGACACATCAACCCCATCACGGTCCACCCCTTGTCAACTTGGCAGTTATACATATCACCTAGAACCATACTTTATCTCTAAGTTGATAACAATAACAGACTTATATTTTGCCTAACAATACTCCGCTGTGCAGCATACAATTAGAAATGCACTAAATCTCTCCAGAAGAGGGTGCAAGTCCTTGGGTAACATTAGCTCTTAAAATTGATTTCCTTTAGCTTAAAGACAGCAAAATGAACAGTAAAGCTTATGCCATGTGATAAGGGGATACGACAGAGAAGAAAGCAAAGATATTTGCTTTACAAACAAATAGAAACATACTCATAACAAAACAAGGAGGAAACATTCATGCCATCATAGTCTTCGTTTCTATAACTGGTCACGTGGCTGTAGTTCATATTTATCACGACCTGCTTCCACTACCCATTCATGTTTCCTTTACCCTCAGCAAGCACTTCAGCTGGCCGTGGTTCTTTGCCTGGTGGGGTGACCCAAACCTTCATTCCTGAAGTTTCTTGGCCATTGGTAGTCCTGCCTGGATTGGGTTGTTGCAGTTTTCCATTGACTTTAATCACAGGGCATGGTAGTACTAAGAGACGCCCTAGGGGATCTCCTGTATTCCAGGAAAACTCTTCTTTACTTCCATTGTGTAGTTGCAGTGCTATTTCCCCTTGATAGTTAGGATCAATCACCCCAGCTAGTACAGTAATCCCCTTCCTTGCCTGTTGATTCAGAGGCATAAGAAGCCCAAAGAGGCCAGGTGGCAGTCTTAACTTCCAGTTCAATGGGATTATTGTTGTGTTTCCTGGTGGAAGCACTCCTCCTTTTGGAACAAAGACTTGTAGACCAGCAGAGCTTAAGCTGGCAGGGACAGGAAGCAAAAATTTACCTAGTGGATCACTAGGAGTGATAGTAAGTGTTGCCACTCCTTTTTCCACCCCTTGATTCCTGGACCCATGAATCCTGGCTACATGAGAAACAGCACCATAGAGTGGACGCTGATTCAGAGCATACACAGCCTCCTGGAGAACACTGCCCCAGCCCTGCAAGGTATTGCCACCTAGTTGGCACCATACTTGAATCTTCAACAGGCCATTCCACCATTCTATCAACCCACCTGCCTCTGGATGATGGGGAACATGGTAAGACCAGAGAATTCCATGAGCATGTGCCCATCCCCTCACTTCATTTGCTGTGGTCAGAAGCAATGCTGTGTGGAATACCATGATGGTGGATAAGGCATTCTGTAAGTCCATGGATGGTAGTTTTGGCGGAAGCATGTCATGCAGGGAAGGCAAACCCATATCCGGAGTATGTGTCTATTCCAGTAAGAACAAATCACTGCCCCTTCCATGATGAAAGTGGTCCAATGTAATCAACCTGCCACCAGGTAGCAGGATGATCACCTTGGGGAATGGTGCCATATCCGGGACGGAGTGTGGATCTCTGCTCCTGGCAGATTGGGCACTCAGCAGTGGCTGTGGCCAGGTCAGCCTTGGTGAGTAGAAGTCCATGTTGCTGAGCCCATGCATAACCTCCATCCCTACCACCATGACCACTTTGTTCATGAGCCCATTGAACAATGATAGGAGTTGCTGGGGAAAGAGGCTGTTTGGTATCTACCAACTAGGTCATTTTATCCACTTGGTTATAAAAATCTTCTGCTGAAGTCACCCTCGGTGAGCATTCCCATGGTACACAAATATCTTCATGTTTTTTTGCCCACTCAGAAAGGTCTATTCTCACACCTTTTCCCCAGACTTGTCACCTAACTTCCAATCATGTTCCTTCCAAGTCCCTGACCATCCAGCCAAACCATTAGCAACAGCCCATGAATCAGTATACAAATGCACCTCTGGCCAGTTCTCCATCCAAGCAAAGTGAACAAGGTGCACTGCTTGAAGTTCTGTACACTGGGAGGATTTCCCCTCACCACTGTCCTTCAGGGACATCCCAGAAAGGGGCTGTAGTGCTGCAGCTGTCCACTTTCAGGTGGTGCCTGCATATTGTGCAGAACCATCTGTAAACCAGGCCTGAGTTTTCTCTTTCTCAGTCAGCTGATTGCAAGGAACTCCCCAAGATGCCATAGCTGTGGGCTGGGAAAGAGAAGGTAAGGTGGAAGGAGTGGGGGCCATGGGCATTTGGGCCACTTCCTCACGTAACTTGTACCTTCAGGACCTGCTTGAGCTCTATCTCATATATACCATTTCCATTTTATGATGGAGTGCTGCTGTACATGCCCAACTTTATGGCTTGGTGGGTCAGACAACACCCAGCTCATGATAGGTAACTCAGGTCTCATGGTAACTTGGTGGCCCATGGTTAAGCGTTCTGTCTCTACTAAGGCCCAGTAGCAGGCCAACAGCTGTTTCTCAGATGGAGAGTAGTTATCTGCAGAGAATGGTAAAGCTTTACTCCAAAATCCTAAGGGCCTGCATTGTGATACCCCTATAGGAACCTGCCAAAGGCTCCAAACAGCATCTCTATTTGCTAACGACACTTTCAGCACCATTGGGTCAGCTGGATCATATGGTCCAAGTGGCAGAGCAGCTTGCACAGCAGCCTGGACCTGTCGCAGAGCCTCATCTTGTTCTGGTCCCCACTCAAAACTAGAAGCTTTTCTGGTCACTTGGTAAATGGGCCTGAGTAGCACACCCAAATGAGGAATATGTTGTCTCCACAATCCAAAGAGGCCAACTAAGCATTGTGCATCTTTTTTGGTTGTAGGAGGGGCCAGATGCAACAGCTTATCCTTCACCTTAGAAGGAATATCTCGACAGGCCCCACACCACTGGACACCTAGAAATTTTACTGAGGTGGAAGGCCCCTGTATTTTTGTTGGATTTATCTCCCATCCTCTGCCACGCAAATACCTTACCAACAAATCTAGAGTAGTTGTTACTTCTTGCTCACTAGGCCCAATCAACATATCATCAATATAATAGACCAGTGTGATGTCTTGTGGGAGGGAGAAATGATCAAGATCCCTGCGGACAATATTATGACATAGGGCTGGAGAGTTGATATGACCCTGAGGTAACACAGTGAATGTAAACTGCTGGCCTTGCCAACTGAATGCAAACTGTTTCTGGTGGTCTTTACTAACAGCTATTGAGGAAAAAGCATTTGCCAGATCAATAGCTGCATACGAGGTACCAGGGGATGTGTTGATCTGCTCAAGTAATGATACCACATCTGGAACAGCAGCTGCAATTGGAGTCACCACCTGGTTAAGGTTATGATAATCCACTGTCATCCTCCAAGACCCATCTGTTTTCTGCACAGGCCAAACAGGAGAGTTGAATGGGGATGTGGTGGGAATCACCAACCCTGCATCCTTCAAGTCCTTAAGAGTGGCATTAATCTGCAATCCCTCCAGGAATCCAGTATTGGTTCTGGTTTACTATTTTGCTAGGCAGGGGACAGTTCTAGTGGCTTCCACTTAGCCTTTCCCACCATAATAGCCCTCACTCCATGAGTCAGGGAACAAATGTGAGGATTCTGCCAGTTGCTGAGTATGTCTATTTCACTTATGCATTCCGGCACTGGGGAAATAACCACAGAATGGGTCCGGAGACCCACTGGACCCACTGTGAGATGGACCTGAGCTAAAACTCCATCAATCACCTGACCTCCAAAAGCCCCAACTCTGATGGTGGACCACAGTGACATTTTGGGTCTCCTGGAATTAATGTCACTTCTGAACCAGTGTCTAATAATCCATGAAATATCTGATCATTTCCTTTTCCCCAATGCACAGTTACACTGGTAAAAGGCCATAGGTCGCCCTGGGGAAGGCTGGGAGGAAGATTAACAGTATAAACTTTTGGCAGTGTACTGGGTCCTTCCCCAAGGGTACCCGGCCTTCCCTTCATTCAAGGGGCTCTGGATCTGTCAACTGTCTCAAATCTGGAAATTGATTAAGGGGCCATGACTCTCTGTTTTTGTAATTTGAGACTTGTTCATGTGACCTAGAACTCGTCTGCCTATATAGTTCAAACAAGAACTTAGTCGATTGCCCATGTATTTTACTACTTGGTACTCCATGATCCACTAGCCAACGCCATAAGTCTCTACGAGTCATATTATTTTGATTGCTGCTTTGAGCCTGTTTTCCATTATGGTAGCCATGCCTACCTTGTCTGTGGTGATTAACTGCAGCCACTTGGCTTCTGTCAACTCGGGACCCGATTATCCCCATTGTGTTTAAGGATTCCAGCTCAGTGACAGCAGTTCCTACAGTAATATCTGACCTACAGAGAAGGGCGACTATAGAGCTCTTCAGGGGTGATGGAGCTAGTCTCACAAATTTATTCCTCACAGTCCTGGGAAAAGGTGTGTCCTCTGGACATTCCAGGGGTGTGTGAGCAGGTCTTCTGTGAAAAATCCACTCTAACATTCCAATCTCTCTAAGCGTTTGAATCCCCTCCTCCACATTGTACCAGGGCAGTTCTGGCATTTCAACCTCTGGTAATGCCGGCCACCTTTTGATCCGTAATGCCGGCCACCTTTTGATCCATGTTTCAGCCAACCAGACTGTTAACGCCCTTTCTAACCCCTCAAGCTACAACATTGAATACAGAATCTCTGCTTAGTGGGCCCATATCAGTAAATTCAGCCTGATCCAACCTTATATTCCTTGTACCATTATTCCACACCCTTAATATCCATTCCCACACATATTCCCCTGGTTTCTGTCTATATGAGTTGGAAAACTCATACAGTTCTTTCGGAGTATAGTGTACTTCATGGGTCACACTTCGTACCTCGCCCTTCGGGGCCTCTTGGGACTTTAGTTATAGGTCTTGAAGCAAAGACTGGTGGTGGGGGTGGGTCATGAAAAGAGTTAGAATTATCCCTCAAGCCATTTACCTCAGGACATTCTGTTGCATTTTCATCTCTTAAAAAAGGATTAATCTCTCCAGACAGAGGAGTGAGGGCTGCTTCCTCAGAGGTGATTATAGGATTAGCAGGCACTGAAAGATTAATTTCTTTAGGTGGAGGTTGGATGGCAGGCTCCTTAGGGCAGACTGGAGATGGGGAAGCTATTTCCTCAGGACAGCCCTCTACAGGTAAATCTAATGATGACTCAGCAGAATCCAGGGTTCCAGTGTCCTCACTGCCATTATTATCAATCCATATGTCCCCATCCCAAGTTTCGGGATCCCATTCTTTTTCCAGTCAATGCCTTTACTTTAACAGCAGACACCCTGAGAGGTTGAGACTTTAGTTTACGTTATAAATCTGTTACTCGCACAATGAGAGTCTGCATCTGGTTTTCAGAAACCTCAAGTTCGCGGGCACAGGAAATAAGATTTTCTTTCAGGGCACACATAGAAACCTTTATACCTGTCATATGGCATTTCAGTTTTAAATTTGAAGCCTTTAGCTCATCCCTTTCTCTTATAACTTTATCCAATGTATCTAAGAGTAGCCAGACATCATTATACCTCTGAATTCTGCAAAACTCTGTGAAGGTGTTGAAAACACTGGCACCCAGAGCCTTGCTTCATATAAGAGTATGATTAGGAAATCAAATGGTGCTATTCTGCATATCTCCTTTGCCAGCTCATGCCATGGACTGTCAGTGCCCTCTTGATTATTGGAAATAGAGTCATTAGTGCCTCTGAATCTAATCAGAGTAGAAAACAAATTGTAAAAGCCCATTTTAAGATTCTGTTTCTCAAGAACCACTCATGGTACCAAGTTGTATTAGTTAGGGTCCTCTAGGGAAACAAAATCAATGAGAGGTATCTATGAATATAAGATTTATAAAAGTGACTCACGCAACTTTGGGTATGCATGAGTCCAAATTCTGTAGGGCAGTCAGCAAACTGTCAACTCCAATGAAGATGTCTAATGAATTCCTCAGGAAATGAACCGGCAACTTCGACGAACTCCTCAGGAAATGAACTGGGATCTTCAACAAACGTGTTTAATGAACTCCTCAGGAAACACTTAGTGCTGGTCAGCCAAAGAAGAAGTGAAGGTCCTCTATCTGTCTCGCTTAAAAGTCTTCAACTGATTGATTGGATTAAATCCAGCCAACCGCATTTTCTCATTGTGGAAGACACACCCTTTGGTGAGTCATCAGTCAGAGCTGCAGCCAATTGACTGATGATTTAATAAACCAGCTTGTTGGTTTATTAACCAGCCACAAACATCCTCGCAGCAACTGTTGGGCCAGTGCTTGCTTGACCAGACAGCTGGGTACTATTACCTGGCCAAGCTGACACATGAACCCAACCATCACACCCACACTTTAGAATTTACCACTAACTTTTCGGGTGTGTCTTTCCATCAAAAAAATCTGCATTCTTAACGTCTGTTAAAAACTCAAATGGGATCAAACTTATTTTTGTAGACCTTTTTTCACTTAACACATCTAAAACACTTTCCCTTGTCATTCTATGTAAACACAAAAATTTTATTATGAAAATCTCCAATACTGGTACATAAAAGTGAAGAGCACAACTAGCACCCCATCCTCCTCACTGAGCTTTAATAACCATCAACATACTTGCTATACTTTTACTTTTTAGAGTATTTTAAAGCCAATCCAAGATACATTATTTTACTCCTAAATATTTTAGTATAAATTTTTAAGGACATTTTTTTAGCCACAACACCATTATTACATTTAACAAAATTAAAATATTTTCTTGTTATCCTCAAATTTCTCAGTGTCTCAAAACAGTCTTTTTTTAGAGTTGCTTTCTTTGAATTAAACAAGAGCCAATGTATTTCATTATGTTATGTCTTCAGTCTCTCTTAATCTACAACAGTGTCCTTATCCACTCACCCTTTTCAATGCTATTAGCATGTTGAAGAAAAGAGGTGTGTTTGTCTGATTTAATGAACCACATTTTGAATATAGCTGATTGCTTTCCCCTGGTGTTAACTTGTTCTTCCATCGTATTTATTTTCTATACACTGCATAATAGATCCTAAGGCTTGATTAAATCCATGTTCAATTTGTTTTTTCCAGTGCCATGCATTTTATATTGTCTCACGTGAGGAAGCATATCGTGTCTAATTGTCTCATTCTCAGTGATGCTAAGATTGATCATCGGGTTCAGCAGGTTACCCCTTCATAATAAATTTCTCTACCAACATTTCACCATAATGGTTTTACCAGTCATTGTTGAGCATTACATAAAGCAAAATAGCTAACTTATCTAATTCTAATATTCCTTCTGCATTCAATAGCTGTGATTCTTTTGAATACAAGAACTTTCCATTAACCAATAGATTTATTTGACTACTCACAAATTCAATTCATACCAGAAATGTAAGATAAAATCTTAACACTTTCCTTTACATTATAAATGTCAGAATATTGAGTTAGTGCCCTGGCAACTTCCAGTGGGATCCAGTAAGATTTACTGTTTCTCCTTTTTCAGTATCTTTATGAATTCATGGCTTTTTTTTCTATAGTTACTGTGTTTTAATCAACTGCAGTCATCACTGATGCTGTTTGTACCATCTTAGGTCAGTAGGAGCTCCTTCAAGCTGGAACCCGTGTCCTTTTGACATGGTCTCTTTAGTTTTTTTTTAAATAATTTCCTTGCTTTTTGCCTTAAGATATTGTAAGACATCTTCTCTATCTCCTCTTCCAGACTTGGTTGGAATCAGCCACTTCTCCAAGGAGCTCTAGTTCCTTTTAGTGGGGAATAGTTTTTAAAAACCAATCTGGATGCTAGTGGTGCTTATTCCTAGTAAGGTGTCAATGTTCTAGACATCTTCAGTGGACAGAATTAGGAAATACATAAATTAAAAAAAAATAGAAGCAAAAGTCCACACTGATTTCTAATTAAAATTTAAGATTGCAGTTTTTTTTTTAACCTTCGTGGATTGTATAATTGTATTTCTTTTCTTGTATGTAAAAAATCTTGGTTCTAACAACCTTAATATGATTACTTTCTTCTGTCCATAGAGTTATTTCAAAATAACCACAGCAATACTGTGGTAGAAATAAGACTACTGAACAAAAGTTTGTAGTTTTTATTTTTATAGTTTATAGTTCTTTTTATCCTCAGGGTATAACCCTCAGATGTACACCCACAATACTTTTTATAAATCAGTTATCTCTGTGTTTACATCTCCAACTTAATAGTTGGAGCAACTTGATAGTTTGCTTTCATATAAACTGTCCCCTATTAATGATTATTTAGGTTGTTCCCATTTTTTCCTATTACAAATCATGCCATAATGAGTTTTTTTGTATTTTTCAGGAAAAATTTTGGTATAGTTCCCTAAATATAAGATTTTTGGGTCAAATGAGAAATCCATATGCCATTGTGCTAGATACTGTCAAAATATTTTCTATAAGGGTATTATCATTTTTCATTCCCTCCAGCAACATATATGAGTACAAATTTCTCCATAGCTGGGCCAATAAAGTATATTACCAAGCCTATGTTTTTGCCAGTCTGATGGATGAAAAATGACATCTTAGAATAGTTTTTAAGTTTTTAAAAATTATTAGTGAGGTTGAGCACTTTCATAAATTTAAAGGCCACTTATATTCTAAAACTTTAAGTGATCAGATAATCCCATTGCCACTTAGACTATACAATAAGAGGAAAAAAAAATTTAAATTCCAAATTATTTTTGTGAAGTGAATGTAAACATTGATACCAAAAATTAATAGAATGCCCTCAAGAGAATTATAGACCAATCTTCCGTATAAATATCAATGAATTACTACCAAATAGAATCCAACAGAGCTGTATCAGTTACTTGGTTCCTCAATGCACAATTAACCACAAACGATAATTTAATCAATCATAACACTGCCGTATGACATTGACTAATGGTATCCCATTTATTTCTCTTTGGCAGAGTTCAGAACTATGTTTAAGGTGAAGGACATGACCAAATCATTCTGATTCCCTTCTCTGTGTCTGTTTCCCAGACACTTTTGATATAAGTACTACATTAAAGTCTAGTCAAGAAAACAGATACCATGCTGGATATTTCTCAGAGAGAATATAAGGGATTGGTATCAGGAAACTGAAGAAGTGAAAAGGGGGTACTAGGTAACAGAGATATAGTAACTCCAGGAAGCAATTAGGATAACAAAGGGAAGAGCTTGGGGTTATTGGAATTTAGAAACTTAGGAGTCCTCTGAGGGAAAGCCACTGCCCAGCTGCTACTATGTTAGGAGCTAGGAAGAGGGGCTCCAGGAGCTAGAACTTAGACCTCTACGAATGGTGTACAGTTCCTGATACCCCAGAAGTGTGAAGGAGGTTCCTTAGAGAGCTAGGCCTGAGACCTCTGAGGAGGGCAAAGGCCAGCTGGTATGTCCCTCCAAGGGGGCATAATGAGACTGGTTCTGGGAGTGCTGAAACAAATTGGAGCCTGGAACCAACTGCTGCTGCTGAGTAAGAGCCATTGCCAAGGTGATGCTGACAGGAAAAGCAAGCAAACAGGAAGGACCAAGTCCCTTTCTTTTCTGTCTTTCTGATTTTCAGTCTCTCTAGTACCTCCCATTGGCAGAACCTCAAAAGAAGCCAACCAGCAAAGAAGGAATGTGATTATCAGAGTCCTAGCAGCATAAAACAGAGTATACAAAGATGAGTTTACAGTTGAGAAAAAATAGCTGGCACACATTAAAAAGATAATACATCATGACCAAGTACAATTTATTCCATTAAAGCAAGAATGTTTCAGTATCAACAAATCAGAATTAATTCATTATATTACTATATCTGAGGAGAGCAATCATATATCAATCATCTTTGTGCAGATTAGTAAACGATAGTTCTCAGCTTCAAATCCACACTGCTCTACTCTGCACTGGTAAAGCCAGGACTTTGCAAACCACCTTTCCTCTTTGCCAGGTTTTCTTTTAGTCTCTGCCAGTAGAGGGTGCTAGGGGTAAACTGCAAGTATGGAAGGAGAAACTTGCTCTTTATGGTTTGCTTTCTGCTCGTGTCAGCAACGCCACAGAAATGGTTCACCCTGGCAGCAACAATTGATTTCAGAAGCAACACTTGTCTCCAGTTTGCAGCTATTCCACACTATCAGAACCAATTTCGTGGCAAAGGCAAAAAGACAAAATCTTATAGAAAGGAGAAAAAAAAAAAAAAAAAAAGAAAGAAAAACATTAAGAACAAAAACATAATACCAGATCAGTCTAGGAAGTCCAAAGTCATAAAATAACAGGTGTTCACAAAAGATGGAACAAAGGCTGTCAGAGTGTCAAGCTCATAACTGTTCCTTCCAACAGAATGAAAGAATGTTATATAAATGGAACCTTATAGTTTATACTTTTATTTCTGGCTTCTCTCCTTTTGCTTAATGTTTTTGAGATTTATCCAGGCATCAGTAGTATGTTTTAAAATTTTACAGCACTTTAAAAATTTAACAGCCACTTTCTACCATATACCAGAGCTATATGCTTATGCCTGTCTCTCTCCATCAAACTATGGGCTCCTTGCAGCCAAGGATGATTTTAGCACATTCTTTGGCACAGAGGCGGCACTCTGCGAAAGAATAAGTAAGAAATATGTGGGGGAGAATTACGAAAGACAGGCATGGCAGATAGACCACAAGGCTTGGCCAGAGGAGAAGATGGGAGCAATGATTTGCTTGTTTTTGCATTATTTCAGAGTACACAGCATGGAGAGCTCTGCTCAGTCTCTTGAAGGTAGTACAAGAAGATGCAGTGCAAGATTTTTGAACTTGCAACCATTATCTCCTAAGCACTTACGTGTTCAGATTCTCTGCCACTGTTCTAGGAGAAGTGAATCCAACATGATGTTAGCCCTCAAAGATTTTACAGGTTAAAGGGTAAGAAAGACAGACCAAACAATCATGCAATGCCCAATAAAAATTCAAATAAAAGAAGTATGTATAAAGAACTCGTAGCACAGGAGGGAGTAGGAAACAGAATATTTGGGGCAAAGGAGAGAAATTGGGAAGAGCCCCAGGGGAAGTAACTCCTGAGCTGCCTTGAAAAGTACTTTTGAAATCAACAGGAAAAAGGGTGAGAGGAAACAGACCGGGGCAGGAGGTGACTTTTAAACCCTTTTAGATGTTCTCATATATTGAATGATTAAAACAACAACAACAAAAAACAAGATAGCTTGGTGTACAACAGTATAACCAATGCAAAAGTATTTATTAATATTTGGTTAAAAGGTTAATAGGTATTCTTTGACGAAAGCCTGTAAAGTAGAAAGAAGTATCAATAAGCAGAAAGTTGTTATATGATGACCAAAATAATTTTAACAGATTACTACAAAATAGCTATACTATGCACATATACCTAAATACAAGAATGGACAAATCAACAGTTCCTTATAGGGTGAAAAATGAACAAAACACTTTTCAAGCATTTCATCTTCTTGATCCTAGTTATATCCCTGTTTTGACTCTATGCTTTGAGGGGTTCAGAAAATTGGAATTCACCTCATCTTCTCATTTTCCTGCAAAGAAGGAAAAAAGTAAGATTAGCAATAACAACCCCAAACTAATGCTTATGCTATGAAACATGGAGAAGAAACATGTTGCATCACACCAGTAAAAAAGCATTTTCTTCAAACCTTGTCATAGATTAAGACGCTATGATAGTGGGAATTATAAATAAGGTTTATAAGAAAAATCCGTAACATAGATTTTATACATTTTTACTATGTTTCTTTTTATTAACTTTAGCATACATACTAGAAAATGTACAATTTCAAAACATCAAAATAATGTTTATGTACATATCACCCAGGTTAAGAAATAAAATATACCACACCTCAGATGCCTCCTGTGTGTCCCTTTGTGATCACATCCCTCTCCTCCCGAAGTAACCAGTATCCTGAATTGTATTAACTGTTCTCTTGTTTTTCTTGTTTTACCACCTGTGGGTAGTATGCCTAAAAATGTATTATTTGGTTTTGTATAGGCTTGACCTTTATATTAAAGGAATACATACTACAGGCACTTTTCTTTGACTTGATTTTTTTTTTTACTCAACATCTTTACTTATTTTCAAGCCTCTCTTTTATTTATTGAAACATGATAAACGTACTTAATTTTATATTGTGAATCTGATTCTGCTATCACTTGTTCCTGCTGGTGCCTTGTTCCCTTGTTTTATCATTTTTCTTTACTGTGAGCAAGCTGTTCATTTCCCTTGGAAATTAATCTGTGGAAAATGTGTTGACTGATGCCTGAGATGAGGGCTCCTCTAGAGAATATCTGCAAATTATGAATTCTCAGAGGGTAATTTTTCTCCTCCATTCAGCAACAAGGTTCTTTCCTGGGGCTGTAAAGGGTGGTGGGGAGGTTATTTTTAGTTTGTTCTTCTGCTAAGAAAATAGCTCAACTTTATTGAAGCAGATCAACTCTTTCTCTTTCTTTTACGCTAAGGATTTGCCTTCTTTACCCCAGCCCCACAAGGCTGTGAATCCAATGCTCAGGTTCACTTTGGTAGGCAAACGCCCTCAGAGCAAAAGCCAATTTCAGGATCTTGCTTGTCTCACCCAGTTCCTGCTCTCATTCAGTCCCTGATGGGAGCTTTTCTTACTTCCCTAGTAGGAAATGGTTGCATTCAAATTTTTTGGTTGTTGTTTCTTTACAAATATTTTACCCAGTAATTTTAGTTAATTTCAGTAAGAGGGTCAATCCATGCACCCAGAATATCATGTTGCAAGAAATGGAATTATATTTATTCTAGATGCTATATATAATTATACATATATATTACACATATATTTATTATATATTAAATATATATAAAAATACATATTTTTTTTCCTTTGGATGAAATACATGCCCAAATTGAAAAGGTATAAAGGTATAGAGAGTAGGTCTCTCTCTCTCCCTCTTCTGCACACCTTCCCAGAGCAAATATGATACATTGCCTTGGGTAATTAGATAGAATTTAATTAATCCTTTCAAAAGCTACCTATTCTAAATTAAAATACAGTAAAATGCTACAATGAAAGTGTTCTATATCAGTTTAGATCTATTGTACATGTAGATTATATGGTAAAGAGCTTAGCTGGTAAATTTTTTAAAAGCAAATCATAATATACATCAGTATAAATAGTAACAGTGATGACAATCTAGCTGCCTTTTTTTTTCTTCTTTCATTTTTGGATTGAGAATACATGAAGCAGTTATATTACAGCTTCTGATAACCCATGACAGTAGATACTGATTGAAGCTGCTTGCTATTATAGAGTGACCACCACAGTTATTGAGGATAGGTGTGGTAGGAGTTATCAGGAAGGTAACATGAAGATATTTTTTAAGTCCTTTATCTCTTAAGGCCCAAAACATTGAACATGATCAAGAAGGACATTTTTAACAGTAAAGGCCACAATCCACAATGAATGTATAATTATGGATATTTATGCACCAAAGAGTACAGCAACCACCTTTATGAAGCAAAAACTTCAAAATTAGGAGAGGCATAGAGACATAAATAGAAATACAGTAATAACAGGAGATTTTAATATACCACTCTCATTTAAAGACAAATCAAGTGGGCCAAAAAATTAGGAGATAGAAGATCAAAACAACAATCAGTAGGGTAAATCTTATGGATATATCGAACTCTACACCCTGATAATAGAGAATACACATTTTTCTCAAGTGCTCACACCACAGTTACAAAAAGTGAACGTATATTAATTAAGTTACAAGGAATGCATTGGTAACTTCCATAAAGTTTTGACCACAATAAACTCGAATATATAAACAAAACAAAAAATAAAGACTCAGCCACCTGGAAATTTAAAATCCTCCTATTAAACAACTCCTGATTAAAAGGAGAAATTAAAAAATAGTAACAATATAAGCAGTACACAGTATCTGTAGGATACATTTAAAGCACTGATCAGCGGCAAATTCATTGTATTATATACTTTTTTGAATATAATAAAATAAAAATAAAGAACTTTCCAGCCCCCAAAACTAGAAAAAAGAACAAAGTAAATCAAAAGAAAATACAAGGAAGAAAATATTTAAGATAAAGCAGAAATCCAGGAGCTAGAGAACAGAAAAAGAGTAGATCTAATTAATCAAAATTCTAATTTTTTAGAAAAGTTAACAAAACAGACCAACCACTAACTTGATTGATCATGGAAAAAAGGGGGGGGGGGGCACAAATATAAAGAATAATAAATGACAAAGGAGAAATAATTATTGAAAGAAAAGATATTTATAAATTCAACAGAGATAATTCTACAGACTTCTGTGAAAATAATTTTGAAAACACGTCCATTTACAATAGCAACAAAAAAACTATGAATAAATTTAGCAAGACGTGCAAAACCTACACGAAAGAAAACTTGAACAAAAGAAAGGCATCCCCTGTCCTTAGATAAGACAATTCAACATTATAAACACATTAGTTTCCTCTAAGTTAATGTATAAATTCAATGTTATCCCAATAAAAATATTCACAAGGTAGACCAGTGGTTTTCAACCCAGGGTTACCCCACCCTCCCTCCCCTGCCCATAACATTTTGTAATACAGGGAGACATTTTTGGTTGTTACAGGGGTTGCTACTGACTCTATTAGGTGAGGTTAAGGATACTAATAAACACTCTACAAAGCACAGAACAGTTCCTGCAACAAATTATAAAGCCCAAAATGTCAATAGAGCCTAGGTTGAAAAACTTGAGTCAGAGAAGTCAATACTAAAGTTCATATGGAAAAATAAACATTCAAAAATAGCCAGGAAAACACTAAAAAAGTAAAACCACAAAAGGAGACTAGCTGTTGCAGACATTAAAAACATACTGTAAAGTCTAAATAATAGACAAATAGACCACTGCAATGGAATAGAAAGTCCAGAATTCGAGTCCCCAAAACATGCATAGAGAAATTTAGTATATGAAAAGGTTACCATCTCTAATCTTTCAGATAAACCTGGATTTTTAAGTAAACAAATGGTGCTGGGACAACTGGGTAGCCATTTGCTAAAAGATAAAATTAGAACCATAGCTTATACCATAAATGAGGAAAAAAAAAACCCAAAAACTCCAAATAGACTAGGGATTTATGTAAGAAATGAAATTATACAAATACAAGAAAACATGGGTGAATTCCTCTTTAACCTCAGTATGCAGAAAGGCATTTTATGACTCAAAATTGAGTGACAATAAGATTAAAAAATTCATAAATTTAATAACTTAAAAAATTTACATGATAAAAACACAATAAACAAAGTCAAAAGGCAATTGACAGACTGGAAAAAAATATTGGCAATATATAAGGGTGAATATCACTAATAGTTAAAGAATTCTTAATAATTGAGAGCCATAGGACCAAAAACCCAACTGAAAAATGGGAAAACACAAATAAAAAAAGAAGTATTGCAACTGATGAATGGATAAGCAAAATGGAATATTATTCAGCTGTAAAAAGGAATGAAGTTCTGATACATGAGACAACATGGATGAATCCTGAAGGCTTCACATTAAGTGAAATAAGCCAGATACCAAAGGACAAATATTGTATGATTGCACTGATTTGAAACAATTAGAATAAAAGAACTCATAGTCAGAATCTACAATATAGTTTACCAGGGGACAGGGTGGGAATAGGGAATGGGAAGTCAAGGCTTAAAATGTACAGGATTCCTATTTGGAATGATGGGAATGTTGTAGTAATAGATGGTGCTGATGGTTGCACAACCTTGTGAATGCAATCAACAGCACTGAAATTCATATCTGAATATGTGTGCCAGTTTGAATATATTGTGTCCCCCAAACGCCATTATCTCTGATGTAATCTTGTGTGGGCAGACGTTATCAGTGTTGATTAGATTGTAATTCTTTGAGTGTTTCTTTGGAATGCACCCCACCCAGCAGTGGGTGATGACTCTAATTGGATAATTTCCATGGAGTGTTGGCCCGCCCACTGGGTGGGCCTTGATCAGTGGAGCCATATAAATGAGCTGACAGGCACAGGGAACTCAGTGCAGCTGTGAGTGACATTTTGAAGAGGAGCTACAGCCAAGAGGGACACTTTGAAGAAAGCACAGGAGCTGCAGATGAGAGACATTTTGAAGACGGCCATTGAAAGCAGCTCTTGCTCCAGAGAAGCTGAGAGAGGACAAATATCCCAAGTGCAACTAGGAGTGACATTTTTGAGGAACTGCAGCCTAGAGAGAAACATCCTGGGAGAAAGCCATTTTGAAACCAGAACTTCGGAGCAGACGCCAGCCACGTGCCTTCCCAGCTAACAGAGGTTTTCCAGACACCATTGGCCATCCTCCAGTGCAGGTACTCGATTGCCGATGTTACCTTGGACACTTTATGGCCTTAAGACTGTAACTGTGTAACCAAATAAACCCCCTTTATAAAAGCCAGTCCATTTCTGGTGTTTTGCATTCTGGCAGCATTAGCAAACTAGAACAGTATGATTAAAAGGGGAAATGTTAGATTGTATATATGGTAAGAAAATTAATTAAAAAAAAAAAATCCATGGAACTATACTACACAAACAGAGAATTGTAAGTTAAACCAAGGACCTTCATTAATAGTACCATTAAGAAAATGTGCAATCTTCAATTGTTACAAATGTTCCACACCAATGCAAGATGATGTTGGTCGGGCAGTGTGTGCGAATTCTGTATTTTATGCATGATTATTCTGAGGACCCACAATTTATCTAATAAAGGAAAAATAAACTTTATTTTATGATGGTTAGATCTATATGTCAACTTGGCCAGCTTTGGTACCCAGGTGTCTGGTCAAACAAGCACTGGCCTAACCAATACTGCAAGAACATTTGCTGGGAGGAGCTAAGATGGCGGCACAGAGAGGAGTGGAAGACTGTTAGTCCCCCTGGAACAATTCATGACCGAAAAACTAGTAAATAACCTGGAATAACTGCGGGGAGACAACAACCTGGGCAGCTCAGTGGAGAAAGCCTCAGCCGTTTTCAGCTTGCAGCTCTTCGCAGTCGAGAAAGCCTCAGCCACTTTAAAATTGCAGCACTCTGACCAGCAGAGTCAGAGAAACAAAGAATCTATTTATATGCAAATGACCTCTCTGGAGGGCGCATAGCTTCCCAAGAGGAAAGGGAGGGGCCCAGCTCTACTACCTGCCTTACATTTCGAACCAGACCCCAGAGCTTGGGGGAGGAGAGCCGTGGGCCACACCCCCTTACACCAGCCCATGGCAGGCTGACAGGTGCACCTGCCAGGCAGGAAAGCACAGGGTGTGTCAATCCTCTAAGAAAAACCATCAGGGAAACCGGACACTGAATATTTCCTCCTTCTGTGACCTGAGCTTATTCTCCTCTGGGAAAACCTGATTGGGGTGGCCTAGGAGGTCAGATGCCTAGACAACAGAAAACTACAACCTACACTAGGAAAAATGAAGTTATGGCCCGGTCAGAGAAACAAACTTATACTGCACCAGAGATACAAGAATTTAAACAACTAATGCTACATCAAGTCAAAAAGTTTAGAGAAGATATGGCAAAAGAGATAAAGGCTATAAAGAAAACACTGGGTGTACATAAGGCAGAAATTGAAAGTTCAAAAAAATAACTAGCAGAATGTACGGAAATGAAAGGCACAACACAAGAGATGAAAGACACAATGGAAATATACAACAGATCTCAAGAGGCAGAAGAAAACACTCAGGAACTGGAGAACAAAACACCTGAAAGCCTACACACAAAGGAGCAGATGGAGAAAGGAATGAAAAAATGTGAGCAATGTCTCTGGGAACTTAAGGATGAAATGAAATACAAGAATGTACATATTATTGGTGTCCCAGAAGGAAAAGAGAAGGGAAAAGGGGCAGAAGCAATAATAGAGGAAATAATCAATGAAAATTTCCCATCTCTTATGAAAGACATAAAATTACGGATCCAAAATGTGCAGCATACTCCAAACAGAATAGATCTGAGTAGGCCTATGCCAAGACACTTAATAATCAGATTATCTAATGTCAAAGACAAAGAGAGAATCCTGAAAGCAGCAAGAGAAAAGTGATCCATCACATACAACGGAAGCTTAATAAGACTATGTGTGGATCTCTCAGCAGAAACATGGAGGCAGTAAGGAAGTGGGGTGATATATGTAAGATACTGAAAGAGAAAAACCACCAAACAAGACTCCTATATCTAGCAAAACTGTCCTTCAAATATGAGGGGGAGCTCAAAATATTTTCCAACAAACAGACAAGAGACTTTGTGAACAAGACACCCGCCCTACAGGAAATACTAAAGGGAACACTACAGAGTGATAGGAGAAGACAGGAGTGAAAGGTTTGGAACACAATTTTGGGAGATGGTAGCACAGCAATGTATGTACACTGAATAAAGATAACTATGAATATGGTTGAGAGAGGAAGGTTGAGAGCATGTGAGACATTAGAAGAAAGGAGGAAAGATAAAGACTGGGACTGTGTAACTTGGTGAAATCTAGAGTGTTCAACAATTGTGATAAAATGTACAAATATGTTCTTTCACGAGGGAGAACAAGCGAATGTCAACCTTGCAAGGTGTTAAAAATGGGGAGGCATTGGGGGAGGGATGCAATCAACATAAACTAGAGACTGCGATTTAAAAAAAAAACAAAAAAAAAAACCTCATATACCCACAACTTGTAATAAGGAATGAAGTTGAAGTTCTGGTGCACGCTACAACATAGATGAACCTCAAAAACATTGCGCTGAGCGAAAAGAGCCAGATGCAAAAGGACAAATATGGTGTGATCTCACTTATATGAGTGAATTAGAATCTGCAAATACATAGACTTGGAAATTAGAATACAGTTTACCAGGGACAGGAGGTAGAGGGAAGGCAGGAGTTAATGGTTAATGGGTAGAGTTTTTTGGGGGTAATGAAAAAGTCTTGGTGATGGTAGTGCAAGAGTGTGAATGCAATGAATGCTGCTGAATTGTATGCTTGAAAGTGTTTAAAATGGGAAGTTTTACGTTGAATCTATGTTGCCAGAAAATTTTTTTAAAACCAAAAAAAAAAAAACAAAAAATTTCCTGGTTTAGTAAATCATCAGTCAACTTGATGCATCTGTGGCTGATTATATTAATGAAGGGCGTGTCTTGACAATGAGAGAATTCAATCGGCTGGATTTAATTCAATAAGTTAAAGACTTTAAAGGGAGAAGAGAGAGAACCTTCACTTCTTCTTCGCCTGGCCAGTGTCTCCTGAGGAGCTCATCAAACACCTTCCCTGGAGTTGCCAGTTCACTGCTGGCCCTATGGATTTTGGACTTGTGCATCCCCACAGTTGTGTGACACTTTTATAAAACCTTATATTTACTGATATCTCTTGCTGGTTCTGTTTCCCTAGAGAACCCTAACTAATACATAAACAAACAGAAAAAAAAAAAAAAAAAAGTATTGGCCCTCAAGCATATGAAAAAAACATTTAAACTCACTTACAGAGAAATACAAATTAAAACCAACCTGATACCATTTCTTATCTATTAGACTGGCAAAATAAAAAACATGACAACACAATCTGTTTATTAGGCTGTGGGGAAACATGCTCCAACACAGTAGTGGTGGGAAAATGCAAATTGGTACAAGCCTCTGAAGGAAAGTGTGGCAATACCTAACAAAACTACCTAAGCAATTTGTAAACCCAACAATCCCACTTCAAGAATCTACCCTGAAGATACACCCTCGACAATATGAAAATATATATGCACAAGATTATTCATATTGAAAACAACCGAAATGTGCAGATATAAAAATGTGATTGAATAACCTATAGTATCTATACACAATGAAGTATTATCAAATTGTAAAAAAGAAAGAGGAAGATCTCCATGAATTATATGGAGTGATTTCCAAGAAATACTGTTAAATGAAAAAAGCAGAGCCCAACAGAATATCAACATTATACTACCTTTATATAAGGAAGAAGGGGATATTAGAAAAGATACCCATAGCTGCTTATTGGTGCAAGTGAAATACAGAAAGGATAAACCAGAAACTAAAGAAATTGGGTATCCATAAGAGGTAGGTGAAAATGGGATAGAAAGAAGGGTAATGGGAATAGGGTAGCAAGGATGAAGTAGTTGTCATTTCTCTGCATATACCATTTTGCATAGCTCTGACTTTTACAACCCTAGAAATGTTTCACATACCCCAAAAGTACGCACACACACAAAAAAAACAAGATGTGAGGGGAGAACAAAATGGAATACAAACAATAACATAAATCTAACTGGATTACAAATGAATAATATAACTACATTGAAGGAAGTGGGGAAGAAAAGAATGAACCTAACATAAAAAGAACTATACATAAATGCCATAATCTAATCAGTAAATATGTTTTTCAGAGGGTCTGGGTTACAAATTCTGAAAGTGCTTTATGTAAATGCTAGAATTGAACAAATTGACAGCCAGAAGCTGAGGGCCTCTGTCCTACAACCATGAGGAAATGAATTTTGCCAATAACCCTGATGAGCTTGAAAGGGGATTCTTCCCCAGTAGAGCTTCAGTGAGAACAGCATGGCTGATAACTTGGTTGCAGTTTTGAGTCCCTAAGCAGAGCAACTAAACCATGGCTGGACTCCTGACCCACATAAAACTGAGAGACAATAAACGTGGGTTATTTGAAACCACTAAGTTTATGGTAATACTGTTACATAGCAATAGATAACAAATTCAAAACAATATAAGCAATGATCATTTTTAGTGCCCAGATTTTGGTTTCTAAATACTGTTTTCCAATCAAAGGAACCAGGCTCTTGCAGAAATGCCTAGTTTCAGGGATGGGGGAGGAAAAACATAAGATGAGCCTGGAAAATCTTGTGTGTCAGAAAGTAAGGAAGTACTCAAAATAGTTATGGAGCCTTATCCAAAGAACACAGCAGTCAAACTGAGGGAACTCTTAATGGCTGAAGTTAGAATAATTTGGGCCACAGAATAAATATTGATAGTACTGGATTTAACCTATACAATAAAATAAATATCCATGAGCCCATACTGATATAAATAAATACATAGGGGAGAAGGGACAGCTTTTCATTACAGAAGAGAGATTTCTTACAGAAGAATTTCAATTAAATAAAAAGTAGAGGGAAAAGACAGAAATAGAAAATCACTAATAAGCAAATACCACAGTAATAATTGTTGCAGGCAAGGTCTACCAATGGATGCTAAACTAGGCAGGCTATCTGAGGAGAAACAGGATGAACAAACTTAAAAGCATCTCCTCCAATGATTGTTAACTATAAAGGGAGAGACAGTAACTTTATAGTGAAGAAACCGAGCAGATACCACATGTGCCAGTTTGGATGTATTATGTTCCCCAAAATGCCATTATCTTTGACGCAATCTGGTGGGGGCAGACTTGTATTAGTGTTGATTAGATTGCAATCCTTTGATTGAGTGTTTCCATGGACATGTGACTCAAATCAACGGTTAGCAAAACATTTGATGGGATAATTTCCATGGAGGTGTTACCCCACCCATCCAGGGTGGGTGTTAATTGGATCACTGGAGTCACATACAGGAATTCACAGACAGAAGGACCTCAGAGCAACTGAGAGTGACATTCTGAAGAGGAGCTGCAGCTAACAGAGGACAAAACACCCCAGGGGCAACATCTTGGAGAACGCCATTTTGAAACGCAACCTGAGAGCAAGCAGATGCCAGCCACATGCCTGGTTCTAAGGTAATAGAGGTTTTCAGATGCCATCCACCATCCTTCATTGAAGGTACCCTGTCATTGATGCCTTACCTTGGTCAATTTATGGCCTTAAGACTGTAACTCTGTAACCAAATAAACCCCTTTTATAAAAGGCAATCCATTTCTGGTGTTTTGCAAAATGGCAGCATTAGCAAACCGCAATACCACCTTAACCAAAATTCACACCAGTATTATAAGATATATTGACATGATGAACCCCTTGATATGATGCAATGAGAAGGACACATCATTTCCATAATATTCTTGCCAAAAATGCATAACTGCACTATGGTTATAAGGAAACATCAGACAAACTCAAATTGAGGGGCATTCTGCAAAACAACTGACCAGTACTCTTCAAGGGTGTCAAAGTCATCAAAGACAAGGAAAGGCTGAGGAACTGTCACAGACTGGAGGAGGCTAAGGAGAAACCACATTAATTACAACATGGGATGCTGGATAGGATTCTAAAACAGAAAAAGAGCATTAGTGGAAAAACTGGTGAAATTCAGATAAATCTATAGTTTAGTTAATAATATTGTACCAGTGTTAATTTTCTAGGTTGGATACCTACATAGTGGGTATGTAAGATGTTAAAATTAGTGAAAGCTGAGTGAGGCATATATGGAAACCCTCTGCACTGTTTTTGTAATTCTTCTGTAAGTCTAAAATTAATTCAAAATAAAAAGTTTAAGAAAAGCTGTTGGCCCTTTATGTACTCCTAATTTGATTTTTTCACTTTCCCTTCTGATGCCATCTGCTGGTTACTGTTTTAAAATACCTGTCAGAACCAACCAATGTCTTTTTTTTTTTTCTTAATTTTTATTGTGATGACATATAAACAATACAGAATTTCCCATTTTAACCTCTATCATGTGTACAATTCAGTGATATTAATTATATATGTACTATGTGATCAATACCAACACCATCCATTACCCAAACTTTTTCATCACCCCAAACAGAAACTCCATAGCCATCAAGCAATAACTTTCCATTTCCACGCCCCTAAATCTGCAATTCCCAGCCCCTGGAAATCCACTTCTGTCGCTACATATTTGCTAGGTATTTCATGTAAGTGAAATTATACACTATCTGTCCTTCTTTGTCTGGCTTGTTTCACTCAACATGATATATTCAAGTTTCACTCATGCTGTATCAGACCTTCACTCATTTTTTACGGCTGAATAATATTCCACTGTGTGTATATACTATGTTTTGTTTATTCATTCATTTGTTGATGGACACTTGGGCTGCTTCTACCTTTTGGCTATTGTGAATAATGCTGCTATGATCATTGCTGTACAAATACCTGTTCAAGTCTGTTTTCAATTCTTTTGGGTATATACCTAGGAGTGGAATTGCTGGGTCATAAGGTAGTAATTCTATGTTTAACTTTCGGAGGAATTGCTAAACTGCTACAACAGCTGCTCCATTTTGCATTCCCACCAGCAGGGTATGAGGATTCTGATTTTTCTGCATCCCTGCTAACAGTGTGATTTCCTGTTTTTTTTTTAAAAAATAACAGTAACCCTCCTAGTGGGTAGGAAGTGGTATTTCATTGTGGTTTTGATTTGCATTTCCCAATACCAATGTCTGTTTATTTATTTTATAAAAGAAGCAAACACCAATACAATGCAAAGGAAAAGAAAATTTAAAGACATTTTTCTCTTTCTTCTGAAAATACGGTTCCAATATGATCAGGTTCTCCAAAATAAGTAGTTGATTTATTCTTTAAAACATTGAGATCTTTGAGCAAAAAATCCTGTTCAGAGAATAAATTCCTTCAAATCTTACTCAGATCATACTGTGGTTGTTACATATCAACATTATAAGTTTTATCACTATTCAAAAGTATTAAACCAACCAATAATGTCTTTTTTTTCTTAAATTTTATTGTGATGACATATATACAATATGAAATTTCCCATTTTAACCTCTATCATGTGTGCAATTCAGTGATATTATATATTCACTATGTGTTCAATACCACCACCATCCACAACCCAAACCTTTTCATCACCCCAAACTTTAGTATCACCGAAATACTTACTGTTTGAGACTTGGTTCTTTTAAAGAGAGAGGAGTACACTTCCTCCTTCTGATTGGCTGCTCTGAAGATGGATCTTCTGATTTATTTTCAGATTTAGGAGAATGATTTGAAACAACACTGGTATTTGTCAAGTCTTGTAGTATTCTGTCCCCTGAAAAGAATAATATTCTTATAAACATTTGGAATAAAATATATAGAGATGTAGAAATAGATATGGGAAATATGGTGGTTTGAAGTAATAGGGAGCAAATTTTAAAACTTAATTATAACTTTAAATATTACAATAGCACTGAAAAATCTATGAATCAGTTCAATTTTTTCCAACAATATTGAGGGGAAATGAGACTTAAAATCTGAAACACACTATCAAAGAAGTCTCCAACATTTTAATTCTGAAATCACATATAGGCTGACAAATTCTTTAGGTTCAACTCTATTCACAAAATTACACAAGTTAATGCACATTCATTCAATGTGCACTCAGTGAAAGGCACAACAAGGAGTATAAAGAAAAAAGATGATTCACCAGTTCTCTAACATATCCTGTAATTATTGACCTTTGTACTTCTTTTTGCTACAGTGTTCCTTTCACCTGGAGCAGCCTTATCCATCAAAATCCTAGTGTTTAACATACATATTGATAGTTAGGTCCCCAACAGAAAATTTTTATTGATATGGAAATGTTTCATTTTAAAAAATTTCTAATGACAAAGGATCCAATATTAAGGAAAAATGTGGGATAAAAATTTTATGTGTAATATGATTTCAAATATGTATTTAAAAATCCATAGATTAAAGTATGGATGCTCATGCCAAAATATTGGCAATAGTTCTTTCAGGTGATTTTTTTTTGTTTTCTGATTCTCAACTTTCAATTTTATACAATGCATATTATTTTAATAACTGAAGAAAAATAAAAAGGAAACACTAAAGCTAGAAATCTACTTATCCTTCAGGGCCTAAAATGCTACCTACTTCATGACATCTTTGCAGATTCCTCTAGTCACAATCACTTCCCATTGCATCCCTTAGCATTTACCACCTAAATTAACCATTTACCACATATTAACCACTATTTTTGTTACTTTTACATACCTCTATCCTGAGGAAAGGAAGCCGGTATTATTTATTTTTTAATCCTCTACAATACCTATTATAATGTTTTTATCACATTAAATATAAATAACTGTTGAATGGTGAAATAGTCACACCCTCAAGAAACTTGCAATTGTTTTAGTAAAATAAAACAAGTACAACTCATTATTGTATTTATTTAAAACATTCAATGTCCTTCAAACACAAGAGGAAATCATCTGCCCTAAAGCCATTATTAGACAAGTTTGTGGTAATGGCTGAATCAGTTTTAGGTGTTGAATACACAAGATACTCTCACCTGTTATGCACCCAAAGTATTAAAATTTCTAAATCCTTTCATGTTGCTTCTATATATCAAGCTACAAATTACAGTTTTAAAATTCCACAAAACTTAAGTTATAACAGTTAATACCTTACTGGATAAGGAAAAAAAAAGTCACTTCTAAAACTTAATCACTTCAGATATTAACCTACCTATTCTTGATTTCTGTACTCTTTGGCTGACTTTAAATTTCATCTCTCTTGTCTTCTTACGCACGTCACCACTTACTTGAGAAACTGATGAGTTCTTTGGGGCAAAATTTTCTTTTATTATCAGATTTCTACTCACAGGTACTGGACTCTCATAAACAGTGTCAAAGGAGGAATCCTGTATTTTAGGTGAATATATCTGAGATAAAGATTTAAACACATTTGCATACAAGTCTGGCTCAATTGTGACAATTTCCTCATTCTCCAAATTTTTTTTATCAATTTTTTCAGATTCAGCTGACTTTCCCTGTACAATGTCAGATATCGCCTCCATTATTTCACAGCTGACAGGAGGAGAATCTATGAAGGTCTTCCTTTTCTTTGATTTGGATATCATTCTATTTACTTTTTTGACCTTGCACTTTCCTTCTTTTACCACTTCCACAAAAGGGATACCCCTTTTTTTATTCAGAGTTGCAGTGCTTTGCTTCCGATTGTTATGTAGTTCAATTTGGTTTCCAGGATCAAAATGAGACTCACTAGTAATTTGTTTTAGATCTGATTCTAAGCAGACAGAAATCTGTGAAGAATCTATTAACTGCAAAATAGGTTTGCTCTTACCTTTTGCCAAAACATTCTTTGCCTTGCTGGATTCTTTCCTATGCTTTTTAACTAATTTGTAAGGATTTGAAGTTTGATCACAATTTTCCTTTTCATTACTGTTGATTTCCAAACAGTATCCACTAGTAATGCTTTGGCATTCAAGTCTTTGTTTACTTGTTATGAAATCAACATCTCCTGTATTGCTTTCTAGATCATGCTCATCTTTGTCATTATCCTCATACATTTGGTTCATTTCTGAAATTAACTGTGTCTTCCGGTTTACTTTCTGCCTAAGTTTCTTATTTATTTTTGATTCATTTTGCTGAACAGGTTGTATATCAGTGACATGCTTTTCCACACCCAGTATATTCTGGGTCTCACAATCATATAAATTTCCATTATCTTCGGTGGAAAGATTAGCTATTTGCAATTCATTTGTAACTTTCAAGTCTTCTGAAATGGCTTTTTTATCCTTTGGTGTTAGAGAAAAGAAGTTACCTTTTTCCAGGTCATGCATGCCTTTGTCATCATTCTCATTTATTTGGTTCATTTCCGAAATTACTTCTGTCTTCCGATATACCTTTTGCCGAAGCTTCTTATCTATGTTTGATTCATTTTGACAAACAGGTTGCCTATCATGGAAATGTTTTTTCACACCCAAAACATTTTGAGTCCCATAATCACATAAGTTTCCACTATCTTTGGTACAAAGAGTAGGTGTCTGAAACTCATCTGAGTCTTCTAGGTCTTGAGAGATGGTGTCTTTATCCTTTTGGGTTAGTAAAAAAAAGTTATTAGCCTTTTCTGGGCTATGCACACCTTTGTCATTACCTGTATGATTCACTTCAGAAATTATTTCTGTCTTCCGATTTATTTTCTGCCTAAGCTTCTTATTTACTTTTGATTCATTATGCTGAACAGGATATATATCAGTGATCTGCTTTTGCAAACCCAAAACACTCTGTGTCTCACAATCACACAGGTTTCCATTATCTCTGGTGGAAATAGCAGGCGTTTGAAACTCTTTTGAGACATCAAGCTTTCCAGAAATGGTTTCTTTATCCTTTTGGGTTTGGAAGAAAAAGTTACCTTTTTCTGGACCATGATCATCTTTATTAACACTCTCATATATGTGGTTCATTTCTGAAATTATCTGTGTTTTCCGATTTACTTTCTGCTTAAGCTTATTTATTTTTGATTCATTTTGCTGAACATATTGCTTATCAGTGATAAGCTTTTTCAAACCCAACATATTCTGGATCTTGTAATCAGATAAAATTCCATTATCCTTGGTGGAAAGACCAGCAATTTGAAATTCATCTGTAACTTCTAGGTTTTCAGAAATGATTTTCTTATCCTTTTTGTTTGGGAAGGAGTTACCTTTTTCTAACTTATGAATCACAAACGTCTGCCTAGAAGCTTTACTTTTATTACAGGTTAGGGAAATCTGAGTCATATCAAATTCACTCTCCTGCTGGAATTTATCCGAACTTTGGGAAAAAGAAGATATTTCCTCTTGCTTATTGATTCCATAAATTCTTCTCTTTTTATTACACTGTGTACTTTGTCTGTCATCTAGATCAAAGACATTATCAGGTGTTATTTCCTTCAGTATGTTCGTCTGAGTCAATTGTTCAGTACTGAAAATTAAATCTCTATCTTCTGAATCCCTTGTGCCATCCAGAACAACAGATCTTTCTGGTCTGTTTTCAATCTTTTCCTCAACATCTGCATCTGAACTATTTTTAAATTGTTGCTTTGATCTTTCTCTCTTTTTTTCAGAGCTTGAATCTTTCACTTTTCTGAAAGTTTTCAATACACAATCATTTGCTTTTTTATTACTTTTATTTTTAGTATTTGTTGAAACTGTAATAATTTTGCTTAGTTCACCAGCAGTTAAATCCATGTCTTCATCATACACAGTTTTCTGCAACTGAAAGTCATTGCTACTCTGAATTTTATTCACACACTCTGCAACAGGTTCAGTCATACACTCAGGTGAAGCAGGAAGGCAAGGAGGTATTTGTCTTTTAATATTTGCTTCATTAGTATGATCATTTATCTCATTACTCCAATTTAAATCTGAACCTGAAACCAGCTGTTGATCTAAATCTATCACAAAGGGAATATCTGCAGAAGGATTATTTGACTCCCAAGTTGACACACGTTTCTTCCTTTCGGTCACATTACTTGGAGATGGTTTCTCCTTTCTGTTGTTTATCGACTGAACATTTTTCATCTCACTCATTAGGGAATTCTTGGAACTTTGGTCTGAATGAGAAAGGCTTTCTATAAAATAAAGACAAACGAAATTAAGAAAAAAAGCAATGAGAAGGAATTTAGCATTTTAAACAAATGAGATTAAAATCAAGCTCTTTCACAGGTATGATATGTGACAATGTGCTCTGTTAAGATCTGTATATTACCAACAATCTATGCGGGTAAGAAATAAAGTAGAAAAGATCAGAGTATTCAAAAGTCACATTTTACATTTGTATCTACATTGAGAATACATCTGCCTCAGACCCAACAATAGAGTGGAATATTGCTAACAGTTTAGTCATTAACATATATTTCTAGAGTGGCTGGGAGATGAGCAAATAAACCCAAATCAGAGATAACTATGAAAAGGTTTATTATCAAAAGATTAAAAGCAAGAAGCTGAAATTTCAATAAATTTAATTATATAAGTTTAATAAACATATAAATTTTCAGAAACAAAAAAGAATTCTAAGCTCTAAATTCAATATAGTTATGGTTCCATAGTCCAATCTGAAAATCTATCACAAATACATAAGCATCAAAGAATACACCACAAGATTACCATTTAGAAATACCACATTAATAATACGTAAGCATTAACATTTTCTCCTGTTCAGTCATTATCCAGATTCAAATTTTTGCTTTACTACCAACTGGATATTATCTTGAAAAGTCACTGCACCTATTTAGACTCAAATTTTCTTAGCTATAAAACAGACAAAGTAAAACTAAAATAAATAAATGCTATCTTGCAATTTATATGCTAGGGCACCAAGAAAAAGTTCTTTAGGTCAACTCATGTCTAAACATTGTCTCCACGTAACAGTATTAGGCTACTGTGAATCTAACACTTGTGAGCATATTTAATTTTAAATTATAGTTTTTATCAGCAGTATTAAATGGCAGAAGTTATTAACAAATCTTCAATATAAGAGCTCTAACTTATTAACTGTACATCATTGTCCTCAAGAAAAAATCTGACGAATACAAACTATTTGATACAGACATACAAAATGAATTTTTAAAACAATCTCACCTTTGGGAAGTATATCAACAATAGAAGAAATATGTTCTGAATTATCTGAACCACATATATCCTGACTTTTATTTTCTTTAAGAAATAATGATTCCAACTTTTGCTGAGTTGATGAAGTTTGTCTTATTGATACTGAAGAGGGAATATCAGGTGATGTCTTTGATATAACATTGTTGTCACACTGCATTTTCTCTTTAATTTCATCATCATCATCATCATCATCATCATCATTTGAAGTTAAAGGAACCCTAAGGGAAAGAGCAAAATTCTGGAATGAGGGATTTTATATTTTATAAATAAAATATAAATAAAATAATATAAATTATAAATATAATTTATAAAATAAAATATAAATAAAATAATAAATATAAATGAAATAATTATTTAGGAAATTGCAGATAGTTCTTTCTATATTCCTTTTATTTAAGATTGAACAGAAAACCCTGCCCAGATACCTTTTCTTGTTCAATGAAGACAATTAAAGGTAACAAATAGTTCCTAGAAATACAGAAGTTGTCGTGACATAGGAATGCTTTCTTATTCACAATTAGTTTCTAGAAATACAGAAATTGTCATGAAATAGGAATGCTTCATACACATAGTCGCAGTGGCCCCAAAAGGAGAGATCTGATATAATCAATAATCTCTTAGGATAACACTACTAATTAAATAAATAAATTTCAAACATACTTACAAGTACTCATTTATTATATTTATAGTCTTCCTATACTTAAATTTAATTTTATGGAATTCCCAAAACTCTTTATCTGGCTTCATAAGTATAATTATATATAAAGTTATGAGATAAATAAATTTGTTGTTCCCAAGGAGCATTCATGTACAATTAATTCATATTCCTAGAGTAGTTAAATCTTTGGGGAAAAATGGAAGGTAGAAACCCATAGAAATGACTTGATAAACTGACAATCTTGAATTCAAATAAAGACTAATATCCCCTAATGCTAAAGATCTTGCTTTGTACCCCGAAAAAAATCACAGATAATCAAAAATTCTTAATAATGAAAAAAATAAATATTGAAAAATATTTGTTAAAATGTAAAGGTAACTACTCTTGGAATAACCATTGGGAGGAAATTTCTAAGCCACTTAAGAAAACAAGTTAGCAAAAATAAACTGAGTCATCAATGCACAAAAATCGTGTTTCTACACACAAGCAAAGAATGATCCAAAAAGGAAATTGAAAGAACAATTCTATTTACAACAGCATCAAAAAGAATAAAATACCTAGGAATAAATTTAATCAAGGAGGTGAAAGACTAGTACACTGAAAACTAGAAAACATTGCTGAAAGAAATGAAAGACCTAAATAAATGAAAAGACATCCCATGTTTACTGACTGGAAGACTTAGTATTGCTAAGATGTCAATACTACCCAAACGGACCTACATATCTACTGGTGTAATGCAATCCCACCAAAAATCCTAAACAAAGTCCTTTTATTTTTAGAAATGAAAAGCTGATTTTCAACATCATATGGAACCACAAGGGGCCTCAATTAGCCAAAACAATTTTCAAAAAGTAAACAAAGTAGGAAGACGCATATGTCTGGATTTCAATATTTACTATAAAGCTACAATAACCAAAACAGTGTGGTACTGGCATAAGGATAGACATATATACCACTGGAATTTAATTGAGAGTCTAGAAATAAACCCTAACTACTATAGTGTGCCTGTTTGAAGCTGTTATGCATCCCAGAAGAGCCATTATCTTTTAATCCAACCTTGTGCAGTGGGACTTTTGATTGAATGCTTCCATGGAGATGTGACCCACCCAACTGTGGGTGAGATCTTTGAATAAATTATTTCCATGGAGGTGTGAACCAGCCCATTCAGGGTGGGTCTTGATTAGTTTACTGGAGTTCTTGAAGAGAGCTCACGGAGAAAAACGAGCTCAGAGAAACTAAGAGAAACATTTTGAAAAGAGATGCTTAGAGAGAAAACATCCAGAGACATTTTGGATACAGTGTTGAAACCAGATGTTTGGAGATGCTAAGCTAAGAGATGAAGCCCAGAGTTTGCCTTGGAAAAGCTAAAAGTGAGAAACCACAGATGACTAAAGAGGAGGCCACTGGAATCAGAAGCTGAAAGCAATGCAAACTGGGAGCAAAGGACCAGCAGACCAGCCACGTACCTTCCCAGCTGACAAAGGTGTTCTGGACCCATTGGCTTTTCCTCAGTGAAGGTATCCTCTTGTTGGTTCCTTAGTTTAGACACTTTTATGACCTTAGAACTACAAATTTGTGAACTAATATACCCCCAATCTTGCCTCGTAATTTTTCTCTTTCAGAATTTTAAATATGTCATACCACTGGCTTCTCACATCTGTGGTGCCTGCTGAGTAGTCAGTACTTAGTCTTATGTCATTTCCCTTGTATGCGGTGAAACACTTCTCCCTTGCTGCTTTCAGAACTTTCTCCTTCTCTTCAGCATTTGACAATCTGATCAGAATATGTCTTGGAGTGGATCTGTTTGGGTTTATTCTATTTGCAGCTCGTTGGGCATCTTTTATTTGCATATTTATGTCATTTAGAAGGGCTGGGAAGACTTCCCCAACAATGTCTTTGAATACTCTTCCTAGCCTTTTTCTCTTCTCTTCCCTTGTAGAATACCAATGATTCTTATATTTGTGCGCTTCATGTTGTCCATCACTTCCCTGCGATCCATTTCAAATTATTCAATTTTTTCACCTCTTATTCTTTTGTGCTTTCACATTCCATCATCCTGTCCTCGAGTTTGCAAATTCATTCCTCTACCTCTTCAAATATGCTGTTATAGGTCTCAAGAATATTTTTAACTTGAACAACAGTATGTTTTATTTCCATAAGACCCACTATTTTTTTATTTACTCTTGCAAATTCTTTTCTTTATGCTCTTCTAGGGTTTTCTTCATTTCCTTTATATCCTTAGCCATGACACTGATGTTTGCATGTACTTCTTTGATTAACTGCTTCAAGTTCTGTGTCTCCTCTGGCCTTTTAATTTGGACATTTGGGTTATCCATATCTTGTGGTTTGTTCACATGCTTTATAATTTTCTGCTGTTTTTGTCCTCTTGGCATTTGCTTATCTTGATAGGGCTCTTTTGGGATATGCAGGGTTATTTGAACATTTATCTATAATTTGGCAGAGCTACAGCCTGGTGGAGTGAACTTTCCCTGACCTACCAGCAGATGGTGCTCCTGAGCCACCACTTACCATCAAGACAGTTCCCCCCAACTACGTCTATGCACTGAGTAGGAGTCCAAACAATGTGGAAGTCCAATCAGTGTACCAATTTCCTGTGTGCATTGGGGACTGTCAGCCCTGTGGGGGCGTGGACTGAGCAGTTTGGCAGGAAGTCCGCTGCAGGACATGGTGGTCACGGCCATTCCTGAGGCTGCAGGTGGAGTACTCTGAGGCTGCAGGGATGCACATCTTACCTTCCAGCTCAAATGCCCCATACTCCTTTGTTTGCTGGGCATCCATGAGTTCCTGGTACTGGGGGAGATCTCCTGGCACCTCCATGCAACACCCCTGCCTCTAGGCTGTGCATACTGTGGGCTTCCATGGAGGTACAGTGGACACCGTCACAAGTCCACCAAACCCCAAATTCCCTCAAGGAAGCTCTCGGCTGCAGTGCTGTGAAGGGTTATCTCCCAGCCAACTGCAAAGATTGCTGCAAGGAGCATGGAAAGCTGCCCCTCTCCGCACCTGTCTGCCTGCTCCAACCACCAGTCCCTGGCAAGGGAGCATCTTGGCCATGGGTCTGTGAAGGGTTATCACCCAAGCCACGTGCCGAGGGCAGTGCCCAGGTCGTGGAAGGCTGCTCCCCTCCACGATTGCCAGCTGGCTCCAATGCCTGTTCCCTGGCAGTGTTCGGGGCTGAACACTCACCAGTCTTAAACACAGTCTCTCTGTTTCTCCAAGTATACACTCACTATGGCTATAGAAGTCTCTGCCCAGCTGGTGGAACCCTGGACCTGCTATTCAGGGGCGCTTTCCATCCTTTTGTAGTGTTTTTCACAGAGGACAATTTTGTTCTGTCTCTCCTAGTCCTCCATCTTCCTGGAACAGAGCTAAACTGGCTTGTATATAGGGAATTTATTAGGTCACAAACTTTCTGTTCTAAGGCCACAAAAGTGTCCAAACTAAGGCATCAACAAGAGGATACCTTCACTGAAGAAAGGCTGATGGCATCTGGAACACCTGAGAAGGCATATAGCTGGCACCTGCTGGTCTTTTACTCCTGGGTCAGGTTTCAAAACGGCTTTCTCCAAACTTTCTCTGGGCTTCTGTCTCTCTTAGCAGCTCTCTCTCAGCTCCAGTGCATTCTTCCTTGTTCTCCCTGGGTGTTTCTCTCTAAGCTTCTGGGGGTCCTTTCTTAGCTTCTCTGGGGCAAACTCTGGGCATAATCTATTAGTTTAGCATCTCGAAAATCTTTCTGTCTGCATCTCCAAGCATCTTGGTTTGTGTTGGTTCTTAGCTTCTCTCGGGGGCAAACTCTGGTTTACGTATCTTAGCTTCTCTCCAAAATGTCTCTCTCAGCATTTCTGAGCTCCTTCTCCATGAGCTCTTTTAAATGATTCTAGTAAACTAACCAAGACCCACCTTAAATGGGCAGCCTCATACCAACATGGAAATGATTTAATCAAAGGTTCCACCCACAAATGGGTGTGTCACAACTCCATGGAAACAACCTAATCAAAAGGTCCTACCACACAAGATTGGAATAAAAGATCATGGCTCTTTTGGGGTTCATAATAGGTTCAAACCAGCACAAACCTCTACCCAGTTTGAGCAAAAGAGAAAGAAGAAACAAATTACTAATATCAGAAATGAAAGAAATAATGTTACTACAGATCGAAAACAAGCATTAAGAGAATAATAAGGGCATATTACAAACAACTTAATGCCAATAAACTTGACAACCTGGATGAAACAGATGACTTTCTTGAAAGACAAAATTTTTTTAAATTTACTCAGGAAGAAACAGAAAATCCGAAAAGTCCCATATGTATTTAAGAAACTAAATTCATAATTAAAAACTCTAAGCCCAGATTACTTCACTTGTGAGTTCTATCAAGTGCTGAAGGAAGAAATAACAACTGTACACAAACTTTTTCAGAAAACAGAGGAAAAAGGAAATACTTTCACCTCATTTTATGAAGCCAGCATAAACTTTATCAAAATCTATCAAAGATATTACAAGAAAATTACAGACCAATATCCCTTATGAACATAGATGCAAATTGGTAAAGATTTTGTTAAAAGGATACAAAAGTACTAACTATAGAGAAGGGAAAAAATACAGACACATATGTGTGTCTGTATATACAGAATTTGTGTTCATCATTAAAAGAGTGAAGAAGCAGGCCACAGAATGGGAGAAGAAATTTGTAGAACATGAAGAACTCATATACAGTATAAAATAATTCCTGCAAATATGTAAGAAAACAACAAACAACCCAATGGAAAAAAATAAGCATATGAGTAGACACTTAACTTCATTAACAATTTGGGAAATGAAAATTTAAACCTCAATATAATACCACTACACACCTCCAAAATGGCTAAAATGAGAGACAATAACAAGTGTTGCTGAGGATGCAGACCAACAAGAATTCTCATATATTGCTGATAGAAATGAAAACTGGTACAACCACTTTAGAAAACTGTTTTACTTTGTCCTAAAAATAAATATATGTAAACTCAATAATTTGACTCCTAGGTAGGTACTGACAGAAATGTGTATATATAATATTCATCAAAAGGCACATGCATGGCAGCACTATTTGAAATAAACAAAATTGGAAATAAACCTAAAGTTCACCATCAGAAGAATGGAAAAATTGTAGTATAATCATAGAAAATCACAAATACATACAAAAATCACACAAACTTTATAATTCCATTATACAAAATACAAAAACAGGCAAAACTAATGTATATTAGAAGTCAGGTTAGCAGGTGGTAGGTAGTCTCTAGAATGTGGCCAAGAGAAGTATCTGAGGTACTAGCAATGTTCTTTTTTTGACCTGTGTATTGGCTATATAGCAGTGTTCACACTTCGTGAAAATTTACGAAGCTCTAAAGATTTTTCACTTTTCTAGTATGTCTGTTACACTTCAAACAAAAGTTTACTTTAAGAAAACACAACGGGGGAGGAGCTAAGATGGCAGCATAGAGAGGAGTGGAAGACTGTTAGTCCTGCCCTGGAACAATTCATAAATGACCAAAAAACTAGTAAATAACCTGGAATAACTGCGGGAGACAAACGTGATTTTCCACTCATCATCCACCAACCTGAATTGGGAGGAATGCCCAAGATGGCAGCATAAAATCTGTAAGTAAAAACTGCGGCCCCACGCCGAGAGCCGAGAGCCAAGAGCCCCTTCCTCACGGAAGCCCGCGGTGCTAGAGAGCAGAACTCCCCAAACAAGCTAGTGTACCTCAGCCCAGCTCCAACTGGGGTTTTAATGTTAACTGCTCAATACAGACTGTGAATCTCCAACAAGCAGACAGAGGCTTTTGGTGACAACTGACCTTGGGAGAGTCAGGGGACAAATCTGTCTCAGGATGGGGAGCCCAGAGGATGGAGTGCTATCTCCGGCTGATGGGTGAATCTGGGAGCTTTCTGTCCCTTTCTCTCTCTATGGAGAAAGTCTCAGCCATTTTCAGCCCGCAGTGCTTTGCAGAATAAAAAGCATCAGCCATTTTAAAATTGCAGCACTTTAACCAGCAGAGTCAGAGAAACAAAGAACTTATTGATAAGCAGATGACCTCTCTGGAGGGGGCATAGCTTCCCAAGAGGAAAGGGAGGGACCCAGCTCTACTGCTTGCCTTACCATAACCAGACCCCAAAGCCTGGGGGAGGAGAGCCACAGGCCACATCCCCTTACACCAGCCGGTGAAAGGCTGACAGGTGCACCTTCCAGGCAGAAAAGCACAGGGTGTGTCAATCCTCTAAGAAAAACCATCAGGGAAACTGGATACTGAATATTTCCTCCTTCTGTGACCTGAGCCTGTTCTCGTCTGGGAAAACCTGATTGGGGTGGCCTAGGAGGTCAGATGCCTAGACAACAGAAAACTACAACCTACACTAAGAAAAACGAACTTATGGCCCAGTCAAAGGAACAAACATACCCTTCAACTGAGATATAGGAATTTAAACAACTAATGCTAAATCAATTCAAAAAGTTTAGAGAAGATTTGGCAAAAGAGATAAAGGCTATAAAGAAAACATTGGCATATGTAAGGCAGAAACTGAAAGTTCAAAAAAACAACTATCAGAATGCATGGAAATGAAAGGCACAACACAAGAGATGAAAGACACAATGGAAACATACAACAGCAGATCTCAAGAGGCAGAAGAAAACACTCAGGAACTGGAGAACAAAACACCTGAAAGCCTAACACAAAGGAGCAGATGGAGAAAAGAATGAAAACATGTAAGCAACGTCTCCGGGAACTCAAGGATGAAACAAAGAACAAGAATGTACGTATCACTGGTGTCCCAGAAAGAGAAGAGAAGGGAAGAGGGGCAGAGGCAATAATAGAGGAAATAATCAATGAAAATTTCCCATCTCTTATGAAAGACATAAAATTACAGACCCAAGAAGCACAGCATACTCCAAACAGAATAGATGTGAATAGGCCTATGCCAAGACACTTAATAATCAGATTATCTAACGTCAAAGACAAAGAGAGAATCCTAAAAGCAGCAAGAGAAAAGCAATCCGTCACATACAAAAGAAGCTTAATAAGACTATGTGTGGATCTCTCAGCAGAATCCATGGAGGCAAGAAGGAAGTGGTGTGATATATTTAAGAAACTGAAAGAGAAAAACCACCAACCAAGAATCCTATATCCAGCAAAGCTGTCCTTCAAATATGAGGGAGAGCTCAAAATATTTTCCAACAAACAGACAACAAGAGACTTTGTGAACAAGACACCCACCCTACAGGAAATACTAAAGGGAACACTACAGAGTGATAGGAGAAGATAGGAGCGAGAGGTTTGGAACACAATTTGGGAGATGGTAGCACAGCAAAGTAAGTACACTGAACAAAGATAACTATGAATCCGGTTGAGAGAGGAAGGTTGGGAGCATGTGAGACACTAGAAGAAAGGAGGAAAGATAAAGACTGGGACTGCGTAACTCAGTGAAATATGGAGTGTTCAACAATTGTGATAAAATGTAGAAATATGTTCTTTTACAAAGGAGAACAAGTCAACCTTGCAAGGTGTTAAAAATGGGGAGGCATTGGGGGAGGGATACGATCAACTAAACCAGAGACTGTAACTAACAGAACCATTGTATTATGTTTCCTTTATTGTAACAAAGGCGATATACCAAGGTAAATGCAGATAAGAGGGGGGATAGGGGAGGCGTGTTAGATACTTGACATTGGTGGTGGTGTCTGACTCTTTACTCTACTTTGATTTAACGTTATTTTTGCTTTTGCTGCTTCCTAGTGTCATTTTTTTTTCTCTTTCTTTTTTCTTTTTCTTTTGCCTCTCTGTGGGAAACTGAGTCTTCCATGTTGCCTGAGGCATATCTAGGGTGGTGACTTGGAATGCTGAGCTGCAGGCCTGCATAGAATGCCATGCAGGCCCGCCCTGTAAAGAGGTGTGTCTTGTGACTACCATTATCTTAAACCTAGATTGGATACACCTGATGGACTTTCCCCCACCTGAGCACCTTTAGCATATACACCTAATCTTCTGAAATAAATAGCTGGAGCAAGGCTGCACTGTCGTCCACTTAGCACGAGACACAAGTGGGCCCCCTGCTCCCTTAATTCTTAGCTTTGTGTCCGTGTCTCATTCCTGCATCGCCCTGTCAGCAATACCTCTCTACCTTCTTTGACTCTCCCTCCTGCCTTGTGGAAGAAATGTAGATGCCCTTATATAGATAGTGAAGGTGGTGAACACATAAATATGTGATCATACAGAGAACCATCAATTGTTTACTTAGAATGGAATGTATGGCATGTGAACAAAACCATCTAAAAAAAAAATGGGTTGATGAAGAAGCCTTGAGGGCAATATACTGAGTGAAATAAGCCAGACACATACGGACAAATATTGCTGGGTCTCACTGATAGGAACTAATTATAATATGTAAATTCATAGACATGAAATATAAGGTACCAAGATACAGGACGAGGCTAAAGAATGGGGAGTGGTTGCTTAGTATGAGCAGAATGTTCAACTAGGATGATCTTAAATGTTTGGAAATGAACAGAGGTGTTGGTAGCAAGACGTGAGAATAACTAACAGTGCCGAATGGTGCGTGAATGAGGTGGAAAGGGGAAGCTCAGAGTCATATATGTCACCAGAAGGAAAGTTGGAGGTCAAAAGATGGGAATGTATAAAACTGAATCCTATGGTGGGCAATGTCCATGATTAACTGTACAAATATGAGAAATCTCTTCCATGAACCAGAACAAATGTATGACAATACAATTAGAAGGTAATAATAGAGGGGCATATAGGAGAAAAAATATATACATATTGCGAACTATATAGTAAAGTTAGTAGTATTTCAACGTTCTTTCATAAACAGTAACAAATGTACTATACCAATACTACAAGTCAACAATTGAGAGGGGTTAGTTAGGGATATGAGAGGATTCGAGTTTCCTTTCCTTTCCTTTTTTTTTTTTCTTTTTTCGTCTTTTGCTTTTTTTCTTGTCTGGAGTAATGAAAAGGCTCTAAAAATTGAACAAAAATTAAGTGTGGTGATGGATGCACAGCTGTATAAGGATACCAGGGGCAACTGATTGTACACTTTGAATCTTTGGATAATTGTATGGTATGTGAACAATCTCAATAAAACTTAAAAAAAAAAAAGATGTGATGACGGATATGAACCAACCATCAGTAGAAGAAACTTGCTGAAGGCTATAGTTTCTACATAACCAAATCCAATCAATGTGTCTATGGTGGTAACAACTGATGTGAAAGGGAACTACAAGCTGCTCTGTTAAGCTGCTCTGTTGCTCAGTTTTATAACTGTTTTTAGAGAGAATATGCAAATAGAAGGGAATAGAAATCAAGGAGGTCAGAAAACAAAGGAGCAAATAATAGGCAAAAATTTGGCAGGGCTTACTCTTCTGGAGAGTCAATGAATCTGGCAGCATCTAGTCCATAGGAGAAAAAAAAAAAAGAAAACACAATGGGGGATGTGACAGTTTGAAACTGTTATGACTCCACAAAAGCCTTGTTCTTTAATGCAATCTTGTGGGAACAGATATATTAGTCTTTTGATTAGGGTGGAACCTTTTGATCAAGTGTCTCCGTGGAGATGTGACTCACCCAACTGTGAGTGAGATCATTAATTAAATTATTTCCATGGAAGTGTGGACCCCACCCATTCAGGGTGGTTCTTGAATAGTTCACTGGAGTACTTCAGAGAGCTCAAGAGCTGACACAGATACTTGGAGACACTGGGACATGCAGACAGAAGGACATATGGAGATGCTGGGTTAAAAGAAGCTGAGAGAGACATTTTGGAGAGAAGCTAAGATACATAATCCAGAGTTTGCCCTGGGAGAATAAGCCAAGATGCAAAAGAGCTAAGAGATGGAGCCCACAGTTTGCCCCAGAGAAGCTAAGAGAGGACTCCCAGACTCTTAAAGAGAAACGCTCCAGGAGAACCAAGCAGAGAGCTAAGAGAAGCTAAGAGAGACAGAATCCCAGAGGCATTTTGGAGAAAACCTATCTGAAACACAACCCGGGAGCAAAGGACCAGCAGATGCCAGTCACATGATTTCCCAGCTGACAGATGTTCCAGACACCATTGGCCTTTCTTTAGTGAAGGTATCCTCTTGGTTGATGCATTAGTTTGGACATTTTTATGGCCTTAGAACTGTAAATCTGTAACCTAATAAATCCCCTTTATAAAAGCCAACCCATTTACAGTATTTTGCATAATGGCAGCTTTAGTATACCAGAATAGGGGCAATGTCATCAACATGGCAATGTAAACAGCAACTGAAAACTTCCCCTCAGATATTCAGCAAAAAAGGTGGATAATCCTGATGTATTTGGAACTATGGAGGAGCGTATGGACAGGAGAAGAACCCTACAAATGCCTAATTGAAGAAGAGAGAAATCAGGTAGGGGAATTCCATTCCAGGCCTGCTGGTCTTTTCCCCTCCTCCCCACTCAGCATCATGCAGCATGGAAGGAACACAGAACCAGCAGTTGGGATTCCTCTCACCTTCCATGGGGGACAAAGACTATTAAATCGTTCACAGCAGTGAGACAGATACCCATTGTTTGGAGATCAAGGAGATAGGGTAGGACATTTCAAGAACTAGATCAGTGAGGGACAAAGAGTCTGAGAAAACATGGGCAGAGACTGATGCCACCCCTGGGTCTGAAAGCCCAATGGGAACATAGTAGCTGGGGGCCCAATTCTTGCCTGGGGGACAGCTGAAATCCATGGCAGCTGGGGGAATCCTGTTCCACAAGGAGAATGGGGGACACAGTCCCACACTGAGTCAAACTTTTCCCAGCAAAGTGAGGGCGCAGGAACCCATAAGCTTCAGCCGTAACCTGTCAGACGAGGACTCCTGGAGGTAATTCAGTCCTGCCCAGCCAGACTCAGCTGGGCTCCAAGAGGTAATTCAGCCCTGCCCAGACAGACTCAGCATGGCTCCAAGAGATAATTCAGCCCTGCCCAGCAGACTCAACCAGGATCCAAGAGGTAATTCAGCTTGCCTAGTCAGACACTGCTCCAGATCCAGAAGGTAAACACCTTCTGAGGACAATTAAGTCTCCGAACAGCACCATCTGCTGGGAATATTAGGAATTTTCAGAATCTCTTCAGACCTTATTCCAGGCCCACTGGGGCTGGTCTACACCCCCTGCATGGGAACACAGTCCAGTTTAAGTTGAGAAATACAGATGACCCAACGGTTAAAGCAGTGCTCCAAAACAAACCCAGGACTTGCTGGCTGGTGAAAACCACAGCACCACTGGGAGCCAGCAGACATGTTTTACCCACACATAGAGAACTTGCTGTGGTGTCCAGTGCCTATCTCCCCAGAGGCAGGCTGCTGTGGGTACCTGGTTTTGGGAGGAGAGTGGGTGACAGCTAATCTGACAACTGGCCAATAAGAGAGACATATAGACAGGGCAAGAACCAGAATAACAAGAGCTAAAAAATTCTGATCAGTTATAAACAGAAGCTATGTTAAAGGTCTACAGTAAGTTGAACTGAATGCCAAAGAACAGATAGAGAACAAAGCCAACCAACAAGAAAACCCAAAGTTAAAGAGTGAAAACTACCTCTAGAATAAACTAATCAAGGAAACCAGATGCCCAGACATCAATAAAAAATTATGAGTCACACTAGGAAAAGCAAAGATATGGCCCAAAGGAAAAAAAGTAACACTTCCAACAAGATACAAGAGTGGAAAGAACTAATTAAAGATGCTCGAACAAACATGCTAAACCAATTAAAAAAACCAAACCAATGTGCTGAGGGAAGATTTGGCAAAAGAGATGAAGGATATAATGAAGACACTAAGAGAAACTAAGGAAGAACTTGAAAGTTTGAAGAAAAAATGGCAGAACTTACAGGAATGAAAGGCAAAATGGAAGAGATAAAAGCACAATGGAGAGGAGAAACCAAGATGGCGGCTAGGTGAGACAGGTCTAAGGAACACCTCCGTGGAAAACACTAGAAAAGGACCACAGAGTGACCCAGAATACTGGTTACAGCGATGTGCCAGCTGCACGAAATCTGCTAGTTCCTAGGGGCTGTATACTTGGTGAAACTGGGAGTCTGCATTCTGAAACGAGTGAGTAAGCTGCCTGGAAGTCCCGCAGCTGTGCGGTGATCTGGGGAAGCCAGGGTTTGGCGTCTGGAGACCAACGGGTCTTTTAATTAAAAAAAAAAAAAAAAAAAAAAAAGGGAAAAATCCAGGTGCGGCTGCAGGTGCGATCGTGGGAACCACTCAGTAAAACATAGCAAGAGGGGGCTGGACCGGCCTTGCGGTGTCTGGCCTGCAGGATAGCCCGAGGCAGATATCCTGGGGGCTGGGGGAACGGAGGGAAGAGCCAGAAGCGGAATGAAATCCTGCAGCTAGCAGCTCGCTCCCGGGAGGGATGGATTAACTCCTGCCTGGGGCCATGCCCACAGCCCAGAGCCCGCCAGTTGTCCCGGAGCTGTGAAGAAGGAACTGTGCAACGAGGGGAGTGTGGAAATGCCCCGTTCGGCCATTTTCGCATCAGGCTGAAAGCGAGCCGGCTCGGCCCTCTGGCCTGGGGCTTCCCTTGAGGGACAGCGCGCACTGGTGATGTAGCATGGCATTCCCTCAGAAGAGGTCCTGAAGGATAGCAGCTGGGTGGGGGGACCCGCTCGGAGATCCCAGGGACACTATGCCAAGTCCGGTGATTTGTGGGACAGTGAGAGAGAGGGGCTGGGGCTGAAATGAAATGAAGGCTGGGACTCTTGCGGTGGCCTTGAATCTCCGGGAACCGGGGGAATTTGAATATTGAGGCTGTCCTTCCTCCCTGGGCACCCGTACAAGCACCCCGCATTCAGGGCAGACAGCTCCAGCAACACATCCAGGCTGAGTTCTCTGGCTGGACCCCACAAGAATCATTTCCCCACACACCACGGGGACAAGGCAGAGAACTGACTTGAGAGGTATAGGTGACTCACAGACGCCATCTGCTGGTTAGTTAGAGAAAGTGTACGTCACCAAACAGTGTTTCTGAAAAATTAGATAGGTTTTTTTTTTTTACAAATTAAAAGAACCCTGTCGAGCAGAGCAAATGCCAAGAGACCAAAACAACAGAAAATCTCAATGCATATGATAAAACTAGATGATATGGAGAATCCAACTCCAAACACACAAATCAAGTTATCAGAAGAAACAAAGTTCCTCACAGAATTAGTCAAAGAAATACAATCGAGGAACAAAAATATGGCAAAGGATTTAAAGGACATCAAGAAGACCATGGCCCAAGATATAAGCAACATAAAGAAGACCCTAGAAAAGCATAAAGAAGACATTGCAAGAGTAAATAAAAAGATAGAAGATCTTATGGAAATAAAAGAAACTTTTGGCCAAATTAAAAGGCTCTGGATATTCACAATACAAGACTAGAGGAAGCTGAACAACAACACCTCACTGTCCTAGAAGTCCACAGAACAGAAAATGAAAGAACAAAAGAAAGAATGGAGAAAAAAATCGAAAAAATTGAAAAGGATCTCAGGGAAACAATAGATAATATAAAACGTCCAAACTTAAGACTCATTGGTGTCCCAGAAGGGGAAGAGAAAGGTAAAGGTCTAGAAAGAGTATTCAAAGAAATTGTTGGGGAAAACTTCCCCAACCTTATACACAATATAAATACACAAAGCGTAAATGCCCAGCGAACTCCAAATAGAATAAACCCAAATAAAACCACTCCGAGACATATTCTGATCAAACTCTCAAATACTGAAGAGAAGGAGCAAGCTCTGAAAGCAGCAAGAGAAAAGCAATTCACCACATACAAAGGAAACAACATAAGACTAAGTTGTGACTACTCAGTGGCCACCATGGAGGCTAGAGGGCAGTGGCATGACATATTTAAAATTCTGAGAGAGAAAAATTTCCAACCAAGAATACTTTATCCAGCAAAACACTCCTTCAAATTTGAGGGAGAGCTTAAATTTTTCACAAACAAATCCTGAGAGACTTTGCCAATAAAAGACCTGCCCTACTTCAGATTCTAAAGGGAGCCCTACCAACAGAGAAACAACAGAAAGGAGAAAGAGATATAGAGAATTTTAACAGAAATATATAGTACCTTACATCCCAAAGCACCAGGACACTCATTTTTCTCTAGTAATCATGGCTCTTTCTCCAGCAGGGACCATAAGCTGGGACATAAAACAAGCCTCAAGAAATTTAAAAAACAAAATTGAATATACTCAAAACACATTCTCCAACCACAATGGAATACAAATAGAAGTCAATAATTTTTGAACTGTAATTCCACTATTTACTTCCTACATGATATAAATTACACAAACCCTAATGACAAATCAGTGGTTTTGAACTCAATGTAAAATATGTAATTTTAGACAACTATATAAAGGTGGGGGAATGGAGGAGTATAGGAACATAGTTTATGTGTCCTATTGAAGTGAAGGTGGTATCAAAGAAAAACAAGATTGATATGGATTTAAGAGGTTAATTTTAAGCCCCACAGCAAACACAAAGAAATTATCAGAGAATATAACCATAGAGATGAAATGTAGAGTTTGGGTTTAGAGAAATGGGGGAAGGGGCAATGGGGAGTTAAGAAATGAGGGTGGAGTTGCTGTTTGAGGTGAAGGGAAATTTCTAGTAATGGATGGTGGGAAAGAGCATTACAACATTCTGAAGGCGATTAATCCCACTAATGGAAGGCTAGGGAGGGGGTGGAATGGGAAGATTTAGGCTGTATATAGGTTCCCACAACTAAAAAAAAAAAAAAAAAAAAAAAAAGACAGCCTAAATAGATGATTGAATGCCAAGGATGAACTTGGATGGAATTAGAGGATAGAGGACAGGTGGCTCCAAGGGACACAGTTGAGACATAAGGTAAAGGAAATATAGAATGTAAGCTTTGTATCATTGTTGAACCTGTTGTACTTCTTAGCTGTGCTTAATGGGATTGTATAAAAGAATGTTCTTGTTCATGGGAAGTGTATACGTGAATTATAGTGTATGTTCAAGGATGTGTGCAGCTAGCTCTCAGATGTTCAGAAGACAGAGCAATAGATGATGCATGATAGGGAGGGAAGGAAAGAAATAGCGATGTGACAGCATGTTAAGGTTGGTGGGTTGAGCTATCGGGGGAGGGGGGTCAGGGTATGATGGAATTCTTTGTATGGGGTTAGTATTGTTTTTGCTACTGTTCCTATAACTTTGAATTTATTTCAAAATAAAATTAAAAAAAAAAAAACACAATGGAGACTTAAACAGCAAATATGAAGAGGGAGAAGAAAGAATTAGTGACCAACTGTCTGAAATCCTAGACACAAAGGAACAGATAGGAAAATGAATGGAAAAATATGAACAGGTCTCAGGGAACTGAATGACAACATGAAGCACACGAATATACATGGGTGTCCCTGAAGGAGAAGAGAAGGGAAAAAGGGCAGAAAGAATGGAGGAAATAACCACAGAAAATTTCCCATCTCTTATGAATGACATAAAATTACAGATTCAAGAAGCACAGAATACCCCAAACAGAAAAGACCTGAAGTGACCTTCTCCAAGACACTTACTAATCAGATTGTCAAATGTGAAAGACAAAGAACGGATTCTGAAAGCAGCAAGAGGAAAGCGAGCCATCACATACAACGGAAACTCGATAAGACTATCTGTGGATTTCCAGCAGAAACCATGGAGGTGAGAAGACAACGGTATGACATATTTAAGATACTGAAAGAGAAAAGCTGCCAACCAAGATTTTATATCCAGCAAAAGTGTCCTTCAAAAATGAGGGAGATAACTACTTTACTTCCAACATGTTCCTACTCTACCCCAAGAAAGTTACCTAATATAGCAACATTTCTGTTTATGGATGGATGAGTAGAAAAATAGGGGAAGGAAACAAACAGACAAAGGTACCCAGTGTTCTTTTTTACTTTAATTGCTCTTTTTCACTTTAATTATTATTCTTGTTATTTTTGTGTGTGCTAATGAAGGTGTCAGGGATTGATTTAGGTGATGAATGTACAACTATATAATGGTACTGTGAACAATCGAATGTACGATTTGTTTTGTATGACTATGTGGTATGTGAATGTATCTCAATAAAATGAAGATTTAAAAAAAAAAAAAAACTAAATAGACACCCTCACAATGCTGCATCTCAACTGGAACCCAAATAGTATCAGAAAGTCACCAACTGGAATCACATTACTCCAAACTTCCCAAAACAAATGAGTGGTTGTAATTTTTTCTTATCTTTAGTGTACTGAGGAACACACTTCCAAGTTGACTACCTTCCCCCAGGATATGATTCAAGAGACAATCAAATATTAGGCTTTATCCTCTAACATTCTAGGGATTTAACATCATTTGTCTACAAAAGAACTGCCCCTAAAGAAAAAACAAGGGCCCAAGTATTCTGTATTGTCCCGCTCAGAACCTATAGTAAAATAATATTGAGAGAGACAAAAGAATGCTGGCTACGGTGATCAAAGTTAAGAGCCAAGATTTCGCTTCTCAACTATTGTTCATACGATAAGAATTCTTTTCATGAATTGGATGATATCTTTTCCATCAATAACACTTCCACCATACACCCTGTATTTTTTTAAGAATATTATTTTATTTTGTAGATATTTGCCTAAAAACTTAGGTACTGTTTTCTTTTTGTTGTTGTTACAGTGGAGAGAAGATGAACAAGATATTTCTACCTACTTCATTAAAACAGTGAAATTGTTGCATTAAAAAAAAAAAAAAAAAAAAAAAAAGAGGGAGAAGGTGAACTCACTGCCCTTCCCCCTACATGGGAGCTGCAGGATATAACTTCTGGGGATGAATCTGGACCTGGCATCATGGGCTTCAGAACATCTTCTTGAACAAAAGGGGGATGTGAAATGAAATGAAATAAAGTTTCACTGGCTGAGAGATTTCAAGTGGAGTAGAGAGGTCACTCTGGTGGACATTCTTACACACTATATAGATAACCCTTTTTAGGTTTTAATGTATTGGGATAGCTAGAAGTAAATACTTGGAAGTATAAAACTTCAACCCAGTAGCCCTGACTCTTGAAAAGACAATTGTATAGCAATGTAACTTATATGGGGTAACAGTGTGATTGTGAAAACCTTGTGGATTGCACTCCCTTTATCCAGTGCATGGATGGATAAGTAGAAAAATGGGGACAAAAACTAAATGAAAAATAGGGTGGGATGGGGTGGGAGGTGATTTGGGTGTTCTTTTTTCTTTTAATTTTTATTCTTATTCTTTCTGGTGTAAGGAAAATGTTAAAAAATAGATTAGGGTGATAAATGCATAACTGTTTGATGGTACTATGAACAGCTGATTGTACACCACGGATGATTGTATCGCATGTCACTATATCTCAATAAAGTTGAATTTAATTTTTAAAAAAATGAGGGAGAGTTTAAAATATTTAAAGACAGACATACACCACGTTTGTGAATAAAAAGACCTGCTCTAAAAGAAATACTAAAGGGAGTACTACAGGCTGATAGCAAAAGACAAGAGAGAAAGTTTGGAGAAGAGTGTAGGAATGAAGACTATCAAGAATTAAATAAAGGACCTACCAGACAACATAATTCACTATTTGAAAACTACAACAATTAAAAGGTACTGCTACTGTACAATAGGCAAATCTATGAAACAAACAAAAATAAACAGAAAGTGACAGAGTAGATATAAGAAATTCCTTACTATGGTACAGATAACATTTCAATATAAATAAAAGCATTAAACCTGTAAGCTATAGGTTTATATGCAGAACCAATATTGTCTAAAGAGGCAGAAGGATTTTGGTCAATGCCACTAGTTCACTGATTCATTTCACCCCACTGAGCCTCAATGACTTTGCCTTTAAATTGATAGTTTTGAAATAGGGTCCTTTATATGACTTATAATCAAATTAATCCAAAAAAATGAGAATTTTAGACAGGAAGGGAATAGAAAAGATGAAAGCTAATTTTAAAGCTTGGAGCAGTATGCAAGATAATTAGATAAAAATGGTTATCAGATTTACATGACAGATGAGGCCAGTGGTTATCTGGGGGAAAAAGAAAGAAAAGAACTAAATGGTGGCATGATACCACAAACTCGATTATTGAATTGAGGGGTAAGCTTCCTTGGAGCTCTGGAGAAACAACCTGTAGCAAAAAAGACACCACCAATCATCTCATTTAGAACATCGTGGGCAAAGTATAGGTTGATGAAACCCAAATGTTGTGTAAAATATACAAACATTGATCATGTTATATAAAATCTATGTAATCTGAACCTGTGTAAATCAAAACCATATGCCTCAAGATCCACCCCTTTCTCTAGGGTCTATGGGAAAACTGAATATTATTTCAAAGTTTAAAACTGAATTCTATTAAATTATTGTCTTCAATTTCTTTTATTAATGCAATGCCAACAACGTATTTTATGTTTTTAGTGTTTTTCTATATTTCAAAGAAGCAGGCTAAATAAAAACTACTCAAAGTCCAATTTAGATAGAGGTGTACAAGGCAATATTTAACCAAGTTTTGAATAGATTACCTTGCAAACAGGAGATGCATTGACTTGCATTGTTTACTAACACGTTTCTTCTGGCTAGCTGGTAGTAGAAAGGGACTCTGATGAAACTATTTGAAAAGAACAAGGAAAATTAAAAGAAATGAATTTCTCATCTCATTAAATCATGTTTATCTTAAAGTATCAAATTAAACAAGGATATCAATAGAATTAGCCTTCAGTAATTGAATGAGAATCAAGTGGTGTTGAGATCAAAACACAGTTCATCCTTAATGATGCCACCCAAAGATAACTGTCAGTAATATTTTGATATATAACCTTCCAAACTTTCTTCTGTGGACAGAAATAAATACATGTGTATACCTAAACACATAGCTCTACATATAAACCCAATAATTCGTGTCTACATTATTGGATTGCATGTATTTTTATGCATGTATTCATGTATGTACTTTTAAATGGCTTTTTATTCAAGATCTGGATGACTTTAGTATATTTTAGGTTTTTGCTTATCTACATTTTCCAAATTTTCTGAAATCAATGTTTCAATCATTTAATAAAGACCATAAAATTAAGCAACATACAATCATGTTTTCCTAATATAATGCTAGGCCGTAACACAAAAAGTAAGTATGGCCAAATTGACAAGCTTATTTTTAAAAATTCACATGGAAATGCAAAAGACTTAGAATAGCCAATTTTGAAGAACAAAGTTGCAGGATTTACAGTAACTAAAACTATGTGGTATTAGCATAAACATAGACAAATATATTAATGGAATAGAACAGAGAGTCCAGAAATAGACCTATATATATTTGGTCATTAATTTTTGAGAAAGGTACAAAAGGGCATATGAGGGGGTCGACACTTCTATCCTTGCCAGGCTATAACATGGCACCTCTCCTTTTAACCAGGATAGTGTAAAAAAAGACCCAGGGGAAGCTGGGACAGCCCAGTAGTAACTGAGCACCCCCCCACCCAGAGCTGTCAGTAGAGAAAACATGAAGATCCTAGATTTCTATCCCCACTTGGTGATAACAAGGAGCCCCTTTTCCCTCTACCCTGGGGTAGTAAGAGAGGAGGTCTGGTGGAAAGCCAGGATTTTCATCAACTTCCAGTGGTAACAAGTCTCCCCGCCCCTGCCCGCACTGCCCCAGAGTCCTGTTATCAGAGACCATGTGAGAAGAGTAAGGAAGTGCCCCTCCCTGTTCCAGCCAGGGTGCTGTCAGCCTGAACTCCCAATCCCACCCATTAGCAATGAGGCACCTCTTCCCACCAGTGTATCAACAGAGGCTGAGTGGGGAACCTAAACTTCAATTCCCACCTGGCAGTAGACAGCACCTCCCCTTTCCCTACCAGCACAGTGTAAGAAGAGGTCTGCTAAAGCAGATTTAAATAAGACTGAGTTTCAGAGCCTAAAACCTAAAATGTCCATGATACAATAAAAAAAAATACACCATGCCAAGGTTCAGGAAAGTCTAAATTTCAATGAGAAAAAATAGTAACAGATGTCAACACCAAGATGACACAGGTGTTTCAATTATCCAACAAGGATTTTTACACAATCATAAAAATGCTTCAGTAAGAAATTACTAATATGCTTGAAATAAATGAGAAAAAAATAGAAAATCTCAAAATAAATAGAAGATTTAGAATGAAAAATAGAATAACATTAAAAACTCAATGGATGGGCTCAATAGCAGGATGGAGAGGATAAAGGACAGAATCAGTGAACTTGAAGACAGAGCAACAGAAATTACCAGCCTGTATAAGAGAGGAAAAAGACTGAAAAAAAGTAACAAGGGATCAGGGATTGGTGGGACTAAACAAATGGTCTAAGATTAATGCCACTGGAATCTCAGAATAAGAGGCAATAAGTATCTGCAGAAATACTGGCTGAAAATCTCCCAAACTTGGCAAAAGACATAAATCTACAAGATTCAAGAAGCTGAGTGAATCCCAAAAAGGAAAGACCCAAAGAAGTCCATACCAAGATACATTATAGTCAAATTTCTCAAAGCTAAACACAAAGAACAAAATCCTGAAAGCAGTGACAGAAATGACACCTTACCTGGCAGGTAAGAATTAAAATAAATGAAATTAAGTGTCTGACTCAAAATTAGAAAAGTGACAACAAAATAAACCAAGAAAAGTAGAAAGAGGGACTTACCAAAGACAAAAGCAAAAATTAATCTTTGAAACAACAAAATAGTAGAACTCAAAATTAAATCCAAAAGATGGTTCTTTTTAAAAAACAAATAAAATACAAAAATCATATGACCTAAACATAATGATGTAATCAAGTGGAGGAAAAGACAGGTTCCAAAATACACAGAACTAGACAACTGGGGAAATAACAACACAAACAGCAAAAATAATAACAACAACAACAACAACAATGGACACTTTGGTCAACTCTATGCAAACCAATTTGAAACTCTGGATGAAAAAGATAATTCTCTAAGGAAATGTAACTTAATAAAACTGCTAACAGAAGAAAGAAATCTAAGACCAGTATTCCTAGAAAAAATAAATTACTAATACTTCCACCAAAAAAGTCTCAGGTCTAGATGGTTTCACAGAAAAATTCTACTAAACCTTTAAAGAACAAATAACTCTAATTCTAATGCTAATAATTCACTTTTTCAGAGATTAGGAAAAGAAAGAAGACACCTACATTTTTCTTATGAGCTTATATTTATAACATTTTAATCAGTAACTAAAAAGACTGTACAAAAAGAAATGTCAAAGAAACCTTACATGAATAGCAATAGAAAATTAAAAGAAAAATAAATCATTTCTGAAGTTTATTCCAGAAATGCAAAATTAGAAGAGCTAGTAAAATAAGTCATCACATTAATACACCTAAGAAAAAAGAACCTATGATCATAGTCATACATGCTAAAAAGGCATTTTAGATTGTTTAACATTATTTTTCATTTATAAAGCTCAAACAACATAGCTCTCACAGCATAAACTTGCACCTTAACCTTAAAAAATAAATGTGAGCATCATTCTTAAAGGGAAAACAGTATTCAACATTTTATATGTATGTATGACATTCTACTATATTCTAGACATTGTTCTGGTATAGACAAAAATCCCTGCACTCAAAAAGCATACATTCTGGTAGGATGAACAATTAAATTAATAAGAAAAATGATACAGTATGTTATCTAGTGGTAAACACTAAGGAGAACAATTAAAGCAGGGAAGCTGGATATGAAATGTTGGGGTGGGAGTGAGGTAGATTTTAAATTTATACAGGGTTGCAAGGGAAAGCTTCACTGTGATGACGTTTTCAAAACTCTGACAGAGAAAAATTTCCAACCAAGAATACTTCATCCAGCAAAATTCTCCTTCAGATTTGAGGGAGAGCTTAAATTTTTCACAGACAAACAAATGCTGAGAGATTTTGCTAATAAAAGACCTGCCCTACTTCAGATACTAAAGGGAGCCCTATCAACAGAGAAACAAAGAAAGGAGAGAGAGATATAGAGAAATTTAACAGACATATATAGAACACTACATCCCAAATCACCGGGATACACATTCTTCTCTAGTGATCATGGAACTTTCTCCAGAATAGACCATAGGCTGGGACATAAAGCAAGCCTCAATTAATTTTTTTAAAAAATGAGATTATTCAAAGCACATTCTCTGACCACAATGAAATATAAATAGAAATCAATAATCAACACAGACAGAAAATTCACAAACACCTGGAGGTTAAAAATGAGGGGGAGATGAAAACATTCCCGGATAATCAAAAGCTGAAGGACTTCATCACCAGCAGAGGCTCTAGAAGGGCACGGCTAGGAAGAGGGACCTGCTCGGAAATCCCAGGGACCACATGCCAATACCAAGGTCTTGTGGGTCAGCAGCAGAGACGATCTGTAGCAAGACTGAAATGAAGGTTTAGACTCCTGCAACAGCCTTATATCTCCAGGAACACCTGGGAGGTTGGATTATTAAAGCTGCCCTGCCTCCTTAACCACTCAGACACATGGCCCACATTCAGGGTGGACAGCACCAACAACACACCCAAACTTGGTTCACCAATTGGACCCCACAAGAACCAGACCCCCACACACCACAAAGACAAAGTTGGGGAGAACTGTTTTGAGGGGAATAGGGGACTCGCAGATGCCATCTGCTGGTTAATTAAAGGAAGTGTACCACCAAGCTGTAGATCTGACAAACTAGAGATTGATGTTTGAATAATCCTTCATATCCTAAAAGAACCCTATCAAGTAAAGCAAATGCCAAGAGGCCAAAAACAACAGAAAATTTTAAAGCATACGAAAAAACCAGACGATATGGATAACCCAAACCCAAACACCCACATCAAAAGATCAGAGGAGACACAGTACTTGGAGCAATTAATCAAAGAACTAAAGATAAACAGGGAAAGCATGGCACACGATATAAAGGACATGAAGAAGAGCATGGCACAGGATATAAAGGACATGAAGAAGACCCTAGAAGAGCATAAAGAAGAAACTGCAAGAGTAAATAAAAAAATAGATGATCTTATGGAAATAAAAGAAACTGGTGACCAAATTAAAAAGATTCTGGATACTCATAGTACAAGCCTAGAGGAAGCTGAACAACACATCAGCTACCTCAAGAACCCCAGAACGGAAAATGAAAGAACAACAAAAGAAAGAATGGGGAAAAAAATCGAAAAGGACCTCAGGGATATGAGAGATGAAATAAAACATCCAAATATAAGACTCATTGGTGTCCCAGAAGGGGAAGAGAAGGGTAAAGGTCTAGAAAGAGTATTCAAAGAAATTGTTGGGGAAAACTTCCCTAACATTTTACACAATATGAATACACAAAGCATAAATGCCCAGCAAACTCTAAATAGAATAAATCCAAATAAACCCACTCCAAGACATATTCTGATCAGAATGTCAAATACTGAAGAGAAGGAGCAATTTCTGAAACCAGCAAGAGAAAAGAAATTCACCACATTCAAAGGAAACAATATAAGACTAAGCAGTGACTACTCAGCGGCTACCATGGAGGCGAGAATGCAGTGGCATGACATATTTAAAATTCTCAGAGAGAAAAATTTCCAACCAAGAATACTTTATCCAGCAAAATTCTCCTTCAAATTTGAGGGAGAGCTTAAATTTTTCACAGACAAACAAATGCTGAGAGATTTTGCTAATAAAATCCTGCCCTACTTCAGATACTAAAGGGAGCCCTACCGACAGAGAAACAAAGAAAGCAGAGAGAGATATAGAGAAATTTAGCAGACGTATATAGAACATTACATCCCAAATCACCAGGATACACATTCTTCCCTAGTGATCATGGTAGTTCTCCAGAATAGACCATAGGCTGGGACATAAAACAAGCCTCAATAAATTTTAAAAAAAATGAGATTATTCAAAGCACATTCTCTGACCACAATGGAATACAAATAGAAGTGAATAATCATCAGAGCCTTAGAAAATTCACAAACATCTGGAGGTTAAAAATGAGTGGGAGATGAAAATATTCCCAGATAATCAAAAGCTAAGTGACTTCATCACCAGTAGATCAGTCCTGTAAGAAATGCTAAAGGGAATTGTGCAGGCTGAAAGGAAGGGACACTAAACAATTGACTGAAACCACATGAAGAAATAAAGATTTCCAGTAAAGATCACATGGTAAATATAAATACCAATACTTCTGTATTTTTGATTTGTAACTCCACTATTTACTACCTACAGGATCTAAAATACATAAAGTGTAATGATGAATCAGTGGTTTTGGACTCAATGTAAAATATGTAATTTTTGACAAGAACTACATAAAGGTGGGGGAATGGAGGAGTATAGGAACATAGTTTATGTATCCTGTTGAAGTTAACTTGGTATCAAAGAAAACAAGATTGTTATAGACTTAAAATGTTAAATTTAAGCCCCACAGTAAACACAAAGAAAGTGTCAGAGAATATGATCATAGAGACGAAAAGTAGACTAAGGGTTATGAGAAGTGGGGGAAGGGGCAATGGGGAGTTAATAAGAAATGAGTGTAGGGTTTCTGTTTGGGGTGAAGGAAAATTTCTAGTAATGGATGGTGGGAAGGTGATGGCATTGTAACATTGTGAATGTGATTAATCCCACTAAATGGAATGTGTGGGAGGGGTTGGAATGGGAAGATTTATGCTGTATATATGTTTCCACAATTGAAAAAAGACAGTCTAAATAGATAATGACAATTAAATGCCATAGATGATCCTGGATGAGGTCTAAGAATAGAGGAGAAAAGGCTCAAAAGGACACAATTGGGACATAAGAAAGAAAATGAAATATAGAATGTAAGCTTTATATCAATGTTAAATTTCTTGAACTTCTTAACTACACTTAATGTGATTACATAAATGAATATTCTTGCTCATAGGAAATGTATATGTGAATTAAATTATTTGTTCAAGGATGTGTGCAACTTGCTCTCATATGTTCAGAAGGCAGAGTAATAGATGACGGATGATAGATAGGGAAGGAAAGAAAGAAATGGTAAAGTGACAAAATATTAAGGTTGGTAGATCGGGATATTGGTGGAGGGGGATTGGGTGTATGCTGGAGTTCTGTGTATGGGGTTTGTACTATTTTTGCAACTGTTCCTGTAAGTTTGAATTTATTTCAAAATAAAAATTAAAAAAAAAATCATCACAAAGACTATAAATTTAAATTCAAAAAATGACTTTTAAAGTTTTTAAAAGGGGAATTTGCAAAAAATTTAGAAAACACAGGAAAATACACATACAATGAAAAGCAATGATTAACACTTATTGCACTCTTTCCATTGCCAGACACACGCTAGTCACATTTAACTCTTACAATAACTCTTTGTAGATATATCATCATTATCCATGTCTGGCAGATGAGGAAATTAAGGTTCAAATAGCTTAAATTAAGCCATTGTCACAGGACCAGGAAGTAGTAGAGTTAGGATCTAAATACAGGCCCCATTTCAAAGCCATCCTCTCAAGTACTAAACTGCCTCCAGAATCTATCCAGAAATTTATCTAAAATTGGGATTTCATGGCATACATTATTTCATAACCTTTCTTTAGTTTACTTACCATGTAAATTTTGGCTTCTCATTAGTTATTCCTTCACAACACTATTTTTCCTGTTTAGATACTTGAGTTAATGTCACTAATATTTCATCTTTCTTTCTCCTTTGTTGATTTTTCTACTGATTTTATTTTCCTCATGCTATGTATAAGAACTGTTTATTAATAATATTAATGCTTTGTCTACCATGTGTTTATTTTCCCCAATTTGCCATTATCTTTTATTTTTATGACTTTTTAACTGTCTAAATATTTTTTCCCCTGAAAAATCTATCAGTAACTTCCTTTATGGTTTCTAACTCTGCTTGAAGGAATAGAAAGGCCCTCCTACAGAAATTAAATTCATTTGTATTTCTTCTCATTTTATATAATTTCTTTTTTATATTTAAACCCATCTAGAATTCATTTTAGAGGATGGTATAAAGTAGGATCTGAGTCTATTTTTCCCAAATAGTTTTTCAACTGTGTCAATCTTTTTTTTTTTTAATAATACCAATTCCTTGATAATTTGAAATGCTATCTTTACTTTCTACTAATTTCCTTTATGTTTTTGAATTTAAGTACTAGTATGTTCCAGTGAGCTGTCTAATTCTGTTACTTTTAATCTAAACCTAATTTTTATATAATAATTTCAAAAACTGATATTAATAACAACATGCTATGTGCCAGTTAAAATAGATAATATCATTCCTTTGCACAGTTTGAAATACGAACCTCTAACCTTGGTGCTATTTAATCTCAATTATCCTCAGTGATACTTAAAAATTACCCTTCTTACACATAAATTCTACTTACCTCAGAGAGACTGCTCATTTCAATAGCAGTTATCAAGTTATTGTTCATGAGTGTTTCTATTTCTATAAGCTTTTTATTCTGTAAATGTAAAATAAAGACCACTTTTAATCAATTGAGATTCAGACTTTATTATAATACCATAATGTGAAAAGACTTAGAAAACAATTTAGATCACACTGAGCTAGAAAGGTACTATACTATATAGGCCAAATAGCCAATCATAATACATATATTGAATGCTTTTGAGCTATGCATCATGAATATTCCTACAAACATTTTACTATCTTTGCATAATAAAATTTGACAAGTGAACATAGTTTGTCAGCCACAAGTACATTATTTTCCAATTTTAATTAATTTCTGCTCATTTTAGATTTAGAATCTATGGTTTACAGCCTAGGTAATTATTCGTTTTTAATGCCCTCTTGGTGGAAAGAGTTGGAACTTGGAAGGAAAAACAACTACTACAATTTTCATTCTATTTGACTTGTGATCAGCGAAATGCTAGGATTAGAGGGAACACAAATACTCTGGGAACTCTCCTCTTTTCAATTCACTAGAAGAATTATGCCCAGCATTAAAAAATGTGTTAATGCACCAACCTTTGCTTGTGATAAGCAATCAAAAGTTGGCCAAGGTAGTATACCGGTTCACAGAGCACAAAAGCACACATTTAAGAAACCTACTTAATTATCCCATTAGCAGTTTAATCTTTAACATAGATTTAAATGGTATACTGCCTTTCAATAATTTTTCACAATATCTGGAGGTCTGAGAAACTTTTTTTAGAGCTTCTATAACAATGTAGTTAAAAGATTTTGGTTATGCTTTAGAATTCAAGCACAATATAGCTTCCATACCAAATTATTTATCTTTAGGCGAAGAAACGTATTCTCAAAATTCAGCTTCTTCACTTCTTTTTGCAATAGCATCTTTTCAGTTGTGAGTCTTCGAGAATTCTCTTTCTCTCTACTAAGAGCCTGAGCTAATGCCCTGTTGTTGTGCTTTAAAGAAATTTTGAAAATAGAAGAATTATCTGTAAAAAGATTTTTAAAAGAGTTAATATTGATCTTACTTAATACCTTAATAAATTTTCGTATTCCTCAGTAAAACTATTTGGGACAAAACGTACTTCACTTTATATGTTTTAAATGAAGACTGGAAAAGAAGAGAATGAGTATGAAAACAGAGATAGAAATAAGAGGATTGTAGTATATACATGGTATTTTAGATAATTAGATCAGTTTCAAAAAAAAAATCTTGATACCTTTTGCTCTTTGACTAGGAGGTAGAATTCCACAGCTCTAATTAGAAGTGTACCATAGGAATTAGGGTAGCCAGTCAAGATCTTTGAAGTTTTAAAGCCAGTTTCTGTGGTTCCAGAACTGAACAAATTAGTTAATGCTCCATTTTTCAAAGTCCAGTTTCCAAAACCTTGAGTGAAAAGGGGCATACTTACTGTAAAGTTGGGCAGGTCATCTATCCTGCGGGATCTTCTACCTCTATCAAACTGATCATGTGGTAACTATTTCTAGGCATCTATCACAATCTAAATTTGACCTCATCACTTTAAAAGCACTATGTAAATATGATTTAAATCACTCCTGAAATGCTATTCTGTTGGTAGCAAAGACATTTGATTGTGACTTTCTTAGGAAATATAGTGTATTCCTTTGTTTCACTTAAAGAATAATTATTTTTTTCATAATTTTGATTTACATGCCACTATCCAATAATATATTCCATGGAATAAAAGTAGTGAATGTAAAATAAATTTTATAAAATTTAATATTTGTAAAATACTCAGGAAAAGTTAAAGCATCTGAAAAACAAAGCCAAAGAAAGTCTTTATCCTTGGCACAGAGAGAGGAGCTTCCAACAGCCATACTTGATAACAAATGGAAATAGACTAGAAACAGCTTAGCATTACCAGAAGTGAAAGGGTAATAATATCTCCTATTGCACTCATCAAACTCAGTGTTTTCTTTTCTAACAGTGAGTATACCAAGTCCTGCCATAGAAATAGCAGGAAATAGCCATTATAAGAAGTGAAATATACAACACATCCCTAGAGATCTGAGTAGGATCAACATCATAAATTGAAGACACATGGGTGGCTCAGCTGTTTCACAAGGCACACACAGTGATCTTTTACAGGAGCTAGATTAGCAGGAAATGTGACTACAAGGATACTTCCTCCCTCACTCCTTGGGTATGAACCACTGAGATAATTTTCAGTAGTAAAGTAATCAAGATTTATTTTGAGGAGTTTTCCTACTTCTTTTTTTTTTTGTGCCTTCTCATATCATAACTCCCAGAATCCATGACACCCCATCTCAAAAGTGCTTAGAGCCCTCCTGATGAACTCTGGCTATATATAATCATCTAAAACAGCACCCTTTCTGAGCCCACCACCTCTAGATTATCCATCTTCCCATTGCTACAGCATGCCAGAAGAACAAACTGTCACTCTTTTTAGCTCTTTTCCAGGGTAGGAGATAGCTGCCTTGGGCCATCTCAGCCTCACTGCCAAAAATTCAGCTTTCAGCCCTGAAGATTAATCATCATAACCACCTAATTACTAGGAGTTGAAGGGAACAGAAAGGATCAAATGGAAAAAGCTATCAATTAACAAAATAAATTGCCATTTTAGTCTCTACTTGATAAAAATAAGGAATCCAACATCATAATAGTTCTCCATGGAAAAATAAAAATGTGAGTATATTTCAAAACTAATGGCACTTACTTATTATTTTTGTTTTGATTTTTGAAGCAAGAGAAACATTCAACTTAGCAGTCTTTGAAATTCTTTTGTCTTTCACATGCTTCTTAATTCCTGGGGTAAAAAGTGAGCCACTTTCCATCACTGGGCACTCCATCACTGACGTACAAAAAAAAAAAAAAATCAGATTGTTAATTAAGAAAAGATAAAAGGGTAACTGATAAATAAGTTCTAAAAAGTAATGGTCATGGCTTAAACAATATGCTTTGTATAAAATTTGATAATATGAATGTAATCAAAAGTGGGTTAAAGTAGAATCCAAAAAGATAAATGACTTTTATTTTTTCATTCAAATTTATATTACATTTACGTTGCAGGCAGTGGGGACAGATGACATGATATGATCCCTGCTCTCATGGAATGCATAGTCCAATATAGGAACAGACACTGTTATGATACAATGTGAAAACTGTAACTTAGAGATATGTACAGAGTTTAATGCAAGTCCAGAAAACACATACCTAATGCTACTAGGGGTTGGTGGGAGGAAGCAGGCAGGAAATCTTGAACTCCGTCTATTGGTGTGTTAAGATTTATAGTCTATTAGACCTTATAGTCTAATAAGGGAAACAGGAAGATTACCTAAAGAAATGATTACTGTACAGTATGATAAGAACAATGGATATAATACACAATGTATAAGTGAAGTGATTAACTCTGCCAGGGCAGAAGAAAAGGGTCAGGAAAGGTTTCACTAAGAAGGTACAGTTGATTTTGAACCTCCATCCCCTCCCCAAGTCTCCCTGCCTCCATTTACAGGGATCTAGAGGAAACCCTGTTACCTGCTCCTGCCTAACTTCCAATACTCAGCCTTCTCACCACTACCTGTTTTGAGTCCACAGGACTAATCTCACAATGTTCTTTATCTCAATCACCACAAGAATCCCCAGATCCCCAGGTCACTCTCATCTCCGTCATTCTAATCTCCATCCAGCTCTGCATATCCCTCATTTGATCCCTGTGGTAAGTCAATGTCCATCATCAGTATATTTCTCTGGCCTCCTTACTACTCTTCCTCTTGCTCACTCAGCTCCAGTCACAATGACCTCTTCAGCATGCTTCTGCTACAGAATGTTTGTATTTCTTTTTTCCTTTTTATGGATTCTTCAAATAGCCACTAAGTCTGTTCAAATGTCACTTTTTTAGAGAGTCTCCCCACCCTATTTAAAATCACACACCTGCCCCCATTCTCCTCCCTGTCTTATTTTTCTTTACTGACTTATCAATGTCTAACGTACAATAATTTTCTTATTTGATTTCCTTATTGTCTGTCTTTTTCTATTAAAATGCAAGCTCCATGAAGGCATGGATTTTTATCAGTTTATTGGCTGCTAAATCCCTAGTGCCTTGCACATAGCAGCTACTGGATAAACATTTGTTGAAAAACTAAACGAATGGAAGAATTCATTCTTGCCCAATCTTGGAATGGGACTTCTCTGAAAGTGTGGAGCAGAAGACAGAAGATGTCAAGCAAATAATGGGAGGATGGTTTTAGAAGAAATTTCTGCAATGGGCAAGAAGTTGAACTAAGAATCTTTCAACACTAAGGCTCAATGCTGCTTCTAAAAGTTTTGCCAAAAAACAAAAACAAAAAAGCACCCTTAAAATCAAAGAGGATCGCTATTTACTCCGCAGTAATTTCATTAATAGAACATAGGCACACACAGAAACTCCATGCAAATAGTTGCATCTCACACCTGAAAGGAATCCTTAGAAATTTAGTCTATCTTCTAAAAACTCCAGTCAGGAAGAACAAATCTCATTTTACAAATTATGAAACCACAGCTGAATTGCCCTCCCCACTAAGCTAGCTCTTACCCAGTTCCCTAACTTAATAAATGGCACCATCAATCATCCACCCAAATGCTCATGCCCTCTCACCCCCCCAAATCAAGGTCCTGACTAGGCAGTACTTCAGAAACCACAGCCAGGCTCCTGAAACCCTCTTCCATTTTAGTAGGAAAAGATAGACAATAAGGAAATCAAATAATAAAATATAATTTTATTGTGATTTATCATATAGAGCCTGAGGCATTACAGATAGAAGTCAGAAGTGTGTAAGAGCCACAGTTTCAATACTTAAAAGCTATGTGATCTTAACATCTCCAAGTCTCAATTTTCAGATTTAAAATTACAGAAAATAAGAGCATCTCATTTTAAGGACCAGATGAGCTAATAAATGTAAAATGTCTAGTATAGGACCTGATACATAAGGCAGCATTTATTAATATTACTTATCTATTACTCTGTAGCTCCTGTCTGGCAAGCATCTTGGCTATCTCTAAATCAGAAATACTCGGTTCCACATCCAGTTGTCCTGAATCAGGTCCCTCATCTAGAAAAATCATCATACCTATTCTCTACCGAAATCCTACCTGTACATCAAGACCAATCATAAGTTCTAAATTCTCCTAGTCATCCCTCACTCACCCCTTTGCCTTCAGTCAGCCTAAATTTCCCTTCTCTCATAAACGAGAGCCCAAAGGAAGACTCCTTCAAGAACTTCGAGAAGCAGTCCCTAACATTCAGTGAGCAGATATTTATTGAGCGCTTACAATGAGCCACTAAGTGCAATAGAAGCAGAACAAAAACAAAAACAAACAAATAAAAAAACCCTTCCCTCAAGGAACTGATATTCTAACAAATGGCCCACCCTCCCCTCGACAAGCTGGGCGTTCAAATGCCGAGACAAGAAGGGCAGCGACTCAGATCTAACCCGGGGATTCACCTCAACGAGCCTCCCGAAGCCAGCGCAGGAGTCGCGGCCCGGGATCCCGGAGGGTGGGGGGACCTCCGGCCCGGCGGAGCTCGACGGACGGGACGCCGGCAGGTTGAGCTCCGGTAAGACACCACAGCGCCAGACCAGGGGAACCCACGCCAAATGTCAAAAGTCACAAACTTACCGCTTTTTTAGCGTGGGGCCACCACCGGGCACCCAGACTTGGGCGAGGAACCGCAGTCCGGGCTCGAGTTTAAACTCCTCAGCCGTTAGCAGTTGCCAGGCCGGCCAATCAGATACCGAGAAGGCGGCGGAAAAGCGTATGGTTGAGAGGAAGTAGGCGGTGGAAGGGGCGGGGACTCGCTGGGCTGGCCTGGAAGGGGCGGGGCCAGCCTGGGGTAGAAGGGCGTCTCTGGGCTCTGAGGTAGGTGGGGATTCGCTGACCCCTGGTACGCTGGTGAAAAAGGAGATTCTCCTTTGACAAAACTGCTTTATCAATCAGGCATCTAAAAGGCTTGATAGTCACCTGAAGTCCGTTGGAAGGTTTATGTTGTTTATGACATTATTAGGAGACTGCCCTCCCACATCTTATCGTTTCTTCTGCTTCCTTCGGACTGTCAATTGTGATTCCAGAGCTTTTATTTAGTTTTCACTTAAAAGCCATCTCGAATTTTCTTTAAATTTCTGAGGGAAAAGAAACACATTTCCTTGAAAATCCTGGATCTCATTAAGTTTAGGTCTTATACTAATGGTCTGTTTTAGCAGACTACCAAGAATTGTGTTGTTGGTTATACCCAACTACATTAAATAATATTTTATTCACTTTATCTTCCATGTCAGTTAGCTTAGTTTCCTTTCACAAATGACTTTCAAATTTTATACAAAGAATTTGGGAACAGGGTACAGAGAATAAAATAAAATTTACTCTTCAATATGCCATTAGAATGAAATTGAAAATAGCTTGTTAACTATTTTATGATGGATTATACAGTTATGCAGTAAACTTCATATTCCTGTCAATTTTTTGTTCATATGGAAACATCCTAGAATTGCAACTTTACATTTTACTTTAGACTATCTAGACAAAATGATGGAAAACATGCATTTAGACCTTGTAATCTAATATAATTCAAGATATCTGTCTCAAAACAGATCTAGATACATGAATCTTGTGTAAACATATGGGTATTTATTGACTGATTAGCTGCTAAAAATCAGAGTATAGTACAGTAAAAACTTCACTAATAGTGGTTTAGAATGGAATATTCTGGTTATAGGAAATTCTGGTTATCTAGCACCAGGTAGGTTAACTAGCATTTTATCTTGTTTATCCAGCTGGCAACATTAATATGTTATATATTTTTCCAAATGAATCATGTGATGACTCTGCCATTTAGTGGTTATTTTTGGTGCACTCAATCTCTCTAAGCTTCTGTTTCCTTATTTGTAAAATGGAGGTTAGGAACAACATCCAATGTATTTGTATGATGGTTCCAACCATCAGCCTCTTGTTCAAATATATTAATACTGTTTTCTTCCTAACTGACTCATTTTGTGGCTACAACTTCACAAACCAAAGCTGATATAGTTAGAAGTAGAGGAGACATTAAGAAATTATCAAAACATGAATAGTAATACCTCTTTTTTAATGCATTTTTTTATTGTGAACTTTAACATATATACACAACAGTAATAACTTTCAAAGCACGATTTAACAAGTAGAGAACAAATTTCAAAGAATGTCATGGGTCACAGTTCCACAACTTCACTATTTCCATTATTGTAAAATATATACATACAGAAAGGTGTTAACTTTCAATGTATAGCTCAACAAGCAGTTATATAGATAATTTCAAAAATTATTATGGGTTAAGTTCCACAGTTTCAGTTCTTTCTTTGTTATGCAATATAGGATATATACAGAAGACTTTCAAGGCACAATTCAAAGAGTAGCTCTAGAGCAAATTTCAAAGGGTGTTACAAGGCACAGTTCCACCATGTCATTTACCTCCTAACAGCTATTCCAATACTCCAGCATCCAAAAGAAAATATATATATTTATATAAAGTTTCAGTATTCATGGACCTTTGTTAAATCTTATCTTATTTGTTACTACCTCTTTCTCCATCTTCAGGGATGTCTAGGCAGTGAGTACCCTAACTTGTTCATATTGAAGTATGGGGTAGGGGACTACATCTGATTGTTGTTCTTAAAGAGGCTGTTGCTTCTGGCTTTTAGGACTTGTCTGGCATAGGAACACTGGTAGATTTAAGTTTCTGAGAAATAAAACTTAGTGAATCTTTTATAGAATCTCAGGTAGGGACCTAGGTATTTGGTGACTACTTTTGGTAAGGGCATGGCATACTGTGGCCATTTAGGATGTCTAGCTGGAGCTTGCATAAGAGAAACCTCCAGAACAGCATGTCGACTCTGGGATCTCTCAGCCACTGTGACCTCAGCTTGTTACCTTTCTTTTTTCCCCCTTTTGGTCAAGTAGGCATTTTCAATCCCTCACTGCCAGGGCCAGGCTCATTCCTGGGATTCCCACGTCACCAGGGAGGTTCATTCCCCGGGTGGGGAGGGGGGTGGTATTTATATGTGGAGTTGTGCTTAGAGAGAGAAACACTACATCTGAACAACAGAAGAGGTTCCCTGGAGGTGCCTCTTAGGCATAATTATAGGAAGGCTCAGCCTCCCATTTACAATCCTAAATTTCACAAGAGCAAGCCTCAAGCTGAGAGCTTGATTTATTAAGTAGTGGGTTTGTAATTTCGCTAAATATATATTCTATCCCAAGATAAACAGTTTCTTACATTTTGCTTCCTTAGTTGTACAATCATCATCACTCTCAACTTTAAACAATTATCATAACATTATGAAATATAATGGATCCTTGATCGCTAGCATTTGACATAAATGATACTTTCCTCCCTTAGTCCCTGTAAGTCCATACTATCTTGGCTTCCCTCCTCCCCACTGGCTCTTCCTATTCAGCCTCTTTTGCTAGCTTCTGCCACCTGACAGCTAAGTATGGGAGTGCCTCAGTTTTTCATCCTGTCTCTTCTTATTTATTAGCACTTTCCATGGGTGAGTTCACAAAGTTTTACATACTGTTACAGATAAATTTACACCTTTGGCACAGAACTTCACTACTGAGCTCCAGATTTACTCAATTGCTATTTATCTCTACTACAGTAATCCTCAATCTTAGTAGTCCAAAATACAGCTTTTGATCTTTCCTCATGCCCATTTCTCTCCCATAATTTATCATCTCAGTAAATGACACCATCATCCAGTTCTTCAAGCCAACAATTTAGAGGTAATCTTTAATTTTTTCCCTTTCCCTTATTTCCCATATATGGTGACCATGAAAATGCACCTCTCAGATCTCCAGTTGCATGGACCATAATTGACTCATGGTCCCAGCTTCTGTTCTCTGAAATCCATCACCTTGTACCAGGTCATGCTTACTATCGACTGTTCCCAGCCAGTGACTTGAGGGTAGCAAGGATATTAAGACAGGCCCATTCCTGGGAGACATAGAACTCCTCTATGGAGGACTTTGGTGTGAAGACTCCTCATCAGCTTTGCCAAAACTTCCTTAGAACTGCATCTTATCTAAAACTTTCCCTACCCAACCTTCCTTCCTTTCCTGTCCTCCACAAAGGTTGAATCTGCATCTAGTCTAATGCTCTCCTAGTCCCCTTCAGATCCTTCTCAATTTTTTCTTCACAAGCATTTTCCCCAATGATCTCTTATGTGTCTAATCCCATTTGCTGTCTGCTTTTCAGAGGTCCAGAACTAACACATCATAGAAGATTCATTAGCAAATTTTATGATATTTCTATCTCGTAAATATATCTCTTGCATCCATCTACTTGTTTCTATCACTATTACTACTCTTGTAGAAGCTACTGACATTTCTCCCCTGGATGACTGCAACAGCCACTTACTTCCATTTTATGCCTCTCCAATCCATTCACAGTAGCCAGAGTGATTTTTTTTAAATAAGTTAATCAGTTCTGTCACTTCCCTGCTTATAACCTTTCAGTGGCTTCCCATTATGTTTAAAGTAAACTTTAAACTCCTATCACTGCTCCAAAACCTGGCTCCTTTCTCACTTCAATCTCATCTCATATCACCTTCTCCCTTGTCCCCATGCTCACCACGCTCCAGCCATACTAGTGACCCTTCCTTCCTATAATTTACCAAGTCCCTTTTTGTCTCCAGGTTTTTCTACTTTCTCCTCATCTCTTCAGAGGGTGGCTTCATTCTCATCCTTAGTTCTCAACTTAAATGTCCTCTCATCTGTAAGGTTATCTTCATTCAAGCTATCATCTTTCATATTATCCTGGCTATTTCCTCCAAGTACTATCACTATCTGTAACTGTTTTGCTACCACTAGAACAGGGGTAGACAAACTATGGCCCACGTGCTGTTTGTTTTTGTACTGCCCATGATCTATGAATGATTTTTACATGTTTGAAAAAAATCAAAACAAGAATATTTCATGACTTGAAAATTATGTGAAATTCAAATTTCAGTATCTATAAATAAAATTGGAACACAGCCACACTTATTCATTTATGTATTGTCTATGACTGCTTTCCTACTACAGCAACAAAGCTGAAACATATATGGTCCACAAAGCTTAAATTATTTACAGTTGCGCTCGTTACAGAAGAAACATTCTGACCTCTGCACTAGAATGTAAGCTCCAAGCCATGGGGACGTTGTCTCATCCAGTCTTTCCGTCGTAGTGTTCAGTAATCATAGGTTGAACAAACTATCCTTTCCTCTCAAGGCTAGTCATACCTGAAGGGGTAGGTGGGTTTATCTCTCATTAGCTTAGTTCCCTCTAAGACCATCTGATCTCCTGCTTCCTGCATAGCAATACATTCTTTCTCTCTTTGAAACCCAGTTTGTTATAGATTGGCTGTTATGCACAGGGGCAGAGAACTCCGCATTTGTTCGGTATGTTTATCAATATTTCAATATATTGATAAATCTTGACCTTGAGCAGCTCTGTTTGGAGGCAAGGAAGCGCCTTGAAGTAGGGGATAGAAGTCCTAATTCATCCTAACTCTTACCATTTATTAACTGACCCTGGACAATCCCAACTACCGTGGGCTGTTTCTTTTCTTCCTCTTTAAAACCAGCCTCTGAACGGACAAGATTATCCCCCCAGGATCCCGCTGCCTCCTCCTTTTCCTGCATAGTTCTTAGACCACCCCCCCACATCTCCCTCAGGCAGGTTCCTGACGTGCTGACCGAGGCGTGACCAGTCCGGGGCAGGGCTGGGGGCGGAGTCTTCCTGCAGCCGCCGGGCCGCGCCGCACGGGGGCGCTGCTGGGGCTGTTCTGTTCCACGAGTTGCCGAGCCGAGGAGGAAAGCGCTCACTTCCGTATCGGGCGCTGCGGCGTCCGGCTGCGGCGCTGAGGGCTGGGCCCGGCGCAGGTTAGTCTGGGATGCCGCTTGCCGGGGCCTGTCTGCGCAAAGAAGCCGGGAGCCGGGTGGGCCGCGGGCCCGGGAGGCGGCAGCGCGCACCCGAGGAGAGGGCCCGGGCCGCGCCAACACCAGCACTCTGGGCTGCAGGCTCGGGCTTTGGGCCGAATCGGGGTCTCGGGGCTGCTGGCAGATCCCGACGGGACTTTCTGGTTTTCCAGGACCCCCCCTTCCGTCCAGATTCGGAGGAGTGTGAACGCCTCGATCAGTGTTTATTAAAAGTGAGGAGAGTGTTTGCCAAAAATGCAAACCCCCGGCCTCTCCTCAGACGTCTTGACCCAGACTCTCTATGTGGCCCGGCAATGTGCATTTTCATTACGCGCCCCTGATGGTTCCGATGCAAGTGGTCGCCTTACTGCACTTTGGGAACATTGTCCCGGAGAGCCCGACACTCCCAAATAGCAGGGAGTCTCAGTTGATGCATATTAGGATGGGGCCTAGGGGGCGCCCCTGCTGGTCTGGCCTTGAAATGGTGATTGCTCTCTGCTTTGGGAGAGGCTGAGGGAGATGGGGTAGCTTGGAAAACAGGGTACTGCCGCGTTGCTGTTGCCACGGAGTCTTCAAACAGACAGATGTTTAGTGAGTGAAGGGCCCCATTCAGGAGTCGTAGGAGTGAAACGGAGCTCAAGGAGGCAGCGTGGGGGTGCGGCAAAGAAGCCCTTGGGGTTGATCCTGCTAACCTGGTTTGGGGCTGGTTCCACCACTCACTAGCAAGGCAAACCTAGTGTGGACTCTGCACACATCCCTCAGTCTCCACCCCCCACCCCCACCCCCGCCCCAGTGTCCTCATCTGTCAGTGGGGATGATAATTGCTATCTGATAGGGCTTCTGTGTAAAGTTAGAGGTAATGTCTGTCAAGTGTCTTGTACATAGTACATAGTCTGGCACATAGTAAGCATTCAGTAAATGGGAATTATTAAGAGTGGCAGAGACCCTGCTTTCCTGGGGCTCACAGACCCAAAGACTAGGGATTAAAAAAATGAGATAAAATGTGAATATAAGTACAAAGTATGTATGGAGAACTGTGCAAGGATTTGAACTGGAGGTTGCTTGGGAAGGCTGCGAGAAAAGTGAGGTTTGCCCAGGGCCTTGAAGAATAGATAGGGTTCCAGGTTGCTGGTAACTGGGACAGCCTGAATTGGTCCCATGCCATGCCTCGTGCCTCTCACACGGATCATTGGGGTGCTGCTCTCAGAACTTCTAGGCAGAGCCAAAAGTCACATAGATAAGTGTTTTTGAGGGCTGTACCTTTGGGCCATAGTGGTTTTATTCTGCTGACCATATTCAACACACATGGCCTTCCTCAGACCCTGATGGTGTCCCATTTTGTTGAAGCCTGACGAAATTGGATCATCCACAAAAATATCTTGGTTCATGAATTAGGCAAAAGTGAATTGATATTGACAGAGGGAAAGAGCATGGATGTATTTGAGCCTTGTAGCTAAAGTTTTTTCATCGCAGTATTGTTTCAGTTTCTGTAGACATGCCACAGTCACCGTGGTTCGTCTATCTCCAGAAGGGATTAAGAAATCCAATCCATAGATTTCCCCCAAGCTTCAGCCATTTTAGAGTGAAAAAGCCAGATGATTTAGAGGTGTTACTTGTTGTTCTAGACCAGTCTAGCTACTGGTGTACATAGAATTGATAAATTACATATTTTTTAATCACCTAACTTAAGAACTAAAATTACTATTGATAATCATTTCTGTTTGTTTTTGTAAACCTCTGGAATCAATATCAGGTATACACTTATGGTAAAATGTATTTAATTATAAATAATGTTTATCATTTATTGGGCACTTACTCTGAGTCAGACACTTCTACATGCTTTTTGTATGTTATATCAGTTATTCCTCTGCAAATCTTTTGAGGCAGGCACTATCACTACTTCAGTTTTACAGATGAGGGAATGGAGGCACAAAAAGATACATAATTTGCCCAAGATGCCAGAGCCAGTCAGTGGTGGAGCCTGGCAGCCTGATTCCAGGGTACTGACTTCACTGGAAGCCAGATGGCTCCCTCAGACTTACTGTAGTTAAAAAGATATGTGGACTGAAGAGCATAAGCATACGTCACCTTGCATCATGCTTTACATGTGACAGTCCATCCTCACAGGTATTATCTCATTTGATTCTTTAAACAAATCTTTTCGACAGCTATGATTTGATTGGTAATAGTTTATTATCTTTTACAAATCCTCTGCGCCAAAGTGTTCCAGCTTCTCAGCATATTGCAAACTTCTTTCACATTACATAAAATCCTTCAATTCAATATTGCTGGTACTGAGGAATTTGTTCCAAATCACATTAAAATGTATTATTTCATTATTTATTTAGTGTATACTTTGAGATGTCAGTTATGATTGTCCTTTGTTTTTACAGAAGGAAATTCCCAGGATCGCCATTGTTGCACAGTTTCTGAAAGTGTTTTGAGGCAAAACTTCAGGGAGTCCATGGGAGCAATGGAAGGCCGCAAGGCAGAAGAAGATGTGTTAGATATTCTTCGACTGAACGTGGGCGGCTGTATTTACACAGCCAGGCGTGAGTCCTTGTGCCGATTTAAGGACTCGATGCTGGCATCCATGTTCAGTGGTCGTTTTCCTCTAAAAACAGATGAGTCAGGTAAATGTCTAAAAGTCGATAAGCGTGATCATGAACATTCTTTTAAATAGGAGTCTAGTTTGAATTTCCTTTGATTTTCCTGATTATAACAGAATGTATTAGATCAGTATATTAATTACTGAGATCATTGGGGCTGTTTAGAGATTCATTAAGTACATGTAGGAATTAAACACCAGTTCCTGAAATCTGTGTTACTGTTGTTAAAAGTTGACAAAGGAGTGAGAGTACATAAAGGCCAATTATCATGTCCTAATTTTAGGGATTAATTACATTTTGAAAGTATTTATATTCAAGCAACTTAATGGGTAAAGAGGCTGATGAAATATATTGGCTTCTCTATGTTCCTCATGTTAGAAAATGTATTTCTGTGGAGAAAACAGCTGCCCTCATAGCTGACAGAGCGGTTATCATAGGTGTAGAATTAGTGTTAAACTTCCTACCTAGTCTATCTATGTTGTCCTGTTGTGTAGGCTGGTGTATATGCCTGACAAAACATCAGTGCAGTAATACCACAAAGTGGTGTTTCAGAAGGAACTTTAAAAACACAAGGGGCTTGTCTCTCTATTTTGAGTGCTCTGGGGTTAACTGAATCTACAGTTAGTTCTAAATAAGTGTTATAAACACAAGTGAGGCTTTTTCCACTATCTTAGGGGATCTGGAATTTATAGAACCTACTCTTGGTTCTGTATTAGAGGAGAGGGAATGAAGAGTTTTGAGCATGAGGAGTTGTTCTGATGTTAATATCCCGGGGTCTTGAGAGGTTGCTGTGCCAGCTGAAGGGCAGGTAGAATAATGGAAAAATCACCAATGGCTGGTGCCCAGGCCATCATGCCCAACTGGGCAGAAAGGTAGCTGGTGAAAGATGGCAAGCAGGGATTGAGTTTTCTTTTTTGCTTCCCAGTACTGGTGTTTTACCTTCTTAATCCCTTCTTTGTCTAAGCAGATTAAGAGAGGAAAGGAATTATTGAGTATCCCCACAAAGAGGTAGTTTTTATAAAATTCTACTTAATTGTCTAAGAAAAGTCTTTTATTTCACAAAGCGTACCAGTATAGCATTTCTTCTTTTTTAAAATTTATGTACAAAGTGACTAACCTAACAATTGTAAGCATATGGCATGGCTGGCACTGGAAACCCCTGCCTTGTAATGTCTTTGATATGCAAACACTGGACGTGATAATGAGCACCTGTTATGTCTTCTTGCTGGGCTGGGGTTAGGGGTAAGCTTCCATTTCTACCAGTAGTCTCAGGTCTTCTTGGCTTTTGCGCTGGGAATATACTCAGTGCACCTAAAATTCCAGGTGGAACTCAGAATAGATTTTCCCATGTGTTGGGTGAGAATACAAAGGGCCAATACCGCTACTGTTACTGGACCAGGTGGTGGATCCTTTGCCTGATGAGCTCAGATGACCAATTCCTGAGACACTGGGGATTCAAAGAGAGAGTTTATTGCTAAGTGCGAAGCAGGAGAGCAGATGGCCTATTGGCCCAAAAATCTGTCTCCCCAAACTGCAGTAATTCTGGTAGTTATATAGTATTAAAAGAGGGCAGGTTTTAAGATAATGAGCACAATGGCTGAAGATGACAGGTTAGAGATGATGTAATTATTGAGCTTAGGCAAATTGATTACATGCTTAGTCACAGAACATGCTTGGTCACAGAATGCATATAAGAAAATGGTGGCCTTAATATGATGGGCATGATTTTTAGTATTATAATGAGGTATAGGTGACTTACAGGTTAAAGTCTGAGTTACTGTGCCTTTTAGGAGGGCACATTTTGGTTAGATCCAGCTTTGGTTATCAAGATAACTTTGGACTTGGGGTAGGTTAGTTCTGGGCTGACCCGAGACCCTTCATTAATAAACATTAGGGGCTGTCTTTAGTGATCATCAGACTCTAAAGTCAAAAAACGGAATAAAATGGGTACAAGTGAAGGTTAGTCACAAGATTTTACAGTCACAAGGGCACAAGATAAAGAATATACAATCATTATCAGAGATCAAGAGATAACTGAGTTCAGAGATTTCAGTTATTTCTGTCTACTCTAATATACCAAGCATAAAAAGGGATATCTATATAATGATTCAGTAATCATAATCATCCCTTAAATCCTAACTTCTCAGGTATACTAGCCCATACAATCTCTGTGGAAAATTAGAAGAAGGTCCCCCTTTATTCAGGAATTACAGCTCTGTGCTAGGGCACTTGGCATGGTGAACACAGCATGGGCTGGATTTCAGCCCACTTGCCTCTTTTTCCTGGCACTGTTATGCAGACCCACCCACACAGGCAAACATGGTGACCCTGGTGTTGTATGTTTCCATTCATATCTATATGCAATGCTATGGAAATACAGGTGACTTTCCCAGAATAGGAATATTACCTGTTTGTAAGCTGAGGGTTACTTGTATGTCATGTTTGTTGCTCCAGTAAAGAATCAATCAGAAGTCTAGCCTAGTTTGATTGGCTGAACCTATTTGAACACCAGTTGTTAACTTTTGTGAGAAAAAACATTTCTAATTCTAGAGGACCTCGGACTGATTTTAGTTTGACTTGTTGAAATTTTATTGATGGTCATAATATGTATGCAACAATATTTGAACTGAATGTTTCCTAGGGGCTTGTGTTATTGACCGTGATGGACATCTGTTTAAATTCCTTTTGGATTACCTTCATGGGGAAGTTCAGATTCCCACAGATGAGCAAACCCGTGTTGCCCTGCAGGAAGAGGCTGATTACTTTGGCATCCCATATCCATACAGCTTGTCCGACCACTTGGCCAATGAAATGGAGACATATTCTTTAAGGTCAAATATAGAACTTAAAAAGGTCTTGACATTTTCTCCAGTTTTAAAATATGTATGTTTATTATGCACAAAATAACATATATTATTTTTCCTAGCCTGTGTTGTCACATAAACCAAATGTGAAACAGTCTTGCATTTTATAATTTTTAAAAGACGTTTTAAAATTACTACTACTCAACTTTATTAGGCCAAAATTCCATTCTAAAAAAGTTATTACATTGACACTCCAAGGTTTATTGAGTTTATATTCCTCATTGAAAAGTTAGTGTTTTTGATGGCTATTTTGCACAACTGTTTTGCTCCTTTTTTTTAAAGAAAAATACTTTGTCTGTGAGAGTATTACTTTATTTTCTAAAATGACTTTTTAAAGAGAATGGCCATGATGAATAAAAGATTGTATAAAATCTCTCACCTGATTTAGTGAGTGTAACTTTGTTACTAAATTAAAACATTAGTTTGATTAATTCACTTTGAGATCATTAAGTCTTTTTTTTTTAAGATTCTTCTCTTTTAATCACATTTTAAAGATCTTTGAAAAGCTTGAAAACCTTCATTATCTGTTTTTTTTTATTGTTAAGTATTGTATTTGCTGTTGGTACATTTGGTCATTTATGAAAAATATTGTTCTTAGGTAATTAAGAATAATATTGTTACCAGGTAATTGTTAATAGTGAAAACTGATTGGAACCAGTTTGAATCACTTTGATTTGAATTCAGTCTTTAGGAGAGTAAACTGACAGCATGGTTATTAGAAATGCAACATGATGAGAAAAGTTCATTTGGTTCTAGATCACTTTCAGGAACTTAAATAGTTATATGGATTGTTACTGCAGTTATTTTTAAATCGGGTTGTCAAGCACTAGCCTTCTCGCATTGTGTGCCACATCTGCAGAATGGGGCTCAGAATACCTGACTGGAAGGTTGAGACGTGTTAACATTCATCTCTTAAAGTCCCAACTCTATCAGTGTTTTGTTCCTTGTACTCTAAAGAGGACATCGTATGTACACATTCATTCTGCCAGTTGAATATATTTCAGATATGTAGCCCTGTACTAGGAACTGTGTGGGACAACAAAGAAATACAGCATACAGTCCTTGCCCCTGAACAGTTTGTAACATGATTGAGAATTCTTACAGATGTGCAGGTAACTTTAAAAACCAGTACAAGAGTTAGATAACAATACAAGATGAAAATGCAAGACATTTTAGGCCCCTGTTTTCATTCATCAATTCAATAAGTACTAAGCATCTCCTTTGTGTCAGGTGCTACTCCAGGCACTTGGGATACATCAGTGAACAAAACAGGCAAAAGTCCCTGTCCTCTTGGTTCCTATGGAAATAATGTCAGTTCTCCCAGGGAAGGTCCTTGCCAATCCACTGGGTGAAGCCCTTCTGCTCTGTCCTTTTGGCACCTTGTAGTCGCATCTGGTAGCATTTATTACACTGTTTGGTGATGATTTGATATAGGTCTGCATTAGATATAGGCTCTAGAAGGGCAGGGCCCTGCCTCTTGCTCCCCAGTATATCCCCAGGACCTGAGATAGTATTTGGCACATAGTAAATATAAATACTTAATATTCAAGTGAATGAAAAAATGTATAGGTAGATGAATGCCAGATGAGTTCAGTGTAAAAGAACAAGTTAATCTGGTTAATTCATAATTAGATTTGGAGTTAAAAATTAAGGATCAACCATAGATACTAGTGAGTAGAAGGTGAAAGGAAGATTGCATCAAATGGGAAGTTTGGGGGAAAATATTCTAAAGGGAAAAGGAAAGTTCTAACTTGCACTTACATGAAAATTATTAAATTAAAAGTGATGTTGGCAGTGAGGCCAAAGGGGAGGAAAGAAAGTGGAATTTCCATGGGGAAAGGGATTCTCTAGATGTAAAGGTGTTAGGTTTTGGGGCAGTAATTTTGTGATTTTTATTCCTCCCTCAAAATTCAGCAAATGCATGTTTGGTTTTTAAAGAATAGGCTGAACTTTATAATCTTTTTATTCCCCCTCTGACCAGTTGCAACTTTATATGAAAATAATACAGCAAATTCATTTTTACTTTACTCTAGAATTAAATTCAAATATGTATTTTTTGCTGCAGGCTTTAACAGACTTCTGTGATTCATATGGTTTAGTTTGCAATAAACCAACAGTTTGGGTTCTTCACTATCTTAACACATCTGGTGCAAGCTGTGAGAGTAGAATTATTGGTGTATATGCCACAAAAACTGATGGAACAGATGCTATTGATAAACAGCTGGGAGGAAGAGTTCACAGCAAAAGCATTTTTAAAAGGTATGTCCAAATTTAAATATGGAAAGGAGCAAAATAAAGCCTCGGTCTCTTCTAAGAGTTGTTACTGAATGGAATATGGGCTTGGCTAGAAAAGACCATCAACACTTCTCAGCAGGCAGAGTGTGCCATCGTAGCTGTAGAGATAGGCCTGCCTCATGAGAGATTAAATTTAGGAGACCATTTCACATAAACTACAAGCCATCTACGTGATCTAGTATAGTGGTTCTCCATGGGGGAGTGTGCATCAGAATCCCATGAAGGGCTTTTTAAAAACAGAAGAGAAAAGCCACATGCCTGGTGTCTCCCCTCGACCATAGTTTAAGGGTAGGAGCACTGGTCTAGGAGTCAGCCAGCCCGTACCACAGTGCCCTCTTCTGTGAAATGATGGACTTCTCCAGTCCCTTCCAGCTTTAAAATTCTATGACTTGAATATGCCAAATTTTTAAGGCTTACTCTCTTAAGAATATTTTACCTGTAATCTTATTTACACTGGTCAATTCATTTCACAAACTTTTTTTTTGCTTAAGGGCCACCAAAGAATAGCTGTTCAAAACCTGTGCATTTTTTTCCTTAATTAAGAAGCACTTATTGAGTGTCTATTAGGAATACACATGTACGCACATTCTTAGCCGGAGAGTATATTTTCATTATTTTTCAATATTTCTAGAGAGGCGGGGAATAATGTTCAGTACATCTGGAGCTATTACTCAGTAGCAGAATTGAAGAAAATGATGGATGCCTTTGATGCCTGGGAAGGAAAAGGTACAGTGCAATTTTTTTTTTTTTTTTTTTAATTTTGTGGCAGCAAGTAGACCTTTTCTTAATAAGACAAAATAAAATCAAATCCTGCATTTCTCTTTTTGGAAAAGTATGTGTTTGTTTTTGTGTGTGTGTCAGGGTATTTGACCTCATGGTAACATTGAGGCAGTTTTACTTACAAAGCTTTTAGCCCTGTGATGTTATTAAGAGTTTGTAATTAAATTACCTGCAATATGTTTCTGCTGGTTTTACTTATTTAGTTCAATTAAACAAGAGTTTATTTAGCAATTACTATGTATCTAGCATTGCCCTAGGAAATATATTTCTAAATTTAGTATAAAATGTATAACCAGGAAAGGGAGAGAAAATGGAAGTATGCTGGGAAAGACAACTAAAAAGCTTTTGTAAAACAATTAAAATAATCTTACATGCTTAGTTTAAAAATTGTCCATTTTTACCAAGCTGCTTATATGAACATTGATAATAGTATCACTGTTTAAAATTCAGTGTGATAAGTAGGCTACATTCAGTATCTCTTGGTCTTAAAACAATTCTGAGTCTCAGAGAGTCCACATCACTTGTTTGAGGATCTCAGAGGAGTAACTGTTCTGTGCCTAGGTACATTGTTTTCTTAATTAACAAACATGTATTGAGTGACTATTAGAGGCCAAATATTAAAATCAGCTCTAAAATTGGGTCCAAAGATAAATAAGACACATCTCAGTCCTCCAGTGATCTTAAAGGCTAGAGGAAACAGATACTGCAAGTCACATAAGAGTGAATAAAAGGAGAGAAGAGAAGCTCTGAAGGAAGAGCCTTTTAAAGACTCCGTCAGCTGGTCCTCCTGCAGGCCGGGTGCTTGCATCAGCCGTTCTTCCTTCCTTCAACTTTCCCTCCCTCACGTTCCTTCTTTTTCCTTTCCCATCAAAGCTCTCAGGCAGACAGGAAGAAGTATATTAATGAAAGAACTGCTATTTTCTTTAAGCTTATTATTTTAGATTTATTTTACTTTAATAAACTTATGCTTGAGGAGGAACAAACCCATGGTATTCTCTGGGTCTTTTTTTGTGCCTCCTGACTGGCAGGATGCTCAGGCGGCTTTGGCAGGGCCCAGGCTTGGCTTCTTTTTCTACTGATTTAGGAAGCAGAAATGGATAACTGAGATCACTGTCCTTTGCAAAGCCTGTGACTGGATTTTAATTTTTAGAACACATGGAATAATGGAGCATCACTGTTATTTAACAGAATTCTGGAAGGCCTGTGGAAAGCCATAACACAAGAAACAGAAGTAAGAGAAGAACCATTGGAAGGGAGAAGATAGTCAGTGTTATTTGTGGACAATATGTCTTTAGAGAAAGCGCCAAATTTTTAGATGATGATTTTAATTTTTAATGACTAGCTGGATATAATATAAGTATAGAAGGATCAGTGGCTTATCTATGCTAAATCATTTAGAAATTCTAGGAAAAAATCCCATTCATCACAGCAATAAACAAAACAGAGAATAACTAGGACTACCCTACCAAGAAATGCTTAGGTATTTTCTGAAGAAAACTGCAAAAATATGTCTATGTGTCGCCTTCCATCCATCTGTCCATCCATCCATCCGTCTCTAAAAAACAAGGCATGAAGATAATGATAAGATATATTGTGGTCCTAAATGGGGAATCTGAATATTGTAAAGATGTCATTCTTCTCAGATTAAATTAGGGGTTTAACACAATTCCTACCACACAATCTCAATGGAACTCTTTGAAAATCTTGAAAAAATGAGTCTAAAATTCTTCTTAAGGGATGGACAGGTGAAATAGCCAAGAACTTTTTTTTTTCTAATTAGAGAAGTTGTGGTTTTACAGAAAAATCATGCATAAGATACAGGGTTCCCATATACCACCCTATTATTAACACCTTGCTTTGGTGTGGTACATTTGTTACAATTGATGAAAGCTAATTTTTATGATTATGCTATTACCTATATTCCATGGTTTAACTTAGGATTCACTGTGTTTTGCAATTCCATGGATTAAAAAAAAATTTTGTTCTAGTAACATACATAGAACCTAAAATTTCCCCTTTTAACCGTGCTCAAACATATAGTTCAGTGCTCTTAATTACATTCACAATGTTGTGCAACCATCACCACCATCCATCACCAAAACTTTTCCATTGTCCCAAATAGAAACTCTGTCCTTTTTAAGCCTTAACACCCTATTCCCTACCCCCACCCTGTCCTCTGGTAACCCATATTCTAGATGCAGACTCTATGAGTTTGCTTATTCTAATTAATTCATACAATATTTGTCATTTAGTGTCTGGCTTATTTCACTCAACATGATGTCGTCAAGGTTCATCCATGTACTCACATGTATCAGAACTTCTTTCCTTTTTTATGGCTGAATAATATTCCATTGTGTATATATACCACATTTTGTTTATCCATTCATCGATTGATGGACACTTGGGTTGCTTCCATCTTTTGGCATTTGTGAATAATGCTGCTGTGAACATTGGTGTGCATGTATCTGTTCGAGTCCTTGCTTTCAATTCTTTTAAGCATATATCTAGAAGTAGGATTGCTGGGTTTATGGTAATTCTATACTTAACTTTCTGAGGAATGTCCAATCTGTCTTCCTCAGTGGCTGCACCATTTTACATTCCCACCAGCAATGAATGAGCATTCGTCTTTCTCTACATCCTTTCCAACATATGTAATTTTCATTTTGTTAAAAGTACCCCTTTTAGTAGGTACGTAATGTTATCTCATTGTGGTTTTGATTTGCATTTCCTTAATGGCTAATGATGTTGAGCATCTTTTCATGTGCTTTTTGGCCATTTGTATATCTTCTTTGAAGAAATGTCTATTCAAGTCTTTTGCCCATTTCTTAATTGGGTTATTTGTCTTTTTGTTACTGAGTTGTAGGATTTCTTTATATATTCTGTCTATTAAACCCTTATCAGATATGTAGTTTCCAATTATTTTTTCCCATTGTGTAAGTTATCATTTTATTTTCCTGATAAAGTTCTTTGATATACAGAAGTTTTTAATATTGATGAGGTCCCATTTATCAGTTTTTTTTCTTTTATGGCTTGTGCTTTGGGTGTAAAGTTTAAAAAACCATTGCTTAACACAAGGTCCTGGAGATGCTTCCCTACACTTTCTTCCAGGATTTTTATAGTTCTGGCTTTTATATTTAGGTCTTTGATCCATTTTGAGTTGATTTTTCTTTATGTATGAGGTAGGGAAGCCAAGAACATTTTGAGAAATAGAAGTAATTAGGTGTATGGGTTTAGCTCTATTTGACAGTAAAACATCTTATAGATCTATAATAATAAAAACCATATGTTTCTGGTACAAGAATAACACGTAGAAATTAAGAGCAGACTGCCGTAAAGTTAAAAGGATGAAAATACTATGTGGAGAGTATTAAATATTGGTGAAAAAGGGATAGCTTATTTAATAAGTAATTGAGAAGTATGTTAACTTCTTGGGAGGAAAAACAAAACTTTAACTTCATATCATTTATCAAAATAAGTCCAGTTGGATTTATGAATGAAAAAGAAACCGTAATAAACTAAAAGGAAATTTAAGCAAATGATTTTTTTAATAGGGAAATAAATTATAAGCCTAAAATAAATCACAAATACAAAAGTTGATAAATTTGATTACAGAATATCTAAAGTATAAAAACTTTAAAATATAAAACTATAAGTAAAATTAAAAGACTAATAAATAGCTAGAATAATTAATATTCTACTAATTGGATAGTAACTTACTATGCTTAATCTAGAGAAGGATTATTCACATTAATTAGAAAATAAACTTGACCCCTACTACAAAAAACTGTGCAAGGAAAATGAACAGAAAATTTGCAGAAAAGGAAATAAACATGTGGCGGTGGTTTCAACCTTATTATTTATTAATAAATATAAATTAAATTAGAACTATTTTTTACAGACCAAATTAGTAAATATCTTTCATGCATTCCTGGCAGGGGTAAAAATTGATATAACTTTTTTGGAAAATAATTTGTTAGTATACATCATTGCATCATAATTATTCATATTTGACCCAGTGATTAATTATACTTCTAGGAATCTACCTTAAGAACATAATCAAATGCAGACAAAGGCTTCTGAACAGAGATATTCAATTAAGTGTTATTCATAGTAGGGAAAATAAAACAATCTAAACATCTGCTAATAAGGGATTAAATGCATTTTGGCATATCCACAAGATGGAATAAAATATAGCCATTAAAATTATCTTTAAATAACTTTTTGCATAGATAAATGTCTTTTATAAAATATGAAGTGATAAAAAGTAGGAGGCAAAATTAAAGTGTTTAAATTACGTGCATATCATACAACTGAGAAAAGATTCGAATGAAATACGTCAAAATATCATGAGCCATAATTCCTGGTTATAGGATTAGGAGGGATTTTTATTTTCTTGTTTGTACTTTTCTATTTTCTTTAGGATTTCTGCAATGAATATGAATTACATTATAGGCAGGAAAAAATGAGTTATTAAACCAATTGTGGTAAATCCTCTACAACAGACTACTAACTCAGCAGTAAAAAGAAATGATAAATAAATGATAAATAAAAAGAAATCATTGCTGCGCACATCAACATGGATGAATCTTCAAAGCATCATGCTAAACAAAAGATGACATATTATGTGATTCCATTTATATGACATTCTGGAAAAGGCAAAACTATAGGAAATGGAACGGAGGGCACTGACTGCCTTGGGGTACTAGGGAACTTTTTGGAGTGAGAAAAATGTTCTGTATCTTAATTGTGGCTCTAGTTACATGACTATACATTGGTCAAAACTCATTGAACTGTATACTTCAAAAGAGTGAATTTTGTTTTATGTACATTATACCTTAGACTTAAAAAAAAACAAAACATTAATGGAGACGATTCAGGAATGATTTTGTAGCATATGTAGGTTTTGGAGCATGATCAAACAGTTCTAGAAAATTATTGTCTTAAGAAGAGGTTCATAGAGTTGAGTATTGAGCATATCTAGTATATTTAATAATTTATATGCCTGGCTTGGTAAGTTGATTATTATTATCATAACATTAAAAATGATAAAAAGAAGACACCAAATCCATTCGTGGTACTTCTAAGATTACTTTTATTTATTTATTTATTTTTAGCACCAAGCAGTTTATATTCAACATCATTCTATTGTTCTATCATATCACCTCTAAGTCATTCCAAAACACTTTTGTCACTCCAATCTGCTTTCTGTTTCTATGTATTTATCTATTCTGGATATTTCATATAAACGAAATCATACAGTATGTGACCTTTTGTTTCTGGCTTCTTTCACTTAGAATAATGGTTTCGAGGTTCATAAGGTTCCATTTTTCAGCTTTCAATTAGAAACATAACATTTAAAAGCTAAAATGAATTTGAATAGGATCCAGTCCCAAACACATGAACTCAGATTATTGGTTCCTTTTTGAAAGGGTGCATGTAGGGTAGTGCTATCTCCTGTCTGTATAGCAGTTGTCATTTACAGATTTGATGGTTGTAGCAATCCAGTGAGGTAGGCAGGACAAATGTTCTAACCCCCAGTGTCCAAAATTAATACTACTACCAACACTATGGCTGATAATCAAGGCACTGCACACTTACTGAGTGCTTAGTCTGTGTCAGGCCCTGGTCTGATCACTTTGCATTTATTAACTCATTTAATCCATACAACAATCTTGCAAAGTATGTACTGTTATTATCCTTTCCCAGGTGAGAAGATCTGGGCACAGAAAGGTTAAATAACTTTCCCAAGGTCACGCGATAAGTGAGTGACAGATGTGGGAAGCAGACCCAGGCAGCCTTGGCTCTGGAGTCTGTGCTCCCAACCAGCACACTCAGCTGCAGGTGTAACAGCCTGCTGACTTTTCTCAGCTAAGAAGTGGCAAAGCCAGGGCTGGTAGCCAGCCCTCCCTAGACCCAGGTTACTGGCTGTGCCACTTTCCTGCATTCATCAAAAGGAAGGCAAGAACCTCAGACTCTTTCTGCCGGGTCTGATGGGAAACGGTGTTGCTGAACATTTTGCAGAGGACAATGGCTCTCTTAATGATGTCTTTCCTCCAGGTGTTAGCTACTGGCGGGTGCCTCATGAACTGATAGAATGTTGGACTCTGGAAGAGCGTCCTCTACTTGGAAGCCTGCGACACATGGCCCCAATTCGAAAAAGGTTATCTGTGCTCTTTGGATTATTTGTTTTTTTTTTCATTTGTGAACTGTATTTTTACTGCCTTTATGAAGTGGAAATGAATAATGGCTCTTGGTCTTACTAAGCTTAATTAATCACCTAGATGAATATTTTGCCTAACTATCAAAACATAAATCTAGAAAGATAAATGCAAAGTTACTACAACTGTTTAAAAAGTGGGATAAATTCTCTAAAATTGGTTGTGTAGTATGTTCTTTTTGGAAGAGTATGATTTAAAAAAATACTGGTGGGACACATTTTTGGTTGTCCCATCCTGAGGGGTTGGGGAGGATGCTACTGGCATCTAGTGGTTAGAAGCCAGGAATGCTGCTAAACTTCCTACAGTGCACATCCCACAATCCACAATAGGGAATTGTCAGGCCCAACTTGTCAATCATACCAAAGTTGAGAAGCCTTGGTCTAGAGTCTAGTGGAAGACACAGACTGAAAACAAAGCAAGCAGGAGTGGTTTTATGGAGACTCTCCTCCGTGTTAGTTATCTTTCCTCTGGGAATCTGTTAATCATCTTTTAACTGTATGTTTTGGTTTGCTAAAGCTGCCAGAATGCAATATACCAGAAATGAATTGGCTTTTACAATGGGGAGTTATTAAGTAAGTTACAAATTTGCAGTTCTAAGGCCATGAAAATGTCCAAAGTAAGGCATCAAGAGGTAGATACCTTCTTTGAGGAAAGGCTGGTGGCATCCAAGGTTCCTCTGACACATGGGAAGGCACTTGGTGATGTCTTCTGGTCCTTTTTCTCCTGGGTTCTGGTTCCAAAAAATGGCTTTCTCGCAGGGAATTTTCTTTCTTAGCTTCTTTGAGCTGTCTTCCAAATATCTCTGTCTTTTATCCTCTCATGGAGGGCTCCATCAAGGGTATTAAGACCTACCTTGAGTGGGCGGGATCACATCTCCATTGAAACAACCTAATCAGAAGATCCCATCACCCACTATAGGTCTGCCCCCACAGAATGGATTAAAAAAAACATAGGCTTTTCTGGGGTACATACTAGATTCAGATCAGCACACCATGACTTAGAAGCACTGTGAGGTCCTGAAAACCCATCTGACCCACCAGAGAAAATGTAATTATGATCAGTAGAGTTTTAGGATTGAATATCTTATAATCATATTCTTTGCTGTATATGGTAATTCTCAAATAACCAGGCTGTTAGGGTCCCATTTACAAGAATCAGAGTTCACTATATGTTTGTGTTCTCCTCTGAAAACACAATAATGCTTTGTGAAAAAGAGAAGACTTGGAGAATTGGTGTTATACTTCATGTAAGGGAGGTGGTTTTTGTAAAGTGGAAGGAGCAGGTTTTCGACAGTGGTTGTTTGGCAGGTCATCTTTTTAAATGTTCCTCCTTTAGGTTTTTTTATAATGAATGGTAAACTCAGTTCAGGAATTGTTGACGTTTTGTCCAGTGTTTCTCAAAAGCATGTAGCTTTACCAAGGGTGTAGTCATTCTAGCACTTCTCAAAACATATTCCACAGAATGCTAATTTTACTGGATATCCAAGGTTAATTTCATTACAGAATGATTGGGAAGTAATGAATCCTGCTGAGTTTTCTTTACTGTAGGCCTTCTTCAAACTTTTGATTTGCTAATATGGTTGATAAAGCTCCAAGAGGAGAATAAAATATGCAGTAGCATTTCCCAAATTTATTTGACTGTGAAATCCTTTTTTTTCCTCAGCAAATCTCTTGAAACTGCTGTTTTGGGAAAAAACAACTTACACTATTCCCAGTTGTCCTCTATTTCACATTAGGACACTCAAGAACAGAGTTATTCTCTGTTACTCTGAGTTACATCATGTTATTCTCATGTAACCCTCCAAATTTTAAACTTGTTAGAAATAATGTGCAATTTTTTAAAAAGTTTGTCTTTTAGGAGATTAGCAGTGTGTATTCAATTGAAATGATCCTTTGTAAACTTGCTAATTTTTGAGAAAAACCTTTTTGTTAACCTTGAAGACAAGCTTCAGAGATGTTTTCATTAATAGTTGAAACTGGAAATGCTAAAAATGGCATGCTTTTGTATTTATAGGCGCCTGATAACTTTAAATGAAGAGGAGGAAGAAGGTGTGAACTGTAAGATTGGTCCCAAGCCAGTAAGATTTTTGGGCCCATCCACAAGCACCCAAATTAAAGTCAAGAACTCAGCGTCGATCCGGGTGTCTCCAGCTGGTGCTGCCCAGGCCTGGTCTGGAGAGACAGCAAACCGGCCTCAAAGCCCCGGCGACCGGAGGGCAGCGCCGCGCTCTGCACTGTGGAAAGCCCCAGCAGCCCCGTCAGCGGAGTCTCAGGCTTCCGGGGGAACCCGGAGAGCTGAAAATGGAGCGCCACACCCACCCCCAGCAAAGGTCCTGCTCTCTGACAAGAAGGCCACACCCCATCGAGTGATAAAACTGAAGCGGACTCCACTGTATGCGGCCGTGCCCTCCTTGCCCTCCTCCACCCCGGTGCACCCCACAAGCTCCCCTGGGCTGCCTCCTCCTTCCAGCACTTTGGGTGTGCCCACTGAAGACGGGAAAGGCAAGAATGATTGATAAAAAGTGCAGACCTGCAACTTCCTGCTTGTCTCCCAGAGTTTCTAACCCTTTGATTCAAATAACTGACTCCATTAACTTGATGGTAGAGGTGAAAACTTAGGTTTATATTTTGGATAATTATGGGAAAAAAGGAATTGTGTGAAGTAGGAATGGAGGGGAGAGTGTAAGTGGTTTACTTTCTGTTTTCCAAACTTTTAAATGATTATTTATTTAGGGACTGTTTGTATTTTAGGTTTTTTATTTTTTTAATGGTTTGCTGGTATTAAGGCAGCAAAACAATACAGCAAAGTAATCACTAGAGAAGTTGTCTGCTTTTTGCTGAAGTAATTATAGACTATGTGCTTTTACAGTGTTCCTTATTGCAGCCCAGGGAGAGAGAGGAGTGAGGCTTGGGCTTAGATATTCCCATCCGGTGAAATGGAGGGAGGGTGATATTAGTGCTTTCCTATCCTATATCACAGCCAAGAGAGATTTGAGAGGGGAAAATGTAGACAAGTTGTTCTCAGTCTCTAAAGGCAATATGAAAAGAAACGATGGGGAGGGGAAAAAAGAAAACTCAAGATCACACTTTGACTCTCATTTAATTGAACTGTTTTCTTCTGAAAATTGTCTTTTCTTACTGTTTTCCTTTAGCAGATTAATTTATATGTCACAAGAAGATTTCTTGGGATAAGAACTATATGAAGCATTTGAAATGAATCATTAAAATATCTTATTTTAATTTGAATATGAAGTTGTGAAAGCACTTTTGAAAAAGAAAAGTTAAAAGTTTAACTTTTTAACTAAAGTTAGTATTTGTTTTCCAGAAATGGCCATCAAAGAGGCAGTCGGATTATTCAGTATGATTTTTTATGCCTAAAATTTCCATGTAACTTGAATTTAATATTTTTAAACAGAATATTTTGATTAATCCTCTATTTTTTCATGACTATTCAGTTGTGTGTATTTACTCTTACATGTTATGTTTTATAATTGGAGCACATATTTCTACCTTCAGTGAACAGTATGCCTTCAGTGTGTTAAAAATAAATTCATAAAGCCGGGCACTTTTTACTCAAATGATTATCATTGTACTTGCATTGCTTTGAAAGAGTAAAATAAATATCCTGAAAACCATTACTGTTTTATAAAATAAAGTAAAACTTTTTCATAAAGATGACTTTTTTGTGTGTGAATGTATTTACTTAAGCCTTGGAGCCCTTTAGTAGTTGAAAAGTTTGTCAGTTTATATAGGTTATCTATTTCTGCTTGCAAATTGCTTTCTTGCCTAGATAATGTATGAAATAAATTAAACTAATTTTAGATAATTACAGAAATCCTAGTAGCTTTTAAATAAATGGTTTATTTGCTTAAAAAATTATTATTCTATTGAAGATCCATAAATTACATTCTCTGTGGACTATATAAAATACCCACCTTTGAAAAATAATATAGAAAAATATTATAGCGAGTCCAGGCATTCTGAATATCCAAGACTGCAGTGAACTTTCAGAACAAGCAATCAGGACATTATTAGTATTGCTGGATAGAGGACATTTTGGGTTGCTATTACATATAAAAATTTTTATACTAATAAACATGTATTATGTGTATTTTATACATAATAAACATTTATCTGGAAAGGAAACATGTTGAAGATTAATCATGAGTATTCGGTCAACAGTCTCCATTTCTTCATATCTAGTATTTTAAGGGAAGTACATTTAGCAGATTTAGCCTTTACAAAAAAGAGTATTTTATGGAGTAACTACTGGAGCCTCAGGCAGCAGAGTTGGGGAAGGGACAAATGGCTTTTCATAGGTATTGGGATTCGAAGCCAGCTCAGGATGCTCAAGCAACTTGAACATTATTTTATTTGGACTTGGTTCCCTGAGAGTTAAGTTAATTTTACCATGAAAGAATATTTTCCCTAATAGCAGACTCTGTACAAATATAAAAGAGTTGGTAACTGAAAATACCCATTGCTTTTCCTGAAAATAAAAAAAAGAAAAAGAAAAAAGGCAAGTATACTTCCAATAGTGAGTTAGTAGCATTACTTTTGAGCAGTAGGTTTACGCAGTTGCCAGATCAGAGGACCCAGTAGACATTCTTAGTGGGGAATAGGATATTAAGTGTTGCTCATACCATAAGAGATAACTGCATGTGACTTTCCAGGTAATCTGTGTGTTGAAAACTGGTTTGCCTGCCCTGATTAAAATCAGAAAGGTATAATGCGGAGACCAGAAGGCTGGCAATGGAGACCCATGGAAGGATTTGTTTTATTTATATTTTTAAATAATAAGCTTTTGTTTCAGTATTGCCTTACAATTTATAAAGTATTTTCATGTATTTTATTTCATCATGTTCATTTTGCATTTTAGCTTCAGAACACCACCATAATGAAAATAGTCTTCATTATTTCTCATTCTTCTAGATCAAGAAAATGAAGTTCAGAAAAGTTAAGCCTGTACAAGGACTATGTGCACACACACGTACAACTTAGAAACAATCTGATTTCTGCAGAATGGCAACAGAAAAACTAGTGGGAAGAAGTAGATAAAGCCTATGACTTTGCTTAATACTATTTTAAGTTTTTGAGCAGAAAAATTTTAAAAATTGGATTACATGTCAGTCTCCTATTAGATGAGGAGCTCAGTTGCCGCTGTACCTGCAGTCTGGTATACAGTAGGCCTTCAATAAATGTCTAAATAGTTGGGGGTAGCCCCCACGCTCTAATTATTTTAGAACATTTATCTGGCAGCAGTCTTCATGGTGTGTGCAAGCTAATTTCTGATCTTGCAAAGTTTTTACCATCAGGAAAGCAAAGGAGGTGCTTATCTGAATGTTCTATTACAGCGATCATTGCTAATGACTGCTATCACTATTAGTGATGATTATCATAGTATGCAACTTGTAGCTATATCTTTCCTCAAGTTTCTAAAAGTAATTCAGAGTTGTATTTCAAGATCCCAAAGAAGTCAGTGGCTGATGCTTCCTGACTTGTGACAAAGGAGAGAATCAGAGTCTGATCTCTCCCCTCCTGCTTTAGTCCATCTCTTCCGCTAATGCAACTTCTTTTGTATTCACAGACTGGATCCTACTGTCCCCTTTGCAAATGCTAACACTGAAAAAATTGTCTCACTTCCAAGCATATGGTTAAGTATAGTTATCAGCCAGCTATATCTTGATTTTTAAAGAAGGAATTAAAGGCATACTTGGCTTTACCTGAGAAATTGTTCATAGAAAAATTTATTTAAATGGCATTTTGCTTGTGCACAAAGTCCTGTGATAGTAAATTGTTCTGTAAAGGGAAGAATCCTTACACTCATATGAATATGAGGTTGCCTTTTAAAAGGACTATACCTGAAATCCCTTTGAATAGGTTCAATCTACATTTGGTAGGATGTTGGTCAGATACTGTAATAGAAAGTATGAACTGGAGAAAATGAAGGGAAAGAGCATCTACCATACTGTAGCAAATGAAAAGTATTTTCAAATGATTTACTTACATGTATTCATATGTTAACTAGGAATCTTTCAATTATGAAAATTATGTCACTTTCCCAAATGCTGGACCTCTCCTTTGAAAACTGTCAACAAGTTGCTGATTCTCAGTCAGTGGAGAGTGAATGAGTGATTCTTGGTTGAGGGTTGCAGTTAGTATGCAGGATTTTGAGCATGTAGTATAGCTAATAAAAGACATCATGAATAGCTAACAGAAAAAATATTGATTTCCAACTGTTTCCAAAATTTTGTATTCATGGAATTTGGTTGGGGGTACAGCCTTGGGGGGTCATTTTCACTTACAGTCCTGTCAACCTAGTGAGATACATATGCTTTACATTGTTACAGAAAAGCTAATTTCTCTTTGTTTGACATGTGTGAAAATCTGTATGTTTGACATTGCCTCAGCCTATACACATTTCATATTTGCTAGCTGGACGATTTCTGATGTAGGCTGTGGCTAAGGCAAATGGAATTTTACAGTAACTGTCAGTCAGTGTTCTACTCTACTTATTTAACAACAACTTTTCATTTTATAATGTTGCTTTTCATACTTTTTGTTTGCTTCTTTCTCCCCAACGCCTTCATTACCTCAGTAAAATTCTGCTCAGCTACAAGTATGAATTTGGGGACCTGGGGTTTAGAAGAGAAGCTTGTTTTAAACAAAGCATGTCATGGGGCAAATGGTATTATATTTGCTGAAGTCAGAAAAAGGCAAATATCCCTTCCTTTTGACCAGATTTCTTAAAATTTTGGACCTTCTGTTTTAAAGCAGGTATTTAAAGAATTCATCTCTAATTTTTTTTGGTTTGGAAGCTCTGGGAACTCAATTTCTATGTTGATGACAGGAACAGCTTGAGAACACCAGAAATTGTACATTGAGACTCCAGCTGTAGGTCAGACAGTCTGTGTCTGGTGTCAGGCTGAATTAGTCAAGATCCCAGTGTAGCTAAAGAATCAAGGCAACATAACCTCGCTTGCCTGCTCTATCTCTGTTCTCTCTCTCCAAATCTCTTGTATTATCTAAATCGATCAGGATTCCTTCACAGCGGCACCGTTGACATTTTGGACCAGATACTTCTTTATTGTGAGGAGCTGTCCTGTGCACCATAGGATGTTTAGCTGTATTCCTGGCTAGTAGCATCCCCTGATCCACTGTGACAATCAAAAGTGTCTACAGACTTTTCCCAATGTCTCCCAGGGAGCAAAACTGACCACTCTCAATTGAAAACCATTGCTTTAGTTTGATTTATCCTGAGCAAAGTAACTGCCTCTGCTAATTGGGGGCTGTTGGTGAGTAAGAGGACCCTGGAGCTGTCAACCACAGGCAGGCATGGAGCCATGGGAGTTGAGAGAGAGGCTGATAAAAAAAAGAAGGGATGTCTCAGGACCACCAATTAAAAAATCTATCCTATCAGCTCACATTGCATTTCTGGTTTTGGTATAATACTAGGAAACATTGTCATTTGCTGCTCTGCCTGCCTAATAAAAATTAAGATGTATTATACAGCACTCTTCTAAGCATTTTATATATCAATTAATGCAACAATGCTACAATGCAACAACTCTATGGAGGGTTATTATTATCCCTGTTTTACAGATGGGGGAATGGAAGCTCAGAGGGGTCAGGTAACCTGCCTACCAGCAAGCAACAGGCACAGCTAGGATTCACATCCATGTAGTCTCATTCCAGAGTCCAAGCTCTTAAGCACTATGCTAGGCCTCTTCTTATGGGCACTGTTTTGGTTTGTTAAAGCTGCCGTTAGGCAAAATACCAGAAATGGATTGGCTTTTAAAAATTTACAGTCCTAAGGCCATAAAAGTGTTCAAACTAAGGCATCAACAAGAGGATACCTTTACTGAAGAAAGGCTGATGGTGTCCGAAACACCTCTGTCAGCTGGGAAGGCACATGGCTGGCGTCTGCTGGTCCTTTGCTCCTGGGTTGTGTTTCGAAATGGCTTTTCTGGGCTTCTGTCTCTCTTAGCTTCTCTCAGCTCTCTGCTTCGTTCTTCTGGGGCATTTCTTTCTAAAGCATCTGGGAGTCCTCTCTTAACTTCTCCAAAGCAAACTCTGGGCTTCATCTCTTAGCTGAACATTTCCAAACATCCTTCTGTCTGCATCTCCAAGTGTCTGGGTCTCTGTCAGCTCCTTCAGTTTCTGTATGTCCTGGCTTAGCAAATCCCGGGGCGTTTTCGTCTCCCTGTGCTCTGTGTGAGCTCTCTTTAAAGGACTCCAGAAAAGGATTAGACCCACTTGGAATTGGATGGGTTGCATCGTCATGGAAAGAACCTAATTACAAAGGTCCCACCCCAAAAGATTGGATTAAAAGATCACGTGGTACATAACAGCTTCAAACCAGCACAGGCACCTTGCCACTCCCATCCCCAGAGATGAGCTAGACAGGACTTAAAGAGTCTTCTGTAGGCTGCAGAGCTATTTATCTTGTTTACTTACCAAATAGTCTTAGAGCATTTTCAACATGTATGCCTGTTGTCAGCTCATTGCCTTTTGGCTCCAAATCCACTCTTCATTTCCCAGCTTGTGATACTGGAGCTGGATCCTGTAAACATTTCTCCTAGTTATTACTTCATTAGATAAAGATTCTCTTTCCAAATTCCTCTGTAGTTACTGTCTCTTAGCTGGGACATGACCAATACAAAGTTCTAGGCACTATTCCAAGTGTTTTGCCAATATTAACCTAATACTTACAACAACCCTGTGATGTAGGTGCTATTAGTAGCTCATTTTGCCAATGGAGAAACTGAGGTAATGAGATGTTTAGAAATCTGCCCAAATTTACACAGCCAGTAAGTGTGGAGAAAGTACTTAAACCCAGGCAGTCTGGCTCTAGGGTCTACACCGGAGCTGCTCTGCTCTCTCTTCCCATCTTCTCTAGCATTGACGCACAGGATTATTTTGCTCGAGCCTTGTAGACGTCAGAATTTTCTGCCATCATTGGAGATGATCCCTTATTTGTCTCTTCCTTCTCTTCTTTCCAGTGTTTATTGAGAGCCTACTATGTGTCAGGCATTGGCAGAAGGGTGGTAGTGTTAGTGGCCAGCTTGTTACATAATGATGGTAGTTTACAGAAAACTTGTGTTCTCTCAAAAACCTCGTTTAATCTGATGCAAACTAAGTATCTGAAGTAAAAATAGGGTAGTTTTCTGTTGTATTTGGCAAGAAGTGCTTGCGGCAGTCATGTTTCTGAAATACTTTTTTTATGCGTGTCAGAAATTTACATCCTTTCTCAGCCAAGTAAACAAATTTGTTTTAGAAGTTACTTTTTGTTCCATAAAAGCTGTGTGCAGCAATTTCTCCTCTGAAACTGTACTTATTGGGAGCACAGGAAAAGAAGCTATTCAGAGCTATGGGAAAAAGCAGAGTTGACAAACAAAGGGGCTTCTAAACATTAATCACCAACAAAACTTAGTGCAGAAACAGTGTGCTTAAAACCCAGAATGGCAAAGGATTTTAAAGAGGAACATTGTGTAATGAGAACAACATTGTGGGTTTCTCGGATAGAATGATGAGCTACAGCCCAGGCTCCTTGGCCCGTGGGGCCACTGTAATGAAATTAAACTCTGGTTTTGGCTCATCTGCCTCCAAGTATAGGGGAGTTGTTTCCTCGAAACTAAGAATAGACAGAAAACTTCCTCAGGAATTATAAAGGCTTGTTAGAAAAAGCAAAAGGATGGGGAAAAAAAAACATTCCTTGTAATAGTTTGTCACAAGTAGTATTAAAATGGTGCTTCAAATCCTGGGGTGATGAGAGAATCACTGGGACTTAGCAGCTCTTCAAAATTTTCTTAAAAAATTAGAGCGCAGTCAAGACAGCCCAGTACTTTCAGGAAAATGCTCGAACAACGTGTTAGTTACTCAAGCTATTTCATTTGTTTTGTTTTTGGTCTTTTGCCATTTTATAGTTTGCTTGAGAGCAGTTGACTGGCTGTTCCTTGTTGTGCTTCATTTTTTGGCACCTAGAAGTTAGGCAAGCTGGAGCCCCAGTCCACCCAGGCCTGAATTTTAGGTATGGCCTCTGAAGCAAGCTTGGTAAAAAAAATAAAAGGGTGCCTTTAACATTTCATGGGCGCTGTGTTAAGAATGTCGGAAAGTGGAAATTTTACCATCTATGACCACAAGAGGGCACTCCAAACAGGCAGCATTGGATACAACCTATAAACAAGAAGGGAGGACAGGAGGGCAGGAGGAAGCTCTCTGGCACCGGAGGTGTTGACTTCCAGCATCTCATTATCTAGATGCCCCCACTCCTGTCCCCTGCCAACGTAACTGGCCCAGAAAAAGAACTGTCCGGATTGCCAATTCCCACTTCTTTTGGTTAAATCAAAATTGAGGCTCAAATCTAGACTTTCAGACAGAATTCCCAAGTCTGTTACTTTTGCAAAAAAAAAAAAAAAAAAACAGCTGGTGGCCTTTGGTTTGGCACTTTTCCCATTAACCTCATTTGATGTCACTTCCCTAAGAATGTTTAATTAGAGTCTCTTTTTCTGAACACCAGCAGAATTGAACTGCTTGAGAACTGAGCTGTAAGTTGGTTATGCTGTGTTTCTAGTTTCTTCCCCAAAACTATTGTGCAGGCTTCACTGAGGGTGAATTTTGTGCTCCTTAACTTTCCAAACATTGCTGGATTATGCGCCCCTAGGATAGGCTCAACAGGACAGAGTTGGAGTAGGTAGATTCTCAAATGAAATGTAAATTTGGAATATAATAGGGAACCCAGCAGGGAGATCTGAATATCACAAATGGGGTCTTGGATGGAAGATCCATGTGGTATAATGTAGGTGAGTTTTGATGTTATTCAATCTTCATGGGTATTAGGCTATTTTAACTTCTATTAGAGAAATATTTAAGAGTGAAGAATCTATTCTTAACTGGTTATTGTGTGGTAAGTATGGAGATTAGAGCCCTTGGAGCCCTTGGGAGTTTAAAGAAAGGAGTTTAAAGCATTTTAAAAGAATGGCATAATATGCCCCGTATCTCCAGGACCACATCAATGGTTTCACCAGAACAGATAAAGACATACAATAAAGTATTTACATGGTTTGACACTGGCACTAAAATACTGAAATTACTGTTTCAAAAACACAAACTAGTGAATGCGCACATGCTCAGGGCCTAAAGGCAAAATCTAGGAAAAACATCATCAGCTCTAAATACTTTTTTGCATTCTTTTGTTTCTTTCCAGTGACCTGGGAGTGTTTAAGTGCTTAAGAATGTAAAAGAGTGAGTCAAGGTTGTGGGACTGGCCCCAGAGGGATGGAGTGCTGATAGGTGCTTTTAGATGCTACTACATGGAGGAACCTTGAAGACGTGATGCTAACTGAAATAAGCCAGATGCCAAAGGACGAATGTCATATGAAATACTTAGAATAAGCAAAGTCATAGAGACAGGAAGTAGATAAGAGGTTACCAGGGGCTGGGGAGAGAGCAATAGGGAGTTATTGCTTAATGGGTACAGCGTTCTGTTTGGGGTGATGATAAAGTTTTGGTAATAGATGGTGTTGATGGTAACACAAAATTGGAGATGTCATTAGTGCCACTGAATTGTACACTGAAAATGGCAAATTTTATGTTATATATGTTATTATAATAAAAAAGCTATCATCATTGGGGGAAGCTGGGTGTAGGTACATGGGAACTCTACTATTTTTCTAACCTCTTGTGGGTCTTAAACTATTTCAAAATAAAACATTCTAACTGAGAGAGAGAGAGGGAGAACCACCCTAACACAAGCAGGTACGTTCCTGTCCAGGCACATCAATTTTTTTTTTTCCTTTTGCCAGAATTATCTGACCCATCTTTAAGGTTGTCATATTTAAACTGACATTTTTCAGTGGTGAGTAAAATCTTGCTACACAAAAACTGTGCAAAACCCTTCTGTCTTACATAAACCCAGGGCCTCAGATGAGGTAAACAGGGACTGCAGTCTTGAACATTTATCTTTCTTATTTGAATGAACAACCCTTCCTTCCTGGAATGTGACCTAACATTTTGCATTCCTATTAAATCTCTGAGTACACCCAAAGACCTCGGAAAGCTCTACAGAGACAGCAAACATCCTCCTGTACTTGGCAAAAGAAGAAATGGCTGCTTGTGCGGCTTGCAGGCTCAGCTGCTCAGGGCTGCTCTGTGGAAGAGGACCCGTGAACCCAGGATGCCAGAAAAAATGTGAATGTTGAGCTGGAAATAAGCATTTGCACTTAAAAGTGGTCAACTGATCTGTAGGACACACGGACGTGCAATGGAAGCCGTGAGCTGCTCAACTGCCCTGCAAAGAAAGGGGAGTGAGTGGCAGCTGTTTAGTCTTTGGGCCACCCAGCCGTAGCCTTTCTCCGCGCTGGGCTTCTGGGGAGCTGGCCAACGCCCCCACCCCAGAGCCCAAGGGTGGACTCTGATTAGACTATGCTAAATAGCACATCCCAATCGTGTTCTCCACCCCCACCCCATGTTGATTGGTTTAGGGAGAGGTTTGGGAGTAAGCTGGGCCCCAAACGGGCAAGGAGACCATTGTGGGGGCTTCTGAGAACACCCCTCCACCATCTGGTGAAGCTCTCTTCTTCCGGACGGTTTGGGGCTGGACTTGAGTCTTAGGGATGAGGCAGCCATTTTGCCATGGAAATGAAAGCCATTCTGAATATATGTCAGCACCAAGGTGAAGGGAGAGCAGAGACAATCAAGAGAAAGGGCTGGAGCCCTGAGCAAATTGGACCCATGGCATACTTTCATATTGGACTTTACAGTTGCTGAACCAATAAATTCTCTTTATTGTTTAAGCTAGGCTGAGCTGAGGTTTATGTTACTTGCAACCAAGTCTTCCAAACCGACACAGGGCTTCTAAGATGACTGGAGTGCATATCCATGCATCTGTGCAGAGTGTGCCTGCAGGGGCCATTGTTAGGCAGGATTGTTTCTGTCAGGGCTCATGTCCCAAGAGAAACAGGACTGTATAAAGCTCTGTGCTGCAACCTCTAGTCTCTCAAGTTTTCTTGAAAGTATTACCAAGTACATTCAGTAACAAGGTGAGCAGAAATAAAAGAAACAAGCAGGTGTCAAATGCAGCATATTTTAATTTGTTTCAAATAAAGCAATATACGTATATATATATATATTTTTTCAGAAAAACACCAGATGTTAAATTCTACAAAAGCGCATGTGTCTTCAGCAGATCATGTTTGTCTGGTCATTAAAAGTTTTTTTTTTTTTTTTTTTGGCAACAATAACTCTCTAGAGACGATCAATGGACTGACATCACTGCTACAACATAAGTTGCTACTGAGCCTCTGATCTTCAGCCACATCTTGATTTTCCTAACAAATGAGTAAATACTGCCTTGCTAAAATGCTGCTATGTCTTGATGAGAAAAAGCATCAACAGATCAAGCAAAGCCATGAAAGTTATGAAGCAAGCTAGAGCTGATTATTAGAATTAGTAAAAATGATTAAGAGAGGATGACACAACCATACAGGGTTTGTATATTCTGATTGACTCTCTTTTGGCAGCGAATTGGGTCAGCACCTCAGGCAGGGAACCAAAACTGAGTGGAAACTGCTTTCTTTTCTCTCCTAGCTCAGGCCACCAATGTCACAGCTGGGACTGAGAGAACCGCGGCATCTGCTGATACTTCTATTCTCGTGGGGCACAGATTGCACTGTGAAACCCTGGCGACATTGCCCCGGAAAGGCCTGGCCTCCACGTTGTCTGCAGGGTGCTGCCTCCGCCGGGGCTTTTCTGAATGGGCCAGGGCCTCGGGGGTCTTGGTCCCCAAGGAGGCCTCTTGATTTCTGGCACCGCCTTTGCTTTTGGGCCGGAAGCCATTGTGCGGCTGTCTCCTGTGTTCGTGGCGGTTGTTGCCCTTCACGATCAGGTCAGCTTCATTGCCAGTGCCCTGTGACTTGGCGGACCCATTTGGCCTATTGTGATACTGTGGATTAAATCTTCGTCTTTGGCTAGAAGACCCATTCTACCAAAAAAGAAAACAGATATCCATTAGATGCCTTTGCGGGAGTTCAAACATCTAGCAAACCATGGCTGACATCAGCAGACACTAGGGAAACCAAATCTCTAAGCCACAGGTAAGCTTTTTTACACTGCAGAAGAATATGGCAACATGCTAATGGGTCAAGCCAACAAATTCCTCAATCTTAAAGAATACTGGACTGTCTTGTAAATGGAGCTGGTGTTACTGATGTTAAAACAGAGGTTACAGAGGCATAAGATAATTTAAGAATGAGTCCAAATAAAACCCACAAAGTACCCTTAAAATATAACAGGAAGAAATGTAACACAGGGGCAGGGCCATGATGATTCCCTACCATGAGAACTTCCGGGACATTCTGTATGGACAATGCTATATGAATTCTACTTACATGTATGAAGAGAAACATAAAATTCCATTTGTCATTTTGCTTCTCTAAAGCAGTTTTTCTATTTTATTTCAAAATAAATATCACATTTCAGAAATATTATCTTGGGCAAATACAGGGACGAGGTGTATCTGTATGTCTGGGGATGGGGGTGGAGTGGCTGGAGGCAGTATGTGTGTCTACATAGAGGTGATTCATTCTTCCTCTAAACTTTATGTAGTTCTCAGCCAACAAATTATGAATAACATACTGAAAAGTCAAACCTTTCACAAATCGACAACCAAGAACATAAATGGATGAGTAACAAAGAAGCAATGGATTAAGCCTGTCTGTTTCTGTATAAGGGAAAGATTTCTCAACTCCTTGAGGTCAGTTAGTAGCTGACATTCCTTGAGTGCCTACAGTGAGAGACTTCCCATCATTTATCATCAATCACCCTTTAAGGTAGTTGCTATTTTTGTTTTCATTTTACAGAGGAGGATAATGAGTTTCAGAGGCTTGCCCAAGATTTCACTTAGAAAATGATGGGTCCAGAATGTAAACCCAGGCTGTGTGAGTCCAAAGCCATGCATGCCACTGCCACATTATACAGAGTCTCCTGGAAAAGTTTGTAAGTACGTTGCTACGTGACCACATCTCTATTATTAAAACATGTAACTCATGACTTACAAAAATATAAGGTTCTTGATATATGCACAGTGACCAGATGGTATAGGGTTAGGGCAGATGCACCCCTAGTAATTCAGGGCCCAGGGCAAGAGTCAAATGTAGGTCCATATATCATATATATGAATATTGAGAGGTTATAAAACAAGCTAACAAGCTGTAAAAAATTTCTGTCCCCTTACCTTGACAAATATACCTCTCTGAGAGCCTGGAAGGCCAGGTTCAATTATAGAACTCTTGGACTCCTTGGGAATTCCGTGCCATGACGTGGTGGGTTAGGGACAGGAGGCTAGTCCCTGGCCCTCGGCCTGCCCCCTCCTCTGCCACTGCTGGCTCATCGCTCATTGTGGGGAAGCCTTGCACACATGTTTGTGGACCCCTGGACTGCACACCAGAACTCGGCCCCCACCCCCACAAACCACCACTCCTGGCACCTCCCTTAAGATGATGTATCTAGGGAGGTGATTCACACAGACCCCGAGTGCGTGCTTGGGGCTTTTTTGGGAAGAGACTTCCAGGATGCTGAGCACATGGAGCACGATCTGGAAGGAAGAGTGCAGATTCTGGGTGGGTAATGTCTCGGTCCTACTGACCCCTCACTGGAAGAGGGCCAAGGAGGGACACCCTGAAAAACAGGGCCTGGGACAAGGGACCTTCTTGCCTGGGTTGGTCTATGGTGTTCTGGTTTAGATATGTAAGTACATTTCAACCTAAACAATCCATTACCTAAAATGCTTTGAGGAAAATAAAAAAATAGTGGACTGAAAAAGTGTCTTTACTGCTAGCATTTAATCTAGTCTCCTTGGGTTTAAAAGAAATTGTGAAAGGGAAATTCTTAGACTAAATTTTAGTGTGATGTTTAACAATGAGCAAAGAACAAAAGCTGACAAAATGTAGACTACAAGTAAAGCAATCTTATGAATATATGAAATGTTTCTTGCCAAAGTGCTATTTGAAAACTCATGAAGATGTTCAAGGCCAGAGAATTGCCTGTCAGTGTTATTGATGGGAATTCTAAAAGACCCAGATGAAAAAACCCATCAGGGCACTGGTTAGAAAACCAGCATTTTAAAATACTAAAAAAAAAAAGTCTCGTTCCTAGAGATCTCTTTCTTAGAGATCATAAAAGGTGTCTTCCTAGCATGCCCAGTGTCTAATATCATCAAATCTTATTTCTTGTTTATTTTCTAAAGATAAGGAGGACACAGTGGAGAAACAGGAGGAGAGAATGAAGACCGTCTTTTGGAAGCTTGGATTTTAGTGATCATAGTTGATAAGAATTAATAATGTCATTTTGAAAGGTATTCTCTTTTCTCAAAGCCCAAGAGAAGAGAGAGAAACGTTATTTAACTTTGGCCTCTAATTGATAAACTAAACATAAATGGGAATTAAAGGAGCTAGAAAAACGAATGCCAGATTTGTTCTCACTACTGGTTTCAGGGGCCAGGTTCTGAGTCTTCATCCCACGTCTGTGTGAGTCGCCTCCACACGTGGGCCAGTTTCCGGAGACCTGGGGATGGTGGCAGTAAAGGGCCTGGGAAGAGCTGTCACATGTAGGGGGACCCTGCTAATGTGGTCACACGTGTGCACGAAGGCCACTTCTCCGCATGGGGAGGTGCCTGTGCCCTGGGGCCTGGGTGGGCCACGAAGTCCCAGGAGGCCAGCTGGGCAGAGGAAGCTCCCTGGAGGGCCTGGGTGGGACCCCATGGAGCGCAGCCTGGAGCAGTTGCTGTTTTCTTCCTCTGGAAATGAGCGTTTTCTTCCCGGGCACCAAGGACAAGGGTCTGCAGGAGCCCCGGAGGCAGCGTCAGGCGGCCGTCCCAGAGCAGCTTACCTGCTTGCTAGCCGGCACAGCTTGGTGAGAGGAATCGGTGGTGCTAGGAGGATGGCTTGCCATTTTTGGGTTTCCTGCTTTGCCTTCGGAGGGCTTGTTGTGATTAGACGGTTTCCGGGTAAAGTTACTCTGCTTCCCCGAGGCTCCTGCGTGAGCGTTGAGCAGAGGCAGCAGGTTGCTGCAGGGAGTTCTTGAGGAATAATTGTTCTTTGGATGTGAAACTGCAACAAGCAAGTGCTTGGCGTTATGGGCTGAGCCATACATTCTGCTGCCTCAGTTTACCCATTAGGGAGCTCTAGGAGGTGAGAAATTGGGAGGAACTTCATAAAAACATTAAGAAAAGTTACTTTGAAACGTTGAAAGATTTGAAAGGGGCACCTTGGTTCCCAGAGACCACCAAATTTCTTCCGTGAGAAACACCAAACCGTGATGGCAGTACAACCATCCAAGTTGGGAGACACGTGCAGGAAATAAAATATATCAGAACAACTTTAATAATATTCTTCAGGTCAAGAAGCACCAAAGGAAGAAGGATAATGAAATCTTCAGAGGTTTCCTCTCTAGCCCTGTTCACATATGCTGACTCTTGGGATCTCCATTACCAAACCTGTTTGTGCGGCCCTTGTTAAATCCCTGTCCCAGTGGGTGCTGCAGGGACGGAGGGAGACTGGGAGCTCCACGACATACTGGCCCGTCACAGCCGTGGCATCCTGAGAGCATGGGGATGGGTTAGAGAGTTTTCTCACCCTGGGTTGTGCATATCCTGGCCATGTCTGCAGCCTGTAAAGCATCTATTATATTCCATTAGAGCTGCATTACCTGACTTTTCATCAATCCCATTTTCTACATTTCCACTGCAAATATGCACCAACTCCAATCCCAAAGGCGACACAGGCTAATCAGACAGGTCCCTGTCAGGGCTTGGGTAGGCCTGTTCAGTGTTTTATTTACCATTTCTGCTGGTTGTGAAAGTGGAGATTTCTGATTAGGCTAAATGGAGGCCTGAGGAAATCAATTAAAGTTCCCCAGAATTTGACTGCCAGGCTGGACAGCAAGACCTTTCCCTGAATCTTAAAATTGTCACCAATTTTTAAAAGCAATTTTCTGTTAACTTTGGTTGGATCAAATCTAATGCCAGGTTTGTTTTTTTTTTTTCCTAGAGGATTAGGTACAACTAATATGGATCACATTAAAAATGGGAAGACAAAGACATATCTCTGGTCCCTTTCTCTTATAAGTAAGGTGTGTCAGCAGGTTGGGGCTGCCCAGATGTCACCAGGTTTTGGTGGCTCTTGTGCTCAGTAGATTCCATTTCATGGGTCACCACCTCCCAAGCCAAGAGACCATGAGATTTGGTTCCCTGGCTGTGGGCTATCCATGTGCCCTCCACAGAGCTGACAAGGAAAGATTATCTCAAACGCATGAGGCATGAGGCTGCCTTTCCTTGCGGATCCTTGTAATTATCCAGGGGTGGTTCCTTCCACCAGGTGGCACTTGAACTGCTCTGGAGGAAAGCAGGTGACGCTGCCACCCCCCAGCCCTGCAGGTGACAGGGAACACAGAGCCACTGGGCATAAATGTCTTGCTCATCAGCAGGCTGGAATGGAAACATGGATGGACAGTTACATCTCCAACTGTGAACCAGACTGTTTATCCTTTTAGAGACGGGGCAAAAGCTGAGGACGGAGAATGGCAAATAGGTAGATTTTTTTTGTAAGGGGGGTAGCATATAGAATAAAAAACATAATTTAAAAGAACTGCAGTCAGAAAATCAGTAATTGCCAAGGATGTGTGAATAAGGATGCTATTGGCAGTGCCGTTTTTCATGGTGAAAAACTGGAAGCAACCTAAATGTCCACAATCAGGGGAATGGTTACAGAACTTACATTTAAATAATTTATCAGTTTAATATATTGACATGGAGGAATGATAAAAGCAAATTATATTACAACATATGTATGTAGTATAGTAAATTATACTTTCTTATGTAGTATAATTATATTGATTTCATATAACTTTACATAGTAACTTGTGTAAAAGTACTATTGCTTATAAGTGCATTAAAGAGGGTGAAGGATACACAAAGGTAAAGTCACATTCTATTCAATATAATTCTATAATTTTTGGATCAAGCTTGTATTTTTTATTCTCAAGGAAAAAAAGTGATTTCCACTTTGAAAAAAAAAAGTGTAGCCAAATCTCAAATTGTCAGCTGCTGATTATGAGGCTGTGACTTTTCCATGCCCCTCCCCAGTCCTTCTTTCCTCTTTCTGGCTGTCCTTAAAGCCACTTTAGTGCTCGTTCCCACCTCCCCCGGTGGGTGGGCTTGAGGAGGGAAAAGAAGCAGCAGCCAGTTTTGTTGCATATTAGTTGCTCTAATTAAGGCTTAATAGGGAACAAGACTAAAGCTAATGGCTGGAGTGATGTCTTTCATTATCTGTAGACTCCACTCAGCACAGAGAACCCAGGGCAGAAGCAGCGCAGGGCCCTGCCGAGCAACACGCACACAACAGCTGGGCTCTTTATAGCAATAGCTGATAGTTCCCAGACTTATTAGGATGTCTCACTCATGGGGTAATAGGTCTCCGCAGAAGGAGAGCTGTTTTAAGGCAGAGCTTATCTGGCAGTGCTCAAAAAAAGTTTGCAAAAGGTACAAGCTAGTTGACCTGGTCTATTCCGCTTAATAAGTCCTGGGGATTTACTGATGAGCACTGGCATTTGAAACCTCTCAGTTCAAATCTTGACGTTTCTAGTGACTTTGGGTCATGACCTTAGATCATTAAATCTCTTTAGACCTCACTTTGCCCCCTGGGGGGCTGCACACCTGACATTTCCAATATCAACTCCGAAGAGCACTGAGCTTACTCACACAGAATTATTCAGCAGGCATGCAAAACTTACTTTCTCCGCAGAGCATGATTTGGGCCTTTAGCTGTTCAATGTCACAGGAGAATCGGGCAGCTTTCCCGAGCTCTTCATCATATTTGCGCTCACTGACAAAGTGCTGGAGGAAAGAGAAGTGAAACAGGAGTCCTACAATTACAGAAATAACCGAGGTGCACCACGACTTCATTCATTCTGCTGTTCTGAGTGCTCAGTGATAGCGTTAACCAGGCGAGGCATCATTCCAGTTCTGAAAACTGTGAAGCTGTTAAGTCAGTCTTGGTTCTGCCCTGCCCGGGGTGTGATCATATTCTTGTTCTGGGAACATGTGTGTGTCCTGTCTTTTCTCGGCTTGGGCTTAGACCAAATTGTGGTTCAGGCAAAATTTGTGTGTTTGGGCTCATCTATTTAACTTTTTAGGTCCCCTCACCCTCCTCCTAGCACCTCAAGTCCAGGTGCAATATTCTGAGTTGCATTCCTGCAGGGTCTTCTTAATTCGGCCAATTCCCTGCTCACATATTAACAGCCAAGAGAAAGGATGTCTCCCTTCCTCGACACCCATCTGTAGTTTGATAGGGAACTGGGAAGCCCAAAAAGCCTTTATGATTTAGAAAACAGTGTCTTGAATGGTGGAATTCCAAGCGCTGTAAAAGGAAGTGGGAAAGGGACTGCTTGTCAATTCCTTTTAAAATGAAGGTCTATGTGTAGATAACAGAGTGAGAAATCCAGAAATAACTATGATTCAATCCCTCCCTGAGTTTACCAGGGAGGTGACAGCATGGCAAGGGAAACAGGTACCACTACAGTGCAAGGTAGAATGTAGTAGGTGCTTTAGGAATATGAAAGAGGAAGTATGAATGGGGAAAGAGCTATGATAGATGGAGCATTTGAACAGAAATGTTAAAAAAAAAAAAATCGAATGATTCTTCAAAATTACCTGACACTGACCAAATTCTTACCAGATAATCTCATTTTCATCTGATCACATTATAAGTCAGTACTATCATTATCATTATTTTACAAATGGGAGAATTGGGGTTCTAAGAATCTAAGAGAATAAGTAACTTATCTAAGATAACAGAAAATGAACATTTGGAGCTGGACTATTTCACTCAAAGGCCTATTCACCATTTTATGATGGGTGGGATTTTGATAGGCAGAAATAAAACTTGAAAAATGAGTAGATTTCAACAAACCAGGAAGCAGGGAACGTCACATTCTTCATTTGATATTCTAACAAGTAGGGATTTTTGTAAGGGGAAGTTGGAAGATATACTGGAGTCCAGTTGTGGATTTTATTCTGAGGAGAAGGATAAACCATACTGGGGGAGACCAGACCTGTGTTGGAGCTATAATACTAGTTTTATAGGAAATGCCAAGACTGGAGGGAGGCAGTGGAGGCAGAAAGCCATTGCAATAGTCTGGGGGAGGCAACAAAGGTTGGACGAGAACATGATAAAAAGGAAAGATCCCTAGGGCTTTTCAATAGCCACACGAGAGATTCTCTTCCATAGTTTCCCTTCATGCCTAACTAAGACGGAGGGGACCGAAAAGCTACGTGCCACTTCCCACCATACCTAACCAGTCTTATGCCCAGATGAGCAGACAATCCTACTTATAAAGCTAGCAGCACCTGTGTCTTGAAGCTATTCTCATTCTACAGAAGTGGGTAAGAAGATGGAGTGAGTGTGTGTGTGGGGGGGGGGTGTGTTTAGTATATTGGGGAGAAGGAGGAGGAGAAGGGGACATTTATAAACTTTAACTTCCTATTTTTTTGTAGATACTTGTTTTTGTCTTCAGCTGGCACCCATTTCCTCTTTGGATAACTGCACCCCCATGCAACTTTGAAGAACCCTTCTTGCCCCTATGGATACAGTCTTGGTGGATTTGTCAAGATGTTACACACTCTTTTGGCCAAATGATGTATCTGCAAATGATGCAGGCCCATGAGAGCCTCCATCCTTTGGATTTGAATCAAGTGGGGTGGCACAAAAGCTGATGAGATGGAGGTCGTCCACCTTGATGGTGTCCCAAGGGGAGTGTCTGGTAATTACTGCTGCCTATATCCCCCAAATCACCTGGGTTTCTGTCTACCCACAGACCTGATTTTTCAGACTGTACTCTGCTTTGGTCATCTACACCCACATTCTTTCAAATTCTACTTGCTCTTGAGGTCAGCCAGGGTTAGTTTTTGTTGCTTGCAGCAGAAATATATATTTGTGAGTAGTATTCTTAATAAAAGATCAACTAAGTTATAAAAAGATACAGGAAAGAAGTTTCCACATATTGTGCGTGCTTTATAATCCTGTTATGGAGTTCATACTCAGTGTGTTTATGTACACACACAGAAATTACATGTAGTGAAAATAATATCTCCTGTCCCAGCCATAATTCATGGTTGACTACATTTTATTTGGGTCAGTCTCCAATGACTAAGAAAATAGCTTGTACCTCTCCTCTGTAATAATAATCCCTTCAAACCATATTGTACTTAAATACAGTGATTAGGTGGTTCTTCATCCTTCTGTATTCTCTCCTTCAACCTTGTGAAAGAGAGCCAGGTGCATGATGTTAGATTCTCAGAGCACAGCACTCTATTGATGCAAATCAAACAAAATGGGGATCAGATCTCTGACTCAGGGTTCAGGCTGTGACATTTTAGAACTGACCTTAATTTCTGCCCTGAGTTCGGCCAGCTGCATCTCTGCCATCTGACTGGCTAGATCAGTAAGTTTCTTTAGTTCTTCGGCTTTCTTCTGACGAGCAGTCAGAATTTCCACTGCCAAATGAAAAGGAATAATACATTAGAGATTTCAGCTATTAAATGACCTAGTTTCTTGGAACCAGTTCTCCATCCACAGACTAAATGCCTTGTTAGACCATGACTATGTTTTCTGAGTTGGTCACTGAAGTGGATTTTCTCTTGCTGCCAATTGTCTTAAAACCCAAGTCCTTATGTCCATATGCACCCATCTCCTATCAAATACAGTCCCTTCGGATTCACTGTAAAAGCACGCTCTTCTTCTTTTTCTTCATTGGTAACTGATCTCACTTACTCAATTTGGGCTTTTAAATCTGTGAGTTACTTAGAACAAATATCTCCAAAAAAGGGAATTTAATAAAATCCTATCTGAATGAAATTGCAAAGATCAGGAGTCCACGAAGCAAAACCATTCTCTCTGTATGTGCTATAGTATTAAATTCTAGCAGCAACAGACCTTCTGAACTTTCACACATACTTATTTAAGGCAGTTAGCTGTGACGTTGGAATTTGACATAAAAGTTTTACTTTATTAGCTTTTTGTGAGGTAAAAAATGCCTCTGCTTTTTGAAACTCTGCAGATATGTTTCCATCCTGCAAACAGAAGTTCCAGAGCAGAGTATCATATCTTTGTTGTAAGTGTCCCCATTGGAAAAACTTTCAAGAGTGAGTCAAAGCCAGTTTGAACAGGATTGGTTTATATTTCTTTAGCATCTACACATGTAGAGAAGACACCAGGGAGCTCACACATCTGTCAGATGAACTAAATGTTCAAATAGATATAGTGCCCACAGGTAATGTGTGTGCATGTGTGTTTCCCACAAGACTGTAGAGCTCAGAAGCAATGAATACAAATACATAGAGAGGAACTTAAATATGAAGTTTTATCTTTCAATAGATAAACTTGTAGCTTCAAGTAATATATGAATCGCCTGAAAAGAAGTACAGATGCAAACCATAGATCATTCTTGATAGACTGAGAAACATAAGAAACATCTTTCTATGCTGATACAAATGTTGAGCTGTCAATAAAATAATCTACAAATCATAAATCCTAATCAGCTGCCAAACCACTGTAATTACGCTTTGATTATTTACCTGGGACTCCCCTCCTCCCGTTTATGGTACCATGTAGTTGGGCAAGGACTGGTCTGGGTTTGGAGGTTTTTCAGAACATAAAGGAGCAAGTGAAAACTTATCCCCAGGATGGGAGTGAAAGGAACTGTCAGCTGCAGTAGACAATGTGCTATTGAATGACATCCCAAGCCAGCACTAAAAGGTGGCCCACTATCACTTTTGACCAACAATTATATGTGGTTTGTTTGGTTCATATCATGCATTAATTTACAAATTAACTATTCACATTTAAAAGTTAGAAGATTCCAGTTGACAGCTGGATTTCTGGCTTCTCTTAAAATACAGGGATTTCCGGCCACAGTTGGCCAGCATTCCCAGGTGGCAAAACTGGCTAGAGATGCTGCCCTTTTTATCTGGAGCACAGTGTCCCATGTGCCATGGTCCCCATCTGCCCTGCTTGGCTCATTTATGTCACCTGCCTGGTCCCTGCAGGCCTCTCCTACTGCTGGTGGGATTATAGTGCAGACTGCATTGTGTAATTCTTTGTATCTACTGCACCTAGGCCCTGATACACAGCAGGTACCCCAAATGTTTGATGAACAAAGGATTTAGCGAATGAATGAATGAATCTGTTATTTAAAAGGAATATGCAAAGAAGCATGGAGGTTCCTTTGGGGCCACTTAAAACTGCCCAGGATCCCTACCTTTGATTGATAGATTATTTATTTATTTATTTGCCATTATAATTCAACATATGGTTGGGACTAAAGTTGGAGTATGAGAAAACGACTCTTGAGTAGGAAGATGCAACAAGCTCCTTTCCTCTCGCAAAGTAAGATAAAAAAGAAAAGTACCACAGGTCCAGACTTGATAAGCAGCTAGTAAAGGGGTCAAGAGTCTTGATTCATATATTATCAAACTTGGAGTGACTGCATAGTTGGAAGATCTGACTTTTTGTAATGGATCATTTGTGAGACTGGTGACAATTAGGGATAATTGTTCTTTTTGATTAAGGAGAACTTGGGTATTCACACTAAACAAAAATTCTGTAGAAACAGAGAATAAATGGGCCCTAAAATAAGAATGCAGGTGCAAGATCACCAATAAATTCTGAGTTTGCATTCAAGCAAATATGCATGAAAATGAATACTTTGCATCAGCAAGTCTTGGGATGCATTTTACATATAGTCTCATTAGCATTTCAAAGCCTTTCATTATGAAAAGCCTTAAAACTTCAGATCTAAAGCAGTAATCCTTGGGGGCCAACATTTTTACCTCAAAAATACTCAATGTAGAAAAAAAAAAACAACCCAAAATAAAAGCAAAACAAAACCAAATCAGATCCTAAGATTCATTGATCAGATAATTTAAAATAGAATATCAAAAGCACCATCCTTTTAGAAATCTCCAGAGGGAGACAGTTCCATACAGCTTTAGATTCTCACTGCATTCAGGAGTCATTAATATTTTTCACGTACTTTTATAAAGAGTATCTGATACGCCAAAAGCACTTTCTCAACAGGATTTATAAATCCTTCAAAGTTTTGGAGCACATTGGAAGATGGCTCATATTACTTGAACCATGGACAATTTCAAGGCTTCTCAAACAATACCCCTCCGCAGAGGGTGTGGCCAGCATCCTGGGGGGCCAGGAACTGGAGCAGAGGTGGATATTCCAGCACGAAGTTTCTTTGAAATCCTTCTTATTCCCCCAAATTCTTGTGAACCTTGCATTTTACTTCACAATATATCCTGGTTCCTGTTAATATAGAAAATACTGTTTTCTCCTACATCTATAGTAAAACTGACACTCCTAGAACACATCTATCTAGGTCTTCAGTTCCCCGGGTATGCAGGTGGAGTTTGAAATCTTAGCACAACAACACGCTTAGTTTCTTCTTCTGTAAAATGTGGACAGTAATAATCACACACACCTTGTAGGATTATTTTGGAGCTAAATGAAATAACACATGTAAAGTAGTTAAATATAGGACACTCAAAAATGTTAACTACAAATATTAACAAAGAGCAATATATTCCTCTAGAATACACTTTCTCTTTTTGTAATTACATCAGACTATTTCCTAATTTTGGATCCCATGGTCTATGGACGCTGAATTAATTATAATAATTAAGTTAATAAAATATTTATGAAGTACCTACAGTCTTCCCAGCACTGTGTTAGGTGCCCTGAGAGATACAGACGCTTATGTTATAATTGAGGAGGCATGGTCTATACCATGTACAGGAAATGCAAAAAAGTGGAAAATACTTGAGAGACCATAGATAAGGAAGTTCAAGACTGTGGCTGTAAAGATAGCTCTGTACTTAGTGGGAAGGAAAAATTCAATTGTTCCTTCTATCTGTGGAGAAGAGGCGTAGCTGACATGGACATATTCCTGAGAGATGCGGCTTAGCCTCTCTGCCCTCCATTTACTCACTGTAATACGAAGGAGTTGGACTAGCCTATCTACTAATAAGACATATCCCCATTTTGCAAATGTGCTATGCCAGGCACTGTGCTAAGAGCCCGACATGGAATTTCTCATTTAATCTTTACAACAAACGATTTTGAGTTAGATACTATTATTATTTCCCCTTTTCTGATAAGGAACTTCAGATTCTGAGATGTTTACTAAATGGTTAAGGTCACACAGCTAGTAATAGATGGCACTTGGATTCGGACTCAGGCCTGTCTGCCTCCAAGGCCTGAGCCTTGACCCATCATGAGAACTGGCTTCCCAGGGGCTCTAAGCAGTTCTAACACCCAGGACCCTGCAGTGCCAATTACTTTAGGTGGGTGAAGCTGCCACCCAATCTAGCCGTTTCAGCTGGTCCAAGAGTTCCGTGAGTGTGGGCCTCATATCTGTCTTCTTGGCTGTGTATGCCAGTCTCTCACAGCGCTGAGCACTGTCAAGTAAGTAAGGTGTGGTAAATGTTTATTGATTGAATGAGTTTTAAGAGCAGGGACACCCCCCAGAGATGCTTCAAATTCCACAGGTCTTGGCTCCTAATGTCATCAAGAAGTGAAAACTGAGGTCTTTTGCTAGCCTCTGAGAAAGTTTCTATTTTGGTGTTAAAGAATCATTGGTGACAGCATTAATTGTTAGATTCTTATCATTAGCACATGAAACCGAAAAGAAAAAATAATCTATACCTGAGAAAGAGGGAAAAATCTCAAGTCATGTTTATACTCTACTTTCACTGAAGAAATCATTAAATTTCATAAGAATAAAATTATTTCACAGGGATTGTGTAACTATCTCAATATTCCACAGCCTAACCCTGGGTCATATTTTGTTTTATTTAATAATATTTGTGGTATTTAGATTCTAAAATGGTTAAAATTATTCAGAAAATTGTGTAATAACAATAATGATAGCTATGTACTATAAAATGACTATTGAATTATGACCAAGAGCCAGGCTGGAAAAATATGAAAAGAACGAAGAATCTAGACTGATCTTCATTCTTGTAGGAAGAGTCAAAGATAAAGGAATTTAGCTGTAATCTGATTGGGGGTGCAGACTGCCATTTATCCAATTCACAAGATAAAAGCTGGGTAAGGGTGAAGAATTTAAAATGCCCAGGGGATAAAGATTGTAAAACTAAATCTCAGCTGAAAAATATGGTCTTAGGGTCCCCACTGACATTAGATACTGAATTCAGTAATAAGAAAGGGCTCAGCACATCCTCTTGTGGCTCAGGTAGAAGTTCTGTGACGTGGTGTGAAATCGGACTGAGTAATATTGTCTCAGTTTAAATTTTCAACCCAGGAACTTCAACCTATTTGAGATGGTAGAACTGATCTACTAATGGGTGAGTAACTTCACAACAGTGGAAAGGTTTAGAAATAAGCATACAGATAACAAAATAAATGGAACCCAGAGTATTATTATTTTGCATTACATTTAGGAAAGGGTTTGCAATGATAGAGAAAATCTGAGTGTGTTCATTACTGAAATAGGACACTTGGTACATTAAGCATTCTGACGTGATTTCGATTTAAAATGTGTAACGTTCTTTTGTGGCTTTAAATTGTCAGGTGTCAGTGAATTTGACTAGGTTTATAATCAGAATTGGAGCTGTTGGAAGAAAATTTGATTTACTGCATCCCCAGATTTGACTTAATAGCTTTATAAGAGTTGCTTAAAAGCTTAGGAATATTTCGCTTGTTAGGTTTGTGAGTTTGCCTTGTCGGGCATCTGAAATGTTTGGGAAAAAATCAGGCATGTTAAATTTATAAATATAGTTCAAAAATGTTAAGGGGAATTTAAGTAACTAAGTTGCAAATGGAACTATTTTTTTTAGGGGAATTTAATTTGTTAAATTTGAGTTAATTGAACCTTAAAAAAGAACAAGCTAAAACAACTGTATAAATAGCATAGCAAGGTAAGTTCAGAAGGCTTAAAAATTTATGCCTTAAAATACTAAATTCAATGTCAATTTAAAACCCAATTAACTATAAGTAGTCCTTTATGTGCATAAAAGTTCCTTTGGACCTAAAAAAACTCAACTGACACCTATTATTTACTGAGTGCCTATTCTGCTGGGCACTAAATGTTAAGAGTTCTGTGCCAGTACTGTATCCTTTTGTCTTACAAAGTTTCCAAGGGCTAAGTAACTTGCTAGGTCACAAAGCTCATAAATCAGGATTTCAGCCTGAATTTTAGAACTCCACTCAGAATCTGATATCATTGTCAGTCTGATCTCTGCATTGATTCTGATTGGGAGGCTCCTTATCAAAAACCACGTGTCAACTTACTGGCTTCTTCTTTAACTTTGTCCATTTCTGCCATTAATGAAACTTCTTTGTCAATGATGCTGGAGAAAAAAAGCAAAACAAAAGCAAAGAAGGCTTAATCAAAGATAAGCATTTAATAAGCACTGGAAATAAAAGAAAAAATATTTTTGTTAAACACAATAGAAAATTACCATAAATATTTCTATGCTCTAATGCCAGCAGCATACTCTGGCTTTCTAAATATGAGGAAACATAGAAGGGATACACCCAAGCATTACATAGTGACATCTGCTGATTAAATCATTGTCAGCATTTCTTAAAAAAAAAAAAAAAGTCTTTAGACTTTTAGAATTGTGCTGCTTTGAATTTAAATTTCAGGGTATTTTTGTCCTATAAATGCCAGAGCTCCAAAAAAACACCGTAAGCATTTGAGAAACTAGCACTTAGGTTATCAAGGCCTATAATTTGCAAACATCTCTGGGCCCCACCATCTGAGATTCTGCCTGGGAGGGCATGAGGTGGGCCCAATCCCGATGCAGACGGTCCTGGGACCACGTTTTGAGAAATACAATCTGGATCAATCCGTCCCCATGCTCTAGTTTATGAGTCTATGCCTTTCTCATTCCCCCAAATAAATATTACAAGGTTTAAATGGACATTTTTTCCACTTTATTCCATTTATTTTTTGATTAGTTTGATGAAGCGGTAATGCCTGCATAAACTGAACTACTACCATCTGCCCCAAACTGCACTTCTCTCCCATTCAGACCCCTAGTCCCTGAGGGCTCCTTCCCAGAAGCAACATGTCATTACAAATTCCTCATGTGTAATTTCACAGATTTTCAATGCATGCACAAGCACAGATGTCAGATGCTCTTTTTTCTTTTCATCTCATCCATATATATTTCATTTCAGGACATTTTTGAACATAGCCATAGTATTACTGAAACACCTAAAAACATTAACAATAATATTATCAGGTATTCATTCACTGTTCAAATTTCCCCAACTGTCCCATAAATTCTTTTAACAGTTTATTTAATTCAGGATTAAAGTTAAGTCTCGTGTCATTGCAGTTAATTAACATGCCTCTTAAATCTTTTTTTAATCCATAGGTTCCTGCTCTCTCTTTTTGTTCTCTCTTTCTTTCTCTTTTTTTCCCTTTGCAATTTATTTGTTGAGGGAAACAGACTATTTTCCCTGTAGCATTGTTCCTTGTCTGAATTTTGCTATTTGTATCTCCATGGTGTTAATGTGTTCCTTTATATTTCCTGCAAATTAGTTATTGGAGAAATTTGATTAGATTCAGTTTTTTTTTTTCAAGATGAATACTTTATAAGCATGTGTGTACTACTATCATCAGACACATAATGACTGGCTGTCTCTCTTTTTATAATATTAACAGTCACTGATGATCACTTCTAGAGTCTATAAATCAATAGGGATTGCAAAACAGTGATATTCAAATCCCATCATTCCTTCATTTATCCCACCTTCTTCATTTATTTACTGGAATTCTTCCATAAAGAAAAACTTTCCCTTGTCAACTATTTGGCTCTCCTGAATGAAGTACAGTTTGTATAGGTAAAGCAGGATAAATGCTTGATTTTCTCTTTTCATTTATTAGTTTTCAAAATGCGAGTTGGTTCCTTAGCATCCAACACAAGTGACCAATGAAGTTTGTTTGAACAATGTGAACTCATTTAGTGTGCTTTAATCAACTGCAATTATCATCCTTATTATTACTCAGGTGGTTCCATCAGATGTACTTTAAAAATTTAAGTGTGTTGAAAATTTATTTCCTCTTGAGAATTTTGTAATATTGCACTATTGGTTGAGGTAAACAAGTGGTTTCTGGGATATATCCACCAGTTTGGGGGTAAACACTTGGAGAGTAAGGACTCTGGTATGCTGTGTGCTGAAGAGCTCAGCTCTTTCCAACCAGGAAATCCTAGTGGCAAGAATGGCAAATTCTCCAAGACTGGGCTCTAAGCCTAATCCGTCAACCGCAGACCACATCAGCTATCCCCATGATGCAGTAGGGCTGAAGGTCACTGGACACGGTCACGTTGGTGTTACCAAGCATATCAGGACACTTGTATGTTATTTACTGGCATTATATAGGTAACTATATTTAATCAGCGTTTTAAATATAGGAAAAGCATGATACAAAAAGTTGTGTGATGAAAAAATGGTCTTTCTCCCATTTTTATTCCACCACTGACCCCGGAGGTCTCCACTGTTACCAGTTTCTTGTGCATCTTTCCAGAGACAGTCTATGCATAAACGAGCATGCATTTGTTAATTATATGAAATGTTGGCTTGAGTCAATAGGCTTGTGCTCCTGTAATTACGAGATATATTTGCTGCTCCGTCATATTTACAAACCTAGTCGTAATAGAGGCAAACTTTTTTTTTTTTTTTTTTTTTAACAAGCTTCAAGAGTGGGCAGTTCCTTCTCACTTTAGGAAAACAAAGGCTACTGGATATGCTACTTGGAAGACCAGGTGAGAACCCGAAGACTTGGGTGTCAGGAGCCCCAGCTATAAATTTATGGTTGTTATTCTGCCTGAGGACGTGTTTGAAATTGTTTATCCCCAAAAGAGAGGGAAGAGAAAAAAGAGAGAGAGAAGAGAGGAATCAGTAAGAAGGCTGGGAGATGGACAGGGTGAAGAATCTGGGAGAAATCACCAGTGGTGGAGCAGGCAAAAGAATTTCTACAGCCTGAATATCTACTATCTAGTATGCTGTGAGGTGTGTGATGTGAGCCTTTCTTGGGATGCCCAAGTCAAGTCTTTCCTGAGCCCTTCCCAAGATCTTTCCAAGCCCACTATGCTTGGGGGGAATGGTTTGTATGGGTGTGGATGCACAGAAGTGAATGGATTTTACATATGGGTAGGTGCAAGGTTAAACAGTTACCAAGAGGCAACAACAGCCTGGAGGCAGAGTGAACACAAGAATGTTAAATCACCTCAGAACTGGCAAAAAATCTTGGAGAAGGCTTTAGACTTCCAAAGGACATGGCACAGGTATCCAAGGGAACTTATATTTTGGTTGTAAGGGGCTGGGAGACACCAGCCGACTCTGGGTCACCTAACGATGATACTACTGGCCACATGACACTGAAAGATAAGCAGTGGCTCCATTCTCTTCATCAATGGATTGAAGCAGGGTTGCAAAAGGTTCATGACAGCTGTACAGGAATATACCACAGAGAGGACTAGAAATGAGAAAACATTCATTCACTCAACAAATATTTACAGAGTGTCTGCCATGGACCAGGCAATGGTTTTGGGGCTGGAGACACAGCTATGGATAAAACAAAGATTCCTGCCAACCTTGTGGAGCCCACATTCTTTTCTGGAGAGCTGAGAGGAAGGAGGTGGGAAGACCCATGGTACTCAAACTGGGGAGACAGAGAAAAACAGATAGAGAGGGAAGAAAACGGTGGTGGCAAGAAGAAATTAAGATTCCCCTCCTCTCCCAATAAACTAGATGGCTTTAAATAGAGTCCCCAGGTTGGAGAACACGTAAGGCACATAACCAAAGTAAATACAAGCAATGCTACAAGACTGGCATGTCTTCTGATTTCCAGTAGGTGGGTGAGGGGGAGTGAACATGGATTAGAGGGCCTGAGGAGAAGACTCTCCTGGTATCTCCAGTACCCTTCCCCATTCCACCCCCAAACAAGGCCATAGGCCCACCCTGGAGGCTAGGAATCCTGCAGCTTCTATGTGTGGGTGTGGGGGGCAAGCAGGGGTGGGGAGGTGAGTTACTGGGTGGGGAGAATGGCTTGGGAAGGGGCCTTTGATAATTTCTTTAACATAAAATTTTTGTTGATTAAATTTGTTAACATAATTATGTGTCTAATGTATATCCTCAGGTCTAACACTTATTAAACAAAGCTGGATATTTATACAATTGTTAGTTCAGGCCTTCTGGGCTAGCAACAGCGGAGATGAAGGTTATATGCACTAAATTGTTAATCTGCTTAATGTACACTTGAGGATGTGAAGAAGCCTGTGAAGCTGGCATTAAACCATGAACGAACCATGCTTCATTCCTCTGCGTATTTCAACAAAAGAAGATCGTCTTCAAGTGTCAGTAATTCTTGCACTGCTATGTACGACTATGCTTTAAAAATCCACGTGCATAAGGGCAAGCCAATGAATCTCTTTGTTGAGCCAGGACCCTGCTCTGAATTGATGTTGAACCCAGTGCAACCTAAGATCAGGTGGCAGCCTGAGGCAGAGAACCCTGACTCTCCCTCAAGAATCTCAATAATAGGAGTCTGAGAGTTTCCTTGGATTTTGCTTTCAAGGTAGAGGCTTGTCGAAGGGCAGAATAACTATGGAAAGTGCATATGGAGGGTGAAACAGTAAGGCCAGCCGTCCTTTGGCAGGCTATCAGACAGTGAGGGGCCAGCATCACATCAGGCTGAGGGCCAGACCAAATGAAGGGTCAAAGAAGAAAGACCATCTAAAACCTTCTAAATGTCCACAAGGCCTGGGTGTCCCTTGCAGCTTCATGAATAATTTCACTGGTGCCACTGCAAGTCCTTCTGAATCTTGTTAGAGGACCTAGGACAACACATGCTGAAGTGCTGCTTGCTGAAGATTCGGCTGGCTGGATAAGGACAGAGGATGCTTGGCTGAAACCCTGGTACAGAGACATCAGATATAGAGGGGAGGAGGGTGATCCTTTGGGAGGAATGACCAGAGTTGAAGTGTTAAAGAACAATTGCAGACAGTGTCACAGACCAGATTCCTACTGGGGAAGGGGCAAAGGCCATGCATTTGCTTTCGAGGTACACCTGTGCAGGCAGACACCCGCCTTGAGAATGAGCGCTGGTAATAGCTAATCCTTCCTGACTGCTTACTGTGTGCCAGGCACAGTAGGCAGAGCACCAGTGACTTACTGGAATGATCTTCCTCAAGCCTCGTGAACACCCTGGGAGGTACAAGCCGTCCTCTCTTGGTGCCACAGGGCTTGGCACATTCTTTCCCGTTGCCTGGAAGTCCACACTCCTCAATCCTGCCTTTCCTCACCTAATTAACTCCCAGTCTTCCTTCAGATCTTTGCTCAATCATCGTTTCTTTAGGGAAGCTCTAAGAAACGTCTGTCAACTTTACGATGTTAGACTATTGTGGGTTGCTCAAAAAAAAGCTTAGCAGTGATGAATGTAAGGGAGGACAACATACTCGTTTTTCTATGGCTACTAGAAAAGTTCTTCTTGGTATATTGTAGTGCTTGCATATAAATTGTTTTATGAAAAAATTATATATTTTTTGGTGACTAATGGAATCAATTTCCTTCAGAGGTAAGTTTATGAATTAAGGCGTAACTATATTTATTCACCAAACACACAAGGCTTGGCTTGTAATCAAAACAGGTAGTTGACGATTCTTTTGCAAGTTGGGGTGGTAATAAATTATTGAAATTTGCGCTTTTTCCATACTAATTCTAGGTTTTGAATGTTTTTGCTCAATGATGACCCTCTGTATTTAAGAAAATACAGAATTCTTTAATTAGCTTTTCACTGGCCAATTAAAAGTTCTCTAAATGGGATGGGTGAAGCATTCAGAAGGGCACCAGACTCAAGATATATTAAACGTGTTCTATAAAAACAGCTCACATTAAACCCATGTTGACCTCATGTGCTTCAGCTGTATCTTTTATCCTTTCTAAAACACATCTTCTCATTTTGTCTAAACTGCCTGAATAGTAAAATTTTATTTTGTTGCCATAAAAGTGCTTTTATTTTCAAAGCAATAAGGAGTCAGGAGAAGGAAATTACCATGGCAAAGCCTTTATGGTTTATTATATAGTTAATCACAGAGATTAAGTTGCATTTTATAAAAAGTTTTCCAGTATCTCAATTCCTTTGTATATAGGACAAATAACAACAATAAAAAAAAAAAATAAGGAAGGTACTTTAAAAGGAACAGAGTTATTTTATTTTTTTTTGTTTTTTTGCTCTGTGAAAGACTCTTGTTAAAATTTGGAGATCAAAACACTGAGTGACAAAACCGCTTTGTTCGGAAGCTTGGATGCGCCGTAAATAAAGATGCTATGGTAGGGAGGCAGCCACAGGAATGTCAGTGGTTTTTAAGCTGGAGAGCAGAAACTGCTAGTGGATACTGATGAATTAAAGCAGAATTTCAAAGGTAATTTAAAGAAGGAAATCTGCAACAACAGTTGGAACTAGATGTTAAAGAGTTAAAACAAGGCCACGTTCCATTTCCGATGAGGTTTTCTCAGGGAGGCTGTAGTGACAGAAATTGCCTGAGACCATCTGATCTCTGACCATTCTGCTTCAGGACCTTCCAGTGGATAAAGTGCTTCAGTTCTGAGCTTCCTTAACTCATCACCTGCCAAGCAGAAGAAAGTAGATGGGAAGCATCCGGAAGGAAGCAGAGGCTGGAGCGGGAACAGGCAGGGTGAGCACACTAAAGAGCCTCACAACCCCAGCCCCATAATGAGAAAGAAAATGTGGAAATTGCTGGGGAGAATGGATTCTGATGAATGCTAATGTCAGGTTTCAGCCTTCCTGCCCTCTCTCAAAGAGCTAAAGGCATGCAAATAAGTGATAAGCGGTAAAGCCAGACATCCTGTTATAAAGACTTGCCACTTCTTTCACTAAAGAGAAGAGAGTAATGTAAAAACATTTCCCCCAACCAGTGGGCTCTGCTCCTTATTACTGCATTGGGAGTAAGAACTGGGAACCCAGAAGAATGTCTGCAGGGCCTAGTGACCGCTACATGGGGCCTCGAGCTGAGGAGCCGCACTTGCCCTTTAGTAGCTAGTACTGATGGAGGAGCTGCACTCGCCCTTCACCAGCCAGTACTGATGGAGGAGCCGTACTTGCCCTTTACCAGCTAGTACTGATGGAGGAGCCGCACTTGCCCTTTACCAGCTAGTACTGATGGAGGAGCCGTACTTGCCCTTCACCAGCCAGTACTGATGGAGGAGCCGCACTTGCCCTTTACCAGTTAGTACTGATGGAGGAGCCGTACTTGCCCTTTACTAGCTAGTACTGTTGGAGGAGCCGCACTTGCCCCTTACTAGCTAGTACTGATGGAGGAGCCGCACTTGCCCTTTACCAGCTAGTACTGATGGAGGAGCCGCACTTGCCCTTTCTCAGCTAGTACTGATGGAGGATCCGCACGTGCCCTTTACTAGCTAGTACTGATGGAGGAGCCGCACTCGCCCTTTCTCAGCTAGTACTGATGGAGGATCCGCACGTGCCCTTTACTAGCTAGTACTGTTGGAGGAGCCGCACTTGCCCTTTTTCAGCTAGTACTGTTGGAGGAGCCGCACTTGCCCTTTCTCAGCTAGTACTGATGGAGGAGCCGCACTTGCCCTTTACTAGCTAGTACTGATGCAGGAGCTGCACTTGTCCTTTCTCAGCTAGTATGGATGGAGGAAGCTGCCTTCACTGCCCAGTTTGTGCAGTTGTGCCCCTTCCCCGCAGCACAAGGATTTTGCCCACCAGTTGGAGGGCAGAAAAACTTCCTTCACACATTAAGGCATACCGTACTGCTACCCTGGGTACCACTTTCAGTCCAGATCCCAGAGTATTATCAAGAATTACTGGGCCTAGGGCAAAACTAATCAGGGGTTTCAGTTTCAGCACATCGATTTCTCAACTACTGCAGCTGTCAACAAACTCTGTCCTTGGCTTGACAACCACAAATGCAGCAAGACTGTGTGTTTTCTGTATTCCCAGAGTTAGAAGGATCCACAGCCCTTACCCACCCTCCACCCCCCAAGACAGGTGCCTGCAAATGGTGCCTGCAGTTCTTGCCTGCTGCCGGTGCTTGGCTCCTCCTTTCTCCATTCTGCTCTCCATCCTTTTCCCTCTCCTATACCCTGCGTGCTGGCTCCTGGCATCGCCTCTCGCCCAGTTGCCGTGACTCCTTTTCTTTCACTTTCCACATGATTAAGTCCTCTGAAGTCTGCCTCAGAAATGTCTCTCCTACTCCACTCTCCACATCTGCTGCTGCTGGTTTAACCCTGGGCTCATGATCAAACGGTTGGCTACAGTTATTATTTTTTTCTATGTTGCTGGGATGCCTGGGTCTGTCACCTTCTACTCTGTATGTGTTGGTGTTTAGGATTTATAACAAGCTGCATTCCCTTTATAACTGGAAAAAATAGTAACTGGAATTCTTTTTTTTTTTTTTGAATGCAGCAACGGTGACAAATTGATTCTTTCAAATATTTTCTTGAATGCCACAGTGCTATTTGGTAAACATACAAAATACAACATATATGTCCATATATGTCCACAGCATGGAGGCTGGCACTGGGACACAACCATTTGAAGAGCTGCTCACGAATATGAGAGAAATAAAGTAATGGTGGCTCTTAGCATGAATCATGCTCAGCATACAGAGTTAAGTAAAAATCCCTGTAACCATCAATGAACATTGATACCTGCACTCAATTTCTCAATCAGGCTGAGCTCATTTTATTTCTATTTCTTTTATCCGAGATAAAATCTGTTAATATATCTTAGTCTGTATATTTCATATCGGAATCTTAAACAATGATTTGAAACTATAGTTAATGATATTTCATCATACCGTCTGAGGATGAGACATGCAGATTTAGCCTAAGCACTAACTCCCAATGCTGATGAAATCCCCGAGTGCCTCACAAAGGACAAAGGTAATTAAAGACAACAACCACCACCATCATAACAACACAGAGATTCCTTTTTCCTGGACTTTTAAAAATGACGTCAGAGCTGAAATAACCCCCAAATTTTACAAATCCCACAACCTACCTGTTCAGGTGAAAAATCTATATTCCTCATATACCTCCATTTAGAATGTTATATGACTTTGCTTAATAATATAATTATTATCTTTGTACACTACTTAGTTTTGTTTCTTTTCATGGAGATTGCTATTTAGGGAAAGGAACAATTGTGTTTTAGCTTTTTGATAGCCATAAAACAGTACAATTTACCACCCGTTTTCAAAAAAGCTATGCCCATTGAAAATAAAAGCAAAGAAAAAAGTGGGTGTGGTCTTATAGCATAACTATAAGGAACTGAGTTAACATCCTTCTTCAGATTTTTACTCCATTTACATGCTCATTAAAAAAAAAATCCCTGGAAAAACAGAAAGGAAAAGTAAATCAAAAGCAATTTTCAAAATAAAACAAAATACAGCAAAATCCTACTTTGTCTCACACCCACAAATATAGCTACCACTCTGCACACTCCATTGTGTTTCTTTTCCTTTTTTTGGTGGTACAGGAACTCTGCAGAAGCCATCAAGATTGTTGAACATGAAAAATTTAAGAACAAAAACTAGAAGACTGATGTGGCATGGGAAATCACAGAAACACAGGCCTAGTTCAACCCAAGATGGTCCGGCCTAGCCTCAGTGGCTCTCTTGCTCCCAGTGGGCTCCTGAGCTCCTGGGCTCTCTTGTGAGGAGGGGGCAGGGAATGTGCACGTTGGGCCATGAGGGGCCTCACCACCCCGTATCCTCTCCCATCTCGTGTACTGCTTCTCCCCTCGGTAACACCCTGTCCTGGTCCAGTGGCTTCCAAAGTGGAGGGCACAAATAAAATAGTAAGCTCTCTCTAAGTATTTATTTTTATTCTAAAAAGTAGATTTTCCTAATCTTTAGTATACAGAGTAACAGTAGCACACATATATAATTTATATATAAATTTGCTGATTTAGGAGGGAGGTGCTCAAAACAATTTTCTTGATGAAGTGAGGCCCAAAGAACATACTCTTTCCAGAGTGCATCATGATCCCTCATGCTTCCATTTTCTCAGGCTGTCTCTTCTGCACGGAATCTTCTTTCTTTCTCTTCTATCTTGGCAAATTCCAAGTCAATCTTCAAGACCCAGCCCAAGTGTGATCTCTGCAGTGGATCCTTTGCAAACTCGCCCAACAGAGTTGCTTTCCCCTCACCCACGCAGGCTCTTTACAGAATTTGCCATATTACATTATCCTGCTGATTTCCATCTTCCACTAGCCCTTGGGCTTTTTAAAGGAAAGAGATGACCTTTTATATCTCATTGCTTTTAGCAGAGCTTCTTCAAGCGTAGTCCTTAGACCACTTACATTGGTGCCCATTTTATTCACTAAATGTCCTGCAGCTAGACCTGCAACCATGTCTTGAAAAGAAGTGGTTAATAATAAGTGGAAAATGTAACTTTTATTAGGACATGGTCTAGTAATGACCAAGGATTTGCAGTCACTGGAAGAAAAATGAATATACATATAAGGATATTCTATTATATTGACTTCAGGTATTGACTTTCTATATGATTTGTTACTGTCTTAGCTGAAAAATTGCTCAAAATGGCTCCTTAGTCATACTCTGACCAGTCAAATAGAAATAAGCTTCAGGATCCATTCTGAAATTGTGATGTAAGATACATCACTTTTACTCTTACAATGCATTTTATGTTTCTACTAATATATAAAAATAAATTCATTTATTTTCCCAGATGAAGTGGATTATACTGTGAATTTTAAAAAATAAACAAAAATGATACATAATCTCCCGGTAGGAATGTATAGATAGAACAACTAGCTTGATTCCTTTTTATATTTCTATTCTATGATAAAAACAAACAATTTCTTTTCAGGAGCAGTTTACCAGGCTGCCTAACTGGTATCCTTCTTTTGCTGAAAAGATTCTGAAATGAGAATCAACTTCTTGTCCTCCAGCTCTTATTATGGGCCTATTATCCTCCAAAGAAGGCTGCTGTGAAAGGAGAGCTGACTTCCAATGCCACGCGTGCGACTGACACAATGTATGGAGGTAATCCACGCATGTAGCTCAGGAAGGCTATTAAATACACGGTGCTATTTATGCTGGTTTCCTGGGGACTGTACCCAAACTGAAAAGGCCAGTTCTGCACTTCTGGTATTTATCAACCCGCTCTTCCTTCATGTCAACTGATTCATTCAGCCTTTGCAGTGGCCCTGGGGAAACATCTAATGCAGACAAAAACCTCAGGGAAGAAAGGAAATAGGAAAAGAGAAGCTTTCACCTCCAAAAAGTGAACTCCCCCTATTTAGAATGACACATAATCACAAATGAGGCAGTGTGTAGAGGCAGGATTTGAAATACACTGTACACAGGGACTTGCCTTAGTCACAAAGTCACACGAACCTTGAGTTTTCCCATGTTATGTGGTAGTTGCCTTTTTCACAATTTCAGAATGGATCCTGGAGCTTATTTCTGTTTATTGGAGTGATGCAGAGTGAGGAAAAGGAGTCATTTTGGGCAATTTATCAGCTAGGATAGCAACAAAACTCAACATAAGGCCCTCTTGAGGTATAAATATGTTTATTAGCCTCCTCTATTATTGTCTCTTGATACCCTTCACAGAGAAGTTTGTGTTCATCACATATTGATGACCTGGCATAATACTGGGTATTGGGGGTAGGGAGCAGTAACAAGTTTGTTTAATTTCCTTTGAATAGTGCTTTGTACAAGTTACAAGCAGGTGAGCACTCAGAAAAACCATTTGATGAGAAGGAAAGGGATTAGACAGGAAAGTCTTGTTTGCACAGGTCTTGATCAATGGGAAGATTATACTTGTTTTTAGAGCGGAAGGATGTTGAGACCTTTTATTAGATTTCTTTTAAAACATTAAAAAATAAACCCAAACCCTTGATTTTGTCTTCGTTACATATTTAATCTAAGGAGTTAGCCAAATATAATACTCTTTACCACATTCCTGATATTTTAATAGGGAACTTAAGGCTTTATAAAATCATTATACAAAAGGCTAAGTGGCTGAAAAGGCAGCTCCTAATGTCGGCTCTCCCACAGGGAATCCCATTAGAAATAGCCTTTGTGGAGTGGCACAGAGAAAAGAATCATTTTATTATTGTACAACCACACTACTCCAGAGACTCTGGATTTTAGTACATACACACTTACTATTTAGACCACATTGGTTTTAAAATGGAGCCTCTACTCATTATCCATGAATATATCAACATCCTCCACATGACTGAACTCAAAAACCAAGTTTGCTTGCTGTTACGGCATCCATTCGTGACACAGATATTACCCAATACATATTTTTCCCATACTGTACTTCTATCAGGGAACACACAGCTCCACAATTTCAATGATTCTTAATTAAGGGAGGGTAATTAAATGGTCAGCACGTATTTGTCCAACCACTATTGCATCCTAAGATACAGAAAAAGACCTCCTGTTTTCATTCAGTTTAAACAGCACCAGGGCTGGCAAACCTGGGCAGGTCACTGGCCTCAAGAGTATTTGGACATTTGCCATGTGTGCCAAGGAGTATCAAGCAATGTTGTTGCCTGGCTGAAGCCAGAGAAAAAGAATACTCCCCCAAAGAGCCTCTTAGTGGAATAATGCCCTACTGTATTTATCTTTACATGCCTCAGATCTTCACCATATTCCTAGTCCCCAATGTGATATTTGGTTTTATTGCAAAATGAGAAAAAAAAAAAAAACCTCAGGTAGAGACAGAATAGCTAATGAAAGTGACTGCCTATCATTAGCTACAACCTTCAATTTTTAATTTTTCCACTGTCTTCTAAGAGAACCGAGTTGAATTCTATAATGGAAAACAGACAAAAAAGCAAAGCCCTCAATTTTCTACACTTTAATATAATTGTTTGTCTGGTCTCGAGGAGGGAAAATGTGATTTGACCTTTAAAATGTGTAGCTAGAAGGTTTACATTTCAGCAGTACGGAAAAATTATTTTCCTACTGCACTGATATGAAAAGAGAAGGCAAAATGGTATATTTCCAAATGATTGGAAAGGAAATCCTCTCTCTTGTCTCCAGTGGTGGGTTTTGAGGGCACCTCGGGGAAAGGGACAGACAGATACTCAGGGGTGCTGCAAAGGGAGGTGTCTCCTTCCTTTCCCACAAGGAGTCACAGCAGAACACGCGGGACAACTAACACCGTCTTCCTCTCACTCTTCCTCTAGACCCAGCTTTCTCTACCCTGGCTCTCCTGCCATCTCAGGCAGGATAAGTCTTTGTTGGAGGGGGATGTCCTGTGCTTTGCAGGATGTTTAGCAGCATCCCTGGCCTCTACCAACTAGATGCTAGGAGCAACCCCTCCACTCTGATGTCACAACCAAAAATATCTCCAGACATTGTCAAATGCCCCCCGGGGGGCAAAGTCAGCCCACTGAGAACCACTGACACTAACCCCAGACACATCACTCCCTTCTCAGCACTTTCAATCAGTAATTTTCCCATAGATGAATCAGAGAATCACCTGGGGTTCTTTAAAAAAAGTCCTGTTCCAGACCAGTTACATAAGCATTTCTGGGGGTGGAGCCCAGGCAAGGGATGATCACAAAGCTCTAAGAGTTTTAATTATAGCTTATACACATATACTTTGGTAAGGAGAAAAGTAAATATTGATCTGCAGGCATCGTCTTTCAGTCAATGTTAAGTTATTAAAAAAACAGAAGAAATAAAAACCCCAAGAGCTCAAGAGTAAACAGGCTTTCAGCATGGTTTGGAAAGCCAGGCATCTCCCAAAGGCAGCTAAGAGTTTAAAGAATGTGGGGGACAAATCAAACCAACCTAGTAAAGAGTCCTGCTGTGTGATAAGCCTGCCACAGTGAAGGAAAATGGTCTTATCTGGACTCAAACTGAACTGGTTCCAAGGACGAATGGCCCACGTTGACATTGTTTGGGCATCCAAGGGGCAGTGAACTGGGAATATGAGGCAGCTGATGACCCAGGTTGTTCTGAAACACAACAGCCCCACCAGCAACTTCCCACTTGGGAGACCTCCTCAAGCTCCCGACATCATGTTTAAAATGTCACGGGGATGATATCTGATCTGTGCCTGTTGACTACACTGGTGAGCTGAGTGCGGCTCGTCTGGCTCCCACCGGGCGGCAGTCAGCAAATGAGAGGCCCCCTTTGGACTGGGATTTGACGGATGCTGGAAGAAGAAATACCTATCTCAAAATCGCTTTTTCTTCTGCCTGAAATTCTCACTTTTAGAGTCATTCCTTTGGCTAAGAAGAGAGAGTCTCAACAAATCGTATAACCACATGCTAACATACAGATATGTCACTTTTGGACAGAGGAAGCATCATCATCAAAAAGGATGAGGTCATCAGTTACTCAAGACAAATGAGTCTCAATGGTTAAAAAGAAGAAAAGGAAAGGGATATGCGGACACCATAACAAGTTCACATTTTGATCAGAGGTGTCATAGTGAGGAGCCCCTAGCTTGCAGGGGGAAGCAGGGGGTACATCTTTTCTTTGCTGTGAGAGAGGAAACTCCAAAATGGAGGGAAAGCAGGCAGACGGGAAAGTATGCAGGGGTTAGGGTGGGGGAAGCTGAAACCCCTGACCTACATCCAAGTTCTACTTGGGCCAGACCTGGCACTGCTTCAGGAAAAAAAATAAACACGAGGTATAGGAAAATTTCTGGCCCCTTTATACGGAACATATGCTGTAACTGATTTCCCTTTCCTATTGAAAGCAAAGCAGCCTGCAAATATAGTCCTGCTCCACCCCCCAACCTGCAACCCTGCTCCCCCACCTGTATCCCCAGCACTCTCTACCCTATTGGCTCATCACCGGCTCCCGTTTTCTCTAAGACTGCCTTTACTTCGATGTTAAAATGACAACAGCACCAAAAAGAATTTTTACAACTCTATTTTGGAATACTTTCGCCCTGAGCATATGGCAGAACTATCAAGTATTATTCTTTTTCTTCAACGTTTTTTGAATATCGTGTTTTATTGCTCATTTTAAGGCTTCAGAATCAACTTGGACATACACACACACAAACACAGATTCAAGATGAGAAGCCAGACTAGTTTGAACACAAAGCAATTAATTTTGGCAGCTATGATTCTGAAGGATGAATATTTTCCAGTTATGATAGGGGACCAATCATATTGAAAAGAAACCAGCTGTTTCACGTTAGTTCCTGATGTGACTTTTCACACAGATGCTCATGTTGCAAAATTTATTTTCTGTTAATGACATATTGTGAGAGCACTGTATATCTTCGTTCCTCTCCCAAATCCCCAATTCTTTCTGCGAAAATGAGAATGCCATATGTTATGGTTGTTTAGCCCTATGTAACCGTGTCCTGTATGAATGCCAACTTTGGTTTTACGTTTTAGCTACTTAGTGGTTTTCTTCAACAACTGTACTGAACAAGGTATTCTTCACAGCCTGATTGTGAAGGATAAGCATTTAGTTCATTTTACCCTGATGTGTGCTCATTGCTCACGTGGAACTTAGCCTTCTCACAATCCTGCAAAATCATCATTCCCATGAATTCTAGCAGTATTTTTTGTGGAATCTGGTCAGGCAGGGCTCACCTCCTAATGCAACTACTTTGGTATCAGAGTGAACGTTTAGACTTTCTTACCTGAGGGCTTCAATTTATTTCTAAACTACATGCAAAGCCGGTTGAGTATTTTGGGGTTAAGAGAACCGGGTGGCCCAAACCAAGGAGAGAAGAGGAACTAGACACGGAACGTGTTATGTCCATGTTGCTTGCGTACCAGATGAGTTAACATCTGTCCCAAAATCAGCACTTGCTTTGGAAATCTCCAGAGGACTTGTCCTACATCCTCCAAACCCAGATTCGCCTTACAGATTATAACTGTACTAAGTGAATGGGGCTGCATTCAAGGTTCTCTCTAATGCCCAGAGTGCAGGATTTCACACCAAGAATAAAGATTCATTTTTTGAAACTTGGAAGCTACCTTCCTCAACTCTGCAACATGATGTTTTTCAAGGGCACCACAATCCACAAAATTCATCCTTCTCTCCCTCTTAGAAAATGAGAGGCTTTATTCCAGCACATCACCGTGTTGGCTGGGTTGCAGGCTTATTTGGAACAGAGGTAAAGTTTTTCTGTTTGGCAGAAATGCATGCAAACAGTTGGTTTTAGTTTTTTGGTTTTATTTTTAAGTTAATATTTATGCCATTATTTTGGGATCACTTTTAGTAAGGGTTAGATTAGAAAACAAGTGCTGGTGTTTACTCATCCACTCATTTTGCAACAAGAGCGTACTGAAAATGATATAAATTTCTTTTTCTTCACTTTGGAGGAAAAGTGCCATTCTGCCAAGTAGGTGACTTTTAAACAGTAGTACTGCTTGGCAGAGCTCATTCAGAAGTGATCCTTCTCATCAGTTTGAAACACAATGTGAGTTAAAGGCAGTGCAAAAGATATACAACTTCCTTGGGTGCTGACTTTCTTGGCCCCATGCTTTCAGCTGTTGAGGACTAAAGAAACACTCAAAGAATGTGTTATAAATCTCAAGATGTCTCACAAGCCATGTGATGAAATAAAAAAATAAAAATAAAAGTACCAGAGCAGCTGGAGAAGAGAGAGGTAATTCGAGGTCACTGCTACACTTTGTCAATTATTGTGTGAGTCACTAAGATGGAAGGTATCATAAAGAGACCTCAGAATAAGAGTTTATTCTAAAATGCCACACAAAAGGATAAGACAGAGTGCTCTGAGCAGCTAACCAATGCCTCTCGAGTGGGGTTTGTAAACTACTACCTCCATGTGCCAAGTCAGGCTCGCTTCCTTTTTTTCCTTGTCTATGGCTGCTCTGTTGCCACCATAGCAGAGCTGAGTAGTGACAGAGAGTCTGCATGGTCTGCAAAGCCTAAGATATTACTAGCTGGCCCCTTACAGAACAAGTTTTTTGACTCTAGCTCTGGAGAATAGGGCTGCGAGTTGGGTGTGTTTTTAAGTATTAGGGCAACATACTTAAGGTTAGATTGGAAAAGTCATTTCTATAAAATAAAACAAAACCAACAATAATAACCACACCTCCCATTTGTATACCACCTTTACCTTCTCTGAGTCCTTGCAAACATATTCTTAGAGTTTGCTTTGAACAATCAACTAAGTTATGATCTGATTAATCAGAAAAGAGTTCAAGTAAGGTTCAGATATCATGTCTGGGTGGGAGGTAAATGGCACTTCATCTCTGAGGGTCTTTGAGAGTCTCAATGATAACTGAAGGAGATGGTTTCCTTCTAGTCCCTGGTGTCTTCTGCATCCTGAGACCTTATATTTTATATAGCAGATGGTTTAAAAGTCAGGACTTTTAGATTAAGTTAATATTAGGCTTAATTCATAGTTTTACAGAACTCCACAATCAGTTTCTGCTAAGAAGCAAGCAAGCAAACAAACAAACAAACAAAAACCACACCACTGTCAAGCAAGGGCTAGGAAAAGGAAAAATATGCAGAAGACGTGGTCGTATTCCAGACTCATCGGAGGCCAGTAAGATACAGGAAATGTGTTACTTGAGTCTGGGCACTGCAGACATGGGTATTCTCTGTCCTACAATTTCACCTTTCTTTTGGTGTTAGCGCCCTGATTTTCCTCTGGGGAACCACCGCTCTTCAATCTCAGTCCATGGGGTTCACATGGAACTCACCCCATGTCTAGGCATGTGACTCTGGCCTGTTTAATGGGAATACCCCATCCCGCTGGCTGGCAAAGGTTCAGATGACACATGGCTCAACCCACCCCAAGGGAATTAGCTCTTGGATTTTTTTGGAAATATTGGGAAAAAAGCCTTCTCTCCTCAGATCACAGGGGCTAATGATTACAAAAGCCTGGAACTGCCAGAAGTAATTTTTGTTGACACGTGGAGTAATTATGCCTAAGAATGAATCCAAAAATAAGCAAATCCAGGAGATTGTGGATGACCTTGAGAGAGGGAGAGAGGGATGGAGGGAGAGAAGGTGACAGGGAGGGAGGGAGAGGAACTGAGTCCCAATGACATAATTTGAGCTTAGAACCAAATTTGCCTGAAGGAATCTTCTCCTGGAGCTTTTATTTACATCAGCCAATTAATTTTCTTTTGGGTTTCTGTCACTTGAAACTGAAAGAGACCTGAATGACACACTGAGAACATTTTTCTACTAATAGTAACTCAACCTTTACATATAGACATTTCATTCCAATTGTGGACATGAGCAAATGTAAGGGCTCAAAGAGATGTTTTCAATCAAAATCAGTTGTAGGACAAGGCAGAATCAAAACCTCATCACTGTTCTATTTCTTCAATCTAGTCTTTAAAATACCCCCCCTAATTAGAGTCCATCACTAATCTTATTTAATGTGTTTCTGAGTTTCATTAAGGATGTTTTTCTTATTTTATAATGATAAGGTTAGAAAACAATTGTTGTTTTTTTTTTTTTTTTCTCTCCCTTAGTAGCATTCATGGTATTAACTTCCAGGGGTTTGTGAAAAATATCATTTGTTGAGGTTTTATTCTCTGTTGAGGTTCTATCCTACATCATTCATATGCTTTGGGGCCAACTTCAAATTCCAGTGGATTATGTGTATCAGTTTCTTTTTATTCAAATACTTTCTCATCTTTTTTACTCCCAAGATACATGTTCCTGTCTGAAGAGCTTTAAAAAATCTGCTGGAGAGTAGGTCGGGGATGTTTATGCATTAAAAAAACAACATTTTCCATATGATGCTTTTACCTATAGGAACTCAAGTACCATAAATGTACCGTTCCTAAGTCAAATTACTCACCAATTGTGTAATTCAGCAAAGGCAGCTTTGATCTTCTTCACTGAACTATCCACTTCTTCTTTGACCATGACGCGATATCTAGTTAGAGAAACAGTGCAGCGTTGCAAATCCTTCACTGATTTCTCAATATTTGGGCCTAAATTAATGTCAAGAAAAAAACTGTTAACTTGAGCATGTTATTTTTTTACTGATGAGTTAAACAACAAAACAAAACAAGCCACCAAAACAGGGATTTTGTCTGTTTTTCAATGAAAAAAAAAAAAATGTTCTGTCAAGAAGCACACCAAGTGTTATCACACAAAGTTTAATGCAGTGTGGGTGGTTTGTATGGACCTGAGTTGCTGAGCTTTCACCAGTGGGCTTCCCTGGCCAGGCCATTTGGGGCGTACTGAACTCTTTGCTCTCCAGAAAGAGGCTCTGATGATTATGTTCTATCGCCAATGGCAGTTTCTTTGAATCTGATATATGTAAAGACCCCTTGTGCTGCTGGCTCTTTCTATAAACACCATTCTGTGTGGCTGAAAACCAGCAGGGCTTTCAGAAGAGGAAAATGACACAGAGAGTGGGAGAGGTGCACATAAGCCAGAGAGTGGATGGAACATCAGTGCCTGGTTGTCAGGTTGGCTGGCTCTGGCCCCACCGGTCCCAAGCCAGGCCTGTAATTATAGCAGCAGCATTTAGAGCAGCTCTACGGGCGCCAATCCTGCCTGATTTCCTCAAACCGCCACAAGGGTTTACAGATAGTGCAGAGCAAATAGGCAAACTGTACTTATCCCAACAAGGACGTGATTCTTATAAGAAAGAAAAAAATTCTTAGAAGTGAGAAAGTATATCAAACCAAAGCCAGGGAAGATCAGATACAACTAAGGCAGAATGAGAAAAAATATTTAATCTTCTGGGAATCAGAAAGGAAGTGATTTAGCCCTTTCATTTTTAATACCAGTTATGCATAAAGTATATCAGAGCACAAAAAAAAAACAATAAAAAATAGTGTGTCAAATGTAAAACCCTCTTCAGTGATCCAGTATCTGAAAGTTCTAACACAAAACTCAATTTCCATGGGGAAGATCAGCTCTGAAGAAGACACACCATCTTCATTTAGGGCAAGTTAAGAATATGTATATCAAGGAAGCGTTAGTCCCTTTCAGCGTTCACATTTCTAAAAAAGCTCCTGCATTAACATTTGCTTTATAAGCTAGGAAGGGAGAAGGTATTTGTGGTACAAGTTTAACCAGGACTACAAAGAGGAAAACAGTCCCAGAAGGGCAGAGAAGGGGGATGTAGTTCTGCCAAAATATTTGAGACTTTTGATTAACATGGAAGGAGCCACATCTACCTTTCAATCTATGTGAGTCACAGTAAGAAACACCATTTCCTTTGCACCTCTCTTCACTAAGTCGCATCGTTTGGAAGATTCTGTCATTCAGGCACTTTTCTGTGTGTGCACAGTATGTTGAATCATTTGTGCAAGAGAAACCACTTTACCTCTTTTCTTTGCCAACTCATCTGGCTTTATTTCAAGATGAGCTGCAGGGGCATTGGGCTTAACAGGAGATGGTTTTGCCTTAGGCTTGCTTGGGTTACAAGGCTGCTCAGCTGACCACTGCAGGCAGTCTGACCTCTCTGCTGATCCATGGATAGGTTTGGGGTTCCCATCTAAGGATAGTTTCTGTTGCAGTAGTCTGTTGCCTTCTGTAAGGAAACACCAGATAATGACCATAAAGTGATAAACTGAAAACACTGACGATACAGTGATGGAGAATGCCAACATTTTTGTTTGTTTGTTTGTTTACATGTTGGCAATAATGCCTTTCATTGGAAACAAAGAAACTTCATAGAATTCCCAGATGTCTAGGAAACATACTAGAAAGAGCTTCTCATTCGATGTCAAAGATCTGGGCTTGATTTCTGGCTCTGGTAATTTCTTGCAGAGTGACCCAGGACCAGACACTTAATCTCTCTGAGCCTTAGTTTCCTCACTCATAACTATCCAGGAAAGTTATTAAGAGGCTTACATGAAATGAGCAGACTTTTTTTTTTTTTAAATTCCAGTAAAGGTTTAGGCATCTTTAAGTACAACTTTATATTGAAGCTATAAAAATGCAATTCACCTATCTCTACATGCTACTTTAATGTCTGGTGGTATTTTATTCTGAATTAATGAAAGCAGCAGAGTGACTGAAGATAGGGAAAGAATGAAGTGACAACAGGTACAATAATTAATCTAATTTATGGAGGGCTTAAATCAGGAAATATTGTCATAATGTCAACAATATTTAAAATCCAGGGAATCAGATTCTCTCTGGAGCTTTAATAGATACAGCAATATATTAGTAGCACATTGCTTTTAGCATCTTTTAAAGTTAGGTTCCTATTTAGTTATTGCTAGAGTGAATTAAATGCTACCTTAGTGGCTTGAAAAGGAAGTGTATCTCCCTTAACATCTTTCTTATTACCAGGGAGAGCTTTGGGAATGAAAAAATAGAGCCCAGTGTACATTTGAAGGCCAGGTTCTTGGAAAAAGCTGGGTTTCATGGAAAGAGTACAGGTTTGGATTTGGGAGGTCCAAATTCAGATCATCCTTATGTCTTGGATGACCTTGTGGGAATCACTTCACTTCTCTCATTTAATGTGGCTTATGCTCAAACAGAGTACTTCATCATCTCTATGAAGCCCAGCCACCTTTCCAGACAGCTGCTCTACACCTCTTCTCTGTACTCCCACTGTACCTTGTAAAACCATAATGCATTATACTGTAACAGAAGGCTTACACGTCTGCCCCTCACCCCTGCCTTGCATAGGCTATGACCTCCCTGGGGGCAGATCCGAATATAATTCATTTTTGAAGAACCACTGCTTGCGTCTAAGAAACAAACAAACAAAAACCCCACCTTTCCTGACACTGTCACACACATTACAGGAATACACATGGGGAAAGTACAAAAGAATATAATCTGGACCCTGTTCAATTTATTTGAGACATTAGGCCATACATGACAAATGTAAACGAATCCATCATTCATAACCTAATATTAACAAAGCACAGCATATTTTTTATAGGCTGAATGATGAGTACCCTTTAAAATTTACTTAAGGGAAATTACAGGGCACAATGAAAGTTCAACAGAAGGAGTGAACAGAGTAAATAAGTAATGGAAACAGCATTTGCTTCAGTCATGAAACAGATCTGAATGGTAGTATGCAATTTTATCTTTAGCTATACCAAGATGGAACCTTGCTGCAGGGAAGTGGTTGTCAAAGTTTAGTGTGTGTGAGGCCTCCTTGGTGCTTATTATAAAAGCAAGTTCTCAGATACCACCTCCAGAGATTCTGATTTTGCAGTGGTCCAACATCCTGCTCCCTGAGAGATTGCTGGAGTGGCAATGAGTGACACCATTCCCCTTGAAAAACCCTGCTTTAAAAGATGAAAAACTAATTTTATGATAAGTCTGTAAATGTTTGTGTTCAAACAATGTTTACGTGCAGGTTGGTTTCACCTCACTTCCTCTACAAATCACAGCTGAGATTCAGTTTTGATGAGATACATTATAAATTGAGAACACAGCTCATTGTGCATGGTGTGGCAAATTAGTTTTATTCTTGAAAATAAGGGGATTTATATTATAGTCTAATGGAAAGAATGACCTTAGAATAGAGAAAAAGAGAACTCTGCTGAAATGCAAAAGCATTTTAAATAGAAGACAAGCATGCAAATGAGCATAGGCTTATTAACCTAGGGCTGAAAATATTTTGTTTATGCATCAGAAAACTGATATGTGGGCTATTGATTCATTTCAGCATTTGTCCAACAAATATTTACAGAGAAATCTGAGTAGCAGTATTTTTAGGAAACTGAAAAGCTGTCTCACAATTGGTGGAGCCATTGGTCACTGTAAAGGTTTGAAATTCTCAAATACCACTTGGGTATATTTACACACTGACTGTTCAGATTTATCTTCAACTGTAGGAAAACTCTGAGGCTCTTCCAAATGAAAATTGGTAGTGTGATAATAAAATTGGGTTTATCTTGATGACAAATCCTGATACTTCTAGAAATAGAATAATCAGAGTCCATTTCTGGATACAGTGACTTCCCTCCAGGGTTATAAAGGACCATGAGTTCTCTATCTAGACCACTTATAAATATCATAGATTGTAGCTGACTGGCAGTTGATTTATATAAGCCTGTACTAGCTAATAAAATAAACACTAGCTGCACGTGGCTATTGAACATTTGAAATGTGGCTTTTCTGAATTGAAATGTGCTCTAAGTGTAAAATAGAATCTTTAATCAAATCTGGAAAACTTGACCATTATTTCTTCATAGATTTTCCCCCATTTCCCTTTTCCTCTCCTCTGGAATTCCAATTACACATATATGATTGCCTGATACTGTTACAAGTCACTGAGGCTCTGTTTTCATTGTTGTTTTTTCTCTCTGTGCTTAGGTTTAGATAGTTTCTTTCAACTTATCTTCAAGTTTACTGACACTTTATTTTTCATTACCCAAACTTCTAAGTGCATTGGATGACTTTTTTTTTTTTCAGAATTTTTAAAATTCAATTTTATTGAGATACATTCATATACCATACAATCATCCATGGTATACAATCAATTCTTCACAGTACTATTATATAGTTGTACATTCATCACCACAATCAATTTTTGAACATTTTCATTACCACACACAAAAAAGAATAAGAATTAATGTTAAAGTAAAAAAGAACACCCAAAACATCCCATAACTCCAATGCCTCCCTATTATTCATTTACTTTTTGTCCTCATTTTCCCATTCATCTGTCCATACACTGTATAAAGGGGAGTGGGAGCCACAAAGTTTTCACAATCACACAGTCACACAGTGTAAGCTATGTAGTTATAAATTATCTTCAAGAATCAAGTCTACTGGGTTGCAGTTCAACAGTTTCAGGTATTTTCCTCCAGCTATTCCAATACACTAAAAACTAAATATCAATGCATAAGAACAACCTCCAGAATGACCTCTTGACTCTATTTGAGATCTCTCAGCCACTGAAACTTTATTTTGTTTCATTTGTCTTTCCCCTTTTGGTCCAAGAAGGTTTTCTCAATCTCATGATGCCACGGCCAAGCTCATCCCTAAGAGTCATATCCCATATTGCCAGGGAGATTTGCACCCCTGGGAGTCATGTCCCACATAGGGGAAAGTGCAGTGATTTTACCGGCAGTGTTGGCTTAAAAAGAGAGGCCATATCTGACGAACAAAATAGGTTCTCTTGGGGTGACCCTCAGGCACCATTTTAAGCAGGTGTAGCCTCTCTTTTGCAGTAACAAGCTTTGTAAGAGCAAGTCCCAAGACTGAGGGCTCAGCCTTCCCAATTGGTAGCTCCCCATGCTTGTGAGAATATCATCAATTCACCAGGTGGGAAATTTAATATTTACACATTTTTCCCCAGTCCCTCAAGGGGGCTTTGCCAATACATTTTTATTCTCTGTCCAAATTACTCTGGAATATACTGGGGCTTCACACTAGCCTGTACAAACTAACCAGATTTCATTCCCTATTCAACGTACCATGTAATTATGCTGTTTGAATAAACTGACCATTCAAGTTAAATCATACAGTGTATTACAAACAATATAGGTTCACACCTAATAAACATCTCTTTCTTTGGCCTCACACAGAAGTTGAAGTTTTAAAAACACCGCCAATATTGTCCTTTACCCTTTAGTCTGATTTACCTTAGTCCTAACCAAGTCCATTTCGTTCATATCTCTAATTGAAGGCTGATCTCTTTTTTTCAGACTCCTTAACATTTGCTGTGTGGGGTAATGCTAACATTAGTAGCTGCTGGACTCTGGCTCTGAGTCTCATGTGTCATACACAGATACCCAAAAGTTCCAGGAACCAACCAGGTTATCCACAAAGAGCTCAGCATCTCAGAATTTAGAAATAACCATTATAACTCAGGAATAGATATAACTGCTGTAAGAGCTTACAGTCTAGGAACCTTTACAATATGCCTTCCCCTGATAACCTATGGTCTCAGGCTCAGGTCTCAGAGTTTGCACATTATAGTTAATCCATATTAATGAGGCATTATAATGTTTTTCTTTTCATTTCTGGTTTATTTCACTCAACATACTGTCCTCAACATCCATTCACCTCACAACTTCACTCCTTCTTGTAGCAGCTCAATTCTCCATTGTATGTATACACCACAGTTCCCTTTCCATTCATCAGTCAATGTTCCCTTAGGCCACCTCCATCCATTGCAAATAATGAATACTGACACCATAAACCCCACTCTGCAAATGTCCATTCGTGTCCCTCTTTTCAGTTCTTCCAAGTCTGCATCTCCAAGCATCTCGGTCTGTGTCAGCTCTGAGCTTTCCTTCTCTTCCTGAGCTCTCTTAAGTACTCCAGTCAACTAATTAAGACCAACCTTTAATGGGTGGAGTCACATCTCCATGGAATAATCTAATCAAAAGGTTCAACCCACAATTGGGTGGGTCACATCTCCATGGAAACAACCTAATCAAAAGATCCCACCCACAATAGGTCTGCCCCCACAAGAGTGGATTAAAAGAACATAGTGTTTTATGGGATACATAACAGATTCAAACCAGCAAAGATTATAAACACAAACAGGGAAAGGGGTTACCAGAAATGATATTATTTGTAACAAAGGTTCAAGAAAATCTTGATTATTAAAATTCCTTTTGTCTTACAAGTGTTGCATATACCACTTTAGCTCTTCAGAGACCTCTCCCACAAGGCATCTGCAATTGTAAAGAATTTGCCACTGCAACCCTAAAGATCATCTCTTAGTATTTTGTTGGTGCTTCTCTGACAAAGCAACCTTTTAATTGAGATAGTAATATATTATATACATCTTAAACGTCAAGGATAAACACTGCAATTGACCTGAAGCACTGGAATAAAATAAAAAATCCTTACCATAGCAGCATTTCACAAACTATTTGAATTTCATAAAAATATGAAGTATTAACACAAAGGCGGAATGGCAGTTGACTTTATGAACATGCAGTTGCAAGCTGTGGCATGAAGCTATTCTGTTATCAGGTAGCACTCCCTCACCATATAAATAGAAACTAGCAACTGGTTTATGAAAGCCAAACTAATGATGGTTTTAAAAATCAGCACTGTCCATTGCTCTAACTATGGCTCAAAATGGAGGACTTTTCCTCTCTCTTCCTATCCTTTTTCTTTTAGCTTATTTGAGGTGAACCCTGAAAAGGAAAAAAATCACTGAGTGAAATATCCTGGAGTGTCACCTCCTTATTACAGACATCCTTGACAATGACAGGAACCTTTGATTCAGCCAGATTCCAACAGAGGACCCAAGTCAGTATCTTGGTTCCCATGCTCCTGGAGAACATCATGCAAACTTCTTGGTGGCTGTAAACCTCTCCATGTACTTATAGCCTTCCAGTTTGCAAAGCTACTTTTTCTCAAAAAGATTGACTTCCGCAGCAAGCAGAAAGATTTGGGAATCACTGAGGATACTCTGTGGAGGAATGCTGAGCTCAAGACAGTTCTCTTCCAGGCAAAGACAGCAAGATATCTTCACTAAGATCTGAGATATCTGGTTCTGACTGAAGTTGAGTTCAATCACCTGCAGCTCCCTGACTATGTCAGATATATTCTGAATTTGGTTCTTAGAGAGATCCACGACATCCAGTTGCCGTAGGCTACATATTTGGGGTGGTGGTGCTCATTGTTGGTTCCCAGAGAGGCTCAGGGTCTTGAGGGCAGAAAGTTGCCCAAAGATAGATGGCACCTTCATCAGGTGATTGTTCTTGAGGCTTAGAGTCTCTAGATTTTTCAGACTGCATAACTCATCAGGCATAATAGCTGGGTCAACCCACGGTCCTTGAGTTTTCTGAGCCGTTTCCACATGAGCGCAGAGGGCACTATTTCCTATCCTAGCACCATGGCTCAAGTTTCTGGGTGACTTTTTAAAATTTTAGACATTGTATTTTTTACTTCTATGGGTTCCAGTTGGTTCTTCTTAGAGTTTCCATATCTCCCTTGAAGTTTGCCTTAGGTTTTCCAGTTATATCCATCTTTTTCTGCTAATTTCAACATCTGGGTTGTCTATAGATCTGCTTCTAATGACTAATTTTTATTCTAATTATAGGTCATATTTTCCTGTTTCTTCACATGTCCAATAATTTTTTAAATTGGGTATCAAACATTGTGGATGATGCACTGCGAAACTCTGGATTTTGTTATCTTCCTCCAATGAATTTTGGTTTTGTTCTAACAGGTCATTAAAGTACTAGGTTATCCCCTTTTCTTCTCTCTTTTTAAATAATTAATTCATTTATAATTGTGGTAAAATATACATAACATAAAAATAATTTTAACTGTTTTAAGTGGAAAATTCCTTGATAATAAGTACATGAAAAAATGATCTAACTTTCACTGCTAACTATTTCCAGCCTATTTTCATCATCCCAAACTGAAATTCATATTCATTTAGCAATAACTCCCCATTTCCCCATCCCTTCAACCCCTGGTAACCACTATTCTGCTTTCTGTCTCTATGGATTTGATTATTCTGAGTATTTCATACAAGAGAAACCACACAGTATTTATTTGTTCTTTTGTATCTGGCTTATTTCACTCAACATGATGTCTTCAAGGTTGATCCATGTTGTAGCATGTGCTAGCACTTTACTTCTTTTTACCTAAATAAAATTCTATTGTGTACCACACTTTATTTACCCATTTATCCATTTATCTGTTGATGGACATTTGTGTTGCTTCCACCTTTTAGCTAGTGTGAAAAATGCTGTGATGAACATTGGTGTACAAATATCTGTCTGAGTCCCTGCTTTTAATTTTTTGGGGAATACACCTAGGAGTGGAATCGCCAGGTTATATGGTATTTCCATGTTCAACTTTTTGAGGAACTGCCAAATTGTTTTCCAGAGTGGATGCAGTATTTTGCATTCCCACCAATAATGCATGAGGGTTCCCATTTCTCTGTACCTTGCCAACACTTGGTAGTTTCAGTTTTAAAAATAATAGCCATCCTGGTGGGTGTCAAGTGGTATCTCACTGTAGTTTTAATTTGCATTTCTTTAATAGATAATAATGTTGAACATGTTTTTATATACTTATTGGCCATTTGAATATCTTCTTTGAAGAGATGTCTATTTGAATCCTTAGTCCATTTTAAAATTGGATTGTTTGTCTTCTTGTTGTTGAGTTGTAGTTATTTAAATTTTCTGCATATTAAACCCTTTTTGGATATATGGTTTCCAAATATTTTCTCCCATTCTGTAGGTTGTCTTTTCACTATCTTGATAATGTTTGATGCACAAAGTTTTTAATTTTGATGAAGTCATTTTATCTGTTTTTTTTCTTTTGTTGCTTGTGGTTTTGGTATACAACCTAAAAATCCTACTAAAAGGTTCTGATGCTATTTCCCTATGTTTTCTTCTAAGAGTTGTATAGTATCAGCTCTTATATTTAGGTCTTTGACCCATTTTGAATTAATTTTGTCCACATTCATTCTTTTGCATGTGGATTTCCAGTTGTCCTAGCACCATTTGTTGAAGAGAATATTCTTTCCCCATTGTAAGAAATTGGCACCCTTGTTGAAAATCAACTGGCCATAGATGTGTGGATTTATCCCAGGACTCTCAATCCTATTCCATTGTTATATATGTCTACACTTACACCAGTACCACACTGTTTTAATGACTGTGGCTTTGTAGTAAATTTTGAAATCAGGAAGTATGAGGCCTCCAACTGTCTTCTTCTTTTTCAAGATTGTTTTGGCTATTTTGGGGCCCAAGCAATTCCATATGAATTTGAAGATCAGCATTTCCATTTCTGAAAAAAAGGCTACTAGAATTTGTTAGGGATTGCCTTCAATTTGTAAATTATTTTAGTTAGTACTGACATCTTGAAAATATCATGTTTTCCAATCCATGTACACAGGATGTCTTTCCATTTATTTAGGTCCTCTTTAATTTTTTTCAACAATGTTTTGTAGCTATCAGTGTACAAGTCTTTCACCTCCTTCACTAAATTTATTCCCAGGTATTTTATTCTTTTAGTATATTGTAAATGGAATTGTTTTCTTGATTTCTTTTTCGGATTGTTCATTACTGGTGTATAGAAACCCACTGGCTTCTGCATATTTATTTACATCCTGCAACTGTGCTTATTTATTAGTTTTATTTATTGTTTTGTATTTGAATTTGTTTATTAGTTTTAGTAGCTTTCTTGTGAATTATTTGAGATTTTCTACATAAAGGATCATGTCATCTGCAAACAGGGATAAATAACTTGACTCATTCTTTTCCAATTTGGATGTCTTTTTCTCTTTCTCTGTTGAGAAAGTTCTATTGGCTAGAACTTCTGATACAATGTTGAATAACAGTGGTGACAGTGGGCAGCCTTGTCTTGTTCCTAATCTTAGGGAGAAAGTTTTCATTCTTTTACCATTTGGTATGATATTTGCTGTGGGTTTTCATAAAAGTATTTTATCATGTTGAGAAAGTTCCCTTCTATTCCTAGCTTTCCAAGTGTTTTTACAATGAAAGGATGTTGAATTTTGTCAAATGCTTTTTCTGCACCAATTGAGATGACCATGTGGTTTTTTCCTTTCATTCTCTTTATGTGGTGTGTTACACTGATTGATTTTCTTATGTTGAACAATCCTTGCATTCCTGAAATAAATCCCATTTGGTTATGGTGTATAATTCTTTTAACATACTGTTGGATTTTGTTTGCCAATATTATGTTGAGGATTTTTACATCTATATTCAAATGTTATATTTGGTCTGTAGTTTTGCTTTCTTGTACTGTCTTTATTTGGCTTTTGAATCAGGATAATGCCGGCCTCATAGAATGAATTAGGAAGTAATCTCATCTTTTCTATTTTTTGCAAGAGTTTGAGAAGGACTCCTTAAATGTTTGGTAGAATTCAGCAGTGAAAACTTATGGTCCTGGACTTTTCATTGTTGGGAGATTTGAAATTACTAATTCAATCTCTTTACTTGTTATAAATCTGTTGACTTTTCTATTTCCTCTTTTAACAGATTAGGTAATTTGTATGTTTCTAGTAATTTGTCCATTTCATCTAGGCTTTCTAATTTGTTGGCATATAATTATTCATAGGAACCTCTTAAAATTCTTTTTATTTCTGAAAGATCATAGTAGTGTCACCACATTCATTCTTTAGTTATTTTTGTCCTCTCTCTTTTTCTTTGACAGTCTGTCTAAAAGTTTGTGATTTTATTGGTCTTTCCAAAACCAACTTTTGGTTTTGTTAATTCTCTATGCTTTTCTATTCTCTCTTATTTATCTTTGCTCTAATCTTTACTATTTCCTTTCTTCAACTAACTTTGGGTTTAATTTGTTCATCTTCTTCTACTTTCTTTAAGTATGAAGTTAGGTTATTGATTTGTGCCCTTTCTCTTTAATCTACAGAACAGCCTTCCATACTCTGCTTCATCAGTCAATCCTCTTCACTCTACTTCTCTCTTCCAGAAGCTGGTGCCCACATTCTCATTGTCCTCAGTAGTGTGGTTTTCTACATTAAAAAATACCTTTAGTATAATCCAATAGAGTTTGTGATGAAGAATATACAACTTCATGCCTTTTTTCCTTAAAATTTTCTTGATATGCATGGCCAAACTATTTTTTAGTCAAGTTGTACACATTTATACTCAGCTGTAACTATTTGCAATTGTTCTCACACTGAACTCTTCCCAAAATTGAGAACTATCATTTTTCCAGTTACTAAATCTTGGTATATAGTTACATACTTGACTTATTCTTGACTTGTTTTATTTTTACTCAGTAAAACAAGAACTGTGGTGGTTATTTTATTAAGAGCACCAAAGAAAACAAATCTTTCTCTTGGGAGAACTATGGACTTGAATTCAAAGATTTTTATAATATAGGTACATTCATGCATATGTAAAAATTTGGAAGTTTCTGAAAAACCTTTTTTCTCTTTGTTTTTTACTTTTTAGTGAAAGCTTTAGGTATTATAAGTAGACTGAAGCAAGTTTACATAGAATTCAAATATAATTTTGAGGAATGTATTAAACATAGAGAAATTCTAAAACAAGTAATTTAACCCATTGAGTTAAGATGGTTTCATAGTCTCCTAATACACATGCAATTTAAGTGAAGCATAGCATCTGATCAAATTTAAGTGAAGTATTGCAAGGTAGTTCTTTTTAAAAAAAAAACTGATAGGGAAACCAAGTTTTTCAATATTTATATATTGTTTTATAAAATTATTTCTAAAATTTCTAATTTTAGTGTACTTAAAGCATGTTTCGTTTCTCTTAAAAGTACTTAAGTGAATATGACAGTATTTTATGATAATTAATAATAGTATAGTTGGTAGTTCTGTGGTAACCGATCTTGGTGTTCTGAAATATTCACAACAGAAAAAATGCAGATAAAAATTAAGCATCTTTAAAATGTACCATCTCCCTACTAATCTGTTTTGCAAATAAAAACAAGATTAGTACAATTTTTCTGAACAGCAATAAATTAAGGACTTCAAAAACATTCACATCTTTGAACCCAGTAATTCTACTTCTAGGAATATATGAAAAAAAAATAATCATAGCTGTTTATAAAGATAATTTTATACACACACACAAGAGATGTTCACTACAGGCTTGTTTAAAATAACAAGCAAATGGAAACAATCTACATGGATTATAGTTTGGGAATAGTTAAAAGAAATATGTCAAATTCATAAAAATACCATGCAGACATTAAAGTCATATTTTTCAAGAACTTATAATGATACGAGGTAATGTTCATTGTCATGTTAAAAAAGCAGAATATGAAATTTCATATACTGTACAATATGATATTTGTTTAAAAAATCTGATACACCTGTGCATTTAAAAATTTCTGAAATGAAATTTAACAGCAGCTGTCTCTGGAGGTAGAATTATTTTATTTTCCTTCTTAAACCTTCCTGTATTTTTTAATCTCCTCAATTACTTTAAAGTCCTTTTAAAACCAAACACATAAAATTTTATAATTATCTTTAAAAAACAGCATAGTAAAAAAATTAATGAACCTATACTGCCCATGAATTTTATCACTAATAATTCCAGAGAGACATGAGAAAAACTTGTAATTTTACGAACAGAAATAAATATTTAAAACTATGCACAGTTACTGTACTACGTACCAAATGGCAAGTTACCTTCTCTAAAGCTCAGTTTCCTCTGTCTGGGTTGTTATAAGAATTAATTGAGGAAATGAATGGCCACAGTATGCCATGCCCTTACCAAAAGTAGTCCCCCAAAACCTAGGTCCCTACCTGAGATTCTATAAAAGATTCACTAAGTTTTATCTCTCAGAAACTTAAATCTCCCCGAGTGCTCCTATGCCAGAAAAGCCCTAAAACCCAGAGGCCACAGCCTCTTTGAGATCAACAATCAGATGCAGCCCCCTTCCCCATGCTGTTGACACACCCTTTCAATATGAACAAGTTAGGGTGCTCACTGCCTAGACACCCTTGAAGATGGAGAAGATGGAGAAAGAAATTAAGTGAGAGGAAGGGGTAGCAACAAACAAGATAAGATTTAACAAAGGTCTATGAATACTGAAACTTTATATAAATATAAATATATATATATATATATATATATAGTTAAATGATGGGGTGTTGTAATAGATGGAAGGAGGTAAATGACATGGTGGAATTGTTACCTATAAAATTCTTTGAAATTTGCTCTATGGCTACTCTGAGAATTGTGCTTTAAAAGTCTTCACCTTTCTGTATATACCCTATTTTCATAATAAGTAAAGAACTGAAACTGTGGAACTGTAACCCATAATAGTTTTTGAAATTACCTATACAACTGCTTGTTGAGCTGTACATCAAAAGTTAACACCTTTCTGTATGCATATCTTACAATAATGGAAATAGCTGAAGTTGTGGAACTGTGATTCATGACATTCTTTGAAATTTGCTAACTACTTATTAAATTGTACTTTGAAAGTTATCACTGTTATGTATATATGTTAAAGTTTACAATAAAAAATGCGTTAAAAAAAGAATTAATTGAGGAAACATATATATGTGCTTAGCACAGAGCCTGGGCCTGGGATGTGCTGAATAACTGAGAGCAATTATTATTTGCATATTAACTTTGACTAAGTTAAGCCCAGCAGCAGCCTGTGGTTCATCATATATATTTGCTGGCACTTAAGAGGCCCTTTGGAAAAGGAAATGGTTAAATCTGACTGCCTTTTGTTTCTGGAAAGCCTCCAGCACCTAGGTGGGGACAGCTGGGGGATGTGGCAGGGGTGGAGTTATGGGCTCAGGAAGATAGGAACACATAGGAACTGGAATGCATCTTTCTGTTCTGTGACAGTCTTTGACATTAGTTTAAAGCTTTATAGGGCTGTCAAGAAAAGCACTTCCTTTGCATTCCTTATGGCTGGGTACAGCTCATGTTAGTTTTTGTTTGGTTTATCTAAACGTATTCTTTATTGCAAAGTCCTGGTTTTTGTTGTTTACAATTGTACGAAGAAGGTTTATGAAATGTTATAAAGTGAGGTCCCTCCAATTTCCTGCTCAAATCAATCTTCCATGCCTCAAGCACTACAGGAATAAAGCCGAGTGCAGGGCCATAACCACTGCTGGTGATGCAGGAAAGTGCGCAGAGGCAAAGCAGGGAGACTTAGGGAAACAGTAATATGTTTTTATTAGATTAATCATGCATAAAAGGCAAGATTCCAATATACCACCCTATTATTAACACAACACCTTCCACTGGTGGGGTACAATTCATGAAAGCACATTTTTATAATTGTACTACTAAAAACAGTCCATGGTTTAACTTAGGGTTCACTGTTTTGTGCAGTTCCATTGATTTTTTTTTTTTTAATTTTATTCTAGTAACATATATAGAACCTAAAATTTCCTTCTTTAACCACATTCAAATATATAATTCAGTGCTCTTAATTACATTCACAATGTTGTGCTACCATCATCACCATCCATTACCAAACTTTTCCATTGTACCAAATAGAAACTCTGTACCTTTTAAACCTTACCTCCCTATTCCCTACTCACCCTTCCTTATGTCCCTATTCCCTACATCCCACCCTGTCCCCTGGTAATCTATATTCTAGATTCTGACTCTGTAAATTTGCTTATTCTAGTTATTTCACATCACTGAGATAATACAATATATGTCATTCTTCTTATGGCTTATTTCACCCAACTTGGTGCCTTCAAAGTTCATCCATGTTGTTGCATCTATCAGGACTTCATTCCTTTTTCCAGCTGAATAATATCTATTGTGTGTATATACCGCATTTTATTCATTCATTGCTTGATGGGCACTTGGGTTACTTCCATCTTTTTGCAATTGTGAATACATCTGCTATGAACATCAGTGTGGAAATACTTGTGTGAGTCCCTGCTTTCAATTCTTTCTGCCATTCATCTAGCAGTGGGCCTGCCAGATCATATGGTAATTTCATACTTAACTTTTTGAGGAACTGTCAAACTGTCTTCCACAGTGGCTGCACCATTTTACATTCCCACCAGCAATGAATGAGTGTTCCTATTTCTCCACATCATTTCCAACACTTGTAATTTTCTGTGTGTTTTTTTTAAAGTAGTAGCCACTCTACTATCTAAAAAATGGTATGAAATGGTATCTTATTGTAGTTTGGATTTGGATTTACCTAATGGCTAATGATGTTGACTTTTTTTTCACGTGCTTTTTGGACATTTATATTCTTCTTTGGAGAACTGTCTATTCAAGTCTTTTGCCCATGTTCTAATTGGGTTGTTTGTCTTTTTGTTGTTGAGTTGTAGGATTTCTTTATATATTCTGGCTATTAAATCCTTTTCGGATAGGTGGTTTCCAAAAATTTTTTCCCATTGTGTGGTTTGTCATTTTACTTTCATGATAAAATCCTTTGAGGAACAAAAATTTTAATTTTGATGAGGTCCCATTTATCTATTTCTTTTCTTTTGTTGCCTGTTTTAGGTGCAAAGGCTAAGAAACCATTGCCTAATACAAGATCCTGAAAAAGCTTCCCTACCTTTTCTTCTAGGACTTTCACTAGTTCTTATATTTAGGTCTTTGACACATTTTGAGTTAATTTTTGTGTATGGTTTCAGATAGGGGTCCACTTTCTTTTGCAATTGGCAAGACTATTCTTTCTCAATTGAGTGGTCTTTGCCTCATGTCAAAAATCAGTTGGCCACAAATGTGAGGGCTGATTTCTGAACTCTCAATTTGATTCCACTGGTCTGTATGTCTGTCTTTGTGCTAATGTCATGCTGTTTTGATTACTGTAACTTTGTAATAAGATTTAAGATCAGGAAGTGTGAATCTTCCAACTTCATTTTTCTTTTTCCAGGTGGCTTTGGCTATTTGGGGCCCCTTACCTTTCCATATAAATATGATGAATGGATTTTCCATTTCTGCAAAAAAGGTTGTTGGAATTTTGATTGGGATTGCATTGAATTTGTAAATCGTTTTGGGTAGAACTGACATCTTAACAATATTTAGTCTTGCCATCCATGAACATAAGTGTCCTTCCATTTAATTAGGTCTTCTTTGATTTCTTTTAGCAATGTTTTGTAGTTTTCTGTGTACAAGTCCTTTACAACCTTGGTTATATTTGTTTCTGGATATGTGATTCTTTCAGCGGCCATTGCAAATGGAATTTTTTCTTGATTTCTTCTTCCAGTTGTCCATTACTAACGTACAGAAACACTACTGATTTTTGTGTTGATCTTGTACCCCACCACTTTGCTAAATTCATTTATAACTCTAGGAATTTGCTGTGGGGTTTTTCAGGATTTTCTGTATCATGTCCTCTGAAAATGGGGAAACTTTTATTTCTTCCTTTCCAATTTGGATGCCTTTGATTTCTTTTTCTTGCCTAGTAACTCTGGCTAGAATTTATAGTACAATGTCGAATAATAGTGAAGACAATGGGAATCCTTATCTTGTTCTTGATCTTTGAGGGAAAGCTTTCAGTTTTCCACCATCAAGAATGACGTTAGCAGTGGGTTTTTCATATATGCCCTCTATCATGCTGAGGAAGTTTCCTTCTATTCCTAGTTTTCTAAGTTTTTTTTTTAGCAAGAAGTGGTTCTGGATTTTGTCAATGTCTTTTCTGTGTCACTTGGGATAATCATGTGTTTTTTTCCTTCATTCTGTTTATGTGGTGGATTAAATTAATTGATTTTCTTAGGTTGAACCTCCCTTGCATACCTGGAATAAATCCCACTTGCTTATGATGTACAATTCTTTATTTTTCTTCATGGAAATCATTTATCTTTAGGGCATTGCACTTTTCTCAGAACAAATATAACTTACAGGAATTATACCAGGCAACTTTTTAACCAAATATCAAAATTTAGCAATGTTGTTGAACAGAAATGTTATCTTACAGTTGCAAAAACCATCTCTGGTTACAAAAAATAATCAGAAAGCTTACTGTATTTAATGTGCTTTCACAGATGTCCTAAGAAGTCTGAAGCCAGATAATATTTTAAGTAGAAAAAACACTAATTTTTAAATAGTTTGATATACTATTTCTGTGGTTTATGTACATACATTAAGTAGTCTTTTTATAGGAAACGTGACTGGATATTTATCACATACATAAAGTATTGTAAAATAAAGGCAAGACACAATCACCTTTTAACAAAAATGCTCTGTATGCAACAAATAAGTATTAAATTATTATTTAGTGTTTGATAATTATCTGCTACAAAACATAAAACAAAATTCACTTACTGGATTGTTTTTCAGATTACAGCTGCCCACTGGCATCCCAAATAAGGACTTCCCATAAACAAAAGCTGCAGTGAAATTCACTTAGTGATTAGTTTAAGTCAATCTGTTTTTTTTTTCTTTTATTCTTTAATCTTCCCCTTGTAACCCGCCACCCCCTGCAGTGGCACCATTTTATTAAAAACATTAAGTGCCTGGGATTTATGCTTAAGATCAAGCCATCATTAGAGTAATTTCAAATGCTGTATACCTCTTCATGTAAAAGAGATGTTTCGTGGTCACAATTACTTCAAAAAGTAATTATATTCAAATAACCTGACATATCATGCTTTAGTAATTACAGAACCATGATTTTGACACACGGCAATTTATAAGTTAGGCAAATGTGAAATGCTAAAAGATGTGAAAAGCTGTTCTGTTTAAGTTTAGAGTGCTGCAAAACTCAGGTAATGACTTTATTTTTTCAGTTAACATAATCAGCCCATGGTACAGCCTACTAAATCATAAAGACTTTTAGAAGAAAAAATCCAAGGAAGATAATACTTTTACTAAGTTACAAAACTTTGGAAAATCAATACAGACCTCTTTTAAGACAATAAAATCATATTTTTTGTTGGAGTCATAAATAAATTACTTTAGTGCTAATTTTCACTCCAAAAATATCATTTAAGTACCAAGTCTAAACGCTATGGTTTTTAATGGTGGTTTAGAGCAGAGCAAGTTTTTTTTTTTTTTGTTCCAAATTAACATGCTTTTAAAAGTTACAATTTCTCCTTTTAAAGTGAGTTCCTTCATGTATGCTCTTGAAGTTTAATGCAATAGGGCAACTGTGTGTATATATAAAAAGGTGGCTCTGCTTTGTTCTGGGGTTGGTCCAAAGCCAGGTAGAGTTCCAATGCACAAAAAGCTTTAAAATTTTACCTTAAGGAGATTCAATATGCCAATAACAATTTCAAAGTACTTTTTCAAAAATTGTAAAATTTTAACATAAATACTGGGACCCTCAAAATTAGAAGGTCATTTCAAATAACAAATTTCAGACGGTCTCTTTTATGTAGAAGGCCTGCATGTCTTTGTTTTCATCAAAAGTCATACCCTTTCTCCAGCGTCCTAGTTTGGATATATTATGTCCCGCCAAAAGCCATATTCATTGATGCAATCTTGTGGGGGCAAATATATTAGTGTTGATTAGATTGGAATCCTTTGAACGTGGAGATGTGACTCAATCAACTGTGAGTGAAATGTTTGATTGAATAATTGCCATGGAGGTGCTACCCTGCCCATTCAGGGTGGGTGTTAATTGGATCACTGGAGTCATATAAAGGATTTCACAGACAGAAGGACCTCAGAGCAATTGAGAGTGATATTTTGAAGAGGAGCTTCAGCTAAGAGAGGAAAAAATGCCCCAAGGGCGACATTTTGGAGAACGCCATTAGGAAACGCATCCTAGGAGCAAGTGGACGCCAGCCACGTGCCTTCCCAGCTAACAGCGGTTTTCCAGACGCCAATGGCCATCCTTCAGTGAAGGCATTCTATTGATACCTTACCTTGGACTCCTTATGGCCTTAAGACTATAACTTTGTGACCAAATAAACCCTCTGTATAAAAGCCAATCCATTTCTGGTATTTTGCTTAACGGCAGCATTAGCAAACCAGAACATCTAGTTCATTAAAAAAGTCTACCTAAACTATAATTGTATTTTGTTTTAAAATAACAAATAAATACATTGCTAGCTTGGAAAGATCTGGGGGATCTGATGTTGTACACTAATTTACATTATCATTTCTCTACAAATGCTTCCGCTGCCATCATTGCCCTTATGCTTCCTCTTGCTGCAGCCATCAATTCTTCAACCACGGCATTTAATTTATGTATTACCCCTTCCACTGTTTCTCGGCCTTTATTAGCATTTGAAAAAATTGTACTTGCCATCAGTCCTTCCAGGTCTGCTGAGGCAGACTCTTTCACAGTGATTATGGCTTCTTGAATCAAAACAGGTTTTTTCTGGGTCTTAAGAATGTACTTTGTATATGTCTCTCATCTACTGAAACCGTAATTGCAATTAAATATTAGTAGATTTTAAGTTCCATTGCTCTCTTTACAGGATCAATTACTGACTGTTCCTGCACACATATTTTGGTTCTTGCTGTACCAATAAGAGATTTCACAGTGGAAGGCAGTCCCTACTCTGTGCTGAAAGGTCTATGGCTGTGCAACTTTCCATAGGGATCTCTAGGTCTGTCCAAGATATCAACTCCAACCACACTTGGTTTCATAGGGTTTGGGTATTTCTGTATTACAGCTGTTATAACAGTTTCTCATGGGTGATCAAAGACATGTCCTGAAGTCCCTATTCTTCATATTGCCAGTGACAGGTATGATGTCCAGGCAGCACTAGGGGACAATGAGGGAAGAGGAAACACCTGTCCCTGATCCCAATCCCCAGCCACACCTTGTATAATTTTTTTTTGTAATTATATATTTTTTTTATCATGGAATATAACATGCTATTGGATTTGGTTTGCTAATATTTTGTTCAGGACTTTTGCATCTATAGTCATTGATGATATTGGCATGTAATTTTCTGTTCTTGTAGTATCTTTATCTGGCTTTGGCATGAGGATGATTTTAGCCTCATAGAATGAATTAGGGAATGTTCCTCTCTTCATTTTTTGGTGAGACTTTGAGCAGGATTAGTGCTAATTCTTCTTGGAACTTTGATAAAATTCCCCACTAAAGTCATCTGGTTCTGGGCTTTTCTTTTTTGGGAGATTTTTGATTCAATCTCGTTACTAGTTATTGGTTTGCTGAGATTTTCTATTTCAACTTGAGTCAGTGTACATAGTTTGTGTGTTTCTAGTAATTTGTCCATTCTTCTAGATTATCTAATTTGTTGGCGTACAGTTGTTCACAGTATCCTCTTATAGTCCTTTTCATTTCTGTGGGATCAGTAGTAATACCCCCCTTTTCATTTCTGATTTTAGTGATTTGTGTGCCTGCATTTTTTCTTCATCAGTCTAGCTAAAGATTTGCCAATTTTATCGATCTTCCCAAAGAACCAACTTTCGGTTTTGTTGATTCAATTTTTTTAAAATTCTCTATTTTATTTCTTTCCATTCTTAATCTTTGTTTTTTCCTTCCTTCCACTTGCTTTGGGTTTAGTTTGCTTTTCTTTTTCTAGTTCTTCCAGTTTTGTGATTAGGTCTCTGATTTGGAATCTTTCTTCTTTTTTAATGTACGCATATAGAGCTATACACTTCCCTCTCAGCACTGCCTGTGCTGCATCCCATAACTTTGGTATGTTTTGTTTTCATTTTCATTCCTTCAAGATATTTCCTAATTTCCCTTGTGATTTTGTTTTAAACCCTTTGGTTGTTTAAGAATACGTTTCTTAATTTCCACATATTTGTGAATTTTCCATTTATCCCACTGTTACTGATTTCTAGTTTCTTATTGGGTTTGGAGAAGATACATTGTATGATGTCAACATTTTTGAATTTATTGAGACTTGTTTTGTGACCTAAAATATGGTCTATCCTGGAGAATGATGCATGTCACCTGAGAAGAATGTGTATTCTGCTATTGTTGTGGATAGTGTTCTTTTTTAAGTCTAGCTGGTTTAAAGTATCATTCAAGTCTTGCATTTGCTTATTGATCTTCTGTCTAGATGTTCTATCCATTACTGAAAGTGGTATACTAAAGTCTCCATCTATTAATGTAAAACTGTCAATTTCTCCCTTCAAGTCTGTCAGTATTTGCTTCATGTATTTTGGGGATTTTGCTATTAGGTGCACATATATTTATAATTGTTACATCTTCTTGCTGAATTGTTCCTTTTATTAGTATCTAATGATTGTCTTTGTCTCTCTTAACTGTTTTTGAGTCAAAGTCTATTTTATTTCATATTAGTATAGCTACCCTGGCTCTCTTTTGGTTACTATTTGCATGGCATATTTTTTCAATCCTTTCACTTTTGACGTACTTATGTCTTTGAATTTAATGTGAGTCTTTTGTAGACAGCATATAGTTGAGTCATGCTTTTTTATCCATTCTGTCAATCTCTGCCTTTTGACTGGAGAGTTTAATCCATTTATATTTACATTTAAAGTGACCACTGATAATACAGGACTTTCTTCTGCCATTTTGCTATTTAATATTTGTAAGACATATCTTTTTTGTCCCTCAATTCTTCCATTAATGCCTATTTTCATATTTATTTCATTTTTTTGTACTGTGCTATATTGAGTCCCTTCTTATTTCTATATGGATATTTTTTTCATGTATTTTCCTTGTGGTTACCATGAGGTCAAAATTTAACATCCTAAATAAACAAAAATTATATTTGATTTGATACCAACTTGAATTCAACAGCATACATAAATACTGTTTCTATACTCTTCTGTCTCCCCACCTATTTTGTATTTGTCACAAACCACATCTTTGTACATTGTATGTCCAAAATCATAGATTTGTCATTATTTTTCATGCATTTACATTTTAGCATCTGTAGGGAGTAAGAAGAAGAGTTACATACCCAAGAATAGAATACTGGCATTTAAAATTACTCAATTGGTTACCTTTTCCAGAGGTCTTCATGTCTTTATGCTGCTTTGAACCACTGTCTAGTGTCCTTTCCTTTCACTGTGAAGAACTCCCTCTAGCATTGCTTGTAGGACAGATCTAGTGGTGGTGAACTCTCAGCTTTTGTTTATCTGGGTCCTACTCTCTTCCTCATTTTTGAAAGAAAGTCTCACTGGATATAAAATTCCTGGTTGCCAGTTGTTTTTTTTCAGCATTTTAAGTATTGCAACCTACTGCCTTCTTGCCTCCATGGTTTCTGATGGGAAACTGACACTCAATCTAATTGGGAACTCCCTTGTATATAACATACTGCTTTTCTCTTGCAACTTTCAGAACTCTTTCCTCATCCTTTGTATTCAATAGTGTGATCAATATATGATGGGGTTTATTTTTAATTCATGTTTATCCTGTTTGGTGTTCTTTGGGCTTCTTGGATGTCCATATTCATGTCTTTTGCTAAGTTTGGGAAATTTTCTGTCATTATTTCTTTGACCATTCCTTCTCCTCTTTTCTCTCTTTCTTCTTCTTCTGGGACTCCCATAATTCATATTTTGGTATGCTTGATGGTATCCCAGAGGTCTCTCAGGCTATTTTCACTTTTTATAATTCTTTTTTTTCTTTTTGTTCCTCAGCCTGACTCATTTCAATTGTCCTGTCTACAAGGTTGCTAATTCTTTCTTCTGTCAGCTCCAATCTGCTGTTGAAACCCTCCTGGGAACTTTTCATTTCAGTTATGGTGGTTCTCAACTGCAGTAACTCTGTTTGGTTCCTTTTTAAATTTTTTATCTCTTTACTGAGAGTCTCATATTGTTCATTCATTGTTTTTCTGATATTCTTTAGCGCTTTCTCTGTATTTTCCTTCATCTCCTTGAGCATATTGAAGATCGTTTTTCTAAAGTCTGTGCCTGGTATATCCAATCTTGTCTTCTTTTTGATGTTTTCTGGATTTTTATTCTTCTCCTTTGGATGGACCATCATTTCCTGCTTTTTTTGTTTGTCTTGTAACCTCAACTGTACTTTTTAATATTTTAAAATGTTAACTCTGGGATTTATTCCCTAAGATATCTGTTTCTTGAATCTGTAACCAGTGGGTGATATGACAGAGATTTTCTTGAGTGTTGGCCCTCTTAACAGGAAGGTCAGCCCATGGTGAATGCAAAGTATAGAGTCCTCCCTGTCTTTTCTGGGCCTGTGTCTTGCCCTGGGCTTGTGCTTGCCAATGGCCTTAGTAATTCCCCTGTTTACAGGAGTTGGCATGACCCTTCTACCTCTCCCTCTCCTGGGAGTTTCACTGCTAGCCCTAAAGGAGGTAAAACTTTGCTCCAGGCTATCTGCTTTAGTCTCAAGGTGCTTATGCCTGGAGAACAAATTCTGGAAGGGAGGGAATTGCTGGAGAGGAGTTTATAAAATCAGTCTTTCCCACTCAGAACAAGCCCAAGGATTAACAAAGGGAGTGCTCTGGAAAGGGGCTGAGGGAAGGGCCAGGAAGAGCACCAGGACCTTCTTCCATGGCTCCCCAAAGCTGTGCTTTCTTGATCTGCCCAGCAAATGCAGCTGTCCTCCACACTCTGAGGAAGTCTCCTGTCTAGAAGTCTACTCCTCTGCCTTTGTTTGGAGTGGGTTGGAACAATGGCCACCCTCAGAGCAGGCCCAAAATATTTTAAAGAATCTTCTGTTGTTTGTAAGAGGTACGTTCCACTTAAGTTAATTTGTAACAAAAATCATCATGACAATTTGTGGGTAGGAAGCTATGAAGGTATCAGCTATTCAGAAACAAGGAGTTTTGCTCTTCATGCTGTAGTGTTGCAGGAGTAGTTTTGAATGAGAAAGACAAAGGAGGGGGCTCTGGGTTTCACTCTACCTAGTGACAGAAAAATACTTGAGTGGTTTTATGTTTCCCTTTCCCTCATGTCACTATATCATATCTGCCTCTATTGACTTTATCATGCACAGAGAAAGGAAGCAGGGCTTGAAATCATTGAAAATGTAATCTAAGGCCTTTCCTAATATTACCTCAAACAGTTTAGACGGAATGCAGCTTGAAGCTGAGGTTGAGACTGAGCAACACACAAGGATAAAGGGGAGTTAAGAGCAAGTATTTGGATGCTAAAACAGTAATTAAGGGTGTGTGTGTGTGTGTGTGTGTGTGTGTGTGAATAATGATAAATTGTACCTTATGTGCTTTAAAATATCCACTTTCAAAATGGATGTTCATATAACAGTACTTACTGTTAACTACATATCACTGCAGTATTATATCCTTAATTTAAAAAATAGGATAACTTACGGTTATAACTCTACAGGGGGTTCAGCCAAGGTCCTTAATTAAAGTTAAAACTAAATATTAGATTATTCAGACCACCAGAACCTGAATCGAGGTGTCTGGGTCTCAGCTTGGATGTACCCTCTTCAGATATTTTATGTCACATGACCCTGCCAGAAGTAAGCTAAGACACAGAGTGGGTACCTTGTCCAGGGTCAAACAGCTAGCAAGTTATGAGACCAGGATTTTAATCCAAACATGTCTAATACCAAAGCCTTTGTTCATAGCTACTATATTATATTGCTTCCATCTGAGAGCTGGGACTGCTGGAATCCTGGAATATACACATCTGGCTTAACTATTAAAGTTCTAAGCTAGTTGCTTTTTTCTTGTTGATCTTTTCTAATCTGGTCCAATATAGGGCTTAGAGAAGCAGGGGAGGTAATCCTGAGGCTACAGCAAATAGTAGCACAGAAAAAAGCTGCTTGGAAATCCTGTAGGGAACCTTACACTATAAAAATATCGTGAAAGAATCTGGTGGTTTTTTTTTTTTACAGGAAGCGCAAATGAGGGACAAGCAGCCAACATTCTAAAATAACAGGACCTTTTCTCTCACATTTGGTTCACTTAAATTTGAGAATTAGAAAGCAGTTCTGTGCCCGTGCCAAGCTGAAACATAAAATCTGCGTTGTCAAGGTAAAATGACAAGGTTGTTCCTTTTTCTATTATAAAGGGTAGACTGTGAAGTCCGGATGTGTGGAGGTCAGCTAACACAGCATGGAGCCTTCTGTTTGAGACAAGTAGCAGGTACCAGAAGATCTGGCTTTCCAGGATGCTTTACAAGAGGAAGGCACATAAAAGAAACCTGCTGGGGCCAGCAAGAGGAAGCTGAAGATAAGTGAAAGCCCATCCCAAAGTTTATCTCAGTGAAGAAGATGGTGGTCCACAGTTTGCTCCTTTCTTTTTCACTGGGAATTGAGTCCAGTGGGAAAAAGAAAAGAGAGTAATCTTTTTATCCGGGCCCATACCAAGATAAACACCTATGTACTTCAGCAATATGAGCCTTAAAAAATATAACAGCAGGAGGAACATTTAGTAAAGTTGGACCCTAAAGTCATAATGTGCTTTAGACATTTAGGTGGGGTCTTGGAAATAAAAATTATCTTTGGTTTTACATTTGGTAAAAATATACCTTGATATAGTCCTTGCCCAACTGTGCAAATCCAGGATCATCTTAATTGGATTATGTAAAAGATCTAACTTGAGCTGTTATTAAAAATTCCGAAATAGAAAAAAAAAACTACTCCAAGGTGTAAAGAAGTAATTTTGTACTAAGTTTAAGTCAAACTCCCAAACTTCTAAGCTATATGCTGACATGCAGCTTTGTCCCACTTGACAGTGCTATATTTACAGCTTGAAATGATGATGCTTTTGGTGGTTATTTTTCATGTAGGAAGTCACACTAACACCCCTGAACCACCTGCATATATCTTAAAGCAAACTTCCCTCACCAGAAAATGATTCTGTTTAAGACTTTTAAAAAGAGAGATCCTGAATGTCAAGGTGTTATAAAAAGATAAAACACGCGTTGCACGTGTTCACAGCCTGCTGCCCAGCTGAGCGTTCAGAACAGGCTTTCTTGAGCTAGTTTCATTATTGGAAAACTTGATAAATGTTCCATCACCAGTAGACTGGAGATTTCTTTAAGGCTCATACTGCGAACTCACTCAAGTACAGAATATCATTATACTGCTCTGTTATTATTACTTGTTTCTAATTTTTCAATTATACCTTTTTTAGAAATTAGGGAATCCATGGTTTTAGCATGAACTTTTCAATGCATGTAGAAAATTACATGGATGTGAGTCAGGCTTTTCCAAACTAAAGAGCATTACCCAAGGAGTCTGGGTTATCTTCTTAAAACTGTCACTAAAGAGATGTGACCTGGAGGAGACTTGGTTTCCTCAGCTATAAAACAAGGGACAGAATTAAAGGATCACTCCCAGCCCTTCTAGTTACAACATTCTATTCAAAATGGGGAGCAGAATGTCCAACAGCTAACACACCTGTGAAACATCTCGTAGAGGTTTCAGGACTTCCAATAGATTGAACAGGCATTTTAAAGTCCTTTGACACTTTTGGCATCAACTTCCTGATGACTCTTTATTGTCTTTGGGAAGGAAAACCTACCTAGCTACAAACTCGTTTTAAAATATATGATCATAATAAGTGAGCTGCTAATGAAGTTAATGATGAAACAGGAGGATCTCCTTTTGTAAAATATCTTATAACGTTCCACTGTCACCATTTATTCTATAACAGAAAAATTTATATGAAGTAAAGAGATTTATAATGAACCAGTAAACCTTAACAAATAATATTGATATATACCTCAATGCCTTCATGCTAAATTTAGAAAACTGAAGTAATACTGGAACACCTTATGCAACAAAGAATTCTTCATAAAAAGTTTCATGTAAGTGTTTACAAAAGCCCCCTTTTACAGAGTATTCCCCTGACGAGTACTTAACTTTCAAGGCAGCCATCCATTCTGAAATGGAGCACTCCTACCCTGCATTTGCTCTAATGTCATATACTTGATAGAATTACTGAAATTGTTTTAGGAAGAAGGTATAAATTATAAGTAAATGAACAAATATATAAGGTAGGCTTTTAGCCTATGATTGATAACAAAACAGCAACTTGAGTAATTAGATTTTGAAAGTAATTCATGTGAAAGCAATAACAAGTGAAATTGGGATTCTGCCACTCGATTATTTAATTTCTTTCTCCCGTCCCAGCTATAAATCAAAACATTCTCAAAACTGTGGGCAGAAAAAAATTGAATTCAAAAATTCCTGGAGAATTCAGATTCAAAATGTAACCAAGTTATTTTTGTGGTCACTATTGGTCAGTCTGGTTTAAGTAACCATCTCATAGTAAGGATTATCTGAATTACAGCATTCACTATTGATGGGGCTGTTAGGAAATATATTTATAGAAGATAATGAGCACTTTGTGAGCAATTTAAGAACTTGCAAGTGTGTTACATCATGTATCAGTTATTTAACGTTCACTGTGTCCTCGGTTTGGTATGTGCCACCAAGAGGTTTTCTGCTTCTACCCAGGCCTCCCCTGCCCAACTGAACTCATCCCAGGAAGGGCTTGTATCTTTCTCCAATTTGGCTTTGCAGAGGATGGCATTGCCTCATATATAGTAGATGTTCAATGTAAGAAGTGTGACACAAAGTTGCCCCTATTTCTTTCTTTTTTTAATTGAGATTGTTCACATACCATACAATCATCCAAAGATCTAAAGTGTACAATCAATTGTCCCCGGTACCATCATACAGTTGTGCACCCATCACCACAATTAATTTTTTTTTTCAATTTTTAGAACCTTTTCATTACTCCAGAAAAGAAATAAAGACAAAAAAAAAAAAAAAAAAGGAAACTCAAATCCTCCCATACCCCTAACCACCCCTCCTCCACTGCTGACTCAGAGTACTGGTATAGAACATTTGTTACTGTTGATGATAGAACATTAAAATACTACTAACTGTAGTATGTAGTTTGCAATAGGTATATTTTTTGCCTATATGCCCCTCTATTATTAACTTCTAGTTATAGAGTCTTACATTTGTTCTGGTTCATGGAAGAGATTTCTAATATTTGTACAATTAATCACCAACAATGCCCACCACAAGGTTAACTGTTTTATACATTTTCATCTTTTAACCTGCAACTTTCCTTCTGATATATGTGACTCTGAGCTTCTCCTTTCCACCACATTCACGCACCATTCAGCACTGTTAGTTATTCTCACAATGTGCTACCGTCACCTCTGTTCATTTCCAGACATTTACATTCACCCTAGTTGAACATTCCGCTCATAATAAGAAACCGCTCCCCATTCTGTAGCCTTGTTCTATATCCTGGTAACTTATATTTCATGTCTATGAGCTTACATATTATAATTAGTTTATATCAGTGAGACCCTGCAATATTTGTCCTTACATGTCTGTGCCAGTTTGAATGCATTATGTCCTCCAGAAAAAGCCATATCCTTTGATGCAATCTTGTGGGGCAGACATTTTAGTGCTTATTGGACTGGAATCCTTTGGGTGTTTCCCTGGAAATGTGCCCCACCCAACTGTAGGTGATAACTCTGATGAGATAATTTCCATGGAGGCATAGCCCCACCCATTCAGGGTGGGCCTTGATCAGTGGAGCCATATAAATGAGCTGACAAGCAGAAGGAACTCAGTGCAGCTATGAGTGATGTTTTGAAGAGGAGCTATAGCCAGGAGGGACACTTTGAAGAAAGCACAGGAGCTGCAGATGAGAGACAGTTTGAAGACGGCCGTTGGAAGCAGACTCTTGCTCTGGAGAAGCTAAGAGAGGACAAATACCCCAAGTGCAGCTAAGAGTGACATTTTTGAGAAACTGCAGCCTAGAGAGGAACGTCCTGGGAGAAAGCCATTTTGAAACCAGAATTTTGGAGCAGACACCAGCCAGTGCCTTCCCAGCTAAAAGAGGTTTCCGGACACCACTGGCCATCCTCCAGTGAAGGTACTCGATTGCTGATGTGTTACCTTGGACACTTTACGGCCTTAAGACTGTAACTGTGTAATCAAATAAACCCCCTTTATAAAAGCTGATCCATTTCTGGTGTTTTGCATCCTGGCAGCATTAGCAAACTAGAACACGTGTCTGACTTATTTCACTCAATATAGTGCCCTCAAGGTTTCTTCATCAACTTGTTTTTTTTTAAGATGGTTTTGTTCATCCACCACACTTTCCATCCTAAGTAAACAATCAATGGTTCCCTGTATAGTTACATATTTATGTGTTCACCACCCTCACCACTATCTCTATAAGGACATCTCCATTTCTTCCACAAAGCAGGAGGAAGCGTCAAAGAAGGTAGAGAGACAAAAGAAAAAGGAAAAAGAAAGAGAAAAAAACAAAAAACAAACAAAAACAAAACAAAACAAACAAACAAAAAACAAACATGACCACTAGGAAGTACCAAAAGGAAAGACAGCATTAAACTAAAGTAGAATAAAGAGTCAGGAAACATCACGAATGCTAGGAGTCCCATGCCCCTCTCTTATTCCCCCCTCTTACATGCATTTTGCTTTGGTATATTGCCTTTGTTACATAAAGGAAGCATAATACAATGTTTCTGTTAATTATAGTCCCTAGTTTGCATTGACTGTATTTTCCCCCAATACTTCCCTATTTTTAACACCTTGTAAGGTTGACATTCATTTGTTCTCACTCGTGAAAAAACATATTTGTACCTTTTATCACAATTGTTGAGCACTCTAGGTTTCACTGACTGATACAGTCCCAGTCTTTGTCTTTCCTCTTTCCTTCTGGTGTCCCACATGCTCCTAACCTTCCTCTTTCAACCATATTCATAGTCATCTTTGTTCAGTGTACTTACATTGCTGTGCTACCATCACCCAAAATTGTGTTCTAAACTTCTCATTCCTGTCTTCCTACCTGTCTATAGTGCTCCCTTTAGTATTTCCTGTTGAGCAGGTATCTTGTTCACAAACTTTGTCACTATCTGTTTGTCAGAGAATATTTTAAATTCTCCTTCATATTTGAAGGACAGTTTTGCCAGATATAGGATTTTTGGTTGGTGGTTTTTCTCTTTCAGTTTCTTAAATATATCACACCATTTCCTTCTTGCCGCTGTGGTTTTTGCTGAGGAATCCGCACATAGTCTTATCAAGCTTCCTTTGAATGTGATGTATTGCTTTTCTCATGCTGCTTTCAGGATTCTCTCTTTGTCTTTGACGTTTGATAATCTGATTATTAAGTGTCTTGGCGTAGGCCTATTCAGATCTATTCTATTTGGGGTACATTGGGCTTCTTGGATCTGTAATTTTTATGTCTTTCATAAGAGATGGGAAATTTTCATTGATTATTTTGTCTATTATTGCTTCTGCCCCCTTGCCCTTCTCTTCTCCTTCCAAGACACCCATGACACATACATTCATGCATTTCATGTTGTCATTGAATTCTCTGAGACATTTCTCATATTTTTCCATTCTTTTCTCTATCTGTTCTTTTGTGTGTAGGCTTTCAGGTGCCTTGTTCTCCAGTTCCTGGGTTTTCTTCTGCCTCTTGAGATCTGCTGTTGTATGTTTCCATTGTGTCTTTCATCTCTTGCATTGTGCCTTTCATTTCCATAGATTCTGCCAGTTGATTTTTTGAACTTTTGATTTCTACCTTATATACGCCCAGTGTTTTCTTTATAGCCTTCATCTCTTTTGCCATATCTTCCCTAAACTTTTTTAATTGATTTAGCACTAGTTGTTTCAATTCCTATATCCAGTTGAAGTATAAGTTTGTTCCTTTGACTGGGCCATAACTTCATTTTTCTTAGTGTAGGTTGTAGTTTTCTGTTGTCTAGGCATCTGATTTCCTTGGTTACCCCAATCAGGTTTTCCCAGACCAAAACAAGCTCAGGTTCCAGAAGGAGGAAATATTCAGTATCCGGTTTTCCTGAGGGTGTGTCTTAGAAGATTGACGCACACTGTGAGGCCTCAAGCTGCTGTGCTTTTTCTAACCTGCGCAGCAGGTGGTGCCTGTCAGCCTGTAGCTCCTGATTGGTATAAGGGAGTGTGGATCGTGCAGTTTTCCTCCAGGTTCTGGGGTCTGGTTCTGAACAGAAGGTGCGTAGTAGAGCTGGGCACCACCTCTTTCCTCTTAAGGAAGATAACTGCTCCCCACCCAGGGAGATTTCATTTGCATTTAAATAGGTTCTTTGTTTCTCTGACTCTGCTATCTCCACCCTTGTCTGGGTTAGAGCACTGCGAGCTGAAAATGGCTGAGGCTTTGTCCACTGAGCCACTCAGGTTGAGAGACAGAAAAAGGAACAGAAAGCTCTGCTTCAAGGTCAGTCCATGGCCCCCAGTTTCACCCATCAGCTAGAGACAGACTGAGTCCTCTGGGCTCCCCATTCCGGGACAGAGAAGTCCCCTGGCTCTTTAAGGTGAGTCATCACTAAAAGTCTCTGACTGCTTGTTGTGGATTTGCAGCTTGCACTGAGCAGTCCACGTTTGCCAATTAAAACCCCAGGTGAAGCTGGACTGAGGGATACTCGCTTGTTCAGAGAGTGCTGCTCTCTATCACAGTGAGGCTTTGCCATTCGAGCTGCCATGGGGGAAGGGGGATCCCAGCTTGGATCCTCAGTTTCTACTCACAGATTCCACACTGTGATCTCAGGCATTCCTCCCAGTTCAGGTCGATGCACGATGTGTGGACAGTCAGGGTCGTCCCCTGGCAGTTATTCCAGATCATTTACTAGTTGTTCCTGGTTGCTTAGTAGTTGCTCTGGGGGGACTAACTAACTTTCACTCCTCTCTATGCCACCATCTTCTTCCCTTCCACCCTACTTCTTTCTAAACTGTCCAAGTCCTCTCTAACCCTTCAAAGTCTATTGCTCCCTCAATATCTACTGCTTACATGAAATCTTCCTGGCTCACTCAGCTGGATGTGCTGCCTACCTTCCTCAGACCCTAAACTCATCGATGTACCTTCAGCCAACTCTTCAAAGATATCAGAATGTGATTCACCACGGCCTAGACCATACCTTATCTTTCTCTGAATCTACTGTGGCATCTAGCACAGTGCTTTGAATGTGCAAGTAGTTTCAGTAAACTCAGGAGTCATCTAGTGCAGTGGTTCTCACTGAGGGATCTACCACTTCCTAGGAGACATTTGGAAAAATGGAGGGGGTAGTTTCAATGTTTATCAAAATGAATGTGAGTGTGTGTGTGTGGGGTGGGGAGGGGAAATGGGGAGGGGGATGTTGGGTTACTTATAATCACAGGGATATCCTGCACAACAAAGAACTGCCCTGCCTCCTGAACTTTCTCATGTCCTTCTGGACATTCATGATTGTTAAAAAATATATAATTAGGTGAGCCTAGGCCTCAACTCTACTATACATATAAACACAAAGTATTTTTTGCACAGTTTTAATAAATCTTAGATAGCAGGATTCAACTACTGTGTAAATTTAGGGAAGATGGTATTTTATGGTGTTCAGAACTTTACCAAGAGTTTTTCACCACTTGGAAAATCACATTGTCAACCACTCCACCAGTCATAACATGAGCTGATAACCAATAGATCCACGTCAGTCTGCATTTGTACCAGTAACATTCAGTGATTCCATGCATGCAAAAAAAAAAAAAAATTTTTTTTTTTAGCTCTTGCTTCAAAATGCCAAATATAAAAAAAGTATCCACAGTATTCAGTTGACTATCATCTTACTTCTTGTAAATGAGAAGTGATTCATTATAAGTAGGCATGAACATCTGGCCACTTCATTAGGTCTTCTATTTCAGTTGATCCTGAACTTCTTATATTTTTATTTTATTGAAATTCTGTTTGTAAGTAGGTTATATTACCTATGGATTTTATTTTAGGATTTATTTTAAACATGAGGCTTTGGGCCACATAGTGTTGAGAACCCCTGATCTAGTAATTCTGGTACAGAAAGGTAACAGGACCCCAGAGATGAAATGATACACACAAGGTCATATAGATTATTAAGAAGTAGCTTTTTGTAGATTAATTATTGTATAGCTGTAGCATAAATAAACATTCCAAATTCTAATACCCCAGAAGATGATGGTCTGTTGCATACTAGGAAATACCAGAAATTAAAATATTTTGGTCTACCCTTAAGAAACCACTTAATAACATTTCCTTTTGTCAACTATTATCTCCCCTTATTCCAGGTGAATTCCAGCAAAGGTGGTTATAAGGACAATTTCTTTAAACTGGAATTTTCCTGATGGCCCTCATACAGACAGACTAGAAATATGTTTGTTTTTTTTTTAGAAAAAAATCCTCTGACTTGGTGCAGGGCTAGAATGAGCATTAATTCTTTGGCCTCAGTGCATTAATGGAAAGCCTCTGTTACGTACACCCTCTCACTATCCTGCACATGTGCTGGCCTCAGGAAGACTGTCTGAATCTGTGTACACTGCAGAACAATCTATGGGCAGCAGCAACGGCTGCCACCATGGGCTTTCCTCATCTTCTCCTCTTTTCTGTGCCTTCCTAAGCAGCTTAAGAATTACTGACCTGGGGCTCCACGAATTGCCTTTGCAGGTTCCTCGAGTATTGAGATCTTTTTCTCACGAGGGTCAAGAACTGGTTTTTCATTGGCAGAATCAGTGGACGAGCTGTCCTTCTCATAGCCATTGACGTGGCCATTTTGGATATGTGGTAGCTGTGGCTGCAGGGGCACTGCGTCTGGCCTCTCTGCCTTGTCTTTAGCATCTTTGTTGCCTTGATGCTGCTTGGACTTGCTTCTTTTTCTTTTATTGTTCTAGAATGAGAAACAAATGAGATGGTAATATTATTCAGCAAAGACCCTTGAAATAAAAAGTGAAACAGAAATCAAAATATCTTCTTTTTTTGTTTTCTGGCTTCTAATAGAATGGGTGGAAAGACCTACTTCTTTATTATCCACTCAAATTAATTTAAATGTCCTACTTCTACAATAAGTTGTATACACTTTTATGTCATAAGCATAGTAAACCAAAAGGCTCCCCGAAAGGGAAAAAGTATCAACGAATGGCTTAAATGGCTGAGACAGAATTTGAACAAATCAAAGATCTACATCTGTGACTTGTAATCTAGTAAAACCTTGCAATAACTGCATTGAAATAAGTTGAATTAAGTTATGGTACCACTGGAAACCGGCTCTTGATTCTGAAAGTGGTGACAGGATTGTGGAGAGGGGGTTGTACTAAGGTTCCTTTCAAACTGTGGAGGAGGGTAGGTAGGGGGGAGGCCTGGTAGGAAAAAGGCAGGCAACGCCTTCTTGCAAAATGAGGAAATGGAAGGTAGGTCCCTGAAGTCCAGGCTGGGTCTATGAAATGGCCACCAACCCAACAACCAGGAGATTCCTGGAACGCTCTCACTGTTCAGGAAGTCCCAGCCAGCCACAGGACCCATAACCATCCCTAGCAATATTTAAGCCAGAGCAGACAACCACTGCTGGATGATAGCAAACCGCAGCTGGGTCCATGTGGATTTGGATTGTGCAACCTGATCCCTGGACCTCCTGGCTACTAACTGGATAGCTTTACAAGGCTTCATTTCATTTACCTCAAAATGACACAGTATTGCATTTTACCAACTGAAATTTTTAGACCCCACTTATCACAATATGGCCGAGTTTTACTGTATTTCTCCTGAAGTGCCCTTCTGTTGAAAATATAATAACATACAGGAAATTAAGATGTTGTTTCTAATTATGTTGTATGCTTTATTTGACTTTGGTTTTGTAATCAGTGAGATTCAGTATATTTAACAATCAATATACTACAGGCCCCAATCCAAACGATGCCTGATCTACCAGGACAGACCCGGACCTGCCTGCTGAATTAGCAAGTACCAGCTGTACACCAGCCCTGGCTTTGTCCTTGAACACATTTTGAAAAGAAATAAAAAGCAACTGTTTTCTTAATTCTCTTTTCACTCCCTTTCTTTTCCTTTGAAACCACAATCATGCGCAAGTGAGTGCTTCTCCAGGTGAGAAACGTGCATTCACTGATGAAAGAAAGGGTCGGGAAACCTACTCCCCCACTGGCTTCTGGTTTGCAACCCACGGGTCTACTGGGCTGGGGAGACCAGCTTCCCACTGAACCACTAAAGGAGAGATGCAGTAATGAGTTGGGTCTGCAGCTGCTGCTTGCTCTTTTTTTCAGACCAAAGAAATTTAATACCCGAACTACACATTTGAAATTTTTCCATGTAACTGTAAATACTGCCTTTCAATCACTTGTGAAGCATCTTCATCTTACACAGAGAAGCCTGGGAAGCTATGATTAAAGATAAGCAGAGATCATCAAAGATGGAGCCTTACAAAGGTTATAGGAAATCTCATAATTCTTTCTATTTTACATGAAACTAGGAGGAGAGAAAAAAAGGAGGGGAAAAGAATGATTCCAGTAATTTCAGTAATCTTGGATTTTATGAAAGTAATACTGCTTTTGTTTGTTTAAAACCTGTTTCTCAGGCCTGTGATCTTCCCTTGTGCGGAAAGGCAGACTGGCACCTTGTATATATTCTGGGAAGCCCAGAGCACGCGACCTTGTACGACAGTGGGACTGGGAAAGGACAGAGCAGCAGACTCTTTATGATAGTCATGAAACAGACTGCAGACCAAGGACAAAAGGTAAGTTATGCCTTATAGGAGTGAGTGGGCATGCTTACAAGATCAGGAAGGCATAAGTGCTGGAGACATGAGAAGGCTAGTGTGTACACAGACACACTTCACATGTGCCCAGAAGTCACGGGCTCTTTGTAACCAGAGAAAAAATAATTTGAATGGTGAAGCAAAATCTCCTTCCTTCTGTTCTCAAGGACCATCTGCTAATGTTCTCAAGAAGAGAAAGTAATTCCCTTACTTACTATGGTTTTAAGGAATTTTCTTTTCTTCTTTTTTTTAAATTAAAGATCTAGCTTAGGACTCAGCAAAAAAGTATCTTAGGGCAGCCTTGGACAGATTCTTTCAGTTGAAGAAACAAGTGAAAATCTATTTAGAGCTTTTCAATTGCCTTTTAGAACACTTCTTAGATTTTTCCTTTGTGCTTCAGGATATGTTCAGGCAAGTTAATATGCTGAATCCTTTGAATTCTCCAGCTCTCCTTAATACATAAATACACACACACACACACACATACCCCTCTGAGACTTCTTAAGCACACCAGGTGGTAAAAAATAAAAAAACAAAACAAAACAAAAAAACACTGAACAGAAAGCAAGGGTATTAGTGGTAAGAGTGACTGGTAATTTAAATGTGTCATGAATTTGGAAGCTTTCTGAATGTACCTATTCACATATTTGAAAGAAACATAAAATTGGCCGCCTTGTTAAAATGATAACAACCATGAAGGTTTCGATTGAAGAGTTACTAATTCACAATAAATATTAATCTTACCTTCTTTTTTCCTGTCATATTCCATTCTTTTAGAACTTGAATTGCACTGCCTAGACAAAGACAAAGAATCTTCAACATTTTTCATGTAATAAAACACCTCACAAAATTCACCTCTGTCTTTACATCTCAGTAGCAAATTTTTTCTTTTTTTTTTTTGGCCTTTTCATTTGTTTGGATACATCCTACCTTAATAAAAATGCCAGTTTCATTTTTTATTTCCTAGATTTTCATTTAATTCACTGCATGATCTTGGTTTTATCAAAATCTTAAGCCCCTCTACATGTAGCTTACTTTTTTATCATTACATTGTCTTGGAGAAAATGAAATACATCTTGAGGGTTAGCTTCATCGCCATAGGTTGATTTAAAATTGTTCTGTTTGATATATGAATAAAAATACCTATAATCTTCTGGACCAAACATGGGATTTTGAATATTATTAACCATGTGAATCATAGCTTTGTGTTTGACCATTGCTCCTCTTTTACACTTTTACTTATGTTCACAACTTGTAGGGTAATAAGGCAGACAGATTATATGATGTTAGTTTTGCTCTACTCACCACGGAAAGGGATGGGGTATAGTCTTTATAAGGCTTCCACAGTGAAACAAAAGAAGTACATCAAATGACAGGTTTAGTTCCAGGTTCTGTCAAATCCCGTTCCCATACATACATGGAACTGCACTGACTCAGAGGGAAGACCTAACCTGATTAAGTTATAAAACATTTTTTAAATAATGTTTTTTCACTCTTCACCTACAACAAATATTTCCACATAAGGCTAACAAAGTTTTTTCATTCATTCCAACTATGCTGGGGGTAATTTTAATACTAAGTTATTGATAATCAGTATGACAGTTGTTTTCATAGAAATAGATGCTTCTAAAAGAGGGTGAGTGTTTAAAATGTCTTCTTTTAACAATTTTAAGCATTCTCAATACAATCTTATTACGTTAATAGCTCTCTACAAAGGGCTTGTGGGCTAAACAAAAATAAACTTTAGCCTGGTCTTTATTTATGACAAATTTCAAATTACTAGGTAGCAATTATTGAGTATACTGTCGCTGTTAGATAAGCAGAAAGCCAACATATTGCTCTGCCTAATGTTTAGGCAGGCTAATTATTCCCATGTATTCAAAGGTTCCAATTCAATGCCTTTTTAGACTTCTGTAGTTGTATGTACTTGAAATAATAAGACTACACTTAAAAGTAAGCTATATATCAGACTTTTTATTAACTGCACTGGTCTTTCCTCTAATTTTCCCAAAGAATTAATGTTTCACAGTATTTTCCTTTAGAAGACCTTTAGGAAGTCACTTTCACTATCTTTCTTGGTAAGTAACTGCAATTAAAAATTATTAGGGTAATTCCTACTTACAGCAAAGCTTCAGTTTTCTAAATACAATTCAATATTTTTAAAGAAAAGTTAAATACTGTTCTTTCTAATCAGAGAAAGGAGATGAGTTGCTTACTGCTTTCTCAATTACTATATTCAATTACTCCCTTAACTTTCATATTTTGACATAAAGTCTACTTGTAATTTAGACAATGAGCTTTTAGAGAGTAATTCTGAAGAAGAAATATCCATATTTACAAAGGATTTTGAAACTGTTATTATTAAATTTTAATTTGACTGAAACTGCTTGGCGTTTTTTGAGCCACTTGGAAATTGTGGCTTTCAATATTCCTTGTAAAGGACTCCTAACAAATATTTTTGATTTTTGGTGTTTTCCTATTGGTTCCCAACCAAAATGATTTTCTCAGCAATAAGTAAGTTTTATTAATGAGATCTCAATACTAACAAGGTGAGAATTTCAAGAAGGACAAGTAAGGTGATCCATTTGAATACAAGGGATTTCAATGACTGTCTATCAGTTACTGTGCATCTGTGTATCTCATCTAGCTCCCTTTGTAATAAAAATGCTGACAATGGGAAAGATGGGAAATGTGGGATCTCAACCCAAGTAGGGGTGGAGGGAATTTTTTCCATGCCAATGATGTAGGCAAGTGAAACCTGAAAAGACAGTTTATCTGAGCTACTATGTTTATATTTCCAAAATTTTTTCTTGAGACAAATTGCACCTAACACTGAAAAGTTGGATGAATATCATATTCTCTGCTATCTGTTTCCTATGACTAAAAATCCTATATCTGCTTGTATATGAAGAAAGAAAAAACATTAAGAAAGGCATGGATGTGCTTGCAGGTCTATTTTGAATGATAATCATTTGTTAATTCAGTTAGGACACTAAACCTTGACTGTAGATATATCAGAATGTGAACATTTTACTGGTATCAAGGCTTTGCCCTGAAATACAACTATACTTACAGAAACTCAAGATTATTACACCCCTATGAAAAAAAGTACATAAACCATTCCAGATAAATAAAGGTCAAACAGGACATAACTGAGAAATGTGCTGACAGGTCTTGCCTGATCTTATTTGTCAGATTATGTCTAATTAGACCATATTTACAAAATAGAAGCTAATACCAGGACAGATGACATATGGTAACTAAGGGCAGGTGAGAGATCTTTGTTCATAACTGGAACTTGTTTCATTTTGATTAGGAAAGGGAAATTTTCCCAGTTTTCAGGAACTCTAAAGTCCTAAGTTATAAATGTATAGGATAAACATGTTCCTGAGAAAGACTTTAGCTTCTATAATAACACCAGGCAAAAGACTGTTGAAAAAAACATTTTTTAAGGAAGCAAAAGGTTCTAAAGGTAAATAAGATGAAGTATTATTCTGACTAATTAGGAAATTTCAAAATCAAAACTAAGATATTAAAGGGTAAATCAGTCCTCTCAGACTACATAAGCATCAAGTTCAAGGATTCTAGTCATAAAGCTAAGTAGAACTGAACTAGTTGAACAGGTGAGAAGGCTTTCTATGTGTGGAATGAAGTACATTATCTTCCATTCACAAGAAAACCAGCACATAAAGGACTCATTTTGATTTGTTTAATAGCAAATGAGAATGAGTGGTGACAATGGAATTAGTAACATTATAATTGGTATTCTTTAGGAACTATTTACTTTTTTTTTTTTTATTGAGGGAAAAAGAACTTCCCAATTCTGCTTTTACTGAGTGTGCATTTGTTTTAAAACCCAGCATATTTTTATGAGAACTGAAGCTATTAATTAAAAATTAACTAATTTATATTCAGTGCACTTAAGGAAAAATACAGGATATATGGGATATTTAGTTCTAACATCTTCAGGTTCAGGGAAATGTATACCTACCATCCACAAAGGCTTGAACTGCTTTATCCACATTAAAATCAAATTGTTGTAGCACCAGGACAATTTCATTATTGCTTTTGTTGGGAACAACTGATCGAACTGCATAAATCTATAAATAAAAAGAAAACGAAAGGTAAATACTTTAAATATTTTTCATCTGTGAATGTCTCACTGGGTAGAATTATAACTGTTAGAAAGGCCTTGACAAGCCTACTAATCTATCCAAGCATACTCAAGGCATTTCAGACCAGTGAAATGTCATCGGGTTATTACCCTCATACCCTATTTATGTCACATTTCTTCAAAGATCTCCTTGTTAGGACTTGTGGTGGTTAGGTTCATGGGTCAACTTGACAAGGTGATTGTGCCCAGGTGTCCGGTCAAGCAAGCACTGGCCTAACGGGTACTGCAAAGACATTTGTGGCTGGTTAATAAACCAGAAGGCTGGTTTATTAAATCATCAATCAATTGATTGCATCTGTGGCTAATTACATCAAGGGAGGGACTTCTGACATGAAATTATCCAATCATCTGGATTTAACCCCATCAGTTGAAGACTTTTAAGGGAGAAGAGAGAGAAGTCTCACTTTATCTTTAGCCAGCCAGCCTCTCCTGGGGAGTTCAATGAAGACATTCATCTGAGTTGCCAGTTCGCTGCCTGTCCCACGGAATTTGAACTCGTGCTCCTGCCCTATGGAATTTGAATTCCTACATCCCCACAGTTGTGTGAGACACTTTTATAAAAATTCTATAAAAATTTACAGATATCTCCTGTTGGTTCTATATCCCTAGAGAACCCTAACTAATACAGGACTCTAGTAGCAAGTATGAAAGGCCAATCCTGGTTTTGCATCCCCAAGGACTAGCTGTAGTTCAGTGAGAACACGGAATTGGTTTGTATCTCAGGTGCTCCTCTCCACTGACTCCTTGGAAAACTTAGCAGAAATAGCCTCATGCCTCAGCTTTTCTATCTGCAGGGTGGAACCAGTTATCACAAACCTCACAAATTGTATTGTGAAACTCTGTTAATGTTTATAGAGTCAAAACGATGTAGGACATTGTATTTTTGGACTGTAAATCTTAGCTAAAATACAGGAAATGTTCCTAAACACACTTCAAAAGTCAAACATTTAAAACATAGTAAAAGCAAATATATATGTGAACTAAGGGATATATTAATGCTTAATGATCTATATATATATATCTTAGACAAATTTAGCATGCACCCGTTCTTCTTGCCTATAAGAACTAATTGACCTTTATCTCATCGAACTTGGAATTACCACCAGATGCTCTATCTACTTTAACAAAATCTGACTCACCCAGCTTTCTATCAAGGGGATTTCTATAGCTGCTACTGACAAACAGTAGAATATTGCATGGTGCAAAAGTAAGTGGTATCCATAATGATGACTACTAGAGCACTGCAAAATCTTTACATGTTTCAGAGTCATCAATGTTAAATTATGACCTGTTGGGTTTAAAGCTAAATGCAGTTTATTGTAATCAGATACAAAGATATGTATCATATGGATACAACAAGTATGATGTGAGTCTACTGACCAGAACATTTAATTAAGCAGTATACTCAGCTTCTTGATTATTATAGAAAACAGGCAGTTTATATAAGAAGCTGTATGTAACAGTATTTAGATTCTAATGAGCAAAGAACACAAAGTATAGGTACATGATTTGTAGTGGTGCTGATACCATAAATTAGAAAGCTGTTTCTGCATCTCAACATTCATAAACGCTGAATATGTGTGTTTTACCAAGGACTCTATCTAACTATCTATCTACTTACCTACCTACCTTCCTACATATTTGTATATAGACAACTCAAGAAATTTTTTTCTATTCCCAAGTGTCTATGATTCTTCGTAGCTTTTTTGGTATCTATATTTTAAAAAAATTAACTTCTTCAAATCCTAGTTCTTTCCCACTTTTTCTTTTACCCTCTTTAATACTTCACCCAGTGAATATTTTTGAATGCCTATTGTGTGCCAAGGCATCAGGCTTCCCAGAGCTTACAGATTAGAAGGGGATAAACACATTGATCAAGTGATCACACAAATAAATAGATAATTACAAACTGCAACAACTGCTATAAAATCATATGACAGGGAGTTCTGATAAATAGGAATAGTATTTATGATATCTGAAGGGCAATTAAGAAGAGAGAGATAGGTGGAGGGGAAGGGGAAAAGTGTTTTAGTCAGAGAGAACAACTTGAGTGAGGAGCAAGGCATAGATAAGGAAGTTAGCTGGAGGCAAGAATGGATGGAGGCCCAGGGTGAGGTATCTAGAGTACAAGAGGCTGGTAGAGATGGGCAGGGACAGGATCAAGCAAAGGATTTAGGTCTTGTGAGTTTCCCTCAGCTATCCTTTTGTTGAGTTGTCCTTTCTCATTCAGTCTTCATGTTAGGAAAGATAATGTCTTTTTTTTCCTTCCTTCCTCCCTCCTTCCCTTCCTTCCTTTCTTCCTTCCTTCCTTCCCTTCTTTCCCTTTCTTTTTCTTTTCTTCTCTTCTCTTTTTTCTTTTCTTTCTTAAGAGAGGCCAAGATGGGAAGACGCACAAAATACACCTGCATCCAGCCCAAGAAAGTCATTAACAGAGTGTGCCCAACAATGAATAATATTTGTCTATTAGTTGCAGTACGTTGGAGTTATATAAAAAAATTACTTTAACAAAAAAAAATTATTTTTACAACTTTTTTTTAATTACACTTCTAATATAATTCTTTTCTTAAATAAAACTTGAGCATTTCAAGACACTATGGTTTGGTTCACATTACATGAAATTTCTTAATAAAATACCATCATCATTATCCCATCAGGCATGCTTTACTAAATAATACCATGCTTATTTAATAATTACTTTACCTACAGAATAGCTGCATTAGAGCAGTTTTTTCACTCTACCTACTAACTGTGTGATCAGTAAAGATTCAGAACTATGGAATAAACATAAAATAACTGCTCTCCCTGCTTCTGGTCTCTCCCCTGCAAAACATACTATGTTTTATTATGTTACAGCAAAACATAATGTAACTACTGTTTATAGAGACGCTTCCATTGTAGACATTGATACTACTCTTGCCGATCTCCTTTTAAAAGGTGGGAAAAAAGTGCACAACTGTGGTCAGATACATGTGGAAAACATTTTCCATCTTTGCCATTTCATATCTCCTACCTCTAAATGTGTCCTTAGAAAACTGTCAATAGCTGAGTTCTGACATTAAATCTAACTGCAAATATTGCATACAATTTCCAGAGGAAGATACTTAATTAAGACAGGAATTCTAAGTTTTAAAGAAACGAGAAAAAAGTAAAAAACAAACAAAACAACAAAAAAAAAAAACCCCACAAAAGTGATTTCAACCTGTTCTTAGATATTCCACAGTCATATCGAATTCTAGTGAATTTCTGGGCCACGAACTGTTTCTGCTTTAATCACGGGCCTCGGCTACTGTGAGGAGAGTAGCATTGCTTCTCAGCCTTGATATTTATAAATGCACCACATTTATTTTCCTATGAAAATGTCTTTGAGAAAGATGGAGAGCTTGTGTGAATTCACATATGCACACACAGATACAGTAACCTCACTGTGTCACTATTCATGGCACAGCAGAATCATTATAAAAGATACAAGCATTTAAATCTCTCTATAAAAAAAGACCTCATCTTGAAGTAGCTTTAAATATAAGGGGTGCATGGTATGACAAAGGTAGCATAGCGAGGCTGTGTTGGAAATGAAGCTTCTGAGGACAAATGCTCCTGGAGGTAAAGCTCTATCAGTGCGTGACTAACGGTAGCTTGCATATGGAAAACTCCTAACATTCAAGGCTGCAGCAGCTGTTTTGTAGAGTCTGCTTTTGGCGCTGCTTCAGACACAGCCTTTACTTCACTGGCACAGCCCGAGCTGGTTGCCTGCCGCTGCAGCTTCACACCTAAGCCCACCATTTGAAGCTGCCTTTGACTGCATCCCTAAAGGATTCTCAGGCCGTCAACAGTAGTCCAGTTGTGCCAGCCCCGTGGGCAGCACAGAGGCTGCTGGGGCTAGCTAGCTGGGGATCATTTAACAACTGCTTTGCCTTTCCAAAATCACGTTCCCCCATTTTGCTTCTACTAATTTAAATGTGGGTTGGCAAATTCAATTTGCTATTTAGAAACCCGCCTTTTGCACCTCCCAACTTGTTTTGATTTTACCGAGTAGTGTGTTAATCTCCGGCTCGCTCCTCTCCCCGGGGCTTTCCTATTGGCCTCTGCAGGCTCTTCCCATTCTGCCTCAGCCCCGCCCTGCTGGCATTTTGCCCACTCTAAGCCCAGAGGCAGTGTGGCTTTCAGGGACGCTGTTTGGTTTCACCTCCCCATTTCATCTCCCCTATACCTGAGCTGTCTGGTTTAAGAGCTGTTAGCTGATTTCCTCATTTACATCGTGCATTTATTGAGCCTATGATGACTCCTTAGAAATTCTTGGCTTACTGATGAGTCACTTAGACTATGTTTGAGTTTTGAAAGGATTCTGACCAAAGTTTTCAATCCACCTACACAGCTGTGTGATTGGTAAAGACCCAGAATTATCCAATAAATGTAAATAAATATTCCTCCTGCTTCCAGTCTTTCCCTTGCAAATTCATTCTGAGGCTGCTGGCAGACTGCTCTTCCTAAAGTATAATTATGATCCCTTTATTTCTTTCCTTAAGAGCCTGCAATAACTGAATAAAGTTAAATCTCTTCAACCTGGCATCAAAACCATCAATAACTGGGCTCCAACCTACTGTTACAAATTCTTCTCTTGTTCCACCCTTTCACAGACAAATTCTTTAATCCCAGTTTTGACTTCCCCACTCCACCCGTTTGAGATTTTCCCTTGACCTGAAGTGTATTTGCATGTCTGAATCCTACACTCCAGCTGAAATGCCATGTCTTCCACAAATTCCTCCTTGATCCTCCCTGCCAGAAGTCATCCCTTCCTCCTTTCAGTCCCCATAGCACTTGTCACAGTGTCTTTTAACACTCACCACTTTCTACTTTATCTTCTAGGTGTTTGTACAGATATTGTGGATACTAGATGGTAAATAATGTGAGCATAGACTCCTCATCTTAATCATTTTTGTATAAATGCCATGCCCATCGCCATGTGACTACTATGGTACATGTGGTAGGCATTTAATAAATATTTGCTGAGAGAACACCAGCTCGTAGTTACAATGTTCTGCTGTTTTGAGTTGATGGAATACTCCACCAGCGTGCACCAACCATTCCACCATTATGCAGCTACTATCTACAATAAAAGGAGGGGGTTCTCAGTTGACTCTGATGTGACATAGAAATTATATGGGTAAGGAGAACATACAGATATTCTCTGCATTTCTGTTAACAGAGATTGGAAGAATATGAGACTTTTTTTAATGCTTACATTTTTACTTCTGTATAATACGGTACTCCTGGCATTTCTATGGATTTTTAAATATGAAATAGCACAGTAACGGCCTATCCTGCTGAGGCTTCCCCCTAAGAGACAGGCACTGAGGATACAAAGAAGAATAAGGTACAGTTCCTGACCTAAGGAGGCACAGTGTAGCAGGGGCCAGAAACAGCTATAACTAGAAGTATGTAAAAAACACTGTACAGTTTTTATGAACAAGGTACTGTGGTACTACAGAGAAGGGAGCAATTAAGTTTGCCTGAGGAGGGGAGACTACTTTATAGAGGAAAGCCAAAAGTCCTAGAAGGAGCTTTGGATTAAACAGACCTACGTTCTGGTCTTGGATATGCCGCGTGCTAGCTCTATCACCTTGATTGAACTACTTCAATCTTTGAAACTTGGTTTTGGAGCTGGGAAATGAGGACATCACCTGCTAGAGTCTCCGTAAAAATGAAGAGATGGTGCAGATAAAGTGCCTTATATAGAATTTGGCATATATTAGCTGCTTAATTAATTTTAAAAAAGAAAAGGGAGGACATTTACATTGAGTCATGGAGGAAAGGGGTCTCTTTACGGGTAAAGGAGGGGTGCACCTCTGAAATTGAAAGAACGTGGCTAGAAAGAGGGTCAATACTTATTTGGGGGAGACTGCCCTGTTTACCCCTCTTTTTAGAGAATCTCCTTCCCCCTGCAGCCTTGTTGAGGGGTCAGCGGACCCAAGACTCTCCCCTCAGTCTTCCCTTCCCCCGCAAGCTGCCTGGAGACCACAGGGAAGCCCACTTTTAAGGTGGCCAACAACATGTGCTTTTCTTCATTCTTTCATTTATTTGTTTACTTAATGCATACCATGATCAAGCACTGTACTAGTCACTGCCAAAGTGGAGAGGGAAACAGATGTAAACAAACAAATATAAAAATACAGAACTGCCACCCATGCTAAGTGAGTCTATGAAGGAAGCCCTGAGAGTGCAGTGACAATGAATTGCAATGGTCAGGAAGGGGGCGGGGAGCACTAGTTTACATGACCCAGCTTGAAAAGACAAAGTGGGCCCATCAGATTCTCTGCTTTGGGAGACTGAACTATCCAACACAAAGGGAGAGAAGCCAGAGCCGGCCATGGAGAGGTGCTGGTCTTGGAGCTGCCCACTTCCTGCCTTTCCTGCTTCTTTCACTTTTCCTGAAGTCCGGTGAGACCTTGCCAGATCTTTACAATAGCCTCTTTTTCACTTGCACTAGTTTGAGATAGTTTCATTTTTTCCAACAGTGGTGGGTGCCTGGAGGCAACATTAGTAGCTAGGGCTTGAAATAAAAACAATAAAGTCAAAGACGAGTTGTGAATTAATCCAAGTGGCAAAGGGAAGAAATGGAAGGTTTAAAAGCTAAATCCAGTTAGAAGGTGAATGACAGGCTGGAGAAGGGAGCCCCAGGAGCCTCGCCCACACACCTGCTCTAACACTTGTGTTGCCGTAATTATTTACCTATGTGACTGTTGGCTCCGCTGGGATGTGAGCACCTAGTGACAGGGACCATATCTTAAAACCACAGGGCTTAGAACAATGGGCAGCATTTAGCAGATGATTCATAAATGTTTGCTGAGTGGATGAATGAATGAATGAATAAAAGGAAGGCAGAGTCTAGTAAGATGGTCATTGCAATACTCCAGTTTTCTTTATCCATTTTTTTCAGTGCATCTATAATTCTGCATAAAATATTACACAGTATTAAAAAGCTTAATGGATTCAAGTCCAAAACTTATGAAGTACCATCTAGGTCTCAGACACTCTACATGGCCTGGTCCCCAGCCTTGAGGAGCTGGCAATCTTAGAGGAGAGCTAAATCTTATGCCTATAATAAGGCAAACAATCAAAGAGCCAGCAACCTCTTTTTCAATGTGAACCAGTGTTACTTAAGGGTCTGCCATTCCTGCAACTTTGAAAGAATTTTATAATCAACTTTGGTCATATTTCCCAAATGCTGAGCCTATCAGAGACGCCTTAAAAACAGCTCATTTGTGTAAGTTTTGCTTCACTTGCTCGGCCACTAATACTATCTAATCATTAATGAAGGCAGTTCTCCCATGAATCTTCTTGGGGAAGAAAATATTCTTTGCAGACCAGTACCTTTGCATCATGGATAATTCCATAATTTAATTGCCTTTTCTAACATCTACTTTTTGCCAGCAAGAGATACGCATGAGGTATTGTCATGTTCTATTTGGTTGACTTTGGGGAATTAACATGAGGGGTACAAATAAAAATTAACCTTTTTTTTTCTCAGCAGGAAACCAGGATTGGAAGGAAGAAGGAAGATTCAAAGATGAAAAAATTACAGTTCTCATAGAATCAAGGGAAGTTTAAAGAGGAGAGGATCCTAGAAATAATCTAGACATGGGCTTCTTAAACTTTAAAGTACATTCAAATCACTTGGGGATCCTGCTAGAATGCAGATTCTGATTCAGAGGCTGGGGTTGGGGCCTGAGAGTCTCCATTTCTAAGCTCCCGGGCGATGCAGATGCTGCTTGTCCAAGATAGTGAAGGCAAAATAATGGTCCCAAAACATGCCCACATCCTAATCCCCAGGGCTTGGGAATGTTAGGTTACATGGCAAAGGAAATTTAAGGTTGCAGATGAAATTAAGGTTGTTGGTCAGTTGACCTTGAGATGGGGAGATTGTCCTGAATTATACGAGGGGGCCCAACTTAATCACATGGATGTATAAGCAGAAGAGGGAGGCAAAAGAGAGTCAGGGTCAGTGATGTGCCATGAAAGACCCCACTGGCCATTGCACCGGAATGCAGGCAGCCTGCAGAGGCTGGAAAAGGCCATGACACACAACTCCCCCCAGAGCTTCCAGAGAGGAAAGTTGTCCTGCTGACACCTCGATTTTACCCCAGATGCATTTAATTTCGAACTTCTGATCTCCAGAAATGCAAGATAATAAATTTGTGTTGTTTTAACCTCTAAGTTTGTGGTAGTTTGTTACAGCAGCAACAGAAAACTAATATGACAGACAACTAATATGGAGATACTTTTTCTTCCCTAAAACTATACTCTTTTTCAAAAAAATACCTTCTAGATGGCAGCTTGCCCTGCCCTCCACCCCCCATCCCCCACCCCACCCCACGCCCGCTTCCTAGCACCACTACACAATCCATGTGGGGAATTCTAATCGTTCATTTAAGCCAGATTTTTTTTGAAGGAAAGTGAGATGAACCTGACAAATCTTTGCCCCGAAGGAACCAACAAATCAGTAGAGAAAATAAGGCAAAATCACCAATAACAACTAACCCAGAAGTCATTCTGAAAACAATCCTCTCTGAGTCTCACTTATTTTCTGCTCCTCATTCTTTATATTACTACCCTGGACAGGTTGTCCCTTTGCCTTTTACATGGACTCTGGAGAAAACCTACTAATTGGATTCTCTGACTTAATTTGTCCTCTTTCCAATTTATCTTAAAACAATTGCTGCACAATTAGTCTTCCCCAAAATGCTTGGGCATGTCCACTGACGGGGGAGGGAACCAGCAATGAGAAAGCATTTGAAGAGAGGAAAGAGAGGAGATGAATTATAAAACAAGGTTTTAGAGGAAATGAGAGAAAATGATTATCAAAATCCATGCGGAAAAGCAAACTTTGGAAGGGAGGAGAGATTGTTTTCTTTCTGAGAATGGAGAAAAGGAGAGAAAGTAAGAGTGAACATACAATATAATTTTGAAATGCTGAAGAGGAAAATTTACATCCAATTGGAGACCATTTATTCCACCTGAGAGAGAGGTCTAGAGTATACTTTTGGGCTTAAAAAGTGAAGAAAGGTTTAGAGCTGCCCTATGGCCTATATGAACGAAAGAAGTTTGGCAAGCTTGAAGTTCCACCAACACTGGAGAGCATGGATTTGTCACGGAGCTAATCGGCAAAGTTTTGCCTTAGGAGACAGAAACAGAAGCAGAGGAAAGGGATGATCCAGGGTCACAAACTGTCCTGTATGCATAATGGTGGATTCTAGGGCTCAGGGATTTGGGGACTGAATATCATTAAGATAGCTGGTCAAGGCATCTCTGGTCTACAAAGGGGGGTGATGGATTTGGAGAACAGGAAGAGACTAAGGGATGAGAGATCTGTTGAGGACAAAGAATGGATGTTAAAGCGAGTGAGAGGATGTAAGAGATTAATGATAAGGATGTAGCCAGAGAGGGGATGATAGGTATTGCCAATCCTTGGTCCTAGTTCTGCTTTCTAGTGTATAAATATTGCCTTCTTCTAGACATCAGCCATTCATTTTTTTCTTAGGACACTAAAGTGTTCCAGAATTCCATCTTTTATAGAGTAAACATGTTTTCTTCAGCAGTTTTTCATAAGCTATTCCCCAGGCTTTTATCATCTTGGCCAAGCTCCTCAGCATGTATCCTATTAAAACATGGTCCTATAAATGAAGCACATTGTTCCAAAGGTAGTTGGATCACAGCAGAGAACTATGGGACTTGCACCTGCCTTGGGTCAACCCATTTATCAATGCAAGGAGTAGTAAAGATGACATTGGCACTTTTAAGAGCCACATCAAGTTACTGGCTCGAACTCAGCATACTTGCTACGAACACACCCTGGATTGTTTTCATAACAAACATCCCCTGTCCAATACTTGTGCAACAACTAGAACCCAAGGGCAGGAGTCTTTGTTAAATTTCAATCTGTAAATTCTGACCCATCACACCATCCAGCCATTATCTTTTGAAATCTTGCTTTTTGTCATGAAAAACAGAGAATGCATTAGCTATTCCTTCCAAATTTGTATTATTTTTTAAAAAAATTGGATGACATCTGTACAAGTTAATATGATACCCCCATGCACCCCAGAGTACTTTGGGCAGAAAATAAAAATGTATTTGCAAAGTCCACTTGAAGGACTGGGGAAAGATGTGGAAATATTAAACTTCCTAACCTAGGAAATTCCTGATATTCCCACAATTTAGTAAGTCAAGCACTCAATCTTGGGGCTTGCCCTTATGAAACTTATTCTTGCAAAGGAGAAGTCAAGCCTACTTATAATTATGCTTAAGAGTCACCCCCAGAGAACCTATTTGATTGCTCAGATGTGGCCTCTGTCTCAGCCAACCCTGCAAATAAACTCACCACCTTCCCTGCTATGTGGGACATGACTCTTAGGGGTATAAGTCTCCCTGGCAACATGGGACATGACTCCCAGGGATGAGCTTGGTCCTGGCATCATGGGATGCTGTCTTGACCAAAAGAGGGAAAAGAAATGAAGCAAAATAAAGTTTCAGTAGCTGAGAGATCTCAAATAGAGTTGAGAGGTCAATCTGGAGGTTATTCTTATGTATTATACAGATATTCATTTTTAGTTTCTAGTGTATTAGAATAGCTAGAAGGAAAAACCTGAATCTGTTGAACGACAATCCAGGAGACTTGATTCTTGATGATAACTGTATAACTATATAGCTTTTATAGTGTGACCATTTAATACTTGTTCTAGTTTGCTAATGCTGCCAGAATGCAAAACACCAGAAATGGATTGGCTTTTATAAAAGGGGGTTTATTTGGTTACACAGTTACAGTCTTAAGGCCATAAAGTGTCCAAGGTAACGCATCAACAATCAGGTACCTTCACTGGAGGATGGCCAATGGTGTCCGGAAAACCTCTTTTAGCTGGGAAGGCACATTGCCTGGTGTCTGCTTGCTCCCAGGTTGCATTTCAAAATGGCTTTCTCCCAGAACATTCCCCTCTAGGCCACAGCTCCTCTTTGAAATGTCACTCTCAGTTGCTCTTGGGGAGTTTGTCCTCTCTTAGCTCCTCTGGAACAAGAGTCTGCTTTCAACGGCTGTCTTCAAACTGTCTCTCATCTGCAGCTACTCTCTCAGCTTCTGTGGGTTCTTCAAAGTGTCCCTCTTGGCTGTGGCTCCTCTTCAAAATGTCACTCACAGCTGCACTGAGTTCCCTCTGTTTGTCAGCTCATTTATATGGCTCCAGTGATTTAATTTAGACCCACCCGAAATGGGTAGGGTAACACCTCCATGGAAATTATCCAATCAGAGTCATCACCCACAGTTGGGTGGGGCACATCTCCACAGAAACACTCAAAGAATTACAATCTAATCAACACTGATAACATCTGCCCACACAAGATTACATTAAAGATAATGGTGTTTGGGGGACATAATACATTCAAACCAGCACATTAGTGAAAACCTTGTGACTGATACTCCCTTTATCCAGTATATGGGCAGATGAGTAATAAAATAATGACAAAAAATACACAAATAATAGGGGGGATATGGAATATGGGATGGTTTGGGTGTTCTTTTTTATTTCTTTTTTAAATATTTTCTTTATATATATTTTTCTTATTTTGGAGTAATGAGAATGCTCAAAAATTGATTGTGGCAATGACTGCACAACTATATGATGATACTGTGTGCCACTGATTGTATACTTTGGTTGAATTACATGGTGTGTGAGTATATTTCAATAAATTGCGTTTTCTAAAAATTTGTTGACATCTGTACTGGTCTGAATCTTTTATGTCCCCCACAAAAGCCATGTTCTTTAATGCAATCTTGTGGGGGCAGACTTAGTCTTTTGATTAGGGTGGGATACTTGATTAGGTTGTTTCCATGGAGATGTGACCCACCCAACTGCAGATGAGAACATTTGATTAGATCATGTCCATGGAGGTGTGACCCCTCCCATTCAGTGATTAGTTCGCTGGAGTCCTTAAAAGAGCTGAGGGCCCACAGAGACCCAGACGCTTACAGGTGCTGGGAGATGCAGGCAGAAGGACATTTGGAGATGCTACATTAAGAGATGAAGTCCTATAGTTTGCCCCAGAGAAGCTAAGAGAGGACTCCCAGATGCTAAAAGATTTATGGCTCAGAAGAACCAAGCAGAGAGCTGAGAAAAGCTAAGAGAGACAGAAGCCCAGAGACATTTTGGAGAAAGCCATTTTGAAATACAACCCAAGAGCAAAGGAAAGCAGACACCAGCCACATGCCTTCCAAGCTGACAGAGGTTCTCCAGATGCCATCAGCCTGTCTTCAGTGAAGGTATCCTCTTGTTGATGCCTTAGTTTGGACAGTTTTATGGCCTCAGAATTATAAATTTGTAACCTAGTAAATCCCCTTTATAAAATCCAATCTACTTCTGGTATTTTGCATAATGGCAGCTTTAGCAAACTGGAACAACATCTTCTATAACTTACCTAAATTGTTGACTTGAATTTTGGGTGGGCCAGAACCAAGCACAGAGGCCAGAGCACTACCACAAGAACTTCCCTTAGAGTTGATACTTAATCTACATGAGTTTCCTAATCCACGTTTGTTTGTTTCTTCATTCATTTGCTTGTTTCTTTCTAATCCACGTTCGTTTGTTTCGTCATTCATTTGTCCAGTTGCAATGTACAGTCTCTATGCTAGAAGCTAACTGCAAGCAGTAACAGACACAGATTCTGACCTGCCTTAAAGTGTATAATCTAGGAGGGCAGATGTTAACTTTGATGAGTGTTAGGGAAGGGAAGTAAAGGTGATTTCAGTGTCTGTAACAGAGGGACCCACTGTAATCCAGGTAATCAGGGAAGCCCCCTCTGAGGAGTAAAGTTAGTTTAAACTGAGAATGGAGTGAGTAGGACCAAGTCAGGGGAGCATAAGGGGAGAAGAGATGGAATATTCCAGGAAGAGTATTTGACATCTATGAATGGACAGGATTGAATGATTAGAAATATGTTTAAAGAAATGAAGTGCAGGACATTTGGAGCAGTAAATGTGAGAAAGAAGGGGGTTTTGGATGAAGCCAGAAGGAAAAGCATAGGGGAAAAGTTGGAAGACTCAGCAAGCCAAATTAAAATTTAGGGGCTTATTCTAAGGGCAAATCACTGAAGGGTTTTACTCAGAGGAATAAAATGATGTTTGTGTTTTTAAAAAAGTCACTCTGGTTTCTATGTGGATGAATTGGAAGCGAGCCAATGGATGGAGGTAGATCATTAGGATTCTAAAGCAAAATCCAGGTGAGAGAAAATGGGAGCTTAGACCAAGATGGGGCAATGTAGTGAAGGACTCACAAATTACTTGGAAGGAAGTGATTGATTCATGTTTAATTAGATGCAAAAGATGAGGAAGATGAAGGAAACAGGATCACTACCAGGTTTCTGGCTTGAACGTCTAAGTAGATGGTGGTGTCATTTACTGAGAAAAGGAATATTGGTGGGCAGTATGCTTGGGATGGGGGGAAATTAATTTTACTTTTTTTTGAGGGGACTGTGAGACATCCACATACAGATATATGGAAAGCAGCTGAATATACAGACCTGGAGTTCCAAGGAAGAACTGGGAAGAACCAGGAATATGTTTTTTGGTCACTGTCAGCATCAACCCTGGCTGCAAACTGGAATCACCTGGTGAGTATTTAAAATATACCTACACCTGGCCCCACCCCAAACCAGTTAAATCTGGGCCTGGGCATTGTCCCCCCCACTTCACCCCACTCCACCCCACCCCACCCCCCAGTGATTCTAAGTCCATCCAGAATAGAGAATCATGAATGAAAGATATAATGGACGTCATAGATAGTCAAGAGAGCATGTGCAAGGAAAAGAAAAGAAGGTGGCATAGGACAGGCCTCTTTTTAGGTATATCTGCTCATCTACCAAATAATTTACCTGATTGTACTATCTACCTATCCATACCTCTCCATTGTTTATGCAATATTATTAATTCAAAAATATCTGTTATTGTTAGAACACTTTTACGTTGGGAGAGTATTACAGTTATCTGCTGCTTTATAACAAATCACCCCAAAACTTTGTGGCTTAAAACAACAAACAATTCATTATTTTATCCTGTTTCTGTGTGGCAGGAATTCAGGAGGAGTTTGAGCAGTTCTATCTTGGGGTTTCTCATGCAGTTGCAAGAAGAGGTGGTTGAGCTGGGATAGTGGGAGAAAGGGATGCCTGTGTGGCGGGCTCTGGCTGGGCATCTCTCTCTCTTCACGTAGCCTCAGGGCTCTCTGTGTGGTATCTCTTTATTGGCTAGTTTGGGCTTCCTCCATGCATGGCAGCCTCAGAGCAGACGTATTGTTTATGTGGGAGCCCAGAGCTCCAGCATCAGTGTCCCAACTAGCAAGGCAGAAGCTGAATCATCTAGCCTCTGAAGTCACATAGCATCACTTCCTTCCTACTAGACTAGTTACAAAAGCCTCCCCAGTTTTAAGGGTACAGGGGCTTTTGATGGGGGAAATACAGTGACTACAGAAAATACAATCTGACTTAAAGAGTTAAAAACAATACCAAGATTTCTTTTGATGATGAATTGAGTCTATACTTTGTCAAGTAACAATATTTGAAGAAAAAAGTAAATTGCTTTAACAATTATTATAATACTAAATGAAAATGGATAGTTTAGGTTAGATAACTCTTTAATTCCTACAAGTAATGACAACTTGTTGTAGGGTAGGGATTCAAAAACGGACTTTCCTGCTATCTGAAGAAATAGTAAAAATAAAAATAAAGTATGTTAAATCTTTTAAATTAGTCCATGATTTGCTTTTCATATGAGAATTCTGACCTTCAAGTTCAAACCTGCAGGTGTTTAATATATATAGCTATTTATAATTATCCAATAGCTGCTAATAGCAGTTGACCCTCTAGTCTACATTGAGACAAACAGTGGGCCTAAAACACATTTCATTTCACCCATTTAGCTAGGATGTATTCAGTGTACACCTGCATGTTTTCTATAATTGTGTTGATTCTTCCTCATACTTTTCCAGCAAGACTATTACACTTACATGTAATTTTAGGGCAGGGTAAGCCCCTCAGTCCACTGGAATTTTGTTTTTAGCCAGCTGGTTACACCCACATAATATTAGGATTCGGGTAAATATTCTTTCTTGACTACTTTCCCTGATGAATTCCATAGTTGGATTTACTACTGAGGACAAAAAGGCAATGTGATTTCCATAAGTCTTTTGTTTTTTGGTATTTTAAATCAGAGTAGAATTTTTTAAATTTACCTTCTGTTTCTAATTTAGAATATTCAGTAAAATATTTCCTCATTTTTTTGGAACTTAAGGTCTCCACTTAGGAAGAAAAAAAAGGTAATTATTGCTACCTATTCTCCTTGCAGTTTTTTCCCCCTACTTATTCTCAGAACTTCAGGTAAAGAGTACTATAAGGGTATAAGTCACTAGGACCATTTAATCAATACCAGCATAAGGGAATTAAGTTTTTCTCTAAACTGTATTAACCTGGGGTATTTCTTCACTGTGGTGTGACAAAAAGACACTATTTTAAACACTTTGGAAATCAGGAACACATTCCCATTGTGGGGGGATCTTATTGGTTCACCCACATATCATTTTTTATTTTGACCAATAAACAAAAGGCAAGCTGATTTAAACATTAGTCAAAACTATCCTGATTGACCAGATCTTGTTTCCCAATGATTTCATGAGTTTGTTTGCTTTATTTCTAGAGGCAATAAAAAGAGTTAAAATTAGTTTATGCATTCAGTCTTAGCAGCATAACTAAGATTACAATTTGAGCCAATAAAAATAAAACATCGACTTTAAGTTATATATTTGATCCCCAATCATCATTTCAATATATTTTTATTGAGAGTTACCTTTCAGGCTGAGAAGCAGAGTTTTGATGGCCTTGAAGGCAGGATGGCATCACAAATGCCGTATCAATGAACCGTAAATGGACCCTAAGGATGGTTTAATCAAATCCCTGTATTTTATAAGAAACTGGAATATAGAAAGGTCATGTGCTACATTCAATCTCAGGCAGCCAGTACCTGCCAGGACTGGCTAGAAACTGGGTTCTCTAATCCAATGTGTGGTCCAGTCTTTCAGTCTTTCATAGGGCCTATGAGGGTGGAAAAGACCACGGGCCCGTTCAGTGTTAAGGTTGGAAAGGGTTTCGGAGATCAACTACAAGAATTCCCTCATTTGGCAGATAAGGAAACTGAAACTGTAACTGAGAAGTTAGGATTTAAGGGATGATCATGATTACTGAATCATTATATAGATATTCCTTTTTACTTCCTGGTATGTTAAGAGTGGACAGAAGGAAATACCTGAAATCTCTGAACTGTAATCCAGCTTCCTTGATCTCTGACAATGATTGTTTAGCCTTTATCTTGTGCCCTTGTGATTGTAAAAACCTTGCAATTGACCTTCACTTGTACCGATTTATCCAGTTTTTCGACTTTAGAGTCATAAGATCACTAAGCACAGCCCCTAATGTTTATTAATGAAGGGTCTTGGGTCAGCCCAGAACTAACCAACCCCAAGTGCAAAGTTATCTTCATAACCAAAGCTGGATTTAACCAAAATGAACTCACCTGACATGCGTAGTAGCTTAGACTTTAACCTACAAGTCACCTATACCTCATTATAATACTAAAAATCACGCCCATCATCATATTCAGGCTGCCATTTTCTTATATATAGTCTATGGCTAAGCATGTAATCAATCTGTGCATGCTCAATAATTAGATCACCTCTAATTACATCATCTGGAGCCACTGTGTTCATTATCCTAAAACCTGCCTATCTTTTAATACTATAAAACTATCAGAATTACTGCAGTTCGGGGAGACAGATTTTAGGCCCATAGGCCATCTGCTCTCCTGGTCATTTGAGTGCATTGGGCAAAGAACCCACTGCATTGGTCTGGTAACAATTTGGAGACCCGGATGGGACGATGCTGAGGCTCTGGAGCCTGGGTAGGACAGGTAAGTGCAGTAACCAAGCCTTTTTTGGCTGCTGGACTGTATTTAGTCTAGAAGCTTGGTAATCGGGGTTTTCTCTGTCCTGTCAGCACTCTAGATCTCTTAGGCACCTTAAAAAGCTTCAAAGAGAGAAACTGTTTCCAGTTTCAAGTCTGGACATCTGATGGGTGAGTGGGTCATCAGGGTAAAAGTGGATCACGGAGTTAATATGGAGGTTAGAGTCCCTCTGGACCTGGCTCTGAGGCCCAGTCCCACTTCCAGAACAATCCCCTTTACTTTGACCTCTACACCTTTCTGTTTTCTGGGTACCATTCTGTATGGCGTTGGAGGTCCTGACCTGAGTTTATCTGTTGAATATAGTCCAGGAAAATAAGTAATCCAACAATTAATTGGTGTTAAATGAAATTAAATACACCTGGTTAACTGTTAGTCGGTGTGTTACCAAGGTATAGTAAGTGTTTAATGCTTGTTTAATTGTTAATCGGTGTGTTAAGCATTTAATGCCTGTTTAATTGTTAGTTGGCTTGTTCAGTCTAGCTAACTGGTGTGTTACTTAAATATAGTAACTGTTAAGTGGCTGTTTAAATTTGTTAGGTGGTGTGTTCCTGCATCTGTATTGGTTAATTGTTCCTAATCGGTTACTGACTGCAAAAAAAAAAAAAAAAAAAAAATCTTTTAAAAAAGGAAATTCTAATTCCAGTAGCATTCCTGAATGTAGTCTTTTGGGCTGTATTTTGAAAAATTGAAAAGATTTTAGTTATGAGCCTATGAAAAAAGGTTTATTTCTGTAAAACAATCTGGCCTCAATATGATTTAGGATCAGGGAAGTAATGACCTGAGAATGGCTCTATAATTGTTCTGCAAAAGAGCAGAAATGGGATAAGATAATGTATATTCAATCCTTTATTTGTCCCTCTCAAAAATATTACTGTGTGTCTGTTTCTTGTGACTAACTTTCTATTTGTGTCTCATCTGCCTGTTCAATGTATATCCTTATACCTCCAGACAGTAACAGCAAATTAACAAAATTTTTTTAAAGAGCTCTATTTGAATTGCTTAAAAATGAATAAGCACTTTCATATGTATATATATATATATAACTTTTATATATATATAAATTAGTATTCCAGGAGTCCCAGAAGAAAAACCCTCTGGGCAGCAGGGTCCAAAGCCTTAGTTTTGTAAATACTGTAAACAAACCTGGACATTAGAAAGAAACCACCCCTGGAATTCCCCTAAGGTAGCAGAAGGTTGCCAGAGGGCTGCCTCTGGAAAAGACCTTTTCCAACTGTCCAGGTCATAGCCTTAAGTGAAATACATCTAATAATTGGAAATAATTACAAGAAGGGTGTAAAAAGTGCTGAAATAAAACAATTGTCAACAACAACAACAATAAAAAGGAGGGCATAAGAACTCTCAAATCCCACTGCCTTCACCTAAAACTTTTAAATGCAAGTTCAACAGACTAGACCTCATTTTCCCTTGTCTCACCTATCCCTGCCCCCAGGACCTAGCCAACTAGGCAGCTATGGGGGGAAGAGCTGTTTTTACTGGGCCTGGAGTTAGAAATGGTAGGCATAAAAGAAATGCTGTGGAATAGGCCATATTAGTTAAAATTATTTTTTTTCCCATTAATACCTTTGCAATGGTAACCGTAGTAAACAAATCATTATTAAAATATAGTATTGGGATAGGAGTAACTGAGTAAGACGTAATTGCCAAATTTTCAGTAAGTGAAATGAAAGGTCTTTGAGAGCTACAGAAAAGTTTTCCTGGATTTAGGCTTAGGACAACTTAAACAACTGCAGTATATTTTCCAGAACTTGATAGTTGTACTTTTAAGGTTGTCCATACTCTTAGGAAATTATGAAAACAAAGAGATTTTCTTAACCTCCAATAGAAGAAATAAAAAGCAAATACAGCTGCAAAATTGCAATGGCAAAGTCTAATACGATTCCTGGTTTTCTGATGACTTTTTGAATCGAAAAAATGCTCTTTTATTCTGCTTAGATTTGTTCTCCCTAAATTAAAATAGTTGGGTAAGAAATAAATGAGATTTTTGTAACCCTAACTACCTGGATTTCAAAAATCTGGCTTTTTAATTGCTTTGCCATTTGTTACCACAGTATGTGGAAGGATTTAAATTTGTAGTGGCTTTGTTACTGTCAGGCAGTATTCTGTGAGTATATTACATAATCAGATTAGTAAGTGCTATCATGAATGGGAAAGACATAATTCTTAGCTTCAAAGAGTTTATATTCCAGTTAGAATACACCTATACCACAGCACAGTATAAGAGAGTAGTATTTAAACTACCTGCCAATTATCTTAATAAAGGAATAAAAATGCTAGTAGAATTTTAAAAAGCAGATAGATAAAGAATGACCTAGGAAGACCTCATAGAAAAGATGACATTTGTAAAATCTTTTGAATAAAAACATAATATTTGAATAAATAAAGCTCTGAACTAGTTTATGTAGAAGCCATAACTTAATTTTGTAAACTAACATATTCCTGGTATTATTTTGTACTTGGGAATAATGTTAAAAAAATTTGAGTCTTTTCTGGATACAAATCTCTTAATTATTAAGGACCTGATTATATTTCAAATTTGGGCTCTTCTGATCTTTGAAGGTAGAGCTGGATTGAACTGAAAAATTTTAGGCATATTGTAAAGTAATCATTTGTGTGCTGTGAATATAGAGTATATAAATGCCTAGCTGTGTTCCAAACCCAAGCATAAATTTTTTCCTTCTTCAATTATGTTGAAGTATCTCTGTCTCTTCTCCCTTTCATAAATACTGTTACTGGCAGGTAGTATGCATGTTCAAAGAGCTTTGTAAATGAGTTTTATAAATTTGTTACAAATCTATTTCTACTTGTATGCAGTCTGGATAAATAAAGACTGTAGGTGGAATAGATATTATTTTTATTATTTTCCATACTTTTCTGATTAAAGTGAATTTTGTTGTAAAAAGTTTGTGAAAGTAAATTTTGTTTGTATCTGACTACAAGACCTGAATGAATATGGAAAGTTGTAGAAGTATTATAAAAGTGAATTCTGTCTGTCATAGTCAATGATGACCAAAAATTCGATAAGCCTGTTTATAATTTTTTTTTAATTTTATGTCAAACCATGTATTCATACAAAACTAAAGTTTAGTTTGCTTTCTGTTGAAATAATGTGGATTGTTAGTCTGCTCTTAAAAGTTTTAAAAAGTTTCTTAACCATCCAAATAATCTGCCTAGAAGATAAAGATTGTATATCAGAATAATATCCTTGTTACTGTTTATGTTGGCTTTATCATCCTTTATTTCAGAAGACAAGTCTTCTCACTTCTAAGGAAAACTGTTACAAAGAACCTGTTCTTTCACCTTGTAGAAGTAAGGTGCTAAACAGTTTAATATATTACCTAGGAGGTGTTTGGGAAGTATTGCAAAGAATTTTCTATCCTATCATTAGGTAATTTGTATGGGCGAAATGTTATTCATGTATTTAAAAATTGTATAAAAATTCCTAAAGACTTAACAATGTTCTCACTGTCCATGTTACATCCTGATACTGATCTGTATGATGTTAGACAGTGGTGTGATGTTCTTAGTCATGGTTTTAGTTATTCTTAGAAAAGGCAACAAATCATGGAAGCAGCCAAATTTATTCGTCAGTTGCACTGCTTTGCCCTAATGCTTCTCTAAAAGTATATATAGTCAGCTGTAAATCAGAACTTCATCTGCAACAAAAAAGGACTTTAAAAGAAAAGCAAGACATATATAAATTATGTCTTACCTGTTAATTAACATAACTCTGGTACATGTGTAAAAATGAAACAGGACAAAACCTCTGCTATGGTTTGTCAATATAAGACAACTGTCAAATGCTCCTATTTCTGAAAGTGGCTTCATTTAAAATGCTTATAAGAAAATTAGGGTTTAAATTGTAAACTCTTATAGCAGTCACATTTACTCTTGAACTTTGTTATTATTTCTAAAATCTAAGGTGCTTTGCTCTTTGTAGTTCCCTGGCACTTTAGGTCTGTGTGACATCTGAGACTCAGAGTTAGCATTCTCCAGCTCTGAGAGTCAGCATTACTCCAAAAGCACCTGCTACAAAGCTAAAAAAGAAATCAGACTTTGACTAAAGTGTGAATGAAGCTGATCTGGTTAAGACTAAGGTAAATCAAAATACAGGATAAAAGATGATACTGTTTGCATTTTAAGACTCTAACTTCAGTGTGAGACCAAAAGAAGAAATATTTATTTTGTCCAGAATTTAAATTTTCTGTGGCACACTATCTAATTTAACCTATCTAGTCAGTTTATTTAAACAATGCAATTCAGCTTTATTTGACATGGAACCTAGAATAAGGAATAAAATCTTGATATTCTGTATAAGTTACTGTTATAGTCTGGATGCATTTCAAAGTATTTGGGGCAAAAAAAAAAAAGAGAAAGTATTTAGTATTTGCAAGGTCCCTTGAGGGAACGGAGAAAAAGTGGAATTGTTAGGTTCCCCCACCTGGGAAATTCCTGATGTTCTCTTACTCAACGGGGGCTACCAGTTTGACTGGCCAGAACCTCGATCTTGAGGCTTGCCCTTTTGAAACTTACTTCTGTAATGGCAAAGCTAAGTCTACTTATAATTAATGCCTAAAAGTCACCAGAGAGAACCTCTTCTGTTGCTCAAATGTGGTCTCTCTCTCTAAGCCAAATCTGCAAATACACTCACTACCTCCCCACTACATGGGACATGACTTCCAGGGATATAAGTCTCCCTAGCAACGTGGGAAACAACGCTCAGGGACAAGCATAACCCTGACAATATGGGATATGACTCAGCTATCCTCAAGAATCAGATAAAATTATCAAATGAGAGGAGGAGTTATAACCGAGAAGTTAGGATTTAAGGGATGATTATGATTACTGAATCATTATACAGATATTCCTTTTTATTTTCTGGTATATTAGAGTAGATAGAGGGAAATACTTGAAATCTGAACTGTAATCCAGTTGCCTTGATCTCTGATAATGATTGTATAGACTTTATCTTGTGTCGTTGTGATTGTAAAACCTTGTGACTAACCTTCACTTGTACCCATTCATCCAGTTTTTCAAGTTTAGAGTCTTATGATCACTAAAGACAGCCCCTAATGTTTATTAATGAAGGGTCTTGGGTCAGCCCGGAACTAACCCACCCCAAGTCCAAAGTTATCTTGATAACCAAAGCTGCATCTAACCAGTGTTCCCACCTGATGTGCACAGTAGCTTAGATTTTAACCTATAAGTCATGTACACCTCATTATAATACTAAAAATCACACCCATAATCATATGAAGCCCGTCATTTTCTTACATACGTTCTGTGAATAAGCATGTAATCAATCAGTGCCTGCTCAATAATTAGATCACCTCTAATTACATCATCTGGAGCCATTGTGATCATCATCCTAAAACCTGCCTATCTTTTGATACTATAAAGCTATCAGAATTACTGCAGGTCAGGGAGGCAGATTTTGGGCCGACAGGCCATCTGCTCTTCTGCTTCACACCTAGCAATAAAGTTCCTTCTCTCTTTGAAACCTTAGTGTCTCAGGTATTGGTCATTTGAGCACATCGGGCAAAGAATCCACCACCTTGGTCCAGTAACAAAACCAAGAGAGGTTACACAATATACACAAGGGCCCTCGGTTTTTCAGTAGAATTAACGTGTCCTTAAATGTTATTAGAAAGAGTAAACTTTTAATAGAAAATAAGATTACTTAGTCATTCTTTGCCCAAAAGTTGTGAAGACTCCCCATACTAGTGCCATTTTGACTCAGCTTGATAAAGGAATGGAAATTCCAGAGTTTGCATTTTAACTTACTAATTACTTTTAGAATTTTTAAATGAATGAATATTTTTGTCCATCCCTCAATCATCCAGTACTTCAAAGGTCACTGGAATGTAGAAGAATCAGGTAGGAGGAACTGGCTTTGTTTCTTTGATGAACTAAATAAAGGAAATCTATTTACCTGTATTTATAAACAAGGGCTTCATCGTTTGTTGGGGGGTAGGTACCTCTAGGAATTTATGCCCCTAAACAAGTATCAATTCTGGCAGTAACTACTAAAAAGCCTATAATAAACATCTACTCCAAAGTAGTTCTCTCTTTCTTATCCTTAGCCACTGTCATTGCCTACTTCAAGTTTGACTATTGCTAATTGCTTTTTAAACTTTTTATCCATTCTCCTTTTTGATAAATATACATTCTCATGCTTTTCTCTTATATGATTGAATTCCAAAGTAGGTATTTAATTTCATTTTTAAATATAAAACTTTGTTATACTCTTGAATATTGAAGTGGCAGGGAAGCCTCCTCCCTGCAGGAAGCAGAGCTGACTGACAGCTCCTCTGGATGCACCAGTGTACTTGCACCCAAGCACTTGCACTCAGTGACTGAGGATGTGGTAGTGCAAGAGAAGGCCCACTGCTGAGGGACATAGAGTCCTCCAGGAGATAACTTTGGCTCGAGGACACCCCATAAACCAGCCGAAACTTTCTTATAACTGTGCTGCAGGCCGAGACTCTTCCTACCCAATGCTCCTTCCTTCTCCCTCTTTCCCAGTTGCCAGAACTGCACTGCAGACTGAAAGCTCTCCCTGCCTCCTCCTGCTTCCTCCCCATTATCTTTCACAAGTGTTCCCTCCAATAAATCCCTGCTCATCTAATCCGATCTTGGGATCCGCTTCTTGGAGAACTCAAACTAACATGATACGGTTTTTCAAATTACACCTGCCTTCTCCACACCACAATCTAATACTTGCCCCAACCCAGGGAGGCACAACCTTACTTCCTTCTCCCTCCTCCCTCTTACTTGAAAATCCCTTTTATAAAATCTTGGCTAAATTATTTTTCTAAATATTGATTTACAAGTATTTGGGGGTATGAAGTCTATGCTATCACAATTATAGGGAACACGAATATATTAAAAGTCCATTTCTGCTTATAAGGAGCTTGTAATCAAGTTGTGGGGAAACGACTATAGAGAAAAAGTGGTTTTTATATACTTTTAAGTGCTGAGTTTATTCATTCATTCATTCAAATAGATTTTAAGTGCTCAAGGTCAGATGAGAAGAAACTATTGCAGCCTTGTCATTTTTTTTTTTACCTGTAAAAACTGGAAATTTTAATATGAAAGATCACTGTGAAAAATAACTGGAATGTTGATAAAGTAGCTATAAATTCAAGGATTGCCAACAGAGGCAACTTTTTTCCTGCCATCAAAGGTTTTAATTTTGACAGGCTCTTTTGCTTCCTTGCACTAGCGATCTCTTTTATATGGACCTCTCAGCCACAGTGCAAAATGGCTGGGATGAAAGGCTGGGGTGAGGGGCCAGGAGAAGCAGACCCGAAACACTGCAAATTCCAATCATGTCACTTGGAAAAAGCAATGCCACATTAATCCTGCAATACTAAATTTCTTCTTATCCTCTAAAACGGATGCTGACATTTCCATTTATTCATTCAATTCCTTTAGACTCCCTGTCAAATCTCTTCTAGTTGCCAAGCAACAGTAACAGCAGCTCTGTACATAAGCATTAGGCAACAACTATTGTCAATGTTTCTTCTTTCTTTGAAAGGGAAATTTAGGGATCCTTTCCTATGGGAAGATGGTGACATGAACTTGTCTGTGGTGAAATCTGAAAGCTGTGTTGCTTGTGTTCTTGCTGTTTGAATCTAAGGGTTGGGCTAAACACTCTACAAAATTACGATTTGCTCCAAAGCTTGCAAGTTAGTTTTGCACAAATCTTGCCTCAAATCCCATGAAATGACTTCTTCATTATATGGAGTTAATATCTTAACATGTATGATGATGGGTTTCTTCTATCCACCCTCTAATCCTGCCAAAACCTCTTTAATTAAATGCTTGTTTTTGTCTTAAAATACCCCAACCCACATGAAGATTTGAGCTGTATTTCAGTACTTTATAAAACACAAAGCAAATACACTTACAGGGAAAAAAATACCTAATAAAACGGGGTATCTGCCCACCTGTTGTGGCATAGACTTTAGGACACAGAGACACGAACATTATCTGAGTCATGGGCAGAAATGCTGAGGATGATCTTTCTGTCCACAGTGTGGACAAGAGGCTCTTTGTCCCCTTCCTGAGATAACTCCTTCATTTTAATGACTCTCTATGATTATTGTTTAAACCCAATTTACCTCTATAACTTTAACAGCTCTAAAAGCCATTCACGGTAAGAGGCACAGCTCAGCAATGCTATTATGGATATGCCATTCCCTCATTTCCTTATCATCATATTGTCTAGTCTCACTTATTTTTTTGTGAAGCTCAGCAACAGCTTTAAAAGTTCGAAAAAGTCAAGTCCAGCTTTATGTTCTTTTTCTCATTTTAGGCTTTTAATTTGGTTTGCTTTATAATCTCAGTTCTATGTGGATTTATATTTTGAGTTCCAAGCAAAAATGTTAACTGGAGTTCTTTTTCCATTTTTTAAGTGAGAAATAAACAGACGTCACATCCAAGGGGAACTCCCCCAGGTCTTTCATAGTTTATGTGTTTAGGAGCTCATAAAGCAGCTCCACATTTATTATTGTATTTGATGACTTTGTGAGGTAGGGTTTTATTATCATCCCCAATCCACAGATTAGGAAACTGAGGTTCAGGAAAGTTAACTGACTTACTCAGACTGCTCAATTAATTTAGGAGCTGACAATCTCTACCTTTCCCGAACCTACCTCCCTTGAGATCACTTCCTAAGTGTACCAGGTCTCCTAGTGTGGTTTAGGCAACCCTCTAGGTTGGAATTAGTTATCAGTCCATAACAGGATGCTCAGCAAATATTAACCCCATTTATAAACAAGGATTCCCTTTACTTTTACATCACCAAGTTTTATTGCTGAATTGTATTCTAAGATTTAAACTGATTTACAATAATGCATGTTAAAATATCTGACTAAATTTTTTATTTTGTCTATGCCAGTTCTAATAATCCTTTCTTATTCCATTGGAAATTCGATTTAAAATTTTTGTAAATTGGTACCAAAGTGCTTCACACCAGAAAAGATGTAAAAGTCACCATTAAGCTCTCATCCACAAGTTTCTAGCATTGAGTTTCTTAGGAAAGAGCTGTAAAAAATATGCATTAAATATAAACCCAAAGATTTGTTCTGATATCTCTCCTTAACAAAGTGGGATTTGGAGATATTTGGGTAGGGACAGCAGAATATAATTAGCTACTCTCACAAATGACCTTATTTGTTATAGTTAAACCTACTTGAGACCACACATATTTGAAAACCATTTCTTAAAGATGCTACTTTTCTGCTCAATCCCGGTAGTCAACCTAAGCAGGTATCTGTTTTTAGGAGCAATTTAAAACTTGCTTTATTTAATACTAAAGTGAGTACTAAAATGAGAGGACAGTTCCACTAACCTGCGTTGCATTTTTCAAGAAGGTGCTTGAGATCATGAATGGGGAGTGTAATCTCTAAAGAACTTAACTATTCAAGCAGGCATGTTCATCATTTGTTATCTATCCTTTTATGCACTCATTTATCTAACTCTAATTGGGGGGCCCACTATGTGTCAAACACAAGAATATGAAGATGGGTAAGACTCAGTTCCTGCCCTCAAGGAACACACAGTCTAACATGAGGAGACAGAGACAACTAACAATTCCAGCATGTGCGATAAAATGAGCAGAACCCACTGAAGTACAAAGGAGAATGGAAGGAGGGCAAATGATTCAGTTGAGGCAGGAGGAAGGAGGAAAGAGATATCTGAAAGGGTTCCTGAAAGGAAGGTAAGCGAGGGTCACAACCCTCAGGAGGACATCACAGAAAGAGGGAAGTAACTCTGCAAAGGCTTGGAGGCAGGAACATTCCAAGTTAGGCAAGCTGGGTAAGGGGGGGGGGGGTGGTATGTGGAGATGTGGCAGCAGATGTGGCAGCATTTGCAGATGAAAAAAGATAGGGGTCAGATCATGCAGAGGCTGTACATCATGCTAAGGAGACTGAACTTTGATTCCAACAGTACTTCCAATTTAAATCTTCACAGTTATAATCCAATAACATAAAGATATTTAAAAATAAAAGTCACATAGAGTATCAGTTGTAAATTTCAGTAATTAACTTCCCCTTGAGATTAACTCCCCCATAAGGACAGAAATGATTTCTTCACCAAAAACACCAATAGTGGACCCACTAGCAATAACTGATGAACTCATTTCAGTGTAAGACATTTATTAAGTATTTAATTTCCCACAGTGTTTGACTAGATATTGTATCAAAAACACTACGTAGGTCTGTCCTCTGATCTATAATAGCTTGTAATTTAAGACACAACAGTTATTATTCTTAATTTTCACAACTAAAATGTCATTGCTCTGTGTGACAGATTGAGAAACAAGCTAATCATAAAAAGGCCATAAAAGCTAATAACTAAAGGAAATAAATGTACTAAAATAAATCAACATAAAATTATAAATGATCAGAATTTTCAGTTGTTTGTTATGATTTATTTTATTGCATTGAGAAATCTATTAACCTTTTGACATTGGAAGATGAATTCACTAATTGAGTTAGAGGAGCTCAACTTTCATTGTCATGCAGATTGATAGTATTTACAACTTCATCTTCTTTCAAAATAATGCTGACATTTTGATAAGTTACTGAAGTGCAATGGCAACACATTATCTACTGTTAATCTTCATATGTGGATGCCACATTAGGCATGACAAGTGGATGAATGTGGCACCTAAGAAAGTGCATGGAGCGTACACATTGAACCTTCTGTGGGCTGTGTGTTGACAGATCACCCTCCCTCCCCTTATTGGCTTGATGCCACCTCTGGTTGATTAAGGCACTCTATCACTGACTGCTGAGCCTGCCATATTGGGCTGTCCACTAGCCTTGCTTTGCAAGACTCAATTTCTATGACTGATTCCTCAAAGTGCTTTTCCTTTTCACAGCCAACTCCAGGAAATGTTCAATCCATCCATCAGCAGACCTTTGGAAAGGGGCCAATCTTGGGTCAGCACTGTGGTACCCGAGTCAGCTTCCCAAACTAGGAAACATATATTCTCACCTGGAATATATGACTCTAAGTCAGAGGGAACATGAAGCCATGAGGTAAAAGAACATCTTTCTTTTATTTTTTTAATTCAGTGTTCAATAACTTAAAACTATGTTCTATAAAAATAATATATGAAATATATTATGGAATATAATGGGAAAATTTGCATAAATGTTTAAGTACATAAGACTTCAATTGAATGTTGGTGAAAGTTGGTTTTGACCATGTCCCTGGGATCTTGGTGTAACAAGTTTGTTCTTCTGTGCCCCGAGGGTATTTTGGTGGAAAACTCTGAGAAGCAGTATGCAGTGGAAAGACACAGGCTTTAGAACTAGACACAGCTGAGTCTGAATCCCTGCTCCTCCACATTTCCTGAGAGTCTGACTTTGACCAAGTCACTTAACTTCAAGACTCTGTTTCCTTATCAAACACCGTAAGTGCCTACTTTATGAAGTTATTTAACATGAAAATTTATAAAACATGTAGCAGAGTAGCTGACAGAGCTAGGGTAAGCTTTTAAAAACATATCAGATCATGCCATGCTCCTGCTTAAAACCTTCCAATAGCTTACTTTTGCACTTTGTATCAAGCCCTATATGGTTCTATGACAGATTTGGTCCTTCTCAGAATATTTCAAAATGCATGAAATAAAACACATATAATTACAAAGGAAGCCACCCATATTGAAATACAGTTAAAATATTTATAAAAAAGCAAACTTATGCCATAGTAATATATGTACTTCTTTATTAACACATCAAATAACACAATCTAGTGATGGGTTATATAACCACAGTCATTTTGAAATTGTGATGAACAAACAGTATTTCAGGATATCTGCAACAAATAAAATCTGATATGAAAATATCTGATGTGAAAATTTCTAGTTGTGAAAGACACTGCTGCTACTACTGTGGACTTTTTCTTTTTTTTTTTTTTTTTTTTTGCCTACATTCAAGATTGAAGGAAATGCTAAATTTCATTTAGATGTTAGTTAAGATAAAAATGTCCTTTTTTCCCATTGAAGTTCATGGATCCTTGAATTCTCCCCACTCACCCCTTGGAGGTCCCTGGACCCAGGTGAAGAGCCCATATTTTACCAACTCTCACTCCTGCTGTACTCTCTGAATTCATCTCTCATCATTCTCTCTGCTTACCAGCTGCTCTGACCCCTTACTCTTCAATCACATTAAACAGTCCACCTAGTCATGTGCTTTTGCTTTCTTCTCCATCTGGAATGCTTTACTCTCAGATCTTGGCTGTTTCTTCTGTGTTATCCTTATCTCAGCTCAAATATCACCTCTTCAGGGAAGGTGTCCCTGACCACCCAATTTAAAGTAAACACCTTCCCTCACTCCCCATCACACCACCTCACTGCATTTTCCTAACGTAGTTACCACTGTCCGAAATGATTGTTTTCACTTATGTATTTTGTGCCTACTCTCTTTCCCTGCCCTAGAGAGTGAGCCCCATGAGAGCAGAAACCTCCTACACACGTCCAGTGCCATATCCCCAGCATCTAGAACAGTATTTGGCACAAACAGGGGTCTAGTGAATCTCTGCTAAATGAGATAAACAGTAAGGACTCCACAACTATTATTTTTCTTATCCTCCACCCCCCGTTTGCATACCGATCAAAAGTGGTGGGTTCTCTGCCAACACACTCAAATGACCAACTCCTGAGACACTGTGGTTTCAAAGAGAGAGAGTTTATTGCTAAGTGCGAGGCAGGAGATCAGATGGCCTATGGCCTAAAAATCTGTCTCCCCAAACTGCAGTAATTCTGATAGTTTTATAGTATCAAAAGATAGGCAGGTTTTAGGATGGCTCCAGAAGAGGAGGTTAAAGATGATCTAATTATTGAGTATGTGCAGATTGATTACATGCTTAGTCATAGACTGTATGTAAGAAAACAGCAGGCTTAATATGATGGATGTATTACATATATTAGTATATTAGTATTATAATAAGGTATAGGTGACATATAGGTTAAAGTTTAAGCTACTACACATGTCAGGTGGTCCTATTTTGGTTAGATCCATCTTCAGTTATCATGATAACTTTGGACTTGGGATGGGTTAGTTCTGGGCTGACCCAAGACGCTTCATTAATAAACATTAGAACTTAGGAAAATTACTTATCTGTGTAGATATTGGGAATGAAAATACCTATTTAATGGGTTATGGTCAGGACTAAATGAAAAAAAAATGCTTAATATATGTTCACTAAATGTTACTTATTATTCTTTCTACTAAGTGGTTTTATAGTGTGGCAAACTTTCTGTGTCCCCCAAACCATTTTTCCCTTTTACCATTGTAATAGATTTTTACCAGCTACAGACTACATTACCCAATTTAGCACTTCTACAAGCCAGCATATAACTTGACCTTACCTTTTCTTTGACATTCACGTGAGTATTGAGTTCAGCCATCTTGCTTCTAGTGGAACAAGTCCTATAAAAAGATGGAAAAAAAAATTAATTTTAAAGATTTAAAATTGACTTCTCTATGTGTTATTTTTATGCTCTCTTCCAACATGGTAAACAAAGATTGTGAAAGTTCTTATAAGCTAGGGATTTGACTTAGATCTGTTCTAAAAGCATGCTACGATAACTAGGGAAGATAGTGTAAAATATTTTATTCACACTGTATTGACATGAAAAATGACAATGAGAGATGGGTATGTACCCAAACTATGTTTCTTCTTAGTGTGTAAAAGAAAGTAAAACCGTGAGAGGAAGGAAACTACCTATTTTAACTAAGCATTAGCTTCACAAGCTCACTGCACCAAAGTTTTTATCAACCCCTAGTTAGTCTCACACACATTTATTGAGTACCTCTTGCATGTACATAACTATACAAAGGCCTACAAGAAGATATACCAAGGCCTACCCAGATTTAAAAAAAAGAAATAGGATCATAGTGTTCATAACAGTGTTTAAACTTGCTTTTTCACTTGCCAACATATCATGAATATCTTTCTGGATCAGTAACTATATACCTTCACCTAAATTTTTAATGACCATAAATTCATGACCTCCAGTTTCAAATGGACCCTAAAACTGCCCATAATCCTTCAGTTTCCCCAAACTCTTCTAGATTTTAAGCCTTTGGTATTCAGTGAAATGAACCACTCTGAGAAGATCTGCATTCTTAACATCAAGTTGTGGTGTTTACTTTCCCCTCATCTGGTCTAAGTCTTCCACCATTATGATGGAAGAGAGATCCTAAGTCTTTAATAGCTTCAATCTTCTTTTAAAATAGAGGATACATAACTTAAAAATAGAAGTACAGATTGGTTCAGAAATTAGCAACTAGACAGGCCAAGATATCAATATATCACCTATTTGCATGTTTAAGGCGAATTGTCAATCAAGAATCACCGGAGTACTTTCTTATATACTTTTTGACTTTTGCTATAAAGAGTGTTTCCCATCCCTAGAGTTGATACATGTTGGAGATAATCTGCAAAAATTCACTGATGTCTCCCCCTGCCCTTTCACTCTCACTCTTACTATTTTCTTTAACACCTGGGTCTAAATTAAATGACACATAAATTCAGATCCATTACTTTTTTGCTGATTTTAGGTTGAAGAATATGCAATCCCAGCTCTATTACCATTCAAATTTTTCTCAAATAAGGATCCACATAGATATATTACAATTAAAAACAATGCGATTTTATTTTTAGAAGTTCCTAAATGCTGTTGCCACTGCTACATGCATTTGGGCATGTAAGTAGAGGAAACTGCAGACTCCCTCTCCAGTTAGGCAGCTCTTTTCCATGTGCTCTACAAATAGTGCCTATTCCACTGAATATGCCTCCCGTTTAAATAACTCTCCCAAAGGTAAATACTATATCCTCAGACTTGGCAGATGGGAGAAAGCAAATAATCTTTGAATTTCATTCTCACTTATTCCTGTCCCTGATAGTTACTAAGAAAAAACAACAGCATGATTTTCTGAGTATCTAAATACAGTGGTTAGAGATGAATAGAGCAGTATGTGAGGTGCAAGGACAAATAATCAGGTGCGGTTTTTTTAAATGCAATTTTATTGAAATATATTCATACACCATGTAATCCATCCAAAGTACACAATCAATGGCTCACAGTATCATCAAATAGCTGTGAATTCAGTGCTGTTATTCCAAAATAAAGAAAAAAATAAAAAATAAAAAAGAACAGCCAAAACAACCCATACGCCTTATCCCACCCAATTATTAATATATAAATTTGTCTTTATTACTCATCTGCCCATATACTGGATCCAGGGAGTGTCAGTTGTAAGGTTTTCACAAACACACAGTCACATGATAAAAGCTATATAGTTATACAATCATTATCAAGAATCAAGTCTATGGGATACAATTCAGCAGATAGAGGTATTTCCTTCTAGCTATTCTAATACACTAGAAACTAAAAAGGATTATCTATATAATGCATAAAAATAACCTCAAGAATGACCTCTCAACTCTATTTGACATCTCTCAACCACTGAAACTTTATTTTGTTTCATTTCTTGTCCCCCTTTTGGTCAAGAAGGTATTCTTAATCCCATGATGCCAGGGCCCTGGGAGTCATGTCCCACGCAGCAGGGAGGGTAGTGAGTTTATTTGCAGAGTTGACTGGGGGAGACAGGCCACATCTTAGCAACAAAAGAGGTTCTCTGGGGGTGGCTGTTAGGCATAAATATAAATAGGCCTAGCCTCTCCTTTGCGGGAATAAGTTTCATAAGGGCAAGCCCCAAGATTGAGGGCTTGATTTATTTAATTGGGATTCCCTAATGCTTGCAAGAATATCAGGAATTCCCCAGGTGGGGAAGTTTAATATTTCCACACTTTTCCGCAGTCCCTCAAGGGGACTTTGCAAATACTTTTTTATTTTCTGCCCCAAACACTCTGGGATGTATCGGGGTATTACATTAACCTGTACAGAATAAATAGATCTCATTCCCTATTCTAGGTTCCATGTAATTATACTGTTTAAATAAACTGACCATACAGGTTAAATGACATAGTGTACTACAGAGAATATAAATTTTGTACCAAATAAACATCTCTTAAATAACAGTTAAAACTCAGGAATAGATGTGACTGCTGTAAGAGCTTACAATCTAGAAACCTTTACCAGAAGGCTTACTGAACATTCTGTAATCCTGCTTCATTGATTGCCCAATCTCTGCCCATGTTCTAACCCCTGATAACCTATGCCTCTTGAATTCAATTCTCAGCATTTGCTCATTATAGTTAGTTTATATTAGTGAGGCCTTACAATATTTGTCCTTTCACTTTTGGCTTATTTCACTCAACATAATGTCCTCAAGGTTCATTCACCTAGTTTCATACCTCAAAACTTCATTCCTTCTTGCAGCCACTCGATATTCCATTGTATGTATACACCACAGTTCACCCTCCATTCACCCACAGATGTACCCTTAGGTCAGCTCTATCCATTGCAAATCGTGAATATTGCTACCCTAAACACTCGTGTACAAATGCCTATTTCTGCCCCTGCTTTCAGTTCTTCCAAGCATATGCCAAATAATGGGGTTGCAGGATCATATGGCGACCCTATATGTAGCCTCCTGTGGAACCACCACAGTGCCCTCCAGAGGGGCTGCACCATTCTACTTCACTACTCACAGTGAATAGGTATATCTCTCTCTCCACATCTTCTTCAGCACATGTATCTTTCTGTTTTTTTTTTAGTAAATTCTACTCACATACCATGCAATCCATCCTAAGTGAACAGTCAATAGCTCCAGGTATAATCATATAGTTATTCATCCACGACCACACAAATTATATGAGTACATTTCCCTTTCTTCTAATCAGGAAGAAATTTAGCTTTTGTTTACAAGGCATGGAAATTTTTGGTATTATGTAAACAAAATCTGTATATACATGGGATTTTCAGCATGAGATTGTGTGTGTATGTGTGAGAGAGAGAAGAGGGAGAGGGAATGGGGGAGGGGGCATGGGGCAAGGATAGAGATACAGATTATACTAACAGAACTACAAAGAATCGAATATGACAACTGGATTTGACAGCCATTTGCTAGGGTGGACCTGTGAGCTACAATGCCTTTCATTAGACTAGACCAAGTGAATCTTCTGGACACATCTTATTTTGCCCTTATGTGTGATATCTGTTACAGGAAGTGTTTTATTTTTTGTTTTTGCATTGGCTTTGGCGTCTAGGATTTGAATATGCAGCACTTTATAAGATGTTATAATCTACAGAGGAATGAGGGAGGAATTCCAGTGAGGACAGAGAATTTCAGGGATCTGAAGAGTGGCAGCATTGACTGGTGAACTATATTCATAAGACAAAATCATTTTTTTCCTATTGCCTTCGCAATTCCCTTTCTCTTTAATTTCAAATCTAACTCAAGGAAACTTCTTCTATGGTAATGATGCCACTAAGATTAATTACATTATTTTTCTGTGGAAGGAAAATGCTGGCTATGAGGGTAGAATGGGGCTATTACAGGTTTCTCAGATGGGAAGACAGGATCACAGTAATTGTAGGGAGATGTTCTTTTCCCATTTTACTCTCCGGTTTATTTTCCTGGGTGAGGGCTGCTGCTGCACGTTCTACCTTCAGGCGGATTACAAGGCCTTCTCCACATCATGGCTTTCTAATGGCTGGAGTATAACAGAGGGATTGGGAAATAGCCTAGATGAAGGGTTTTGATCTAAACAAAACATAAATCTGGTTTGCCTTAAAGAATTAAGAGTTAAAGAGCTGGAAAGATCAAGCTGAGTTCTACTGATAAGGACAACCCTAGGGAAACTAGGAAACAGGTGAAGTTGCTCTTCAGTGTGCCCCACAGGTCCTCGTGGAGTGGCCTACCTTCTGTGGGCATCAGCCTCTCCAGAGTGCTCAGAAGCACACCTTGCACCTGCATGACATCCTGTTCTCATTACCTTCCTGAGCTGACTCCTTTCCTCTATGAAAATGAAACTGTGCTGTGCCCATTTTCTCTTGGGATTCCCTTTTCTGCTATGGATTACATTTGGCTAGTTGGAGTAATTTAACCTAAATCTTCATTGTTTAACTTAGGTAGTTAAAAAATACTTTTTCTCTCTAGGCAACTTATTTTCACTTCCTCCCAAATTGCAGACATGGATTAAGCAACTCCATACTCCAGCCCTCGAAGTTGTAACCCCTAGATTAACCCGAAAAGCCTTCAATGCTGATTTGCAGGCCTTACGGTGAGTGCCAGATGTTTAGGGAGAACAAACCTTCCTATTTCCCTCATTTCATGCTTGCTCATCCCACTTGGTAGTGTATCACTACTGGGTAAGACCGATGCCCATATTCTAACATATGACAGCAAGAGCTTTAAAGGTACAGGGATCCCCCACATCTTGGAAAAGAACCTGGTATCCAATTCCTATTATTACTTAAGACTGTTCTTAGAACAGACCAAAACTGAGGCCTAACTATTCAACTCCATGAATACATGTTCTATGTATATAATTTAATCAATGAAAATTAAGATACCCAGAAATACAAGTCCTGAAACTGAAGCAACATTCCAATAGCTTAGGTAATGATTGTTTTATTATTTTTTAAATTATAATTTAGCTTTTAGTAATCACATTACAAAGTAACTGAAATCATCTAACTGAAAGGAAATTGAACTTTTTTCAACTTTTCAATTGCTGATTGAAATTTTATTTATGAAATAGATTAATTTCTTTATTCATTCTAGATAGAGATAGTCTATAGTCAAACACCTAATAGGAAAATACATCAATCCAAAGAAAAGAATTTCACCATTTTAATATATCATCTGTACTTTTCCCAGTTTTCTGCAGTAACTTGATTCTTGATGATGACTGTCTAACTATTGCCTCATAATAAAATTAATAAACCACAAATATGGTTACCTCCAATCACTTCATGTGCAAAGTTATATCAAACTGATCTCATTACACAAAGATCTTATTTAATATGCATTAATACTTGTTAGAAAATTTATTGGCCTATTTAGACCAAAGATAAACATTCTTTATGAAAAATAAACCTGAATAGTAGAAATTCTGGCAAATGCATTCTGTTTCAGAATTTATAATTCATACAATTTAATGAAGTTTAATATATATGACATATGTATTATGTGCTCAATTCATGACTATATGGCAATGTGATCAGTTACTAAACTCTTGAGTTTTAAAATATATACATAGTTTTCTCATGCAATTATTTAAATATGAAATATAAAATCAATGCATTGAAATGCCCAAGTGCTTTCTGACTTTCATGTCTCTACCTTCCCTCCTGTTTTTTTGTGGAAGCAATAATAAAGTTTCACTTTTGTTTCTCTGAAGCCTATTACTGTTCTTAGATTCACTTTCCTTTTCTCACGTATTACATCATTCTTCTTGAACTGGATTTGGGAACCAGAAGGAAATTCATATGAAAAAATTTAAAATAATGACTTAAACAATTTTTTTCAAGGTACTTCATGCAAAGTTTTCCCATGATTTTTAAAAACATTTTAAAAAAACTGTTAATAGGTTATTTCATAAACTATCATAATTTCACTGAAGAGGGCAGATAAGTGCCCAGAGCAAGCAAAATGAGCAAGAGGATAGAGGCTGGGAAATAACTTGATTTCCTAGCTGATCATCACAATTAAGTGGGGAGCTTTTAAAAGTAGGGATTTCTGGGCTCCAATGCCAATAGGTGTGGGGTGATGTGGCCTGAAAATATCAAATCCCCAGGTCATTTTGATGCAAAACCAGATTTGAAATGTGCCCAGTCCTAAGTGGGATGTGTTTTAAGTGGATATTAAAGTATGGCCCTTGGAAAAGCAACATCAGCATCATCAGGAACTTGTTAGAAATGCAGATTCTCTGCCCCCACCAGACCTAGTGGATCAGAAACTCTGGGGGTGGAGCCCAGCAATTTGGTTTCAACAAACCCTGCAGGTGCTTCAGATGCCTGCTAGCTCAAGTTTGAGAACCACTGCTCTGAGATCTCTATCCTGGGAGCATTAAGAAAGGGCCTTTTCCTTGATCCTAAGCACTACACACTAGAAGCCTAGAGAGACAGGAGGGGGGTCAGTTCCCTACATATTACGTTGTTAAGAAAAGGTCTTTTCACCAAAATATTAATAATAATAACTAGCACACTTATGGAACACTTACAATGTGCCAGATACTCTACTGAGTGCTTGGCACACATTTTTTCATGTAGCGTCACAACTCTATGAAGCAGGAATGATGATTATCCCCATTTCACACATGTGAAAACTGAGGCACAAAGAGATTCAGTAATTAACCCAAGGTCCTACTACACTAAGTGACAGGGCCACTCAAACCCAAGCTTTCTGACACTGGAGCCCGTAGTCATTGTGCTAATAGCACCTCAAAACCATCATAAAGAAGTCCTGGGCTCACTGTATATAAACTGTAGATAGTACTACGTGAGGAAAGTTCAACCAACCAGGCAGGCAAGGCAGGCATATGACTATGCTCTATATATACACAGGGCACACAAACTGCAAAGCAAAAACCCAAAGCTCACACGTGGCAAGAATGTCATGGTTATAAAGAGCTGGCTGTTCTCCCGAGGCTTCCTAACCCAGGTGAGTGTATAAAGAGCTGCACCGAGTGGGTCCTAAGCCAACAAATTGTTTCCTCGGTGCTCCGAGGCTGCCCAGGGTCTCATGACATTCCAGGGTCTGATGCTTAGCTGCTTCTTTGTTCTAAATGGAAAGTAATCAAAGTATCCATGTACCTGACTTTGGTATAGCCTAGATAGTGCTGTGATCGTGAAGATTCCGTGACATTTTCTAATGGTCGACTCAGAGAGGCCAAATCGAGGCTGATGCTATGTGCAGGAAATTTATTAGGCAATGTGATTTGAGAAGCAGCAAAATGTCTGTCATCTGAAACAGTGTCCAATAGTCTCCCAGAGGGCCTACTTCTACCGTGTATGAACTTCTTAAGAGACATCTGCATTTTTACGTTCATCAGGGCATGCTATTACCTCTGAAAGAAGGTACAATATCACGGACGAATTCATTTTATTCTCCTCTTGCCATCCATTGTACCTTAGCAGAGAGTGGTGCTCTGAGAGAATGGGAAACAGGACAGGTAAGTTTTGATAACAAGAGTGGAAAAGACTGCACATCCGTCTATATGAATCCCGACGGGGCATCTCCGGTAAGGTTCTAGATTGTTGGAGGATAGTATGAGGGCCTCAGGTCCCATTGCTATAGAATAAGAGGTTGGGGTAAATAACCTCCATGGTCTTTTTCAGCCTACAAATCTGTTAAGGGCACTGTGAGTTGACGGGACAATTTACCAGCTAGGGTAGCAAAAGGCTGACAATTCACCTTTTAAGTAAAAGGTGTGAGTACTATCTCTGATCTTTCAACTGTTCAGGAGACCACTGCCCAGACCCCAGAGCACAATAGGGGAAGGGGGGTACCTGAATGCCAGCTGAAGAGAGAAACAGCTTTCCTTCTATAAAATTGGGACTTTTTCTAAATTTAATATTATTTTCCCTTGCTTAACTAAATATCTTTCATTTTTGTGCCCTTCTTTCTTTTCCCTCAATCCTTTGTTATTCCTTATCTAGTCCTGTAATTACTGAGGTCTCATGTTCCAAGTGATTTAGCTCTGTCTTCTGTGGTTAATTCCCATAGTTTAATAAAAGTTCATGTGTGGTACCTTGTTCCTTAGAGGAAAAGTTGCTTTATTAGGAATGAGGAAATATAAATAATGGAGTAGAGAATGGTGATTGAAATGTGAATTTCATATGAAGATACTTAGATTTGTTTCTTCTATTTGGAGGGAAAAAAATCTCAAGGTTGCATTTTTATTCAAAGACACGTGAATGTACTAAACCCACTCTTAGAACAACTTTACTGAAAAGCATTTTAAGGGCAAATGTCAGAAAAAAATTTTCATATTTAAAAGCTCTGGCAGCCTCTTTTGAAAAGCAGGGTTAGCTTTTGGTTCAGAAATGTCACTGCCTACAAAGTTCTTTGTGGGGGAAGAAAGAAAATTGAATGTTTTATTTAAACAGGTCATTAACCGTCAATACTTATTTGAAAAGGCCTGCTTCCAGAGGCAGATAAAAGCTTCCAATCACTTAGAATATCGCTTGAGCTGATCTAGGGCATGATGTGCTGATTCAAGTTTTAGACCTTTATGGGAGAACATCTTCACTCTACAGCCCTGAGTGCTTGTGTGGGAGGCAGAGTTTCTCTTCATTGTGTGCACTGCTGTGTACGCTGCACAGACAGAGATACAGCAAACGGAGCACAAAGCATACTTTAGGGCAGGCCTGGCTTTAAATTTTCATTTTCGTGCTGGCAAATGCTTGTGAATGAAAATTAACCATTTTTGCATAAAGTGCCAAACCACCTCCCCAGGGCAGCAGAATGCAAATAGGAGCAAAAGAGCAAAGGACAGCTAAAATAAATGCAGCAGATCTCAGGCAACGCAAGCAAAGGTGAGGAAGCACAGCAGGCTGTATTAGCATTCATCGGTGGCATGATTTTTCTATTTAATTTGAAATTATTTCATTTCATAGGTCTCTGGCAGCTTGAGAATATGAATAAATGCTTTTCTCTAAAAGTGACCCGACGCAGGCTCCTAGAAGGCTCCTTTTGATTGCTTGGCTTTAAAGCAAACCTGTGTTTCCATAGAGATGTGGGTGACCCTGATCTGGTGCAAGTACCCACTTGTATCAGCAATTCAATTATGCTCAGTTCTTTTAAGATTGTGATGATGTAACTCAAGTCTTTAAAATATGCCCATCCTCAGAGATGCCTCGCAATAGGTGAAGTGGCCAGCGTTATGTGAAGCAGAGAAGACGTTCAGAAGAATAATTTCTACCCTCTCCCACACACACCATAATCGGCTTTCTCTTAGAGTTCACACTGATTTGTTTCCATCACCCTTCCTCCTCCACTAAGCAAATCCCAGAGGGATTTAGACACGATCAAGCAGTTCTCCTCCTATTCCAGAGAACCAAGTACCAAACCACAAACTCCCCAAATGTCGAAAAGGAAATAACATGCTTTCCCTATCTTTCCTTCCTTCCCCCCATCTCTTCTACTAGCTATGGGGGATTCTGGCAGAAAGGGCAAACATTTATTAACCCCTACAATGTGCCACGCTCAGGGGGGAATGCTGGCAGTGGTCACATGCTAACTTACCTAGCTCTTAATGCATAAACAGCAGTGCTCTAAGTACTTTCCATATAATAACCCATTTAATTCTTTTAATAACCCTATGAAGTATGTGCTATTATTATTGTTATTCACAGTTCACAGAAGCAGCAACTGAAGCACAGAGAGGTAAGCTACTTAGGTACACAGATAAAAAGCAGCTGAGTTGAGATTTGAACCCTGGACCACCTGGCTCCAGCACTCTTGCCCACCCCCAACCCCCACCCAAATTTACAGATCAATAATGGAAACAAATATGTTCATAAAACACAGAAAAGAGCCACAAGAGGAGGCGGGGAATGAAATTAGAATGTAGACTAGGGCTGGAACTGACCCAATTCAAGGTCTGAACAGTACAAAACACTGGGGCTGTGTTCTGCCCAGCTTCCAAGTCTCATCCCAGAGACACAGGCACCACCGAGTTAGGGGCACTCTCAGTTACAGGAGTGGGCATCCACTGCACGGAGCAGTGCAAAGGCCCTAACTGCTGAAATGAATACCATGTGTGGACTTCGGCTTTTACAACTTTATACACCATCCGTTTAAGGACAACACGGCACAATCATCTCCCAAGAAAACATGGATTGCAGTTCTGCAATGTAACTCCAGACTGGCAAAGAGAAACTCTAAACTTGGCAAACGAATGCTATATGTTGCATAGCTAACTGTGAGGAAGCTGGCTCATTTGCCATGGAACAAATACCCGTAAGGCAATCAACATCTCTTCAGAACATATTCTGTTTTCAAAAACCCCTGTTCCAACAATATTCCTAGCTCAAGAAGGCAGAAGTCTCCTAGCAGACATTTAATGACTTTCTCAAAGCAGCAGAGAAAGTCAGGTTCTTCCTACTTCCTTGAAATGTCACCGGCACTAGCTAGATAAAGCCAGTATCCAATGTACTACCTTAAATACCTTGGCATTTCATGGGAAGGAAATAGCTAGGGGGCTTAGCCAGGGCCTTGACATCCAGCAGAAGAGAACTCACAGACAGCCCATCCCCTCGTCTTGTCTCATGTCATCCCCCCACCCCCTTACTCTTCTTCCTAAGGCTTCCCAACAAAGTCAACCTCAACTCACTTTTTAAGGTTTTCTGGTGTTCCAAATCAGGGCTCCCGGTGCATGGTTCCGAGCGGCTGGCTTTCTCAATGGAGAGATAACGCCTGAGCCCCAGTTAGCCACCTTTATCAAATGCGTTCACTGTGGCCAGTAAGTCATCTCAGTAGTGACGCAGGTGGAGCCAGAAACCGGGGTAGGTGGCAGGATCCTGGGTGTGGCTGAGTAATCACTACCGGCTGGTGGCTTCAGCCGCGTGAGGCTCGGAGGGACTCACCTTTGGACAAACAGCTTGTTCTCTTTTTGAAAAAATGCCCGATGTTTTTGCCTTCAGGCCCTTGTTAGTGAATTCCCAGTTCTCATTCTTCCTATCTCTTGTGAAGGCACAGCCATAAGTTGCATTTGTAAACTTTACACTGACTGGCCCAGAGGCTAAGAGACGGGACAGGCTGGGCTGCAGTCATGAAGCCAAAGGTCAGTTTCTAGGTATGGTCGTCCTCCGAGGGTTTCTAACCTTCCGGTTGACACCAGGGCCGCCATATCAATGAGTGAACAAACATTCCTCGCATGGTACCCTGAGGCTGTCCCTCACCCCTCCCCCTTTTAACACCAGGTCCTGGTTTAATGTCTAACCGGAAGCATCTGTTAGCCAATTTTGCACTAAATAGATAGTGTACTGTAGTGCCGAAGGGTCTACACATTTTATCAGGGGCCATGATCTCATCCAAAGGAATGAAGTCCTTGTGGTGAACTTCCAGACTTTCCTAGCAAAAAGCTAGTATGAGGAACGAGGGGTGGGGAAAACCACTGAGGGCAGAATGGAGACAGTTCTTACCTATCAGGTAGTTGCCTGTTCTACCTACAGGCAAGTTGGTCCTATACACATTCCCTCTGTTTGCTGGTTGATTTTTTTTTTTTTTTTTTTTTGCAATTCAGTTTTACTGAGATATATTCACATACCCTATAGTCATCCACAGTTACCATCATATAGTTGTGCATTCATCACCAAAATCAATTTTTGAACATTTTCATTACTCCAAAAAATAAAAAATAAAAATACAAGTAAAGAAGAACACTCAAAGCATCCCATCTCTCCATTCCCCCATTACTCATTTAATTTTTGTTCCCATTTTTCTACTCATCTGTCCATACACTGGATAGAGGGAGTATGAGCCACAGGGTTTTCACATCACACAGTCACACCATGTAAGCTACAAAAGTTATACAATTATCTTTGAGAATCAAGGCTGCTGGGTTGCAGTTGAACAGTTTCACGTATTTTCTTCTAGCTATTCCAATATGCTAAAAAACTAAAAAGTGATGTCTATGTAACGCATAAGAGTAACCTCCAGCATGACCTCTTGACTCCATTTGAAATCTCTCAGCCACTGAAACTTTATTTTGTTTCCTTTCTCTTCCGCCTTTTGCTCAAGAAGTCCTTCTTGATGCCAGGTCCAGACTCATCCCTGGGAGTCATGTCCCATGTAGTGGGGTGGGCAGTGAGTTTACCAGCCCAGTGGACTTAGAGAGAGGCCATATCTGAGCAACAAAGAGGTTCTCTGGGGGTGACTCTTTAGGCATAATTATACGTAGGCTTAGCCTCTCCTTTGCAGTAACAAGCTTCATAAGGGTAAGCCTCAAGATCTAGGGCTCGACCTTCCAAATTGGTAGTCCCCAGTGCTTGTGAGAATAACAGTAATTCCCCAGGTGGGGAAGTTTAATATTTCTGCATTTTCCCCAGTCCCTCAGGGGGGCTTCGCAAATACATTTTATTCTCTGCCCAGATTACTCTGGGATGTATTGGGATTTCACACTAACCTGTACAAACAGAGCAGATCTCACTCCCTATTCAAAGTTCCATGCAATTTTTAAAATTTTTTTAAAAACTAACAAATAAGTTCTGCTTCTTCTTAGAAAGGTGGTACTTCCCCTCAGGATTTGGCCTCTCTTGATCCCAACCATCAGAGCCCATCTCACTCACTGCTCCTGGGCAAGGTCAGCCTGCAAAGCTGTCCTATGGTACACGCTGCCTCTGTTACTAACCACAGTACCTCAGACCCTTGAATAAGCACAAAGACGAAACACTGCCTGTTTTCTGCTGTTCAGGTTCCTCCTTACCCTCTTGTGATTGATAATTACAATTTACCAAGTTTGAATAACAGCTCTGCCTCTTACCAGCTTTGGAATTCAGACAAGTTACTCAACCTCTCTATGCCGCCATTTCCTCATGACTGACATGGTGATAATAATAGCACTGACTTCACAGGGTGGTAATGGAGATGACACAAGTTCATATTTGTGAAGTGATTACAACAGTGCCTGGTACATAGGAAGTGTCATAAAAATGCTGTAAGACAAATATTCTCAGTAGACCCTCCAAAGTCCTATGTGGTAGTACGGTCACCATCTGATGAGGGGTGGCGCTGGCCATTGGAGTCCGACCTTCTGACCATAAATTGCCCCACTTAGCTCTACCTCATCTCCTCCCCATTGACAATGCTACCTTAGAGTGGCTTCTGGGGGGGCAAGGACAACTCCAAGAGGAGTGGGTGGAGACCGTAGCCTAGGGCCTGACTGCTGTGCTGCTAAGGGGGTATAAATTCTCAGGGTTCTGTCTGTGTCCACAGGGTCATTCATTTCCATGTTCTTGAACTATCAGCACCAGCAAAGTAAATCCACTACTACAATACCTCTTCCCCACAGAAGAGTTGAAACCCATGCCAGGTCATGGTTTCCTGCTTGGTGACTACCAGATGTGATCATGCTCTAGTGACCAAATTCATAGCTAAGATAATTGTCTTTAGAGGACAACAAGCAGTTATTGACACAGAAAGAGCAAAGTTCAAGCAAAGCCGTGGGGATAATTAGAGAACAATCTAAAAGTTACCAAACCTCCATCATACATGCTAATTCCAGATAATTGTATCAAGATGGATAAAAGAGAACTAATATGATTTTAAAGCTCTTGAGTTTCCTCTTAAGCAAGCACAGATAATAAAAGCTCATTTTGATCATTTTATCATATGCTTGAAATTCTAGAGGTCATATTTATTATTTTAGTAAATTCTTCTATTTCTAACTAATAAAAAATAGAAATTAGTCACCTGAAGTATGCTATAATGGGAAAATTAATAAATACTTCCAAAGTGCTTCAAATATATGAGACGAATAGATTTAATGAATTACAGAAAGAATCACCTCCTTTTTAAAAGCTTGCCTCTGATAAACTCATCTTTGTATTTTTCAAAGTACCTAACACTGAGCCTTTGACATATAAGTACTCAGTAAAGACATGTGGGAAAAGAGGAATAAATGTTTTCATTTTATTCTTTCTTTCTTGGCTGCAATGAGTTTTAATAATTTGTTTCCCTGTTTTTAACATCTAGTACTATATGTTCACTTTAAATGCCACCTTTAAAATTAGCAATGTCAAATGCTGTTCTAGCCACATCAGTTCAACCCTGCAATGTTTTCTGTCATCACTGGAGTCTATGTTTAATCATGAGCACCAAAGCCCTCCACATCTTCCCATATCAGGCCCCATGTATTCCATCTCTTTAGCCAGTAACTTCCCAACTTCCTCTTATTATATTTTCTGTTAATCCTGAGTCTTGTATTCAAGGTTCACCAAATCACTTAGACTAGCCTAAGTGAAGACTGAAAGTTGACCTTTTCCATGGAATCTGAGAAAAAAAGGTAATTGGTTTCAATTCAGTGCTAAACACATTCAACCACTAACATTATTATATACCAAGGTAACTCCACCGATAGATAGGCATTTTATTGCTATTGGTGCCCATATGGATAAACATTATAGACTAAACCTCCTCATTGCCTGTACTGTCCATCCTTCTAGTTTATGGCATAAAAGGCTTTAAAGCAGACACCATGTTTTCTCTACTTTGCACTGAGCTCCAGCCTGCCGAATGGTCAACCCACATGGGGAAATTTGGAAACCAGATGCTTGCGAGAATCTATAAGCTTTAGCAATATATAGTTTAATCTCTTCCAAATCATTTTTCTAAAGATTGAATGAATCAAAACTGTGTTTCGTATAGTAACTCAAATATTGTACAGGCCTCTCGACTAAATATAATACCATGTATTATTTCCCTTTGGAAGACTTTCTGTTATTCATCTAATCTACCTTAAAGCAATTTTGAGGTATAAATGTATTAGATTTTGATCACCTGTTTGAGTGAAATAGATGTATCTATCACAGCCTTGATTCCATTTATACCTATTCTTGGCAGACTTGTAGAGAAAGCAATCATGATTGTCTTATTTTTTGCTAATGCTAAAAATTTCATGATCCAGCTGTAAAACATGTCCTCTGAGTTTGCTTCCCAAGTGCTGGACACTGAATGTGGAAGGGGGTCCGTGTGTGTGTGTGTGTGTGTGTGTGTGTGTGTCCCCATAGGGAATGAGACTCAATGCCTTTCTTCAGAAGTGTATATTGTCAGACATGGCGGGGCCAGGGTATCAGAGCCAAGATAAATAAGAATGCCAGTAGCAGAATCTTAAAAAGAATTCCAAAATGACTACAACCACATGCACAAAAGAGGCTTCTGTAAGGGTGAGGCAGCTTTAGTGTAGGTGGGTTGATTTGAAGAGGGCTTCAGAGAAGAGGTGCTTTCTGGCCCTGGTGTTATGGGGATGACATTTCAGGTAAGTGGAAGAACAGAACAGAAACCTCTCTGGCAGAAACAAGTAAGTATGTGTGAAGCCAGAAAGAAGACCTACCTGCTTAGAGCATAGGAATCAATCAATAAATATTTATTAAGGTCTACTATGTGTCTCGACTAGGTGCAATGTGTTTAGCTAATTACAATGCAGCATAATTTTAAGACTGGGTTTTGAAGGAAGGCAATAAGCAATTAGGTGACATAAGAAGGCAGTTTATGAGGAGTGTTATATGGTGCGGTTTCCATTATATTCTGGTCCTGTTTGTAATGCAGCACAGAGTTAACATCTTTGTTACACTTTCCTTTTTGTCATCAGGATCAAAATGGGACAGTTTTTCTCATCCTCACCCTCCACCTCAACTTTCCCTCCCATTCCACTGTCATTTTGGTTCAACAGTTCGGAATCTAGATCCTATCCGTTTTCTCTGTAATTTGAGTGGAGAATTGGATCTTATTTAAAAAAAAAAAATCACTTCAACTTGATGCAACTTGTCTTTCATTTGTGAAAACATATAGTTCCAAAACAAATAAAAGCTACCTAGTTGTGTTTCACTCAGCTCTAGGAAAGCAATTCATGAATTATATTTAAGACTTCATTTGGTTTTATTTCTGCCTAGTTTTACATCCTGGGCAATAACCAACAACTAATATTATGTAGACTACCAAACTCAGTCTTCAAAAACAGAGAAGCAGACACTGAAAGGCTACTTTTTTTTTTCACTAAATGCTTATTTTACAAACAAGAGGAAGTATTAGAGAAAGAAAATGATTTCAAAATTAATCTACTATTGTGTCTATATCTGAATGGCTACCAGGTGTACTTAACTTGGTTTCAGTTTTTATTTCAAGGTTTCAAACAACACATGACTAGACAGCACGCAACCACTCTAGATGCCTCATGGAAAACATGGAGTAAAGACTGAGGAAAGGTGACAAAGACCACATAACTGTCAAAGTTTTAGTCTAGTTTATAAAAGACCATGCTGCATGATGGGAAAAAATATCACACATTCTCCTTCTAACCTCTGAATAATCAGCTTCTTGCTTTACAAAGTCATCTCATGTCTGATAGCACTGTCATAACTTATAATAACTGGCATTTGCTGAGCACATTCATTCATTCATTCATTCATTATTTAACCAACACTTAGTGAGTACCTGCTCTTGACAAGCACCATCCTATGTGCTGGGGACAGAGCAGTGAACAAAACAAACAAAAAACCCATCGGGCACCAGACTTATTGACTTTCTATCTGTATATTTATTTCGCTAAGTCCTCACAATCCCTCCTGCAGGATAGGCATTATTATCCCCATTTTACAGATGAGGGAACCAAGGCTTATTAAAGTTAAGGCCAAGATCCCAGAGCCAGTCAATAGCAAAGCTGGGACTCAAACCTCTGAATCCAACTTCCAATCTTGTGCAGACTCTACTAGTCTGGTGTCATTGTTTTGGCTCAATGCAAATAAAGGGAATAGTTTAAAAAATTATTGTCATGGATAAACAAAATGTTATATATATATATATAATGGAATATTATTCAGCCATGAAAAGGAATGAAGTTCTGATATGTGCAACAACATGGATGAATCTGAGGACAGTGTTGAGTGAAATAAGCCAGACACAAAAGGACAAACTTTGTAAGATCTCACTGATAGGAGATAATTAAAATAAGCAAACTCATAGAGTCAGAATCTAGAATATAGGTTTTCAAGAGTTGGGGTAAGAGTAGGGAAGAAGGAGTTAATGCTTAAATTATAGTTTCTGTTTGGGGTGATGGAAAAGTTTTGTTAATTGATGATGGTGCTAATAGCACAATATTGTGAACATAATTAACAGCAATTAATTATATATTTGAAAACTTGGCTAAAAAGGGAAACTCTACATTGTATATATGTTACTAGAATAAATTAAAAAAAAAAAAGGATTGTACAACACAGTGAACCTGAATGTAAACCATGAACTAGAGTTACTAATACAATTATAATATTTTTTCATCAATTGTAACAAATGTACAAAACTAACGCAAGGTGTCAATAATGGGAAGGGGGGCAGTAGTGTATGGGAACTCTGTTTTCTCCTTATGATTTTTCTGCAAACTACAACTTCTCTATAAATTTTTTTTTTAAATATTGTTGATTCATTTGAATTAATAATCTTCGTATTTACACAAGCTAGAATCATAAATGTAAATCTGGCTTGGTTAAAAACAAAAGCCAAAGAGGAAAAGAAAAGGTATTCGTGGAAGGAAGAATTATTTTTTCTCAGTGCTTTAAATTTTGCTCTCTCCTGAGTGTAACAAACCACTGGTACCAAGTTGTATTAGTTAGGGTTCTCTAGGGAAACAGAATCAACAAGAGATATCTATAAATATAAGATTTTATAAAAGTGTCTCACATAACTGTGGGGATGCACGAGTCCAAATTCTGTAGGGCAGGCAGCAAACTGGCAACTTCGATGAACGTGTTCAGTGAACTCTTCAGGAAACGAACTGGCAACTTCGATGAACTCCTCAGGAAACACTTTGCTGGTCAGCCGAAGAAGTGAAGGTCCTCTATCTGTCTCGCTTAAAAGTCTTCAACTGATTGGATTAAATCCAGTTGATTACATTCTCTCATTGCAGATGACACACCCTTTGTTGATGTAATCTGTCACAGCTGCAGTCAATTGACTGATGATTTAATAAACTAGCCTTCTGGTTTGTTAACCAGCCACAAATGTCCTTGCAGTAATGGTTAGGCCAGTGCTTGCTTGACCAGACACCTGGGTACTATCATTTGGCCAAGTTGATACATGAACCTAACCATCACACATACCCTTTCCCAAACCATTTCCCATATTCTTTTTTACAAACCATTTCCCACAACCTTTCCTTCATTTGCTATCTCTCCTTGCTTCTTGTGCTTTCTTCCTGTTACATCTGGCGTCTTTAAACGGCAGGAGAAGCTTTTTTAGGAGGTATTGAATCTTCCATCATGAATCTGTTTGAGCACAGGCTGATGGCCCCTAATTGAGGATGTTGGGGAAGGAATTCACTCAGTTTAGGGAGACGGAGGACCTCTGAGTTCCCTATAACTGTGGGATTTCCAAAGGGTAGACAATGTAGTTTTTGTATTCATTCCTCAGTCTGTACCCCATTTTTTTCCATGAGGCATCTAGAGAGATCTCATTCCATCTTAGCCATATATTGTTGGAAAGCTTGAAATGAAATCTGAAACCACCCGGTTAAGTGCAGGTGATACTTACTAGGCCTATTCCTAGAAGTCAATTATTTCCTTTGGGCTTTTTGTGCCTAGGAGTCTGAGCAATGGAGGGGCAGCAGGAAGCATAACCATCATGAAAAGACTTTGCCTGCAGGCAGGGCCAGAAACATCTCAAAATATATGGCTTTGTTGGAAAACAATTTGTGACTTATCATTTGAAGCAAAATTTAAAGGAGTTTTCACCAGGAAGGCATAAACAAGTATCTTCTAACTCAGACATTTGAATCTGATTTGGTTTGTACCTCAAGCCAATTCTCATGAAAGACATCTCCAGGTCTCAACCTGTCCCCAGTCCTGCCAGTTGGTGCAGCTCCAAAACTCAGGCATCTAATCAGTTCCTCACTATTTATTTCACAGAGAGAGGCCCAGTAATAGTTAAGCTTTTTTGGAATCTTGGAGTTACAAGAGACTTCGAGCTCCCCCATCTTCCTGAACTACGAATGGATCCTCTCTCCACAACTTCATTAAGTGGCCACCAGCCTCAGATGAAACAAATTCCATGATGGGAAACTCACCACTTCACAAGGCTTCTGCACAAGACAAATTGAGTTAAGTTCTTAGCTAAAATTGAGTCAACTCTCCCTTCCTATAACTTCCCATGTATTGCTCCTAGTCTGCCTTCAGACACTCCAAAAGTCTGACCACTCTTCTAGAACTATTAAATTCCTCCTAAGTATGCTTCCTCTATTCTAGTACAGAATCAGTCATAGAATCAAAGAATGTTAGAGTTGGAAAGGATTTTATAGATCCCTAAATTATTTTAAAATATAAGACATTTTTTACTGTCAGAGCCTCAGAACTTCACTTATGAGAGTGTGCTTATACACATGACGTAGTCTGGAGTCTCCTTACCTCCTGATCATTTATATACACACATACACACACACGATGGCTTTATACTTCTTTTAATGCAGCTCAAGATTGCATTTTGTTGACAATCCATCATACTATATGTTACTCATAATAAACCTACAGTCCATTAAAATCATCAAGACTCCTTCATACAAATTGTCAGTAAGCTCCGTTTCTTCCCTTTACTTTTGCAGTTGATTTTTTTTGGAACCTAAGTCAACGAGTTTATATTTGGTTCAAATGAATTTTGTTCATTGTCATTTTCCCCCATCTATTAGAGTTCTTTTGGGTACCAAATCTATAATTTTCTACTTTAATCGTACATTTTAGCTTGGTCATTTATAAATTGAAAGACATGATTTATGTCACTAATTCCATTAAGTAAAAGTCTGGGTTTTAATCATAGCTCTGTCACTTAAGAATTGTGTAACCTTGAGAAAGTTCCTTAAAGCCTCTGTACCTCAGTTTATTTGTCTATAAAGTGGGGATAACAGAGTACCAACCACAAAGGATTGTTGTGAGGATTAAATAAATAAATATGTGAAGGTATTAGAAGAGCATTTGACATGTGTGCCAGTTTGGATATATTATGTCCCCGAAAATGCCATGTTCTCTGATGCAATCTTGTGGGGGCAGACATATTAGCGTTGATTAGGTTGGAATCCTTTGATTGAGTGTTTCCATGGGATGTAACTCAATCAACTGTGGGCAAGAACTCTGGTTGGATAATTTCCATGGAGGTGTTATCCCACCCATTTAGGGTGGGTCTTAAGTGAATCAGTGAAGTCCTATAAAAGAGTTCACAGACAGAAGGAGGTGCTGCAGCCAAGAGAGACACTTTGAAGAAAGCACAGGAGCTGAGAGTGGAGCCGGAACACAACCTGGGATCAGCAGATGCCAGCCATGTGCCTTCCCAGCTAACAGAGGTTTTCCAGATGCCGTTGGCCTTCCTTTGATGAAGGTATACTTGCATTGATGCCTTCAGTTGGACATTTTCATGGCCTTCAGACTGTAACTTTGTAACCAAATAAACTCCCTTTATAAAAGCCAATCCATTTCTGGTATTTTGCATAATGGCAGCATTAGCAAACTGGAACAACATGTAAGTTATCAATAAATGTTAGATATATCTATTATTTTCATCAAACCCCCATCATTCAAATCTTGATAAAGAGAAATCCAGAATAAAATAGAAGCAGATGTCTACAGATCACACTCTGAGAGCACATAGACCAGTTCTTTAGTTTAGTTTCTCTTTGGGTTTGGTTATGTAAACTTAGTTCTGAGTCAACTTAACTATTCAGTTATGCAGCTCCTATTTCTCCCATTCAGTACACAATGAATTCCTGAGAGACTGTGAGAATTGCCTTGATGAAAGTCATATATGCCATATTTATTACATTTTCTTCATCCTGCAGTAGTTACTCAGTTGAACAGGAAAACACTTAGTCCTGCCTAACTTCTTCCTGTTGGTACCTACTGATGGTCATTTCCTATTCTGAATTTCTAAAAAGTTTCAAAAAAAATTTCTAGAACTCTGCTGGAGGGATTTTATGTTTTCTCCTTTTGTCTATCTTCAGGCTTTTTAGGCTTTTTCCATTCTCTGAAATCCCCCCAAGATGACTGACTACAGTTAGAGAGTCATAGCTGCTAGTGTTGTCAGGTCTGTAGATGGCATCTGGAGACCCCAATATACAACAAAGGCCTAAGGATATAGTATCATGCTGTTGTGGGCCTTAATTCCCTCTTGGGGTTTTTTCTTCCCTTACCAGGTGGGAAATCGTTATCCTTGATTAAAATGCAAGAATAAGAGTTGATGAATAGTCTTGTGTTTTTCTCTTCAGAGCTCTTGCCCCTTCCTTGTTCTTTTTTCTACAAAAGTGAAACAAAATTCTGCAATAAAAAATGTGATAAAAATAGTACTCCAGTCCTGGCAGAAATTCTGTCATTATCAGAAATGGGCACAACTCACTTGTTTTCTAGCACTCTAGTTTTCTGTATCTGGCTTATTTTGTCACCTTCATTTTCTATAGGATTGTTCCTTGCCAGCTTTTTAAGTCTCTTTTGTTGTTTTTAGGATTTTTTACATACTTCAACTCCCTCTGGACTCTAATCTTCCTAAAACAATTCTAATGGGATTATCTCCACCTTTGGTATTTGTTCTTGGTTATTTGCCTTTCCTTGTATTTTTCTTTAAATGGCCTTTTATATTTTGAGTTAATTCAAGCATGACCTTGGTAGCCACAGTCATCTCCCTTCTTCATTTTTGAGACCTTTCAAAACTCTAGTTCTAATCATTCAAAAACTCATGGACTATTAGACTTGGAGTGTATGTGTGTGAGAATGTGTGCATTACCACTTGATAATTCTCAGACACATTCATGATAGTATTATCAGAATTTGATTGTTCTCTTTCTTGTCTCTGTCTTTCTCCCTCTTTGTTTCTGCGTGTATAGTTACTAAGTACCAGCTATGTGCCAGACACTTTCCAGGGCGTGGGGATAGAAAGATAAACATAATAAATTCAACACTGCCCTCCTGAAGTTCAAAGTTTCACAATAAATAGAGATGAGTACAAAGGCAATTATAATCCAGCACAATACTGAATTTGAGCAGGAAGGTGTGAGGAGGTTTGAATGAACATAGGAAAGACCCTGATCCAAACTTAAGGGCTGGGTTTCTCATCTCCCAGTCATCTTCTCTTTTAAAGTCTCAGGCTATAGAATCTTACCTACTTCTCCAAAATATTTGAAATTTTCCTTCCTCGAGTCTACAGTACGTGTCTGGATATATCCATCATCTACTCCTTGGCTATCAAAACAGCTAAGATGATACAGTCATGATCTTCCAAGTGTCCGGCACATAGCAGACAATCAACAAACATTTGTTGAATAAATGGATAAAGGTTCATTTCACTTCTATTTTACTAACTAATCTCTTCTTGGTTAAAATTAGACCCAAAATAGCAGTTTCCTTCATTTCCTTTACCTTCCTAGGGATGAAAATTGTGAGGCAAACTGTCATCTGAGACCATGTTTTCGTTTAAATATGAATAAGATTACAGCATATGTCCAAACAGCTTAAGTCTTTGATCACTCCCATTATTTCCTGTGTCATTTCTGTACTCTTTCAGGAGTAAATTATACCAATCTATTTCTTTATTCACTCAACTACTGAGTGTCTACTTTGTGCCAGGAACTGTGTGGGGCCCTGCATTTTTTTCTTTATTCTTTTAACTCCACCAAGTGTTTTCCCTGTGTGTCCTCTCTTGGGTCTTTGGATTCCCATACCTCTGCCTCCCCTAGAAGGTCTGGATTCCCACTCCAGGAGAACAACCCACTGCATTATTCCAGTGAAAGGGTTCATTTTCCTTCTATTTCTTCTCTGCCACATGTTTTGCCCTTGACCAACATTTTATGTATATTAGTTAAAACACGATTTCTCAATCTTTTGATAATGAAAACCTTATTTTCCTCTAATGCTATTTGGAATATCAAATTAAGTATAGTAATTATTGTCATTTAAAAAATCAAAGCTATAAGACAAAGCACTACCGAATCCTTACACTACAACCCTTACTACTCATTAATTAAGAATCACTGATCTGAATGATGGAACTGAATAATAGTTTAAAAGAATATAGATACATTTATGATATCACTCAGTTGATCATCAACATGACCAGTAATCTTTAAGGTTTGAACTTTAATCTACATGCTTCATATACCCCATGTGTAGCATAAAAATTAGAATTCACTTTCAATTGGAATTCATGTAAATATGGATATTACTTTCTTAATTTATTTATCCTACTTAAAAATTTTGCAAAGAAATTTAAGTAATCTATAATCAGATGCAAAAGCTATCTCCCAAACAAACCACATTTTATGTTCCATATAAAATAAGGATGCACTCTTGTTTTCTTGAAAAGTATAGATTTTTATCAAGATTTCTGTACAAGCATTGAGTCATCAGATCGCTTTGGCTCTGATCTGAGTTCAGAATAATTTGTCAAATAGATAAATAACAAATGGAGAAATCCATCTGTCTCTGCTTGTTTCCTGATGTGTTGCTAACAGAGTGTGCTCTGATCACATGGGGTCATGGCCACCTGACCTGGATGTGGGCTTTGCTGAGTAAGGAGGTCAGGGATCAGTAAAGATTGCTAAATAAGCAAGGATGCCTGTAAGTAATGGAAAGAGAGGGGGGAAAAAACAGTGCTGATTAACCTATAAAACTAGGCTAAATACAGTTTCGTCCAAAGACAAAAGAAATTCTGCTCCAGGCAAGAAAACTTACAATTAAAATGAGGGAATAAAATTCATTTGTAGTGAGTTTACTTAGACTACCTGTGTTTTATACCATCAGGTATATCATTTCAATAATATTGATTAAGATTTTGTAATAAGGTAAAGAAACAGTTTTGAAAACATTTCAGTCCATTTTCAAATCTTGAATTAGTCATAATCACCAGAAAATGTAGAACAAGTTTAAGAAAAATTAATTGTACCTATGAAAACTCCTAGTAAACTACTACTTCATTTTATTTCATACCTACACATTAATGAAATACCTAAAGATGTTTACTTTGCTAGCAAGAAGTATCTGAGACAGGGTGAGATCCTGATTCCTATGGTAATAAGCTTTAGGAATGTAGAAGATAGCATCCTCCAAAATGTAAAATTCTCAAGTATAACCTTGTAATTTGACATTCTTCTACCATGGAGTTAACTTACCAGACCTCAAGTGTGAGCTAATGTAATTACTAACATTTGACATTCATAAATTTACTGTGGGCATGTTGCTTTTAAAAAAAATTGCTTGCAAATATTTCACACATATAATATATGGTATTACACCTATTACCAACTGAAGTCCATGGATAAACAAAATTTGCAGATTTTTCTTATTTGGTACTGCTTTTCTCACCTGATGGCTTATTTAATTATCTTCACTTGAAATTCTTAGTACAGCAAAATATTTCATTAACTACCTCTGGGTAAAAACAGATAGTCATAAGAATAAAAAAGTAGATAGAAGCAGAAGTTATTATTTCCTCGGGCTCAAAAAGCTCCTTTCAGATATATCATCAGCCTAATGAAGAAAGTGTCCTGCAATTAAATAAGCCTTGGGTCAAGGACAAAAATACCAACCCCAAAACAAGTAAGAATCTGTTGACCATTAATGTATGTAAATGGATGGAGTGAAATTATCAATCCATGTTCAAGAAATGAAGTCCATGACCATACCCCAATTTATCATTTGCATATGATTGCTGGATGGCCAATGAGTTGCATTAGGATTCCAGTATGTTCATGTTTGAAAGGAACTTCGTATGATCTCAAATAAATTTCTCTTTTTATAAATGAGGAAATGGAGGTCCTAAATGTATAGGGAACTTGTCAAAAGTCAACAGAAAGTAGTAAGGGCCAGGACTTAAACACAGGTCATCCATTCAAGAAAATTTTACTGAGTACCTCCTACATGCCTAGATTTGTACCAGGTACTAGGTAGAACAACAAGAAAGGAAATATGGACCCTGGCCTCAAGGAACTTCTATTCTGGTGAGGGTGACCAGACACAATTCAACATAAGCTTTTTTTTTTTTTTTTTTTTGACTGTTCCACAATTTTTTTTTAAAACTGATACAACAATACAGGTGTAGCAGCAAAACTAACCAATCAGGCATAAAGATTTTATTCAACATAAGCTTTTATAGGGCAAGTGCAAGGTATTATTAGAGCACCTTGAGTTGAGGATTAGGTGGGGGGTGGGGGGGCACCTAATCAAGATTAGGGGGTCAAAGAAGGTTTCCAGGTGGAAGTTACATCCTAAGCTGGGCCTTGAATTAGCCAGGTGAATGGTGTACAGTGAAAAGGGAACAAAAGGGAAAGAAAATGATCCCAGCAGAGGAAACAGCATACTCCAAAGCCCAGAGGCAAAAGTAATTCAAGCCTGAGTGGGATCTTTGATATTCCTAGAATGGAATGAAAAGAGAGGAGATGAAGCTAGAGAGAGGAGCCTGTAAATCAGTATCTCAACTTTATCCTGTGGGCAGCAGGGTGCCCCTAAAGGGTCACAAGCAAGGGAGAGAAGTGGTCAGAGGGCTACTTCAGAAACAACTCTGGGAGAGTGAGGAGATCAGATTGCTGTGGATAGCAAGAAAAGTCTGTGAACCTTAATACTGGAAAGGGGGCATCCTGTCCTTAGAAACAAACATCCTACGGATAAAGGCATATGCTTTCTGGTTGAGCCATCATCTGTATTAAAACTTTTGTTAGCCTGAGTATATCACTATAGTGTTATACTGGGTTCACAGGAAAGTGCATTGTGTGCACCCTGAAGACTGAAAATTGAGAAGTCTTGCCCAAGCAACCAGCCAGCAGCAGCAGGCCCAACCAGCAGTCACACTGCTGTCCCAGTTAAACCAGTACCCAAACCAGCTCCCATCCTCCCTTAGCTTCCCTCCCTTGTTTCCTGAGCTGCAAATGGGGTAATAATATCTATTTCATAGTGATGTTGTGAGGAAAAGATGACATATGTAAATGCATACAGCGTTAGCACTTAGGGAATTGAATGCCGTTCTGTTGGTTTCTTTTCCTGTGATAATGCACAAGCTGTTTTCTGTGAATTTAACTGACTCAGTGAAGACAGAAAGAACCTATGGCCCTCACTTCATCTTACACCAGGCTCTATCCAACTGACTTAATTGACTTGAAGCAAGTCAGTGAATGTTCTGTAGTGAAGATTCTTATTTTCAGCATGATTTTTAGTCATTTAAAAAACAAAGCAACTTACAGTCATTAAGTTAAAAACGAAAACAATACACCTAAGTTACTTAGACTGCCTCCCTCTGGAACAGCAGCCCCCATCTAAGAGCTTCCCTCCCTCGCTTGGACACTCAGCAGATGGCCCTTCCCTCCTCTCTGCCTGTTGGGAACTTCCCTCCCCCACATGTCAAAAGATCCCACCAAGGCTTCAGGTAGGTGTTTCTTTAGTCAGAGTCCAAAAGGGAGAAGAGAGTCGGGTGGGGAGTTGCTTTGGGGAAGGACCGAAGAGTTGGTGGCACATGAAAGGACCTAGAAGGAACTTCCAACAACTGGGCAACAAGTGAAATAAAAACATCCTCTGAGATTTGAAATATAAAATCAATGCACGATGAATCTGAGGCGAGATCTGCAAGATCACCTTAAAGTAACATGGTCAGTACAAAGACTTGACTGTTGTCATTGGCATAATCAAAGAAAGAAGTCTACCAGCAACCTAAACATGGGAAAAGTACACTCAGAGCACAAACCCTGCTCATCTAAACACTGGCAAGTACATGATAAATCACTCTGTTCCCAGGCTAAGTACTTTCCACAAATCATTTTATTTAATGCTTAGAACAAACCTGTGACATAGATCATTCTATTCTACTTGTTGAAAAGGAGAAGAAACTGAGTGTATTAGTGTGTTACTGCTTCTGTAACAAATTAATACAAGCCAAGTGGCTTAAAACAAAGCTAATTTATTATGTTAGAGTTGTGTAGGTTAGAAGTCCAACATGGGTCTCACTGGGCTAACATCAAGGTTGGCAGAGTGGAATTCCTTTCTGGAGGCTCTAGAGGAGGATCCATTTCCTTGCTAGCATGTAGAGTCTGCCCACATTCCTCCACTCAGGGCCCCTACCTCCATCTTCACAGCTAGCAGTATAGCATCTCTCTGATAATTCTTCCATAACCACATCTCCCTTGACTGACCTCAGCCAGGAAAGGCTCTCCTCTTTTGAGGACTCAGGTGATTAGGTTGGGCCCACCTGGATATTCCTGGATCCTTACCTTAATCACATCTACAGAATCTCTTTTTCCACGTAAGATAACATATTCACAGGTTCCAGACATTAGGCCATGGACATCTTTGGGTTTTGGAGAGGTTCACGGACTTGATACCATCCAACATCCAAATTATGTAACTCCTCTTCTTGCTCATTTTGTAACTCAACTAGTAGCTTTCTGATGGATTTTGGCTTCTTCAGATGCTCTATTACAGGGAAAGAATGGCCCACGGATGTGCATGCTCAACCTCTCACTGACCACTTATAATCAAGCACCATAATGTGATCTACCATGAGCTCTGTTAGTTGCAATTTTTTCTATCAGTGCTGAAGTTTAGAAACATGGCAGGAAATTTATTCAAGTTTTGTCAAGTTATTCAAGTTTGAGTGAAATAGGAAGGGAGGGAGGGAGGGAGTAAGGAAGGCAAGAAGACAGTATTTTGAAGAATGCTTCTTTCAGAAAAATGTTTCACAGAGAAGGGTGGAGAAGGTATGGCCCAGTGAACTGTAGCTAACCATGCACTCTCATCAAAGTATTCTGCCTTTCATACTTTTATAGATGGTGGCTCCTTTGAGTAAAAGGTTCTGAGGCTAACAATGATTCAAAACAACTGAAATAAGTGGTTCTTGGCTGATAGAGAAATCTAATTCCCACATATAACATGGGAAATAGTACAGATTATAGAGACACAGATAACACTTTCAAATTCCAGACCCTGGGCAAGTTCCCCATTCTCTCCACACCTGTTTCTCATCTATACTAGATTTAACAACCCTTTTCTGTTTTTATTCACTGCACTCCCATCCCCCCCCCCCCACCAAGACTTTTTAGACAGTTTGTTCCTAACTGACCTCCTCCCAAGAAAATTTAACACCAGAGATATTAAATATATCTGTTTATATACTATACGGCCTTTGAAGGGCCATAAACCATTCTACTATCTGATTTTTTCACTCCCCAAGAACCAATTGTCACCCACTTGTGGAGGATCCCTCCCTTGTTGAGAATGCATGATCTATACCAATGGGAATACTAGTAACACCAAAGTGGGCACATATTGTTTATCTTTCACCAAAAGCTCTCTGATTTTCCTCTGTGGGACCGTCCTCCTCTGCTCTGAAGCAGCTGTTCAGTTTGGGTATTACTGATCCAAGGCTTAAAGTTTGGGCTGCAGAAATTGGTGCAAAGAAGGTATATAATAAGCACACAACAAATCAGAGCTCTTATTATAATTTCTACAATAGGCAGTAGAAATGTTAGCATTTGTACAGCAAATAAATGATGAGCTGAGAAACACATTTAAAGTGCAATTTTTAACATCCCTTGGACACTTAAAAAATTAATCCTATACTCAGGTATAGCTATATATTTATTTTTTGTTCATGATTGAAATAATGGATGCCCCTGATCTAATTATGCCTTGGTTTTTATTACTTTTCTTGATAACAAAAGCCAGGGACAGAACCAGATTTTGCCTCTAGCAGTTTATATGGATAAAAATCAGTGTGACTGTCAAAATCCAGGTTGGTCTTATCAGGTTGAGATGAAAACCAGGGTTACAACTGAAAAAGATGACTGTGGACACTAACAGGAAAAAGCACTTGACTAATCATGTAAATGCATACGACATGTAAGTCCCAGATGGAGTATATTTAGTACTGTAATCAGCAAAGCATCTTTTTTTGGTTATTTCCATGGAAGAGACATTCTTCAAGTAATGGAGTGGTAGTAGCAGTAAAACAGAAAATAAAATTTTCCTTGAATAGCAGTTAAAAGGTTTTATTTTTACATCAAAGGCTTCAAATATATATTAGTGCTTCTTTCAGAGAAGTCCAGCAGTAAGCAGACTAACAGGACAATTTGTACCAAAGTCTGAACCTACAGTAACTGGGCGCAAACTGTGATCTGAGTTTTATATTAAACCTATTTAGTCAGAAAAATTTACCTAGAAAACTCATTTTGATTAAATTGTGCAGTACCAAGAGACATTCTAAGGAGTTAAGCGTCAGCTTCTATTTTTTGAAGTTTTCATTTATTTATTTATTATTTATTTTTATTGGAGAAGTCGTAGGTTTATAGAAAAATCATGCAGAAAATAGAGTCCCCATATATGTCCTCCACCCCCACACAGGCAGTTTTCCCTATTACTAACACTTTGCATTAGTGTGGTACTTTGTTACAATTGATGAAAGAACATTATTATAATTATACTATTAACGATAGCCCATAGTTTACATTAGGGATCGTTGTGTTGTATGATCCTGTGGTTTTTTTAAACTTTTATTCTAGTAATAAATGTTCAACCTAAAATTTCCCCTTTTAACCATATTCAAATATATAATTCAGTGGTGTTAATTACATTTACAATTTTGTGCTACCATCACCACCAGCCATTTCCAAAACTTTTCCATCACCCCAAACAGAAACTCGGTGCCAATTAAGCATTAAGACCCCATTCCTGACCCCCCACCCCTAATAAAAACTCTGTACCAATTAAGCTTTAATTCCCCATTCCCTACCCCATCTTGGCCCCTGAAAACTTGTATTCTAGTTTCTGATTCTATGAATATGCTCATTTTAATTATTTCATATTAATGAGATCATAAAATATTTGTCCTTTTGTGTCTGGTTTATTTTACTCAACAGGGTATCTTCAAGGTTCATCCACATTGTTGCATGTATCAGAACTTTATTCTTCTTTAACAGCTGAATAATACTCCACAGTACATATATACCACATTTTGTTCCTCTACTCATCTGTTGCTGGACAATTGGGTTGCTTCGTCTTTGGGCAATTGTGAAAAATGCTGCTATGAACATTGGTGTGCAAATATTCATTCAAGTCCCTGCTTTCAATTCTTTGGGGTATATACCTAGAAGTGGGCTTTCCAGGCCATATGGAAATTCCATACTTAACTTTCTGAGGGACTGATAAACTGTCTTCCATAGTGGCTGTACCATTTTACATTCCCACCACAATGAATAAATGTTCCTGTTTCTCCACATCCTCTACAGTACTTGTAATTTTCAGTTGTTTTAATAGTAGCCAGTCTAGTGAATGTGAAATGGTAGCTCATTGTGGTTTTGAGTTACATTTCCCTAATGCCTAATGATGTTGAGCATCTTTTTATCTGCTTATTGGGCATCTGTATATCTTCTTTGGATATATGTCTGTTCAAGTCTTTTACCCATTTTTTAATTGAGCTGTCTTTTTGTTGTCGAGTTGTAGGATTTCTTTATAAATTCTGGCTATTAAATCCTTATCAGATATGTGTTTTCCAAATATTTTCTCCCATTCTATAAGCTGTCTTTTTTATCTTCATGATGAAGTCCTTTGATGTACAAAACTTTTTAATTTTTATGATTTCCATTTTATCTATTTTTTTCTTTTGGTTGCTCATGCTTTTGGTATCAAATCTAAGAAATCATTGCCTGACACAAGGTTCTGATGATGGTTTCATATGCTTTCTTCTAGGAGTTTTATAGTTTTGGTTCTTATATTCAGATTTTTGGTCCATTTTGAGCTAATTTTTGTATATGGTGTGAGGAAGGGGTTCACCTTCATTCTTTTGCATATGGATATCCAGTTTTCCCAGCTCCATTTGTTGAAGAGACTATTCTTTCCCCATTGAGTGGATTTTGGTACCCTTCTCAAAAATCCATTAGCCATAGATGTGATGGTCAACTTCTTTTTGCATAGGATGAGTACTGCACCTTATTATTCTCGTCCTTTATAGCCTTAAGCATTTTCTACTCTGCTACAAGTACCCTAGCTGAACTCATGGTCAAACATGTTTCTCAGGTTGGCTCTACAAAGCTGGTGGCAGAGACTAACTGTTGTCCCCCAATATCTGTTTTTTCCTTTTGCCTTTAGTAAAGTTCTACCAGGGCACTTGATCATTCAGCTGAAGGTCATATTTTGCAGCCTCCTTTGTAGCTAGGTGTTTGTGTAGCTAAGTTCTGGCCAGTGGAATGTGAATGGAAGAGATATGCACAACTTCTAGGTTATACCCTTAAAAGGAAAGAGTGTATTTTCTACTCCCTCCTTTGCCCTTCTTGCTGGCTAAAGTGTGACAAGACAGCAGGAACTAGAGTAGCTATCTTAGACCAAGAAATAAAAGCCATGAAATGAGATGGCAGAGCAACAATATAAGAAGACTGACCTCCAACCCCACAGGCCTTCCACAACAGACTGTGTGCTTAGATGTTACATGAGGGAAGAATAACTTTTGACATTTTTTATGCCACTGTTGTTTGGGCTTTTATTTCAGCAGTTAAAACAGTATCTAGTTCAAAATTTCCTCCACTGCCCTTCCTGAAATTTCTAGCATTCGTATTCTTGGATTAAGAAGGTCTCCATATCCTAAATACCTATCTATAAATGTACTCATACTTCAAAGGGATCAGAATGCATAAGTAAAAAGATGATTTTTTGAATTAACATTGTAGTTAATTTTTTTAAATTTTTATTTTGAAATAATTTCAAACATATTGAACAGTTGCAAATACAATAGAAACCCCATACAGAGAACTCCAACACCCCCCCACCCCCAGATATCCATATCTACCAATTTTACATTTTGTTACCTTTGCAGTACTGTTTTAGTTTGCTAATGCTGCAGAATGCAAACCACCAGAGATGGATAGGCTTTTACAAAACGGGGGTTTATTTCACTACACAGTTACAATCTGAAGGCCACAAAGCGTCCAAGGTAACACCTCAGCAATTGGGTACCTTCACCGGAGGATGGCCAAAGGCGTCCGGAAAACCTCTGTTAGCTAGGAAGGCAGCTGGCGTCTGCTCCAAAGCTCTGGCCTCAAAACGGCTTTCTCCCAGGACGTTCCTCTCTAGCAAGCTTGCTCCTCTTCAAAACATCACTCCCAGCTGCACTCAGTTAGTTTCCTCTCTCTGAGTCAGCTCATTTATATAGCTCCACTGATCAAGGCCCACCCCGAATGGGTGGGGCCACGCCTCCATGGGAACATCTCATCAAAATGATCATTACCCACAGCTGAGTGGGGCACATTCCAAGCAAATCTAACCAGCACCAAAAACGTCTGCCCCACACAAGACCACAAAGATAATGGCATTTGGGGGACACAATACACTCAAACCGGCACAAGTACCTTTCTTTTTCCTCCCTTCCTTCCTTCCTCTCTCCCTCCCTCCCCCCCTCTTTCTTTCAACTATATCTATTATCTTTCTATCAATTATCTATCTACTCATTTACCATCTTCTGAACATTTGAGAGCAGGTTGCATATATCATACTCCTTGAACTCATAACACTTCCATGTACATTTCCTATGAACAAGGATAGTCACTTATGTCATTAACTTAACTGCAGTAAATTCAAGAAAATTAATATGGATATAAAGTTTAAATTCTATATTCCAATTTTTCCTTGTGCCCCCTTTGAGCTTTTCTCCTCCATTCTTAGATCCACTCCAGTATTATATATTGCATTGATTGTCATTAACTCTTAATTAACTCTTTTTTTTAAATTAACTATATCAAAAAAAAATTTTTAGAGAAAGATATACAATAAAAAAACATTTCAAACAAACCATAACAAGGGAGTAAGAAAAAGACAACTAACCTAAAATAACTACTTTACTTCCAACATGTTCCTACTCTACCCCAAGAAAATAACCTAATATAGCAACATTTCTGTGAACTTGTTCCTACCATACCCAGCAGAAATTAACAAACCATAGTCATTCCTGGGCATTCCCAGAACATTAATTTACCCACGATAGCTTAGCTGTTCTTATTGGGTTATCATTCCCCCTTCCTTAATTGCTATCACTAGTTCCCCTACATTCTACATTATAAAACATTTATTTTAGGAGTGTGTTGTTTAGCCTCCAGGTGTCTGTGAATTTTCTAAGTCTCTGATGGTTACTGACTTCTAATTGTATTCCATTGTGGTCAGAGAATGTGCTTTGAATACTTTCAGTTTTTTAAAATTTATTGAGGCTTGTTTTATGTCCCAGTATATAGTCTGTTCTGGAGAAAGTTCCATGATCACTAGAGAAGAATGTGTATCCTGGTGATTTGGGATGTGATGTTTTATATATGTTTGTTAAATCAAATTCATTTATCAGACTGTTTAGGTTTTCAATTTCCTTATTGGTCTTCTGTCTGGTTGATCTATCTATAGGAGGAGTGATGTGCTGAAGTCTCCCACAATTATTGTGGAAACATCCATTGCATCCTTTAGTTTTGCCAGTGTTTGTCTCCTGTATTTTGTGGCACCTTGATTGGGTGCATAAACCTTTATGATTGTTATTTCTTCTTGTTGAATTTTCCCTTTTATTAGTATATAGTGGCCTTGTCTCTCTTAATATCCTTGCATTTAAAGTCTATTTTATCTGAGATTGATATTGCTACTCCTGCTTTCTTTTGGCTGTAGCTTGCATGAAATATTTTTTTCTATCCTTTCACTTTCAATTGCTTTGTGTCCCTGTGTCTAAGATGAGTCTCTTGTATGCAACATACTGATAGTTCATACTTTTTGATCCATTCTGCCAATCTATATCTTTTAATTGGGGAGTTTAATCCATTTACATTCAATGTTATTACTGTGAAAGCATTTCTTGAATCAGCCATCTTATCCTTTGGTTTATGTTTGTCAGATGTATTTTTTCTCTCTCTCTCTTATTGTCCTTTAATGAACCAATATTGAATCTCTTTAGTACTGAACCTTTCTCCATATCTCTCTCTCCTTTCTTTGTTTCTCTGTCGGTAGGGCTCCCTTTAGTATCTGAAGTAGGGCAGGACTTTTATTAGCAAAATCTCTCAGCATTTGTTTGTCTGTGAAAAATTTCAAATGTGAAGGAGAGCTTTGCTGGATAAAGTATTCTTGCTTGGAAATTTTTCTCTCTCAGAATTTTAAATATGTCTTGCCGCTGCCTTCTCGCCTCCATGGTGGCCACTAAGTAGTCACAACTTAGTCTTATGTTGTTTCCTTTGTATGTGTGAATTGCTTTTCTCTTGCTGCTTTCAGAACTTGCTCCTTCTCTTCGGTATTTGAGAGTCTGATCAGAATATGTCTCGGAGTGGGTTTATTTGGATTTATTCTATTTGGAGTTCGCTGGGCACTTATGCTTTGTGTATTTATATTGTGTAGAAGGTTTGGGAAGCTTTCCCCAACAATTTCTTTGAATACTCTTTCTAGACCTTTACCCTTCTCTTCCCCTTCTGAGACACCAATGAGTCTTCTATTTGGATGTTTTATTTTATCTATCATATCCCTGAGGTCCATTTCGATTTTTTCAATTTTTTTCCCCATTCTTTCTTTTGTTCTTTCATTTTCCATTCCGTGGTCCTCGAGGTCGCTGATTCATTGTTCAGCTTCCTCTCATCTTGTACCATGAGTATCTAGAATCTTTTTTAATTTGATCAAGTTTCTTTTATTTCCATAACATAATCTATTTTTTTAATTTATTCTTGCAATTTCTTTATGCTCTTCTAGGGTCTTCTTCATGTCCTTTATATCCTGTGCCATTCTTTCGTTGTTTGCCTTTAGTTCTTTGATTAATTGCTCCAAGTACTTTGTCTCCTCTGATCTTCTGATTTGGGTGTTTGGGTTTGGGTTATCCATATCATATGGTTTTATCATATGCTTTAAAATTTTCTGTTGTTTTGGCCTCTTGGCATTTGCTTTACTTGATAGGGTTCTTTTAGGATATGTAGGATTATTCAAAGACGAATCTCTAATTTGTCAGATCTACAGCTTGGTGGCATATACTTTCTCTAACTAACCAGCAGATGGCGTCTGTGAGTCACCTATTCCACTCAAGTCAGTTTTCCCCAACTTTGTCTTTGTGGTCTGTGGGAGCCTGATTCTTGTGGGGTCCAACTGGTGCACCAAGTTTGTGTGTGTTGTTTGTGCTGTCCGCCCTGAATGTGGGGCATGTTTCTGAGTGGTTAGGAAGGGAGGGCAGCTTTAACAATCAAACCTCCCAGGTGTTCCTGGAGATTTAAGGCTGTTGCAAGAGTCTAAACCTTCATTTCAGTCTCGCCACAGATTGTCTCTGCCACTGACCCACAAGTCCTTGGTATTGGCATATGGTCCCTGGGATTTCCGAGTAGGTCCCTCTTCCAAGCCGTGCCCTTCTAGGGCCTCTGCTGAGGGAAGGTTGTGCTATGTCAGAAGTGCATGCCATCCCTCAAGGGAAGTTCTGGGCTGCCAGGCCATGTAGGGGCATTCCCAGCCTGCTGAAAGGATGGCTGAGTGGGGCATGTTAATTTCCCCCTTTTCACACAGCTCTGCCTTCCCAGCTACGGAACAATTAGCTGCAGGTGCACGAAAGGCTACTGTCCACGCCCAATATTGTAGCATCTATGTGTTGCTGGAAACACTTCCCGTCACACTGGGTTGTTTGGCACAGCTCTGGGCTGTGGCTCCAGCACTGGGCAGGAGTGTTCCCAGCCCACCAGGAAGATGGCTGCAAGGGGTGTGGTTTTTTTCCCCTTTTGGCTAACCTCTGCCTTCCTCGCTCTGAGACAATTAGTAGCAGGTGCGTGAAAGGCTAACTTCCATGCCAGATATTGAGGTGTTCGCACAGCCCTTTCCTGCCGTGCTTCACTGTGCGGTTCTCGCTGCCGTATCTGCAGCCGCTTTTGGGTTTTTTAAAAAAAGAACTAGTCCACCTCCAAACACCAATCCTCAGTTTCCCCATGCCGCAACGTGGCTGCCAGATATTCAGTGGCTTACTCACTTGTTTCAGAACACAGACTCCTGGTTTCACCAAGTGCACGGTCCCTGTGGATTCAGCAGAACTTGTCCAGCTGGTGCATCGCTGGAACTGGTGTTCTGGGTCACTTTCTGGCTCTTATCTAGTATTTTTCACGGAGGTGTTTTTTTGCCCAGTTTCTCCTAGCCGCCATCTTAGGTTCTCCCCTATAGTTAATTTTTAAAAGCCAAATACTTGGGATAAATACATGGATGCACACAGAAACAATCATATAATCCTTTTATTTAGTTTCCACAACTAAATAGTGATGTAGAAAATTGGGGAGGCTGCAGAAAAGCACCACAGACATGATTCAAGGGAAACAAGAAAAGGTATGTGATGGTGTAAGTTTGGATTGTTCGGTCCTAAATCTACCAGTAAACTTAATATCACTGTCTCAGACAAAGGATGGTGATAAATTGTCTCTTCCACTATGAAAAGGAAACCACTTTAAGCTGCATCAAGAAAGTCTTAAGATAGTTTGGAGAAAAGTGTTCTATGAGCCTGTGGTTGGCCATTTTTATTAGTTATTGGAGGGAAGTTGTAAAGTCTCTTTCTCTGTAAATATATAAAAATTGGATAGATTTTAATCTTCCAGAATGACTCATGTTAGTGTTATCCCTATGAGGGCAGGCAGGAGTGAGTGAGGATGGACTAGATAACCTCAGCAAGGTCCTTCACCCAGGGACCAGGGCTTTTTTGGGTAAGATGGTCTCCAGTGTCTCTCTCTTTTTTGGTCAGAATGACAATCATTATGTTTTGTCATTACAAGCAACGAGAAAGAACAAGCTTTGTTTTTCATTGCTTTGTTTTAAATGACCACATCCTTGGCCTATGTCTTCCATTCGATGATGTGCCTGAAACTGCACATTTTAATGGTAGGAAAAGAATGTGGATGTGTGGGTATGGATAGGAGAAAAGGATGGAGTCTTGGAGGTAGGAGTTTCACAGTGTATCCAGATGAGATGAATAGCCATGCCATTTTTATTAAACACACACATTAACATAACCTAATCACAAGTGTTGGGATACAAGATGATAAACTCTGGGGTAGAGGCGTATAATGGATCAAGCCCCATGCCTAAGTACAGATACATCTTAAGAACCTTCAAGAACCTAATTGTACTCATCCCTATAAATAGGTTTTAGGCATTTTCTTGTTCTCTTGGTAAAACAGAAAACAGTCATTTCTTTTTTAAGGGAGATACCTTGGAAACAACTGCGAATCTTATTTATTAGGAGGGAACCTCCTTATGGGAACATTGGTGACTTTTCTCTACTCTGCCACCTGTTCCCTCTCCCCTAGAAAAGAGCTGCTTATCTCATGGGTGCCTTTGAAAGAATAAACTGGATATATTCCACTCAGTCTCTTTCATGTCTCTTTTCTCTTAGGATCTGTCTACTTGCCTGCAAAGAGAGTGCCTTATCACCTGCTCTTTGAGGTGCAGGCTCTGCCCCTGGTAGGGGAGGAGAGAGGTAGAACAGGCCCATTGGTGCAAATAAAAGCAGTCTTTGATTTTCTTTAAAAAAAAAAAAAAAAAGAAGTGGGGAGGGTGGGTTCCTGCTTAATTCAATGGCAAATCATCCTGGCCCTAATCTAAAGCTACATTTTCCAGTGAGCTTTTATCAGAAATAAAGCTAACATTTGATCTCCTCCTGCGTGCCTTCTCTATCTTTCAATACTGTCTGGCACATTGTATGGGATTAGTAAACAATTGTTGAATGAGAGAATGAATAGACTTGGGCAGGGCAGTTTACTCATCTCTCAAACCCTCAATGAAATTGTTTTGAATTTGGAGTATCTAGGTTTTTTTGATCACTGCCTCCATGAGTAAAAATGTGCATGGATGCCAATGTATGCATATCTATTTATTTGTAAATGTTAAACATATACTTCTTTACTAATATGTTATATACTTTATGAAAATATTCTCAAATAGAAATTTGGAAAGATAAGGAAAAGGTAAATACAAGTTCCAATATGGATTATTTTGAATGGACCATCTGGAGCCCTCTGGATTAGACTTTAAGAAATGTCAGCGTTTAGAAGAGAAGGCTCTTGGGTTCTGGAGTAGTCCAGAGAGACTCAGGCAGCAAGCACGGGCGCAGCCTGCACTCCACCACATGCTGTAAGGTGACTTTCCATTTAATGGCAAGGGTTCAATGAGTGTGTGTTGAATTGAATTGCAAAGAGAAGGTGGGGCCTGAGCCAAGGGTTGATGAATGGGCAGGATTTACAGAGCAAGAAAGAAAAAGGGAGGGGTTTTCCAAGTGAGAGAACAGATTTATCACAGAAATAGGATAGAGGTTGGCTTTCATCAGACACTGTCTAGGGTGCCAATATATTGGAGAGTAGCAGGAAATAAAGTTGGTTATCAGAGGGGAGGAGAGAAGAAGGAAGGTGACAGTTATCTTAGGCCACAAAATCCATGTAGAGAAATTTGGATTTGACTTGGTGTAGAACAAAATACGGAACCATTGTTAAGTTTTAAAGTAAGAAACATCATCATGACATCAATGTTTTATGAAGATTAGACTGGGGTTGGGATACACACTGTGACTAGATGGAAACATATTTGGATTTGGTTAGAGCAGCTCATAAGCATCTGGAATGAGACTGAAAGTCTGACTAGAGTAATGAAGGATGATAATGGAGAAGAAAGTATGAAAATAAAAATCATTTAGAAGAATATGACTAAGCTTTGGGAGTCAATGAGATATGAGGGAAGAAAGGAAAGAAACCTAACATGCCTAGAGATGATCCACCACTTGGAAAATGATCAACCCTAAAAGGTTTCTTGACGTTTCCCCCTACTCTGATGTCCTATGGTAAGTAACCCCAGTGTCTTACCCCATGTCTCCACACTCTTATTTAACAGTTTGGAGCTCACATGACAACCTCAAAGTAAAATTCTTAAACGTGGAAGATGGACCAAATTTTCAGGGGTTCAATATATTACTGAATTTGCTGGATGATGCAATTTAGAAATGGCACTCTGCCTTGAAGAAAGTAAATGTCACCCTTGTGTGTATGCAGTTAACAACTGCTGGTTTACTGCACATAGGTGAACAATCTAGTTGATCACAAGATGAAAACCAATAGTAAGTTCATGCATCTTGTCAACCATATTTTTCCTATTATTCCTGTAGCTTCCTATTAGAAGCTATGGAGTCAGCGCTGGAATAATTTAGCCAACTGAGTAATAAAAGATATGGGATAGAGGAGCACGTCGTAACTATGCTGGAAGAAAGAGAAATCCAAGCATTTTCATCAGCTAACAATAATTCCATGAACAGGTAATACAATGTGCTTGTGTCTGTGCAATTCATTTCTTGAAACCTGTGTGCTAGATCCTTCAAGGACTTATTCTGAAAATGGTTTCCTAAGATGTAAGAAATGACCAAAATTACATAAAGCTCACTCTCCAAATAGAGCACTGCAGAAAATACAGCTGCCATCTGGACTTCTGGCTAACTTCACTTCTTTCCTTTTAGGCAGATATTATTTAATCCAGACCACACAGTTTGTTGGTCTAGTTGGTTCTTGAAAATTTCAGAGCATAAATCTGTAGCAGGAATGTTTGGCAAGTGACAGAACATTAGCTGCTTGACATCAGAGCAGTTTCCCTGTCTCAGTGGTTAAGCTTCTCCTCTCCTCTGTGCTTGGGTGCCTTCAGCTATGAAGACAAACTGATTATCCATGTCATCTTTCAAAAATAAAGTCTGCAATACACTTTGAGCCTGGTACTGCTCCTGTACATTTACTGGTGCTCTAAAATTAACCATAAAGACTTCAAAACACAGTGCTATTTCACAGCTACCATTATGATAGTTTATGTGAATGTAAACTGATCTAAACCAGTCACTATACTTGTCATTTCATGTGAAATGGGAATAAATTTCCCTGTTCTCATTATATAAAATATAACCTCGGCTTTAAAATTTAGCCAAGGCAAATTAAAGTATGGAAAAAGTAATCTGGTCTGGGTTGGCTTTTCAAATCCTCTTTCAACTAAGTAAAGAGGCATCTATGAAATAACACATATCAGTTGTAGAGGTGGTTTTCCCCTTTCCAGGTTTCTCAAAAGGAAAAAAATCTCTGGTGTCTGTAAATGCATGCCTGTCTCCAGAGTAAGTGACAGGTTGAGCTGAGAGATAGAGCTTCCAATGTTCAGAAAAGGGAAAACCTTTTAATGACCCAGGGGATAGAACTTGCAAAAAAGCTAAGGACTGCAGCAAAGCCCCCAGCTTAATTATATAGATATTGCCTATGAAATGACCACCAGAAGTAATAGTAATAAACATCTATCTTAGTGAGGCAGAATATAAGGGTAAGCAGAGGTCCAAAGCACTGGCCCTAAAATAAAGGCAAAATAAACAAAATTCAACACTTGTGAAGAAAGTTGAGGGATGATGTTATAGTTCTCAAGAAAATATTCAGGTAGAATTTTACACAATTTTAGTCACAAAGTTCATCTAGAGTCTAGGAAATAATATTTCCATGATCCTTAAGGATTTACTGGGTATTTACCAAGTCATTCTCAGATTTCAATCTCCTACTAAATCTAACTGGAAACAAGTTTATTGTTCATTTGCATTATTCCATTTCCATCACTATTTCTTATTCAGAGTTAAACATCATGGAATCAGAGAATGGAAAACTGTTTCTATACTTTGGGGGAAATAGCAATGCTTGTGATAACCCAACTTTTTTCCCTCCTTGTAAGCTAAACATTTATAATTCTTAACACATGTTTTTCCTTGGAACCATTTTTACTTCTAGCTTTATGTAAAATGTAAGAATTTTCTATCTCAGAAAATGGCATTAGTTCATCTTTTATGATGCTCCCATTATTTGCACATTGCCAGTGAGACAGTCTATTTTTATAAAAAAAAAATAGATCTGATAATGTGCTTTTATGTATGTTTACCATTTTCAGTCTTAGAATTGTATTATTTAGGCTTTGATCAGAAAGGTTATCACATGAAGATACCTAAGGCAACTGGCTCTGGTATAAAATCCAAATACACTTTGAAAATACAAATAATTTACCCACTTACCAAGAATGGACTTATTTATAACAGGTAAGTCAAAACCACAGATGTAAATATACTATCAGTGTTGAGATTAGGCTTGTAAATAGAAATATAATTCATGAATTTTACTAATTGTTTAGTCAACCATTAATAGATATTTCTCTGTGAAGTTGTAAATTCTTAACATTTAGTCTTTTAAGTGTTTTGTAAGCACACACAATACTCTCAATTGTTAAAGCTTATGAAACAAGACTTAATCATCTAATTTCCATCTTCCAGGTATAGGGATCTTAAAAACTATTGTCAGAAATAGTTTCAGATTTTCTGAATTATACTGTTTGCTAATCATCTACAAATTGCAATGTGTGTTTGCTTCACTATTTAAAAAGGTAGGGATATGAGTATGTGTTTGTGTACAAACTTATACACACAGACTCACATAAAAATAATCACATACACAATGGAATATGGAATGGAAAAAGCAATCAATCCAGAATTTAAATTTGTAGCTTCTAGTCCCACTTCCAGCAGCTCAAATATTTCATGTTTTCGGAGTCCCAGTTTTACCATTTGTAATGCAGCTGTGTAGAACAAATGTATGTGTGTAAACCTTTTGCAAACAGTGAACTATAAAGCATTAAACACAAGCGAGGTTTGTGTGTGTGGATCGCTATAGCTTGACCCAATTCATATGAATGTACAAATGACCGAAGGCTGTTTACCTTTACTCTCTCACAGACATCCAGATTTTTTAAAAAGAATACTTATAAGTCCAAATGAATAAAAGTAAAAGAAGTTAAAAAGAAGCATACCACATTAGCAAAAATATTGGGGCATCTACATGGTCCTGTCCAGGAGCTATCTGTGGAGTCAGTCCCCCTAACTGTGCCTGTTTTGCTCAGCCTCTTCCTCTACTTTAGAAGCCACAGTTTTTCCAGAAGAGCCAAGTTTTTTCCACAGGCAGTTTCCAAGGCAGTACTGAAGTGGTTCTGGCATGGAGGGGGTGGAGAGAGGGGGAAGAGGAGAAATGAAAGGGATGCCTGAGAAGGGAGAGATGGAGGAGGGGCAGCCTTTTATGTCTACTGGAAACTTGTTTGTCAAGTTTTTGTAAGTCAGGGATTTTACATATATCCAACCATACTTTACAATTTTTTAAAAAGTCATTCACAGTTGACATTTCCTAAATGTCATGTTTAGCTATGAAACATAACCCTGGCAAGATGTCAAAGGCACTGTTTTGTTGCTAAAATTTGGTTTGTTCAGTCACGGCAAATAACTAACAAACTTGCACTTATTTTCTCTTAAATTGAAAGGCATTTTCTCATATATCCCAGGAAGCACTTTAAAATAGATCTACAGCCAATTGAAAGCTATTTGTACTTTCTACAAACGACCCCAGCAATGGTAAGAAAGGATGGTAACAGGAATCCCTGACAATAACTAGCTTCCCACATTGGTGAGGACTTCAGAGGCAGGAGACTGAAGCAGGTAAGTGAGATGGCTGAACACAATTCTTTCCCGGGGCTACTACACTGCACAAGGCCTTAAGGCTTCACCTCCAGGATCCTGAGGCTAAAGCTAAAGTCGTCATCTTAGAGGCCAGGAATATCAGCATCCTTTTCTGCTAAGAACAAAGAGCCTTCCCTAAAATCCATGGCCTTGGCCAATGCTCTTTTTCTCTTTGGGATAAAAGAGAGGATCTGAGCTAATGATTCACACTGTTAAAATTATGGACATAGGCAAATCGTTACTCATGGTTAGCTAAGCATAGCTTTGCTTCAACATGCTTCCTGAAGTGATTCCTCTCAACAACACCCTCACTCCACAAATGTTTAACTTCATTATGCCTGCACTGACATCACAAGGGTGCATTTCCAATGAACACTGCCGTGCAAAATTTGCATTGGGTATCTTTACTGAAGGCCCCTCTTTGATATTTGTGGAATGTTCTCACTAAAGGGAGGACCAGAGAAGTTCTGTCAAGAAAACGTAAAAGCTGTAGTTTCCACAATAGTATGGCATAGTCTCACGCTATTTTTAGACTATGGTACAGTTCTTGTAAAACTCACTGCTTCAGTAAGATGATTAGGTGTGTCCTTCTCAAGGACAAAGTATCTGAGTAGCCAAGACACCTTCAGGAATTCTTTTTTTAAAGAATAAGCCAAACAAAGTCAGATTTCTTTGTGAAGGAGGGACTGCAGCAAGACAGAGTGTGTTTTGATTGAAAGGTTGAAAATTTTGAGCATCACAGCTTTTGGGGGTGGGAGGTAATGAAGGTTAGAGAAAAGAGTGGATGATCTGGGGACCACATCCACACGCTCTCATTTTCCGCTTTAGGGGTGATGACTTCTTTTGAAAAATGAGAGGTTTATTTTTATAACAGGCAATAAAGAATGGCTAGGCAGATGTGTGTGGGTTGGTTTTGGCCCCTGATTAGCAGAAAGGAATGATACCGCCTTTATGTTTCACCAAATATATCTGTCAAAGCACATACAAGGGACCTCCACTTGAGTTGCACAAACTCCCAGATTTCATTGCAGTGATCATGCTGTTTCAGGGAAATTTACACAGGGCCAAATTTCCTTTTCCAGAACTGCTTTCAGACATGGTTAACAAATTTCATGGACTTTTTCATCCCCTCCCCTCTTTGCTCCTCTAGGCTGAAATGCCTGAAAACAAGGTATCTTGAAATTTTTTCAGTGCCTTGATAGAGGCCAGACGTAATTCTCACGTAAAGCAAGGATACCACCAAACAGCATCCTTCCTCTAAACAACAGCAAGAATGCTCCCAAATCTTTTAAAGAATGTACATATTATGTACAGCATGTGGATGTTCTTGTCAAAGTGGCTTACTTGTGACAGCTGAATTTGGAATGTGGCTTTGAGAACACACTAAAAGCTCACTGTGTAGCTATTTCTGTGTGTCAGTGTGGGCACCCCACTCCTTTTTTCATTTTTTCCCTCATAGATGGAGGTTTCCATCATGCTGTTAACCCTTTCACCAACTAGAGGAATTCATTACCCTTTCACCTTCTCTGCTCCCTAGGCCCAAGAGGCTAGAACAAGGGAGCAATTGTCTGGGGACCTGCCCCCTGAATTCAGGTGTGCTGGCAATGAGTTACTGCGTGCCTGATTTTTCCTATAATCAAAGGGGAAAGAGAAAAATTAATCATGCTTTCCTCTCCAAGGGAGTGGGAGGAAAAGAGCCTTCAGGAACAGAGGCTGAGGCCCCCTGCCATTAAATCCAGCTATTCTATAGCCAAAGGTTGGGAAAAAAAAGAAAAAAAGAAAAAAAAAAAAAAAAAAAAAAAGGAGCAGGCTCAGAGCATGCTGTAGCTGATCTGCACAAGGCCAGAGCATCTGATCAATATGGTGGGGGAGAAAACTCGTTAAACCAGTTATTTGGGATAATATTTAAAAGAGAGAAAAACACTACTTCTTTGCCTTTATATAAAGACTTCAAAACCAAAATATTTCGTATTTTATGTAGAGCTTGCAAAAACTCATTTTATGACGATAAGTATATGCCTTTTCCTATTGTCCTTAAATCATCAGTTTTGCTCACACAAGGAAATAAACTCAGAATACAAATGCAGCATGCACCTCTTTTGGTTGTAAACCATGAGGCATTGTCATATCATCAGACATTAATGAAAAGCAAGAAACAGGGCACAGAACCATATCAGTTTCTGTTTTTTCTTCAAGCACACAAACACGAAATTGAGATGTACACTGAAATGGGGGAACGACGCAAACCAGAAGAGGCAGCCAAAGAGACTGAAGAAAGAGATATAACATTCCTGCAATAGAAAGCAACCATGAATTGACAACCACTGAACTAGATCGATGTGCTAGAACTGAAACAGCACATGGGCTCCCACTCTCTTAGAGAACTATGTTGGGGAGAGGGGATTTATCACCAAACTCCTCATATTATTTCCAGAATCCAAGGCTTCCTGAATGAAGTCCACACAGGACTTTATACTAAAGTCTACACTTTTATTAGCCACAGTTTTACAAGGCTGAACTGTAGTTGTATCAAAATAAAAAACTCAATTTATAATCCCTTACTATGGAGGGGTGAGAGGGTGAATACAAAAATTTTAATGCCTCATCCTTCAGTTTAAGGCTATGTAAATCAGCCATCCATTCTGAACACTACATTACATGAATCCCTTTGGTAACAATTATGCATGTCAGAGCTCTAGGAATAATGCAGTATTAACTAAAATACATCAGGTGTTGGAGAAAAGTTATTGACAGGGTAATATATTAATTTTTTAACAGAAAATTTCAGTCCTTGGCAAAATGAAACAGGTGCCATTCATTTAATTTTAATTTCTCAGGATTTTGAGAAGCATTTTGACTTCAAATATTCTCACTGTAAAGATGTTGCTGGAGCACAAAATCCTCTTCTATATACTAAGTTTATTCACTTAACAAACATTTATTCCTCTGTTTTCCTGGTATGCACACACTTGGAGGAAAGCTCTCTATTGCTGGTTAGAGCATCTAAAACCACAAACACTGAGAGAGATGTTTGGCACTTCCTCCCAGCAAGTACTCAGCTCTGGAAGAAATTTAGAAATGTGCCTCCGCCTCAGAGTCCCCATTCATTTTCATCCATTGATTTATAATGGTGCGTTTCATTTTCACAACACTTTCATAAACATGATTGTGAACCATGCTGTGAGGTTAATTTTTAGTGATAACACAAAACCAGGGAAGGTTTGTTTTTTGGAAAGTTCTTGGCAATGAACAAGCAAATGGTGCAATCTTCCCAGTGGATAACTCCTCACACCTGAGAACTGAGAGTTCCTTTATCCATTCTTTGTACTGCTGAAGGCCATGACCCTCAACACTCAAAGACGATAAGAAAAAAATTAACTGTGCTCAGCCCTGGTCAGGCACTATCCTTTGGGGTTTAGGGCCACATTAGAACTTTATATTAAGAGAAATGAAATTATGGACAATATATGAAAAAATGGTCTCCTGTTGAAAATGGCTATTACCATTTCTAAGAAGGGTAGGGAGTGGTTAATATATGTACTGGTCTTTGCTTCTTTCCTGTAACTGCACTAGGACAGTGAGAGAAAAAATTTTTAAAAAGGTATATGCTCAAAAGGACCACAAATGGGAAAGGAGACAAAAATGAATAAGACATGACGCAACCATTGGGAAACATGGAAATCAGACAGAGTGGGAGGCATCTAAAATGGAAGGGCCTACAGTAAGAACACAAAGGAGAAGCCAGCCAAGGCCTCTACAGAACTCCAGAAAGGCTCAGAGCAGCCAGGCCACCATCCCTCTCCACCCCTGTGGGACACGGGAAGTTAATTCTTTAGAAAATTTGAGCCCATGGGGCTGCTGACTCCGGGCCCTGTGGAGGGCAGGTCCTGGCACCAGGCTGAAAACAAAGGGCCTAGGAGGAAGTCTGGGCACTAACCAGAGAGACCTCCAGCCCCTCCTCCATTGTGTAGCCCAGGCCCCCCAGGCTGGGGGAATCCTTTCCCAGGACATTGAGAGGCCAGCGTTGAAAGGCCTACAGATGTTAACATGGGGGGGGGTGTTGGGGGGCTTCCAATAAATTGAATTTGCTGAAAGGAATGAAATCCTCTCTTCCAGTGGTTGGATGAGACTGGCAATTAACAAGGAACCAAAAGGGGAGGTGTTAGGGAGAAGCACTATTCTCTTACACTGCTTACACTCCATGGCTGGAGACATTGTTAGCCTTGACCCGGGCATCAGGAAGCTTAAGTTTAGTTCCTGCCTCTGTCATTGACTCTTTATTTGGCCTTTGATTCACTTCTTCCTGGGCCTCAATTTCCTCATTTGTAAAATGAAGGGTTATGGTCCTAGTGTCCTGCTTTTCTGAGGTTCTGAGACACCCTTCCCCACAGGTCTAAAATATGCTATAATGTCATTGATCTTTGGCATGGTTCTGTCTGCAGGCCTAAGGCTTGCTGACTTCTCAGGGTTCTCCCTGCTCCCCAAATAAGCAGCTGCCATTCTTAGATGCCATGCAATGACACCATCCTTCCAACAAAGTCTGTTTTCTACAGACTTGCACTCAAGAGTACAGAAAAGCTAAAAACACCGACGGGTATGTCAATATCAATTCTCCGTTCTTCCACATAACAAAGTAGAAGCATTGTCAAGAATGGAGCCAACCCAAAGAGATGGTCTTCAACTTCCTTATTCTCACACTTTTTTTTTCCCTAACAAAATTCAACAGGCAGTGGGGAGGAGAGCTCAACAATATCCTTTTCCCTCTTTTTTAAGCATCAACTCTGAAACAGAGTAATAATGAACACTTACTGCAAGCACTTGGCATGGATCAGAGGCACTGGGCTAGAAGCTTTACATGCCTTTTCTCTTTAGATTCTTACATCCCTCGCCATTTCATGAATGAGGAAAACGAGGATCCGAGAGTTTACGTGATCTTCTTATTCACATGGAGTCGGTGTCAGTCCTAGGTCTCTCTAACTGCAGAGTCTGCACTTTCCCCCATGACACTATACTGTCCTGCCTCCACCAGGCTCTCACTGTCCCCCACTCAGGTAGCGAGTCCCCCCACCACAGGAATGCTTTCTGCAGTCCACTCTCCAGGACATTTCCTGTGGCTTCAAAGGATTAACATGATCAGCCCTTCTGCTGAAAAGCTAGGAGGCATTTTGAAAAATCAATACTGGCTCCTACAAGAAGCAGCCTTGCCTAAACCTAATTGCAGACCATCTGAACATTTTCAAAACTGTGGCTATAATCGTGTCTTGTTGCTTACCATGACCCAACATGTAACTGCAGTAAATCACTTCAAAATCACTTTTACAGGTTCACTCATACAAAAGAGAGGACCAGAATATTTTTTGTCATTGTCCTCTAACTCCTCCATCTAAACTCAGAGCACAAGTATTATGCTTACATAATGGACAGCCTGCTGACATTACTATTTTAAAGTGCCACTTTTTCATAGTTGATCACAAGTCATTTTAAATTTCACTTAGCTCTAATTTGTTATACAATTTTATGTTTGGAATGTTCTCTGCTGCATCAAGAGGATATATTGGAAAATACAGTTGTGGATTTTTATTTTTCTGGCAAGCTTTCAATTTTTTCCTTTCCAAGGGCCATATGTAGGGTGTTATGAGAAACAGAAGTTATATGTTTACTGAGCAAGGCATTAGTCTAGAAACTGAAAAGACACATATTTTGATCTCTAATCCAGATCAGTGGTGTGGCCTTGAGTTTTCAGTTTCATTTACTATAAATGAATCCAATGCCCAAATCATTGTTCAGTATAACTTTGTAAATCAGATGATCAGTTTGCCTCATTAATAAGATTATAATAACTCAGAGAAGAAACTGGCAAACATGGTGGGATAGATATTTGCACTCTGATCATCCAGCATCCACTCCCACTTCTCATGGCCACAGAAGTCCTATTTTGCTTTGGACCCAATCTGGGTCCCCGGGGTGATGCACATGGCCCAGGCTGCACCCACCAGCCCCTCATCCCACAGGTCTCAGTTGTGGAGTCCACACCACCCAAATGGGCAGTCAGGTCAAGGAGAACCAAAGCTGGGACTTCGTTTGCACTGTTAGGAAATTGGACCTTCTCCTTCTTGCTGGGCTTGAATGAAGAGGATGATGGGACTACAGTTGCCTCTGCCATCTTGTGATCATGTGCGGCTCGGAGCGGAGGCAACATATAGAAAGCAGAGTCAAGAAATACACAGCTCAGTCAATTCCCATCGAAGAGGATTCCTGAAAGTCCTAAGGATTCCTGTGTTGGCCACCCCTAATTGAGAGTGAGGCTGGGAAATGCAGTCTTTTGACTGTATAAAACCAGGGTGTGCTAACAAGAAAGGAAGAAAGAATGGGTGTTAGGTGGGCAATTAGTAGTATTTTCTATGGCCTGCTTTGGTTGAGTTTTCTGTCTCTTGCTACATGTAGGTTATCCTACATATGTAAAAAAAGGTATTACATACATCTGAATCTGTAAATTAGAGATCAAATCTTTTGTGAGGGAAACCTAACTTTTATTTTGCAGTAGATTCATCAGAAATTATCACTCAATTTTAAAACATGGTATCTACAATTAAAAATACAGGCTCTGAAAGCATGTACAGCAGTCCAATTTTGCATATTCAATTTATATATTGAAAAAATATTGCCAAAGTTTTACAAATCCTAATGTCTTCTTAAATTATAAGGATAATCAAACTGCAGATTTATAAGTTCACTGTCTCTAGTCAGGAACCACTGTGTTTTGAATTATGCCTTAGACTTCCATAGGTTAGTTTAGAAATGATAACAAATGTAGGAATCTTTGAACTGACATTTAGTTCTCAGGGGATAACTTTAAAAACTGGAGAAAATGGAAGTAGCTGCTTTTAAGATTCTTTTTCACTAGTCACAAAGACACAACATATATTTGAGGATACAGAGAATGCCAAAATGAGATTCTCTCTGAAATTATTTAGTGTGGCATGAGAAAAGGAAGTAAAACAAAGAAACAATGGTTTATTAGAACAAGCAAAATAAGTGGCAGGGAAGTCAGAGAGATGGGCTGTTAATAGATAGATGCTCTGCCTTCAGTCTTGATTATACAGGAAACAATAAATGATCTTTGTAGTTCATAGTCACACAGTGTCAGAGCTGGGGGGAAGCTTGAAAACCATTGAAATCAACCCTCTCACTTTGCAGAAGAAAAAAACTTAGACCTAAAAGACAAGGAGCATCTCTTTAATGTTCCACAACAAATCCATGGCTGAGTAAGTATAAAATGTAAGTTTCCCAACACCAGGCACAATAAAAATTCATTTCACTAATGTCCATTCACAAATTAGAAAACTGGGAAGTCAGCTTGCCAGATACGTACTATAATTTACTGCTATGTTTACTGTGAAGTCATTCTGAAATTATTTTTTTAAAGATAGGGGAAATTGGTTTTAATACCATGACTTCTGCTGAGACTGATTAATAAGGAAAAATATATTATATCTCGCCTCACTGAACTCAACCAGGTCCACTGGGTGTGGACAGACAGGGGCCTGCCTTAATATACAAATGGAACAGGCTGAGGGGCTGTCGGGGTTTAACAGCTGAAGAGAATTTTATTTTCTAGTGGAAGTGAATTTTTCTCTATAGTCTCTTTCAACTGCTTCCCATCTTTTGCTGAAGTTTCCCTGGAACACTGAGCCATTCTTAGCTATCTGACCCTCATCATAAGCTCCCTAAAAGGTTAAAAACTAGGTTAATTAACAAGTGATAGAAAAACTAGGTCTTTTGAAGGCCTTTCTTCAAGTAGCAGAAGACAGACATCGAGAATAATCTTGCAGAGTAGGTGAGTTTGAGTGTACTACAGATAACAAGATGAATTTTTATTAATATATTTTCATTACTTGGCAGCTGTAATTATGAGAAATGCAGGGAGGACACTACTCAGCAGTTTCTCCGAGTAAACCTAGGAAGTGTAGACCTGCGATTTGAGAGTAGGAAGGAGCCCCAGGGATGTTTTGTTAAATTGAGTATCTTCATTCTGCAGGGAAGCTTAGGAAGGAAGCTAATCTCTGCTGAATCAGGTGTACGAAAGAGCAAGTTCTGTTCTCAAAATCATGGCACAGACTGAGAATTCACATTCAGCTCAAGTATGTTTACAAATACGTTCAGCTGAAAAGCATCACATGCTGTTTCTCAGTTATCCAGAGCCAGACAATTTTATGGGGTTTGGTTCACAGATTTTTACAATTTTTTAATTAAAAATAACTTTGTTGATTCTTTCTTATTACAAAAGCAGGATATGTCCAAGACAGAAAAATTAAAATGCACAGACAAGCAAAATAGAAGAGCATTTTATGTATCCAGAATCCTACCACTTAAAGAACAACTTTAAAAATCCTTAAATATATTTCCAGAATTTTCTAAGAATATATACGTACATTAATGAAAATGTGACTATACTGTACATATTTGAATTTAGCAAGTTATTTTACTTAACAATATATTACGGACATCTTTTCATTATCAATATTTATCTCCAACATCATCTGTTGTGGCTGAACATTATTCCACCATATGACTGTAACATAATATACTTAATAATACATAAATATTAACATAATTTATAATTAATTAATAATATACTTAACGAATCTGTTATTGTTGGGCATTTAAGCAATTTCCTATTTGTCCTATTTTAAACAATGCTCTGATGAACATCTTTGTGGCTAAAGTCTTACACATATCTTTATTTTCTTAGCATAAATTCCTAGAAATAAAATTTCTGTGACAAAACAGTGAAAACATTTTAAAGGGTTTTTTAAAAATACATATTGCCAAACTGCCCTCTAGGAAACGAGTCACATACTTCAATTTACATGAATTACATGCACTCAAGTGCTCTCATCAGTTCAGCACTGCATGAAGAAAAACATGGGCCCAGCTGGGTTGGTAGTTATGTGATGTGCTTACATCTATAATTCTGATGAATGTTAACTACTGCCACCTTCATCAATTCACAGGCTTCTATGCTAGATGCTCCTATTTATATATCACCATTCATCACTGTCTTATACATCCTATTTTGGTTTTTTCTTTGGGATTTGATGCCTTTTTTTCCCTGCCCTGAGTTTCATAGTCATACCAATATTCTTAAAGAGACTCTAGATGATTATTTCCTGGTAACATTTTTGGTAGGACCCTGATCACATGCATCAGCTAGAAAATCTGTTATCCGATTTATGCTCCCAATTAGAAGGCTGAAAAAGTTTGCAGTCTGACATTTTAAAGAAGTGATAGAAATGACATCTGAAGTTTTGGTAAAGTCGACATGTACCTGCAAGACTAAAGATTGAAAATGGAATGTGCTGTCAGGCTGCATATTTTCTTTTAATTTTTTAATTTATTCATTTATGCTCCATCTGATTCCAAAAAGGATTTAAAGCAGCTTTTTCTTTCAAATGTGTTTTCTACATTGGACATTTTCACATCACTGAGACTGCCAGCTTCTTCCCTAAGGATAGTCCTCTATCATAAGTGCTTGCTATATTTGGAGATTGAATGGCAAGGACATTGTTCTTATCCAGGAAAGAAAAGTGGAAAAAATAACTCATTATGAACGTGAACGCTGTCTGGAAGACCCCCCAAAACCGGGTGACCCAGGGGATGCAATACCAGTCCCATAAAAAAAAACTATGACAAACTCAATTTCTAAGATGCATTAAAGCTCCAAAGAATCACAAAAAGGCCTTTGAGCTACCCACTTCCCCCAGGAACGGTAAGAACTCAAACCCCCAACATCCCGACTTGGGAGAGCATTATAAGAAGACAAGGTGTTAGCCCCAAGATGCCTCGGTGCCCTAGGGCAGGGAAGGTAGGCAGCACATCAGAAGGAGGTAGAAAGGGTCCATCTCCCCTAGGCGGCAGAAAGGGAACTCCCAGGCCCCTGCAGTCTATCCCCAAGTTTCCTACTCTTCCAACACCCTCTTCTCTGGAATTCTGACTCTAGTCTCCTGTCCCACATTTTGAAGCCTGTTATTTTTTTAGTCCATGGCCATTTTAAACCTTGATCTTTGGACTTGACTTTCCACCTCTCTTCCAGTGAGCTAAACCTTGCCCAGTATCTCTTCTGTTTCAGGGCCTGCCGGCTGGCAGGAAGAAACAGTGAAGGGAAGTAATGACAAGTCCACAGTATGTAGAGGACAGAGACTGGAAAAAAAATTAAATTTACCCGATTTAGAAAAAAACGAAGTGGGTATTAAGTGCTACAGTAATGGGTTTATAACATTGAACTTACTTGGCATATTAAAAGCGTCCTGGTGAGTTTTGCCTATCCTTTAAATGCTCCAAATGCCACCGTTTTGAAAGAAAAAGATCTGTTTCATTGAGACACCTGTGGTTTTCTGAGATTTCAAGACAACCTCGAGAAAAATGTGCAGTTTTTCAACTGAAATACCAGTAAATCCAAGCAGCAAAGGCCAAACTCAAGAATAAGACCCATATGAACAATTAGCACATCAACAATTAGCCAAAGCTAATTAAACCTTATGTGTCAGCACTTCACTATTTACTGAGCCCTCTCAAATAAGCATTTCATTTGATTCTCACCATAATTTAGTAAGGTAGATGTTACTATTCCTGCTTTAGAGAGGAGGAAACTTAGGTTAAATGATGCACCTGAGTCATCCAGGAAGTTTGTTTAGTGGTTAACAACCTGAAGCTCCACTACCAAGGTTCAAATCCAGGACCCACCCACTGTTAATGTGTGACCACCTCAGGCAAGTTACCTAACTTCACTATGTTCTGGTGTCTACATCCATAAAATGTGGACAAAACAATAATACTCGCCTCAGAAAGTTGTGAGGATTAGTTGGGCTAATACATTAAAGCACTTAGTACATTACCCAGCACGTACAGTAAGCAGTTAATGTTAGCAAGACTCAACTCCAGAGCTAAGCATCTTATATGAGGTATCCTTATCTTTAACATTTGCATTGATGATTTCTCAAAAAAAGGAAAATACATGATAAAAGGAAAATCTAAATTGGATGTAATGACTCAAAAAGGAAGAGCAAGGGCAAAAGTTCAAGTGCAGCTTCTTAAAAGAACCCCATTTGTTTTGTTTCCAAAAAAATACTGCACACGATTTAAGTATTTTCAGTCATTTTAGAGCATAATGAAAGGTCAAGCTAGATGGAAGTAATATTTGTGTAACCCACGGTGACTGTCAGGAAGTCTGTTTTCCATGGCCTGACCCCTTCTGTGGAAGAGCATTCCAAGGAGAAGGGGCCACGCCTCCCCCAGCCCTCCCACCTCCGGCTGCGTCTACCCCATGTGAGTTCTCTGGGAAGACTGCAGAACACAGCAGCAGCTAGCAAATCTGGAGTGCTGTGGAAAAGCGCAATTTCACCCAGGGAAGAGGGCAATGTAAAATAAGCAGAGGAACGTTACCAGGAAACATTTTCTTTTTTCTAGTTTCTTATAGTAGTGGGAGCAAAAAGAGGTTGAAATGGGGAGAAGGTGGTGTTGAGGGGGTTGGGAAGGAGCAGAGAGACTTACCAAGACATGGAATTGGCAGAAAGAATTGCAGGTGCCTGGAATAACTACCAAAAAAAAAAAAAAAAAAAAAAAAAAAACAGCCTCAAGAATATACCAAAGGAAGAAGGAAAAAAAAAAAAAGCACCCAGTGTTCTTTTTCACTTTAATTGTTCTTTTTCACTTTAATTTTTATTCTTATTATTTTTGTGTGTGTGGTAATGAAAATGTCAAAAATTAATTTTGGCGATGAATGCGCAACTATATAATGGTACTATAAACAACTGAATGTATGCTTTGTTTTGTATGACTGTATGGTATGTGAATATATCTCAATAAAAATGAATTTAAAAAAAATAGAATATACCAAAATACACAAGTTACCACAATAGATTTTTTTAAAAAAGATACCAAAGCAACAAGAGTTAAAAGAGGGTCAAGGCAGAGAAATTCTGTAAACATAACATATGTCAGAGGACCATACAGAGGCCACATAAGACCCAAAGTAAGTGATTCCGCAGTCTTTCTCTAGTCAGCCTATATACATTGTGATGTGGGTTGAAGTCCTTTCCTAGAAATTACACCTCGTTCTGAAGCATAATGTGAAACATGCTTCCAGTGGCGCAAGTGTAGACTGGAAGATTCAAGTCAACAGCAGTGTGATAGAACCCAGTGAAGGAACTCAGGGTGTCTCTGACATAGGGTTACCTGTGATAAAGGAAATCACACTCTACATAGGAACATATTCATCATTAAAACAAAAAGTTTATGGGCTTTTGTTCACCCCAGAAGTTCTGCATGCCACAAACGTAAAACCAACAATAATATAATTCTTTACATTTGTATAGCATTTTAAGGTTTACAAAGAATTTTTATAAACATGATCTTCTGTCTGATATTGATACTGTTCATGCTCCAACAAGACACATTCTTCATATTATTTATAAAAGTCCCTAAGAATTGACTTTGTTACCGCAAATGTATTTTTATCTATAAAGTCTACTCATTGAATTTTATCTAAAAATACCCATACATAAAAGATAAATAGTGGGTTTTAGATATTGATTCTATTCTAAAATATCTACTACTTTTCCAGAATGACTAATTAAATCTAATTTATGTTACCTGAACTAGGTGTAAACATTGGTGATACTCTGCAAAGACCATTGCACATATCTCATTAAGGAGTTCCTATATTACCAAACGCTCAGACATTCTAAGGGGGTACTATAGATGAATAATTATTTTTAAAAGGAATGTACTAAAGGATGTCCCTCAAGGGGCTTTAAAAACAGCTCTTAGAAGCATAACATGAACAGGAAGCATGCTATAAGGTTATGAAGAATTGGTGGAATAAAAATGATTGTGGCCTACTTCCATAAAGAAGTATGGAAAAAAGAAAACAAGCTAAAATTGTTTCCAGCTTGCTGAGTTAGAATGAACTGTTATTTCATTAGGCAAGTGTCTTATTTACTCTATGCCCTATATACAATAATAATATGTGTTGTCAAGAGTCAACAGTACACATTAGCATTTTTTAATTTAGGAAAAAGGGGAAATTGTAAACCCTACGGAACAGTTTTCCGGTTGGCATAGTTCAGCATGCCTGGAGGGTGGTACGTTCTTTGTACCCAAATCTTTACTAAATGTTCTATCCTTGAGATACGAAGATAACACTTCTGACCCACAGTCTGCAGGGTATTCAGTTTTAGATTCTTTTTTTCTTTCAGCTTTGATGATAAAATTGTGCTGATCCCCTCTCTTTTGTTCATCTGGTTCCCTTTGTGACTGAAAGCACACATTTGGGAGACAGCTGAGTGGCTTTGGGAGAGAAGTTACAGTTTTGAGAAAAAGGGAAGTGAACTGGAGAGCTAACCCTGGCACCAGGCACTAACCAACTGATGTGTTAAAAGCAAAATGCTACAAAGTAGAAACTGATACACTCTGTAAGGAAAGAACTCTGCAAACCTGTTTGCATTATGAAAAGCTGTGATAAGCTTAAACTTTTTCATTGGATATGCTAACTTTTGGGGTAAAATAAACCTTCTGGAACGTTGTATCAATTCTTTCTTTACCCCTAGGCTGTCAGGTTGTTCTAGGGTTAGTTTTTCCAAGCCCTATGTCTCCATTACAGCACGCATCCTATTTAAGTCTTTTGTAGCACTTACCACCAGCTACAATTATTGTGCTGATTTACGTGGTTAGTTCTTTCTTCATTGTCTGGCTCCTCCACTAGAATATAAATTCCACGTAGCGGAAAGTCCCAATCTACTAAAGTTAGATAATGATTCTTTGGTCAAGATAACTACTTGAAAGAACTGCCTGAATATATTCGTTCATTCAACAATACTAATTGAACACCTCTCTGAACCAGGTAGGTACGGGACACAGCACTGGGAATTCTGGTAAACAAAACAAACCACAAAATTTACATTTAGACAGCCAGCAATCTACTATGGGGCTAGATGAATGTATCATGTGCCATCTTATTAAATCTTTGAACAGAGTATAGAGAAAGAGGAAGAAAAGAAGACAGCTCTTTTCTGATGTCTTTCTATAAAAAAAGGACAAAGCCACATCTCCCTTACTTCTTTGATTCATTTCCCTAACTCTTTGCTCTCAGTAAGCAACACATGCTTAATTGGCTGGCAGAACCCTCTTGAAGCTCTCTTTTCAGGAAGCTTTGCAAAGGTCTTATAAACAATTTTGCTGTTCCAGAAAATGTTAATGCTCAAGGTATCCCTTGAAAGAAAAGGAAAATTCCTCTGTGTGTTTTTTTTTCTCAGTTACGAGGAATGCAATTAGGCATCTACTTGGCACTGTGTCAGTTCTCATAGCCAGGAAATCTCAGGGTTAGGAGAACAAAGTTACCAAGATCCTTTTGCTATTGACTATGGCTGGCCCAGGGTTCAAGGGTTAAAGCCTGAGAATGTTTTATCCCTTTTCTTTAATTTTCCATGTAAGTAACTTCCAAATGCCAAAGCTTACAGAACTCAGAATATACAATCCTTTCCACAACCTTATAGAAAAATTAACGTATGCTGTGATTTATCTCTAATACTGGTCTTTCAAAGCATTAGGCAGAATACCTGAAAGGCTTCAGACAACAGCTGCCAAGAGAAGTTTAACATTTCATGGATCAGCACTTAAAATCTGACAAATAATAAATCATCCTTGTGACCAGTTTAAGGCACTGGGTTGATAATGTATTGAGGGCTGGTTAAAAAGTGTGGACTATAGATTATGTAACAACTCAGCACTTTGGAAAATGGAGGTGAAGTGAAATGACTGTTATTACCATATCTGTTTCTTCAGACTATGCTTTCTCTAAGAAAGACATTTTCTTTTTATAGAAAGAAAATTTCACTGTGTGAGAAAATATAAAATTTGTTTATTTCATATGCATCTGTGCTTTAAGAACAAGGAATTTTACACTCTGTAACTTTATAATGAATGATCCAAAGGGGACAACACTCTCTACCTAGGACTTGTTAGGGCAATATTGGAAAATGATGTTAAACGTGTTTTGGAAGACATTCACCAATTTTTCCAAATGTATGAACATTTCCATCTTTTTCATACTTGAAATATCACAAGTAACTGCTTGAGCCCTAGAAGAATAAATGCTATATACCAGACACCCATTTGGTGTGAGGAAAAGCTGTATATGTTAAAGAATGGCTGGTATATATTCAAAATACACTTTAATAGGTAGGTGCACAAGAGAAAAAAATTCAGGTCCTTTAAACTTGGAAGGTACACGATCCATAACAGGCAATCTCTTATAGTCTAATATGGATAGGGGAGGACTCTGGCACAAACGCTCCAAAGATCAAGAAAAGTGAGGCTATTTGGAATACAGTACAAGACTTCTCTGAAATCTCGCCCATAATATGCCGTCTTGCACACGGTATTCAGGCTCAATGCCCCACTCTCATTTTCTTTCTGCCTTGACATAAAACCTTGGGGCAAGTCAGGCTGTCAGCAAAGAGACTGTCAGCATTCGGAATGCTAAAATTGATTTAATGCCTTCTTGCTAACAAGAGACAAAACACTGGTTAAAGGTAGAAGTGAAACCAAACCAGAGAGACGCAGCCTCAAAAGAAGGAAGTCTCGTGTGACCTATGAAGGATTTCTTAACGTCGAGTGAATGTGATTTAAAGTCCGATGTTCACCTAAAGAGCAGGAGCAGCCCAGTTTCAGTTAGGTGGTGTTGACATTTACTGGAGAAAACATTCATATGTGCCTCTGTATTGATATTTCTTTTAATCTTGTTATTAAAACTCCTTAAAGAAAGTTAAGGCACTAGCAGTTATGGAAACAATACCAATTATAGGTAGAAACATATAGGAACTGCTGATCTGAAAATGGCCCAGACATGCAGGGCTGGAGCTCCCAGGAATCACCTCTCTCCTATATGACCTGGTCCACTCAACAAGGCTGGCCAAAAAATGGTCGTCCAACCAGATTCTCTCTCCTAGAAACCTGGAACACGGAGCTGAGAAACCCAAAGGCTGAAAGTCACTAGCGCTGGGTCACATTAACAGCAATAGCTTAGACAAAAGAGCTGAGATCCCCAGAGCAGCCCTGGTTTCTGCCCTTCATGCAGTTTGATGCTTTGGCCCTTCCTTCAGTTCTGTGAGACACCTCAGGATCCTACCCATAAAAAACATTAAAAATAATTCTTTTTTGGTTTAAGCTAGCCAATGCGTTTCTGTAGCTTCCTATCAAAAGAACCCTGTATTCTAGGACATTAGGGCTTTAACAAAAAGCTACATTTTGGTAAAGGTGAAGTATGAAAGATAAGAACATCACAATTTCTTACATTGGTAGGAAACTTGACATTTTCAGAAAGTGTTACATAAGTGATCTCATGACACTGTGAGGGGGAAAGGGCTGCTGTTGTTATCCATGTGAGAGAGACGAAGTGACGGTGGCTCAGAGAGGGCACTGCCTGTGTGCCATGGTGTGCTCCTGGTAAGTGGTAGACCCAGGCTGAGCACCCAGGGCTGCTCGCCACTAGCGCGTGCCCTTCCCACTACAAACCATGATGCATGTGCCATCCTTGCACTCTATTATTCCCACCTTGCAAGAGCCTGCCATATCGTTTTCAATTTTTTATTTATAGAATCCTTAGTTAAGAAGGAATCTTATGGGATATATAAACAAATAAAACAGGAAAAAGCAGAGCTATTCTAGATGTGTGTATGTACGGCGTAGAAGGGAGGGCATCCTTGTTTCTCCCTCACTCCTACTCCAACCCCAAACCAGGGGCTTGGGAGAAGTTGTAATAGGGTAAAAAACCTAAGGCCTTAGTGTTGATATTTGCCAATAAAAGGAAATTAGAACCAAGATGTGCCTCCTATTGAATATAGTTAGCAAGTTTACCATTTCCTACACATTCTAGATTTAACTGTTAGCAGCGGTGCCCAAGATATTTTCATCTTACATGGTTTGAATATGTATTCCCAATATATGTTTGGTTGTTTGTTTATAATTCACATAAATTGTATGTATTATTGTATTAATATGTTATATACCTTATAAACCATGAACAAAAATAGAAAAGGATGACAGAACTGATGTAATAGCTTACTAATCATGAGATCTCAAGGCAAACATACACATGGGAAAGGTTCATGATCAAGGATAATAAATATAAATCCACAGATCTTCCAAATAACTTAGAATTTTGGTGGCCAGCTTCTTGACAGATCTCTTCTAATGGTCATTGTCAATACCTCATAACGAGGCTGACAAAGAGTTCACACAAAGCTTTGCCATTTTCTTGCTGCTTGCACAATCTAAAATTATCTTCCATTTATGGGAAATTTTTGCAGAATCCTTTTAAGGTACTTGTTCAGTTTGTGTTTATTAAATCTAAAAAATAGATTTTGTAAATCTATTTAACCAGGTACAATATATTTCACAAAATAGCCAAAGCAAATGAACTGGTGAGCAAGCCACTGGGAAGCCCCAGCCTTCCTCAGGAGCTCTAGCCCACCGTGCTCCACAGGTGACAGTCAATGAGCTGACAGGTGGGCTCAGGGAGGCTGCTAGTGCCAATGCGTTCACCATCAGTTGCAGTGTTTTATGACAAAATTAATGTAAATGCAAATTCTAAACAAGTTCTTTTCCCATCTAAATGGATCTTCTCAAGGGCTCCCTGGGGGTATATATCCCACTTTGGAGGCCAGTGTCATGCAGCGAGGCAGCAGTCTACTTCTAGGGGTCAGTTACACTCGCAGGACTTTCTAAGCCAAAACGATGCAGTACAAGGACAATGTCCAAACCAACCAAGGCAGGAAAGAGAGTGACTTTGTTTTTTAAACTTTTTTTACAACTATGAATTATAACCCACTAACAGAAAAGTATATAAAACATTAATATTTAGTGTAATATACTGTATATTACTCATGTAACCACTAGCCCCAACAAAACACAGAACATTGTCAGGACCCCCAGAAGCCCTCCAAGTTCTTTCTCTTCCCTACCTCCCTTCCCTAGAGGCAACCACTCTTCTGATTCTTACAGTAAGAAGACCCCTGCTTTTCTTTAAAATTTTAGCCCCTTATGTATGCACACACCCTTTAGCAATAGAGTTTAATTTGGTCTGTTCTCATACTTTTATAAGTAGAATAACATGATTATGTATTCTTTTTCATCTTCTTTTCAAAACAATATTTGTAGGATATATCCATATTATTGTGCAGAGTGCTGGTTCAATTCTTTTTCACTGTTATGTAGTATTTCATTTTATGAATACAACAGAATTTTAAATTTAATTAAAAATTTTTCCATTTTATGCATCTACCACCTTCTACTACTAATAGACATTTTGGATATTTCTAATTTGAGATGAATACAGATAATTCTGCTAAGAACATTTACAAGTATCTTCGGAATGCACATTTCACTAGAATACACACATACAAACACACACACATGAGACTGAAATTGCTGGGTCCTATCTTAGTTTTAAAAAAAACTAACAAAAGGTAATTCCAGTGTATCTCTTACAAAACAATTTTAATATTAACTAACTCTCATATCACCAGAAGAAAAGCTCATTAAATTGTGAGATTTATGTTTTCCCAAACTTTCTCTCTTCATGTTCATTAAACCATGACATTAAATGCATTTAAATCTATTTAAAATAGTTTGAAAATTTCCAGTGAATTTATTGAAACTGATTCCCCCAAATCTCATATATACACACACATAAAAATATACACCCATAAATTTTAACATATTATAGTCACATTTTTATTTCTCATGAGTCTAATATTGTATACGCTGAGAGACAAAAACATTCATTCAATTTTTTTCAGTAATTTTGCACCAAAAGGTTTCAAGTTAATTCTTATATTGATGAAGCATGGAAAGCCAAAAAATGTTAACCCTGTAGATAACTGAGGAGTACAAATACAAATAATAGAGATTAATTCCAACTTCAGAGTCTCTAACATTTTCATTAACATCAGGAGTGTGCTGCAAATGCAGTGAATAAATGGGACACAATCTTGTGGCACCAGAAAAACCTGCTCATCAGTCTACCATTGTCTTCTTGTCTTATTGTGCCAAAAACTTTCTGCGTAGTAACTCGTATGTACAGTGCTGTACGTAATTAGAGGTAGGTACTATTATTTGTCCCATTTTACAAGAGAAATCTGAGGCACTGAGAGGAAAGGTAACTTGACAAGGGTCATGCAGCTGTAGGTAGTTGAGCTGGGATTCAAAAGCATGCTTCCCAGTGCTACAGTCTATTATATACTGTTGCCTCGCCAAGTGTTAGTTTTGTTATTGTTGCTGACATTATTGCTATTATTTTGATAACAAAAAGAATAGTTCTTTAAGACCAGTGCAAAAAGTGAGCCATAGGGGAAAAAAATCTATGTACATTCATTTTGATTTATGAGAAATTTGTGAAAATAATTGTAACTAAGCAACTCTCCAGTTCTGGGAGAACTAATTAAGAAATGAATTAAGGGATTCGATGGATACCCAAATTAGTCATTAGGGCTCAAAGATCTGGAGTTCCTGGTTTAAATCCAGCTTTGGTCATTGCATCCAAAATAAACATGACCTGATAAGTACCACAGCTCACAATTAAAATGGATTTATACAGCTTATGTGTCCACATGGGACAGGTCTCTTCCTAATTGAATTTGGACTAGTCTTCAGTTACTGTGGGTTTCATTTGCCATCTTCCAAGTCTTTTGTAACTGCTGGCAATAGGATTATGCTGAGGGAGAAACCATTTCAATCAGTGATGTCTGCATAAAAATAAATGTAAAGCCTTTGAGCTGGAATTAGAAAATTCTTCAAGTGTGCTCCTGTGGTACATGTTTGAGACTACTACCAACTGGCAAGACCAGTTACAGAAGGGAGGTCCAGCATCACTGTTCTGGGTTAAGGAATCAGTAAAAGCAGGGGTTGAACAAGTAATTAGAGTAATCTTTTGCAGACAAAAACATTCCTGCTTTCCACCTCTAATATGATTAGACAGCTGAAGGCATCTCATTCTTCTGACAAAAATGTGATCAGAATGGTTTTCCACTGATACATCTTTCCATCAGGCTGTTTGGTACCTTCTGGCAGAATAATCAGGTGTTTCTGGTTATTTGATATATGTTCCAAGAAAACAGGAATTCAGTGTGCTCTTCCTCATCTGATAGGAAGAAGGCTGCCAGACTTTACATAGCAACTTCTCAGTTGCCTAACCAAACTGAGAAGTTCCTTCTAAGTGTGCCATATGTGTGTGTGTGTGTACAGAGAGAGAGAGAAAAAATAAACCAGTTGTTTGCATACTAATTCTCTTTGAACAACTATAGAGAATATTTTCACGGTGACTTGGATACAAAGAAGTGAAAAATTCTCTTCCATTAATGGAAAACAACCAACTCCCACCAATGTTAACGGACCTTTTCAAAAAGCTCCACTCATCTTGCTACTGAAGTTCAGGTTTACAGAAAAAAGAATCAAGTTTAGATTAAACATTTGTGGAAATATCCAGGTACAATAAGACCTCATTAATTTGGACTACCTCAATTTGTAATTTATAATCATTTGACAGGGTCTAGACCAAAGATGAGCTTTTCACCATGAATCTACGGCTTCCTAAGCAAATTAATTTAAGAATGCTCAGGGAAAAAATAAAAATATTTCAGAGAAAATATGTACCTAAAACAACAATATGCTTTCTGTCCAGCAAAAATTTTTGATGTACCCATTCAAATACGAATAACTGATAACAAAAATTGTAACCATTTTATTGAATGTCAATCTTGTGTAAGTTCACTTCATAAACATGAGCTCAGATCATCTCAACCACTCTGTAAGATAACTATCGTTATCCCATCTGAGAGAGGAGAAACAGGTTCAGGGAAGTAAGTGACATGCAAAGACTGCACAATCCCTGGGCAGCAGATGCAGGATTCGAAGCTGGGCTGTCTGGCTCAAAAGCCTGTTTCCTTCCACTCCCACTTAATGCTGACTGAGCACTGCTGATTGCAAACCTGGCTTCTAGATTCACTGGAGCATGTTCTTCAGCACAACAAAAGCAATAATTGCTATCACTGCAAGGAAAGGAAGCCAGGCAATCTGGCTCCAAAGCCTATCACTCTTAACCATAATTCCTTACTACATTACAAGTATGTCTCTAAGAGGCTTTTCTTTTCTTTTTTTTCTTTTTTTTTTTTTTTTGATATATCAAAGTATTTCACAGGTATGAAACTACACTAAAGAAATCATACTAGGACCTTCCTCCCAGGGTTTTTGAGAAGACCGGATGATATATAACGCATACAATGCATTTAGCACACAGCCTAGTAGGTGGGGTAGGGATGCAGGTCGGTCAGGGTGTAGGTAGATGGGCTAGGGGGATGATGTAGGTGGGGTAGGAGGATATAGGTTGAAGTAAGGGGGATGTAGATGGGATGCGGGGATGCAGGTGGCTTAGGGGGATGCAGGTGGCTTAGGGAGATGCAGGTAGGGCAGGAGGATGCAGGTGGGGTGGGGGATGTAGGTGGGGAGGGGGATGTAGGTGGGGCAGGGGGATGTATGTGGGCTAGAGGTATGTAAGTGGGGTAAGAAGATATAGGTTGGGGTAAGGGGGATGCAGGGGGGTGGGCAGGGGATTCAGGTGGTCTAGGGGGATGTCAGTAGGGGTCAGGAGGAGTGCCTCAGGTCCACAGCCCCCCACTGCCCTATCATGAGTGACTTCAGACTACACGTCTGTAAACGGGAACTCTGGTGTTGAGACCCTGAGAGGCAGCAGAAGCTGCTGAAGTCTGTGATAGGGCCTCTGGGAGTCAGATGTAGGGACAACTGGCCACGTGGGCAGGAGGAGGACCCAGAGAAAGGAAGGACCACCTCTCCTTACCTAGGAATCCACGGAGATGTTCCTGAAAACAGCCTGGGTTCTGGAGGGCTCTAGGGAAAAAGAGAATTTTGGAGGTCAGGTCCCGTATTTAGCAGCCGCACCACCCATTTCCTTCCGCACCCATACCTAAGCACAGGAACTGGAATCATGCAGATGTGGAATTGTGCCTCACCCAGGACTCAGTAGCTATGTGACCTTGGGTAGGCAGCAGAACCTCTCTGTGCCTCAATTTACTCAACTATAAAATGGAGATCATAGTAGGACCTTCCTCCCATGGTTTTTGAGAAGACCGGATGATACATAACGCATGCAATGCATTTAGCACACAGCCTAGCGCATAATAGTGATAGTTTCATATAGCAATAATAATAGCTAATATTTACTGCTTGGTCAGATAGTCCTAACACTCTTCTGGGGCTTCCCAGGAGTTAACTCCTTCAGTGCTCATAGAAACTCTATGAGATAGGCACAATTAGTTTGGCATTTTACAGGTGTAGAAACTGAGGCACAGAAAAGCCAAATCACCTGTCCCACTAAAATGTAAGTGTCAAGTGGTAGAGCTGGGATTCTAGCTGCACCAACTTGGTCCTAAAGCCCAGACTCTCAATCACAGTGATGTACTATTTTATTACAAATAAATGTTAGCTACTGTTTTGTTGTTATAATATTCTTCTCTCCCAGAGGTAGCCCATAATATACACACAACTCCAAGGAACCCATCATTCAGCCAGTAATAACTTGGGCCAAGGGGATTAGTGCCAGGGTTAGAAGTCAACCAACCAACCACTCCGTCACTCAACAACTGCTCCAAGTGTTTCTTGAGAATCTCTATATATCCAATATTCTGTTAAGCGCTAAGTGGGGATTCAAAGAAACAAACGCTCTGCTCAGAAGATCAGCCTCCATGAAACAATCAGGAACATCAATGACAACAGGGCACACTAGAAAGTGGGGGGGGGGCGGGGAACAGGACCTCAGGAAATGAGATGCCACGCATGCTCCCATACCAACTCTCTGGGTGGCATTCTATTCTCCAACTTCTCTGACCTCACTTGGTTTTGTCTTTGAAATGAGGGGATTAACCTAGAGGCTTTTAAACCCTGTATTCTGATCTACAGTTCTGACTTTCAGTTAGACTAACTTTTTCTCCCAAACAGTCCATTTTTGAGAGAATATATTATAACCCTTCATTTATCCAAAAATCCTTGGCTGAACACAGTGTCAGGCACCGTGACTAGTGCCAAAGATATCAATATGAGACGCAGCCTACACCTTGTAATTAGCATTTCAAGCATGATGAATTTTTATCACATGGTATCTTGGCAATCAGAAAACAAAGGAAGAGTGCAGCCCTGAGGCCAAGTGCACACACCCGGGTCTGCTGGGAGTGGCCCCAAAGAATTCTGCACCAACCCAAAATCCAGGGCCCAAGTGCCCCAGGTGCCCAGCAGTCTGGGGGATACCATGCTGAGCTGAAAGGGCAGCTAGGAATGTCTGAAAAACAAGGGGCTGAAACCAGGTAATCAGTGAAATGTCTGGGTCAAAGCTTAGATTTATTTTCTAGAAGTAACAGTGCTGAATGCAACAAACCCAGGAGACAAGAATTAAACTAGTACAAAACTATTTGACTTTTTTGGTTTTAATGAAGTACGCCAATGGTCATTTTGATAAAAATCTTTTCTTGTGTGTGTGTGTGTGTGTGTGCATGTGTATGTGTGTACTCCTGCTTTTCTGAGAAACATTTACTTAGACACAAATTGCTACTGACTTTATGACTTTATTTAAAGATCAGTTCATCACATTTAGATACATCATCATTCGCAAAAATTCTTTGGAGTGGAATAATTTGGTGAATATAATACTTCCATTAAAAAAGAATTGATTTTAAAAATGCTTTTCAAACTTCTGATAAAAGCAATTATCTGATTTTCTTTCTGCACCACAGAAGGCAAACATTGGTTAGTTGGTGTAATAAATAATATGAATTGTCAAACGAGATATGTTCTGGTTTGCTAATGCTGCCGGAATGTAAAACACCATAAATGGATTGGCTATTATAAAGGAGGTTTATTTGGTTACAAAGTTACAGTCTTAAGGCCATAAAGTGTCCAAGGCAACAGAGTACCTTCACTGAAGGATGGCCAATGGCATCCATAAACCTCTGTTAGCTGGGAAGGCACGTGGCTGGCGTCTGCTGGCTCCCAGGTTGCATTTCAAAATGGCATTCCCCAAAATGTCAGTGTCAGCTTCCAATGGCCATCTTCAAAATGGGTCTGTCAGCTACAGCTCCTCTCTCATCTCCTGTGTGTTCTTCAAAGTGTCCCTCTTGGCTGTAGCAAGCTTGCTCTTTCTGTCTGAGCTTATATAGTGCTCTAGTAAAACTAATCAAGGCCCATGCTAAATGGGTGGGGCCACGCCTCCATGGAAATTATCCAATCAGAGTCATCACCTACAGTTGGGTGGGTCTCATCTCCATGGAAACACTCAAAGAATTACAATCTAATCAACGCTAATACATCTGTCCACAAAAGACTGCATCAAAGATAATGGTGTTTTGGGGGACATAATACATCCAAACCAGCACAAGATATTAAACATTTATGGATTTAATTCTTAATAAAGATGTTTAAACAGCCCCCAAAATATTCATCAATCTTTGACCTGGGAAAAGTAGCACTTCAGTAAATTCCATCTCCCACCACCACCACAGAAGTTAGCACAAAATGTTTATGGCTCTCAGAGATGGTATTCTTCACAGGATGGCTAAATATTGCATTAGGGTCAGACAAACTTGGGTTCAAAGCCCAGCTTCCACCTTTTCTAGCTTGCTGCCCTTAGATAAGCTGTGCAGCAGCCCAAGTCTCACGTTTCTTTATCTATAAAATGGGAATAATAACACCTGCCTTGAAGCATCATTTTGCCTATTAGAAATGAGATACTGGAAGTGTGTAGCACATAGCAGGAGGCCAATAAATGGTAGCCACTCTTCTTTACACTCCACACACTGAAGAGAAGTTAGGCTTTTCTGATAACAAGCAGTAAACAGATTTATTAGTGTTTATAAACTGATGCTTCAGGCCATTTCTTTATAGGAATACCGTGAGTTTGTAACAGGTAAATTTCAGAACTCCTCTCATGGCTAAAAGTTCAGAAAAAGAGTAAACAGGAATGGGCTTCTACCCTACCCTCTTATGAACTCTTGGTTCACCTGTCTGTTACTGTTGTTTTAAGAAATCTTCTAGAAAGGCTAACACAGACCCATTAAGGACAGAGAAATAAACCACAGCTACCACAATTAAGATCTTTTCCCTTTTGTCATTCCTTATGATTAAAGAAACCAAAATAAATTATGGGAAGGGTTAAATGAAGGGTGAGGAACAAGATTATAGATTCTTTGGCTTTTCTTTTTTTATCATAGCTAGGTTGATATTTTCATCCTATTCATCTGAAGGTAGTCCCATCAGAGAGGCTTATGATAAAATATAGGCTCTCACCAAAATATGACTGTTGTGGCTATGTTGCCCTTGGATATATGTTGCTATGCCTTGACTACAGCAAGAAATATTGATTTAACTGGATTTAATATCAAATCAGGTATTTGTTGTCACATGGAAATGAAAAATATCAATGCCATGAAAAGCTTGATATATGGGTTAAAGCCCATTTCAGCTCATTCCAAGGGACCATCTAAAGTCTTCTGTTGTATTGGAATTGTGTTCTACTGATGCTTGCCCGATTCACAGATAATAGGGATTTTCATTATAATGGGATTTGCTACATAAATGAATATTGGTATAGATTTTTATGTAGTACAATTTATCATAGGAAGTACAGAAAAAATCATTACGTACTCGGCTTCTTCCTTTTCTCAACTCTGGATGCATGCCTTGTTGTCTACCTAACGTGTACGTGTTCTCTCCTTCCCAGGGTCTGATTCACCTTTGCTCCTCTCATAGTGCCTAGTGCAGAGCAGAGGCTCAGGAAATAGCTGGTGAAGAAACAAGCTGAATGAAATGTGGCACTAAAGCAAATGAGAAGTTCAAAATAGTTTCCTGCACAGAAGAAACTAAATTTAGAAATTGATTCAAAATGCATATACAAAGCAGGCTTGGCAATCACCATTCAGCATGCTCAAGGAACTCTGGGCTCAGTGGGCCTTCCATTGGCTCCCTTCTGCTAAGTGGTCACACAGACTTGCCAGAAATGTCCAGCACTTAGCTCACACACTCCCATCCCTGAGGAACTCCACAGAGACATTTCAATCAATCATTCATTGCCTAAAATACCTCCATGAGGGTCCTATGGAATACTCCAAGCTGGAGCAGCCAGTGAACAAATATTGTCTTTCTAATAGACTGAGAAAAAGGGCCACCATCCCTGGTTGGTAATAAAAGCAAGGGAGGTTAGCCCACAGCAGCCAAGGGAAAAGAATAAGTGCAGCACCAGGGTTGGGATTCACTCTCTTGAAGCCAGACATAGAAGCAGTTTCTTAGCCCTTACAATAGCCAGGGCTGGGGGAAGAACCAAGCAGAGACTCCCAGAAAGTCTGCATGGATATTACCCAATGTCAAAGTTCCTAACTTCTCATTCTCTTTCCCTCTCTCCTCCAGCTACATGATAATTTTAATAATCAAAAAGTTTCCGATATTTTTTATAATGCCATCTTACTGGAATTTTTTTATTTTAGTCTTTTTCTTTGTGGCTGTTTCATTGAAAGTCAAAATATGCATCAAATATAAGGTTTTGCTTCTATCTTGGAGCATCACATACAATATCATAAATCTAAATGTCTATTTTTACAAAAGGTCTTTATTGTATTCAAGGAATCACTTATAGAGACCAAAAGGCTTCCCACATCAGAGGAATATACTCTGGGAGTGAGTGTCCTTACTTGGATACCCTTCAAGCTAGGCACCAGGGGTTTCCAGGGCAGAGAAAGGGACCTGCCCAATTATTATTAGATAAAGTATAAATGAAGAGTTAGAAGGGTCTGTTGAGATCAGCAAGGAATGGCACATTTTTACAAATATTTTACAAATATCTCCACTCTTCACTTGAAAATATTTTAAATGGTAAATCAGTTCCTCCTCCAGAGGGATGACCTGTGGCCATTAATTCATAACAGAAACTCATTGTAAAAGTGCTTCTGAGTTAACCAAGTAGCTTGCTCACTACATCGGATTCTTCAAACAACCACACAGATGCCATTATCTCCATTTGAGAGTCGAGGGACCTGAGCTCAGAGATGGTAGAGCGCTTTGCCCAGGGTTACACAGCTATTAGCAATGGAGGCACATCTTGAATCCAACTGGCAGATTCCATATCCAATTCTCTGTTCACCAAACAAACTACTTACTAGTTGTATAGAGAGCCCAAATTTAACTTATTAGGCCCTTCCCACATGTAACACTACCATGGGAGAAATACTATCAACAGGCCAAGTCAATGGCCCATATTTTGTCACAGTCTAAAACATTTTTAGCTACTGGGCTATGAGTGACACTGCTTCTCCTAAAATGGCTGAAGGAAAATCAGAACCATTCTAAGACAAGAATGTGCAAGCACAAGTGCTATAATAAATGTAAGAATTCAAAAAACAAACATAGTTTTCTTGACTAGACAATAATTAATTATAAACTCTGCAATACAGTTCTTTTTGAATATGAACTATTACAACTAGGGTTTTCTTGTTTGATTGTTTCCATTTTTACCAAGAACTGAAACTTACAAAATGACAAACCGGATTGCCCTATTAGAAGACAACTTCACTTGTTTCTTTGTTCTAAGAAACCATGTTAGGTACTGACTGGCAATACCTGTACCTGGATCTTTGTATTAATTACGCATTTTTCATATAAAACTGACTGTCACACTACATGCTGTAAGTAAGATCTGAGAGCTGCCAAGATAAATTTTCTGAATGGCTGACTTTTTAAAGATGACACGTCAATTCATCAAATAATTCTTTGAGGGTTCATCCCCATATACTCTGTCTCCCCTTTATCTCTACTTACACCTATAGTAATCATATTAATATTACAGCTGTTTTCTGATGTATCATCTTATTTATAAAGTAAAGACTTTTTCCCTTCTAACCCCTATTTTAAGACAGCAAATTGTTCTTCTAATATACCAGCAATGAAACTGCCAATTCCATTTGACAGCATCAATTTACTTTGATTGTTATTGTTTAATTCCCAACCTGATTTAATCACTTGATTTGAAACACTCTGATTCTTAGGGAGATAAGTAATTCTAGCCCAGGCCATACAACTAAAACAAAGAAGAGTTTTACGTTATTGGCTAAATGAATATTTTCTTCCCTAAGGTTTCCTTTCACCAAATAAGCATACTGATGCTTTACTTCCTTTAGTTAAGACCTCATCTTAATGTGGCTTGATTCCAAAACATATGAGAACATGCATACACAAGAGGTACTATATTGAGTAAGCCAAGAGTTCCAGCCAAGTATCCTATCTTTTACGTGGTACCAAGTGAAGTTTTGTAGAAAGCACAATGGTAACTATTCATTCTGCCAACATCAAAAAGATAGGCCTGAACTGTATGCCAGAGTGGGGAAAAAAAACCTTAAGCTTTGAAATCAGACAGTTGGCTTCAAATACCATCTCCATCACTACTATCTCCGTGACCTTGAGCAAACTATTTATCTCCCCCTCAGAGCTCTCCCATCTAAAAAATGGGGGTAACAGATTTATCTCAAAGGAGTTTTGCAAGAGTTAAATGAGAATTTTGATGTTAAGAACCTAGCATATAACGTGGCACACGAGTAGGCACTAAAGAATCGTTCTTTTTTGTTTCTGCTCCTCCATAAAATGTCATTAGTAATTCATTCTGAATATGTCATCTATAGATATGCACAAAATTAATTTAAAGGATATGAACTGTGGTGCTCTTTATGATAGCAAAGATTAGAATTGGTCTAACCATAGGGAAATGACTATATTAAGACATACTCATATACTGAAATTTATGCAGTCATTCCAAATAATTTTCAAATAGTATTTTATAAGGGAAATTTTTACTCTAAAATTTAACTGAAGAAAGCAGAAAAAAAAAAAACCTGTATGATAGCAATTATTTACTGAGCATTTACCATGGACCAAGCACCATGCTATGAACTTTACATGCATCATCTTATTTAATTCTCACAATAAACCTATATGGTACATACTATTATTATCCTCATTGTTGTAAAAGAGAAAATGAGGTTTAGAGAGTTTAAGTAATTTACAGTTACTACATAAGTAGCGTAACCAGGATTGGAATCTCAAAGTGTCTGATTGCAAAGCATTTTTAACTACTATGTTATACTGATTCTTCAGTACAAACTTCTTATGTACATCATGAGGTTACTTTTTATATAAAATACACAACACAAAGAAACATATGCACATGCACACACACACAACTACACATACATGCATATCTGGAAAAAAAAGCACATCAAATACTAACAGTGCCAATCTCTGGGTAGTGAAATGATAGTTGACCTATTTTTTATCCATTTCAGTATCTTCCAAATTCAACAAGTACACATTATTTTTACAACCAGAATTTTTTCCAAAAAAATACATGTGAGAATACTCTTTAAAAATATAAAGTATTGCACAAAGATTTGTATTTTTGTCACATGACACTTTATTCCTTGACTTACAGGTTTGAGTTTCTTAATGTTACTCCTCTTTTAAATTATTTTGTCTTTTTATTGAGGTCCAAGGTGAAAAGTAATGTTAAAAAAAATCCATTTTTTACATGAATACAGCAAAACACAGAAGAGAAAGTAATATATGTGTTTGACAGATATTTGACATTGATATAAAAAGCCAGAGTTTGTGTGAGAAAAAACAAAAACTCTTTTCAAATAACACAGAATTTTCCACTTAGAGAAAACACACCCATTAGTGACATGATGCCATCAGTGCCTCCTGTCACAGAACCATTTACGTAGATGCCAGAGCACTGCCTGGACATGTCTTAGCCTGATTACTGTCTATCTAAAGAGGTGTGAATATAATCATGTGTTGGAGTGACACCTACGGAGTGATTTTCTGTCACCTCACCAATTCATTTTCAGAGCAATGATTCTATAAAGTGAACTGGTGTAATAAAAAGCAGCTCCTCTGAACCAAACAAGTTCATACGAGTTTAAATTACAGGCAATGAATGAATTATTTTGCAAACTTGTTATTTTTTTAAAAATAAGATTATTTAGATACAATTTTTAGTAAATTTTTCAAAAGAAAAATTAATGCAACCTAGAAGTCACTCCAAATTAACCTTGTTTCATTTTTATAGTAGGGTTCTATGATGGGCAGTAAGTGAATCAATAACGACAGTGGCTCCCAATGTTAGCAGGGCATTTGACTAAGTCTTCCCTAACTATGTCCTCTTAAGACATCCTGGAGACAAGAAAGTAAACACATGTAAAAGATTTTCAAACTAGGTTTTGTTTTGTTTTTTTTTCAATAATAAACTAACAAAAGTCACATACTGATGTCTAGAAATACCTTGCAGAAAATCTTTGGCCTGTCTTGGTCAATACTTTGTCAATGACAGAGAAAGCACCATTCTCAGATGTGTAACTGATACATCAGTGAAAGAAATATCCCTAATAGACTGAATAAAAAATACTAAAACTCAACTATGTCTTGATAGGGAGGAAAAATGACTTGACAAAAAGAGACAAAATTTAATAAGGATAAATTCTTGTCCTCTACATAGGTTCAAACAAGTACAGAAGGAGGGAGACCTGGTTTGCTAGCAGTTGTTTGAAAAAAAAAAAAAAAGACTTGCAAGCTTTACTTTATTCTAAGCTGATATAAACTAACAATGTGCTGTTTCTGATTTAAAAAGAAGACCAACACAATACTTGGTGAGATTAACAAAGAAGTGACCTTGAACAAGGGAATTAATAATAGCCCTGTGTTTTCTAGGACCTCAGGAATAGGATGTTGAAGTAAAGATGGCTCATTTCTAAACTAGCAGTGACAGAGTGACGTGTGCCCAGAAAAGTGCTAACAGGTTGAGAAATATCAGTTGAAAGAATTGGGACCAGGTAACCTTGAAAAGCCAAGGCTTCGAGGAGGACATATAATAGCCATGATCAAATATTTGAAGAGCTACCACACAGGAGGTGTGTATTTATTCTGTGGAATTCCCAAGGGCAGATGGAAGGCCAAGGGTGAAGTTGCAGGGAGGCAGATGTCTGTGGTTTTAAAAATATTTTTGTTTATCTCTGCTAGATGATGAGTATTTGTTCAACCACAAATAAGATACGGCCAGATTCTAAATAGGGGCTTAAGATCTGGGAGCATTATAGGCTAGTGTCATTAGAATGCTTCAGTGTCAAAATTGTGAGCTCCTCATTCCTGGAAGGGTTCAAATGGAAGCTGGCTGAGTAGGGATAGCATGGAAGGGATTCCTGCATTTGGTGGGACGTTAAACCAGAGTATCCATTATCCATTCCCAATGCCACCTTCTACACTTCTAATTTCATTTCAGTAATGTTCATGATGATATATAAGCAATATCTAAATATGCCTCATCTTAATAAATGAGTTTATATATTCAATGTCACAAACCGATATTAAATAACAGTTTTGATATGACATTATATTGAAATGTGACTATGGTATTACAATGCGGTGATGAAATGCATTGAGAGAAGTATTTACTGGAAGCCCAGTGAATATACTGAACTCACTCCACCATTCAGATTTCACAGAGGAAACACATGAGAAGGGACATTAGCAGGCTTAGTAGCTGGCATAACATCTTTCACTTCTGCTTTAAACATTACTGAACTGCCCGCATCCCCATAACAAACACTCATTGAACGGAAATGGCAGTGTGTCAGATCAGACGATCTCACTGCTGTTTACGGCACTTCAATAAATGGATTTTCTCCATTATGTATTAGCAATCACTATAACACATGAAAGCCCATACTGAGAGCAATACTGCCTCCAATCAAAATCATTCTTTTCTCAGTATACTAAAGCTTTCTTCCCCTTCCTCTAAGCAACAAAGGGGACAACAAAAGAACTTCCCAAACCCACAGTTAAGGAAAGAATGATCCAACAAACTAAGTGTGAAATCTGTCCCTGGTATCTAATTTGTATATGAATCTTCCTTTCTAGAATATTTTAGTGGGCTCCTTTATTTATTATTTATCAGCACAGGATAGAAATGAAAGTTTATTTTGATGGCAGTGCACCTGACTATTCAGAGATTCAAAAAACCTGCTTAGTTTATTCTTGTATTATCCTGGCAGAGGACGTAAACTTGCCTTTGTTCCATGGCTTCATATGGAACAAATCCCAGCAGATCTTCACAAATGCAAACCATTAGGCAGGACAAGGCCTAGGCAAATGTGAAGGCAACTTCTTTCCGGTCCTTTTTCACCTCTAGGTGATGCCCCTTGATTCAGTTTTCTATTCTTTCTCATATCAGTTTCAGGGAAGGGTCTATACAATTATTAAATCCAAAGAGCATATGTCTAAGTCTCAGTTGTTAACCATTCTTGGAGCATTTGCCTTTTAGGCCCTGGTGCTGGGTACTTTTTTTTAATCTCCTCTTACCTAGTTATATAAAAATCATAGGCATTACTAATCTCGCTTCATTCATGAGGCAACTGAGGTTCAGGAAGATTAAATAATGTACTCAATGTCATAAAGCCAGCCAATTACCTGAGTCAAAACCAAGTTATTCAGACTCCAAAGCTTTTCCTTTTTCTTCTAAACCATACTGGTCTTAATGAAAGGAAACAGTTTTTATAATACAGGCTTTCATACATTACAGAGCAGGAAAGAGAGAAATTGTGTTTTGTTTTTTTTTTGGTTTTCAGAGACATGAGCTGTTTTAATAAAACTTTCTTTGAAAAAACATTTTTCATTATAAAATATAGCATTAAAGACAACCTTGAAAATCAAAAAAAGAATAGCAAAAGTTATCACCGTACCACTCCAGTTTTATTGAACATTTTATTTTCTTCAGTATTGTCAGCGCACGTTTTTATACTTGCATCCAGTGCTGTATAGATAATTTTTATGCTGCATTTTTTCTTTAACATTATATCATAAGGATTCTCTTTGCTATTATAAATGTTCCTTTAATAAAGACTGCCTGGCTTTCATGGAGTGAATTTAAATGGCTCACTTTTTCTTTATTAGTTTCTTTTAAAATTTCCAAACATAGTCTGAAATACAGAGAAAAATATCAGGATCCAATGTACCCATCATCCAGTTATCAATCTTGCTCCATCTATTATCATATTCATTTGTTTTTTCTTTTTCCTGGTGTCTTCTTAAAGCAAATGTCACATATCATATCATTTCATCATTAAATATTTCAGAATACATTTATAGCAAATAAGGACATTTTTAAAAATACAACCATCCTGACAGTATCACACCTAATCAAATTAACAATAGTTCCTTAATTTTATCTAAAACCCAGTCCATATCTCCTATTTTTTCTCATATATATATGTGTGTGTATATATATATATATATATATATATATATATATATATAAACAGTTTTATTGACACCTAATATAATCCATCCAAAGTGTGCAATCAATGGTTCTTGGTACAATCACTGAGTTCTGCATTCATTACCACAATCAATTTGAGAACATCTGCATTGCTCCAAAAGGAAAAATCCCATAAAACTTATATCCCCCTATCATTGACACTTAGCATTGGTATAGTTTTTGTTAAAATTGAAGAAGGAATATTACAAATATTACTGTTAACTATAGTCCATAGTTTACATAGTTGTATTTTTCCCATATACCATCCTATTATTAACCCCTTAAAATAGTGATGTACATTTGTTCTAGTTCATGAAAGAACATTCTTGTATTTGTACTATTAATCACATTCATCATCCACAATAGGGTTCACTATGTTATAGAATCCCATGTTTTATCCTTTAGCTTTCCTTCTAGTGACATACACGGCCCTAAATTTCCCCTTCCAACCATAATCACACCCATAAGTCAATGCTGTTAATTACACTTCCAGTAATGTGCTACCATTGCTTTTACCCATTTCCAAGCATTTACAATCAACCCTATTAAAAATTCTGTACAAATTAAGCATCAGGTCCCCAATCGCCACCTTCATTCCATCTCCTGGTAACTTTACTCCAGATTTTCACTTAAAGAGTTTACTCATTATAATTAGTTCATATTAATGAAAAGATACAATAGTTGTCCTTTTGTGTGGCTTATTTCACTCAACATAATGTCCTCAAAATTCATACATGTTGTTGCATGCATCAGAACTTCATTTTTTCTTAAAGCTGAATAATATTCCATTATATGTATATATGACATTTTGTTTATCCAGTCATCAGTTGGTGAACACTTGGGTTGTTTTCATCTTTTGGCAATTGTGAATAAAGCCACTATGACCATCAGAGTGCAAATGTCTGTTCGCATCCCTCATTTCAGTTCTTCTGAGTATCTACCTGGTAGTGGGACTGCCAGATCACATGGCAAGTCTAGACTTAGTTTCCTGAGGAACCGCCAAACTGTCTTCCACAGTGGCTGCACCATTTTACATTCCTACCAGCAATGAATAAGTGTTCCTATTTCTCCACATCCTTTCCAACACTTACAGTTTTCTGTTTTTTTGATAGTGGCCTTTCCAGTAGGCGTGAAATGATAACTCATTGTGGTTTTGATTTGCATTTCCCTAATAGCTAGTGACGCTGAACAACTTTTCATCTGCTTTTTAGTCATTTGCATTTCCTCTTTGGAAAAGTGTCTATTCAAGTCTGTTGCCATTTTTAAATTGGGTTGTTTGCCTTTATATTATTGAGTTGTAGGATTTCTTTGTATATCTGGATATTAAACCCTTATCGGATACGTGGTTTCCAATTATTTTCTCCCACTGAGTAGGCTGCCTTTTCACTTTCCTGACAAACTCCTTTGAAGCACAAAAGTACTTAATTTTGAGGAGATCCCATTTATCTATTTCTTCGTTCACTGTTTGTACTTTGGGTGGAAAGTCTAAGAAACTACCTCCTACCACAAGATCTTGAAGATGCTTCCCTACATTTTCTTGTAGGAGTTTTATGTTCCTACCTCTCATATTTAGGTCTTTGATCCGTTTTGAGTTAATTTTTGTAAAAGGTATGAGAGAGAAGTCCTCTTTCATTCTTTTGGATATGGATATCCATTTCTCCCAGCACCATTTGTTGAAGAGACTGTTCTGATCCCATTTGAGTGGATTTGGCAGCCCTGTCAAAAATCAATTGACTATAGATGTGAGGGTCTAATTCTGAACTCTCAATTTGATTCCATTGATCAATATAGTTATTTTTATGCCAGTACCATGCTGTTTTGACCATTTAAAGCTTTGTAATATGCTTTAAAGTCAGGAAGTGTGAGTCTTCCAACTTTGTTATTTTCAAGACGTTTTTGGCTATTAGGGGCTCCTGACCCCTCCAAATGAATTTGATGATTGGCTTTTCCATTTCTGCAAAGTAGGCTGTTGGAATTTTGATTGGGTTTGAGTTGAATCTGTAAATCAACTTGGATAGAATTGACACTTAACTGCATTTAGTCTTCCAATCCACACAGAATGTCCTTCCATTTGTTCAGGTCGTCTTTGATTTCTTTTAGCAATGTTTTCTAATTTGCTGTGTCTTTTACATCCTTGGTTAAATTTATTCCTAGATATATGCTTCTTTTAGTTATTATTGTAAATGGAAGTTTTTTTCTTGACTTCCTCCTCAGATTGCTCATTACTACTGTATAGAAACACTACTGATTTTTGTGTGTTGATCTTATACTACACTATTTTGCTGAATTCATTTATTAGTTCTAGTATCTTTGTTGTAGATTTTTCAGGACTTTCTATATAGAGGATCACGTCATCTGCAAATAGGGAAAGTTTTACTTCTTTTCCAATATGGATGCCTTCTATTTCTTTCTCTTGCCTAATTGCTCTGGCTAGAACTTCTAGCACAATGTTGAATAACAAGGTGACAGTGGGCATCCTTGTCTTGTTCCAGATCTTAGAAGGAATGCCTTCAGTCTTTTACCATTACATACAATGTTAGCTGTGGGTATTTCATATATGACATTTATCATGTTGAGGAAGTTTCCCTCTATTCCTATCTTTTGAAATGTATTTATTAAGAAAGGATGTTGGACTTTGTCAAATGCCTTTTCTATGTCAATTGAGATGATCATCAGATTTTTCCCCTTTGATTTGTTAATGTGGTATATTACATTAACTGATTTTCTTATATTGAACCACCCTTGCATACCTGGAATAAAACCCACTTGACCATGGTATATAATTCTTTTAATGTGCTATTGGATTCAATTTGCTAGTGTTTTGTTGAGGATTTTTGAATGTATATTCGTTAGAGAAATTGGTCTGAAATTTTCTTTTCTTATAGTTTCTTTACCTGGCTTTGGTATTAGGGTGATGTTGGCTTCATAGAATGAGTTAGGTAGTATTCCATCTTCTTCAATTTCTTGAAAGAGTTTGAGCAGGATTGGTATTAATTCTTCTTGGAAAATTGGTAGAATTCACCTGTGAAGCCATCTGGTCCTGGGCTTTTCTCTCTTGGGAGGATTTTGATGACCGTTTAAATCTCTTTACTCATAAATGGTTTGTTGAGGTCTTCTATTTTTTTCTAGTCAGTGTAGGTTGTTCATGTGTTTCTGGGAAATTCTCCATTTCATCTAAGCTGCCTAGTTTGTTGGCATACAGTTGTTCATAGTATCCTCTTATGATCTTTTCTATTTCTGTGGGGTCAGTAGTAATGCCCCCCCATTTCTGATTTTATTTATTTGCACCTTCCTTTTTCTTACTCAGTCTAGCTAAGGGTTTGTCTATTTTATTGATTCAAGAGAGAAATTATTGATATTACAATTGCCCTTCTTAACAGTAAAGATTCTAAAATAACAGCATAACGGAAGTCATCTTCTTATCCACACATAAGACCAGCCTTCCCACTGGAGACAAAGAAATGGACATACCATAATTTAAGAAAATCAACCCTATACTTACCTTATCCTTATCCTTCTAGGTTGCACACCTGGTACTGATGGGACCCAGAGACCAGTGGGGCAGTTGGTTAGCAAGCAGTGATTGGTGTCAGGGACTCTGGAAACACGGAAGCTATTCAATTCCACAAATACCTATTAAATGGACTAACTGAATTTCCTGTCCATTGCTAGCAGGTGTCAGTAATGAAGCAGCTTGGAAAAGAGTAGCAGGGACTCAACCCTAGGACCCGTAGCTGGAGAAATATGATGGGATGTTTGTCAACGGGATTTGGAATCCCTATACAAGAACTCAAAGCAGGGACTTGGGAATGTGGGACAAAAGTGGAACCTGGGCACAAAGTGAAAACCTGGTTAACCAAGAAACAAGGATGAGTTATGGCTACCTGGGTACACTTCCTCAACAAGGCAAACTGCGTGGTGAATCACTAAAGTATAGATCCAGAGGTGCTTTATTTCCCCCTATGAAGAGCCTAAACTGATCCCAGATTCTACAAATGGAGAAAAATAATTACACCAGGGTGGTCACCACTCCTCTCAGACCATTTTCTGTGGATATATGACTTTCAAACTTTTGTTTTTAGAAGAAGAACCTTTTTCCCTAACAAAATCTCACACAAATGCCTAATATGTAATGAGAAAAAAAAAAAGAATCTGCTCAGGTTTTAACCAAGGAGGGAGTTTCTTCTCAGAACCAAAGGAAAGGATTCAACAGAATACAAGATGCAAACCACCAGAAGACAAGACACTGAGTCACACTGCCCAGCAGACTTCACTGGAATCCATTCCTGCTGAACTCTTCTCTTGATAGTCATGGTTTCTTTCCATCACCTCCAAGTTTCTCTCTCCTGCTCCAACCTGATGAACTGTGGTTTCCTATCACTGGTTGGCCTTTTCCACTGTGAAAACATATAGCTCTACTAGTATCTCTTAGGACACAACACTATCTTCTGGGTTTTCCTGTCAGCCCATATACCCTTCTCTCAAAGCCTTTTGAGCCTACTGATCCACAGATTGCTGTCCTAAGTATCTTAAGGCACAAGTAATTTCTGTAAGATCATTTACCAGGTTTGTGGCACATCACTTTGATGCACAACGATTGTATGATGTACTTATTACGGAGACTCAAGACTCACTGATTCATTAACATGCTTAGAATCCTAGGTCCAGATAGTAGGGGAGCTGGGATTTAGTCCACTGGGAGGCAGGATGGGGGATCTCGGAAGACAAGGCTTGGCTCCCAGTGTTCTGCCCAGTGCCTAACCAGTAGGAGGCTTTCAGGAAATGTGATTCCTCTTTCCCTTCCCTGGATCTCCTATCTATCTCAAAATTCTCCCTCTTCCAAACCACAATACCCCTCCTTCCCACTCCTGATGGTGACTGGGTGGGCCTGCTCTAATGGTGCTTTCTCTACCATGTGCATTGTCTGTATAACTCCCGGCTATAGCTCTCAGAATCTGTTTCTCCTATTCTGAATCTTATCCAAAGCATTTTATACCTCTGGATTTAAGAAACTGAGCAACTGCTGCTTCTCTATACTAGTAGGGCTGACAATCATTCACAAAGCTCATGGGATAAGCTCATACAAGTCGGCTCTCCTAGGAAAGAAAAGATGCTCTATTACAGAGCTGCCCAATAGAACTATAATATGAGTCACAAATGCAAGCAACATAGGTCATTTTCAATTTTCTAGTAGCCACATTACAAAGAAAAAGTAAAAGGAAACAATTGAAATTAATTTTAATAATGTATTTTATTTAGCCCACTATATCCAAAATATTGTTTCAACATATAATGAATATTAAAAATTGTTAATGAGGTATTTTTGCACTCTCTTTTTTGTACTAAGTCTTTCAACTCCATGGTGGATTTTATTCTCACAGGTGGCTAGTGGCTACGCTATTAGACAGTGAAGTTTTATAATCTCGTCTGTTCCCATCCCTTCTATCATTTGTTTCCTGTAATATTTCCTTTAGTAGGGATGCTATAGCCAAGGGTAGACAGTGGGGCTCAGGATCATTATTGGATACTTTGAGACACAGCTGAAGGGAGGGCCCAGATCACAAAGGAATTTCTGTGTCATGCTTGAGAGCTTAGATTTTATCCTGAAGGTGCAATAACTCTGCTGAGGGGTTTTAAGAAGCAGAGAATAGTGATCAAATTTGCCTTGCAGAAAGAACCCACTGGCAGCAGTGTGAAGGAATTGGAGGTGGGCCAGGCAGAAGGCAGAGGGACCAGTCAGGAGGCCACCGCAATCAGTAATCCTAAAGAGGAAGGATGAGGGCCTGAAGCATGGCAATAGTGGAGGTAATGGTATATAGAAGAGAGGGCAGAGTCAAGAGAGTTTGAGAAGGCAGTTTCTACAGGGTCTGGAGGTTAATTAGATGCAGGAGTTGAGGAAGAGAGAGGAAGCTAGAGCAACTCCCAGATTTTAAATTCAGCAACTCTGTGAAGTGTGTCTCATTAACTGAGATATAAACATAAGAAAAAATAAGCTGATTCGGAGTTGGAGAAGTGGAGTATTGAAGTCATTGAGTTTGGGGAACGTGGAACAGATGCCAGGAAAGAGGTCAAGGCTGGACAAGTATATTTAGGAATCAACAGCATACAGGTGGTAGCAGAAGGGAACAGCAGATGAGCTGCCACAAGGCAAAAGTGAAGAGTGAGCAGAGGGCAGAAGGCTGAACTCAAGGCAATGCTGAGACTTCGGAATAGGAGAGGAACCCACAGAGAAGACTAATACAGAGCAGCTGGGAAAAAGGAAGAAAAATTCAGGAGAGACAGGTGACAGTGAAAGCAAGTGGCAGTTGGAAGAATAGAAGTGGCCATTATGAGTGGACAGGAGTGTACAGAGTTGAGGATGAAGGGTAGATGCAGGAAATGGGTAAGAACCCTTTCTTCAAGGAGCTCCTTCTTAGACCAGGAATAAGACAGAACATAACCAGACCCAGAGGGGAGAAGCCAAGGGGACTTGATCTTGTTTTCTGATTTTATAAAGAATGAGAAAGACTTACTCATGTTTGTGAAAAGAAAAGGTTGTTTGAGACCCTGAAGAAAGGGGGGATAATGGAGTAAGGTTCCTCAGGAGGCAAGAGGAGATGACATCCTGAAAGATTAGCCTCAGACTGGAAGGGGGCCAAGGGAAGAAAAGGAGTGGGGAAGAAGGTCGTGCCATGCAAAAAGAAGATACAACATTATCACTGTAAAACTACTTTTCCCTAATTAGAAATATAAATGAAATATAATTATATGTGAACATTTTTTCCTCTTAATATACTGAGTATCTTGTATAAAATCAGTTAAATGCTGAATACAGAAGTCTCTAGTTTTCTGATCTGTGGTCTTGAAATAGTACAAAGTCCATCACACAAGTTTGCACTTCACCTGAATAGCTGAATTCACCACCTGTGAAGCCACAGAAGTGGTTTAGAATAGCCTCTCCAGTTGGTTGGTGTTTTACGTTCTAGGATGCTAAAACAAATGCTATACAATGGGTTGGCATAAACAATGGAATTTAGTTGATCATGGTTTTGAGATTAGAAGTCCAAAATCAAGGCATCAGCAAAGTGATGCTTTCTCCCTGAAGACTGTGGCATTCTGGGGGCTGGCTGCCCACCATTCTTGGGGTTCCTTAGCTTTTCTGTCACATGATGATAGCCTTTCCTTTCTCTTCTGGGTCCCTTTGACTTGCTATTTCTTACTCTTCTCTCCCTCTGTGTTCATTTTCCTTTGCTTATGAGGGTATCAGTCATATTGGATTTAACCCATCCTCATTTAGTTTGGGCACACCTTAACTAGTAACATCTTCAAAGGTCCTATTTATAAATGGGTTCACACCCACAGGACCAGGAGTTGGGACCTGAACATGCCTTTTGCGGGGGGACATTTGAATCCCCAACAGTTGGTGCCTGTGCTCAACTGATAGGCAAATATTTTGAATATTACAGTGCGTTACCCCTGTCCTTGTAGTCAGACCCCAAACAGTTTCATCTGCCACTTATCAACTTTGTAAATTTGATTAAGTTATGCAACTTCCCTGAGCTTCAATGTCCCCTTTTAAAAAGGGTGCATAATCTCTACCTTGCAGAATCTCTGTGAGGTTTAACTGAGATGGTCAATAAATGATAACTCTCATGGTGATGATGACTATATTCACTCTGTTCCGAATTTCTAGGAATTGGGTGGGGCTGACAATGAATAAACAACAAACATTGATGCTTTGCCACAAATAGCATCTTGATCCCTAAGGAGAATTAAAGCATCATCCTGGTATTAGGAAGGGACCTTAGAAACCCAAATGGTCATCTAATATTTGCCCTTTCTTTATCACAATACAGTATTCAGTCTCTGCCCTCAAATTGCCTTTCTGGACTACAATTTTTCTCTAGGAAAATGGAAGCAATAAGTAAGTATTTCATAGCACTGTTTGGAGGATGAAGGGAGATAATCTAGGTTATCAAATATATTTCCAGGTATAGCCAATGCTTGAATATTCTGTATGGGAGAGAGGGGGAGCTTACCACCTCCTGAAATAGCACAATCCATAGTATTCCATTTATTGCTCATTTGGGACCACAATCCAGGGTATACCTCTTCCTATTTACATTATTGTGAAAGTTTCAACCATCAGTGGCATTTCCACAATGCAAAGAAGCCTTTTTTGAGCATTCTAAGTGAGCTGGAGGTGCCCTGGGAACACACTGGTTATATTGCTTACAAGATTTATTTCATGCTTTAAGTCATGGTCAAGTAAGTCAGCACTTGGCACCCTACGTGATTATTGCAACTATCTGCATATCTTTTAGGTTCCATTATTGGACACTGCAGACCACCAATGCCCAGGAAAGCTTTGGCTGTGTTTCAGCTTAGAAGCAGCTATAGTGTAACATAGTACTGATCTTTGAGTCACAAAACCCTGGAAAGCCTGCCTGCCCTCCCCTCACCCTTTGTCCCTCCCCCAAGCCACCCTTCTCTCACCCCTGCATTCCTGATCGTAGCTATTGAGATCTTACCCAATCCTTTCAATAATCAGCTCAAAAACTGTCACTTCAGGAGGGTCTCCCTCCTCCTTAGCAGAAGGAGATACTCCTCTCTTCTGGGATCTCTTAGACCTAGTTTCTAGATACATGTTTTATTTTCCCTGCTACACTACTTAAAACTTTTATCCCGGCTGAAACAGTGCCTTGTACAAAATAAGTTTTTATTAAAAGTTTAAGGAACTAAATTTTATCCTGACTATAAAGAGTGTGGCAAAGTCTTCCCCATCTCACTGCTCACCCCAAGATGGATCCTGACAAGGGTTTTGTTTTTTGTTTATTTATTTTTAATGTACCAGGATGCTTTTAAGTGAAAAGATTGGGCAGTGCTGGAACACAGCCTGGAATTTGGGGACCAATTAACTGAACTTTTACATAACTGATAAATCTAGCCTAATTGTACATATAAAATACCAGCATAAAGCCTGGACGCTTTTATTTTTGCCTACTACTGGGACCCATCACTCCACCTCAAAATAACTACAGCCTTCTTAATTCCCACTCACAACTGTCAGTCTCCATCATTATCTCAAGTCTGGGAAATGCAGAGTCCTCAGAATCCTCACAGACTGAATGGAGAGGTTGATTAGAACCACTGGAGAAAAATGGGGAAAAACTACTAAACAGATGCCTCCTTCAAATGCCTGTCCCTTTCTAATCCAATGTCAACATTCATTTCTACGTTGATTATTTATTGAGCACTAACTAGGTGTCAGGCAGCAAGCTAAACTCCAGGGGCATATGAGCAGTACACAGGCAACATCAAACCCATCATCTAAAAAAAAATTTTGGCTTTAGTTTATTAATTCTACAGGTATATTTATCAAGTGCTTGCTACATCCAAAAGGCCATAAACATTTCAAAGAAAATATAAGGTGCATCAGGGCCCTCAAGGAACTTGCAATCTAGTTGGGAAAGCAAGAGGTTAAGCACACAACAGTATAAGAAAGCATCTACTGTCTAAAAGAATCATGCAGACAAAAGGCAGAAGAGGAAGAAATCAGTGAGGGTAACATGATCAGGCAGGCAGACCTGAACTTGAAGAATGTGGTTAAGTCAGAGAAAAAACGAAAAGGCATTCTAAAAGGCAGAGCATGAACAAAAAGGTACAAGTAGAAATAAACATGCTGTCTTTGAAGGTCAATGAGATGCAACTAGTAGGAACAGAAGGTTTATGTTGGAAAGAAGTGGAAAATCAAGTTGGTAAGTTAAACAGGGGCAAGATTGTAAAGTACATTAAAACCAGGTTAGGAGATTGAACTTCATGCCCAAGGCAGTGGGCAACCACGGGAAGTGGTTGAACTATTGAGAAGAGTACTAGCTTTAGAATCATAGAAACCTGACTTCAACATCGCCTTCCTGTGAAGCAGTCCTCAAAGAAGAGTTTTAAGGAGAAGAATTTTAGGAAGGTTGACGTGGAAGTTTATAGAATGGGGAAAAGTCAACTATAGAGAGACAAGGATGCGGGATGAGGGTGCTGGATCTGAGCAACCATTAAAGAAAAAGTTAACAGGACTTGATGAAAAGTTTTACAAAAAATGAGAGAGAAGAGTCAGAGATGATTCCTAGGTTTCAACTCTGAGTGATGAAAAGAATGCTGTTATCAAGAAGAGGAAAGTATTTTCATCATGAAAGGAGTGGATTTAATAGAGAACATGAGAAGTTTTATTATCAGGCAAGTAGCCTTTAGCCTCACACAAGGCATCTACCATGAAAAGTCTATTAAGCAAGTGGATAATTGGCAATGGAGTTTGGGTCAGTACTAGAGACAAAGATTTGCACCATGTAAGGATAGACAGTACCATCATATTTATGAGTTTTTATTAGGAGATAAAAATATTAGCTATTAAACAAAAATAATGAAAATGACATAAATAGTAGAGAGAAACAGATCTTCATGGACTATTTTTCTTAGCCATGGTACTTAGGGGATTCTATCCATTAACACAACCTGAACGAATAAACTTCTGTAGAAATTCAACATACGGCCTATTTACATAACAAGCATCACAACTCCGAATTAGCCATTTTAATGTGTCAAGGAAATAACACCTCCATAGCAGACTACTTCAAAAAAGGGAAGAAAAAAAGAAATGTTTGTTTTTCTTCTGTGATTGTTTCCTGGGTTTTAACTGTATCATGAAAATCATATTTTAAGCATGTGATTACATCTTATGGAATAGACTGGTTGAATTATGCACAATCACCCAGAGATCAATAAACCTACTCCATCACTTAAATGTGTCCACATTATATATCATCTGCTCTCAAGTCCTGTACCATGCTTGTAAAAGCTACTGTTCTGTGCAGAGAAATTATATGCAACCATATGATTCAATGCTCACAGTCAAGTAACAGTAAAAGCTCTTCAGAAGATGACTAGGAAAGAAGTACTAACAAGCAGTGACTAAGCAGTACCTGTCTAATACATACAAAGCACACTCCACTCTTATCATAGGGCAGGACAGGTGGTAGCAGTTCTAGCTCTTTCCATGAGCAACCTCAACTTCCTCTAGTTTTATCAAAACTGTTCCCAGAAGTTCTTGTCCTGGCTTACCTCATAAGATGTTGACCCAAACTGGGTAAAGTAATAGAATGAAGACCACCTATGCTCCTTAAACACATAAGCCATAAATCAATGTTTGTTGTTAATGATAGCACAATTTTTTAAATCACAACTTGTGAGACTGATAAAATTTAGGGCCAAAAAATTAGACATTTCTAAAGCTTAACTTCTGATAGAAAGTATTTCTACTTTCTATGGCAAAGCTGATCTATAAGATGCTTCCACCATGCAGCATTCCAAAGACTAGGAAAGTCAAGACTGTAACGGCATGGCCTAAGTATTTTCTTTCTCTGATCAAACACCAAATATGGAGGTGGCAAAGACCCATCAAGACCCATCCCCAGAATGGCCACTTGAAAGTCAGTGCAAGCAGAGTCAGGGGGCTCCCTAAAATGAAGAAAAGGAGTCTTGACCATTTTGCCTGTCAAAATGAGTACACTAAAACTAAGCTGATTCTTAGGAAACCATTTAATATTTTCAGAGGCAGGGATTAGACAAAGAAAATTGTGAATTAATATACTCCTTTCCCAGATGTTCAGTTTTTATTAACCTCTTAAATATTCTCTGCATTCAAGTGATTGTATTTTTATGCAAAGTATCCTTTGGGGTAGTCGTTAGTTTGTGTGTGTGTGTTTACAGCCACACAGATACAGAATTTGACATATTTTCTGTTCTGCTGCTCCATAGAATAGATTTTAAAGCTTGAACTTATTCCAAAACTCTAATTAGAGAAGGCAGTACTATTTGCCTTGTCCAAATAAAAAATCATTCACAAAGTTGATTTTTCCCCAAAGATCCAATAAATATTATCATACACAGATATTTTTAAAAGCTACACTTAACCGGATAAAACTGTCCCTATCCACATTGACAAACTGCTTTCTGGCTAAATGGCACAATTCCATAAGGATCATAAAAATGTTATCCAGAAGGCAATTTTAGCCTTTATTTTTCAAGATCTTTCAAAATAATCGGTTTTGTTATTTGAATATTCCTTTTTTTTTTTTTTTCAGGATGAACCGATTTCTGACTCCCCTCCCTTCTTTTCCCTTGCATATTGCACATCTGCTTAATCTCTAGAAAACAAAATCATTCAGAATGGCAACGAATCGTTCCTTTGAGACAATCTAAAATGGCATCGTTAATATTCATAAATATGACTTCCTATTTCAAAAACTGGCATAAAACCTTTTCTCCCACTTAACGTTCTAAAATTTCCGAGTCGATTTTCCTTGAAGTCTGTGGACTTGTGAGGGGAGTGATAAAAGTTTTAAACAAAATAAAAAAATTTAAATAAGCAAGTGAAAATATTACCCGTGGCATTTTATGTAAAGAAAGGGACTGTTTGAAGTTCACAGTTTTTCACTAGTTCTCAAGCTACAGACGCTGTAATACCCTCGAAGGTAAAATGCTGTGCAGAAGAAATCTTTAATGAAAGTGCCAGAAAATCTCCAAAACCTTGATATCACTAAAACCAGGTTTGCTGAGAACTGAAAATTCATGAAGTTCACACACACACACACACCCCAAACCCCCAAGAACTGGAAACCTCCACTTGCGGATGGGAGGCTTCGCTCGCATCCCTGGGCAGGTCAAGTCTCAGCCCTTCCTCCTACATCTGCAGGAGAGGGCGAGTGAACACGGCCCATGTCCCGAGACAGGGAAAAGTCCAGTGTGTTGAGAGGGTGATTACAACACCCACCCAGTCCACACCTCTGAAATCATTCCGCACGCTGTCTTCTGCTTCAAGTCCCCAGCCGGGTCTTAAGCCGCGGATCCCGCGTCGACCCGCCCAGACGCCGCGGCGCGACCGCTCGGTCCCGCGGCCAGGGCGCCCACGACTACCCCTTTCGCCCCCGCCTGCGATCGCAGCGTGTACGCGAACGAATGGCGACCGGGCACAGGGGGCTGCTCCAAGGAGAGCGCGGCGCTGCCGAGATCCTGCTCCCAGTCGGCGCCGAGGGGAGCGCGTTTCCCGGGCAGGATCCGAGGGCGGGATCGTCCGGGGTGACGCGGGGAGCTCCGCGGCTTGGAGCGAGAGGGCGGCGAGAGCCGGAAGACGTGTGGGGCAGAGGGAGTCGCTCTCCCTTTGGGCGGTGCAAGAGGCGCCCGCGCGGGAGCAGGGGTGGTGAGGCACAGCTGCCGCGGGCGCTTAAGCTCCGGGGCGGGCGGCACCACGTCGGAGCGCGGCGGTCACACGCTCGCCCGAGGCGCACGAATTGCGCCGAACCCGGCGCCTCCTCCCGCTGGCTCGCACCGGCCAGAGAAAGGAAGGACGGCGACCTCCGCGTCCGGTCCGAGCCGCCCGCCCGCGTCTGCGGCCGAGCGGGGGCCACACCCAGCGCCCCGGGAGGCGGCAGGGACTGGGAGGCCCGGGCTGCGCTACGCCGGCCTGGGCCGAGCCTCCGTCCGGGTGCCAGAGGCCCCGTCGCAAACCGCCCGCGCCGCTTATCCTGGCCCGGGCTCCGCGAGCTGGCAAGTGGGGAGAGGGCGCCGGGGGGCGGGGACGCGCGAGGGCTAGGGGGGCCCAGGCTTACCTCTGCGCCGAGCGCCGGCCGCTCCGTCCCGGGCAGGGGGCCGGGAAACGGGGGCGCGGCCGCTGGCACCGTGGCGGTGGCGGCCCCTGCGGCGCGAAGGGCGGGCGGAACGGGAGTCGCCGCCTGGGCCGCGAGCCGTCCGGAGCTCGCCCCGCGCTCGCGGCGGAGGGCGCAGCCAGCTCGGGCCCCGGACTGGATTCCTTCACTGACACAACTCCTGGTCGGCCCGCTCCACGCACGGTCACTCCCGCCCCTCGCAGGCTGTCCGCTCCCGCCCGCCAGCCCGCCCCTCAGTGTCACTCACCCAGGCGCACACACCCCGAGCCGGCGCCCCTCGCTCCCGCTGGTACACACAGCGCTGCTCACGCCTCCCTCGGGTTTTGTATCCGCTCACACGCACGTTCTGACACACATCCCTTCTCTCCACACGCCCTCCCTACCTCCTTTCCCACCCCACTTTCTAGAAGAATCCCCGTACAGCTTTCGCACTTTGCTTACCCCCCACAAACCTCCTAGCCTTTCACCAAACCGTCACCTCACTTAGAGTCCCGCTGTTACTCAAAGGTTTAGTCACAGTCTGCACGTGTTGCGGGAAACTCATCCTCCTCTACCCAGGAAAATGAACTTTGCTCTTCCTAGGCACTATCAAGATCCTTCCCCTTTTAGAAGGTAATAATGCTTTCTGGTGATGAGTCAAGCTCGAAATATAAACAAAGTAGTTAGATTCCGAAATGACCTGAAAAGTCTAGCTACCGAAAAAGTACTGGAGATCCAGTCTGACCTTAAAAACAAGGCTAGCCCGGGCTGCTCTGACCTCTCCCCTTTGCTCCTGGAGGATGGGTTGTTGGAAACGTGTGTGATTAACCAAGTTACAAATAGACACCTTGGGCATCAGCCCCTGGTTTTTGCCTGGGAGTGTAAAGGCAGTTTCTCAATTATTATTCATGATGGAATCACTTTAGATAACACTCCACTTTCAGAGGCGGTAGAGTGAAATGCAGGCAGCTCTCCATTTCACTTTATTTTTTAAAAGATGACTTCTTAGCTTCACTTTTTCTCAATACCAATAACTTTCTCAGCGGCTCCTTAGATGTTAAAGCCCTTTAAAAATATCAGACTAGTGTTGGTTATACCTTTTCATGCTCCAGAACCCTGAGTGTGCAGCAGAATACTGTATCATCCTATGTTCAGGAATTCACAATTTGAAATAAAATACAAATGCCTTTCTGGTAAAGTTCAAATCTAGTAACATAATATGCCTCCGTTGACAAAGCCCAAGAATAATAAGAATTGTGGAGTTGAAAGCATAAGAAAAGGAACTCCTTTTCTTACAGTTCATATAGTTTATTTAACAAGTGCTTTATAAGTGTTAACTCATTTAATTCTCCAGACAACTCTGTCAGGTAGGTACTATTCTTGTCCTTTTTACAGATAAAGAAAGTGAGGCATGGAGTTTAAATGTCTTGCCTAAGTTAGCTAGTAAGTGGTGGAGGTGGGATTTGAACCTGGGCAGGTCTGACTCCACCTATGCTATCTAAAAGAAAGCTTGCTTCTGGAAGCCACACTGCATATAAATAGAAAGGATAAACATCATCCTTTTGCTTACCAAATTTAGATAGAAAAGGTAACTTGGAACAGTTTGACTTGGAATTTAATGCACTTTTTAGGACCTCTGGCAAAATAAATCAATTTTAAGTTTTCTGGGAATTCTCTCATAATTAGAATTCCGAAACGAATAATAAATTATTGCTTTCCTAGGAAGAGCTTTGAAAATAACATTGAACTTCCTTTATTCTGCCACTTCATAATTTTTCGAGGACTCCAAATCTAACTTATTTAGTGGTCTGAATGAAAAATGCTTTCAAGAACTGATTATGTCCAGAGGGAAGAAAGGGTTTTCATAAGCCCATAGATGGCCTTCTATGTTTGAGGGCTGGTTTCCAGTAAGTAGGTAGTAGCCATAAGTATAGCTGGTATGTGTACTGAGAGCAAAGATGTTAAGCATTGAATTGATGAAAAAATAAATGGAGACTAGGAGTATAGTAGGAGCCACTCTACCACAAACTAAACAAAGTCTGATTCTCCTCTGGGAATGGAGGGCCTAGTCCATGAAAAGAGAATTAAAAAGTAACTCTGAAGGAAATAATTGTATCTTTCATGGTTAGCTAAGAGAGCAAGCAAAAGATATCAGACGTTTTAAAGTTTATAAACAACGAGTTTAAAATCAAACCTTTTGCTGCTCAAATTAATTTACTCTGGACAAAACAAAAACTTCTGTTTCTAGAAAAAAGGGTTTAAATGCTTATTGAGGAGTATATGAAAACTTCTTGCACACCTATCAAGTAACAATCCAATCTTCTTATGTGTTAAGGATAAATTATTTTGAAACATATGAATTGCATTTCTATAATATTACATGGAGATATAAAAATACAAAGAAGCAGTATATGAAAAAAATGCATAGGTGTTTTCATCTGATATTGAAAAAATATTTGAAAAATCACATTATTTGAAGTTTTGATCGTTAGCTGTCTTACGCTAGTATGATACTATTGTTCAAAATGATTCTCTGATTATAATCCATGAATCTCATTTTACTATTTTCTAAACTAAATAGAAAAGCGAAGTTCTTTTCTTAAGCAAACAAGCAAAAATCATAAGTGTAAACGTTTTCTGAGGGATGAACAATGTATGCTTGTTTCCATTTTCCAATATTTTAAATAGATATTTTTAATCTGTGCCTGCTGCTTTCCTGCATGTTGTCACCTAGGGCCTTTATCCGATGTGTTTAATTGTAAGCATGAGGGGACTATCCCTTCAATATGCCTAATTCTTTCCTTGAAAATTGATTTCAGGAAAATGCGCTTTTCCCTACTTTATATCTCCTCGATTGTGCTGGGCTCCACATTCTCTAGTATGGTCATACTGCAGGGTCCACATTTATGGAAGTAATTTTTGGCCAAGTTTTTGGTCATGATCAGTTGTTTTATCAATTGGAATTTTAACATCCAATTAATTGGTAAGGACAGAGAGTAATTTTACTTGCTAGGTTCCAGACCACTAGGCTATATTCAGACCTGATGAAGAAGGCTGTATTTTAATCTAGACATCTTGGACTTAGGGTACAGTGACTGTGTGAAATCTGGGTTATCTTCCTTGAAGAGGGGATGGATATGTTCTGTGTGTGAACGGTATTCATTAGGGCTATTCACAAATATTCCAACTATGTTTCTTTCCAAGCACATGGTAGGATTTTACCTTTCTGCCCTGATGAAGTACATACAGCGATGCAACTTGCTTCAGCCAATGAAAGATGAATACAAGTAATGAGTGTCACTTCTGGGTAGAAGTTAAGTGCTGGTGCATGTTTCACCACATTCCTTTTCCCTCTAGTACTGCAGTCAGCAAGGTGCATGATAGTGGCCTTTCTATTAGCTTGGAGTAAGTGACAACAAGAAGCAATGCCACCCCTGCTGACCCTTGGTGGACATTAGTATAAACAAGAAATAAACCTTTCTTTTTCTAAGCCACTCAGATACTGGAATTTTTTTGTTTCTGCAGCATAATCTAGCCTATTCTGATAAATAAGAAGGAAGAAACAAATATTGGAAGAGCATGCTATGGCCACAAATGGCTAATAATTCCACAAATCTGCTTCCTTTTCCTCCTTGGCATGCAACTAATGCACATTTCTCTACCTCCCGTGCGAATCAGCTGGGGCCATGAGGGCCATGCAACTGAGTTCTGCCAGTGGAATGTAGGAGAAGAAGGTGCTGTCCTCCTTTTCCAGGTCCTACATGAAAAACCTCCTGCCTGGTCTCTCTTCCCCACTTGCCATATGGAAATTAAGGACTCTGAGAACCTAAAGCAGGACTGTTCTGGTTTGCTAATAATGCTGGAAAGCAAAACACCAGAAATGAACGGACTTTTAAAAGGGGGTTTATTTGGTTACACAGTTACAGTCTTAAGGCCATAAAGTGTCCATCAACAAAGAGTACCTTCACTGGAGAAAGGCCATTGGCATCTGGAAAACCTCTGTTAGCTGGGAAGGCATGTGGCTGGTGTCTGCTTGCTCCCAGGTTGCATTTCAAAATGGTGTTCTCCAAAATGTCTGCATCAGCTTCCAACGGCCATCT